>NC_137791.1:5000-1205000 GCF_963383645.1 Muscardinus avellanarius
AGCCTCGCTAAATAGCTGAGGCTGTGCTCGAACCGTGATCCCCCCCATTGCAGCCTCTAGAATGCTGGGATTACAAGCCAATGCCTCCACACCTGGCTTCAAATTTGTAAAAAACGTGCTTGAAGCGGGTGTGGTGGTTCAGACTTATAGCTGGAGGTAGAATGCTCCTGGGTTCCAACCCCTGTACCACAAAAATAAAAATTCAACAAAATATGTCACCGTAATGACTCAAGGTTTCATGTTGATGCTTTTTAAACAAGTATATATTACACATATAATTTTTATTTTTCTTTTGTGGTGATACTGGGGATGGAACCCTTCTACCTCCGGGCTACACTCCCAGACCAATTTTTTTTTCATGTTTTATTTGAAAACACGGTCTCTGAAACCAGCTGAGGTAGGCTTAGAACCTGCGAGAACCCCCTGTCTCAGCCTCCCAAGGGCGGGAATCACAAGTGTGTGTCACCAAGCCTGGCTGTAAATAGGAATATTCTAAAGGGACAGTTAAAGTCGATAACCTTTAAAATAAAGAAAGTAGAGACACACTACTGGCAGCAGAATGGTTACAAAAATAGAGGCCGGTACTTGGGTGGCTAAGGGTTAAAGATAGCCTCGGGAACCCGGGCAGACCGTGTTTGAAAGTTTAAAAAAATATAATAAAACGGGGATAGAACATAGCTTGGAGGTCAAAGACACCTTAAGCCAATCCCCAGTATAACACTAACACAAAATGAATAAAATATTAAACCCATGAACCAGTAAAACATGCATACCTCCCTCTTCAGCGCCCCGACACAAACAGAACGTGTTTTCTTCAAACTCCCCTTAGTTTTCTTACCTCTTACACAACGGCCGTCCCTATATTCCAAAAGCTGCAGTCGCATTTCACTGGACTCGTACTCAGGAAAATGGAGCTTGGGCCTGGTGAGGAGGGGCTTCCACAGGCGTCCAGAAACTGAAATCTCTCCCCCGGTCGTCAGAAGAAAGCTCTTCCTGTGAGAAAAGCTGGCGTTATATACCCGCGCTAAGAAAGAACTTCCCGGGCTAAAAAGAGTTCCGGGTCAGAAAAACAGGTTCCAGTGTTAAAGTAATAAGTTCCGTTGCTCTTCGGGGCCGGCAGCCGCTCCGGCAGCTCTTCGGACGCGGCTGCCGCCGCCGCCCCTGCAGCTCTTGGGACGCGGCGCGTCCGCTGCCGCCGCCGCCCCTGCAGCTCTTGGGACGGGACGCGGCCGCTGCCGCCGCCTCCGCCCCTGCAGCTCTTGGGACGGGACGCGGCCGCTGCCGCCGCCGCCGCCGCCGCCCCTGCAGCTCTTGGGACGTGGACGGCTGCCGCCCCTGGAGCTCTTCGGACACGGCCGCCGCCCGTGGGACGCCGCCCACAGCTGCCGCAGCTCTTTACAGCTCACTGCTGCTTCCACAAGACACACAGGAGGCTGTCTTATATAGCCTGCCAACTCTCCTGATTGGTTCTTAGATCTGGAATCTGATTGGTCTTTAGTTCCGGGCTCTGATTGGTCTTTAGTTCTGGGCTATGATTGGTCCTTAGAGCTGAGCCCTGATTGGTACATTTTCAATCTCTTTTTCAAATCCCTGCGTAGCCGGCCGTGGTGGTGCATGCTTCTAATCCCCGAGCTTGGGAGGCAGAGACGGGAGGATGGTGCAGGTTCGAGCCGGCATTGCTGGATTAAGAGACCCTGTTTCTGTTGTATGCGGAGTTTGCGAGAAATGGGAGACTCGAGAGCCTGAGGGAAATGTGTTCATTGAAGCCTTTATTAGCTGGCCAGCGGCGGAGCCCTCAGTCTGTAATCAGACCAGAGGGGCGCCCCGACTGCCTGGGGTAGGGGGCTTATAAGGGGTTAGATCTACATGATTGGATAAGCTAGCTACAATGGTAGGAGGGGTTGACCTTCGTGAAAGGAGACACCACCACACCTTGTTAGGGGAGGTACCTTACAGGGACGTTCACTATGTCAGAATTACATGAACGAGATGGAGGTCATGGGTATAAAAGGCCAGTCACGTGTAATCCCTTTGTTGTATTTATTTCGAGTCACCCCACCCATGCCATTTTGGCATGGGGCTGTATTTCTATTTTCTGTATTTCTATCTTTCTAATAAACTTCTTTAAATCTTCAGCAACTGTCCAAGCTATGCATATTTATTCTTAGCTTAGGACAAGAATCCACGGTTTTTCATCTGTTTGGGGTTGTTTGAGGTTTTGTTTTGGTTTGGGGGTAGTATGTCTGGGACCCTAGCAGGGATTCCTGGGGAACGGCTTCCCCAAATCACATTCTCCCAATCCGTAACGACTGAGGCTGGCTTTCAAACTGTGATTCTCCTGTCTCAGCCTCCTGAGTACGAGGATTGCAGGCTTGAAGCATGATGACTCTGCCTGTCCTTTTCATTTCCTTCCTTGTTTTCCTCCAGGGAAGACATGCTTTTTTTCCCCCTATGGTACTGGGAAGTAAACTTAGGGTCATTCTAACTCCAAACGATACTCCCAGCCATATTTTATTTTTATTTTGAAATAGGGTCTCACTAGATTGATGAGTCTCAATACTTGCTAAGGCTGTCCTCAAACAGATGACCTTTCTATCTCAGCCTCCCAAGTTTAAAGGATCAAAGTTTAAAGGTTTAAAGGGATGCTCCACCACACCCAGCTGGACATTCCTTTCCTATTTCATTTATTTATTTATTTATTTTGGTGTTAATAGGGGTAGAACCCAGAGGCTTTCTACCTCCGGGCTATACTCCCAGCCCTCTTTGACATTTTATTTAGAAACAGGGTCTCACTAAGTTGCTGAGAGCCTAAGTACCTGAGGCTGGATTGAAACCTCTGAGATCCTCCTGTCTCGGCCTCCCAAGCCCGGAGATTACAGGCGTGCACCACCATGCCCAGCTCCTTTCCTAATTTAAAAGGAAAGCTGGAGATCAAATGGCACCAGGTCAGTGTCAATCAGTCAGACCAGCTTCTGGGCTGGTAGAAGAATAGGTGTCCCCTGACATTTCCCCTTCAGCCAAGGGTGTAAAGATTGTGAGGCAGAATAGAATAAAATAGTAGATAGAAAGCAAATGAATTGGGAAGGAAAGAAAAATATAGTTTTAAAATCTGGAAAGTTCCTAATCTCTAACTCCACCAGGTAGGATAGATTGTTTCAGGCTAAGGCCTCAATGAGCCACACCCTTATTCACAAAGGCCCCTCTATTCACCAGAGATCCCTGAAATGCTATGTAAACAAAGGATCCTTGAGTAGGACAATGATTGGACACCAGCCACCCACTGCCTCTCATAGCCAGAGGGACCAGAAGATTAAGAGGACCCCCTTGCAGGGAAAGGTGGCTTACATTCTTGTAAGCTTGAAGGACACCCTCAGCTACTTAGTGAGGCCCTTTGCAACTCAGTGAGACAGTTTCAAAATAAATAAATAGGGAGCGGACTTGGTGGCACAGACTTGTAATCCCTGGGCTTGGGATGCTGAGACAGGAGGATCTCAGCGTTCGAAGCCAGCCTCAACTACTTAGTGAGGCTTTTGGCAACCTAGTGGGACCCTGTTTCTAAATAAAAAATATAAAAAAGGTCTGGGAGTATAGCCTGGAGGTAGAAAGCCTCTGGGTTCCACCCCTAGTACCACCAAAATAAATAATACATACATACATACATACATACATACATACATACATACATATGGCTGGGGGTGTAGCTCAGAGGTAGAATGCCCCTGGGCTCCAGCCACAACACTGTAAAGAGGACACCCTTGTGAGGGTTCCTGAAAAAGCAACAAAGATGGTCTTGGTCGACCTCTCTTAAAATTGCCTGCTTTGACCCTCAAACCTCAGTTTCCTAAATTAAACCTCTGCCTTTTCTGACTGGCAAATGCTGAAATTCTTTTCTGCCACATACACCAAGAACCCCACTGAAGTGTGTTGTTTTCCCAGGACATTCCCATTAAAAGGAGCACAGCACAGAAGCCCAAGCTGAAAATAAAAGGGCCAAGCCAGGCGTGGTGGCGCACGCTTGTAATCCCCGCGCTTGGGAGGCTGAGACAGGAGGATCACATAGGTTCAAAGCCAGCCTCAGCAACTTTCCTAGGCTCTCAGCAACTTAGTGAAACCCTGTTTACAAATAAAATATAAAATAGGTCTGGGAGTGTAGGCCGGAGGTAGAAGGCTGCTGGGTTCCATCCCCAGTACTACAAAAAAAAAAAAAAAAAAGAAAGAAAAAAGAAAAAGAAAGGAAGAAAAGAAAAGGGTCAGCAGTTTGCTACCATGTTGTTCCTGCACACTGACTCACTGGTGGCAGGGTTCAATTGCAAAAAGTAAAATTTGTCTTGCCACTCGACTTTCAAAGATGTATTTCTCTAACCAGGCATGGTGGAGCATGCCTGTAGTTCCAGTGCTTGGGAGGCTGAGACAAAAGGATGTCAGGTTCAAGGACAGCCTCAGCCACTGGTGAGATTCTCACAAACAGACTGAACCCGTGTTCAATCCCCAGTATCACAAAAAAAGTACACAGCTGTGTCTCTTATTTTTTTTAAATAATGCCATAGAAATTTACTTCTGACAGTGAGGTGGGATAGAAGAAATGAAATACTAGGTAGAGAGGAGACAACTTGGAAAAGAAAGAAAAATATAGTTTTAAAATCTTGAAAGTTCATAATACCTAGCTCCACCCTAAAGGCTGTGTTCTGTTTTAGGCAGAAGTCTCAAGGAGCCCACACCCTAAATCACAGTGACCCCTCACCCTACCTGAGATTCCTGAGATGCTTGGTAAACAAAGGATCCTGGGGGAGGAACAAGGTCAGACCCCACACAGCCACCACCACTGATTCCAGGAAGGGAAAGCCCAGACCTCCAACCCAACCATGAGCTCCTAGCCACCTTCTCCTCTAGGGGCCTCTCTTGTTCTGAGCTGGTCTGAGCTCTCCTTTAACTGTGTATTCTCACTTGTTCTTAGCACACCTCTGCCTTTGTCTCTGACTGCACCATGGAAGCTGAGAACTCACAGAACATATCATGCAGACCCATGACAACAGCACCCCACCTGTACCTGTGGCTGAAGCCCCACCATCTTGTGCACACACCGCTTAGGTACCCACCTCTCTGAGGGCCAGGGATGGGGGGGGGGGGGTCATGGACAGCACATCTCCCTTGCCCAGTAAAACCAACTTTTGTGTGTGTGGGGGGGGGGCGGGGTCTAGAACCTAGGTAGGGGCATTCTACCTTGGAGATACAACCCCTGACCTATTTTTATACTTTATTTTGAAACAGGGTCTCACTAAGTTGCAGAGAACCTCACTAAGTAGGTGAGGCTCTCCTCGAACCAGGATCCTTCTATCTCAGCCTCCTAAGTCCTGGGATTACAAGCATGAGCCACGGGAGACCCTCACTGAGAAAAATACATTGCACTTACCAGATCCAGAAGCAGATCATACCCAAGTAGAAAAAATGTCCCATACAGTGCCCCAAGTTCTGGTGCAGAGTCCCTGCTGTGCTGATCCAAAGGGCCCCTGCAGGGCTGTGCTGATCCCGTGAGCCAGCCACAGGAGGACAATCAACAAGTTCCATTCGGTATACTTGGGTCTCTCACTGGGAACCATCTGTCCCTGCACCCCTCCACTGCATGCTTGAGATGTGCCTGAACTCAGGAGCCCTGCAGCTGGAGGAGGAAGAAGAGTGTGCTGCTTGAGGCCAGGCTGACTGTATGCCTGCATGGGGGAGGGGGCTGTTACCACCCCTGCTCCTCCTGCTGCCCCGCCCCTCCCGAAGGGCAAAGATTGCTCTTCCTTTGTTTTTGCAGAACTGAGGATCAATTCAGGACCTGGCATATTCTAGGCAAGTGTTCCACCAAAAGTGCGTAATTTTTTTACTTTTTATTTTGAAACAGGGTCTTGTACGGGGCCTAAGACCCTCAACTCTTGGTTGCTGAGGTATCCTGTAGTTGTCAGCCAACTAAAGGGGCTCACACTTGCTTGGGAGACAGGCTGTGACCCCCCTCTGCCATGGCTGGAAGACAAAGGATGGCTGTCAAGCAGGGACAGGAATGGGAGGTGGCACCTGATGCCCTCACTTAGTTTTCCCTGCAAATGGAGAATACATCATTATTATTGGAATAAGCACTGCTATTATGGAGTCCAGTCACCATGTTGGGAACCAGCCTGCTTAGTTTTATTTCCTTAGGAACCAGGGAATTCATTTTGTTGTTTTGGTTTTTTTTTTTTTTTTTTCTTCCTTTTTTTTTGGTACTGGACATGGAACCGAGGTTGAGCTACACCCCCAGTCCTATTTTTTATTCTTTATTTTGATACAGGGTCTAAGTTGCAGAAGGCCTCACTAAGTAGCTGAGGCTGCCCATGAATCATGATCTTCCTGTCTCAGTAATGCTGAGATTACAAGTGTGCACCACCAAGACTGAGTATTTTGGTTTTTTTAACATCAAAAGTGACCCTCCCAGAAAACTAATGACTGTGGCAAAGCAAACCCACTCTTCTAGCAAAACCCATTTAGTGTGTGTGTGTGTGTGTGTGTGTGTGTGTGTGTGTGTGTGTGTGGTGCTGGAGGTTGATCCCAGGGCCAGTCTACCTCTAAGATACATCTCAGCCCTATTTTTTATTATTTATTTGAAAACAGGGTCTCAAGCCAGGCGTGGTGGCGCATGCTTGTAATCCCAGCATTCTGGAGGCTGAGACCAGAGGATTGTGGTTTGTGGACAGCCTCAGCTACTTATTGAGGCCCTCTGCAAATCAGTGAGACCTGGTTTCAAAATAAAAGAATAAAAAATAGGGCAGGGGCTGTAGCTCGGAGGTCAAATGCCCCTGGGTTCCATCCCCAGACCCGGAAACAAAAAATGAAAACAGGGTCTCAGTAAGTAGTTGAAGCTGGTCGTGAACCTGGATCCTCCTGTCTCGGTCTCCCAACTGGGATTACAAGCATGAGCCACCATGCCTGCCTAGCAAAAGCTATTTATTAAAATATCAACCCAACCCATAACAAACTTCCCACCTTTCAGTCCATACCTCAAAAACTCTATAAAACATGGACTGACAAAAGGTCCCAGCTGCTGCTTTCTCACCTTGCGCCAGCATTGGAAAATTGCTTTGATATTAATTTCTAAACTGTAGAAAGTAGCCAGGGTCTGGGGGCTCTGCGGGCACTCAGGCAGGGAGGGGGCAGCAATTGTTGCAGTACAGAGCCCCCTTCTCCCTTTGCCTTTCTTTCTAATGATTAACCTATAGTAAAAGCCTTAGAGACAATTAAAGCCTTTGGCCCACCAAAATGTATAGAGGCCATCAGTGCCTCTGTTTGCCTCCTCTCCTCTGTGACCTGGCCTGCGTATAGGAAAGGTAAAGTTTGTGGGCTGCTTCAAAGCACCCAGAGTTGATGACCAAACAATGCTGCCCGGTACAATAGAGGTGAAGGCCAGGTAGATTCTTGACCCCTGCAGTTAGTAAGTACACTGCCCAGAGACAAAGATGCACCACCTGCCTAAGGAAGAAGACACTAGCCTATTGCCTTGGTAACACTGATAAGAAGGTAGCAGCGGGGGCCAAAGATCCATTTTCGGGCTCTCCGGCATGCAGGTCAGCATGCTGCTTTTTCCTTCTCTTATTTCCTACTGATTTTTTTTTTTAATTTGCTAAAGCTGCACTGTGCTGCGTATTAGTTTTAACTTTTCTATTCAACAAACTTCAGTTGAATAAAGAAAAGAGCCCTCTGAATCACTGAAACCTTAACAACCAGAAACAGCATTTCAGGCTCCTGAAAATAAACTCTTTTGAGCTGGGTGTGGTGGTGCATGCTGGTAATCCCAGTACTTAGGAAGCTGAGACATGAAGATTCACGTTTGCAGCCAGCCTCAGCTACTTAGTGAGGCCCTTTGTAACTCAGTGAGACCCTGTTTCAAAATGAAGAATAAAAAAATAGGGCTGGAGGTGTAGCTCAGAGGTAGAATGCTGCTGGATTAAAAAACAGAAACAACAACAAAAACAAAAAACAGTGTTGGGGGTATAGCTCAGAGGTCAAATGCCCTTGAGATCAAACCCTAGTACTGAAAAACAAAATAAAAAGTTTTTTGTTTTAAAAAGCCGGGTGGGGTGGTGTAAGCCTGTAATCCCAGCACTGGGGAGGCTGAGACTGGAGAATCATGGTTTCTACACACAGCCTCAGCTACTTAGTGAGGCCCTCCAAAACTTAGCGAGACCCTGTTTCAAAATAAATAAAAAATAAGCAGGGGGTGTAGCTCGGAGGTTGAATGCCTGAGCTCCATCCCCAGACCCACAAAAAAAAAAAAAGTTTTAAAGTAAAAAAGGGAGGGTGCTGGGGTCAAGCCAAGAGATTGTCTTCTAAATTTAAAAAAGAAAAGAAAAATATTTAAAAATGTATTAGCCGGGCATGGTGGTACACATTTGTAATCCCAGCATTCAGAAGGCTGAGACCAGAGGATCATGGTTCGTGGACAGCCTCAACTATTTACTGATCCCCTCTGTAACTTAGGGAGACCCTGTTCCAAAATAAATGATAAAAAAATATGGCAGGGTTGTAGCTCAGAGGTCAAATGCTCCTGGTTTTCATTCTCAGGCCTGCAAAAATAAATACATAAAATAAAAATTTATTGAGACAAGGCAGAAGACCTTGGAACAGGAAATAAAAAAAACATTTGCATCTCCTTTCTGTGAGGGTGGGGAAGGTAAGCAGAAAAATGAGACTGTTGAGTCCTAGAAAATGAAGGCCCTGACCAGCCTACAAGATAGCAATTCAAAATAAGTATCAAAATTGTACAAGAGTCATAGGGTCCCCAAAGCCCAAATCCGGCCAATCATAAAAGAACAGATAGAAAACCTCAGGAAGGTTTAAAAGCCCACTTCCCAAGAGGTCGCTTTCTAGGATGACCTTTCTTAGACCCTGTTTCCAAAAAAATATAAAATAGGTCGGGGAGTAGAGCCCAGAGGTAGAAAGCCTCTGGGTTCCACTTCCAGTACCACCAAAAAAAAAAAAAAAAAAAAAAAAATTAGGACCAGGGGTGCAGCTCATAGGTAGAATGCCCTTGGATTCATTCCCTAGTACTATAATACACAAATAAATAAACTTTCACATTTCTATACCCTTTGCTAGTCCTCGGACTTCATTCATTGAAAACCACTGGACAAAAATTGTATAAAAAGGAGACACCCTTGTCTAAGTATCTCGAATTAAAAATAAATTGTTTTTAGTAGATGTATGCTATTTACAAAAAAAAGCTACTGATTTGTGTTTTCACATTTTCTAATAATTAACTCCTGAAGAAGTGTTATTTTAAATGGTTTTAGGCATCATGCAGTATCAGTAGTCACGTGTGTGTGTGTGTGTGTGTGTGTGTGTGTGTGTGTGTGTGTGTTACAGGGAGTGGAGCCCAGGTCATTTTCTACCTCCAGACTATACTCCTAGACCTATTTTATATTTTATTTGGAAACAGGGTCTAAGTTGCTGAGAACCTAAGTAGCTGAGGCTGGCTTTGAACCTGTGTGATCTTCCTGTCTCAGCCTCCCAAACACTGAGATTACAGATCTGTGCCACCATGCAGGGCTCCCTGTCGTTAGCATTTAAAATGTAAATCCAACAGGGTGTGGTGGCACAAGCTTGTAATCCCAGTACTTGGGAGGCAGAGATGGGAGGATTGCAGGTTTATGGCCAGTCTCACCTACTTGTGAGGCCCTCAGCAACTTAGTGAGACCCTGTTTCAAAATAAAGAATCCAAAACTCACCTTGGGCTTGGTCTCCTTGGAACTATTGTGTGTGTGTGGTATTGGAATTGGAACCAAGGGGCTTTCTACATCCTAGATAAACCTAAAGCCCTATTTTTTGTTCTTTATTTTCAAAAACGGTATCACTAAGTTGCAGAGGTTCTCACTTAGTAGTATCTGAGGCTGGCCACAGTCAATAAGATCCTCCTGTCTCAGCCTCCCAAGTACTGTCAGTAAATAAAAGCGTGTGCCACAATATCTGGCTTCCCCAGACATTCTTATTTTTGTAGTTTGAGACTGTTTCCCGGGCTTGTCTTGAACCTGCTATCTTCCTGTTTCAACCTCTCTACTAGGTGGAATTGCAGGCATATGACACCACTACTTTTGTTTGAGGAGGGCCTTGCTCACTTGAGGCTGGCTTTGAACTATAATCATACTGTTTTAGTCTCCAAATTGCTGGCATTTGGGAGACTGAAACAGGAGAATTGCATTTCATAGCCAGCCTCTGCTAGTTAGTGAGTTCTTTTGCAATTCAGTAAGACCTGTTTCAAAATAGAAAATAAAAAATAGGGCTGGGGTGTAGAGCAGAGGTAGAATGACCCTACATTTTATCACCAGTAGTGCGGAAATAAATAAATGAATAAATAAATTAGGATTGGGGGTTATTTTTGTTGTTGTTTTAGTGGTTCTTGCGGTGGAACCCAGGGGCTTTTCTACCTCTGGGCTATACTCACAGACATACTTTTTTTTTTTTTTTTTTTTTTTTTTTTTTTTTTTTTTTTTTTTTTTGGTGGTACTGGGGTTCCCGGAAGCCCTTCTACCTTCGGGCTACACTTCCAGACCTATTTTTACATTTTTTTATTTGGAAACAGGGTCTCCTAAGCCAGCGAGCACGGCTGGCTTCGAACCTGCGCGATCCTCCTGTCTCTGCCTCCCAAGCGCGGGGATTACAAGCGTGCGCCACCACGCCCGGCTCACAGACATACTTTATATTTTAATTTGGAAATAGGGTCTCAAGTTGCTGAGAGCCTCAGTAAGTAGCTGAGGGTGGCTTCTAACCTGTGGGACCCTCCTGTCTCAGCCTCCCCAGCGCTGTGGTTATAAGCATTCACCAACAAGCTTGGCTTCAAGGATTGGGGGTTTAGCTCATATTTACCATGGCACTGGGATCCATCCCCAGTACCACCAACAAAACTAATTAATCAATTAAAATGCACCTTTGCTACCTCTCCAAGTCCAGAATAAACCCCAGTCTGGTATTAAAGAGGTGCTGACAGCCATTGGCTGGATGGCATCCCATATTTTGCCCTTTGAGAAGGTTCTCCCCTCTTCATCAGCTGACACTCTGTTTTATACCTCTTTGCTGCCCGTGGCTTTGAAGCCCCTATAGCTACTCCTCCTTCCTTAGTGAGCTCTGCCAGTGGGCATGGGTCATGGCCTTTGAGTCTGCAGAGTAGCCTCCTCTTTTGCCAAATTAGGGTGCCCCAGGGTGGAGCAAAAGGCTTTGCCCCCGAGAGCGACAGTGGGAAGAGGTGGGGACCCCCCAGAGCTCTCAGGAAGGGAGTCCCCTGATTTTCAGGGTGGACAGAAGAGGCACTGACTGCAGAGCCTCCCAGAAGCTAGGTGCCCTGTTGAGTCCTGGTTTCTCTGGCCTCATTGCACTGGAGAGAGTTGAAGGGGAGAGAAAGCAAACTTTGAGTGGTGAAAGATGGACAATTCAAAGGACATGCACAAGGCAAACCTGGTGGCACACTATGATGTCTGGGGACGTAGAAATCCTGTGTACTGTGTACCTGGAAGAGCCTGTGAAGGTCTGGGAGGGTCGCTGCTTCCTGGAGCTCATGGTACACCGGGGCTGCCACTACTGCAGAAGACCTGTTGAATAAGTTGCTAGCTCTGCTTTCCAGACACAGCTCTGGACGGGTCAGCATCTTCAGCTACCACTGCCTTTCCTCTCTGGGAAATATGTAGTCCAGGGTCAGCATCAGTCTGCCGCCACTCGTTGGACGTGGCCGCTGGTCGGACGCTGCCTCTCATCACAGCACGCTGCCGCCGCCGCAATTCCACTCACTCTCTATGGGTTCCGATATGAGTGCTGGTGAAAAACATTGGTTCCGGTGCCCTCTCGGTTTCTCTAACTTCCGTTCCCTCTCTATTGGTTCCGATAAGAGCATGTTGGTGCAGAACTTTGGACACTTGGCCGGGGCCCAAAGGGACGGACCGGAAGTCCCGGAACCCCAGAGGCAGAACAAAAGTTCCGCGGTATTAGGGCGCCTGGCCGGGGCCCAAAGGGATGGAACGGAAGTCCCGGAACCCCAGATACGGAACAAAAGTTCCGCGGTAAAAGGGCGCCTGGCCGGGGCCCAAAGGGACGGAACGGATGTCTCGGAACGCCAGAGGCAGAACAAAAGTTCCGCAGTAATAGGGCACCTGGCCGGGGCCCAGAGGGACAGACCGGAAGTCTCGGAACCCCAGAGGCGGAACAAAAGTTCCGCGGTAATAGGGGGCCTGGCCGGGGCCCAGAGGGACGGACCGGAAGTCCCGGAACCCCAGAGGCGGAACAAAAGTCCCGCGGTAATAGGGTGCCTGGCCGGGGCCAAAGGGACGGACAGGAAGTGCCCGGAACCCCAGAGGCGGAACAAAAGTTCCGCGGTAATAGGGCGCCTGGCCAGGGCCCAAAGGGATGGACCGGAAGTCCCGGAACCCCGAAGGCGGAACAAAAGTTCCGCGGTATTAGGGCGCCTGTCTGGTGCCCATAGTGACGGACCGGAAGTCCCGGAACCCCAAAGGCGGAACAAAAGTTCCGCGGTAATAGGGGGCCTGGCCGGGGCCCAAAGAGACGGACCGGAAGTCTCGGAACCCCAGAGGCGGAACAAAAGTTCCGCGGTAATAGGGCGCCTGGCCAGGGCTCAAAGGGACGGACCGGAAGTCCCGGAACCCCAGAGGCGGAACAAAAGTTCCGCGGTAATAGGGCGCCTGGCTGGGGCCCAAACGGACGAACCGGAAGTCCCGGAACCCCAAAGGCGGAACAAAAGTTCCACGGTAATAGGGCGCCTGGCCGGGGCCCAAAGGGATGGACCGGAAGTCCCGGAACCCCAGAGGCGGAACAAAAGTTCCGCGGTAATAGGGCGCCTGGCCGGGGCCCAAAGGGATGGACCGGAAGTCCCAGAACCCCGAAGGCGGAACAAAAGTTCCGCGGTATTACGGCGCCTGTCTGGTGCCCATAGTGACGGACCGGAAGTCCTGGAACCCCAAAGGCGGAACAAAAGTTCCGCGGTAATAGGGGGCCTGGCCAGGGCTCAAAGGGACGGACCGGAAGTCCCAGAACCCCAGAGGCGGAACAAAAGTTCCGCGGTAATAGGGGGCCTGGCCGGGGCTCAAAGGGACGGACAGGAAGTGCCCGGAACCCCAGAGGTGGAACAAAAGTTTCACGGTAATAGGGCACCTGGCCGGGGCCCAAAGAGACAGACCGGAAGTCTCGGAACCCCAGAGGCGGAACAAAAGTTCCACGGTAATAGGGCGCCTGGCCGGGGCCCAAAGGGATGGACCGGAAGTCCCGGAACCCCAGAGGCGGAACAAAAGTTCCGCGGTAATAGGGCGCCTGGCCGGGGCCCAAAGGGGTGGACCGGAAGTCCCGGAACCCCGAAGGCGGAACAAAAGTTCCGCGGTATTAGGGCGCCTGTCTGGTGCCCATAGTGACGGACCGGAAGTCCCGGAACCCCGAAGGCGGAACAAAAGTTCCGCGGTATTAGGGCGCCTGTCTGGTGCCCATAGTGACGGACCGGAAGTCCCGGAACCCCAGAGGCGGAACAAAAGTTCCGCGGTAATAGGGCGCCTGGCCGGGGCCCATAGTGACGGACCGGAAGTCCCGGAACCCTGAAGGCGGAACAAAAGTTCCGCGGTATTACGGCGCCTGTCTGGTGCCCATAGTGACGGACCGGAAGTCCCGGAACCCCAAAGGCGGAACAAAAGTTACGCGGTAATAGGGCACCTGGCCGGGACCCAAAGAGACGGACCGGAAGTCTCGGAACCCCAGAGGCGGAACAAAAGTTCCGCGGTAATAGGGCGCCTGGCCGGGGCCCATAGTGACGGACCGGAAGTCCCGGAACCCCAGAGGCGGAACAAAAGTTCTGCGGTAATAGGGCGCCTGGCCGGGGCCCATAGTGAACGGACAGTAAGTCCCGGAACCCCAAAGGCGGAACAAAAGTTCCGCGGTAATAGGGGGCCTGGCCGGGGCCCATAGTGACGGACCGGAAGTGCCCGGAACCCCAGAGGCGGAACAAAAGTTCCGCGGTATTAGGGCGCCTGGCCGGGGCCCAAAGGGATGGAACGGAAGTCCCGGAACCCCAGATACGGAACAAAAGTTCCGCGGTAAAAGGGCGCCTGGCCGGGGCCCAAAGGGACGGAACGGATGTCTCAGAACGCCAGAGGCAGAACAAAAGTTCCGCGGTAATAGGGCGCCTGGCCGGGGCCCAAAGGGATGGACCGGAAGTCCCGGAACCCCGAAGGCGGAACAAAAGTTCCGCGGTATTAGGGCGCCTGTCTGGTGCCCATAGTGACGGACCGGAAGTCCCGGAACCCCAAAGGCGGAACAAAAGTTCCGCGGTAATAGGGGGCCTGGCCGGGGCTCAAAGGGACGGACAGGAAGTGCCCGGAACCCCAGAGGTGGAACAAAAGTTTCGCGGTAATAGGGCACCTGGCCGGGGCCCAAAGAGACGGACCGGAAGTCTCGGAACCCCAGAGGCGGAACAAAAGTTCCGCGGTAATAGGGGGCCTGGCCAGGGCTCAAAGGGACGGACCGGAAGTCCCAGAACCCCAGAGGCGGAACAAAAGTTCCGCGGTAATAGGGCGCCTGGCTGGGGCCCAAAGGGATGGACCGGAAGTCCCGGAACCCCAGAGGCGGAACAAAAGTTTCGCGGTAATAGGGCGCCTGGCCGGGGCCCAAAGAGACGGACCGGAAGTCCCAGAACCCCGAAGGCGGAACAAAAGTTCCGCGGTATTACGGCGCCTGTCTGGTGCCCATAGTGACGGACCGGAAGTCCCGGAACCCCAAAGGCAGAACAAAAGTTCCACGGTAATAGGGGGCCTGGCTAGGGCTCAAAGGGACGGACCGGAAGTCCCAGAACCCCAGAGGCGGAACAAAAGTTCCGCGGTAATAGGGCACCTGGCCGGGGCCCATAGTGACAGACAGGAAGTCCCCGGAACCCCAGAGGCGGAACAAAAGTTCCGCGGTAATAGGGCGCCTGGCCAGGGCCAAAGGGACGGACAGGAAGTGCCCGGAACCCCAGAGGCGGAACTAAAGTTCCGCAGTAATAGGACGCCTGGCCGGGGCCCAAGTGACGGACCAGAAGTACACGAAACTATAGGCAGAAGGAACGTTTTGTGCTAATAAGGGCGCCTGCCCGGGTACCATAGGAATGGAACACATGCAGACCCAAGACAACAGCACTCCACCTGTGCCTATGGCTGAAGCCCCACCATCTTGTGCACACACCGCTAGGTACCCACCTCTCCGAGGGCCAGGGAAGGTGGGAGGCCATGGACAGCACATCTCCCTTGCCCAGTGATACCATCTTTTTTGTGTGTGTGTGTGTCTGGTACCTAGGGGCATTCTACCTTGGAGATACGACCCCTGACCTATTTTTATACTTTATTTTGAAACAGGGTCTCACTAAGTTGCAGGGAACCTCACTAAGTAGCTGAGGCTGTCCTCAAACCAGAATTCTTCTACCTCAGCCTCCTAAATGCTGGGATTACAAGCATGAGTTACCACGCCTGGCTGAAGCCAGATTTTGGGGAGACCTTCCCTGAGGAATAAGTTGCACTTACCAGATCCAGACGTAGATCATTCCCAAGCTGAAAAAATTTCCCATGAAGTGAACCACGTTCTGGTGAAGAGTCCCTGCTGTGCTGGTCTGAAGGACCCTGCAGGACTGTGCTGATCCTATGAGCCGGCCACAAGGAAGACAATCAACAAGTTCCATTTGAGATACTTGGGTCGCTCGCTGGGAACCATCTGTCCCTGCACCCCTCCAGAGCTCTCAGGAAGGGAGTCCCCTGAGTTTCAGGGTGAGGAGAAGATGCGCTGACTGCAGAGCCTCCCAGAAGCTAGGTGCCCTGTTGAGTCCTGGTTTCTCTGGCCTCATTGCACTGGAGAGAGTTGGAGGGGAGAGAAAGCAAACTTTGAGTGGTGAAAGATGGACAATTCAAAGGACATGCAGAAGGCAAACCTGGTGGCACAGTATGATCTCTGGGGATGCAGAAATCCTATGTACTGTGTACCTGGAAGAACCTGAGAATGTCTGGGAGGGTTGCTATTTCCTATTTCTGATAATATGTTCTGTTATTTAACTTTTGTTCTGGGTTTACTCTTCTGATCACTTCCATTCCTGTCTATCGGTTCCAATAAATCGCTCTATTATATAACTTTTGCTCCAGGCTTTTCTGTTCCACTCACTTCTGTTCCTGTCTTTTTCTTTGCAGTACTGGAGACAAATCCCAGGAGCATTCTACCTCTAAGCGACACCCCCAGCCCTAAGTGAGTGTGTGTGTGTGTGTGTGTGTGTGTGTGTGTGTGTGTGTGTGTTACTGGGGGTGGAGCCCAGGGGCCTTGTACTTCCAGGCTCTACTCTCAGGCCTATTTTATATTTTATTTGGAAACATGTGCCACCACACCTGGCATTGTTCTTTTTGAAACAGGTCTCACTGAGCTACAAGGGGCCTAAGTAGCTGAGGGTTCACAAGCCTGCACCGCCACCCCCGGCTCCTGGGATTTCGTGGTTGTTGGGTTTTTGGGGTTTCTATCTGTGAAGTTTTATTTTGATCTAAGGATTTTCCTTCACAACAAATGCTATTATAGAAACGACAGCAAAACTGAACTTTTAGCTTGTAAATATTACTCAGGCAGCAAACTAGTTGGTCAGTGTTGTTTTTTAAAATAGATCCCAGAGATCCAGCCTGTCATCCCCGTCCTTGGCAGGCTGAAACACAGGTTAACAGCCAGCCCCAGGAACTTAGAGAGGCCTTCACCAACTCATCGAGACCATTTCAAAATAAAAAATTAGCCAGGAGTGGTGGCACGCACTTGTAATCCCAGTACTCGGGAGGCTGAGACAGAAGGATCACAGATTCACAGCCAACCTCAGCTATTTAGTGAGGCTCTCTGCAAGTTATAGTGAGTCCCTGATTCAAAATAATAGGG
The DNA here is from genome assembly GCF_963383645.1 of Muscardinus avellanarius. Lineage (NCBI taxonomy): Eukaryota > Metazoa > Chordata > Mammalia > Rodentia > Gliridae > Muscardinus > Muscardinus avellanarius. The sequence goes on from NC_137791.1 coordinate 21,918, forward strand.
CTGTGGGTGTAACTTGGAGGTAGAATGTACCTAGGTTCCATCAAACAGCAGTACCTAAAAAATAAATTTAATAAATAAAATAAAATCAGACTGGGTGTGTAGCTTGGAGGCAGAATGTCCCTGGGTTCAATCCGTAGTACCAAAAAATATATACAAACTGGGCATGGTGGCATACACTTGTAATTCCAGCATTTGGGAGGCTGAGACAGGAAGATCATGGTTCATGGCCAGCCTCAACTACTTAGTGATGCCCTTTGCAACTCAGTGAGACCCTGCTTCAAAATAAAGAATAAAAACTAGCCTGGCGTGGTGGTGCACACTTGTAATCCCTGCGCTTGGGAGGCAGAGACAGGAGGATCACACAGGTTCGAAGCCAGCTGCGCTGGCTTAGGAGACCCTGTTTACAAATAAAAATGTAAAATTAGGTCTTGGAGTGTAGTCCGGAGGTAGAAGGGCTTCCAGGAACCCCAGTACCACCACAAAAATAAATCAATAAATAAGGAGTGCTGAAGGTGTAGCTCAGAAGTAGAATGCTCCTGGGTTCAATCTCGAGTACCATTAAATAAATAAACAAACTTACAAATAAACACAAAATAAAAATTAACAAAGAGGATAGGTGCCAGAGATCTGCTCCAGCCAAGCCAGAAGTCCCTGAAGGTGGTCGAGGAGTTGGCACACGAGGGGATGAGAGATGATGCGCTTAATAGCAGGGGGAAGGTGTCCCTGCCTATGCCCTAGAATATAATTTATTTATACATGAGTCTAACAGATGACAGCAAGCCACGTCACACATACTTCTTCATCTAGTTTTTCATTAACCAAAATTCCATGAAGCATGCATACCTCAGACAAGCCTATTTTTCCTGTTTTTGTTCATTATCAATTTGTTATGAGGTGAACTATAAAATGTACTACTACTCTACATCACCGATGATAAACTTTAACTGAACCTTTCCTATCCTCTGTCTTAACTACTTAGTGCTAAACATACTGTCTCTGGTTTTAAAATCAACTGCTAATCTTATCTGCCATTCTAACCACTAGGTATTCTATTAACTTATTCTGTCCCAACCACCAATACCACACAACTTATTCAATTTCTCATAATCTCACAATGTCTGCACTTAATTTCCTATAACACCTATCAGGTTGTCTACCAAGAGAACTCTTTTGTGCTTTAGTGAGCAGGCACCGAGGAGATCCCTGCCTGCCCAACCCCCTGTAGGAATGGCAGAGTCCTGATGTCAAACCACTTTCCATTAATATTAACTCTGCGCTTTCCATTCATCATACATTCCTGTACAGGAAAGTGCAGGGTCGGCTGGAGGTGGAAACGTATTCTGATGAGCGCCAGCCCCCCACGGGGGATACCACAGTCGACCAACCACCGTTTTTCTTTTTTTGGTGGTGGTGGTACTGGGGTTCCTGGAAGCCCTTCTACCTCCAGGATACATTCCCAGACCTATTTTATATCTTTATTTGGAAACAGGGTCTCTTAAGCCAGCGCGGCTGGCTTCAAACCTGTGCAATCCTCCTGTCTCTGCCTCCCAAGCACGGAGATTACAAGCATGTGTCACCATGCCCAGCGACCACCTATCTGGTAAGTGACATTCAGAAGGCCTTGCACAGTAGGTATAAATTTCCTAGAGTTAACTTTTCCTTTCATGGCTAAAACCTTATGTGAGTTAGGAGTTGTAAGCAGAGAAACAATAAGCTTTTTTTTTTTTTTTTTTTTTTTTTTTTTGCGGGTTTAGGGATAGAACCCAGAGGCATTTGACCTCCGAGCTGCACCCCCTGCCCTATTTTTTATTCTTTATTTTGAAACTGGGTCTCACAGAGTTGCAGAGGGCCTCACTAATTATCTGAGGCTGTCCGTGAACCGCGATCCTCCGGTCTCAGCCTCCCAAATGCTGGGATTACAAGCGTGTGCCACCATGCCCGGCAGAGCTCCTTCTATATAGGTCCTTGAAAACTTCCCAACTACACAACAAAGAGCTCTTTCTACATCACTCCAAGAAAAATTCCAATTACAAAAATAAAAAATATGAAAAATTTATCTTCTTCGTGCTATTTCAAGCACAAATCTTAAGACATTTTCTAGTCATATTCATATCAACTTCTGGATTATTACAGAACAGCAATCTCTCCTACTCAAAGCAATTTTCAATTTCTTCCAAAGAATCATCAATATTATCATTATTATAACTGAAATCAAGAGGGATAACGGCTTCATTTTGGCCAGCATCTTCCAGCCCTGCGGAATTTGCCTCAGCCGGGCTACACCGGCTGCTGGAGCGAGGCCTAGAGCGACCCTTTCCCAGAAGCTCTAGAGGGAGTGTGTCCCCACAGATAGTTGACCCCAGACCCTCCCTGCTGAGCAGAGGACACAGACACAGCACTCTGCCCATGGTCGGCCACCATACCAGGTGTGCCACCATCACCCTTATGGCCCCAAAGGCTACAGGTGCTGAGGGCAGCCACGTCCCAGATGACACTCTGGGAGGCCTGGTCTCCTCTCTCAACCTCCCAGGGAGAAGGAGGACCAAGATGGTGAGACCCAGCGTCACTAAACCACTGTTCAGCCATGTCTGGAGGCCTGAAGGGTGAACAAACTGTACCCTGATGTCTCCAATACCACAAACACACACACCCGCATGCACACACACACACACACACACACACACACACACAAACATCCAGTTTGGAGAGGCCAAGATAAAGCTCCTGTAAATCCCAGCCCCGATGCTGCCTCTGGAGGAATCAGAAAGGATGCTCTGCCTCATCATGGCATCTTGCCTGATCTGATGGGGATGGAGCCTGTGTTGATGGCTAATAAGAACAAGCTTTGCTACTTAGGCAGAAAACAATAAAATCCTTTTCTGTCTCTGAGCTCTCAAACAGAGCTGCAGCCAAGATTGACCTTGGTCAGCTCAAGGTTGTCTGTCAGCACAGCTGAATACTGAATGTTAGAAACACAGAACCTGGCCGGGCATGAAGGCACACGCGTGCCATCCCGGTACTTGGGAGGCTGAGATGAAAGGATCGTGGTTCTCAGCCAGCCTCAGCTACTGAGTGAGGCCCTCCTCAACCTTGGGAGACCCTGTTTCAAAATGAAAAGAATAAAGGCAGCAGAGGCAGGGCCGTTCCTGTTGTATGACAGGGTCGCAGCTGGGAAGAGAATTCCACAGGGATAGAAGACTCTTCCATTATGACTTGGAATCCTATGAAATGGAGTCCTCCATAAGACTCCATGATGCCTCATGATTTTAGTTGTACTAATGACAATATTAAAGGTTCTTCGGGGGAAATTGAAAATAGCCTTGAATGGAGACTGCTGTTCTGTAATAAATTGGGAAATTGATATGAATATGACTGGAAAATGTCCTAAGATTTGTGCTGGGAATAGCACTAAGAATATGACTCATGAGGAACTTTTCAAAGAGGTACATAGAAAAGAGCGTTTTTTTGTTGTTGTTGTTGTTGTTTTTTTTTTTTTTTTCTCCTCTGCTTACAACACCTAGCTCACCTAAGGTTTTAGCCATAAAAAGAAAAGGTAACTTTATTATTTATTTTTTATTTTGTATGGGTCTGGGGATGGAACCCAGGAGCATTTGACCACCAAGCCACATCCCCTACCCTATTTTTATTCTCCATTTTGAAACAGGGTCTCACTGAGTTGCAGAGGGCATCACTAAGTAGCTGAGGCTGTCTGAGAACTGCAATCCTCCCATCTCAGCCTCCTGAATGCTGGGATTACAAACGTGCACCACCATGCCCAGCTGAAAAGGTAACTCTAAATAAACCCTACTTACTATACCAGGCCCTCAGCATGTCACCTCCAAGATAGGGGGTCTGCTGTGGTATACCCCTCAGGGGCTCGCGCTCATCAGAATACTTTTTCACCTCCAGCTGATCCTCCACTTTGGAAAGCAGAGTTAATATTAGTAGAAAATGGCTTGAGGTCAAGACTCTGCTGTTCCTGCAGAGGGTGGGCAGGCAGGGACCTCCTTGGTGCCTGCTCACTAAAGCACAAGAGTCCTCTTGGTAAATAACTTAATAGAAATTATAGAAAAGTAAGGTATAGCTGGGCGTGGTGGCACACCCTTGTCATCCCAGCAGGAGAGGCTGAGACAGGAGGATCGCAGTTTGAGGACGGCCTCAGCTACTTAGTGAGGCTCTCAGCAACTTAATGAGACTCTGTTTTAAAATAAAAAATAAAAGCTGGTAGCTCAGAGGTAGAATGCCCCTGGGTTCCATCCTCAGTACCACAAAAAAAAGAAAAAAAAAAAGAAAACTAAGGTATAGACAATGTATGTTGAGACCATGAGAAATAGAGTAAGTTCAGTGTAGGTTTGGTGGTGAAGATTAAGTTAACAGAATACCCCAAAGTTAAAATGGTGGATGAAAATAGCAGTTAGGCTTAGAAGTAGAAATAGTAAATCCAGCACTTACTTTTAAGATAGAGAATAAAAGTGAGTTGCAGTTCATCATTTATGACATAAGGTCATAGGTTAAACATAGGTAAGTAAAAATTTTAAAAGATTATAGATGAGAATAAGTTTTGTAGGTCACCTCCTAACAGATTCAAATGAAAAATAGAATAGAAAAAATAAATGGTTTTAAGGGTGACTGCTTCTTGAAATTTAGGTTAATAAAAATACCAAATGTAAAACAAAGTATGTATGATGTGGCTTGCTGTCATCTGTTTGGATTAATGTACAAACAAAGCATATTCTAGGGCACAGGCAGAGATGCCTTCTCTCTGTACTAAACACAGGGTTTCTCGTTCTTCAATTTTTCTGAACCTACATCTCCTTCCAGACCCCTGGACTGGCCGAGGCTGGACATCAGCATGAACCCAGGCATGGTGGTGCATGCTCGTCATTCCAGCATTTGTGAGCTGAGTTGGGAGGATCATGGTTTGAGGCCAGACTCAACTACTTAGCGAGGCCCTCTGCAACTCAGTGAGACCCAGTTTCAAAATAAAGACTAAATCTTCCTATGCGGCCACAACGAGACATGCCATTTGAAATTGCTGGTTCTCCCTATAGACACAATACCCCGGTATCCTCAGTTGATGGAAACTGCACAGGTAAAGCCAAAGGGGGACAGAAGTTACTAAGTGTGAAGGAAAGTATGTTATCTTACCTGATGCTCCTTTTGCTTCCTGGGAGGAAGAAGGAAGGGAGGACAAAGAAATTCCCCCATCCTATTGTGTAAACGCACTTGATTTTCAGAGAACTGACTGGCACTGCACATCTCGGTTGGGTAAAGTAATAAACCATGCAGTGTATGACTGTGTGTAGTACAAGCGTGCGTGTGTGCTATTGGGGACTGAACTCAGGAGTGCTCTACCTCCAAGCCATAGCACTGGCCTGTTTATTTTTTGTTGTTTTTTTTCTTTTGGTGATACTGGGGTTCCTGGAAACCCTTCTACCTCCGGGCTACACTCCAGACCTATTTTATACTTTGTATTTGGAAACATGGTCTCTTAAGCCAGGGGGGCTAGCTTTGAAACTGCAGGATCCTCCTGTCTCTGCCTCCCAAGCACACAGGTTTTACAAGCGTGGCCACCACGCCCGGATAATGGGCACTTTATAAAGCAGGCAGTTACTATTCCTGTCCATTGTTTGGAAAGTCACATTCTAGCACACAAGTAAGAGAATGTTATCCAGCCGGGGCGCACGCTTGTAATCCCAGCATTCGGGAGGCTGAGACGGAGGAACACGGTTCATGAATAGCCTCAGCTACTTATTGAGGCCCTCTGCAACTCAGTGAGACCCTGATTCAAATTTAAAATAAAAATGGCAAAGGGGGTGTAGCTTGGAGGTTGAATGCCCCAGGTTCCACCGCCACACCTGCAAAGAAAAGAGAATGTTATCCCCTTTGACAGCATCCACGGTGTCTCTAAGGTCTCTTTGCCTAAGTTGTGCTTACACCTCACTCCCAGGATTCGATAGCACTCTGCTTACTGTCTAAGTAGACCATAACCCGCTTCAGAAACACACCTGAGGGTCCTTCTTAGTGGACATATAGAGCCAAAACCTAAAGGTACTTGTGCTTGATCTAGAAAGTCGGTCAAGGACACGGCAGCAGCCCACACCAAGGGATGCTCACTCCAAGGGAGGGTGCAGGCCTCCAGCGCTCTGATGCAGCCCTGACTGTCAGGAGCAGAGGGAAGGGGAGGGGACACGACCCCTCCCTGGCCCTTCTTCTGGTGATTCTAGGGATTGAACACTGAGCTGCAGCCCTTTAAACTGTTTACCTTAAAACAGGGCCTTGCTAAGTTCTATGTCCCGTCCTTGAACTCATGACCCTCCTGTCTCAGTCTCCCAGGAGCTGCCCTGCGGCCATGCTTGGGGGGAGGGGGGCTCCCTACCTAATTTACCTCAATCACTGCACTGGCCTTGCCTCCCACCATTTACAGATTTTTTTCTCTCCCTGCCTATGAAAGATGTTCTTTTTCTCCTTCCTAGTGTGCAAGAAGGGCAAAATGGCCTGTAACACTGGACCCTCCTTGTGACCTGGCACAGTAGAAGGAGGTGGAGAAATCCCTTCACACAAGGCTGCCAGGAGCTCTGGAGCAGCTGCAGGCATCATCTGCAGGGTTGTGGGTCAAAAGAAACTTGTGAGGGGCAGGGTTGGTTAGGACAGGGAGGTGGCCCTGAGCAAGCATTACTTAGCAAGGCCGCAGGGAGGAAGGAGGCATCCAGCTCCAGTTGGCAGAGAGAACTTATTCAAGGCATCCAAGTCCAGGGCCAAGAGGAGAGTCAAGGGACTGGCCAAGACAGTGGCCACTGTTACTCCATGATCCTTCTGCAATGCGTGGGGTTCACTCAGAGTTCCCCTTTTCTGTGGTACTGAGGATTGAATCCTGGAGCATTCGAACTCTCAGCAGCATCGTCAGCCAATTTTTTTTTCTTGAATTTTAAAACAGGGTCTCACTAGGTTGAAGAGTTTCCCTACCTGGTGAGGCTGTCCTCAAACCACTGATCCTGTCTCAGCCTCCCAATTACTGGGAACACTAGTATGTGGCACACGCCACACACCTGACAAGTCCTCATTTGCCACAGGAAAACCAACCTCCACACCATGTGCCTTCAGGACAGGAGACACCCAGAAATGGAGTGACAGGCACTCTGGAAAAAACTAAGTCACACTTCATTTCTTCTTGTGCATTTGTTCTGGAAGTTAGAGCAATGAATTTCTATTGCTGAGATATCTGGATGAGGTCTCCTAATGTACACTTGTAAAAGACATGACTGGCAGGCACTCAGGTGACCTGGAGCTGCTTTGAAAGCACAAGAATCTCCCGACCCTTGTTGCTAATGGCATCTTCCTTTGCCCTAAACACCATTCTCATCTGGCCACTAACCTCCTGAGATCAGCCTTGTTCTGCATAAAACACTCCCAAGATGTTCCTACCATGGGGCCTCTGTGCTGCTTTTGTTCTGACTGGGGTCTTCTTTACCAAGATTCCTACCATGGCTCCTTCCTCTCTTTCTCCCTGAGCTCTCCCTGAGGGCTGCTCTATGCCATGCGCTCCACACCTGCCCCACTCAGTTTTCCTCAGAGTGCCCACACTGCGCTGTGTCCTCTCCCTCACTCTGTTCTGCAGTAGAAACGAGGGGATGGATATGGAGTGGAGTCTCCGCAATCCTGTAACCAAGGCCTTGGATGCTGCTCAGGCAAGAAACGTTTGCCCTCCTGCCATGGATCTATCGCATCTTCTGGCCTAGAGCTTCTCAGCCCTGCTGGAGCCCCATCCACGTTGGCATGGCATCTCCAGGCAGGGTTCAGCCCAGCTGTGGCATAAGGCCTGGACATGCCTCTTCCCCCAGGAGGACCCTCACTCATCACCTTGCTGTGTAGGGGAGGCATTCACAGCCACTCTGCACAGAGGCTCCAGGCATTTCTCAGCACACTCTAGTTGTGACAGCGGGGTCCTCTCCAAGGTGAATTCTGAGCAAAGCAGCAGCAAAGGCCACGCATAATGCAGAGACGGCCAGTGTGCTGTGGCGAGTCTAGGTGGGACAGCTCTAACTACACAGGTAACCCGACCTTCTCAAGAATGGGAGTGTGCACATTTGGGCCTGAGTCCACTAGAGCTACCTGATTATTCAGTGCTATGTTCCTAGTGTCCTTAATAAATTTGTATTATTTAATTTTGGTTTTCTGTCCTTCATCTTATTTTTTGTTTACAGGTTGGCTCATCCTAAACATCTAGGAATGGCCGGGTGTGGTGGCGCACACTTGTAATCCCTGCACCTGGGAGGCTGAGACAGGAGGGTCACACAGGTTCAAAGCCAGCCTCAGCTACTTAGTGAGGCTCTCAGCAATTTAGTGAGACCCTGTTTCCAAATAAAATATAAAATAGGTCTGGGAGTATCGCCCGGAGGTAGAAACCTCTGGGTTCCACCCCCAGTACCACCAAAATAAATAAATAAATAAAAAATAAACATCTAGGAATGAAAACTAGCTTCTTACGACATATAATTTCTATAATACCTATGCTAATTCCTCTAAGAGCACAGCCCGAATTTTCCAGGTGACACAGAAGAGGCTCTGCATTACTGCAAACTACAAAAGCAGTAAGAGCTTTTTATAAAAATGGTCCAAACGACGAGTGAGGCAGAGAAAACGTGTGCTTCACTGGGCTGGCAAAGCTTGCAGATGGACTTCCGGAGGACACAGGAATAAAAGTCCAATTTACCTTTTTTTTTAATTTAGTATTCAGGGTAGAACCCAGGGGCATTCTACCTCAGAGCTACACCCCCAGCCCTAGTTTTTTATTCTTTATTTTTAAACAGGGTCTCCATAAGTTGTGGAGGGAGGACCTTACTAAGTAGCTGAGGTTAGCTGCAAATCAAGGATCCTCCTGTCTCAGCCTCCCAAGTACTGGGATTACAAGTGCGCACCACCACACCTGGCTCCAAAAAAGATTTCTTAAAATGCAATAGATACTGAGAGAGTTTATAAGGAATTTAAGAGTGTTTTGATGAATTAGTCATTTTAGGATAAACTCAGCATGAAAATTAACTAGATCAGCCACATGGAATATTTTACTTACTGTTTTTTCATTTACTTTTGTTTTTAACTCTAAACGTTCACAAGATGGGTCACAATTATTTTATCTCCAGATTTCTTGGTTGTGGTTTAGGAAAAATCACACAGTGGCCTAGAAAGACATTGGGCCTAGGCATTCAGGTCAGGGGAGGTAGCAGCTGGAGACTCTGAACTCCTGTATCGGGAGGACTCCAAGACTCAGTGTACTGTGCCTCGGGGGCAGAGTTCTGAGTTGTGGCTGAATTCTCCTCAAACTGTGTCCTGCTGCTGTGATACCTACAAGCCTCGCGGGTGTCTGCTCACGTGTTAGGGTCACTTGTGTGCTGAGATACATCTTCATGAGGACAAACTGCATCAAAATAAAAGTCTTTAGGGAGCCGGGCATGGTGGCGCATGCTTATAATCTCAGACCCTGTTTCAAAATAAAGACTAAAAAATAGGGCTGGGGGTGTAGCTCAGAGGTCGAATGCCCCTGGGTTCCATCCCCAGACCCACACACACAAAAAAAAAGTCTTTAGGGCTAGAGGTACATGCCTGTCATGCCAGCTCTGGAGATGCTGAGTAAGACAGGAGGATAGAGCCAGGCATGGTGGCACACACCTGTAATCCCCGCGCTTGGGAGGATGAGACAGGAGGATCACACGGGTTCAAAGCCAGCCTCAGCTACTTAGTGAGGCTTTCAGCAATTTAGTGAGACCCTGTTTCCAAGTAAAATATTATAAAAAGGTCTGGGAGTATAGCCCAGATGTAGAAAGCCTCTGGGTTCCGCCCCCAGTACCACCAAAAAAAAAAAAAAAAAAAAAGACAGGAGGATAACAGAATAAAGGCCAGCATCAGCAACTTTGCAAGGCCTTCCGCAGTTGTAGCAAAATCCCATTTCAAAATTTATAAAAATAGCCGGGCATGGTGGCGCACACTTGCCATCTCAGCGCTTTGGAGGCTGAGACAAGAGGATTGCACAGGTTCAAATCCAGCCTCAGCTACTTAATGAGGCTCTCAGCAACTTATGTGACGGTTTGGGAAACTGTCCCCAGGGATCTTTGTTAGACCCCTGGGAATAACTTCCTGAAAACTCCCCAAAGAAACAAACAACAAAAAAAAAAAAAAAAAAAAAAAAAAACAGAAAAAGAGAGAAAGATAGAAAAACAAAAAAAGAGGAAAAAGATAGAAATACAGGAAATAGTTACAGCGCCATGCCAAAATGGCATGGGGGGGAGGGTGGCCCGGGCCAATTCACCACCCCCCAAGATACAGAACGTGGACCGGACTTTTTATACCCATGACCTCCATCTTGTTTGCAAAATTCTGACCTAGTGAATGCCCCTGTAAGGTACCTCCCCCAGCAAGGTGTGGCAAGGTGTCTGCTTTCAGGAAGGTTGATCCCTCCCCTGTCCTAGCTAGCTTATCTAATCATGTAGATCTGTCTTTAGATAGAGAAAGGCCTACTTCTCTCCTATTGACTTGCTAAGTACATTTAGCTAAGTCAGTCTAAGTTTCAATGGCTGTTTACTTCCTGACCAAAGCCAAGCCTCTCTCTCTCTCCAGGTCTGCTGCCATTTTGACACAATTATTTTTGAAATGTAATAATCAGCTTTCTCAAATTTTCCTAGGCCATTCCCAATACTGGTACACTTAGTGAGACCCTGTTTCCAACTAAAGTATAAAATAGCTCTGGGAGTGTAGCCTGGAGGTAGGAAAACCCCTGGGTTCCACCCCCAGTATCACAAAAAATAAATAACCTCAAAATTTATAAAAATAAATAAAACTATTTAACAAGTTAAACTTAATAGTCTTTAACCTAGGAAAAAGGAGATATGACAATGTCTTAGTGTGTCTTTAAATTCATGAGTGCAGTGTTGTGTGCTGTTTTAATAAAAGTTGATAATCAATGATAGACAATTAATTTAGTTAATAACTAGTTAAGTAATAAGTTTTTAATGTCCTATATGGATTTGTGCTTGTAAGTTTTGTTTCAAAATTGACAGACAGAGAGCAGCTGCCCAGGCCTAGCCCACCTGTGTGTCTTAGATAAGAAACCCCCGCCTATGCCTTATTTGAAGTTAGATGCTTTAGGAGTCAGTTTAAGTTTTATAAGTTTGCTGTGACTAAAAATAAGATTAGTAATTGTGACAATAATATTATGTAATAACATTGTTATTATTGTATGAGATAATAAGAATCAATAGTATTGTGATCAGTAGTATTGTGCGCCAATAGTTCAATAGTATTGGGTGGTAATTATAAGCCTATAGTTATAAATTTAATAGAAGTTTGTAATAGCTAATAATAAAAATAAGATAATAGGTGATTAGAAAATGTTTTTAATTGTATAGAAGTTCCATAAGTTGTAAGCTCAAGTGGCCAATATTAACGGGCAAATTCCTAGAAAAGCTAAAAGTGTAGAGTATCCGCCCTGGCTAAGAGCGCCCGCCCCTACCAGGGCTGTAAATCTAGATAAGAGACCCTCTGCCCCTACCCCGGTATCTTAAAAAAATCTTAAAAAATGTCCGTACAGGTTAGGCAGGAAATGTAAAGTGGAGAATGTAAAGCGGGAAATTTACAAAACGTCATCAATGATGTAAAAATGACTTGCAATTTGATGTAAAACTATAAATTTGACCCCCAAACAGAGCTCTGGGCCCATGCCATTTCTGCTGTGCCAGAGGTGCTTGGGTCCAGGTTCGAACCTGTAATAAAGTGTGGCTTGACGGACTAATAATTGGCTGTAGACAGTTAGGCTCGCTACATTAAAGCATTTAATATTCACGTGAAGTGGACCCTTCTTGTATCATACCACAAAAATAACAACCTAGAGAAACTTTAAATTTTTTTTCTTGATGGTACTGGGGATGAAACCCTGGCTACACTTCCAGACCTATTTTATATTTTTTATTTGGAAACAGGGCCTCTTAAGCCAGGGAGGCTGGCTTGGAACCTGGGCAATCCTCCTGTCTCAGCCTCCCAAGCATGGGGATAACAAGCATGCATGACCACGCCTGGCTAAAGTAAATTTTTTAAAGCCCTAAATACCCAGGCGTGGTGACACACACTTGTAATCCCTCCATTTGGGAGTCTGAAATAGGAGGACAGCAGGTTTGCAGCCGGCCTCAGCTACTTAGTGAGGCCCTCTGCAACTTAATGAGACCCTGCTTCAAAATAAAGAATAAAAAAATCAGGCTAGGGGTGTAGCTCTGAGGTACACTGTGCCAGGGTTCCATCCCCAGTACCAACAACAAAAAAAAATTAATGAAAAAACCCTAAATTATCACAACTCAAGTTTCTGATGCTTCTCAGGGTCCCAGAAGCCACAGGGATTTGCATTATTCATTGGGGCTTCCAAACCATTACACCCCTTAAAAGAAACCAAGTGCAAAACAGACATATCTGTGCCGAGGCCCAAGTCCCTGAGCTAAGTGCCATAAACAGGACGCATCAGGAATATGTGAAAACAGATGCGGAAGCATTCCATACAAAGGCCTTCACAAACCTTGGGGTGAGAAGCAGCATTTCTGCCTCTGGGCACTGGCCTTCCGCAAGGCTTCTCTCTCAAGCACACACAGGGTTGCCAGCGCCCTCTTGCACTAGTGATTTTAGTGAGGCCCTTCACAACTCAGTGAAACCCTGCTTCAAAAAAAGAATAAAAAATAGGGCTGCCAAGCACCACGAATAAATAAATAATAAAAACTACTATGCCAGGCGTGGTGGCGCACGCTTGTAATCCCCATGCTTGGGAGGCTGAGACAGGAGGATCAGCAACTTAGTGAGACCCTGTTTCCAAATAAAATATAAAAAAGGTCTGGGAGTATAGCCAGGAGGTAGAAAGCCTCTGGGTTCCAACCCCAGTACCACCAAAATAATAATAATAATAATAATAATAATAATAATAATAATAATAATAAACAACTATGAAAATAAGGCTGGGGATGTACCTTGGAGGTAGAATGCCCCTGGGTTCCAACCCCAGCAACCCAAAAAGAACTATAAAAAAGGAATAAAATGCAGGATGAGGAGATGCAAAGCCTATCTTCTAATAAATCATGTCGATCTATTCTGTTATGCTGGGTCATGATCCAAATAATTTCCAACAAACTTTAAGAAAACATGTCCCCTTTAATTTTAATAACAACTAAGCCCACTTTCCTCATGACAAGAACACGCAGGAGGCACAGGTGTGAGTTCAAGCCCCCGTTGGGGTCTGTGGCCCAGACATGGGGCCCGAGGGTGTGGGTGCGTGTGTGTGGAGGAAGGGGGCCCAAGGACACGTGGTGAGTGGATATGGAGGCTGGGGGATCCTGACACTGCAGCATCGTGCCTAAGGAGGGGTGGGGAGCTGGGGCAGGGAGGGTGGGCTCACAGCAGTGTGCACAGCACGGGGTGTCTCTGATTCACTTGCCCACTGGGTGTAAGCGAGTCCTGGTAAGGCGCTGCACAGAGGGGAAGGGATTTTACCACTGAACCAGAGTGATGATTCCAGCATTTGGAGGCTGAGACAGGAGGATGGCAGAGATCCCCTCAGCAACTCAGTGAGACCCTGCTTCAAATTAATGTAAAAAAATATAGGTTTGGGAGTGTAGCTGGGAGGTAGAATGCCCCGGGTTCCATCCATAGCACCACAGAAAAAAAGAATAACTCACACAACGCAATGTTATATACACCAAATCTTAACACATTGCACATCTGCAGTGCAGAACTCTTAGTTAGCTTGACTTCCTGGAGGGCTGGGAGTGGAGTGGAGGCCAAGGCCAGTGTGGTCAAGGCCTGGGCACTGGGTCCAGAGAGCACAGTCCCCAAGTCTTGGCTCTGAGGAAAGTGGGGCCGATATTGCAGTCTAAGCTCTCTTGCTAATTAGAAACCAATCTGGCTGGGCATGGCGGTGCAGGCCTGCTACAGAGGATAAGGCAGGGGAGAGCAAGCCTGAGGACGGCTTGGGCCACTCACTAAGACTTTAGCCTCAAAACAAACTTTGTAAAGGGGGCTGGGGGTGCAGCTCAGTGATTGCACACTTCCTGGGCACATGGGAGGCCCTGGGTTCTAATCCCCAGTGCTATAAAAACCAAAAACCTGGAATCCCAGGAGCTCATTAGGGCACACAAATAAAGAATCCAACCTGCGGCCACCCGCAGCCACCTTCTCTTAGTTCCTGGGCGGTGGACAACGCTGTGCCCCTCAGGACTGGTTCCTGTGCGTGTGGCCAGCTCCCTAGGAGTCCAGCTGCCAAGCCTCCGCAGCCTGGGCTGGCCTCGCTCACGCACTGTGACCTCCCTTGCTGAGATGGACTCCTGTGAACACTCTGGGCTGTGTTTGCAGACGATGGATCGTTCAACGCACATCTATAGGGATGTGACGCTGGGCCAGGTGAGGCCGCCCATCAGGACAGCGAGTGCTCACTCACATGGGCATCAGTGAAGAAGGGCTTTTGTCACTAGGCCCAGCAATATAAGCAGCACCCTCTACATGCTGTGTGTGTGTGTGTGTGTGTGTGTGTGTGTGTGTGTGTGTGTGTGTACTGGGGGCAGAACCCAGGGCGTTCTAACTCGGAGCTGAACTCCCGTTTCTGTCTCTCTCAGTTAGGTCAGCAGGGACAGTGGCTGCCCCAGATCCTGGCAGTTCCAGCTGGCTGACGCATGTAGCTGCAGGTAAACACCAGTGTCCTACCCTGGCCAACACCGATGTGTGCAACCACAAACGCATATTACCCGGTTCCCAATACAGGTGGCACACAGTTCCAAGCACTTCAACACGAACCGCTGCTTAAGAAATAACCACCTACCTGCCCGGAAAGCCCCCAACTCCCCACTCTCCCCCACCCCCAAAACACAGCCCCATAGAAAGTCCCAACCTGCCGCCCCCAGGCGCACTGCCCTGGCCGCCTCTGGACCTCAGTGCAGAATAAAGCGCCTCTTGCTTTCCACTTGGCCACTGCCCGTTCCCTGCGTCATGCCTTCACACTCTTTCTTCCTTTTGTGGTATCTGAGACTAAACTCGGGCATTCTACTTCTGAGCTACATGCCCAATCTTATTTTACAGTCTTTATTTTGAAGCAGGGCCTATCGAGGTTGCTAAGAGCCTTCCTAAATTGCTGATGCTGTTTCAAACCTGTGACCCTCTATCTAAGCCTCCCAAGTATTAGGATTACTGGCAGGAGCCACCATACCCAGCTTCTCCTGAACAATTTGGGGGGGAAATGTCAATGTGGTCTTCAGACCTTCCCTGGAGAGAGAAATGGGAATAGAAATAACACCACAATATTAATATTAAACCACACCTGTTTAAGGATGTGGGAAAGAAATCCCCTGCAGACTCTGGGATTTTCTGAGTAACTTGTGTCCTTCAGGCTACAATCCCAAAACTCAGAGGAAGACACTGGAGGATTACAGGTTCAAGGCCAGTGCAGTAACCCAGCAAGGCCCATTTTCAAAAATAAAAGAGCCGGGCATGGTGACACATGCTTGTAATCCCAGCTTTTGGGAGGCTGTGACAGGAGGATCTGGTCCAAGGCCAGCCTCAACTACTTAGTGAGGCCCTTTGCAACACAGTGAGACCCTGTTTCAAAATAAAGAATAAACCGGGCGTGATGGCTCATGCTTGAAATCCTAGCATTTAGCAGGCTGAGACAGGAGGATCACTATTAAAGGACAGCCTAAGCTACTACTTAGTGAGGACCTTTGCAACTCAGTGAGACGCTGTTTCAAAATAAATAAAAGAATAGGGCAGGGAGTGTAGCTCAGAGGTAGAATGCCCCTGGGTTCCATGCCCAGCACTGCGAAAATAAAATAAAATAAAGAGTATAAAATAGGCCTGAGGGTGTAGCTGACAGACTCACTATTGCTGAGGCTGGTCTCGAGCCTTGGTCCTCCTATCTAAGCTTCCAACTGTCCACTACATTTCTTTATTATCATTTGTAGCCAGTAACCGGCTCTGATCCTTTGCAGTTTTTTGTCCTCAGTAGTGAGTCAGTACAGATCATAAATTTGAGCATGAACTTTTTAAAAAATACAGCTAAGAATCCCACCAGCAACTCCTCCATGCTCCCTGCTCTGATCCCTGTGCTCCGGCCATCGGGCAGCAAAGGCAGGCAGGGCCTGGAGAGCAGTGCCCGTGAGCAGGAGCCCTCTGCAGGCATCACAGGGGAGTGGACCGCCTGCAAGGCCAAGGTCTAAGCATTTAAGACACTTTCTCCCCACCCCCACAGCACACAGCCCTCTGTGGAGCAAAGAGTTCACTCGACTGCCAGCCTACAGCCACAGCCCAGCAAGCTGTTTTGTTAAGTGGTCATTTCAGTTCGCATCTAAAAGTGGTTCCCACAGAAACCAGTTCAAACCGGAGGGACTTCATGTTCAGGTGTTGCTGTTTTTATCAAGCTCCCACAACTCCGCAACATCCCTGAGTGTACTGAATAGGTTAGAGGTCACAGGAATCTTCAGAGCAGTGACTACAGAAACCCTCCCTTCCCAAGGCTCAGCCCAAGGACACAGCCTCCAGGATGGTTTTCCTTTTTTTTTGGGGGGGGGGGAGAACTGGGGATGGAAGGCAGCTGGAATTGGACCTCTAAACTACACCCCAGCCCTGGTTTTTCTTGTTTGTTTAGCCGAGGCTAGCCATGCCGCAAACCAAAGATCCTCCTGTCTCAGCCTCCCAAATACTGGGGTTACAAGCGTGCGCCACCAAGCCTGGCTTGTTTTTTTTTTTAAACAAAGTGCAAATAGCAGAACACTTCACTAAGTAGCTGAAAAGGACCGCAAACCTATGACCTTCCTGTCTCAACCTCCCAACTAATGGGATCACAGCCATATGCCACCATGCAAGGCTTAAACAACATTTCAAAATAAAAAATGTAAAGGGCTGGAGGAGAGCAGTGTGGTGGTGCACACTTGTAATCCCAGTGCTGGGGGGGGGGGGGAGCTGGCAGGAGGATCTCAGGGTCCAGGGCAGCCTCAAAAAGTAGTGAGAATCTAAGCTACTTAGCAAGACTCTATTTCAAAACAAAAACTAAAATTGAACTCAGGTGTAGCTTGAAGGTAGAATGCCCCTGACTTCAACCTCCAGTAACACAAAAAAACTAGTAAGTAAATAGATAAATAAATAAAAGGAGGCTCCTTCATACCTCTAAACAAGAATATATCCACCAGAAATAGTATCTTTTTTTTTCTTGTTTTTGGTACTGGAGATTGAACCCAGAGGCATTCTACCTCTGAGCTACACCCCCAACACTATTTTTTTTTCTTTGCAGGTCAGAGGATGGAACCCACGGGCTACAGCCCCTGCCCTGTATTTTATTCTTTATTTTGAAACCGGGTCTCACTGAGCTGGCAAAGGGTCTCACTAAGTAGCTGAGGCTGTCAGCAAACCGTGATCCTTTGGTCTCAGCCTCCCGAATGCTGGGATTACAAGCGTGCGCCACCATGCCCAGCTTCTATTATATTTTTAATTCAGAAACAGGGTCTCACAGGGTCCTGAGAGTCCCACTACTTGCTGAGGCCATTCTCTAACATGAGACCCTCCAGTCTCTTGCTCCAAGTAGTAGGATTCTAGGTACTTTGCCTCCAGGGCCAGCTGTAAGAGACAAGGTATCTGGCACTGAAGGCCACTATGAAAAAATTCCTTGTCCAATCTACGGACTGGTGTACAACAGGCCCAGTGCCCTAGAGCAGACCTCAGGGCCACAGCGGGGTCTACTAACACTCTGAGACCCACATCGATCCAACAAGTTCACACCCAAACTTACCTGAAATCCACCGTGGTGTGCTGTATGTCTCAAGGAATACACTTTCCAAAGAGCAATAGGGCCAGAGGAACCTGGACACTGCAGCACCAAGAAGCCTCTCCCTCATGCCTGGAGGGAAGAAAGCCATGTCCTGCCCTAGGGCAGGGCTGCAGGAGCACCGGCTTTCAGACCCAAGGAGACTCAGCAGGGGCAGGTCTCCACAGCTGAGGTCAGGTCCCCAAAGGCACAGGAGGAAACGGGAAGGTGTCTGGTGAGGTAGCAGATGCAGGGCCTGCAGAGCCCTCCTGCAGGAGCCCAGCTCCCTGCTCCCTGCAAAAAGGAAGAGGGCGTGCTCCACGGGGCTTAAATGCTTAAAGCTGCTGGGGGCGTGAGTAGAAGGCAGGGAAGGGGCTGCTCGAGCTAGCCTCCACCCTCAGAGGTGGGGCCTCAGCCCAGTGCTTCCCCCAGGCTTCTAACACCAGGAAGTGGGCCTGCTTCGTAATGGTGACATGTTAGTATCTTTTAAGCTCCATCATCCTGACCAGCTCAGTGACCAACTAGACTTCTGCTTACCAATTACATTCTGCTTGACCTTTGGGGCAGAAGAAATACAACAATACAGAATACTCAGCACACTTCAGGTGTCTTGCATTAAAAGAAACCAAGTCAAAAGCATTACTTAAGCTTCTCAAGAGTTTCAAGAAGACTTTCTGCACCTACTATGACAGTAAATGTATATACCTAAGCGACCACTTGTGCTGTCTCACTCCAGGTGTTACTGCAGCCCACAGGACGGTGTCTAGCAAGGAAAGAGGTCACCTGGAGGGAACCGAGGAGCCGGACAGCTGGCCAGGATCAATACCAGGGCACCCTTTGATGGGAGGTGAGTCTCAGCATTCTGTCCTCATCAATTCCAAAGCCTCGTTCACAGCAACAGGGAAATCCGAACACCACAGAATAGTTCACAGAAGTGAAGTTGTTTTCTTTTACCAGGTTCACCAGAACTGCAGCCATTCTGCTGCCGTGTGGTATCGGCAGGACAGAGCGAGCCGGTCATTCTCATAAAGCAGGAGCAGAAAACAAGTTGACTGCAGTCTTCCCATTTTCCAGATGTGCTCACAACCATCTTGGATACAACTTAACGTAAAGATTTCCTACCAACCATGAGCACAGCAATTTGCTTGGGCTTCCTAGGTAATTAGGTGTAATAGTAATAATAAAGCTAGGTCCTTCAGATATTCTGGTTTACCAAGTGAAGTGGTGCTCTCTTACAGTCCCAGTACTTGGGAGGCTGAGACAGGAGGGTCACAGGTTCTAGCCTCAGCAATTTGGTGAGGCCATCTGCAATTTAGTGAAACTGTTTCAAAATAACAGAGGCTGGGAATGGTGGTGGAGGCTTGTAACCCCAGCATTTGGGAGGCTGAGACAGGAGGACTGCAGGTTGCAGACAGCCTCAGCTGCTTAGTGAGGTCCTTTGCAACTCAGTGAGACCCTGTTTCCAAATAAAGAATAAAAATTAGGGCTGGGGGGGGGGGGTTTAGCATGGAGGTAGATGCCCCTGGGTTCAATCCCCAGTACCACCAAAAAAAAATTTTTAATCCACCGGGCGTGGTGGCGCACGCTTGTAATCCCTGCGCTTGGGAGGCAGAGACAGGAGGATCGCGCAGGTTCGAAGCCAGCCGCGCGCTGGCTTATGAGACCCTGTTTCCAAAAAAAAAAGTATAAAAAATAGGTCTGGGAGTGTAGCCCGGAAGTAGAAGGGCTTCCAGGAACCCCAGTACCACAAAAAAAAAAAAAAATTTAATCCACCTTAATTTTTAAAATTTAATTCTTAGTAAAATAGACTTTAAACTGTGTATGAGAATAAGGATTCACAGGTCCTGAAAACAAGAAGAGGAAGCCAGATTGCTTTGGCTGATACTCTACCCCACCTCCCACCCCCAGGCCTAGAGGCCTGAAGAGAGCTAACTTAGTGGAGAACAAAGTCACTGCCTCTGACCCTGAAATAGAAGCTCCTTTGCATTCCCTCCTTTTGGAACAGGGTCTTGCTGATTGCCTAGAACCTGCTCTACTCAAGTCTCAGCCCCTGGAGTAATGGGATTATGTGTGTGCAAGCCACACCCAGCACTTTTTATCTTAAAGATCTTAGAGAATGGATAAGACTATTTCCTCACTTTTGAGTCTCCTATTTACTGTTTGCTTGTTTGTTTGTGTGGTAGTAGTGATTGAACCCAAGCATTCTACCTCAAAGCTAAACCCCAGCCATAGTTTATATTTTATTTTGAAACAGGGTCTCAATAAGTTGCAGAGGGGCTCACACGTTGCTGAGGCTGGCTGTGAACCTATTCTCCTGTCTCAGCCCCCCAAGTACTGGGTTACAGGCATGTGCCACCACACCCGGCTTATTCTGGTTTTAATGCATCTTTTTTCTCCTGTGGGTCTGGGGATGGAACCCAGGGGCATTCAATCTCTGAGCTATACCTCCTGTCCTACTTTTTACTCTTTAGCTTGAAACAGGGTCTCACTAAGTTGTGGAGGGCCTCACTAAGAAGCTGAGGCTGTCTGCGAACCGTGATCCTCTGGTCTCAGACTCCCAAATGCTAGGATTAAAAGTGTATGGCACCAGGCCCAGCTTACCTTAATGATAATAAAATTGTTAATGTGTAATAATGCAAAAAATACATAAATAAAAAAATAATTTAGGATAGGGTGTGTAGCTCAGAGGTGAAATGCCACTGAGAACCATAACCACTACCACCAACAAAATTAATTAAAATGTACCTTAGCTGCCTACATCCAGAATGAAGTCCAGTTCAGCATTAAAGAGAGGCCCAGAGAGCCGTTTGCCTGGATGGCATCCTATACTTTGCCCTTTGAGAAGGTTCTCTGCCCGCTCCACCAACTGGCACTCCATTCTGCATCTCATCAATGCCCATGGCTTCGCTGCCCATGTAGCTTGGAGCGGCCCCTCCCTTAGCGAGCTCTGCCAGTGGCCACGTGTCATGGCCCTTGGGTCTGCAGACCAGCCTCCTCTTTTATCAAATTAGGGTGCCCAGGGCCAGGACCACCTGCTCTGCTCCCCTGAGAGCCACAGTGGGCAGAAATGGAGGACCTCCAGAGCTCCTGAGGAAGGGATTCACCTCAGTTTCAGGGTGGGGAGAAGCAGTGCTCTTTGACATATTTACTGTTTTCATACCACTGCTGACTCCGGAGAGCCTCCCAGACTAGGTAGCCTGTTAATTCCAATTTTCTCTGGCCTCATTGGACTGGGGAAGTGGGTGTGCACAGAGGGGGGAGAAAGCAAACCTTGAGTGGAGAAAAATGAACAATTCAAAAGGACGTGCAGAAGCCAAACCTGGTGGCGCACCATGATTCCCAGTGGCACAGGGATCCCGTGCACATGGAAGAGCCTGAAAAGGTCTCTGTGCTTTGAGCTCATGGAGGGCCTGGCCTGCCACTACTGCAGAGGAAGTGCTGTCAAATCAATTGCTAGCTCTAGCTGTCCAGTACCATGGCTCTGCACACGTTGGGCTCATGGGAATCTGGGGGAAATGAGACTTGTGTGGGGAAAGATGGACAATTCAAAAGGACAAGCAGAAGCCGAGCCTAGTGGTGAACCATGATCTCTGCTCCACCAGAGATCCCGTGCAGGTGGAAGAGCCTGAGAAGGTCTGAGAGGATTGCTGTGGACAGGTGCTCCTGGTGGGCCTGGCCAACAACTACTCAGAGGCGGCACCGTAGAATCTGTCCCAAGCTCCGCTTTTCAGCACAACTGCTCTGCGTGTGTCAGTATCTTCAGTCACTACTGCCTTTGCTCTCCTGCCAGTAGGAAGTTAAAACACTACATCAGGAGCAGCAGCTACTGCCAGGTAGCTCTACCACTTCTACTTGGAGGACAGAAGGTGGCTTATGTAGCCTGACAACTCTCCTGATTGGTCCTTAGATCTAGACTCTGATTTGTCCTTAGTTCTGGGCTCTGATTGGTCCTTAGAGCTGGGCTCTGACTGGTCCATAGAGCTGGCCTGGGTTGGTCCATTTTCAATCTCTTTTTGGAATCCCTAGTCTTGTCCTAGAGGTCAGGGGAGCAGTTACCTCAGACTGCCTCTTTCTCCGGCCACCCTTCAACCTTTATCAGCAACCCCCAAATTGTACTGGTATTCCTAATTGCCCATAGGGAACAGAAGCAATGGCTGCTCCAGCTGCTTCCTTCTGAGAAGGGTCGATGAGGGGGAAGGATAGCTATGGTTCAGTAGACAGGCAGTCAGGACTCAGAGATTCTGGAGAGCTGGGAGACTTCTCCTGGGCCATCCCTGTGGCTCTGTCTGGTGCATTATTTATAATTTAATTGCCTCTATGTGGGAAGACATAAGCCTGACGATCATGTTAAGCAAATATAAAGCACAGCTGGACATGTGGCACACGCTTGTTATCCTAGTATTTCAGAGGCTGAGACAGGAGGGTCGGTGTTTGCAGACAGCCTAAGCTACATAGTGAAGCCCTTCGCAACTCAGTGAGACCCTGTTTCTAAATAAAGAATAAAGAATCGGGCTGGGGGTATGGCGCAGAAGTAGTATGCCCCTGGGGTTCATCCCCAGTAGAGCAAAAGTAAATGAATAAAGGAATAAATAAATGAGAATAGGGGCTGTAGCTTGGGGCAAGAATGCCACTGGGATTCATCCCCAGTCCCAACAACAAAATTAACTGTTGTGAGTATAACGGACACACATCCTGGACATATGTCCATAAGATGAAACTGCTAAGAAAACAAGATGATGGTCGAAGCAATGAGTCTACATAAGTAGTGACATCAATTTAGGATATAGAAGACCTAGCAAATGGCCAGATTGGTGGTCCTGACCCAATTGTCTAAGTGGCTGAAAGTTAGCCTGGAAAGAAGAAAACATTCCTCTGGCAGCTGCTGGACAATTATTCTAAATGACAGTTGTGCTCATCGCCGTCTGACTCCCCGGACATGGAGCATCTGCACCTCGACCATCAATGATGGCTGTGACAGCGATCCTGAACCTTGATTACCCGCAGAGACACATGTTGCCTCAGGTAACCAATGCTATCTAACCGGTGGCTTAGTTAGAGAAGGATAGGAGTGTAATGAGCATTATAAAATAAACCAAGTATTCCTGAAAGACATTCTGTGTGACCTGTCATTCTCGTCAGTGTGTCAGTAAGACTCATAGCATTAACTAATTAATCAATTAAAATGCACTTTAGCTGCCTCTTTTCACATCCAGAATGAAGTCCAGTGTGGAATGAAAGCCCTGAGAGCTGTTGCCTGAATGGCATCCCATATTTAGCCACTCTTTTGTGTGTGGTACTTGGGGTTAAACCCAGGTGCTTTTCTCACTCCAGGACATACTCTGAGACCTATTTCATATTTTATTTGGAAACAGAGTCTAAGCTCGCTCTGCCGCTCCTCTGCCTGACTGCTTCTACTTGGAGGGCAGAAGGCTGGCTTATATAGCCTGACAACTCTCCTGTTTTGGCCTTAGATCTGGACTGATCTGGACTCTGATTGATCCTTAGTACTGGGATCTGATTGGTTGATAGAACTGGGCCCTGATTGGTCCATTTTCAATCTCTTTTTGGAATCTCTAGTCTTGTCCTAGAAGCAGGGGAATCCTGGCCCAGCCTGACTCCTGCTCCAGCCACCCTTCACTCTTTATCAGCTGCCACAAAATTGCACTGGTATTGCTAATTGTCCGTAGGTTACAGGAGCAACAGCTGCTCCAGGTGCTTCCTTCTGAGAAGGGCTGACTGAGGAAAGGTAGCTAGGGTTCAGTATTTGTGAAAGACATTATGTATGACCCATCCTTCTCACCAATGTATCAGTAAGACTCATAGCATTAACTAATTAACCAATCAAAATTCACTTTAGCTGCCTCTTAGATCCAGAATGAAGTCCAGTGTGGAATGAAAGCCCTGAGAGCTGTTGCCTGAATGGCACCCCGTGTTTTGCCCCGCTCTTTGTGTGGTGCTTGGGATGGAACCCAGGTGCTTTTCTACCTCCAACCATACTCCAAGACCTATTTCATATTTTATTTGGAAACAGATTTTATGTTCCCTCAGCCCCTCGGCCACTCGGCCCCGCCGCTCGGTCCCTCGACCCTTGGTCCCTCCGCCCCTCAGCCCCTCAGCCGCTCCGCCGCTCAGCCCCAAAGACCCTCAGCCCCATGGACCCTAGGCCAATTGACCCTTCAGCCCCTTGACTGCTCTGCTGCTCAGCTGCTCTGCCGCTACTCCTTGGAGGGCAGAAGGCTGGCTTATGTAGCCTGACAACTCTCCTGTTTGGTCCTTAGATCTGGACTCTGATTAGTCCTTAGTTCTGGGCTGTGATTGGTCCTTAGAGCTGGGCTCTGATTGGTCCTTAGAACTGAGTCCTGATTGGTCCATTTTCAATCTCTTTTTGGAATCCCTAGTCTTGTCCTAGAAGCAGGGGAAACCCGGCCCAGCCTGACTCCTGCTACAACCACCTTTCATCCTTTATCATTTGCCACCAAATTGTACTGATATTCCAATTGTCCATAGGGTACAGGAGCAACGGCTGCTCCAGGTGCTTCCTTCTGAGGTTTGACAGGGGAAAGATAGATAGGGTTCAGTATTCGTGAAACACATTAAGTATGAGCCATCCTTCTTGCCAGTGTATCATCATTAAGACTCATAGCATTAACTAATTAACAAATTAAAATCCACTTTAGGCTGCCTCTATACATCTAGAATGAAGTCCATTGTGGAATGAAAGCCTGAGAGCTGTTGCCTGAATGACACCCCGTATTTTGCCCCGCTTTGTGTGTGGTGCTTGGGGTGGAACCCAGGTGCTTTTCTACCTCCAGGCCATATCCGAAGACCTATTTCATATTTTATTTGGAAACAGAGCCTAAATTCGGTCCACCGCTCCTCCGCATGGCTGCTTCTGCTTGGAGGGCAGAAGGCTGGCTTATATAGCCTGACAACTCTCCTGTTTGGTCCTTGGATCTGGACTCTGATTGGTCCTTAGTTCTGGGCTCTGATTGGTCCTGAGAGCTGGGCTCTGATTGGTCCATAGAACTGGGCCCTGATTGGTCCATTTTCAATCTCTTTTTGGAATCCCTAGTCTTGTCCTAGTAGTCAGGGGAGCCCCAGCCCAGCCTGACTCCTGCTGCAGCCACCGTTCATCCTTTATCAGCTGCCCCCAAATTGTACTGGTATTGCTATTTGCCCGTAGGGTCCAGGAGCAACGGCTGCTCCACGTGCTTCCTTCCGAGAAGGATTGATGGGGGAAGGTAGCTAGGGTTCAGTATTTGTCAAAGACATTATGTGTCACCTGTCCTTCTCGCCAGTGTATCAGTAAGACTCATAGCATTAATTAACCAATTAAAATTCACGTTAGCTGCCTCTTTACATCCAGAATGAAGTTCAGTGTGGAATGAAAGCCCTGAGAGCTGTTGCCTGAATGGCCTCCCTTATTTGCCTCGCTCTTTGTGTGGTGCTTGAGGTGGAACCCAGGTGCTTTTCTACCTCCAGGCCAGACTTCAAGACCTATTTCATATTTTATTTGGAAACAGATTCTAGTCCGTTCGGCTCCTCAGCTCGCCGCTCTGCCGCTCCGCCGCTGCCGCTGCCTCTGCTCCACTGCTCCACTGATCTGCTGCTCGGCCCCTCGGCCCCTCGGCCACACCGCCACACACCCGCTCCACCGCTCCAATGCTCGAACCCACGGCTGACTGACCCCTCAGCCCGTTGACTGCTCTGCTGCTCAACAGCTCTTCAACTACTACTTGGAGGGCAGAAGGTTGGCTTATATAGCCTGACAACTCTCCTTTTTGGGCCTTAGATCTGGACTCTGATTGTTCCTTAGAGCTGGGCTCTGATTGGTCCATAGAACTGGGCCCTGATTGGTCCATTTTCAATCTCTTTTTGGAATCCCTAGTCTTGTCCTAGTAGTCAGGGGAGCCCCAGCCCAGCCTGACTCCTGCTGCAGCCACCGTTCATCCTTTATCAGCGGCCCTCAAATTGTACTGGTATTGCTATTTGCCCGTAGGGTCCAGGAGCAAAGGCTGCTCCACATGCTTCCTTCTGAGAAGGGTTGACGGGGGAAGGTAGCTAGGGTTCAGTATTTGTGAAAGACATTATGTGCCACCTGTCCTTCTCGCCAGTGTATCAGTAAGACTCATAGCATTAATTAACCAATTAAAATTCACTTTAGCTGCCTCTTTACATCCAGAATGAAGTCCAGTGTGAAATGAAAGCCCTGAGAGCTGTTGCCTGAATGGCATTCCCTATTTGGCCTCGCTTTGTGTGTGGTGCTTGGGGTGGGACCCAGGTGCTTTTTTACCTCTGAGACCTATTTTATATTTCATTTGAAAACAGATTCTATGTCCTCAGCCCCTCGGTCCATCCGCAACGCCGCTCAGCTACTTGGCCGCTCCGCTGCTCAGCCGCTAATCTCCTCAGCCCCTGGGCTGCTCCATGGTTCCACTGCTCCGCCGCTCCACCGCTCCGCCGCTCCGCGGCTAAGCCCCTCGGCTCCTCCGCCGTTCCTCTGCTCTGATACTCAGCCCCACAGACCCTCAGCCCCTTGATTGCTCAGCTGCTCTGCTGCCACTACTTGGAGGGCAGAAGGCTGGCTTATATAGCCTGACAACTCTCCTGATTCGTCCTTAGATCTGGACTCTGAGTAGTCCTTAGTTGTGGACTCAGATCGGTCCTTAGAGCTGGGATCTGATTGGTCCATAGAACTGGGCTCTGATTGGTCCATAGAACTGGGCCCTGATTGGTCCATTTTCAATCTCTTTTTGGAATCCCTAGTCTTGTCCTAGTAATCAGGGGAGCCCCAGCCCAGCCTGACTCCTGCTGCAGCCACCATTCATCCTTTATCAGCTGCCCCCAAATTGTACTGGTATTGCTGTTTGCCTGTAGGGTCCAGGAGCAAAGGCTGCTCCATGTGCTTCCTTCCGAGAAGGGTTGAGGGGAAGGTAGCTAGGGTTCAGTATTTGTGAAAGACATTATGTGCCACCTGTCCTTCTCGCCAGTGTATCCATAAGACTCATAGCATTAATTAACCAATTAAAATTCACGTTAGCTGCCTCTTTATATCCAGAATGAAGTTCAGTGTGGAATGAAAGCCCTGAGAGCTGTTGCCTGAATGGCCTCCCTTATTTTTCCTCGCTTTGTGTGTGGTACTTGGGGTGGAACCCAGGTGCTTTTCTACCTCCAGGCCACACTCCAAGACCTATTTCATATTTTATTTGGTATCAGATTCTAGTCCGTTCGGCTCCTCAGCCTGCCGCTCCGCCGCTCTGCCCCTTGGCTCCACGGCCGCTCCGATGCTCCAATGCTCAGCCTATAGACTCTCGGCTGACTGACCCCTCAGCCCTTTGACTGCTCTGCTGCCCAGCTGCTCCGCCGCTACTACTTGGAGAGCAGAAGGCTGGCTCATGTAGCCTGACAACTCTCCTGTTTGGGTCTTACAGCTGTGCTCTGATTGGTCCTTAGAGCTGGGCTCTGATTGGTCCATAGAACTGGGCCCTGATTGGTCCATTTTCAATCTCTTTGGAATCCCCAGTCTTGTCCTAGTAGTCAGGGGAGCCCCAACCCTGCCTGACTCCTGCTGCAGCCACCATTCATCCTTTATCAGCTGCCCCCAAATTGTACTGGTATTGCTATTTGCCCGTAGGGTCCAGGAGCAACGGCTGCTCCACGTGCTTCCTTCTGAGAAGGGTTGACGGGGGAAGGTAGCTAGGGTTCAGTATTTGTCAAAGACATTATGTGTCACCTGTCCTTCTCGCCAGTGTATCATATCAGTAAGACTCATAGCATTAATTAACCAATTAAAATTCACGTTAGCTGCCTCTTTACATCCAGAATGAAGTCCAGTGTGAAATGAAAGCCCTGAGAGCTGTTGCCTGAATGGCATCCCGTATTTTGCCCCGCTTTGTGTGTGGTACTTGGTGTGGAACCCAGGTGCTTTTCTACCTCCAGGCCATACTCTGAGACCTACTTTATATTTTATTTGGAATCGGATTCTATATCCCCTCGGCTCCTCAGCCCGCCACTCTGCTGCTCTGCCCCTTGGCCACTCCACTGCTCGGCCCATGGACCCTTGGACGACTGACCCCTCAGCACCTTGACTGCTCTGATGCCCAGCTGCTCTGCCGCTACTACTTGGAGGGCAGAAGGCTGGCTTATATAGCCTGACAACTCTCCTGTTTGGGCCTTAGATCTGGACTCTGATTGGTCCTTAGAGCTGGGCTCTGATTGGTCCATAGAACTGGGCCCTGATTGGTCCATTTTCAATCTCTTTTTGGAATCCCTAGTCTTGTCCTAGTAGTCAGGGGAGCCCCAGCCCAGCCTGACTCCTGCTGCAGCCACCATTCATCCTTTATCAGCTGCCCCCAAATTGTACTGGTATTGCTATTTGCCCGTAGGGTCCAGGAGCAACGGCTGCTCCACGTGCTTCCTTCTGAGAAGGGTTGACGGGGGAAGGTAGCTAGGGTTCAGTATTTGTCAAAGACATTATGTGTCACCTGTCCTTCTCGCCAGTGTATCAGTAAGACTCATAGCATTAATTAACCAATTAAAATTCACGTTAGCTGCCTCTTTACATCCAGAATGAAGTTCAGTGTGAAATGAAAGCCCTGAGAGCTGTTGCCTGAATGGCCTCCCGTATTTTGCCTCGTTTTGTGTGTGGTACTTGGGGTGGAACCCAGGTGCTTTTCTACCTCCAGGCCATACTCTGAGACCTATTTCATTTTTTATTTGGAAACAGATTCTGTGTTCCCTAGGGCCCTCGGACCCACCGCTCCGCCACTGTGCCCCTCGGCTGCCCTTTCAGTGAGACTGGGTGAGGTGAGCAGGAAAGTGAAAGACTGTTGAGTCCCAGAATATCAAGGCCCTAACCAGCCTGCAAGACAGCAATTCCAATTAAGAATCAAAATTGTACAAAAGTGATTGGATCCTCAAAACCCAATTCTGACCAACCATAAAGGAACAAATTAGAAATCTCAGGAAGGCTTAAAAACCCACTTCCCAAGAGGTCACTTTCTAGGATGAGCCCCCCCCCACCACCATCTTTTCCCAACTTAAACTTCCAGTTGCTGAGAGCCTTGCTAAGTAGTGGAAAGGAGGACTGTGGGGTGGGCGGAGTCTGGAGGCAGGGGGAGGGGTCCTGTGGCAGTCGATAGGAGGGCTCCGGAGTGAGGGGATCCTTGGGGCAGAGGGCGGAGCCTGGGGTTGTGGGTGGTCCCGGCGGTGGGCTCCAGAAGAGGTTTGCATGCCTGGCGGCAGTGGGCGAACACGTCGTGCCTGTGGGCGGGGCCTCGGTGGGCTGCAGGGGCAGTGGGCGGGGCGCGTCGTGCCTGTGGGCGGGGCCTCGGTGGGCTGCAGGGGCAGTGGGCGGGGCGCGTCGTGCCTATGGGCGGGGCCTCGGTGGGCTGCAGGGGCAGTGGGCGGGGCGCGTCGTGCCTGTGGGCGGGGCCTCGGTGGGCTGCAGGGGCAGTGGGCGGGGCGCGTCGTGCCTGTGGGCGGGGCCTCGGTGGGCTGCAGGGGCAGTGGGCGGGGCGCGTCGTGCCTGTGGGCGGGGCCTCGGTGGGCTGCAGGGACAGTGGGCGGGGCCTCGGTGGCGCGTCGTGCCTGTGGGCGGGGCGCGGCGGCCGGTTCCTGCGCGCCGGAAGCGGGCGTCCTAGGCGGGCCCGGAGCGGCGGGCTGCGGGTCGCGGCGGCCGGCCCGGCCCCTCCGGTGGTGAGTACTGGGGCGCCTGCATGCTGGGGGTCCCGGGCTGCCCTCCCTGCCGGCTGCGGCGGCCAGGTCTGGGCCGGCCTGGTGGCCGCAGCGGGGTCGAAGGCTCCGGGGCGCGGGCCTGGCCGACCCGAGCGCGCTGCAGCCGGGGATGAGGACGCCGTGCAGAGTGCGTGCATCTTCACTGTGACTGAGCAGCGAGCACACACTGACCGCCCTCCCGAGGACCGGGTGTGAACCCGAGCTGACCCCTGACGCCCGCTAGCCTAGAGCTGCCTGTCCTGAGAGCCGAGCCCGGGCCGCACCCAGCCCTTTTTGATGTTGTCCTTTGAAACTGCTCGCTGAGCTGCTGATCCTCGAACCCATTATCTTGTCTCAGCATCCTAAGTACCAGGATTACAGACCCACGCCCAGGGAGCTTTCTAGCCTGCTTTGTAAAAATGTATGCGATGTCCTGACAGTCCACTGCCATTCAAGGCTACTGGGCCTTCATTTATGGTGCAATTAATGGCATTTTTTTTTTTTTTTTTTTTTTTGCGGTACTGGTAATGGAACCCAGGGGCATTCTACCTCCGAGATACATCCCCAGTCCTATTTTTTATTCTTTATTTTGAAACAGGGTCTCACTGAGTTGCAGAGGGCCTAAGCAGCTGAGGCTGTCCTCAGACCTTGATCCTCCTGTCTCAGCCTCCCAAATGCTGGGATTACAAACCTGAGCCACCACATTTGGCTAATGACATCTTGTAATGAGTTAAAATAGCACCTTTGATCCTGGAAGTGAGAAACAAAGTATTTTATGACCGTGCTACTAGCTTACATAGTCACGTGACTAAATGCAGAAAGGATATTGCTTTCCAATATGTATGGCTGAGACAATTTGGGCCTAAATAAGCACATTTCAGTTCCAGTTTGGAAATTACATTTTTTCCTTTAACTTTTCTGCTGAGGTATAAAATACATACAAAGTCAAAAAAGTGCATAAACCTTTATTTATAATTCAGCAAATGAATGCATACTTAATTTCTTCTTTAATGACTACCTGCTACATCATAACTGTAGAGCATTGAACATCCCAAGAACTTTTCCTATACTCTGCTTCTTCCAAGTTAGTTATACCTCCGCTCCACAGTCTATATTGTGACTTCTACAACAACTGTGTTGTCTCTTTTGAGCTTTATATTAATTAAATCATTTAGCATACTCAATATATGTTCAGTAAGTCACCCATGATGTTTTATTTATGCATATCATGGCATAGTATCAGTTTTTCTTTTTTATTGCTGTGTAATGTTCCATTGTATGATATTTGAAATTTCTTCTATTGATGGACACAACTTTTTACATATTATTCACAACCTTTGTATGTTATGTAGTTTATATATTAAGAATGCTATGAACATTTTTATAAATGTTCTGGTGAACATGTGTATGCATTTGTTAGATGTAGAGTGAATCGTAAGGTAGGTAAATACATTTTAACTAACATGGAGTCTTTTTAAAAAAAGGTAATTGAAGCTGGGCGTGGTGGCGCACGCATTCGGGAGGCTGAGACTGGAGGATCTGGGTTCGTGGCCAGCCTCAGCTACTTAGTGAGGCCCTCTGCAACTTAGTAAGACCCTGTTTCAACTAAAGAATAAAAATAGGGCAGGGGGTATTAGCTCAGAGGTCAAATGCCCCTGGGTTCCATTCCCAAACCCACCAAAAAAAAAAAAAAGTAATTGAATCTCTTATGTTAATATAACATTAAAGGTTGGTAAAAAGCATAACTATTTAAAGACTTATTATTTGTTTCTTTGCCACATTATTATTTGCCCCTTGTATTACACATCTGTGGCTGTCTTTTCTCAGACAGTCATTGCTTGTGTAACTGTTAGACAAGTCCGTTGGAGCTTGTTCTTTTTATTTTATTTTATTTTTTGGTGGTACTGGGGGTGGAACCCAGAGGCTTTCTACCTCCAGGCTATACTCCCAGACCTTTTTTATATTTTATTTGGAAACAGGGTCTCCCTAAGGTGCTGAAAGCCTCACTAAGTAGCTGAGGCTGGCTTCGAACCTTTGCGATCCTCCTGTCTCAGCCTCCCAAGTGTGGGGATTACAAGCGTGTGCCACCGCGCCCGGCCGTTGGAGCTAGTTCTGAAGGTCATGGTTGTTAGAGGAAATGAGACACCAAAAGAAAGTAACTAAAAATGGAGTAAAGAACTATGGGCGGCGGGCACGCTTGTGATTCCCGCGCTTGGGAGGCGGAGACAGAAAGATCGCGCGGGTTCGAAGCCATCCTCAGCAACTCAGTGAGACCCTGTTTCCAAATAAAATATAAAATAGGTCTGGGAGTGTAGCCCGGAGGTAGAAGGGTTTCCAGGAACCCCAGTACCACCCAAAAAAAAGAAAAAAGAAAAAAATAGAGGTAGGAAAGAGTAGCATCGACATGGAAAGTAGATCTGGAAGAGCCGATGTATGTCTAATAGGAGTTCCAAGAGTGAATTGAAAGAGGAGACATCACCACAGAGATGCTGAGGGTAGGAATATGCAGGCAGAATCTTGGGCAGCCTGAGCCAGGAGGATATGTGTATCGATCAGATGACAAATGACTGGCAAACACAGATGAACCTTTCCCTCTGGCCTCATTCTTCATCTGTGCAATGGTGATGATCAGAAAGTTTGCCTTTTCAGAGAGTTTGTGGAAAGGTATGTTAGTTCCGCTAACAACACTGTTCTCTACATCTTCCCCTGCAAACTCAGTAGATGGCAGATTTACCATTCCTAGGTCACAGTGGATGGAAACAAAGTGCTGTGTCAGGCTTGGTGTGGTGTCACACAGCTGTAATCCCAGTACTTGGGGGGCTGAGACAGGAGGATCACAGGTTTGAGGCCAGTGTGTGGTAACTGTTTTCTAAAAATAAAAAGGACTGGGGTATAGTTCAGTGATAGAACTCCTCTGGGTTTAATCCCCAGTACCACAATAAGTAAATAAATAAATACCCATGGGATTTATTTTGAACTCAGAATCTTATCCCTAAACAAACTGTCATTTAAATTGGGGGCAAAGCCGGGCGTGTTGGTGCATGCTTGTAATCCCTACGGTTAGTAGGCGGAGACAGGAGGATCGTGCAGGTTCGAAGCCAGCCACGCTGGCTTAAGAGACCCTGTTTCCAAATAAAAAGTAAAAAATAGGTCTGGGAGTGTAGCCCAGAGGTAGAAGGGCTTCCAGGAACCCCAGTACCACCAAAAAGAAAGAAAGAAACCCTGTTTCCAAATAAAAAGTATAAAATAGGTCTGGGAGTATAGCCTGGAGGTAGAAGGGTTTCCAGGAACCCCAATACCACCAAAAATAAATAAATACAAAATAAATTGG
This sequence comes from Muscardinus avellanarius, assembly GCF_963383645.1. Classification (NCBI taxonomy): domain Eukaryota; kingdom Metazoa; phylum Chordata; class Mammalia; order Rodentia; family Gliridae; genus Muscardinus; species Muscardinus avellanarius. The sequence goes on from NC_137791.1 coordinate 54,770, forward strand.
GGGCAAAATATAGCCGTTTTTACCCATATCCACCAGAAATACTTCAGGATATACTATATCAAAATGAAACTAAATCTAGGGAAAATAGATACAGAATTCAAAGAAAACTGTATAATTAATTTCTCAACTCCAAGTCACAGATAACTATAGCTCAGAAATTTAATGCAATGTTAAGGAAGGATTTATAAGCCAGCCTAGGTAGAACTTTAAATAATCTGAAGCAAACGTTTGACGTCATTTTAAAGTTGGTATTGTGACAAAATATCTGAAATAATCAACTTAAAAGGAAGAAAGATTTATTTTGGCCCATAGTTTTCCAGGTTTCGGTCCAGGTTTTATTTGTCCCTTGTACTACACATCTGATCCTCCTGTCTCAGCCTCCCAAATGTTGGGATTATAGCTCACTAAGTTGCAGAGGGCCTCACTAGTTAGCTGAAGCTGGCTGCGAACCTGCTATCTCGTCTCAGCCTCCAAAGTACTGGAATTACGGCAAGCACTACCATGCCCAACTTTTCCCTTTTTTTTTTTCTTTTTGTTGTTGTTGTTGTTTTTTTGGTACTAGGGATGGAACCCAGTGGCTTTTTACCTCCAGGCTACAATCCCGGCCCTATTTTATATTTTATTTGAAAACAGGATCTCAGTATGTTGCTGAGAGCCTAAGTAGCTGAGGCTGGCTTTGAACCTGTGCGATCCTCCTGTTTCATCCTCCCAAGTGCTGGGATTACAAGCGTGCGCCGCCACACACCCAGCTTTTCCCTTTGTTTTTAAGACACTGCTCCACAGTCTTCTCATGTGGGTTGTGTCCAGAAGGCGTGTGTCTTCACCGTGTGTGCTTTTCAGACTCTCTGTTGCTGAGTCTGAACAGATTCACCATCGTGTGTCCTTGGCTCAGTTGTCGTGTCGAGATTGGAGCCTCAGTATATTGTCTAAGCTGACCTTTAAGTTGCAGTCCTCCTGCCTCAGCTCCCAAATTACGAGGGTTATAGGTATGCCCACCTTCCCTGGTTCTATGCCTAATTTTATTTATGATTCTCAAATCTATGGTTTTATCATTTTAATAATTTAGGAAGCTTTCAGCCTTATTTCTGTAAATCTTTCTTCTAAACCCCTCCACATTCTTTGGAGGCATATACTATTTGAAGTCATCATACAGCTTACTGATGCTCTTGGTTTTTTCTTTTTATTTAATATATTTTAATATTTACTTATTATTTTTATTCTTTCTGCATTTTGGAAAGTTCTAACAGGTGTCTTCAATTCACTAAGATTTTATTCTGAAACATATAAAGCACTCTTAATTCTATCCAGTGTATTTTTTTAATCGCAGTCATCAAAATTTTCACCTTTTCAAATTTGATTTGGAACCTTTTTTAGGTCATCCATGCTTCTATAGTTTCTGAACAGTTATAATAGCCGCGTAATGTCCTTTTCTATAAATTCTCACATTTCTGTTATTTTTCAGACTGTTTTAATTAGTGACTTTTTTCATTAGGCTGATGATTTTTGCTTGAATGTCAGATGTTGCAGATTTTATTTTGTTGCATGGTGGGTATTTTTATATTCCTATAAATGTTCTTGAAGCTTATGCTGTTTCTTGGAAACAATTTGATTCTGTCAGGTTCTGTTTTTAACATTTGTTGGCAGGACCAAACCCATGTTTAGAGCTAATCATTCCCACTACTGAGGCAAGACCTATTTGAGTACTCTATCCAGTGCCCCATGAATTTTGAGGTTTTCCAGTTTGTTTGGTGAGAACATGTACTATTCCTGGCCCTGTATGAGCGCTGGGTTCAGTGTCCTCTAATCTTTTGTGTGGTCCTCATAAGCCTGTAATGATCAGTGGCCCCGCTAGGGCCACAGGGTGTCCTCTTTAGATTCTTGGAGCTCTAAGGGCTGCTGCCTCTCCTTTCTGGTACTGTATCCTTTGCATCCTAGCCACCTTGGCTCCTCTGGTCATCACCTCCATCCTGTCAAACAAGGAAATCGTCTAGGCTCTGGATGGGTTCTCTTCTCTGGGACAGAGACTGGAAACTAAGGCATATGTTGTCAGTCATTTGTCCCTTGTTTCTCCAGGGATTGCTGCCTTTTCTTACTGGATGTTCAATATTGTGAAAACTATTGTTTCATTGGGAGGGAACAGATTTGTGTCTTTTGTTGTTGTTGACTATTATTTCAAACATGAGAGTAAATCTGGTGTCTGTTATTTCATCTTGGCTCTAAAGGAATTCTGTTTAGTAATTTTGAGTTAGAATTGATGACTTCTGAGATCTTTTTTGGCTTACAACCTTTAACAGCTCATGTTCCATCTTCATAGATCCCTCTCTCTCCTCAAAACACTTTACTGTCTGTGTTTGTTTTTAGAAGGTTGATTGGATTAACTCTGAGCTGTAAATGAGCCTTATTTATGATATAAATGCATTACACAGAAAAATGGTGATCAAGATGTAACAGCAGAAAATGGGTGTTTTAGGTTTGTTTGTGGTACATGGGAATGAACCTAGATAGGCACGCTACCATTGAGCTACATCCCGGGTTCTTCTAATAACATTCTCAGTATAATTAGCACTGTCGTAATATAGTCTTCTAGGATGTGGCTAAAGAATTCTCTTTAGAAAATAAGCAAGTAAAACTTTAACTGAAGTGTCTTATTTTGCACAAAACTATGCTACAGACATTTACATTCTAAAGTAACTACAGCAGCCTTTTTTCATTTCAATGGGAAATATTGAACCATAATATTAAATAACATGTTAAGTATCTCAAATTCTGTATTTTCTTTAAAGGGAACAAAAGATAGACCATCTTGGATTTAGTGTGTCCACTTCATAGTAAACTTTATTTAAATCTCTTCATTTATTAAACCATCTTTCCTATACAAAATGAAGCTAATAGCAGTGTTATCCTAAAAGGACTATATGAAATATGTATAAAAGTATGCAGGGTTTGTTTGTTTGTTTGTTTGTAGTACTAGACATTGAACCCAGGGGCTTTCTACTGCCAAGCTACACCACCAGCCCTAATTTTAACTCTTTATTTTGAAACTAAATTGTAGAGAGCATCACTAAGTAGCTGAGGCTGACCTCGAACCTATGATCTTCCTCAGAATGGAAGCTGTTTGCAGTGGAGGCCCTCTGCCTCACTGCACTTAAGTTTATAACTTCTCTGTAGAGTGAAGAATCCTTAGTTTAGAAATAGACATGGGAAGACCTCACAGAACTAGTTGTGGCATGAAAGGTAGCATGTAAATTTGTGAGTTTATAAGTGGTTTTTTATTTTTTCTCAGCATATGAACATGATTAAAATGGTTTTTTTTTGCTTTATATATACTCTAAACCTTTCCAGACTTGTAAGAAATCTGTTGCTATGTAATACAATGGAAAGAATTATGTGATCTAATGCTCAAATAATTTACCAGAGAACTTGGGATATAAAAAGTGTTTTCTTAATGTGTTTTCCAGATGACTATGACCTTCCAAAATTGTTTCCCACACACAACCTCAATTTTAAGGTTCCTAGATTGGTTGAGTTGAGCAACAGAAATTAATGAAGTAGAATATATGAATTGGATAAAATGGAAGAAATTATCCCCAGTAAACCATTCTTACCATGATAGAAACAATTTACGAATGTTCAGTTCCAAATCATCATATGCTTTATTTGGGAAATGGTACATGAATTGAAATATTGTGTTATAAAAAATTATAAGCAGCTGGGCATGGTGGTGTATGCTTGTAATCCCAGTTTCTGGGAGGCTGAGATGGGAGGGAGGATCACAAGTTTGAGGCCAGCCTCAGCTATTTAGTGAGGCCCTCGCAACTTGGTGGGACCCTGTTTCAAAATAAAGAAGAAAAAATATGGCTGGGGGGTAGCTCAGAAGTAGAATGCCCCTGGGTTTCAAAGAAAGAAAGGGAAGGAAAGAAGGAAGGGAGGGAGGGAGGGAGGGAGGGAGGGAGGGAGGGAGGGAGGGAAAGAAGAGAAAAGAAAGGAAGAAGGGAGGACAGGAAGGCAATATAATTTTAAATTTATAAAGTAGTAGAATCTTTGTGACAAATTATAGAACATAAATTATGATCATAGTTTTAATGTCCCAGTCAGGAGGTTATAGGTACATAAACATACTGGTTAAAAATATTATATATAAACCAGGTGTGGTGATGTGCACTTGTAATTTGGGAGGCTGAGACTGGAGGATCACAGTTTGCGGACAGCCTCAGCTACTTAGTGAGCCCCTCCGCAACTCAGTGAGACCCTGTTTCAAAATAAAGAATAAGCCAGGTGTGGTGGCGCACACTTGTAATCCCCGCACTTGGGAGGCTGAGACAGGAGGATCACACAGGTTCGAAGCCAGCCTCAGCTACTAAGTGAGGCTCTCAGCAACTTAGTGAGACCCTGTTTCCAAATAAAATATATATATATATATATAGGTCTGGGAGTATAGCCTGGAGGTAGAAAGCCTCTGGGTTCCACCCCTAGTACCACCAAGAAAGAAAGAAGGAAGGAAGGAAGGAAGGAAAGAAAGAAAGAAAGAAAGAAAGAAAGAAAGAAAGAAAGAAAGAAAGAAAGAAAAATAGGGCAGGGGGTGTAGCTCGAAGGTCGAATGCCCCTGGGTTCTATCCCCAGACCCGCAAAAATAAAGTATTATATATAATATTTGAATATTTTGTAAAATGTTTTTTCTAATTTCTCCCACTCCTTATGATCATTTTACATTATATTAGCACTTCTAATTATACTCTGCATATACTAGTCATATGATGAAGTTGATGGAAGCTGCTAGCAGTTTGATATACTTAGGGAAACAAAATTCTGATAGATTATGATTTTTTTATTTTTCAGAAAAGTCACCACCAATATGACGGATTTTTAGACCAGATTTCTTTATTCTGGATATCATGGTACACTGTTCAGGAGGTCTACTTAATATCCCATTCCTGCAAGTAGTCAAGACTACTGAAAAAGAAACATTTTAAGCTACAGCAGAGTTCATTTTGGTGCCTTACTTAGAAGTGCCAATTTTGTTTTTAATTTTTGATAACTTTTTGCCAAATGTATGAATAACAGGTTATCTTCTTGGGCAAATACATATTGGTAAAATGTCTCGAAGAGGATCCGTACTTTCCATCCGGACCCACTGGCTGCTCTTGGGCCTTGCCTTGCTCTGCAGTTTGATACTATTTATGTACCTTCTGGAATGTGCCCCACAGACTGATGGAAACGCATCTCTTCCTGGTGTCATTGGGGAAAATTATGGGAAAGAGTATTATCAAGCCCTCCTACAGGAGCAGGAAGAACATTATCAAACCAGGGCAACCAGTCTGAAACGCCAAATTGCCCAACTAAAGCAAGAATTACAAGAAATGAGCGAGAAGATGAGAGCGATGCAAGAGAGAAAGAATGCAGGGGCTAATGGCATAAGCTACCAGGTCAACAAAGAGCAGGCACCTAGTGATCTTTTAGAATTTCTTCATTCCCAGATTGACAAGGCTGAAGTTAGTGTAGGAGCCAAGCTACCCAGTGAGTATGGAGTCATTCCCTTTGAAAGTTTCACCTTAATGAAAGTTTTCCAGTTGGAAATGGGTCTCACTCGCCATCCTGAAGAAAAGCCAGTTAGAAAAGACAAACGCGACGAATTGGTAGAAGTTATCGAAGCTGGCCTTGAAGTCATTAATAATCCTGACGAAGATGACGACCAGGAAGATGAGGATCCCCTTGGAGAGAAACTTATATTTAATGAAAATGATTTCATCGAAGGTAATATGAAAGATATGTTGTTAAAGAGTTAGGTTAGTATGACAGCACTAGTACTTATGTGACTGTCAGTCATTAACCAGTACTAAAACATTTAAGTTGTTACTTCATTCCACCAAGAAATTTTTTTTTTTTTTTGAACTGGGGGTTGAGCCCGGGGCATTCTACCTCCAAGCTACACCCCCAGCCCTATTTTTTATTCTTTATTTTGAAACAGGGCCTCACTAAGTTGCAGAGGGCCTCACTAAGCAGCTGATACTGATGCACACCTCAGATACTCCTGTCTCCGCCTCCTCAGTACTCCACCGATAATTTACAGTGATTTTTTGGAAAAAGTTATAATGAGAACCTCATAAAAATAGAGAATAAGGATCAAACAGACTAAATGCAAACCTACATGTGCAAGAATGCTAACTACTAAGGTTGAGAGGCTCTTGTGGACTGCGTCTGCACTGGCATATGTATGCTTTGCATCATCGTTTATCTGATCTTGATCCCTCACCCCTTTTCTTTCTCTTAGTACTGGAGATTGAACCTAGGGTATTCTGCCACCAGAGTGCACCTAGCCTTTTGCCATTTTTTTTTTCAGTACTGGGGATGGAAACCCTGAGCTATACTCCCAGCCCTATTTTTTTTCCTTTATTTTAAAACAGGGGCTCACTAAGTTGCAGAGGGCCTTAATAAGTATCCGAGACTGTCCTTAAACCAAGATCCTCCTGTCTCAGCCTCCCAAATGCTGAGATTACAAGCATGTGCCACCACACCTGGCATCCCCAATCCCATTTATTTATTTATTTATTTATATTTGTAGTACTGGGGGTGGAACCCAAGGGCATTCTACTTCCAAGCAACAACCCCAGCTCTATTTTTAATTATTTTGAAATAGGTTCTCACTGAGTTGCAAAGGGCCTCACTGAGTAGCTGAGGCTGGCACAGTCCTCCTGTTTCAGCCTCCCAAATCTGGGATTACAAGCATGCGCCACTACACCTGGCTTTCCTCTCTCTCCCCTTCCTTCCTTCCTTCTTGCCTTCCTTTCCTTCCTTCCTTTCCTTCTTTCTATCAATCGATCTATCTATCATCTATCTACCTTTATTTACTTTTTTTGTGGATCTGCAGATGGAACCCAGGAGCATTTGACCTCTGAGCTACACCCCAGCCATATTTTTTATTTGAAACGGGGTCTCACTAAGTTACAGAGTGCCTCACTAAGTAGCTGAGGCTGTCTGCGAACTGTGATCCTCAGGTCTCAGCCTCCTAAATGCTGTGATTATAAGTGTGTGCCACCACCCCCAGCTTATTATTTATTTATTTATTTTTTGTGGTACTGGGGGTGGAACCCAAGGGCTTTTCTACCTCTGAACTATACTCCCAGACCTATTTTATACTTTATTTGGAAATAGGTCTCCCTAAGTTGCTGAGAGCCTCACTCAGTAGCTGAGGCTGGCTTTGAACCTGTGCGATCCTCCTGTCTCAGCCTCCCAAGTGCTGGGATTATAAGTGTGGGCCTGGCTCCTTTTTATTTTTTATTTTGAAATAATCTTGCTAAATTGCTGAGGCTAACCTCTGACCTGCAATCCTCCTTTCTTAGCCTCTCAAGTACTAGGATTATAGGCATGTGCCACTGTACTCAGCTTGATGTTCCTTCTTATGTGTTCCCCCACCACCACGGCCCTAGGGATGGGATACATGGGGCTGTTGTTGTTGTTCTTTATTTGAAACAAGTACTGAGCTTACAAGGGTTCACCACTACACCTGCTCTTTTTATGTTTTTGGAAAAATGTCAACTAAGCCAGTCATGGTGGCTCACACCTATAATCTCAGTACTTAGGAGGCTGAAACAGAAGAGTTGCAGGTTCAAAGCCATCCCCAGCTACTTAGTGAGATCCTGTTTCCAAATAAATAAAATTGGGCTGGAGTTAGAGCCTGGAGGTAGAAGGTCCAGTTACCTCTCTCCCTCGAGACATTTACACATACACACACACACACACACACACACACACACACACAGAACTAAGGCTCAAAATTTGAAGACTATTTGATAAGGAAAGAAAAAAGTCTAATTTAGTGGTTTGTTGGTTATTTTCTGCTTTGGAGGAGGTAGAAGCACATGCATACCAGAACACCCAGAGGCATACAGAGTTTTGCATTTGAGGCATTAGAAAGGTAAGGAAATAACCTATTTTCCTAAAGCAGATTACAGAAAGGGCATGGGATTTTTACGATGGGACAAGACTTAAAGGTAAGGAACATTGCTATAAATTTAAGATACCTCTTGTTTGCTCAAAACAGGAATAATTATATGTTTCTAACCTGCTAGATATTTAATTGCAGGCTTAAATCCATTTTGGATATAAATATTTCTTAAAAGGTTCTGTTATGCTTGGTTGCGTATTTGGCCATGTACGCGGTCTTTGCCTTGTTGTTTCTGACCCAGATCACCACGTTCTCCCTTGTGTTCTAGGGGAGTGTGCTGAGTCCCTGGTGGCCGTCAGGCAGAGCATTGTTCTGTGCCGGGCATTTGAGCCAGTTCTCCCCGTGGACTCCTTGTTTGTGCTGTCACTTCCTGCCATCTTTTATGAATTATTTCTCTCAAAACTCTTCTAACTGTTCTTGAAGATCAGCTTTTGTCTTCTCACTCTATGTGTGTAGCTTATGGGAGAATTGAAAGCTGCAGAGGAAATAAGAGTAAGTAATGTGTGATATGTCCACATGTTAGCTTTGTCTAAAAAGAAAGGAAGCTGTGCCAGTTCTATATTTTGCAGCTTCTGCTTATGACTGTTGTTGGATACTACCACTTTCAGGGTTTTCTTTGCATGGACATATTTTGTACCTTGCTTTTCTTCTACTGTGCCACTACCTTCTCCCCTAAAATAATTACTTGTAAGCACTGAGAAGCCCCCATTCCTTCCAGACCTGAGCTCAGATGCTACTTCTTGCAGAAAGCCATCTGCAACCTCAAGTCTAAGATTGCAGTGCTTCGTATATGTGCTTGTCGCCCCTGCACTGCGGCCTCTCTAGTAGGACTTGCTCAGTACGTGGGTGGCATTGCCCGCTTCCTGGCTTCTCTCTGTTGCCACACTGTAAACCTCGGAGGTGTCCGCGTACGTCTGTGTCTTTCACCATTTTATCCCGATATGGACTGAGTAACACATACATCTATAAGTCTAGCTAACCTCTCTTGAGTGTTTCACTTAAAAATCTTATTTCCCAGTGGACTTCTGTACTTCTCTCATAAAATCATTTCATATCACTGTTTTAAAATCTATACTAATCTTTCTTTGTCTGAATTCACTCATTAAGTGTCTTTCTCACTAGACTGGTCCTCAAAACCGAGGCCATGTGGTCTCTTTACCATCAGTGATTGACATGAAGGAACTTCATTCATTTTTGGTGAACCAAACTGAGCAACAGAGAAGTTTTGGCTCTTGGACTCAGAATTCAGTATTGTTATAAGTAATTTTTTTAATGGTTACTGTAGTGATAGGCTCTTGTATTTTAAAAAGTCATGTGTAAAAAATAATAATTAGCCAGGCATGGTGGTGCACATCTGCAATCCCAGTGCTTGGGAGACAGGGACAGGCGTATTACAGGTTCAAGGACAGCCTCCACAATGTAGTGACACTTTCAGTGACACTTTTCAATGTAGTGACAATTTCAAAACCAAAGAGTACAAAGGTCTGGGAGTGCCCTGGATTTAATCCCCAGTTACCAAAAAAAGAAAAAGGAGGTAATTACTATTTGGAGCATATTTTATGAATTGAGTAATATAGCAGAGGAGTAAGCCTTTTTTAAAATCTCCTCTTTAAGGAATGGTTGTTACTGAATATACAGTGTGAATAAGTATTTTCACAAATAGATAAAAACCCTTTAGGTCTGGTTTAATACTTTTGGGTTTAGGGTAAAGTCTGTACTTCTGTTGAGCTTGTGAGCTTTGACGTGAACGTGTCTTTGTTGCTGACTCTCTCTTTAGGTTACTATCGCACTGAGAGAGATAAGGGCACGCAGTATGAACTCTTCTTTAAGAAAGCAGACCTTATGGAATACAGACATGTGAGCCTCTTCCGCCCTTTCGGACCACTCATGAAAGTGAAGAGTGAGATCGTTGACATTACTAGATCAGTCATTAACATCATCGTGCCACTGGCTGAGAGAACTGAGACATTTGCCCAGTTCATGCAGAACTTCAGGTAATGGCCAGGACCTTACAATTGGGCTAAGTTCTTATAAAAATCACATTTTGCTTAGAATTATAGAATAATTTTATAGGCTTTAAGAGATCTTTATTTTTATATAGTCTGCTTTTTCTTTTTGTTTTGGGGTGTGTGTGTGCGCATGCGGGGGCATTCTATCTACAAACTACATCTCGAGCCCTTTTATTAAGTTTTTATTTATTTATTTATTTATTTATTTATTTTTGCGGTACTGGGGATGGAACTCAGGGGCATTCTACCTCCGAGCTACATCCCCGACTCTATTTTTTATTCTTTATTTTGAAACAGGGTCTCACTAAGGGCCTCACTAAATAGTAGTAGCTGAGGCTATCTTCGAACCACGATCCTCCTGTCTCTGCCTCCCAAATGCTGGGATTACAAGCATGTACCACCACACCCGGCTGATTTATTTAATTTATTTATTCTTTTGAAACAGTCTTGCTAAGTTGCTGTGGCTGGCCTTGAACTAACAATCCTCTCATCCCAGCCTCCTGAGTACTGAGATTACAGGCATTCACCACATACCTGGCATATTCTGCTTTTTCTTAAAGCTTGTATAGTATATTGTGTTTCATGACAGTTTTAACTCTGAAGTAAATACAGGTAACAACTCTTAGAAATTAAAGTTTTGTGATACTAAGAATGGAACCCAGAAGCATTCTACCTCTGAGCTACACCCCTAGCCATGTTTTATTTTTTATATTTTGAAACAGGGTCTTACTAAGTTGCAGAGGGCCTTGCTAAGTTGGTGAGGCTGGCTGCAAGCCATTGATCCTCCTATCTCAGCCTCCCAAGTACTAAGATCACAATCCTGTGCCACCACACCAGGCTTAGAAACTGAAGTTGATGACCTTTATGTGTTAGGGCAAATTGAATGCTTAAAAATGCCTTGATGGAAACATATTTTGTATACATTAAAATTTATATGTTGTAAGTAAAATTTAAAGAATATTTTATGGAAAATAAGTCATATTTTCATGACTTTTGACAAATGTATACATTCACAAACTACCATCCCAAACAAGATAAAGAATTCTCTTGAAAATAATTTTGAGTTTTAAAATTGAAATAAATTTAGAAATATAAACCTTCATCAAAAAATGAGAGTAAGTGCTAGGCGTGGTGGTGCACACTTATAATCCCAGCATTTGGAAGGCTGAGACAGGAGGATCGTGATTTGTGGACAGCCTCAGCTATTTAGTGAGGCCCTTTGCAACTCAGTGAGACCCTTTTCAAAATAAAGAACAAGAAATTAGGCCAGGGGGTGGAGCTCAGAGGTAGGATGTACCTGGTTTTCATCCCCAGTACCACAGTAAACAAACAAACAAACAAACAAACAAATAAGTGAGTAGGTTATGCCCTCTTGGGAAGCAGAGTATGTATGGGTTTTTTTGTCATTAAATTTGAATATTTGTAAATGCTAAAGTATTAAAGTATTAGAATAATTATTTGAGAAAATATTGATTTTCTGTTTAAAATAAACAATTGCCATGTTATAATTACTTTAACATACTAGTTTCAGTAGTCTATGGTTCTAATCTTTTTTTTTCTTTTTCTTTTTTTTTTTTTTTTTTGCGGTACTGGGGATGGAACCCAGGGGCATTCTACCAAGCTACACCCCAGTCCTGATTTATTTTTTATTTTGAAACAGGTTCTTACTGAGTTGCAAAGGGCCTCACTAAGTAGCCGAGGCTGGCTGTGAACCACAGTCCTCCTGTCTCAGCTTTCCAAATGCTGGGATTGCAAGCGTGCACCACCATGCCCAGCTTGGTTCTAATTTTTTTTTTTTTTTTTTTTTTGGTTTTTTGTTTTTGCGGGTCTAGAGCTGGAACCCAGAGGCATTTGACCTCCAAGCTACACCCCCTGCCCAATTTTTTTATTCCTTATCTTGAAACAGGGTCTCACTGAGTTGTGAAGGGCCTAAGTAGCTGAGGCTGTCAGCAAACAACGATCCTCCGGTCTCAGCCTCCCGAATGCTGGGATGACAAGTGTGCGCCACCATGGCCAGCTTAATCTTTATTCTTGTTTTGAAAGGTTGGCTAACACCATTCCACAGCATGATAAATAGAGTCATACCTCTAGATGAGTTTAACTTGTTTGAAATACCTTGCTTGAGAGCTAATTACCTAAGTTATTTTTGTAATCAACTGTCTTGGAATTGCCTTCAGAGGCTATGTTATTCTTTTAAATAAGTGATCTTAGTCATGGTAAATAATTATTCTTGATAATAGTATAATTTTTGGAATTGGTTTGAGTAGAAAATAGCTTTTGAGTTTTTTTTTTTTTTGTTCTGAACTAACTAAAATTACTTCCTTGAATAGCTTATAATTTTGCTTCTGAAAACAATCCTAAAGCAGAAGTCCCAGAAATGTTTTGAGATGTGGCAGTGCGTGTTGGCCTCCTGCCCTGGACTGCTAAGAGCTGTGCTCGTGGCAGGGCTGTGTGCTTTGGCTTTGATGCCTTCACTAGTTCAGCAGTATTGGCACTTTTACGTTTATAGAACGCGTCATGTGATTTTATTCTGTGCAGTAGGGACTTATTTTGTGTGATTGTGTTGTGAATTTGTAGTGCCTCCTATGTATTCTTGACCACACTTTATTTTTCAATTCTGTTAGGGATGTTTGTATTCATCAGGACAAGATGATTCATCTCACAGTGGTGTATTTTGGTAAAGAAGGACTGTCTAAAGTCAAGTCTGCCCTAGAATCTGTCGCAAGGTTGGTGAGCCATGTCCATAGTGGAGTCTTATGTATAACACTATTTGAAGAATAAGGATTTTAGATATTTAAAGAGCCAGTAATATTGAATGGCTGCTGTACAAGTTGGCTGAGCAGGAGGGTGGTGGTGGTGGTGGTGGTAAGCTCCCCCTCTCACGTGTAGCCCTGCACACCTCCATGCCCGCGCTACTCTGCAGCAGCCTGGCATGCTCGGGTGTTCTGCTTTTCTATGTGAGGCTGCTTTCCCTTTCCCCAAGTCTAATGCTGGCATGTCGGCACCATTGTCTCCTGAGCTGTTGTCACTTTTCTGTCCTTCCATTTCCTCAAGTTCCTTCTTCTCCCTCTGTAAATGATGCTTGGGTCTCCCATATCCTAAAAACAAAACAAACAAAAACTCCGCAGGAGACACTGATATATTTCTGTCTTCTCACAGCCAACCCTCACAGAACAGCAGATCTAGAGCCTAGCAGCCCATATAGTGCCTGGTGCATAGTAGGTTCTCAGAGGTTTGAATAAATTAATTCATAATTTCTTGAAACTAAACTTTTTACTCTTTAGATCCCAGTGTTTTCTTCTCTTAAGGTGTGGGCCCAAAGATAGGGCCCAGCAGCCAAAGTCAGCCTTTCTCTGTTATCCTCCCTAGTCAAGGCTTTACATTTGACACCCTAACCAGCACTTCCTTCTTAAAGTGTTTTTATGTTTGCTAAATGTAAATATTTTGTAAACGTAAATATGTTGTAAATATTAGATTGTCTTCTCTAACCATACCAACTCCATGTCCTTTAGTTATTCCTTTACCTTTCTGCTAGTCGTGGCCATTCCCTAACAGTCCAGCTTTGGCCAGTCCCTCTTCTCTAATTGTTCACTAACATTCATTGAGTCCCAACTACTGTGTTCCAGATACACTGCTTGGGAGTCTGGCTGGGGTAGTGGGAAGAAGACTGGGCGCAGCTGTGAGTCTCTGCCCCTTCCCTGCAGGGCCTCTTACAGCCTTGATGTACATAAATACACACGGCTCGCTGTCTCCCCTCCCCACACCAGTCCGCGGTGGCCCTCTTTCAGCTCAGAGTCAGGCTACTTTCATGAGCCCCAGGCTCTGAGAGCCAGAGTCTTTCACTCATGTTTACCTGTAATCACCTCTGGCGAGTGACTTCATACTTACCACAGGACCTTTCCTCTGTCCCTGCCTTGCTACTGCCCCACCTTGTGCCAGTCCGCCTCCCTCTGTCATCCCTCCCTCTTCCCCTCCTTACTGGTCTTCACTCTACTAAATACCAAGCACCTGTCCTGGTATTGCTGAAGTTGTCCTTGTGTTGTCAAGACTCAACTGTGGCAAATGTTAGAAACTTGAGCTTGCTTAAGGAACATGGGAACAGCATTGGAGAGTCTTGGATACCTCCCAGAAGTAAAAGGGACGTTACAGCCGAATCTGGAGAAGAAAGACCCTTGGGGTCTCAGGGCCTGGAACCCCAGCATTCTCTTGTCATCGTCCTGCCTGTTTCTCTGCATGTTGACTTCATTCTCCTGTTGCAGACTGGCTTCTTCCACATGGTGAGGGATGTGGCTGTTGGTGGCTCTGGGCTCACATCTCAGCTTTGTCATCAGAGAGGAAAGAGCTTTCTCCCAGCTCCAGTTGAGATAATCCCAAGGAAGGACATTTCCCCAATCTTGAGCCAGTCGCTCTGGCCAGGTGGGGTGGGGGTTTTGTGATTGGCCCCACTTGAGCCTGGTCCCCATTCCCAGAAAATGACATGGTTGGGGTGGGCAGAGTGAGGGGTGTTCTGTGACCAGCGCTTACTCCTGGTGCGGGGCATGCGAGTGGTACTGGTCAGTTTCCACACAAGAGGGAAGAGGTTTACATGCCGTAGGTGGGGAGAAGAGCCCTGGGCGCAGAGCCCACTCCACACTGGAGCCTCTGCTTGCATCTCCATCACTCCTGCTGTGCCGTTGTAAGAGGGTCTTCCTCACTTGCTCCTGTTGTTGATCCAGCTGAATTCTAGTGCCTGGGTTCTCCAGTTGAGTGACAGGCACCTGGAGGGCTTACGGAAACATCTGGCTCCACCCTTTGCCTCTGAGCCATTGTCTGGGTGGGGCTGAGAATGTGCGTCTCCTCTGGTGCTGTGAGTTTGGAGGCTTCAGTGTGAGAACAAGTGGTCCAGCAGAAGAGTCCCCCTTGCCCCGAGGGTACTGACCACTCTCTTCAGCCTGGCATGAAAGGCGCTCCTGGCCTGATCTCTCCTGTTGGTCCCCATCTGATTGGCCCGACGCCTGAGTGCTCTCTAAAATGCTCTCTACTTTCTCACCTCTTTGCTTTTGAGAATGACTTTACATTCATGGCACTGAATTCAGGATTTTCACCCAGGCATAACTTACGTTCCATTTCTCATATCTTCTCTAACAACTCCAGATATAAGTGATCTCCCCCCGACACACACAACTGCTGTTCATCCATTCATTCAGCAAATATTTATTAAACTCCTATCCTGAAGAGCACTGTGTGCATAGTAACAAACAAAACAAAATCCTTGCTCCATGGAATAGGCAGACATTCAAACAAACTATCTGGTGACAGAAAGAAAGGAAGATAGAGATGAAAGCTGGGGGAGAGAACAGAGATGCAAGAGTGGAAGATGGGGCTGCTTCCCGTGTGGCATCGGAATTGTACCTCTGATGAGGGGCGTTTGTGCAAAGACCTGAAGCACACCAGGAAAACTCTCTTTATGCAGACTGCATTGATTACCAAACATCATGGCTCTTTTTCCATGTGTATTTATCTCCCCAATAGATTTTTAATATCTTGAGGAACAGTGGCCGTGCGGTAACTTTTTAAGTCTTATGTTGCTAGCACATTTCCTCAACTGTGATGCTTAGTGAATATCTGTCCCTGGTGATGATCAAACACATGAAGCCAATGTGAATGTGGAACCAACATGATAAAATATTTAAAGCATAAAACATAGTTTGTAAGTTCTCTTGAAGGAAAAGCGTTGTTAAAGTGGGATTTACCATTTGCTGTATGTGCTTTCCTCATAGTGAGTCTAATTTTCACAATTACACCTTGGTCTCACTGAATGAAGAATTTAACCGTGGACGAGGACTAAATGTGGGTGCCCGAGCTTGGGACAAGGGAGAGGTCTTGATGTTTTTCTGTGATGTTGATATATATTTCTCAGCCGAATTCCTTAACAGCTGCCGATTAAATGCTGAGCCAGGTGCGTAAAACGTCAATAGACGAGCTGAGTACGGAGTTGAGAACAGTGTTAGCATGTCCTATGTTTTGAATCAGGTTAATTTGAGGGGAAGAAAATTTTACTTACGCCCTAGAATGTTTTTTCTTAAGTTATATTAGGAATAATTTAGCTGGAATACTGAGTAAGAACTTGAAAATCTGACCCTGTGAAGCAAATATCTTTTGTTCTTTTGGAACCGAATTCCAATGGCTACATTTGAAGCAAAATAAAGAAGCCAAAGAAATAGATGTCCAGAAATTGATGGGGAGAAAGCAACTCAGGTCAGAAAGAGAGCCACACAGATGATGTGGAGTTGTGAGAGTCAGGTGTTCAGCCTCAAGCAGACAGTGTCCACTCTCTGCTGTATACTCACACACACACACTCACACGCATGTGCACCCTGATGCAGAGGGCTAGACAACAGGCGGGGACTCCAGATTATGCACTTTGGGGAGATTTGCTATACTTTGCCATATGACTTGGATTTTTTTGAAAATGAATGAGCAAATGGCAGTAATATAAATCAAATTTAATTTTAAATATAAAATGTATTTCTATATTAAAGATTCTCAACAGGAGAAATACAGCGTATAACATGGGGACTGCAGTAACTATGTATTATACTTGAAATGCTAAGAAATGTTCTTACCAAAAAATAATAAGAAGTAGATGAGAGATAATCACCATGAGTTAATCAATCCACAGATATGAACACACTGTGCACCGTACATACATTTTCATTTGCCAATTAAATAATTTTTAAATGAAAGAATCACAGTATATTTTTGTGTTGAACTCTGCACCTTAGCAAACGACTAATTTCTTATTGATCATGTTTGACCAGAGACAGTTGTCAGTGGCTGAGAGCCTAGTGAGTACATGTGGGTGAGGTTTGTTTTTGTTACTCTAGACAGCATGAAGCCCGAAACACAGAAGCAGAAGGAGACATATTTGTTCAGTATAAAAGAAATATTTTTATATCCAGAAATAGATTTGCCTCTCCACCCTAAATGGGTGTGAATGAAGGAGTTGTGAGTCTCTGCTAGGGTTGTGAAAAGGCTGCCAGGTCACTCCAGAGCTCCAGGAGGGCCACTGTCCACTGAGGGGGGATAGACTCGTTCTTCAGGGTCCTGTAAGTGCCATCAGTTTGAACACTAATATCAGGGGTCTTCTGGAAGGGCCAATACATCAGATGTTTCTAACCATTATCTTCCCAACTTCTTTGTATTTACTGTTTTTAATGAATCTGTTTGAAGGGTAGATTTAACAGAAATTTCTAGATGTTTCTCCAAGGTTAATCTACATCTGTTGATGTTTATGGAATGAAGTCACTAGTATTAGATGGCTAAATCTAAAGAATAGCTGGGAGAATACCTTCATGTGCCTCCCTAGAGTCAAAGGGAATCGACCTGAAGCCCCCTGAAGGTTTTTTCTCTATTCTTCTGCAGAGTATAGTTTTATAGCCTTACCTTCTGATATGCTGCAATAGCGTCATCATGGTCATCAAATCAACATAATATTCTGTAGCTTGAATATTGGTAAAATACAGTATTACTAAGACAAAATTATCATAGGTGATTTTAAAAGGACCTTAATAAAGCCTCAGTAGATATAGTAATGAAGATTCATTTTATAGCTTCCTTGTATAATATAAATGTATATATATTTATAGGTAAAAAGGTGTTTTACCCTGTGGTGTTCAGTCTTTACAATCCTGCCATTGTTTATGCCAACCAGGATGTGCCGCCTCCTGTGGAACAGCAGCTGGTGAGTCGTCGTCTCCTCCTCCTCCTCCTCTTCCTTCTTGTTTTTGTACTGGGAGCATTCCATATCCAAGCTACACCCCCAGCTCTTTTTTATTTTTTGCTTACAACACAGTCTCACTAGGTTGTTGACAATCCCTAAGTTGCTGGGGTTGGTCTCAAACCTGTGATCCTCCTATCTCAGCCTCCCAACACTGGGATTACAGGCATTAGCCACCAAGCCTGGTGACACTTTTTACACTGTTGAATATGTTTGTTTAGGTAGAAAGCAAAGTTAAAATTAAAACAAGGTTAGGATAAACATTTCCATATTATCTCTCACACTCGCAACAAAATCCTTTTACATTTTTTTACTTCAAAACTAAGTGATAGCTCGAAGGTTGAATGCCCCCGAGTTCCATCCCCAGACCGGGGGGAAAAAAAAATTAAATCTATTCTTTCAGATTAAGAATAATATACTACAGGAAATTAGATAGAAAATTATAGAATGAGCCGGGCATGGTGGCACACGCTCATAATCCCTGCGCTTGGGAGACGGAGACAGGAGGATCGCACAGGTTCGAAGCCAGCCTCAGCAGGCTTAAGAGACCCTGTTTCCAAATAAAATATAAAAAATAGGTCTGGGAGTGTAGCCCGGAGGTAGAAGTGGTAGGGGTAACATTCAGACCACAGTCCATCCCCAGTACGACCAAAAAAAAAAAAAAAAAAAAAAAAGAAAAGAAAATTATAGAATGAGACTACCATATATCAAAACTTAAACTTATTGTCAAACTATACCTACATAAGCTTTTTTTTTTTTTTTTCTGGTAGTACTGGAGGTAAAACCCAGGGGCATTCTACCTCCATGCTACACCCCCAGCACTATTTTATTTCTTATTTTGAAACAGGATCTCACTAAATTGCTGGGGGTCTCACTAAATTGTTGTGGCTGGTCTTGAACCTGTAATCCTTCTGTCTCAGCCTCCCAAGTTCTGGAATTACTAGCGTGCACCACCATGCCTGGCTTATGTAAGCTTTTTAAAATTTTTAGATAAACTTATTCTTTTGAAATAAAGTTAGGCTTAGGGAGAAGTTGAGAATTCCTATACTCGATCCAGTTTTCCTTAATGTTACATCTTACATAACCTGTTTCATTTGTTCTCAAAATTAAGAAATTAACACTGGCAAGTTACTGCTAGAAACACTGTAGCTTTTGTTAGAATTTCTCAATTGCATTTATTATACTATTTTAATGTTAACATTAAGAAAGTAGAAACAAATATGCTAAGAAGTCAATTTAAATAAAAACTTCAAGGAAACCAGAAGGAAAGAAATTAGCGGGACAGAAATTAACGAAGTAAAAATAGGTTGACAAATATAGGAACTTATTGTTTATGTGAAAAGATAATTTTTTAAAACTCATAAATTGGGCAGATTTGAAGTAAAATGGGAAACACAGCCACATGTAGTGGCACATACCTGAAATCCCAGTACTTGGGAGGCCAAGACAGGAGGATTGTAGGTTCAGGGCCAGCCTCAGCAATCAAGTGAAACCCTCAGCAACTTAGTGAGACCCTGTTTCAAAATAAAAAATAAAAAGGGCTGGATGTATAGTTCAGAGATAGAATACCCCTGGTTTCAATCTCCAGAATAAAAAAAAAAAAAGGGAGGAAACCACAACATTGAAAATGAAAATATGATGCCAGGTGTGATGGCGCATGCTTGTAATCCCAGCATTTGGGTGGTTGAGACAGGAGGACCCAGGTTTGTGGCCAGCCTCAGCTACTTAGAAAGGCCCTTTGTAACTCTGTGAGACCCTGCTTCAAAATAGAGTAGGAGCCAGGCGTGGTGGCGCACGCTTGTAATCCCAGCATTCGGGAGGCTGAGACTGGAGGACCGCGGTTCACGGACAACCTCAGCTACTTAGTGAGGCCCTCTGCAACTCAGTGAGACCCGGTTTCAAAATAAAGAATAAAAAATAGGGCAGGGGGTGTAGCTCGGAGGTCAAATGCCCCTGGGTTCCATCCCCAGACCCCCCCCTCACAAAAAAAATAATAATAAAATAGGACTGGGGGTGTTGCTCGGAGGTAGAATGTCCCTGGGTTCCATCCCCAGTATCACAAAAAATAAAAGAAATGAAAATATAATTTGAGAGAAATCAATTTTATGTAGTAAGTTTAAAATATTCTATATAAAAGGAAATATTTGAGAATTTATAAAATATCAAGACAACTTGTTAGTATTATATAAATAAAAGAGGTGGAAGCTTTGAAAAATCTAAGAGCCTTTTAAAAAATTAGAACAGTTATCAAAAAACTACCTTGTAGGTGCAAAAACATAATGTTTTATTGATGAGTTTTTCCAAACTTTCAAACAGTAATTTTAATGCCTTAAAATTACCTAAGCTAGCTGGGCATGGTGGCACACGCTTGTAATCCCTGCGCTTGGGAGGCAGAGACAGGAGGATTGGGCAGGTTTGAAGCCAGCTGTGCTGGCTTAAGAGACCCTGTTTACAAATAAAAATATAAGGTCTGGGAGTGTAGCCCAGAGGTAGAGGGCTTCCAGGAACCCCAGTACCGCAAAAAAAAAAAAAAAATTACCTAAGCGATTTCATGGAGCCAGCATTATCTTTATACAAACACCTTACAGAGCTTGAGAGCTGGAGTTACACACACACACCCCCTCCACCTCGTCTGTGGCAAAGTGGCAGACTGAGCTCCGACATCTACCTTATCTGATACCCCAAATTTTTTAAAAATGAATTATTGTGGTGCGTGCTTATAATACCAGTCACTCAGATGGATGAAACAGGAGAATCACAAGTTCAAGGCCCGTCTCAGCAACCTAGTAAGATCCTGTCTCAAATATAATTAAACAGCCAGGCGTGGTGGCGCACGCTTGTCATCCCAGCATTCGGGAGGCTGAGATAAGGATCATAGTTCAAGGACAGCCTCAGCTACTTAGTGAGGCCCTCTGCAACTCAGTGAGACCTGGTTTCAAAATAAAGAATAAAAAATAAGGCAGGGGGTGTAGCTCAGAGGTTGAATGCCCCTGGTTTCCATCCTCAGACTCGCAAAAAAAAAAAAATATATATATATATATATATATATATATATATATATATAAATATATATATATATTATATATATATATATAAAATTTAGCAGGTTTAATGATGTGACTCTGTGGTAGAGCGCCTCTGGCTTCAGTCCGCAATATAATAGAAAGAGAGACAGACAGGCATTAGTATTGAGAAATGAGAGACGCCATCAGTAGACATAGTTTAGAGCAATTTCTCTCAGGTGGCAACAGTTGGCATAGCATTGCTGGAGGAGAGAGCAGCCAGAACATGGTCACGAGAACAGTGAATGAAGATGAGTCTCCTGGGTGTCCTCCAGGCTCCTGGCAGACAGGGAGTGGAGAGAGCCTGGACCAGTTGAGCAGCAGCATCACAGGAGCTACGCTCAGACTACAGCAGTGTGTTTGGTCTCTACAGCAGAGAGGCAGATCAGGGTGGATAGGAGCCCCTAGACTCCAGAGATGCGCTACCAGGGGCACATTCTTCCAGGAACCACCTTCTGCCCTACTCTGCTCTTACTGGAGAAGGCCATGACAATCATGGCTGAGAGCTACGGATTTTTGAAAAGTAATTTTGAAACAAGTAGCAATTAACCAAGATGCACCAAACATTTCAGGAAACTAATACTATGAAATCTTAATAAACAGAAAATTTAACATGTGCAAATATGAATACATGTTGAAAATAGCCTTAAAATAAACATATATTTGGGGTAATTTGAG
Organism: Muscardinus avellanarius; assembly: GCF_963383645.1. NCBI lineage: Eukaryota > Metazoa > Chordata > Mammalia > Rodentia > Gliridae > Muscardinus > Muscardinus avellanarius. The sequence continues at coordinate 76,220 of NC_137791.1, forward strand.
AAAACATTAAAAATCTTACAGTCTTCTTTTTTTATTTATTTAGTTTTTAGCAGCACTGGGGATAGAACCCAGGAGCATTTTACTTCGAAGCTACACCCCAGCCTCATTTTATATTCTTTATTTGAAATAGGGTCTCACTGAGTTGCAAAGGGCCTAAGTAGCTGAAGCTGTTTACAAACCATGATCTTCCTGTCTCAGCCTCCCAAATGCAGGGATTATAAGCATGTGCCACCATGCCTGGCTTACAGTTTTATTTTATGATTTGTTGGGAAAAGAATCAGAACTTGGAGGCTGGATGTGGTGGTGCAGGCTTGTAATCCCAGCCTTTAGGAGGCTGAGACATGGAGGATCGAGGTTCATGGCCAGCCTTGGCTACTTAATTGCAAGTCAGTAGACCGGGTTTCAAAATAAAGATAAAAAATAGGGCTGGGGATGTAACTCGGAGGTAGAATGCCCCTGGGTTTAATGCCTAGTACCACAAAATGTAAAATAAAAAAGAAAGAAAGGAGGGAAGGTCTTTCTGCTAAGGGGCTGTTAGAGGAACCTTCAGATGGCAGGCAGGAGCAGCCAAACAGTGCCTGAGGCAGGTCACTCCAGTAGAAGGGACAGCTGTGGAGTCTCCTGAGGTGGCTGGACCACAGCCAACAGGCAAGGCGCAGGAGGCCAGCCCAGTCTGTGAGGCCGAGGAGGCGTTTGGATTGTATGTGAGTGCAGAGCGCACTTGGAGGGAGAACAGACTGCAGTGCCCGTGGGAAGCAGCCACTTGGCCTCTTGCAGTGAACAGGGAGCAGACTGGCCTGGGTGGGGTATAACTAGAGAGAGCTTCGGGTCTGATTGGGAGGCTGAACTGGCAGAGGATGCCGATGGCTCAGATGCCGGGACCAGGAGAGCTGAGAGAGGACAAAGAAGGACTTGAGCTGGAGCCACAGTGGCGTGTGTTGCCCGCTAGACACCCAGGGTGCGCGTGTCACCAGGTGGCTTTGTGGGCCTGCTGTTCCGGGAGGGACTGAGGCTGGAGACTCACGTGATTCTAAGGACAGATGAGGCAATGCAATGAAATACTGACAGGACGAAGCTGCGTTCCTTCTGCTTTCCTCAGTAAAAGCGTGTGGCTTTAAAAATCAGATAAAACGAATGAGGCCTTTCCCCAGTCTGGTACTATTTGAAGAATTTTCATAGAAACTAAGCTACAAGGTCATTGTATTTATAAAATCAAAATTGGTGTTAAGTAAAGATGTGGAAGTGGATGTTTTACTTTTTTTGTATGAAGTATATCTTTTAACTAAAGAGATAAGACTACCAGAGTCTTGGTTCTTCCACCAAAATTTTGCTCCTAAAATTCACTTACTTATTCTTTAACACATATTTATGGAAAGTTTACATGTGCCTGGCACTGTCATGGATACTAGGGACTACTATAGCAATAATCAGAAGCTATGAAAGTCCCATCCTTGAGTAGCTTTACATTCTAGAAGAGGTAACGCACACCTCATCTACCAGCCCACCCTAAGCCTAGCCCTTGGACTGCCTGGTTCATTTTGTTTTCCAACTGGTTCTCCCATTCCACACAACAGCATTTTCAGACTGTCCCCACTCTTGTAAATATTAGTCTCTCCTGCTTAAACATGCCCACCTCTCTGCGCAGAGCCTGCCTCACTGACCTCCTCAGAGAAGCCTGCTGTGCCAGCTGCAAAGGGTTCTTCTCTGTCACATTCTTCCCCAGCCTGACGCATATCAACCACCTGAAATGTGCATGTGTTTATTTGCCTTTTGTTTTTTGTCTCTACTTGGACTTTAATAGGGACAGCTTCTTTTTAAGGCTGTTTTCCCTCATAGTAGAAAGGGACTTGGCAGTTCTAAGCTTTGTATCTGTATCCTACACCAGGGATTAGCAGCCTTTTTCTGAAAACAGCCAGATAGGAAAATTTAGGTTTTGTAAGCCATAGACTCCTACTGTAACTACTCAACTCCACCGCTGTAAATAAAATTATTTAAAAGTGGGCAGCAGGCCACAGTTAGCCCACGGCCATAGAAAAAGAGGGAGTGTCTTTTCTAGTGGCTCTTTAGAAGCCCTTGTTTTCCCAAGTTCCCAACAACCTCCCTTGTAAGTCGTTGGACTGATTTTTGTCCACTGTCTCACTAGTGTAGAGTCACTCAGAAGGTACCAGGTGACAAGAGCTTCCTAAAGCTTGGGGGCTACCTGGGGGCAGATAATTCCCAGAACAGAACAGTACCAATCAGGAGGGGGCAGGGAGAAGAGGTGCTGGGTAGGACCTGAACAAGCTCTGCATGGAGTGGGCCGTGGAGCGTCAGTGTGTGCTTGTAGAACACTTATTCTCCTGGAATGTATGCCCTTGAGGACAGGACCACACTGCTGGACTTACTGACCTCACCTCACACCTGGCTTCAGTTAGATTGCAAGTGGTAAAAAAATCCTTTGCTTATGCAGATGACTATTTTTTTGTTTTTATATACATTTAATAAGTGCATGTGATCCATTATTAATCACAGAAATAAAGTATCTTTTGGAAAATAACTGGTTTCAATGTTGATTAAAACTTCTAGTTTTTAAGGGATTAAATTGAATTTTTTTCTTTTTTAACTTAAGGTTCACAAAAAGGATTCTGGTTTTTGGCGAGATTTTGGCTTTGGAATGACTTGTCAGTATCGATCAGATTTCCTGACCATTGGTAAATAAACCTTACATTTACGTATTTGCTGTAGACCTTGAGTGTTCTTCTGTTAAATAAAGAGTATCTGGGGTTACATCTGGAGAAATAAAAGGCAAAATGAGCTTATAATTAATGTCTTTGATTAGCAGAAATGAGGTCATAAAGATAATAGGATAATGATATTTACTACTTTCTTTAAAACACAACTAGTTTTTTAAAACACATACTTGGAGTGCTCTTACAAAAGATCGTTGTGCTGTTATGCGCCAGGGTTTTTACAGCTGCGAGTAATGCTGGGTTATCTAGTCTAAGGACTTTTATTTTTTTTTTTTAGAGATGAAGTTCTTTTCATTTGTTTGCTAAACTGTTATCAAAATTCCAGTATTTAAGACAAAGGAAAAAAGAGCTTCTCTTTTAGTTCAGATTTGAAGTGGGAGAGGGAGAGTTGGAGTCACTGACTTAGTTGTCCACCCCCTCGATCCCAAAGATGTGGTAAGGAATCTGGCTTAATCCACCCCATTTTCAGTCTTAGTCACAAAAAAGAAAAATGTCAGAATGTTCAGTAAAGCAAGTTGAAACTAAATTCCATTTCTCATGATTCATTGAGAGGCTTCCTTTCAACAGCATAGTAAAAGTCATAGAATAGCCGGGTGTGGTGGCACACATTTGTAATCCCTGCACTTGGGAGGCAGAGACAGGAGGATCAGGTTTGCAGGGAGGCGGAGACAGGAGACGTAGGTTTGAAGCCAGCCTTGCTGACTTAAGAGACCTTGTTTTAAAAAAAAAAAAAAAAACTATATATATATAAAATAGGTCTGGGAGTATAGCCCAGAGGTAGAAGGGTTTCCAGGAACACCAATACCACCAAAGAGAAAAAAGTCATAGAATATATCTTATTGCCAACGTGGTGGCGCATGCTTGTAATCCCCGTGCTTGGGAGGCAGAGACAGGAGGATCACGCTGGTTTGAAGCCAGCCTCACTGGCTTAAGAGATCCTGTTTCCAAATAAAAATATAAAATAGGTCTGGGAGTGTAACCTGGAGGTAGAAGGGTTTCCAGGAACCCCAGTACCACCGGAAAAAAAAAAAAAAAAGGAATATATCTTATGCACATTCCAGATAAATGTTACATTTATATTTATAATAAACCATTTGTTTCGGAAATCCCCCTACCCATTATCACCACCACACAAAGAAATCTCCTGCCAATTAGCAGTCCCACCATTCCTCCTCTCCCATAAACTAGGCATCTGCTAATCTGCTTCCTACCAATCTGTCTTGAGCGTTTGATGTAAATGTAGTTGTCCAGTGATAAAAGGTCACAGACAGTATATGACGTGTTCAAACGCTGTCCACGTGGTAGCATGCGTGAGCGCTTTGTTCCTTTCCATGGCCAGCTGATGTTCCACCATATGGTTAGGCCACATTTTGTCTAATCTGTAAGTTGATATTCAGGGTTTTTTCGTCTTTGGGGCTATTATGAATTGTACTGTTATGAACATTTATATATATTCTTTTGTATAGACATAGGTTTTTGCTTCTCTTAGGTACTTACCTAGGAGTACATTGCTGGGTCACATTCTGTGTCTAACCTTTTGAGGCATTGTCATGGTGTTTCCAAAGTGGCTGTGGGTCCCAGTATTTCCACATTCTCATTCATTACACACTATGATCTTTGTTTATAGCAAATACATGATGGCTAAGGTTGTTGGTCATTTTTCCATGTGCTTACTGGCCATTTAAATATCTTGTGTAGTGAAATGTCTGTCTATGGTTGTAGGGATTTTTTGGAATATGTACATTAATATTCTCATCACATTTGTAAAGCGTCACCCATTATTTCCTTATGTGTTTTTCTACTTCAGTCTCGCTGTGTTCTCCTTGTGCTCCTCTTGTAGATGTGGCAAGGTTGATGAGTGCACTCAGTACTACCCTCACTCTCTGAGGCCTTGTTCATTTTCTTGATTCTTTTTTCACTCCACTCATCACATCGCATACCCTACTAATCTGTCTTTAAGTTGTCTGAGTCTTTTTGTAGTTCAAATCTGTTACGTTGCTCTAATGCATTTTTCATTGCAGCTATTGTACCTTTTAACTCCAGAGTTCGACGGGCGTGGTGGTGCACGCTTGTAATCCCCACGCTTGGGAGGCTGAGACAGGAGGATCGCACGGGTTCGAAGCCAGCCTCAGCTACTTAGTGAGGCTCTCAGCAACTTAGTGAGACCCTGTTTCCAAATAAAATATAAAAAAGGTCTGGGAGCAGAGCCCGGAGGCAGAAAGCCTCTGGGTTCCACCCCCAGTGCCACTAAAAAATAAAAAATAACTCCAGAATTTCCAGTACAATTTCTCTTTAGTAATTTTCTTTCTTTTATTCTTTCATTTATTTATTTATTTTGTGGGTATGGGGGTGGAACCCAGGGGCATTTGACCTCCAAGCTACACCCCCTGCCCTCTTTTTTTATCCTTTATTTAGAAACAGGGTCTAAGTTGCAGAGGGCCTCACTAAGTAGCTGAGGCTGTCCACAAACCGCAGTCTTCCCAAATGCTGGGATTACAAGTGTGTGCCACCACGCCTGGTGCAGTAATTTTCTTTATTTTATGAGATATTGTCTTGTGTTCTGTTACATCTTTTTACTTATTTATTTATTTTTGACGTACTGGGGATGGAATCTAGGGGCATTCTACCTCAGAGCTACACCTCACCCCTATTTTTTATTTTTTATTTTATTTATTTTTTGGGGGTGGTGGTACTGGGGTTCCTGGAAGCCCTTCTACCTCTGGACTACACTCCCAGACCTATTTTTATATATATTTTTTGTTTGGAAACAGGGTCTCTTAAGCCAGCACGGCTGGCTTCTAACCTGCGCAATTCTCCTGTCTCTGCCTCCCAAGCATGGGGATTACAAGCATGCGTCACCACGCCGGGCAATTATTTTTTTAAACAGAGTCTCACTGAGTTTCAAAGAGCCTCACTAAGTAGTAGCTGAGGCTGCCCTTGAACTACGATCCTCCTGTCTCAGCCTTCCAAATGCTGGGATTACAAGCCTGTGCCACCACGCCCTGCTCACACTCTGTCACTTCTTTAATCATTAGTGTGTGTGTGTGTGTGTGTGTGTGTGTGTGTGTGTGTGTGTGTGTGGCACTGGGGAGTGAACCCAGAGACATTCTACCTCTGAACTAAACCCCCAGCCTGATTTTATTTCTTATTTGGAAACAGGGTCTCATTAAGTTGCGAAGGGCCTTGCTAAATTGTTGAGGCTGGCTTCAAACCTGCAATCATCCTGTTTCATCCTCCCAAGTACTGGAATTACAAGCATGTGCCACCACACCCAGTTGAATTAATTATTTTTGATGCTTTAAATATATTTGTAATGAACTAAGTGAGACCCTGTTTCAAAGGGCCTGGCATGGTGGTTCACACTTGTAATCCCTGTGCTTGGGAGGTGGAAACAGGAGGATCACGCATGTTCAAAGCCAGCCACACTGGCTTAAGAGACCCTGTTTCCAAATTAAAAAAAAAAAAATAGGTCTGGGAGCATAGCCCGAGGTAGAAGGGTTTCCAGGAACCCCAGTACCAATATATGGAGCTTGGAGGTAGAATGCCCCCTGGGTTCAATCTCCAGTAGCAACAAAAAATAAAAATAAACTCTAATGTCTGCTTTGGAATCTTTGTTTTTATTTTGTTTTGCTTTGTTTTGTTTTTAATGGTACTGGTGATTGAACCTGGGGATATTCTACCTTTGAGCTATACCCCATACCTATTTATTTTTTTATTTTGAAATAGGGTCTCATTAAGTTGTGGAGGGCCTTACCAAGTTGCTGAGGCTGGCCTCAAACCTGTGATCTTCCTGTCTCAGCCTCTCAAGTACTGGGATTACAGGCCCGCATCACCATACCCGGCTATCTTTGTCTCTAAAAGGGAACATCTGGGTGGGGTAGAGGGGTGATCACATCTTCCTGTTTCTTTGCTTTGTAATTTACCTTTTGAAATTGGACATTTTAGGAACTGTATTGTGCAACTCTGGATGGTGATTTCCCCCATACCCAGGCTTGTTGTTGGTTTTCCTTCCTTATTTATTTATTGCTCTGGCTGGACTGTTTATTGAGCCCCTTCTCCACCCCCAGCACTATGAAAGCTCTGATATCCCTCCTTAGGGCATGTGCAGTCTTCCTGCGGTGGACCTGGAATTAACAGGGTTCTTGGTCTCTTTCCATGACTGTTGATATCTCTCTCAACTGTTAGGGTTCACCTACTGACTAATCACTGTCTTGTTTTTGACAACACTCAGGAACATTAATTGCTCCACAATTTGACCAGATTAAATTGGGTTTCTTTTCAGGAGTTGTTTTGTTTTTGGTGCTAGGGATTCTTTTTTGGGGGGGAGGGGGCAGTACTGGGGCATTTTAACCCCAAGCTACATCCCAGCCCAATTTTTTTTATTCTTTATTTTAGGACAAGGTCTCACTAAGTTGCAGAGGGCCTCACTAAGTAGCTGAAGCTGGCCGTGAACCTGCAATTCTCCTGTCTCAGCTTTCCAAGTACCAGGATTACAAGCGTGTGACACCACTCCTGGCAGGCACTCTACTTCTGAGCTGTACCCCTAACCCTATTTTATTTTTTATCTGAAAACAGTCTCGCTAAGTTGCTGAGAGCCTCACTAAGTTGCTGAGTCTGGGTTTGAACCAGCGATCCTCCTGTCTCAGCTTGCCAAATACTGGTATTATCAGGGATAGTTTTTAAAGCAACTCTTTGAGGTTGGCTTGGACCCCAGAAGGGATTTTCCTAGCTGTCTATCTCCCTGGCTCTCTGGGAGACGAACTAGCCTGTAGTTCCAAGAGGGGTCTCTCTGGCTGTCTTTCTCCCTGGTCCTGTGGTAGACTAGCTGGCTTGTGCATCCACAAAGGCTCTTCCTAGTTCTCTTTTTCTCTGATCCTCTAGCAGACTAGCTGGCCTGTAGTTGAGCTTATTACCTTCATTGAGTTACCACCCTCTTAATTGTTTACAACAAAAAACGTCATTATGTTCAACAGCACCCTTAGGGTTAAACTTCTCTACACCTTGTTTCAAATAGTTCCTTTGGAACCATTTAATTGTATGAACTTCCTCCTCCCTTGGGATGAGTTTCTGAGTGTTTGCTCAGGAGCCAGGGACAGGGACAGTAGCAGACTAATCCTAAAACAGAATGACACGCCTACTTTATTATGAGTCCAGGCTGGGTAGGGGCAGTAAAACCCACTTCCTCCCTGCCTGCCTGCTGTAGAGCTCCACCTAGTGGGCTGGACTGGCAAGGAAGAAAGCAACACTGCTTTTCCCTGAAGCCCTTGCCGCCGTCTTCATTTTGTCTCCTATTGGTTTTCCCTCGTGCATGTTACAGCTTTTGTAATTGTCTCACAGTTGCTGGATAGTCTACTCCTTTATTTTCTATCTTTTTTCTCTTTGCTTTTCAGTTTGGGAAGTTTCCATTGTCATAGCCTCAAGCACAGTGAGCCTTTTCTTCAACCAAGCCCCATCTAGAATAAGCCCATCAGAGGTGTTCTTCATTTCTGTTACAGTCTTTATGATCTCTGCCATTCTTTTCGAATTCCTTCTCATAATTTTCTTTTTGTCTATGTAACCCATCTTACATGTCGTCTCCATTCTGATTTAGAGTCTTTAACATATGACCCAATGTTGGTTTACATTCCCAGCCTGATACTTCCAACATCTTTCTGAAACTGGCTCTAGTGATTACTTTATCTTCCAGGTGTTTTTTGCTGGGCTTAATGTACTGGTGGAAAGCCCCTGGGTTCAAGCCCAAGCACACCTCCCCCACCCACAGGAACTGCAGTCAGTAGGCTTTTAGTAAAACGGAGGGAGGTGTGGCAGGAGGGCTGACATAGACACTGTGGTTGGGTCTCAGTGTTGCAGTGGCTATGAATGTCACACATCCTTCATAGCCCCTCCTTTCCTCAAGGACAGGATGGCTAGAATGGGCTAGAATTGGGTATTCCCTTCTCCCAGATCAGCTGGGCTCTGATTAAACAGTTTTCCTGGGTTTTGGCCACATGAATAATTCTTTGGCATATTTCAAAATGTCTAGCTTTCCCCCATCCCCTTCCCAGGGAATGCTGGAATGATCTACAAAGATGGAGTAGCCTCGGGTGCAGTAGGGGAATGTTGACTAAAAATAAGGAGAAGTGCTGAGTAATTTATTTTTCTGAAGAGGGGGCAGTGAGTAAGTTTAAGACTTTGTGCCGAGCGTGGTGGCGCACGCTTGTAATCCCAGCATTCAGGAGGCTGAAACCTGGAGGATCGCGGTTCGCGGACAGCCTCAGCTACTCAGTGAGGCCCTCTGCAACTCAGTGAGACCCAGTTTCAAAATAAAGAATAAAAACTAGGGCAAGGGGTGTAGCTTGGAGGTCGAATGCCTCTGGGTTCCATCCCCAGACCCGCAAAAAAAAAAAAAAAAAAAAAAAGACTTTGTATTAGAGGATCTTTCTTTTAAAAAAAAATTTTTTTTATTGGTGCATTATAGTCATACTTTTTTTTGTAGTACTAGGGATGGAACCCAGGGACATTCTACTTTGAGCTACACCCCAACCCTGTCCTATTTTTTATTCTTTATTTTGAGATAGGGTCTCACTGATTTGCAAAGGACCTCACTAAGTAGCTGAGCCTGGAGGAAAACCGCAATCCTCCTGTCATAGCCTCCCAAATGCTGGGATTACAAGCGTGCCCACCACACCCAGCTAGTCATACTTTTTTTTTTTTTTTTTTTTTTTTGGGCGGGTTTGGGGATGGAACCCAGAGACATTTGACCTCCAAGCTACTCCCACTGCCCAATTTTTTATTCTTTATTTTGAAACAGGATCTCACTGAGTTGCAGAGGGCCTCACTAAGTAGCTGAGGCTGGCCGCAAACTGCGATCCTCCTGCCTCAGCCTCCCGAATGCTGGGATGACAAGTGTGCGCCACCACACCCGGCTCTAGTCATATATCTTAATGGGGTACAAGATGGTGGAGGCACACATGCACACATCACTTATTTATCCCTTTCCTAGTTCCCACCCCGTTCCTTCCCCCTCTCTCCTTCTCATGTTTGGCTTAGTGATTGATTGTGTGTGGGGGGTTACTGGGGCTCCTGGAAGCCCTTCTACCTCCAGGTTATACTCCCAGACCTATTTTATACCTTTTTTTTTTTTTTTTTTTTTTTTTGGCGGGTCTGGGGATGGAACCCAGGGACATTTGACCTCCGAGCTACACCCCCTGCCCTATTTTTTATTCTTTATTTTGAAATCGGATCTCACTGAGTTGCAGAGGGCCTCACTAAGTAGCTGAGGCTGGCTTCGAACCTGCGCGATCCTCCTGTCTCAGCCTCCCAAGTGCGGGGATTACAAGCGTGCGCCACCACGCCCGGCTAGTGATTGATTTTTATATGTTTGTGAATGTACATTAGGTACTTTTCTTCCTCTCTCCATCCCCTTCAGTTAGGTTGCTTTATTTGTTCATCTCTGGTTTCTCCTTTGTCTTCCTTTGGTCTTCACTATGAGGACTTGGTAAAGCCCCTAGAGTTTAACTCCTATGAGTAAAACCTTCACAAGTGAAAGGGTGTCTCTGGGGTTTTTACTCTCAAACTTGTCTATACTGAGCCTCTAGCAATCTGGCAGTTACAGAGATTTCTTTTTCTGTAACTTGTGATTCTTTGTGCCTGCCTGTCCGTCTTCCCAAACTGGGTACAAAGTTTTGTCTCTGACCCCACTCCTCTGAGTGAGATTTAAGAGGAATTATTGATTTTTCAGTTTGTTCAGGTTTTTACTTGTAAGGACAGAATGATGATTTTCAGGCTCTTTAAATGCCAAACCAAAGACCATTTATTTTCAATACCCTATGTCATCTAATATTGGAAAAGCTTATTCATATCCACAAGGAAGAAAAGCTGAGATGTATCATAGCATTTAGTAGAACTATAACTGTCTCCATTTGGCCCTTCCTTATGTTTTCTCCTCTGGGAAGTTTTCTGTATCCCAGAAAAAGTTGTATTTCAAAGAATAGGAAAAGAAAACATTATAAAATATTAATGGTGTTAAGAATATAGGTGATTAATATTTACTTCTCTTTTATTTGACTTTCTGTAAAAAGTTTACAAAGTGTTCTCAAATGTTTAACTTCATTTCGTTACTCTTAGCAACTGAACTTGAGCTCCTGGAATGTAGGAGAATGCCATGCCCTCTCATCTGAAGCAGAACACTTAAATTTCTGTGGTGTTTGCTTGTGCTCTGGCTGGTAGGCAGTTACTTACAGTGTCCATTTTGATCACACAGGTGGATTTGACATGGAAGTAAAAGGTTGGGGTGGAGAAGATGTCCATCTTTATCGAAAATATTTACATGGTGACCTTATCGTGATCCGGACTCCAGTTCCTGGTCTTTTCCACCTTTGGCATGAAAAGCACTGTGTGGATGAGCTGACCCCTGAGCAGTACCGCATGTGTATCCAGTCCAAAGCCATGAATGAAGCTTCTCACTCCCACCTGGGAATGATGGTCTTCAGGGAGGAAATAGAGAGGCACCTTCATAAACAGGCATACAGGACAAACAGCGAGCCTGTCGGCTAGCAACGTCTTCAGCACACCACAGTCTGAACCTAAACTAGCACTACTGGTTTAGCCTTAATTCTAATTCCAGATGCTGTGCCTCTTCCAGAGAAGACATGTTCATTTATCTTTCTTTGTGTATGTGTGTGTGGAGGGGTTGAACCCAGGGACATTCTACCTCCGAGCTCCACACCCAGGCCTACTTCTTATTCTTTATTTTTGAAACAGGTTCACACCAAGTTGTAGCGAGTCCAAGTAGCTGAGGCTGTCTATGAACCTGTGATCCTCTGTCTCGGCCTCCCAAGTATCGAAATTACCAGCGTGTGCCACCACGCCCAGCTGACATGTTCATTTTTCATGCTCTAACAGTAATTTAGCAATTCAGCTTGATAGAAGAAAATCCAAGTATTTCAAGGCAAAGCCTGTTTTGTGGGAAGACTGTACTATGGAACAGTTGACAAAATGAAATTTGATAATTGTCCCAAAAGGAGCGTTGAGTCAGTTTCTGCCTGGTGCCTGTGTCTTGACTGTGTAGGGTGGCATGGTGTGACTGCATCTGGTGGAGGGGTGGGGATGCTGGGCTGATGAGGGGGCAGTCAGCACATTCCTGCAAAGCGGTCCAAGTGGGACCGATGTCAACCACTGACAACTACGTCGGTCACCTGCCCTCCCAGCCCCATACTGGAGATGGATCCCAGGATGCTCTACCACTGAGCTACATCCTAGCCCTTTTTCGGGGGAGGGGGAATAGTCTCATTCAGTTTCTGAGGCTGGCCTCAAACCTGAGGTCCTCCTACCTCAGCCTCCCAAGTACCTGGGATTGCAGGTATACGCCATCACACCTAGCACCTGCTTCATTTTTTAAGCGAAGAACATTGGTTGATAGTTTAAAGAATCCTCTTTTGTCAAAGCAGAGACTAATTCTGAAATCACAACCAATCAAGAGAGGATAGAAATCAAAACTCTTAATTTATTGTTGCTTTGCCCAGAATGTCTGTTTTTAACAAATGGATAATAGTAGGATCTATGACTTCATTAAAAATATCATGTGTTAGCCAGGCGTGGTGGCACATGCTTGTAATCCCAGCATTCAGGAGGCTGAGACTGAAGGATTGCGGTTAGTAGACAGCCTCAGCTACTTAGTGAGGCCCTCTGCAACTTAGTGAGACCCTGTTTCAAAATAAAGAATAAAAAATAGGGCGGGGGGGGGTAGCTCAGAGGTCAAATGCCCCTGATTTTCATCCCCAGACCCGCCCCCCAAAAAAATGTCATGTGTTAGTATGTTATCATCATGTTCAGGATTAGCAGTCAAAGTTGCAGTCAACTATTTTGAACAAAATATGGAAGAAGTTGTAATATCGTCTAGTGGTATTGGAATGCAGATACTAGCTATGTGCGGGAGCACCAGTGTGCGAGCCACATGCACCAGGGCCTTCCAGAGAGGCTCAGGATAGACAAGCAGAGTGTCTTTTTGCTTTTATTATCTCATTCAGCATGGATTCATAGTGTTTACTATCCTTTGTAGCATGTTAATATCTGCTGTGCCTGTATTTGCATTATTATAATACTTTGAGTTGAAAGAATTTCTTAGGGGAGAAATAATTAAATGAGGTATACCATAAGATCACTCTGTTTTGAGAAAAGAAGGAGAAGGCAGTCTGAATGGAAATCTGAATTTCAGACTATTTTAGAGAAATATATACTTGCAGATAGAACGTTGTTTTAATTGAAATGTAAATTAATATTATATCCCTTGTAGTAATGAGGCAAGTTAAATTATATTCATATAGGACTGCACTTTATTATATATCACACATGGCTCTTTTATTGTTGGATCAGTTGTTAGGTCCAGAAATCGGAGAGAAGGTGAAAGGCATGCATAAACTCTTTTAACCTCTGACTTTTAAAAAAGGGACCTACTATATAAACCCCTTACTGCCACTCTGTGTGTGTGTGTGTGTGTGTGTGTGTGTGTGTGGTGCTGGGGTAGAACCCAGGGGCTTTACCTATTTTATACTTTATTTGGAAACAGGGTCTCACTAAGTAGGTGAGGCTGGCTTTGAACCTGTGTGATCCTCCTGTCTCAGCCTCCGAAGTGCTGAGGTTACAAGCCTGCGCCACCACGCCCGGCGCGATTTTTTTTTTTTTTTTTTTTTTTGCCATTATCCTTTTGCTCAGTAAATCTTATCTGAAATGTTTGTTACAAATTCCAAATTTATAGGTGCTCTGTGAATCCAATTTTACAATGGCTTAATGAATGACTCTTAGAAGTTTTAAGTTGGGTAGTGTTTAGGTGTTTTTAAAGATGTGTACAATGTTCTCTGCAAAACCATTCAGGCCATTGTCTCCTTTGTGTGCAATTATTATGAAGACCAGTGAATTGTGGTTTTAAAATGAGAAACCAATTATTTGTAAAGGTAAGTTGCAGCTTGTTTTTTTGAGAAAATTAAATGACTTTACTTTCACTCCTATTTTTTTAAACTAGCTTTTAAAGATGGGAGCTAAGCAGCAGAAACATTACTATGTTTTTGACATTAAAGGTACCAATAAAGCATTTTATTACCAAAAATTAAATGATAGTTTAGTGAATTCATTTATTTGTATTGTTCAATGTTTCTGTCCAGTGAATTTCTAATGAATGAGTATCAAAGACTAGCAAAAAGTATAAAAATATGAAAGTTTATTTTTGTGTATGTGTGTGGTACTGGGGGTGCCATCCCAGGACTTTTCTACCTCTGGGCTATACTCCCTGACCTATTTTATACTTTATTTGGAAACAGGGTCTCACTAAGTAGCTGAGGCTGGCTTCGAACCTGTGCGGTCTCCTGTCTTGGTCTCCCAAGTGCTGGGATTACAAACGTGGATTACAAACTGGGATTTAAGCCTGGCAAAAGTTTAATTCAGGGAAAGGTAGAGAACAAAACAGCTCCCCCCACAAGGGAGGGGGAGTCCAGAAAGACAGTGACTTTGAAGCCCTTGGGGAGTGGGCTTTTAAATCTTCCTGCCGTTTTCTGTCTCTTCTTTATAACTGGTCAGATTTGGGTTTTTCGGAAACAGTAATTTCTGCACATTTTTCACATTGTTCCGTAATGTGAATGATTATCTCAGGACTGGTCGGTCAGGCGCCCACTAGTCTTTCGCTTACAGAAGGGGGAATGCAAATGGCTGCTTTAATTTCTCCTTTTTCCAGGTCCTCTGCCCTGCTTCACTCCTGCCCTTTTGGGGTTCACAGGATCCCACCTCACGCAGCTGGGCGCCTGTGGGGAGCTGTGGAGATTTCTGGGAGATGCCTCGTTTTCCTCGCACGTGAGGCAGCTGGTGAGTGGGGCAGACCAGGTGATGTACATTTGCCGGCCCATCCTGGGATGTGTCCTCCTTCCTGCAGCCAGGTGAGGCTGACCATGGCTGCCGCCTGCACACATGGCTGGTCTTGCTCTCTGCCCTTGGGGGACAGGTGGCCGTGGGCCATAGGAGGCCGAGGTGAGGCCAGGGAGCTGGGAGTATGGCCTGGAGGTAGAAAGCCTCTGGGTTCCACCCTCAGTACCACCAAAAAAATTAAAATAAGCAAATAAATAAACATCAGTGCAGGCCAGAGTACCCACCCGCACGCCCCACCCAGGGATCCCTCGGAAAACAACGACGGAGTTTGCAGTATCGCGAGAACAGCTCGGCCCCCATCCTCAAGTTCAGTGGGACACCCACTCCATCCCGACCTACGGTGGGCGGAAGTAGGGCGGAGCCAGACCCTGGTGGGCGGGGGGAGGAGGAGGAGGGCGGAAGTAGGGAGGAGCTGGGCGGAGCCAGGCCCTGGTGGGCGGGGGGAGGAGGAGGGCGGAAGTAGGGAGGAGCTGGGCGGAGCCAGACCCTGGTGGGCGGGGGGAGGAGGAGGGCGGAAGTAGGGAGGAGCTGGGCGGAGCCTGCCCGCGCTCTTCCGGCCCCATAAGTACGCCACGCGGCGGGCCTCGGCCTTTCTCGTCGGGCGCCGTGCAGCTAGGTCGCGCCATCGTGGGCTCCTGACCCCTGCGGCCATCACGGGCTCCCGGCCCGTCGTCGCCGGCTGGAGGCGCGGCAGCCTGAGCCAGGTGAGTGCGGCGAGGGTTCGGCGCGGGTTCGGCGCGGTCGGATCGCGGGTCTCCATGTGTCTTTGGGACCTGTCAGCCGTGGCAGTCTCCCTTCCTAGCCATGGAAGAGTATGTTCTTGTTTATTGGCAAAGCTGTCACCATTTAATTGGTATCAGATTCTGACTTGCACAAGTGACATTCTTCACTTAGAAACCTGAACGCTGCCAGGTCACCAGCCACATGTCCTAACCATTGTTCACGTTTCCAGGGAGCTGAGCTCGGCGGCGACGGTGTTGGGAGCCTCGAGGTGAGTGTCGAGGAGGTGTAGGGTTGAAGGGAGCCCTGTTGTAGCCGTGGAATACAAGGTTACTCGTTCAGTGGGATTTGAAGAGGCTGAAAAGAAGCTGGCGTGATAGCCCTCTGATCCCAGTTTTTAGGAGGCTGAGGCAGCAGCGCAGGCTTCTGGGCAACTCCATAGATGACCAGACTCTGTAACTTAGCTTGACCCTGCGTACAGACAGGCTCCGAGGTAGACCATCCCTGGGTTCAGTGGCCAGTCACAAAAGAGTGTGTAGCCAATTGAAGAGGGAGTACCTGAATTAGCTGTGAGGTTTCAGATCTGAGTTTTATAGTGTTGTTTTTCTTTTCTTTTTCAGATATCTGGAAGCCCAAAGTGATTTGGGTGAAACTTTAATGCAGTATCTTGCTGTGGAACACCAAAATGTTAAGCCTTTGTTGGAGAGGGGGTGTTTTGGATAATGTTCTGGAAACTACTGGCACTATTTTCGGCATAGACCTCAATTAACTTAATATTTAAAGCCAAGTGGAGTAGCCCAGGCTTGTAATCCTAGTACTTGGGAGGCTGAGACAGGAGAATCTCAGGTTAGAGAACAATCTCAGCGACATACACCCTGTTTCAAAATAAAAAGGGCTGGGGAATGTACCAGTTTGGGGAATAGCCTAGGAAGATTTGAGAAAGCTCTGGTTATTAATGAATATTTTTCAAAAATTGGGTGAGGGGCAGATCTGTGAAAGGACTTGGTTTCTGCCAAGAAGCAGGCAAGTATTATAATGTAAATTAACCTAGCTAAAGGTAATTAGCAAGGAGGGGAACTAGGACTTCTCATTCTAAAGACAGGTTTACATTATTGGATATTCTAGCTAGGATGGGAGGAGGGAGTCTACTTGTGAAAGGAGACATCTGGGTGTAAACTAAGTTCAGTGGGAAAAGGGGAGGAACTTTACAGGGACTTTTACTACGTCCGTATTACATGAAACAAGATGGAGGATGTCATGTATAAAAAGTCTATTCCCTGATTTGAAGCACCCCCTGGGTAACATGAGGCTGTAACTATCTTTTTAATAAACTCCTTTGAATCTTCAACATGAGTTTGGGATGTTGCATATCTATCCTCCACTCAGGACAAGAACCCGTGGTTTTTTTTGTTTGAGGGGAATTGTTTCAGGGCGTCTAACAAAGGTCCCCGGGAACTATTCCCCTAAACAGTGACCCTCGCCCTCAAACGGTACCATTTATCTTCCACCATGACATCTTAAACTGTAACAGGGAAGCTGGCCCACACTTGTAATCCCAGCAAGCGCTAGGGAGGCTGAGACAGGATTGCACAGGTTTGAAACCAGCCTCGGCTACTTAGTGAGACTCAGCACCTTAGGGAGACCCTGTTTGCAAATAAAGTAGAAAATAGTCTGGGAGTATAGCTTGGCGGTAGGACCCTGGGTTCAGTCCCCAGTACCAAAACTATGTTTACCGTCAGAAATTGTGTGGAAGTAGCATGAATGAGGAAAGCGCTGAGGGTCTAAAGCATTTGAGAGAAGTTTGTACATAAAAATTGCCAATTTATTCCCCACAAAGATCAGAGTCTTATGCAGAAGATTGAGGGAACTGTTAAAAGTTGTTTTTTTTTTAAGGTTTTGTCCATACCTGTAATCCCAGTATTTGGGAGGCTGAGATAGGACAGCACAGGTTCATGTGCAGCCCCAGGAATTTAGCAAGACCCTGCATCCCAGAGTTCAATCCCCAGTACCACAAAACAGATTTTGTAGGGGTCCAAAACCAAGGAGCATTTCTGCTGAGCCATACACCCAGCCTTATTTTTAAATTTGGAAACAGGGTCTCACTGAATTGCCAAGGCTGATCAGACCTGTAATCCTCATGGTTTCTGCCTCCCAATTACTAGGATTACAAATTTGGGCCGCCGGGCCTTGCTATTAATCCCAGCACACATTGCATGTGCAGAGTACAGGTTTCTACAAAATTTTACTTCCTTTAGCCATTTGAGAGGGTTTTTTTTCATGCTGACTTTGTTAGGATTTTGTAGGTGGGTGGTACTGGGGGTGGAACCCAGGCCATTCTATTTCTGTGCTACACCCCTAACCCAGTCCTATTTTGTTTTGAAACGGCCTCAGTGAGTTACAAAGGGCCTAAGTAGCTGAGGCTGTCCACGATCCTCCTGTCTCAAGGTGTGCTCTACCACGCCTGGCTTTTGTTCAGTTTTTAAACTGCTTGGAATTTAGGGCAGTAAGTATTAGCATATGGTTTAGATGATAATTTGACTGCCAAGAACATACTGTGAGAAAAGGTTACCCACAGCTATTTTTTATCCACCTGAAGATGCCAGAGGGAAACAACATGAGAGGTGAGAGATCTGTTGGCTGAATAGGGATAGCCTTTGTCAGCTGCAAGGTGCCTGGCACATGTTAGGACTGATGGGTACTTAATGTCTTACCAGTACCTGTAATTTACAGATGTGAGGTGGTAAAGGGGCTTAGAATGGATGTGCTGACGTGTGATATTAGGTTGCATAAACATACTTTTCTAGTGCTTAGTGATGGGGATTGAACCTATATTGGTTCTTAATAAGAACAAGCTTCCATAACTAAGCAGAAAAATAAAATCCTGTGTCTAAGCTCCTGCCAAGGTTGACCTTGGTTAGCTAAAACAAGACCCTGTTTTGCAATAAAATAGTGCTGGGGGCTATAGCTCAACTGAAAAATGCCCCCTGGATTCAGTCCCTGCCATCACACAAAAACAAGTTTTCAGTATAGTGACTTCTTGTAGATATCAGGGTTTGAGAACTTTGAGGGCATAGGTAGACAATACAAGGTTTAAAGTGGACCAGGCACATTTTGGCCTGTGCTTTGGTGGGAAAAGATGTGGGTAGCTAGATACGAGGGGACGAGATCATAAATTCTTACAAAACTTTGCAGAGGCATCAGTCTTGCTACCCGCTTCTGCCTGTACTAATAAAACCATGCTTAAGCCACAGCAGGTCTGGCTTTTTGCTACACTAGCCAAGAACAGGAACCCACGGTGACAGCCCTAACCACAACAAGGATAATTAACAAGTCACTTAATTAGGGAGCATATTCCGACAGGTAGATGTCCGTGTGGTTTAGTATCCTGTTATCACAACTGTGATGATGGGGTTTGTTTGCTGGCCTTTGATTTCCTCTTAAATGCCACAGAGATGATAGATGTGAAATCTTGAGAAGTTGTGCATAAGGAGAAGACGCCGCTGGCAGAAAAAGGCCTTTTATGTTGAAAGTGGGTACTTTATGGTAACATCAGTAAAGAATGGGGAATGCTGAGGAGCAGGCAAAAGTTCAGTGAGAATAACATTCTTTAGTAAGATTTGGGCAGGGAACAATGCTAAACACTGAGGTGTCCATAACCCAGAGATTAACATCACAGAGCCTCAAGCAGCAAGGGGTATACAGTTGGTCACCACAGAAAGCAGAAACGGGCCTCAGTCCCCTTTCAATGTCATCTCTGGTTTAGTGTTATGCTGGAGCTTGAACTTTCTCCACCAATTTTCTTTACTGGGTTTCCTAGATGTTCCCAGGAATTACAGTTTAGTGACACTTTTTATCCATGGCACAAAGGCTGAGACTTTGGTGTAAACACCAGGAGATTCCTTGACTCCACAGCCATGTCCCCAGGAAGTCACCCCGTACACAACCCAGCTTTCTCCAGGCCGCTCACACATAAGGGGTCCCCCGCTGTCTCCCTGGCAGCTGTCCACACGTTTGTGCTCACGGAGGTTTCCTGCACAGAGCATTCTCCCTGTGAACCGGCTCTTGTAGCGTTCTTCACAAAACCTCTTGGGAAGTACAGGGATGGCTGCTTGTTGTAGAGTCCTTGAATAGGCTCTCCCTACTCAGACCAGATAGCAGTTAGTGGGGTTACACTTGACAGTACATTGAACGTGTGTGTGTGTGCACGCGTGCGCATGTGTGTGAAGTGGATAGTACCAAGTGGCATGTTATTAGCTGCCCTTGGACTGCTGGCTTTAAGGTGCCCTTCATACTTTTTTAGTACTGACACGATTGAGGAGTAGCTAGTACCACTGGTGGGCTCAGCTACAGAGAAGGGTGACCTAAAGAAAGTATTCCTGCAGGCTCTAGTAGTTCTGTGAATCCAAAAGCTAAAAATCAAGCTGGGAATGGTAGTGCACACCTGTACCTGGGAGTCTGAGGAAGACCGCAGGCCTGAGGGTAGCCTCAGCGGGTAGTGAGACTCATCAACCTAGCAAGACCCTGTTTGAAAATAATAAAAAGCTGAAAACCATGCGGTTTTGCTTTGGCACATTGCCACCGAGTTTGAGGATTAGGTGATGAATAGCAATTCCATGTAGAGTGATAGCTGTACTAAATAGGAATATGGTATTGGATGACGGCTTCAGAAACGAAGCACATCAGGCTAACCACCTGATGTAGTACTTGCTGGTAAGCCAGTCATTTGCTCTGTGGTTAAAACATAATTGATGCTGTTCACATTCCAAGTATTCTGTAACTGAACTGCAAATATTCTACATTTTGCCAATACAAAATAGTGTAGGTGCCGTTCAGCTTCACTGTATTATGGGGTAAACACTCACTGGAAGCTTATCTTCATCATCTGTAGGAATACACTAGACACATTTACAAAATACAGTTAAAATCCTTGTACTGGAGAGCAGCCAGCCACTCTATATCCTTGTTTGTCATTTGTACACTGGCCATGGTGGCTCATGCCTGTAATCCCAGTACTTGGGAGGCTTGCAAATGTGAGGACAGCCTCAGCAATGTAGCAACAGTTTAGAAACAAAAAAATGGAAGGAGGTAGCTCGATGTTCCCGGGTTCAATCTCCATTACCAAAAGTCATTGGTAAGATGAGGACCTAACTCGGATGAGCACTAGGTCTGTTTTCAGAAGCACTAGCTGGTACACTGCCTCTACAGCAAGACATTTCAAGGGGCTGCATTCGCCTGACCATGTAAGCTAAACCCACTCTTGCTCAGGGTTGCAGGTGGGGAGAATGGGAAGGGAGGGTGGAGGAGAAGCAAGTGGGTTTCCCTTCAACCTCAGCAGTCTGCTTCTGCCCTGTATTTAAGGCAATCTATAAGATTGAGCCTGGTAAAGGGCTCCATGGCAAAGAAACTTTCCTGGGCCAAAGTTACATGGAAGAGTTTTTTTGTTTGTTTGTTTTTTGGTGTTTTTTTTTTTTTGGTACTGTGGATACAATCCAGGAATATTCTACCTCTGAGCTACACCTCCAGCCCTATTTTTTATTCTTTATTTTGAAACAGGGTCTCACTGAGACACAAAGGACCTCACTGAGTAGCTGAGGTTGTCAGCGAACTGCAATCATCTTGTCTCAGCCTCCCAAATGCTGGGATTACAAGCGTGCGCCACCAAGCCAGACTTGGAAAAGCTTCTTAAATATAAATTCCCAGTACCTGTGAAGCTAAGACAGGATCATCGGTTGACAGCCAACCTCAACATCTTAATGAGGCTGACCATAACTTAATGAGACACTGGTTTTTTGTTGTTGTTTTATTTTGATATATATATACATACTTTTTTTTTTTTTTTTTTGCGGGTCTGGGGATGGAACCCATGGGCATTCTACCTCCGAGCTACAGCCCCTGCCCTATTTATTCTTTATTTTGAAACCGGGTCTCACTGAGTTGCAGAGGGCCTCACTAAGTAGCCGAGGCTGTCTGTGAACCGTGATCCTCCGGTCTCATCCTCCCAAATGCTGGGATGACAAGCATACGCAACCACCATGCCCGGCTTGTTGTTTTTGTTTTTGGTGGTACTGGGGATGGAACCTTCTACCTCCGGGCTACACTCCCAGACCTATTTTATATTTTTTATTTGGAAACAGGGTCTCTTAAGCCAGCAAGGCTGGCTTCGAACCTCGCGATCCTCCTGTCTCCACCTCCTAAGTGCGGGGATTACAAGCGCGTGCCACCACACCCGGCGAGACACTGTTTTAAAAGTAAAAATTAAATAGGGCCGGGATGCAGCGCAGAAGTAGACCTCTGAATTAAATCCACAGAACCACACACACACAGACACTCATAGGCTCAAGTCTTGGGAAGAGTCTAAAAGTCTTCTCTTGTCCTCTTGCTAGTCTAGGGACTAAAAGTTAATGGAATATTCACTACCTATAAGTTGCACTGGCAATTGAGTTCTCCCTTATGTGCTGAAATTCTGATTAGAACCAACAATACCTCAGGGTATGAACCTATTACATATCTGAATTTCACGGCTGGCCAATTTCCAAGCAGCTAACCTTAACCCATTTAAAATTAATGCCCACTGTACTCAAATGTGTGGATAATACCAGACTTCTTGTTGGTTCTTTTGTATTGCTTCTGTTACCTGTGTCTCCCCAGCCTGTTATGTAACAGTTGGAGGCTGTTTTCTGTGGCCTCTCTCTCCAGAGTGGGAGGCAGGCCGGCAGAACATGGGTGCTGAATCGGGCACACCGCTCCTCAGGTCCTTGTAATCTAACCAGAGCGATGTCGTAGTCACTGCTGTACGGCCGGTACTCCCGAGGAATCACGATCTCTTGAACTCCTATTTCTTCCTCAAACTCCTCCGGCACCAGAGTGTGATGATCCCCGACCCGCACAGCGTAGTTCCGCGTGTTGTTGCCATACCTGAGAGGCAGAGGGAGCGTGAGAGGCTTGGCTCAGTACTGAACTGGCGATCTGTCAGCAGGGAAGGGTGAAGAAGGGACCGGAACTCGGGTCCAGATCAGTAGTCCCTTTTGTAAGGTTAGCCTGCTTCTCTGACCCCAGAAACCCACTGTCACCACCTCTGCACTCAGTTACCAACTGATTGAGAAGCACATGGGAGTAGGCTGATCATCAAGCTGCCACGACCTCACCCAATGAGAAGGAGCTGACATGGGTGTGAAGCCTGTGGGGCAGAATTCGCCCTAAGTTTGCCATCTCTGTTTTCTGTCATTTCCAAGATTGGACGTGCAACCCACCCTGGCCTCCCACGCCCACCCCCACTCCCAGTATCATTGATCTGCTCTAGGGGTGGAACCCAGAGCTTTCTACCCCCGGGCTATACTCCCAGACATTTTAATTTGGAAACAGGGGCTCACTAAGTAGCTGAGGCTGTCCATGAACCACGATCCTCCGGTCTCAGCCTCCTGAATGCTGGGATTACAAGTGTGCGCACCACGCCTGGCTATAAAGCAACACTTTCTAACAGGTTAGTTTGCTATTTATTATGTTTATTGCTCTCTATCTTTCCAAATAAAGTGTCTTTACCTGCCATGTTCACTAAGAAATCTTAAACATTTGGAGTAGGAACGCAACGTGTGTTTATTGATTTAGTGAATGAATGAATTTTTGTGTGTGTGGTACTGGGGGTGGAACCCAGGGGCTTTTCTACCTCCGGGCTATACTCTCAGACCTATTTTATATTTTATTTGGAAACAGAGTCTCACTAAGTTGTAGAGGCTGGCTTCGAACCTGTTTGATCCTCCTGTCTCGGCCTCCCAAGCACTGGGATTACAAGCGTGCGCCACCACGCGCAGCTTGAATGACTTATTTTAATATGGTGTTTTCTTTTGTCCATGAGAAGCCATTTGATTAAAAAAATAATATGTACTAGGTTGATAATTCTCAACCTGTTTTTTTAAACCAATTTACCTTGATTCTTTTTTTTTTTTCTTTTTGCCATACTGAGGAAGGAAGCCAGAGGCATTCTACCTCCAAGTTATGCCCCTAGCCTTATTTTTTATTCTTTATTTTGAAACAGGGTCTCACTGAGTTGCAGAAGGCCTCACTAAATAGTAGCTTGAGACTGTCCTTAAACAGCGATCCTCCTGTCTCAGCCTCCCAAATGCTGGGATTAGATGCTTGTGCCACCACACCCGGCTTTACCTTAATTCTAACATTTATACCTAAAATAGGAGTTCTCACTGGGCACAGTGGCACACACATGTCTATAATCCCAGTACTTGGGAGGCTGAGATAGGAGGATTGCAGATTCAAGGCCAGCTTCAGCACCTTAGTGAGACACTGTTTCAAAATAAAAAAAATAAAAACTGGGCATGGTGGCGCACACTTGTAATCCCAGCGCTTGGGAGGCTGAGACAGGAGGATCGCACAGGTTCAAAGCCAGCCTCAGCTACTGAGTGAGGCTCTCAGCAACTTAGTGAGACCCTGTTTCCAAATAAAATATAAAATAGGTCTGGGAGTATAGCCCAGAAGTAGAAAGCCCCTGGGTTCCATCCCCAGTACCACAAAAAAAAAAAAGAAAGAAAAGAATCATATAGTAATAACATACCATTTATATAACAGCACAATTCCTAATAGCCAAATTGTGGAAGCAACCTAGGTGTCCATCAACAGATGAATAGGTTAGAAAATTACAGGATATACACAGAATGGAATTCTACTCGCAATAAAGAACAAAATTACATCATCGGCAGGAAAATGGAGGGATCTAGAGAACATTATGTTAAGTGAGATTAGCAGGTCACAGGAAGTGCAGGGTCCTATGGAATGGGGTACAAAAGGGACTTTAGATGAAGGAGAAACCCGTGGAGCAATGGGGGCGTCTATGGCAGGGCTGGGTGAGGTGAGATTTAGTGAAGGAAACACTTCCACTGACATTAGGTGCATATGTGAAATTATCAATGCCAATCTCGATATCATGTATGGGGCCGGGGGCTGCAGGGGTGACTCACCAATGCTGTGAGCACGTGTGTCACTATTACTCTATAATGTGAACTTACAATGCACCAATAAAAATATAAATTTGCTTGTGCAAGTGGTCTAAGTTCCTTATGTAAATGGTTCTGGTTACTGAGGGAGAAGAGACCTTCTCAGTAGAATCTTGTACCCAGTGTGCATGCAAGAAATGGCTTCCACACAACTGATACTATGCATACCACTCTTAAGAACCCTGCTACACAGGAGGCCATGATGGAACACAGGCTGAAAAGCAAGTCTCATGACCTCTGTGACTCGCCTTTTTTATTTTTCTTTTTCTGTTTTTTTTTTTTTTTTTTTTTTTTTTTGTACTGCGGATGGAGCCCAGGGCCATTCTACCTCCAAGCTATACCCCGGCCCTATTTTTTATTATTTTTGAAATGGAGTCTCACTGAGTTGCAGATGGCCTCACTAAGTAGTAGCTGAGGCTGTCCTCGAATTCGGATTCTCCTGTCTCCACCTCCCAAATGATGGCATTGCAAGTGTGCGCCACCAGGCCCGGCTATGACTTCTCTCACTAATTTTAAAGCTCTAGGCATTTCTGATTTTCAGAGTAATCATCTCTGACAGTTTCCAGCTGCTCTGGCATTTCTAGGCAAAAAGCCAAAAAGATAAAATCAGTTAAAGACATCTTGACAAAGCGAATTTGAGGTGGAATTACAGAAAGAAGAGCCCTTGTTCAAGTCCGCACATTCAACCCTCCGAGATTGTGTTTGCTATCAAAATAAGCAATTAAATGGATTCATTTAATAGCCAGGCACTTCTCCTTCAGTTGTACGGCTGTACCACTATAGATGCAAGTTCAATTCATGGTAATTAGTAGTAGTAATTTAGAACAGAAAATAGCAAAAGTAAGCAATTTATATTGTGAATAATTCACAATTACCAAAATACCTTCAATTTATTCATATTTCCTCTTCAAACTACGAACAGGACTTCATTCCAAAATCTATTGCTTTGCCAGTAGGAAAACTTATAATAGACAAGCCTTTAAGTTGTGATTCACCAATCATGTCATGTATTCTTGCTGCACTGCCATGGAAGTATGTTTTAGATGCCTCACAATGTGTCAGAGTTGTGAAAGACTAAGTTGGATTACTAGAACTCTGAAAGTCTTCCCAAAAAACTCCCATAAAGAGAGCACCCCATATGATCTGAGCATAATGGAGGCCGGTCTGAACGCTGGCACCTGGGTCTCATTCTCCCCAGGCTCTCACCGTAACTTCTCTGATAATGAGGGTAATGTCAAACAGCGACTCCTCTGTAACAGAAAAATAAACAAAATGTTTTCATCCTATGTAATAAGATAATGGATGACAATAACACTCTAAATAGCTGCTCAAGAGCATCAGCCAGCCGGGTGTGGTGGGCACATGTGTGATCCCAGCACTTGGGAGGCTGAGACAGGAGCATCGCAGGTATCACAGCCGGCCTCAGCTACTTAGTGAGACCATTTCAAAATTTAGAATAAAGGCTGAGCGTAGTGGCGCACACTTGTAATCCCAGCGCTTGGGAGGCTGAGACCGGAGGATGGCGCAGGTTCGAAGCCAGCCTCAGCTACTTAGTGAGGCTCTCAGCAACTCAGTGATACCCTGTTCCCAAATAAGATATAAAATAGGTCTGGGAGTATAGCCCAGAGGTAGAAAGCCTCTGGGTTCCACCCCCAGTACCACCAAAAAAAAAAAAAAAATTTTTTAAATAAACATAGGGCTAGGAATGTAGCTCAGAGGTAGAATGCCCCTGGGTTCAGCCCCAAGTTCTACACACACACACACACACACACAAAGCATTAGCCAACAACCTCTGCAATTTAGCAAGAGCCTTGTTTCAAAACAAACCCAAACATTACAGAACAGGCTGGGGCAAAACCTGGAGGTAGAATGTTCCTGGATTCAATCCCCAACACCAAAAAAAAAAAAAAAAAGGCATTGGCCTATATCATCACTGTAAGAACAGGCGTCAAATGGGTCCCAAGCAGAACCTTTATGTACAGAGGTCCAGCAGTGACAAAGCAAAGGGAAGAGAAACAGAAAGAAAGCCAGTGTAGTGGCACACACTTGTAAGCCCAGCATTCAGGGGGCTGAGACAGGAGGATCTAAGTTCACAGACAGCCTCAGCTACTTAGTGAGGCCCTTTGCAACTCAGTGAGACCCTGTTTCAAAAAAAGAATAAAAAATAGGGCTGGAGGTGTAACTCAGAGGTAGAATGCCTCTGGGTTCCATCCCAAGTACCACACACACACACACAAACACACAACAAGGAGAGAGAGAGAGAGAGAGAGAGAGAGAGAGAGAAAGAATGGGTTGAAGGAGCTAATTTTATTTATTTATTTATTTATTTATTTATTTATTTATTTATTTATTTATTGTGTGGTACTGGGGGTGGAACCCAGAGGCTTCCTACCTCCGGGCTATATTCCCAGACCTATTTTACATTTTATTTGGAAACAGGGTCTAAGTTGCTGAGAGCCTCGCTAAGTAGCTGAGGCTGGCTTCTTATGTGTGGGATCCTCCTGTCTCAGCCTCCCAAGCACAGGAATTACAAGCATGTGCCACCACCTGCCCGGCTCAGAGGAGCTAATTTTAAATATATAATCCAGGTGGTCCTCTGCCAGGCCTTAACTTAGCCTAACATATCTTTGAAACATATATTCCTACTCCAAAATAAATCTAAAAAGACACTACTTTGCTTCTATACTACAATCTATATTGATAATTTCAGAGTTCCTCATAATTAAAGAAAAATTGTTTTAAGTCAAAGTCCTGAATATAGAACAACAAAATTTAGAATTTGTTCTAATCACTAGCAACTGGCTCTATGCCTTTTAATAACCTTATTGCAATAAAGATGAGAAGTGTAGCCTCCTCAGGCATTCCAAACAGAGTCTATGAAAAGCAGCAGCTTACGGATGAAGTCAGGTGGACATAGAGTACATTTTAAGAACCCTGCATCACAAAGTATGTGAAAGCGTCTCACGTCATTGGTGTTCCTTGTGTCTTTCATCAACAGTCTTCATCTTTATTGTGCAAATAATGGGAAGAAATTCCAAATGACATATGGATGGAGTTATCTACTGATCTGTTTAAAATAACCACCATCCTGTAAAAGGCCAACGTTCTTAAATATACCCACTTCCTGGCAATGGAGTCCTGGCTTTCATCATGCAACGATCACTTAGAAGTGTCTGCTGTGTGCCAAGTAATAGCTACGCAGCTGGTGTGCAGACACGAATGAGACCGTCCCTGACTAGCCACCATCGGAAGGAGCGGGCCAGTGGAAACACTGGCAAATCCAGCAAGCCCGACCTTCAGGGAGCCCAAAAGGCACATTTTCACCCTCAAGCTCTGTTTTTGGAGTAAGTTTCCTACATTAATACTCTGCACTTTGAACGCCTAGGCCTATATGCCCTAAGGCCCAGGATAAATAGGCTCCCATTAAGTTTACCAGCTGCAGAGGGCCCCTGTCAAGCTGATTTGGCTCCCCATTGTCAGTAACAGAGTACCCAGCACTCCCCACCACCGGAAATCTACCTTTTTAAGAGCAGATACACAGAAGATGCAGTGATAACTTTGCACTTCTTTACCTATCCGTATTTCCTTCTACCTCACCCCAGAGAAGGAGGTATCACCCACTTTGGGAACCTATGATAGCAAAGTAAATAAACATAGACTGCAAAGAGATAATGGAGCAGAGGAATGCACTCACTCAAGAGAAAATCAGAAAACAGTTTTTTACTTGGAAGGGTTTTTCAAGAATTTCACTTTCCAACTTTTTATTAGGACAATTTTCTAACACAAAATTTAAATAGTGTAATAAAACTCCTTATACTTGTCACTTCCTACTGGGGCCAATGCGTCCCCTTAGTGGCACACATACCTCTTGAAGCAGTGTGCGGCCGTCAGGACCCAGCAGCTACTCAGCAGCGTCGCCCCGCACAGCAGCCTGCCCTCTCCACGGGGGGACTTCAACCTCAGGGAGACCTGCCAGGGCCAGCCGCCCCTGAGGAGAGAAGAGCACTAGAGCAGGGACTTGGGGAGGACTGGGAAGGGGCTCCGCCACCAGCCCACTCCCACCTGGGAAGGCAATGCTCCCACAGCCCTGAGCACACCTGGGTGGCCCGAGTCCATGGGCACCCACATGCACCCCTCCTGACACTCCTGGAGATTCACAGTTGATGGCAAGGGCCCCCTCACTGCCACACCCATGTAGCCTGAAGAAGTCTTTAATAATTAAAGAAGGTGCTGATCACTGAATTCCACATCGAAAAGTATATAAAATGAGTAAGACCGAAAGAAATGTACTCTAAATTAAATGACATATACATCTTTTCTGCTCTCCCGTTAAATTACTGTTTCTGCCCATCACTTTCCAGCCACACATCTGTCTCAGAAGCCAGAGGTTAGTGATTGAAGAGCATGGCTGAAGGAAGGTCAAAAGACAGTGGAATTACAAGTCTAATGGGCACTTAATTTAGAAGATAAAATGAATACAACAGCTCCCTTATACAATAATAGAATATCCCATGCTTGAAACACTGTATGTATATAAATAATTCTCTAATATTTTAAGGTAAGAAGAACCTTCTTTGAAGAGCTTCTTACCTTAAAGAATTTTTCCCGCCAATGATTCGCTTCTGCCGACGGTGCACTAACCTCATACCACAAACAGACGAGAGGGACTCTGAAGCAAAAATAGGTTATTAATCAGGGAAAAATAAAAGTGACATAGTGTCCTGGTATCTCCCTCTATTTTGATTTTTTGGGGAAGGGTACAAGGGATTAAGCCCAGGGGCATTCTACCTCCGAGCTACACCCCCAGCCCTATTTTTTATTTTTATTTTTATTTATTTTATTTTTGCAGTACTGAGGATGGAACCCAGGGGTTCCATTCTACCTCTGAGCTATACCCCCAGCCCTATTTTTTAGTCTTTATTTTTGAAACAGGGTCTCACTGAGTAGTTGAGGCTGGCTGCAAAACTGCGATTCTCATCTCAGCCTCCCAAATTCTGGAATTACAAGTGTGCAGCCAGCCTCAGATACTTAGTGAGGCCCTCTGCAACTTAGTGAGACCCTGTTTCAAAATCAAGAATAAAAATATGGGCCAGGAGTGTAGCTCAGAGGTAGAATGACCCTGGGTTCAATCCCTAGCACCACAAAGGAAAAAAAATATACGAGTGCTTTATTTCTTTGGCTAAGTACATAAAGTATAGACATCTACTCCTGTTCTCTGTGGATAGCCAGGACCGTGGAGGCTGCTGGGCACTAATGGTCCCCACAACCACCAGGCAAGGGCCTGAGGACTCATCCCCACAACGTGTACCAAGAGGAGTAGAGCTCAGAGGCACACTGTCAAAACTTTAACCTTCATCTCTTAGAATGAATCTTCTAGGTGACACTGCAGATTATCATATAGAATAAAATACAGGTTTCCAATAATGCTCCAGGTCAGGTCAATGCCAAGAAAGGAGATGAGGGGTACTGAGCAAGCAGAACTCAACGTTTACATCATTCTGGGCAGCGCAGCTGACTGCAAGAAAGAGAACCCTATTTAAACCGTACATTGTTATTAAAACGCTAAGAACAAGAAGAAGTCCACTTACACAGGGGCCCATCAGACAGCCAGGAACAAATGGCTCAAGTTTAATCATCTTAAGAGGTGATTTTTTTTTTTTTTTTTTTTTTTTGGCCACTGTGGATTGAACCCAGGGGCATTGAACCTCTGAGCTATATACTCAACCTTCTTTTCTTCTTTTTTTTTTTTGTGTGTGTGTGTGGGCCAGGGTCAACTGACCTCTGAGCTACAGCCCCTGCCCTATTTTTTATTCTTTATTTTGAAACAGAGTCTCACCGAGTTGCGGAGGGCCTCACTAAGTAGCTGAGGCTGTCACGAACCACGATCCTCCAGTCTCAGCCTCCAGAATGCTGAGATTACAAGCATGCACCACCACGCCTGGCCTTATTTTGTTTTTTAGTTTGAAACAAGGTCCCACTAAATTGCTGAGTGCCTTAATAAGTTTCTGTTGGTCTCAAATCTGTGATCTTCCTGTCTCAGCATCCCAAATTCAGGGATTGTAGGCCTGCACCACCATACCTGGCTTAAGTCCTAAACTTTAACATGAAATCAACTGATTAATATACCAAATTCTGTAAACTAGCTGACCTAAGATTACAATTTTTGTTATGATATGGTAGCAGTGCCTAGAACAGAAAGATATCAAAATAAGGTACAATAGAGCCGGGTGTGGTGGCAAATGCTTGTAATCCCCACACTTGGGAGGCGGTAGGAGGATCGCGCAGGTTCGAAGCCAGCCGCACTGGTTTAAGAGACTCTGTTTTCAAAAATTTTAAAAGTATAAAATAGGTCTGGGAGTGTAGCCCAGAGGTAGAAGGGCTTCCAGGAACCCCAGTACCACCATAAATAAATAAATAAATAAATAAATAAATAAATAAATAAAATAAGGTACAATGGCATAAAAACAAAGGTATAAATAATGAAACAAATATATAATAGCTCACATTTTAGGATATGCTTACACCGTGCTATGAAACATTTTATTATTATAATTAGGGGTACTAGGGATTGAAGTCAGGGACATTCTACCTCCAAGCTACACCCCAACCCCAATTTTCTTTTCTCTTTCTTTCTTTCTTTCTTTCTTTCTTTCTTTCTTTCTTTTTCTTTCTTTCTTTTTGTGGTACTAGAGGTGGAACCTGTACTAGTATTGGGAAGAGGTTTTTTTTTTTTTTTTTTTTTTTTTTGGTGGTGGTACTGGGGTTCCTGGAAGCCCTTCTACCTCCGGGCTACACTCCCAGACCTATTTTTTTATATTTTTGAAACAGGGTCTCTTACGCCAGCACGGCTGGCTTCAAACCTGTGCGATCCTCCTGTCTCCGCCTCCCAAGCGCGGGGATTACAATCGTGCGCCACCACTCCCGGCTTGGGAAGAGGTATTAAAATGTATTAATGTATCAGTATTGGGAAAGATTTCCAATTTTAAAAATATATCATTTATACTAAGAAAGCGAGGGCTAACAGAAAGGAGGGACTTGTAATTTACATTTCTAAAGGAAGGAAAAAAGCTGGAGCCAGGGAAGAGGTTTCTTTACATTTCTAAGGAAAAACAAATGGCCTGAGGGATGGGAGAAATCCCAGCCCCAAGAGAAACAATTTCACACATCTTGGGGGATGGAACAAGAGGTGTAGAGGGCTGTGCTTGGAGGCAGGACAGCCCCCCCCCCTTTCTGGGGCAAATCCGGCTAGAGACTGGGCTAGAGATAGGGCTAGCATATCTACAGATCAAAGGACCTGCTACAGACTTGGGCAGGATAAAAACATTCAGTAAACTGGAATTCTTTGGTATTTTCATTCGAATTGCCCCCCTAGGCCGCTTTCCAGCACAGGGCTGTAACTATTTCTGTATTTCTATCTTTTAATAAACTTCTTTAAATCTTCAGCAACTGCTGTGCGTGATGGTGCACGCTTGTAATCCCAGCATTTGGGAGGCTGAGACCAGAGAATCGCGGTTCGTGGACAGCCTCAGCTACTTAGTGAGGCCCTCTGCAACTCAGTGAGACCTGGTTTCAAAATAAAGAAAAATAGGGCAGGGGGTAGAGGTCGAATGCCCCTGGGTTCCATCCCCAGACCCACAAAATAAAAAAAAAACCAACCAAACAAATAAATCTTTAGCAACTGTCCAAGCTATGCATATTTATTCTTAGCTTAGGACAAGAATCCACGTGTTTTTTTCTGTTTTTGGTCGTTTTGGGTTTTGTTATGGGTTGGGGGAAAGTGTGTCTGGGACCCTAGCAGGGGCTCCAGGGGAACAGTTTTCCCCAATCATATTATCCCAATCCGTAACAGAACCCAAGGACTTTTCTACCTCTGGACTATACTCCCAGACCTCTTTTTATATTTTATTTGGAAACAGGGGTCACTAAATTTCTGATAGCCTCACTAAGTAGCTGAGACTGGCTTTGAACCAGTGTAATCCTCCTGTCTCAGCCTCCCAAGTGCGAGGATTACAAGCGTGCGTGCGCTACCAGGCTTGGCTAGTAGTTTTCTTTCTTTCTTCTTTCTTTCTTTCTTTCTTTCTTTCTTTCTTTCTTTCTTTCTTTCTTTATGGTGCTGGGGGTGAAACCCAGAGGCTTTCTACCTCCGGGCTACACTCCCAGCCCTATTTTACATTTTATTTGGAAACAGGGTCTCACTATGTGCCAGTATGGGGAATGACCTAGGAAGATTTGGGAAAGCTCTGATTATTAATATATTTCAAAAGAAAATAATTGGTATATTTCAAAATAGTTGTGTTAAAATGGAGGCAGACATGGATAAAGAAAGGACTTGGTTTCGGCCTAACAACAGGCAGCTATTCCAGTGTAAATCAACCTAGCTCAAAGTACTTAACAAGTCAATAGAGGAGAGCTGGGGCTTCCTCTTTCTAAAGACAGATCTACACGATCTAGGGGGGGATGGGGCAGGGTTTGACCTTGCCCTCCATGAAAGGAGACACCTCACCACACCTTGCTAGGGGAGGTACCTTACAGGGACGTTCACGTCAGAGTCACCCAAACAAGATGGAGGTCATGGGTGTAAAAAGGCCAAGTCCGCGTGTAAGCCCTTGGGTGTACTCATTCGAGTCATCCCCTCATGCCATCTTGGCATGGGGCTGTATTTCTACTTTCTGTATTTCTATCTTTCTAATAAACTTCTTTAAATCTTCAGCAGCTGTCCAAGCGATGAATACTTATTCTTAGCTTAGGACAAGAATCCACGGTTTTTCTGTTTGTGTGTGTGGTGGTGGTGGTGGGGGAATTACTTCTCCCCACACACACATTACGCACATCCCCCCCCCCTGCAACCTATCCCCTGCAACAACTAAATTGCTGAGAGCCTCACTAATTAGCTGAGGCTGTCCGCCAACCACAATCCTTCTGTCTCAACCTCCAAGCACTGGGGTTACAAGTGTGCACCACCACTTCTGGATATATTTTTATTTCTTTCCTTTTTCTGAAGTAGCTATCAATTCTGAATCTTTAGGGATAGTGACAAGGACACATCCAGGGAAGGAAGGACATAGAAATGACAGGAGTTGGTTTCCAGGCTGCAGGCCCCATTCCTGCTTGGAGCCGGCTCTCCCACAAGCCTCACCTGAGTGTGGTGCAGGAACTGCTTGGCTCCCGCACAGCCGGCGCAAGGACTGCTGGAGGAAGCTCCTGCAGCCTCCCCTCAGGCTCAAGCTGCCCACGACCTCCATGGCAAGGGCTGGTTCGGGCCCTCGGGTCCTCACCTTTATTGCTGTTACCCGACATCTGCTTGACAGAATAATCGCAGATGACCCCTGCATCTTCACTGTGGCGGCAGTTGTGTCTCCCGATGTCATCTTTGACACAGTCAGCCAGAGAAGCCTCGTTCCCTTCGCACTTTACATTATCCAGGTGGATGGGTCCTGTTCCTTCTCCAAAATAAGCCATGGTTCTTGCTCTGGCGGGACCTCTGAAACAGAGCTTTCTTAAGAATGTGGAAAATCAGGCATGCACCTGAATAAACCACAAGATATGTTCAAATTCTATTTTACTCTTTAACTTTTACAAATTAATATTAGCATCTATGTATACCAAAAATCATTTCTTTCATGACTATCAAAAAATTTGAATAAGAGAGGCAATAACTGTACCTCTTTGTTCTCATACCCCATAGATAGTTTATGGAAGCAGCTGCCTGTAATTTAGCTTCTGTTTAGAAAATAACACTTAATAACATGTCAAAATATGACAGTCTTACACTCTGATTAGGCAGGGGGAAATCACCCTATAATTTTCTACCTTTAAGAAGTATAACATTAGCCGGGCGTGGTGGCGCACGCTTGTAATCCCAGCATTCGGGAGGCTGAGACCTGGAGGATCGTGGATCGCGGACAGCCTCAGCTACTTAGTGAGGCCCTCTGCAACTCAGTGAGACCCAGTTTCAAAATAAAGAATAAAAAATAGGGCAGGGGGTGTAGCTCGGAGGTCGAATGCCCCTGGGTTCCATCCTCAGACCCACAAAAAAAAAAAAGTATAACATTCTCGCTGGGCGTGGTGGCACACGCTTGCAATCCCCGCGCTTGGGAGATGGAGACGGAAGGATTGTGAAGGTTTGAAGCCAGCCTTCCTGGCTTAAAAAACCCTGTTTCCAAATAAAAATATAAAAAATAGGTGTCTGGGAGTGTAGCCTGGAAGTAGAAGGGTTTCCAGGAACCCCAGAACCACCAAAAAAGAAAAAAGTAAAAGGTTAAAGCCAGGAGTGGTGTTGCAAGCTTGTAACCCCAGCATTTGGGAGGCTGAGACTGAAGGATCGTGGTTCATGGCCAGCCTCAGCTACTTAGTGAGTCCCTCTGTAAATTAGTGAGACCCTGTTTCAAAATAAAGAATAAAAAACAGGGCAGGAGATATAGCTCGGAGGTCAAATGCCCCTGAGTTCCATCCCCAGACCCACAAAAATATAATAATAAATAATAAAAGTAACAATATATGGGAGCTTACAGTTAATACTTATTTAAAATAAGTACTGGAGTCAGGTGTGGTGGTACACACTTGTAATCCCAGTACATAGGAGGATCACAGATCCAAGAACAGCCTCAGCAAGTAGTGAAACTCTCATCAACCTAGTGAGTCCCTGGTTCAAGATAAAAATGAAAACATAAGGCAGAGGACTTAGCTCAGAGGTAGAATGCCCCTGGGTTCAATCCCCAGCACCACACACCAAAAATAAATAAATACAATGAGTACTGGAAGGGTGGATGGGTGCTGTGATTGTGTGGGATGGAGGCACAGTCGGATGGATTCACAGCGGAGGATCAGCTTTGGGGCTGATTTAGGGTGGCACATCTGGGGCCCAGTGTGAGCAGCTAAATGGTTCTTGAGTTTCACTCCTGGACTGACTCACTAATGTCCACTCATCTCACAAAGGCAAAATGTATACTTTTTTTTTTTTTTTTTTGGTGGTACTGGGGTTCCTGGAAACCCTTCTACCTCCGGGTTACACTCCCAGACCTATTTTTTATATTTTTTATTTGGAAACAGGGTCTCTTAAGCCAGTGAGTCTGGCTTCGAACCAGGGCAATCCTCCTGTCTCCGCCTCCCAAGCGTGGGGATTACAAGCGTGCGCCACCACGCCCGGCAAAATGTATACATTTAAAAATTAATAAAGTATTTAGGAGCCAGGCGTGGTGGTGCACGCTTGTATTCCCTGCACTTGGGAGGTGGAGACAGGAGGATCATGCAGGTCCGAAGCCAGCCTTGCTGGCTTAAGAGACCCTGTTTCCAAATTAAAATATAAAATAGGTCTGGGAGTGTAGCCCGGAAGTAGAAGGGTTCCCAAGAACCCCAGTACCACAAAACAATTAATAAAGTAATTATGAATTTAAAAATAGTAAATAGAAAATCTATATCACAAATAATGAACCCATTGACCATAAGGACAGCTGGAACAGGAATGAAGTCTAAAGCGGGGCAGTAAATAGTCATTTCTTAACCAAAAACAAACTTTAAGTTTCAAGTTTACAAAAACATTGGAACTTTTATTAAAATAAAATATTTCTTAAGGTGAAAATATATTCTACAAAGAAGTAACCAAATGAATTGGTCACTATCTAAGATATGCATAGATACAGAATTAAGGATAATCTACTACAATCTATACAATTTATAGATACTAGCTTAAATTTCACAACGCTCCAGGCTGTAGCTTTTCCATGTTTTGTAACCCCCGAGTCAACACTTGCAAGGCCCTTGCTGCCCACATGGACCTGTGCAGAACCAGGAAGGATGCCCCCCGCTGGCCAGGGTCTAGCAAGGACCCGCCTTCCAGACCTCTTGGCACCAGCTTTAGGGCTTACTGCTTTGCATGGCAAACAACTGTCCTTGTCTGTCTACTGGAAACCATGTTGTCACACTGCCTCTCAGCTTGAAGGAAGCTCAGCTAACGGATGAGCCACTGCCATCCTCCACTAGAACACAACAGGGTGCCTGGGCACTGCACTGCAGCTGTTTGAAGAGTGGAATTCTTCACACGGGTGCAGAATACCCCGCTGGTATTCTGCACCCGTGTGACAATGCCATCGCCAACCTCAATCTCTGCTGTGGGCCAGGGAGTGGGGAGAAGTCAGGGAGGCTCATGTATGATGCATCCATGCCATGGCTGTGTCACTCTACGCATGATGTGAGACTCTAACGCACCAAAGTACAGAAAAGGCAAAATCATTAATAAAAAAGCACAGAAATGCAAAAATAAATAACTAAAAGGCACTAAAGTGTGACTCGTAGAACACGCCTAAAACAACCCAGAAACATTCATCAAGTAACATCCAAAGCCGGGCGTGGTGGCGCACGCTTGTCATCCCAGCATTTGGGAGGCTGAGACCGGAGGATGGCAGTTCGCGGACAGCCTCAGATACTTAGTGAGGCCCTCTGCAACTTAGTGAGACCCTGTTTCAAAATAAAGAATAAAAGATAGGGCAGGGGGTCTAGCTTGGAGGTCGAAAGCCCCTGGGTTCCATCCCCAGACCCACACACACAAAATAAAGTGACATCCAAATATTCAGTGTCCTTACTTATAGCCAAGCTGCCGGCAGACCACCACCGCATCGGTGTCTGTCCAGCTATCGTCACACACTGTGCCCCACTGGCCATGGATCAGGACCTCCACACGACCTTCTTTCTTATCTTCTCCATCCATCAGTCTGATAGGAAAACCTACAGCATGAAACAGAAGAATTAGAAAGCCAGCACAGCCGGGCGTGGGGGCGCACGCTTGTCATCCCAGCATCCGGGAGGCTGAGACCAGAGGATCGAGGATCACAGACAGCCTCAGCTCTCTTAGTGAGGCCCTCTGCAATTCAGTGAGACCCTGTTTCAAATAAAGAATAAAAAAATATAGGGCAGGGGATGTCGCTCAGAGGTCAAATGCCCCTGGGTTCCACCCCCAGACCCGCAAAAAAAAAAAAAAAAAAAAAGCCAGCACAAGCAAACCTACGCGGAAGCAAAAGAGACTTTACAAACGCAACATTTTTTTTTTTAAACAGTCTCTCAGTTGTGGAAGGTCTCACTAAGTAGCTGAGGCTGGCGTCCGGAGTGGTGTTGCATGCTTATAATTCCAGTGCTTGGGAGGCTGAAACAGGCTGTCTCAAACCCAGATCCTCTTGTCTCAGCCTCCCAAATGCTGGGATTACAAGTGTGCACCACCATGCCTGGCTATTTTAACATCCATTCACGCATATCCCAAAATACATACAGAGATGTACGACAGAGCTGAGAGTGTCCTGGAAAGTATTTTGAATAACTATGCTTTTTGTTCATACTTATTTGCCCTTCTGGTCAGGCATTAAGAATTTCTCAAGAATGTTTAATTGTTCTTTGCTCTCAGAGGATCTGCATCTATAATTATTTCAAGACTGTTAGAAGAGCTGGCTACTTTTCATCTAAATATGAGTTTAAAGAAATTTGCAATTGGAAATCAGGAAGGCCCCTGGTGGAGTTGTGGAATACAGCACACCTTAGAAGGAAGAGCTACACCCCTGAATTCACTTAGAAGCCAACCAAAACTTGAAAATGAGCTGGGCAAGGTGGTGCACATCTGCTATCCCAGTACTTGGGAGACCAAGATGGGAGGATCTCAGGTTTGAGGCCAGCCTCAGCAGCCTAGTGAAGCTTTCAGCAACCTAGAGAGACCCCGTTTCAAAAAAATAAAAAGGGCTAGAGGTTTAGCTCTGAGGTAGAATGTCCCTGGGTTCAATCCCTAGTACAAGAAAGGAAAGAAAGAGAAAAAGGGGGTGGGGGGAGGAACAAGCAACAGATGCCAGTGGTGAGGGCTGAAACTAGAGGAGCCACCAGAAGTGTGGGAAGGAAGTTTTAAAAATCCCACTCCAAATACCTGGTCAGAATTTGGGGTAAATGAAAGTCAGAACAGGGAGAGGAGTTGTGCACAGGGTATTTCAGCTGCTTCTGCTCTCCAGGTACATGTTTATAGAGAAGCCTACACTTCTAAGCAACAAAAACAATTTAAGGGTAGAACCTCGTGACATTAGTGCAGAGACTGAAAAGATATTTCTTTCTTGGAAAATGGACTTTTTTTTTTTTTTTTTTAAAGGCAAAAATGAGAAATGGCCACCTTGCAGCCCAGTAAGGCAGCAGCCACCAGGTGTCTGACTCACCTGGGGACAGTCTGTGTCCTGTGCTGGGGCCACAGGCGATACCCACGTCCTCCTGGTGGCTGCAGTCATGCCTGCCCCAGGGCCTCCGGGAGCACTGGAGGAGGGCGACTTCCCTCCCAGAGCAGGTGACCTCCTCCAGCCATATGGGCCCCCGGCTTTCTTCAAAGTGGCCTGCAGAGACTCGCTTGCCGTATCTGTGGAGATAAGACAGGCACCCACACAAGATGCGGTCTCTTGATTTGAGGAGCCCCGACACAAGCTAGCCAGCCATGGCTCCTGGGGTGTTGTTTTCTCTTTCCTTGGGAAACAGAGCTGTGTCTACCTCACTCATTTACATCCTCTTAACATGTTTTGGCGGGTGCACTAGTGCCTTCTTGGGTTTGTCTACAATTTAACCCTCCAAGCAGACAGAATGCAAAGGGAAACCACAGTTGCTGAGGGCAGTGCGGCTGTGGAGGGAGGGAGTGAGCTCGTCCCATGGCTCTGAGGGGCTCTGTTTCCCTTCTCCAGCTTTCCCAGGCTGTCTCCAGATGGACAGGGCCTGCTCAAGCACGGTGCCCAGTCTACGGGAAAACCTGGATTTCAGAGTAACGACAGTGCTCTCAGCTTCTCACAAGGTTATGCAAATTCAACTTTCCAAGCTGTATACGTGACACTTGTGTCCCACCTGGCTTCATTCTGTTGGTGTACCGTAACAGCTCACATGCTGGGAAAGAGCCAAGGTCTGTGAATTCAGGAGCTGCGGTCAGGTTGCTGCGTACCTTCTTCCAGTCTCCCTTCAGTTTTTATCTTGTTCCATAAAATCCAAACCTCCAGAAATCAGTGAGCTTAATACCATCAGGTCGATAGTCCTCAGTTCTCAGAGAGTCCACGAAATTCAACTCTTAGTCATAATGACAGGCCGATTTTTTCCCTCAGGACATTTTTCTTATTTCTGTATTAAGACTAGGAAGAGATCTTTCTGTCATGAATTTCTACTTGCTTCCTATGCAAATATTTTTTTTACTAAATCCCATGCTGCTATCACTCTCAGTTTGTGCCATTTTCCCAGAAAATGACCAGCATCTGTCCATCCCAGCTGTATGGCTGTAACAGAATCTGACTGCCCCCTTGGGTTCTAGCCATACAACCCATGGCAGTCCAACTACGACATACACCAGGCCTGGCTGAACAGTGTTTTTTAAATCTTCTTTCTTTCCCACAGTTTAATTGGCTTTATATTACTTCTGTAAACTGTAATACATATGTGTAAACATGGCTTTGCCCTATTTGAATAAAGTATATTTTTAGGATTTAGTGAATATTTGCAATGAGCTCCATCTTAAGCTGAAATGAACCAATTTGCCAATGTTTTCAAGCATGAGAATAACAGAAATATGGAAAACAAGAGAGAATGGGCATTCATGACCTTTGCTCAAATATTTAGCTCCAAGGCGTCATCTGCGGTTACGTCCCACTAAGTCCTGACTCTGGAATGCACGACCCAGAGCCTGACACGCAGCTCTCGGGGGAGGCCAAGGCAAGCCAAAGGTCATCTCATGACAAGAGGGCTATTTTTCTCAAATCAAAGTAATAATTGTCATCACATTCTGAGAAAGAGAAGAATGTAATACCAACTCATTTGTCACTGGACGTGGCTACAATTTTAGACTCAATGATGTCAAAACTAACAACATCCAAAGGTTGTGATGTGCCAGAATGAAGTCAGGTGTGAGGCCCAGCCTGCACTGGCACAAGGGGCTGGTGGCACCCGCTTACTCGAGCAGGGCGCGACCGGAGAGGTGAGTGCTGTTGGTGCTGTACTCCCACGTACGGATGTAGGTAGGTGGTAGACACACAGATGGTAGAGAAAGGGTACTTTAGCTCTACAGAAATGTCGAGCAGAGCTACACAGCAAGGCCTGCTGTGTGTCTGTGGACTCACTTGAACCCCAGCTGCTGGCAGGCCACACGCGTGCTCCGCTCTGTCCAGCCGTGGTCACACACGCTGCCCCACTGCCGGCTGTGGAACACCTCCAGGCGACCCTCCTGGTTGCCTCTGCCACCTGCAAGCCTGATGGCCCCATCTGCACAAGGAGGGGACACTGAGACTCACACCGACCCCCAGGAAAAGGTGAAGGACATTCCATTTCCCAGAAGCACCACCGGCAGGCCTCTCCAAGTCTCCAGTCAAACTAAGGGCCGTGAGCGCCCCGAGGCGCTGTTCCTGAAGTCTGACAGCACAGCCCACTCATCCTGCTATGTGCCCTCCTTTCCTCTGAGTAGAAAAATATATTCTGATGTAACTCCAAAGTATCTGCTTTATAATAGATGAACTAATATTTGGGAAAGTTCCCATAACTTCAGTTTTCTCACACGTAAGCAAAATTGGTTGTTTACTTTTAAAAAGAAAAAGAATGTGTCTGGCAATACTTCAAAATTTTAGCTGACAACAAAAAGTACTGAAATATGAAGACAGAAAAAGCTGTGCTGAATAAAGAACAATCTACCATGCCAATGTACCAGTTAATCCTTAGCATTCATGCATTATAAAAATTCGGTTCTGTCTTGCCTTTGTTCGTTTATGGATAATACAGATCTGAAATTTAAATCTTATTAACTCAATGAATAATTAATCCCCAAAGAATTTTATAAAAAAGAGTCTAAGCAGATACACAGGAGAGTGAACTTAATTTTTTAAACTAAATTTAAAAGCCATTTCCATCTGAAATAATACACCCTCCCCCTAGTAAAACATCAATAACCTTGGGTAAAGGTCTTACTTTTCATGAATATCTGGGATCTTTTAAAGCAAACAGAAGGTCTTTGGACCACTTATTAATACTGCCTCATTGCTGTGACTTGCATTACCTCCCCAGCCCTCACAGCAGCAAAGCAAGGCTCTCACCATTTGAAAGAGAGAAACAGAAAAACGGAAGTGCTTAGCTCAGGCACAAAGTATGAATTTCTACTTTGTATAAACATGATAGTCTTCTGTAAAAACAACAACATGTAGAGATGTCTACAAAAAGATATAAACTCAGTATTCCACAGGACCTGAGAGGTAATTTGATTTTTCCTAAAGAAAGATTAAGCAGAATTTTTCTAGTTCTTTTTACCATAGAAACAATGGGTTTGTAATGACACAACTTCTCTTGCCTAGTTTTGTTCTCCCCTCCAAATACATCAGCACACACAGGCACACAAGCTCTCACACGCGCGCACACACACGTGTGTGCACACACACTCCTGCTCTGAGATGTGCCTCCTCAGAGCACCGCACCTGCTGGGCCACACCTCTGCAGTCTGGAATGGTCTGCGGCAGGATGCAGCAGCGCTGGCTGGGTTGCTATGATAGTTCAACTGAGAGACATCAAGACATATTTGCACCAGCCACAGACCCTGAGAGCGTGACTGGCTCATAGGTAATGAACGGGAGACCTCATTATAACATCTAATGTCTTCAATTTATTACTGCACACTGTTGTGATTACTGGGTACTACATATTGCAACAGTCATATTTTCTCATCTAATTTTACAGGATTATAATGCCTTAAACAAAAAAAATTTAAAAATATTTATGAATAAAAATATAGCTTTTTTGCTTGTTTTGATTTTTGGTGGTGGTAGTGGGGGTTGAATCTAGAGCATTTTACCTCTGAGATACACCCCATTTCTATTTTCTTTTATTTTTTATTTTGAAATAGGGTCTTGGTAGGTTGCTGAGCATCTCGTAAGTTGGTGAGGCCTCAAACCTGCATCCTGTTTCAGCCTCCTACGTACTGGGATTACTAGCATGCATTCCAAGCAAGAGATAGCATTTTTATATATAATTTGTAGCTGGGCATGGTGGCACACACCTGTAATCACAGTACTTGAGAAGCTGAGACAGGAGGATCACAGATTCAAGGCCAGCCTTATCTACTTAGCAAGGCCTTCAGCAACTTAGTGAGACTGTTTCAAAATAAAAAATAAAACAGGGCTCAGGGTATAGCTCTGAGGTACAACACCCCTGATTTCCACCCTCAGCACCGACACACACACATAATTTGCATTGGGCGTTTTTTAGTCTATTTTGAGAGACTTATTTGTATGGTCATTTGATGCTGTTATCCAAATGATGAGAAGGGGGCTTTGCCAAGCCACAGTGGTGCTAGGGGCCAGAGATGGTATGAGAGGAGTGAGGCCCCCACCTGCCGAGAGTTAAGGTCGCCCCGTATCTCCATGGCCCTGCCGGGGGTTCAGGACACCCGCATCTCCATGGCCGCGGTCCTCACCTGTTAGCGGGGTGCAGGACACCCCTGCATCTTCTTTATGGCTGCAGTTATGCTCTTCCCAGGAACTCTTCGGACACTGCTCAATTGAAAGTTCATTCCCAGTGCAGTGTACTTCACCCAACATTATGGGGCCAGATCCTTCCCCAAAATATGCCTGGCTCCATGCTTTAGCAAGGCCACTGAAGAGACAGGAGAACACACGATTTCCAGATGTGATTACCAAAGGCTGATCTGACTTATTTCTTTAGCCCCTGGAAAAACATAATCATCATCAATCCCCACATACCATCGACCTTCATCTCAGGCTGTACGTGATTGTCTGCATTTCTTTTCTGCATGTTGTTGCACTTTATGTTTTCCACAATTCCACATACTTCAAATACTATGAGATGTTCTCCATTATTTCCCTCCTTTTCCTCATCAGTAATGAAACTTCAGATTTTGACCATCAGTAATAGAACCTTAAGAAGTCACTGGTTCTCCAAAGTCCCCATGTTCAGCCTTCTTCCTTCTAGATAACCAAGTTTACTTGTCATAAAATATACTTAACATGAAATTTACCACTTTAAGGTATGTGTGTGTGTGTGTGTGTGTGTGTGTGTGTGTGTGTGTGTGTTTATTGGGGATCAAACCCAGGGGTGTTCTACCTCTGAACTATATCCTCAGCCCTATTTTTTATTTTGAAACTGGGCTTGGCTGCGTTGCTGGGTTTGGCTTCAACCCTTCTTGTGACAGTGTGAGATGGTAACAATGCTGTATGTACATCACGAGGTGAAGTGGGACGGTGGGAGACTGCTCTACAAGGGCCACTGAATATAGTGTCATGTCATCACAGTTGATCTGACTAGCACGAGGGCTGCTGAGTGGCTCACGGGACAGCAGGGTGTGCAGGAGAGATTTGGACAAAGGATGATCCACAGGCAAGGTGGGACACAAGATAGTGCAAGATTCATCTCACTACTAAGAATAGTAATTTAAATGTGTGTGTGTGTGTGTGTGTGTGTGTGTGTGTGTGTGTGTGTGTTACTGGGAATTGAACCCAGAGGTATTATACTCCAAGTTCTACCACTACTCTTTTACTTTTTTTTTTTAATTTTTTTGGTGGTACTGGGGGTAGACCCAGAGGCTTTCTACCTCTGAGCTATACTCCCAGACCTTTTTTATATTTTATTTGGAAACAGGGTCTCGCTAAGTTGTTGAAAGCCTTACTAAGTAGCTGAGGCTGCCTTCAAACCTGCGCGATCCTCCTGTCTCAGCCTCCCCAGCGCGGGGATTACAAGTGTGCGCCACCACACCCGGCTACCACTACTCCTTTTATGGAGTGTGTGTGTGTGTGTGTGTGTGTGTGTGTGTGTGTGTGTGTGTAATACTGGGGGTGAAACCCAGAGGCTTTCTACCTCCAGGCTATACTCCCAGATCTATTTTATGTAGCTGAGGCTGGCTTCGAACCTGTGTGATCCTCCTGTCTCAGCCTCCCAAGCGCGGGGATTACAAGCGTGCGCCACCACGCCCAGCCTTTTATAGTTTTTTAAAACGGGGTCTCAGTAGGTTGCTGAGAGTCTTAGCTACATTTCTGAGGCTGTCCTCAAACCTGTGATTCTCCTGTCTCAGCCTCCCAGTACTAGGATTATAGGTGCGGGTCACTACACCCAGCTAACATTTAAATTTCTTATGCATGAGGCCTTGTGTTAAATCCCCAGCACCACTACATTAATTAATTAATTAAACCTATGAAGCACTTCTTTCTGAAATTCTCTGAATTTAACATTGTCAGGCTGCAGGTAGCTGGAACCATGGGAAGTGGGACCTTAGGTAAGGGTTGCTGCACTGCTGACCACGTTCAAAGCTCATTCTTTGAAGCTACTCTGAAGAGGAGGAGTGCACGTGGACATAGACCCTGAGGCGCAGATCCAGCTCCTCTCTCAACAAGCTGGTTGCCTTTGGAAAGCTGCTACCACCTTCCAGGCCGAGGATGCGGATCTGAA
Source organism: Muscardinus avellanarius (assembly GCF_963383645.1). Lineage (NCBI taxonomy): Eukaryota > Metazoa > Chordata > Mammalia > Rodentia > Gliridae > Muscardinus > Muscardinus avellanarius. Next base: position 120,981 of record NC_137791.1, read on the forward strand.
CAAGGGACGACAATGGTTACTCTGCAGGGTTGTAAGAATTCAACAATGAAAATCAGGAGCTCAATAAATGTACTCCCTTCCCTCTCCCGGTGCGATTAAGGAGTTCTCCCCAGTAGTTAGTGAATAACATATTTTTCACTGCTAAGCAATTTATATAAGACCACTGGGGTTCAGTTTGCACAAGCACTATAGCTTTATTCTCCCCACTGCCCTAAAAAAAGTCAAGAAAGTGATGAGGGAGGGGAGTCAGCCCATGTCGACATTTTCTGCTCTTGATGGTACAAATTTGCTTTGTTTATTGTAAAATAATTTTGAAAGTATTTATTTATAGAGGTGATCCATATCATATAAAGCAATGGATATACATGTGTTACTTTATTGCAGATTATAAAGTTATGCGCCAAACCAGGTGTGGTTGCACTCATCTGTAATCTCAGTACTGGGCAGGCTAGGACAGGGGGATTGCAGGATCAAGACCAGCCTCAACAACTTGTCAAGATAAAAAATAAAAGAGGAAGGGGGTCTAGGTCCGAGGAAGAATGCCCTGGGCTCAATCCCCAGCACCAAGTAAACAAGTAAGTAGAATAAAGTGGTGAGCCAGAAGACCACAGGCCTCTGCCTGTGCAAGTTGACTTTTGAGCTGGGGAGAGACATAGTCAGAGGCAAAAATTATAAAGTATCTTAACTCACATAAAATATTTCATAATAGTTGTAAGAGACTAGACAAAACATTCTGTGTAGAGAAATTTCTTCTAGAAAAAAATTTTAAACAAAAGTGATCTTGTAACAGTAGTCTACAAGTCTATGAAGAAATTTAAATGTTTAAACATTACTTATAGTGGAAGTAGTCCCGTCCAAAAGAAAATCTATTCATGCTAAATTCATACTATATTCAACATCTACAGAAAGTAAAACCCAAAATTTATGTAGAGGCTGTGAGTAATTTCCAGAAATACTCCAGGAGGGAGGCCTGAGCAGGCCTATTGTTTCGTGTATGGAACACAGAAGCCAACACTGGCCCAGAGAAGAGGAGAGCAGCTGGAGGCTGTGTGCCAGGCCTGGGCCTCCCCGTGAGAGGGCCCAAGTCAGTGGAGAGGCAGCCAGCGGTGGCGCTGAGGTAGAATGCTGAGAGCCTTACTATGTTGCTGAGGCTGTCCTTGAACCTGTGAGCCTCCTGTCCCAGCCTGCCAAGTACTGGGAGTGCAATAAATGCTGGGTCCTTTCCCTCACTAAAGACAACATTTTGTGCAAAGATCATTATTTTTTTTTCTAGAAAGAGGTTTTTTTTTTTTTTCCTTAACCAAAATGATCTTGTAGCAAGCAGTAGTCTACAAGTCTATGAAGAAGTTTTAAAATCCCGAATGCTACTTGCTTTTATGTGGTCCATTAGCTAAGAGTGGTCTTACATTTTATAAATGATTGGGGAAATTTTTAAATGAGAATATAACTTGTGACATGTGACAACTAAATGAAATTTAAATTTCACTGTCTAAAAATAAAGTTTTATTGGAACAAAAACCACACTAATTCCCAAGTTATTGTTTAAGGCTCCCTTTGTATGACATCGACAGAGCTGGCTAGTTGCAGAGTCTGTGATATTTACTCCCTGGACTTTTACAGAGAAAGTTTGAAGGCCTCTGCTCCAGAGGAAAGAGCCTGATGAAAGCAAATATATAACATGACTGAGGGAACACGGGGACTCAGAGCACAGAGAGGAGGCCAGGAAGCAAGCGTGGCTTCACCAAGGGCCAGACAGCAGGCAGCGGGATAGCTGCCCTGGTCCACCCAAGACAAACAGAGGCAAGGAGAGGGTCCACTGAGGACACCTCACTGGGTGCAACTCACTGATCAGCTGCTATAAGGAAACCTGAGCCCAATGAAGGAGAATATAAAACCTGATCCCAAACTCATAACAGAAGCAAAACTGAAGTCCAGATGGCTTAAAGACGAAAGAAAACAGAGAGAAAGAGGAAAGAGAAAGAAAGAAGAGAAAGAGTGAGGGAGGGATGGAAGGGAGAAGGACGTGAAGAACCCCTGAAAGGCTCTAGACTATGTAACAGGCACACAGTTCCCATGACCACGGGTGCAAGAGAAATGAGGGGCCCATAAGTCAGAAAATAAAGAGGAAGAGTGTACTCAACCATAGGACAAAATATACAATGTATAACAAAATATATATATTTAAAAATATAAAATATAACAAAATACATCATATATATCTTAAAAATATAACATATAACAAAATATACCATATAACAAAATATATCATAATTAGAACAAATAATATAACAAAATATAATAAAGTGTATCATAGAGTCAAAAGGCAAACCAACCTTCTGGAAGAAATGACTGCAACATGTAACAGCAGCCCCAAACTCTTCTGGTAATTAACAAGGATAATGTTATTACAATTTAGTGAATGACAAAGCAACCAACTTGAAAAAATAGGGCAGTAGAGAGGTCCTGGGTGTTCATAGAAAGAGGAACATCGACGGCACTTGCCATGTTGATTAGATGCTCAGGCTTGCTAGAGATCGGATGGAAACAAGTAAGGAAGCATCCCTGTGTTTGGGGGTGGGGGTACCTGAGAGTTGAATCTAGAGGAATTCTACCTCTGAGCTACACCCTTGGCCCCCTTTTTTAATTTTTTATTTTGAAACAGGGTCTCATCAAGTTGCTGAGGGCCTCGCTAATCTTTATTATAAAGTTTCTTAAAAATGTATATTTGTATATATATTCTTATATACCACATATTGTGGTACTTGGGATTGAACTCAGGGGCAATACCTCTGAACTATAGACCCAGCCCTATTTTATTTTTATTTTCAAACAGGTCTTATTAAGCCGGGCATGGTGGAGCATGCTTGTAATCCCAGCACTTGGGAAGCTGAGACAGGAGGATCGCACAGGTTTGAAGCCAGTCTCAGCTACTTAGTGAGGCTCTCAGCAACTTAGTGACACCCTGTTTCCAAATAAAATATAAAAAATAGGGCTGGGAGTATAGCCCAGAGGTAGAGAGCCTCTGGGTTCCACCCCAGTACCACCAAAACAACAACAACAACAAAAACAAAGAAACAAACAAACAAAAAAAAACAGGGTCTTATTAAATTGCTAAGGGCTTCATTAAATTGCAGAGGCTGGCCTCAAACCTGCAATACTCCTGTCTCAGTCTCCTAAATATTGAAATTACAGGTGTGTGACACCATGCCCAGCAAGTTTCTAAAATTTTTTTTTTAATTTAAGGAATAGTAAAATGAGAGAAAATAAAAATACTTTAAGTAACTTATACCATAAGATTTTTTATTCTGACTACCCAGTACAGTTCTAATAATTTCATAACGAAAAAGAAATCTTTAAGGTCCACATTTTTTTAATCTTACGTAAATTAGGTCACATCAACATAAAAAGTATGATGTCACTATTCTAAGTTATGCTTTTAAGGGTTCTGAATGACAGTTTTAATGTTAAACACACCCAAAGGACTCAAGGTCTCCCCTGACCTTCACGAGTGCATATGCATTCTCAAGTTATCTAATTTCTATCATCTTTTGCCTCCTCTCCTTCTCATATTTCTCCAAATTCTGAGCTAATCAAATTTAAGTGTCTTAAGTACAATAATTCCTTTGTATTTAGGAAGCTTGCCAGCCACCAAAATATGCAGACATCATTGAAAGATGAGGGTCAATAAAGACAGCATCTCACGGGGAAGATGCACCCACCATGCCAAGGAGGCATCACGTGACCTCCTTCTGGGAACTCAGCGAAGCAGAGAAGACTGGGATGGGATCTTCTGACGAATGAATCACAAATGGAGACAAGAACCATCATACTGTCTGCTGTCAACCGTGTGCCATTAAACTCTTCCATCTGAAAGCACTTAGCCTTTAAGTGAGCAAAGCAAATTATACAGGAAGAGGAGTCGCAGAATACTGCTTTAATGTGAGCTCATGAGAACTTTAAAGACAAGAAAGGTAAGTGAAAGGTAAGTGAGCAATGTCAGCCCCGAGCGCCAGAGAGCCCGTGAGAATCCAACCTCCACAGGGCTGGCACTGGGCACAGGAGCTGCCTGATTGCAGGACTTGGATAAATGCCCCCCAGTGATCCTGTACTTAATGGCGTGGTTCCCAGCCTGTGGTGCTACAGGAGGTGGTGGTGCTTTTGAGAGGCAAGTCCCAGCAGGAGGCCCCAGGACGCTGCATGTGCTCCTTCACAGCCCTGGAGAGAGGCTTGAGCGACCGCACAAGTACACCAAAAGGTCCAAGTTAAAATTTTGCTTCAGATAAACCACTTGCCAAGGATATTGTGGGGCAACTGTGAAAATCTGAATCTGATGGGAGATCATAACAATATTAAGAACTGTTACAAATTATATTAGTATGATAATAATAATAATTTGCCTATGTAGGACAATGTTCTTAATTTTAAGAGATGTACTGAAATATTTTGAGATGAATGTTAAAACATCTAAATTTTACTTTAAAATACTTCAGTAGAAACAGAATCTTAAAAAACAGAGGGGACCATAATACAAAGGTCCCAGGTGCCAAGCTCCAGGATAGAACGTGTTAACTTTTAACTGCAGAAACACATCGGGGACAGGAAAGCTTCTTTCCCAGGAATTTTCCCACAAAGGGCCAGATGGAAGATTTTTTAAATGTAAATCAAAATCTGACTTTTAAAACATTCCCTAAACTGGGCATAGTGGTGCATGCTTGTAATCCCAGCATTCGGGAGGCTGAGACAGGAGGATCACGGTTCATGGACAACCTCAGCTACTTAGTGAGGCCCTTTACAACTCAGTGAGACCCGGTTTCAAAATAAATAATAAAAAATAGGGCTGAGGGTGTGGCTCAGAGGTAGAACGTCCCTCGGTTCCATCCCTAGTATCGCAAAACAAACAAAGAAACCAATCCCTAATGTAATTTTGGATAAACTTTTGGGCTTGTTATTGCCAATGTTAAGAATTACAAAGAAAGTGATTGCAAGATTTGATGTTATAAAGTACCCCAGATCAACCAGGCCTGAGACAGCATGGACTGCGGATCCTCAGGCTGCTGTCTTCCTTGGTCACGCTTTGCTTCCTGCTTCCTGTGTGGAAATTATTTCCCTTTATGATAATACATGCCCTTTGTTCTACGCACATACCTAACAAATGAGGGAAAGAAGCTCCAAGTTTAGGCAATATTTGGGAGTTAACATTCAGTTTCAGGCTAACAACTAGTGTTTCATGGTTGCCATTGCCACGGACTACCTGGGCGTAACCTCAGGTCACTACTGAGAGGCAGGAGGACTTGGCAGCGCAGTGGTGAGAAGCCGCGAGCCCCTACACAAGCAGGTGGGACTCAGAGCTCCGCAAGTGCCCTTCAGGGAGCCAACTCCAGAAAAGATCCAAAGGGGGCTCTTCTAGGAAGTGTGCACCTTAAACATCAGCACCTGCCTCTGAGTAGGTAACAGATTACAAAACTTAAAACAAGAAGAGCAACACACACCTGAGGCCCAGCTGCCTACAGACCACTTCTGCATCCGCGTCATCCCAATGGCTGTCGCAGATGGTCCCCCATTGGCCGGCATGGAAGAGCTCCACTCGCCCTGCGTGCAAGCCACTGCCCCCCACGAGGCGGAGGGCAGACAAAGCTGGGCCTGCAGCAAGAAAGAAGGCAAGTCAGACCCGCGTGCATGCCTTGGTCATGAGCAGGTGTACATTTTACTCTCCCATCTCAACATGCGTGTAGAATAATATTATGGTGTTTTAGCTAACTAAAATACTCCACACTAATTTGCAGTTCTGCAAATAGCCCTTCAGAGGAAACAGTCCCAAACCACTTCTCCTCAGCAACCTCAGAAACCAGAGGAGACACACAAGAAGCTGAGGATATAGCTCGGAGGTAGAATGCCCCTGGGTTCCATCCCCAGTACCCCAATACTGCAAAAAAAAAAAAAAAAAAAAATGTAGTTGATCAAGCCATAATTATCATTTGTCTTCTCTTCCAAATTTCCCCAAGCATTTTTATTTTCATAGTCATAATGTTTGTAAGTTTTGTGTCCACCTTTCCCCCTTAATATTATCATAATCATTTCCACTTTACATATAAAATGATTACAATTGTTACTTTAGTATCTGCAACATACTTATAACAAAAAGGTACATCCTGTGAGCAGCAGCATTTTGTTACTGGGTATTTCAGCTTGACTTCACAGTTATAAACCTAATGACTATTGCAAAGGTTCCTTAACACGAGAGCACACACACACACACACACACACACACACACACAATGACCACAATAGACAACAGCTCACAAAAAGCAGTAGTAACTGGATATCTTATTTTTTTTTACAACAACAACAAAAAAAATCATCACACTAGCTGAGAGTGAAATAGTGTCTAAATGTAAGCATTTTGTATCTGCCTGAACCAGATTGAGCCCAATATTTAAAATTCAGCCAGCAAATGTATCAAATCTGGCATTACTAAAAATATTTTTCAGCACCTGCTACATAGAATAGAGGCATCAGCAAAGGGAGGAGGAGGGAAAGCTTTCAGTTTAGTGTGTGTGTGTGTGGGGGGGGGACCTGGGGGCATTCTACCTCTGAGCTACACTCTCAGTCTGATTTTTGTTGTTATTGTTTTGAAACAGTATCTCTCTAGGTTGCTGAGAGTCTTACTATGTTGCTGAGGTTGGCCACAAACCTGTGAGCTGCCTGTCTCATCCTCCCAAATACTGAGATTACAAGTGTGTGGCATGAGCCGGGCGTGGTGGCGCACGCCTGTAATCCCCGCGCTTGGGAGGCAGAGACAGGAGGATCGTGCTGGTTCGGAGCCAGCCTTGCTGGCTTAAGAGACCCTGTTTCCAAATAAAAAAAATATAAAATAGGTCTGGGAGTGTAGCCCGGAGGTAGAAGAGCTTCCAGGAACCCTAGTACTACCAAAAAACAAAAACAAAAACAAAAACAAAAAACAAACAAACAAACACAACAAAACCACAAGTGTGTGGCATGGCCCAGTTCACTTTTTTTTTTTTTTTTTGGTGGTACTGGGGTTCCTGGAAGCCCTTCTACCTCCGGGCTACACTCCCAGACCTATTTTTACATTTTTATTTGGAAACAGGGTCTCCTAAGCCAGCGCGCGGGGCTAGCTTCGAACCTGCGCGATCCTCCTGTCTCCGCCTCCCAAGCGCGGGGATCACAAGTGTGAGCCACCACGCCCGGCACCGTTCACTTTTGAATTAGCACTCGCTTCAAATATCAGATGGACTTCAAAGAGGAGGACCTACAAACAGCAGCACTTGGCCTGCATGCCGGTCACCTCCGCTGGAAGGAGGGCTTGCAAGGGTTCGGCAGGCCCAGCACAAGGCAGCAGCTCTCAGTCATTCTGTGATGGGGTGGCTCTAGGGGTCCCCACAGTTCAATGGGGTCCCTTTAGGCTGGGTTGCCAGCCCACGGTACTCCTGGAGGTGGGGAACCTGGCAGAGGCCTGGGGGCCTAAAGGGAGTCATCAGAGTGACCTTGGAGGGAAAGCTGGGACTGGGACCCCACCGCTTTCTTGGCCACCAGGAGATGAGCTGTCTCCCCACCATGTGCTCCTGCCTGGCCACAGACCCAAGGAGCCAGCTAAACATGGACTGAAGCTCTGAAACCACAGCCAAAACAACCCTTCTCCTTGTCAACTCATCGTCTCAGGTATGTGTCACGGCGACAGAAGGCACTAGAGTTCTATCGTATTCTTCCTTTTTCCCCACTAGTCATCAGCCACCCAAGGGTGGCTTCTCTTGGCTGCTTACGAAAGAGGGAAGCTCCTGCTGAGCATGGTGGTGCATGCGTGCAATCCCAGTACTCAGGAGACAAACAGGTTCAAGGATGGCCTCAGAGACTTAGGGAGACTCAGCAACCCAGCAAGACCATCTTTCTAAAATAGAGCTGAGGTGTGGCTCAGAGGTAGAAGTTGTCCATGGGTTCACTCCCCAGTACCAAGAAGAAGAAGGAGGAGGAGGAGGAGGAGGAGGATCTTATCTACACACCATCTACCACACCCACCTGAGACTAGAAAAGTGACCACCCTTCCTAGCTAGGAAGCAAGGACTTCTGCAAGGGAGTGTTGGGGGAAATCAGTCAGCTCATTCTTCCTGTAAGAAATGTGAAAGTAACCAGATGGTGGTCATTTCAGTTAACAATCATATTCTAATGAACAAGGTTGTAATTATCCTACACTGGTCAAATAAATACCAGCGGCCATTCCCCTTCAAACCAACTTGCCTCTTAGACACACACACTCCTTTCCTGATCCAGATCTGGGAACCACTCAGGCTCTGAGGATGGTGCCAGGAATGTGCCTTTTCACAAGCCCTCAGTGACTCAAATGCTCACGAGAACCAACTTGCTGGGCAGACTCAGAACGTTCCAATCCCCAGAGCGTTTCCTGGTCACCAAAGTGCACGATGCCTGCGGCCAGGGCCTGGCGGCAGCCCTCCCCAACCCACCACCACTCAGCTCTGCTCTCTAACTGGAGCACACCTCCTCTCCACATGCAGGGCCTTCCTGAGCCCACCCCCTGCTCCTTCAACTGGGGATTTTTTTTAAAGTACAAGAGATTGGAAATGATAGACATGGTACTACTCATAATTCCCTTTCTTTCTTCCTTTAGGCTAGTCCATAAACCACCAAGTGAGGACTACTGCACGGCACAGGCATTTCTAGATGCGCATGAGTAAAGAAGTAGTGAGATGAGCGGTGAGGGGAAAACACATTCTAACCCTATTTTTTTCTGTACTCCTGGCAACATGCCTTTGAGATTTCCAGCCGAAGATGCAAAAACTCCATATAAGTTTGCCATGAAAATTACAAGAGAAAACAAATAAAACGCTCAGTTCAGCATCGGCACAGACTCCTCACTGCTATGATTAGACAAGTCACTCTCTGCACGTGCCCAGGGCTGGAATGGTCCTTGAATTAATCTGTTCAAAATCTGCTTTTCTCCAGAGGAGAAAGTCTGCCCAGAGCTCAGAGCCTCGCCCGGCACTGCAGAGTCCCTAGAGCACAGTGCTCTCACTCGTGTTCACAGCCCTAGCTGGCCGGTAGGGAGGGCCAGGAAAGCCACGGTGTGGACTGTGTGAACAGGCAGGGTGAACGCAGCTATCAAGACAGTCCGTGATGGGAGCTCAAGGTCACCTGGCCACCAGCTCTCCTATCTCCTGAGAGGAGGGCACTGCTGTCCCGTCTTGGGTGCTCCTTTGCTTTTCTTGAGCCCAAACATCTTGTACAAACCCTTAGGCAGTGTTTGGGGCTTGTCTGGTGGGCATTAGCTGTGAACAGGTACTGAAAGATTGAAGCTTCCATCCAACTAAAGGGTAGGGTAGTACAGAATCCAAGGACAAGCTACTCTCCTCATTAGGAATATGAAATGGAAAGTTATTTAACACGTCTTAAAAAGAGCAATAGTTCACTGTAATTTTTAAACTCTGATTTCCTTTTTAAGTATGTTTTCATGTAATTTGAGAAGTTGTATTCTTTCTTGTACATTTATTCCCTAATACTTCACCCTTATCTATTTATAAAGTATAAATAATTAGAAGATGAAAAACTATCGATGTTTTCTAGACAGACTGTTTTACTACAAATACTCTCTTCTGTAAACGATGAGATCATCGTAAGGAGCTCTGTTTGAGTGTTTGTAGCCACACTGACATTCTGCCCATGGAACCCAAGCACAGCAATGACTTCATCTCTGGAATGAGGGTGATTGATCTCCACTCTTCTATCACTTTAACTCAAGTGCTAATGCAATGAAGGCACAGATAAGTAACATTTCTGCAGGAAGAGAAGGACATTGTGAAAGTCTCCCTGTAAAAGCACCGCGTATTCCAGGATCCCGGTTCAGGAGACTCCTGCCTCTCACCTTGGATGAAAGCTGGCAATTTGTTTTGGAGAAATTCAAAGCTTGAAGGAGGTCAGGTTTTTATCAGTTTTTATAGAAAGGAGAAAGCCCCTAATATTACATTAAAAACTTCCAAACTCAAAATGGACACTGTTCTAGGGCAGATTATTTGTTCACACTCAACTTACTGCTGTGACACTTTTCTTACTACAAACCCATGAAGGTCTCAGTAACTTCTGCTGCTGTTACCGCCAGGCCCCCGAGTTTCACACAGCTCGACAGTGGACTGCTGGACACTGGCCGCGGCGGCGTCCTCCGCCTCTCCTGACTCCCTCCTTCCCATCACTCACAGAGGAAGGTGCACATCCCGACCCAGACAGTGAGCCCCGAGCCTGGCTTGGAAGTCCGCCAAGCTTTTCCAAAGGCGGGTCAAAGACGGGATCAAGGCCAAAACTCTACGGCACCTTCTCAAAATCAGGGTTTATAAGAAGCGGGGAAGGATGCTGGTTGTCACGTTGGATAACGATATTAATGACAATAATGTTTTCCTTTGCAAAACAAGCAATGGGCGACTTTGTCTCCTTACCTCTTACACAGAGTAACGCCCCAAGGTGAGCTGATCTGGAGAATGAACGCCCAACAGGCACACATCGCCCTGAGTGTGCACACACACCACATATACTCCACACACATAAAACGTACTAAAGCATCATACACAGGCATACCACACACAGCGCGCCACACACGAGCTGCACAGATGTACAGCGCACCACACAGTGCAGATCGCACAGCCAGGCGCGCACAGCACACCAGACACCCCGAGCTCACAACACGCTCACCGCCCGCGCCCGGCTCGGCTCGCAGCACTCACCCGGCGCGCAGTCGCAGTAGCCCCAGTCCGCGCGGCCCGGGCCGGTGCCGTAGAAGCACCAGGGGCGGCCCGCGCCGTCGGGGCTGCTGCACAGGCGGTGGCGCTGGCCGCGCAGCCGAGCCCAGCCCGCGGGCGGCGGCCGCTCCAGCGCGCGCGGGACCTCGGCCCAGCGCAGGCACCGCGCGCCCGCGGCCGTCGCGCTGACCCCCGCGGGGCCCGAGCTGCAGGCGGCGGGGCCCGGGGGCCGCGGGCGGGGGGCGGGCGAGGGCCGGCTGGCGGCCACCGCGGGCAGCGCCGCGAGCAGCAGCGCCAGCGGCCAGCCGGCGAGCGCCATGGCGCGGCTCTGCTCGGCGGCTCGGCTCTGCCCGGGCGGGGCAGGCGGCCGCGAGCCCCCTCCCAGCGCGCTCCCCGCGCCAGGCGGGGAGGGCCGCCGGCAGCTCGCGCGGTGTCCTTCGGCGATGGCTGCAGATGGGCGCGGCCCCCGCACACCTCCCGGGATGGAGCTGCCGGGTTCCCGGCGCGCGGAGCGTCGTGCGGAGGCGCGGCCCCCTGCCCACCCCGCTGACAGCGCCGGCTACTGCGAGTCCTGGGCCCGGGGCCAGGCGCCCCCTCCAGCCAGGTCAGGTGCCCATCCCGTCCCCCCGCCCCGGCCCACCCCCGCGGCCTCTCTGACACCTGCCCCCCGAGGCCCCCCAGAACTTGCCAGCCCATTCATTGCGCGCATCGCGTGGCTTCTGTTGGCTAGGTGGGCTTGGAGTCGTGAAAAGTTAACAGGCTGAGAGCATCAGAAGCCCCTTCAGTCGTTCCTGACTGCCACTGCAGCTGACCAAGGCAAAGGAAGGCCGGCTTTCTCATGGTCCTGTCCCACCGAAGAAAGAACCCTCGGTGTAGGTGTATCGTACCCCGAAGAAAATTTAAATATGCGCTGCTGCGGTGGCTCACACCTATTACCCCAGGACTCGGGAGGCTAAGACAAGAGGATCACAGGTTGGAAGCCAACCCCAGCAACTTAGCAAGACCCTGTTTTAAAATAGAAAATGGGGCTGGAGGTGTAGCTCAGCCATAGAATGCCTCTGGGTTCAATCTCCAGTAGCAAAACAAACAAATACATAAATACTGTTAATTGGGATCTGAATTCCCTACACCTAGTTTAACTCATCTTTAATCTTTATGAATTGTCTAATTGGCATTCTTTTTTACTCCTATTAATGAAATATTTACCTCAGAAAGAACGACATAAAAGATATTAGGAAACCAAAAATGTGTTTGCCAAACTTGTACTTGAGATATTTTACTTAAAATGCTTTTACCCATTATTTTGTTTTTTACTAAAACTTTTCAGGCTTCAAAGCAGTTACAGCTGTACTTGCAGAAGTGAATGATTAACATGTCTGGGTGGTCGGTTGGCTTATTTTGGTAGGAGCTGACAGTTGACAGTCAGCCCTTCCGACTGTCTCTTCCACCCCCGCCTGGGTGCACACTGGTTGGCTTGCTCCTCCTTCTGTTCCTACAGTCCTGGATTCCACACTAACAGGAAGTCTGTAGACACAACCAAAGCCCACACTTCTGTGCACCAGTCAGAGAGGGAGGTAGAGTACAAGAGAAGATTGTTGAAACAGTCCAGAGAGAAGCAGAGTCTGGGCAGTCTGGCCCCTCCAGCTCCCTGCAGAGGAGCGGCAGATTCTCCAAGTCCCCCTCACATGTAACGGGCGATAAAGTTGCACACAGAAGAGGAGTTACCCAGAGAAAATCCCTCATCTGGATTTCATTAGTTAAGTTTTAAAATATGCCTTTCCTAGAAAATAAAGTAGCGTTTACTGTGGCTGGGGATCTGAGGGCCTGAGTTGTGCCTTCTGTCATACCTGAAAGCATGACTTACATCGATCGGCCCTCACATGGTACTTCCCTCCTCTGGAAACACCCTCTCTTGCAGAGGCTTGGTATTTACAAATCCCAAACAGGTCCCTGAACAGTGTCCTCCATCCAGCATCACAGGACAGTGGAGGAGAGGCTGGGAACCCTAGGCAGCCCTCCTGCTGCTCTTAGGCTTCTCCTCACATCACTGTCTATGCAGACGTCCAGACACAGCAGAGGGCCACAGCCCACCCAGGACAACTCCAAGAACCGCAGAGCCGCTCTTCCCGGCTTCCCTTCCCTTCCTTGCAGTGGCAACAAACAAGGAAACAGAGAAACAAATGACATCTCACAGGGGCACTGGGAAGCCCGAGGGCCCCACAGCCCTCTGTCACCTCCAGTCTCATCCAGAAAGCGCGGTGGCACATCCTTGTAATCCCAGCACTTGGGAGGCTGACACAGGAGAATCGCAGGTTCACAGCCAGCCCCAGATACTTAGGCCTTCCGCAATTTAGTGAGAGCCAGTTTCATATAAAGAATAAAAAATCGGGCTGGGGGGATAGCTCGGAGGTAGAATGCCCTGGGTTTAATTCTCACACACACACACACACACACACACACACACACACACACACAGCTCCTCCCAGCCTAGTCTGATAGAGCCTGGACACAGACACACAGAGAACGCCTCAGTGGTGAGCACCAGCAACTGCAGCTGTGCAACCCCCCTCCTAACAGAAGCAGGGAGCTCCTCCAGCACCCCTCCCCACCACCCTCAGCGGGTCAGTCAGAACGCGAGGAGCCAGGCTGCCTGCTCTGCTCATGAGCTCTTCTCTCTCCCACACCATGAGTTTTGTTGCTAAACCAATGAAATACTAAGTATTCCAGGTAAAAGGCTTTTCCTGAGGAACTTGCCTACATGGTTGCAAATCCTTCAGAACATGGCTGTGGCCCTGAATGAGGACAGACTGGAAGAATAGCAGGGCCAAGCCGCTTGTCAGAGCGGGATTTAGGGTCTCGGTGGAAAAGGACCCTGAGCTCCCACTGCCGCCAAGTGCAGGATCCTTCCCAGACCCTGCACACAGTACCGCTCATACTGTTCAGCATTTCCTTCAGCACAACCTCCTTGAGGGGAAGAATACGTACCACCGCGGTTGGACCTAACATGGCCACCAATGAGCAGTCATTGAATAAGACCTCCCAGGAGTGTGTGAATGAGACCTTTTCATCTTTCCTAGAATGGTGGTGTGGAGGCTACAAAAAAGACCAATCAGCAGCCAGCAGGATGGGTCTGCTCTCCAGACATCACTTTAGAACCATTTTGGATTAGCCCTAAAAGTACAGACCACCAGCTTCCCTTCACATCTGTGAGGATGTGTGAGGCTGCAGGTAAAACAGCCTCAACCAGGGATGTTCTAACACAGGGCCTTTGAAGAGCCACAGGGCCTCAGGCCGGACCTCAGCACCAGGCCCACCACCGCTCAGCATTGGCCACGGCTGCCTGCCCAGCCCCCTCCCCAGCAGTGGCTGCTCCCTGTCCACCCAGGCATGCTCTTGTCTCCTCTCTGCTTGGCCATCTCAGCATTTCCTCTATTGTCAGACCACGGCAAATGACAAGACATGGCATTCAGATGGAGCCTCTTCTCGGAGGAAGAAGAGAAAATTGCTTTTCTTGGGCCTTTTAGGGGAAAAATAAAATCTCTTCCCAAAGCCTCCTAGAGTTTTCCTTCAAGCCTTGTGGACCAGAATTGATCACACGCATTTCCATGAAACACTCCCTGGCAGGGAGGAGAGACAGCCTTCGAGCAGCTGGGATTTGTTTTCTGGGGCACAGTGGAGGCTTTGAGAGACCAGCCTGTGTGCATAGACCTTGGATCATTCTGAGACCTCCCGAGTCCCCTCACCCAGTCCTGTCAGGGCTGAGCGTACACCTCGTCCATACTTCCGTCTCTGAAGTTGTGGTGTTCCGTGGGTATTTAGCCCTCAGATTCTGGAGACGCATGTTGGATGGGTCATTGTGTTAGTTACTTGTAGTGATATGCCAAGTCTCCCCACAGCTCGTGGCTTTGAACAATGAGCAGCTTTTATCACTCAGAGTTTCCAAGGGGCGGGGTCTACTCAGGATGGTTCTGGTGCAAAGTCATGACAAGTTGTGAGACTGCGGCTACTGGAAGGCCTGTTGGGAGAGGCCTGTGTCTAAGGCTGGGAGCTGGACACCTCAGTCCCACCAGGGCTCCTTAGTGGCACCTACAACTCAGGACAGGCTTCCCTTGTGGGAGTGCCAGAGAGCAATGGGCAAGCCAAGGCAGAGGCCACGGTGACTGTGCAGCCTCCTCTCAGAGAGGACACACAGGTGTCTCTGTCATGTCTCACTGCTTATGCAAAAGCTACCCCTGACACGTGCGGAGGGCCGGGAGGAACGGGATTCAGAAGGTAGGGTCATGGGGCGGTCTTTGAGCTGGCTGCCACAGCTTTGTTCTGCAAAACTGCTCAAAAACAGAACATGTAAAGATAGTGTATGTGTGTATGTGTAGTGGGCCGTACAAGTTTTCCAAGAAAAAGTGCTGTAGTTTTTTCACAACTGCATCTCCCACCCTATTTTGTGGGTAGACTCAATCTTTATTCATCTGGTTTTAGGTACTTGGGAGACTGAGACAGGAGGATCACAGGTTTGTGGCCAGCCTTAGCAATTTAGGGAGGAGCTCCACAGTGGAGTGAGACTCTTTCAAAATAAAAAAATAATTTAGGGCTGGGGTATAGCTCAGAGGTAGAATGCCCCTGGATTCCATCCCGTCACACACACGATTTTGTCAGTCCAACTCATCTACATGTTGAGTAGAAGGTCCCATAGACCTAATGTGTCACCAGTCTGGAATTACTCATGTTTTAACAGGGGAAAAAAGCAGGGAGTGAACAAGAAACCCACAACTTCAGGCACTCCTGCCAAGTTCCCAGGGGGCAGGGTTTGTATGAAGAAGACCCTATCACCTGTAGGCCATCCATGTTAGAATACTTCTGCATAGCCGGCGTGGTGGCACACGCTTGTCATCCCAGCATTTGGGAGGCTGAGACCTGGAGGATCGCGGTTCGCGGAGGCCCTCTGCAACTCAGTGAGACCCGGTTTCAAAATAAAGAATAAAAAATAGGGCAGGGGGTGTAGCTCGGAGGTCAAATACCCCTGGGTTCCATCCCCAGACCCGCAAAATAAAATAAAATAAAATAAATAAAAATAAAAAAGAATACTTCTGAAGATAAGCACACAAAGGAAGCCAGCTATGGTTTAGTTTGATAAAATCTTATCCAATGCAGACCATCTGCGTTCAATCATACCAGCTCTCTGAAGGCAAAAGCTCTGTGTGTCACGTGACGCAGCGGCCTCCTGTGCAGGGAGGTGTGGAGCTGACTGCCCCACTCGTTGCCCCTTCCCAACCAAAGCTCAGAAAGCCACAGGCTCTTGTCTATGCACAGTACAGCAACAGCCACTGGACAGCTAGAAAACAAAATTGCTGGTAGACTTGAATTTAGAAATAGTATTTTTCCCCCTCTTGCCTAACAGTTACATTATGAGGGAGAGATAGGGCTCATTTTGGCACTGAAAGATTAATTCAGCTTTCAAATAAAGGCACAGCTGCAGTATTTACAGCTGGGTAGTGTACTGAAACAAACTCAGGGTATTAAAAGGATGATGGTACCCTAGACTGGCCTTTATTTTTAGAAGGCTTAGAAATTTCTGCCCAGGGTAAAAGCCCCTGCGTATGACTTCATGCTGTTTGCTATCAAGCGATCATGAGTGGATGAAAGTCTACAAGAAGGACAGCACGTGGCCCTGTGTTTGTTATGTTGGAGTCCACAGCTGAGGAGACTTGGTAGAAGATGTTAGATTTCACCACGGAGCCTAAGACAGCAAACAGTAACCAGCCAGGTCTTGTTCTGTGAAAGAATGATTACCAGTGCCTTGCGTGTGTCCCCCACGGGCTTGTCTTGATTCAAAGGATCGACAATAACTTTGGCCAGTCATGGTAGCACATGCCTGTAATCCCAGCACTTGGGAGGCTGAGACAGGAGGATAATGGATTCAAGGCCAGTCTCAGCAACTTAGCGAGATCCTGTTTCAAAATAAAAAGTAAAATAGGGCTGGTGGTGTGGCTCAGAGGGAGAAAGCGCTTGGGTTCAATCCCCAACACTCCCCCTCTACACACACAACTAACACAGAAAAATAACTGTGACAGTAACTGTTGGACCTTAGCTACGTCTATCACAAAATGAGGGACGGTCTAAAAAACAGAGCTTGCAAAATGAAGGCTTAAAATGTTTAAACACTGACAAGTGACCCAAAAACTGAAGAATGACCATGGGTCTTAAGAAAATGAGTAATGACAGGAGTTTCTTTGGAAGCTAAGATTTTGACTCTAGATTCGTAAGTTTTCAAAATATATTCAGTGAGGAGGATTAAAGAGAAAGCACAGTGCAAAGTGCATGTGACGTGCGCCCACCTGGCAGCACCTGCCAACCACTGGAGGCGTGCTGACTTGGCACTGTCGAGCATTTTGCTGCAGGGCTCAGCTGGGTTTGTGGTTCGTGCAAGCCCTCGGGGTGCTGGGCCTTCTCTTGTCTGGACCCTGGTGTTGTAGAGGGAGCTTCTTGGTGTTTACTTTTCATTGACTCCCATCTCTTAGTCTCTCTGGCCTTCAGGAGATTAAGCAGCGTTGTTGTTGGCTGGGTGAGACTGCAGTGGGGTGAGCTGGGTGTGGTCACTTGGGAGGCTGAGACAGAAGGACTGTAAGTTTGAGGCCAGCCTCAGCAATTCGGCTTAGAGGCAGCTCTTAGGTTCAATCCCCAGACTGACGCATACACAAAAGAAAGGCAATTTTATTCTTGGCAGGTTTCTAATGGTTAGCTTTTTTTTTGTGGAAGACTGCAGTGCAACAACGAGGACGACTCTGCATATGTTGAATAATGTGCATGTGCACATGTGTGCATCTGTGTGCACGTGTGGTGCACGTGTGTGTGACTAGGAATTGAGCCCGGGGTAAATTCTGTTGTTTGTTGCATGGTAAGCACTCAGCAGGCGGCTTGCTTTAGTTCCATTTTTCCCTGTGTATCAGTGCAGTGTTTGCTCCACACTATTAGAGAGCTAAATACTGCCTTGCAAACACGCAAGGCAGTTTTTTCAAGCAGTTTCACAATCCAGACAGACACAGAACTGGTCAGAAGTTATGGCAGATCCTTGAGAACATGCCAACCCTGGGAAAAAACCTCACCCATGTTTTGGGAGACCCTGAAGTCCAGTAAGTAATTTGTACTTAATTAAAATCTCAGCTTCTTGATGTGTGTGGTGATGCATGCCTGTGATGCCAGTACTCAGGAGGCTGATATGGGAGGAATGCAGGCTCGGGGCCAGTGCATGGTAACTTAGCAATAGAGCAACATTCTGCTTCAGAAAATCGAAAAGGGCTAGCCGAGCATGTCCACACACCTGGAATCCTAGACTCTGAGACACTGGGAGAGGAGGGTCACATGTTCAAAGACAGCCTCAGCAACTTAAGTGAGGTTCTCAGCCACTTGGTGAGACCCTGCTTCCAAATAAAGATAAAATGAGTTGGAGGTGAAGCTCCGAGGTAGAAAGCCCCTGGGTTCAATCCCCAGCATCATGCATATACGGAAAAATCAACCAGACCAAGCCCTTTGAAAAAAACAATAACCGGCTTGCTGCTTTTGATTTCCTGTGGTCATTCATCCATTCGCTCATTCATTCATTCATTCATTCATTCATTTATGTTCTGGGAATCGAACCCAGGGACATTCTACCTCCAAGTCACTCCTCCCAGCCCTTTTTATTTTTTATTTTGAAACAGAGCCTCACTGAGTTGCTGAGGCTGGCCTCAAACCTGCGATCCTCCTGTCTCAGCCTCCTGAGAATTGGCATAACAGGCCTGGGCCGCCACCTGGCTCGGGAAATGATTCCTGCACGCCCTCAGCCTGCCGCTCTTCTCTCCGTTTGGGCTCCCCCTCAGTGTTCCTGGTCTTTTCCCACACCCACTTCAGGATATTTTTCCACACAGTTTATTCTAAAATTGTTTACTCACTTCCCATTTTTTCATTAATAAAAATTCCTCTTTTGAAAACTGTTACCTATATAATGTAGATGTGCCAGCTCTGAGACTTTCCCTCAAAAGTGGAGAGAAGGAGGAAAGGGAAGAAAAAAGATCAAAGAAGCATGGGTCTGCCTTTCCTCTTCCTTTGTGAGGGAAAGACCGACAAGGGGCTCTCGCTCCAGGAAACACCCAGGAGTCCTGGACCGCCTCAGCTCCTGGCAGACTGCAGCCCCGTGCAGTGTCCAGCCTCAGGAGACAGTGTCAAAGCCAGCTTGCTGTTTACTTGTGCACCACTCTGTTAATATACCATGACTAATACTGACCAGAAGAAAGAGAAAGGCCGCGTGCGCAGGCATGGTGCCTGAGGGTGCTGAGGTTTGGTGAGGATGGACGAGGTCCTGGTGGAACCAGCATCCCGGTTTCAGGGAGCAGAGCTTGCCTTGCCCAGCCCTCACTGTGTCTCAAGGGGACACATGGCTGTGTGTAGTGTCCTTGTGAGCTCACGAGTGAGAAACTTCAGGAAAGCAGAAACACGAGCACCCTGGTGCGCGGGACGGCCCAACGCAAGCCAGCGCTTCAGCCTGCTTCAGTTGGTGGCTTTGATTGGTGACAAAATATAGTTGAACTTACAAGCCTCTTAGAAAAACAAAGATATTTGTGGGGAAAAGTATACAAAACCTGGCAAGTCCTTGGATCATTGTTAGAGCTTCGCAGTTCCCTAAGTACACAGGAGGTGAGAGCTGAGGGACTCGGAGCCTCCTCACTTTACCAACTGTGGCTGCAGGCTGTCTCCTTTATGCCTCTGTGGTAGAATACATGTATTGCTTTGCATATGTTGATCCAGCCTGGGTCATATTTTCTTGATATAGTTTTGAATCCAAATAGCTAGGGTTTTTTGTTTGTTTGTTTGTTTTTTGGAACTGGGGATTGAACCCAGAGGCATTCTGCCTCCAAGCTACACCCCAGCCTGATTTTATTTCTTATTTGGAAACAGGGTCTTACTAGGTTGCTGATAGCCTCACTAATTTTCTGAGGCTGGCTTTGAACCTATGATCCTCCTGTTTCAATCTCCAAAGTACTGGCATTATAAGAATGTGCCACTATGCCTGCCTCAAATAGCTAGTATTTAATTAAGAAAGTTTTCATCTAATCCCTATCAAAATACCAATGTCATTATTTACAGACCTAGAAAAATCAGTCATAAATTTCATACATAGAAACAAAAGACCCACAATAGCCAAAGAAATTCTCAGCAATAAGAACCATGCAGGAGGTATCACAATCCCTGACTTCAAATTATACTACAGAGCTATACTAATAAAAACAGCATGGTATTGGCACAAAAACAAAAACATAGATTAATGGAACAGAAGGTACAGAAACAAATCCTCATACTTATAGCCAATTGATTTTTGACAAAGGTGCCAGACACCTGTGCCAGTAATTTTTCTTTTGTGATAAAGGTGTCCTTTTTTCATAAAAGTTGGTGATTTTTCACTGAAATATAAGACAAATATAGTTTATTTGGAGACTGTTTTCTTATGTGAATGCTCAATGCTATAAATTTTCCTCTTAACACTGCCTTTAGGGCCTCCTATATATTTTGGTAAGTTGTGTCTATATTTTCATTTAACTCCAGGAATTTTAAAATTTTTCCCCTTTTCTTTTTTGGTGGTACTGTTTCAATCTCCAAAGTACTGGCATTATAAGAATGTGCCACTATGCCTGCCTCAAATAGCTAGTATTTGGAGCCCAGGAGCTTTTCTACCTCTGGGCTACACTCCCAGACCTATTTTATATTTAATTTGGAAACTTGGTCTCACTAAGTTGCCGAGAGCCTAAGTAGCTGAGGCTGGCTTTGAACCCGTGCGACCCTCCTGTCTCAGCCTCCTAAGCGCAGGGATTACAAGTGTGCGCCACCACGCCTGGCAAATTTCTCCTTTCATTCATTCCCTGATCCAGTGTTCATTTAGTAGCGAATCATTCAATTTGTGTATTTGTGTAGTTCCTCTGGATCTTTTTCTTGTTGATCTTTACTTTCAGTCTGTTAGGACCTGGAGGATGTAAGGAATTAATGATTATCTTGTCAAGATTCTAGCGCTTGTCTTGTGGCCTAGAATATGGTCTATTTTGGAGAAGCTTCCATGAGCAGCTGAGAAGAATGTGTATTCAGCTGTTGTTGGATGGATTATTCTATAAATAGCTGTTAGGTCTAATTGGTTTATAGTGGTTATTTTTTTTAGGCCTAAAGTGTCTTTACTAATCTCTTGTCTAGACGGCCCATCCAATGGTATGAGAAGTATGATGAAGTATCCCAGGATTATTGTGTTGGGGTCTATCTGGGTCTTCAAGTCAGGAGTTTTCTGTAGGTAGGTATGCCAATATTAGGGGTATGAATACTTACTATGGTTATGTCTTCATTTTGGATGATTCCTTTTATCAGTAAGAAATGACCCTCTTTCTCTCTCTTTTTCTATTTTTTTGCAGGTCTGGAGATGAACCTAGGGGCATTAGACCTCTGAGCTATACCCCCCGCCCTATTTTTTATTCTTTATTTTGAAACAGGGTCTAAGTTGCTGAGAGCCTCATTAAATTGCTGAGGCTGTTTTTAAATCTGGGATCCTGTCTCAGCCTCAAAAAAAAAAAACAAAAAAAAAAAAACTGGGATTTCAGGCACTCATCACCATGCCTTTTTCCCTCTCTGTATTATTTCTTTGAAGTATGTAAAAATCTACAATTATCTCAAAATAAAAAAAACATATATAAAATACTGCACTTCAAAATTTGTTGTGGAGGATCCAGACCATGTGGTAGGATTAACCCAAGAAATAGAGGGTGGCTGGACTCAGGGATCTGAGCCACTTCACCACCTCCACAAGCCTAGGTGTACAGACCTAGGCCCAGAAGTCGAGATCGGTGAGGGCGTTTGTGGGGACCATCGTTGTCATACCCCGTCCTTTCAAGGAAGAGCGGAGGGGAATCCCAGGGGGAGGCTTTGAGAACACTGGAGATCTGTGGGGACCTTGAGGCACATGGGAGCGTTGGCCTCTCATGCGGAAACTCTGAAGCACAAGAGAACGGTTGCCAGTGACCCAGAGAGCAGATAGGAAGGGGTCATGTGGATGTTTAGAGTAACCATTTCATAAGAGGGTTTTTGGGTTTCCTTATTTCCAGCAGTAAAATCAGAGTCTGTTGGGAAACAATGTGGTTTTCCCATGAAACAAATATTAGCTTCCCACTCAAGAAGGCCAGCGTGGGGTCTTCTAAGATTCTTGCTCAAAAGGATGGCCAGGAGGAGTCAATAGTCCTTGCAGAAAGCCAAGTAAATTAAGTGGGAACAGAGATGCATTAGTTCTTCTCATGGGAACCCGTGGGGTGAGCAGAGTAGGTGATGGAGGAGCCATGAAAGTGCTTTTGAGAAGAGTGGACGTTCAGCAGCTGCCAAACCCAGAAAGTCCGAGGGCTCGGTCCTGAAGACAGTGCTGTCTAGTCTGAACTTTTCCTTTCAGCTCCTTCCATTTAATCCTCTCTAGGTGGGTTGTAGCCTGACTGAGACAGAGCTGGAGTGGATCCCTGAGGGAAGAGAAGCAGGCAGCCTATATGGCCTCCTGTCTGCCTCCTGTCCATGCCTATCCAGCTGCCGCCAGCCTGGCGATGGGACAGGAAAGATACCTGAACTCCATGCCAGAATGAGATTTTGATTCCATATTTTTATTCTTAAATGGAGTCTAAAGCTGAAGTATCCAAGGCATGGAAGAATTATGTTTTAATCTAGGGCAGAGCAGAGCCAGCCCATAGAAAGGGCCGCAGAAGAAGACAATCAACTTGCTATGATTGTGTACTGAGTCCTGCTTGTCCAGTATTCTAAATATGAGGGTACTTTTCTTGTATATCTTAGCAAAATTTTTCTGCATTATACATTAGTGTGTGCATATGTGTATGTGTGAACACATATGTGTTATATTCTCTTTTACCCTGGGATAAATATCTGTTTCTATCAACTACCAATCTAGACTTAATTATGGTAGTTTCTTCTTAATAATGCAATTCCCAGTTTTCCTGAATAAAGTATTATGGATATAAAACTGTATTTTGGCTTATTCTATACAAAGTTTAAAATTTAGAATAGCAAAACAAATACAGTTGTGAATTTAAGTTGGAATACAGTTGCCATTAAGGATGAGAAAATGTCCAATTTTTTTTCAAGCTTCTGTTGCCACAGATCAAAGTTATTTTTCTTTCTAAAATTTATCATAATCAACATGATTTATTGTATATTTTACCCATTAATGAGTGGGAGAGAAAAAAAAAAACAGTGGGGTTAATCCAATCAGAGAAAAATTTTGAGTAACAATTAGTTGGCCAATAAAGACTCAGTGGGCATAGTGGTACACGCTTGTAATCCCAGTACTTGGGAGGCTGAGACAGGAGGATCTCAGGTTCAAGGACAGCCTCAGCATTAGTGAGACTCTGATCAACCTAGTGAGACCTTGTTTCAAAATAAAAATATAGGTCTGGAGGTATAGCTCAGATGTAGAATGCTCCTGAGTTCAATCTCCAGTACCACACAAACAAACAAACAAAGCAACTAATTCTCCATTACTCCTCCTCTGATGCTAGAAGTCCTATAATGAGATTTACCGTGCTTGCCATAGTTTGGCTTCAATATCTTCGTTTTGAGAATATATACAAAGATTCTTTCATATTTACTTGAGATTTAATTTTTGAGGGTAAAGACTATGCTGTTTGCATTGCCTACAATAATATGCCATATGTTGTCAAGATTGTGTATAATTAAATGCAGTTTTCAGACTCCCAGCCCAACTATCAACTTAAAGCAGTATGTAGGCAACTGTGTAGCTCAAACATCATACGTAAACTGGCTTTGGTAGCACATGCCTGTAATCCCAGGATTTGGGAGGCTGAAACAAGGGGATCACAGGTTCGAAGCCAACCTCAGCAACTTAAATGAAACTTGAAAAAGAAAGAAATGGGGGCTAGGGGATGCCGCTTGTAGGTAGAATGTCCCTGCGTTCAATCCCCTGTACCACCCAAACCAAAAACCACAGTTAAGAAGTCCCTACTGCACTTATGGAGAGATGTGGTTCCTCCTCTAGACTGTAAAGTCCTTAAGAAAAACTGAGTTACTTCATGTTGGACCTTTGATAAGACTTCACTACAGTGCTTGCCATTTAAAACACTATCAATACATATTAAACAAGTGACTGTGCCCATCCTCGGTGTTTCAGCCAGTGTTCTCACTACTGTGACTTCAAATATCTGAGAACTGCAACTCAGGAGACCTACTTGCTCAGTTGGAGATTTTTGAGGTTTCAGTCCGTGTTGGGTTGGTGAGCTCAGTGTGGGCAGCAGGAAGCAGCGACACAAGCAGAGGGACTTAACTCTCACAACACAGCCCAGAAGCAGTTTGAGCTTCTTGTCTCCAACATGGCTGTCTTGTCTTACAACCTGAGGTTTGGGCGCCATTCTAAATCCAAACCATAACAACTGGTAAATAGTGCAAATTGGTATAGCAGCCAAATGACTGGCAGGTAGTAAAGTAACTAATTTTTAGAGAAACATGCTTAAATGCAGGTATGAAAAAATGCCTTATAAGGCCGGGTGTGGTGGAGCACGCCTATAATCCCCGCTCTTGGAGGCTGAGACAGGGGTATCACGCAGGTTCGAAGCCAGCCTCAGCTACTGAGTGAGGCTCTCAGAAACTTAGTGAGACCCTGTTTCCAAATAAAATATAAAATAGGTCTGGGAGTGTAGCCCGGGGTTAGAAAGCCCCTGGGCTCCACCCCAGTACCACACACACACACACACACACACACACACACACAAAGCCGTATAGTTCCAAATATTGTTGCCATAAATCAAGGTGTGTGTGTGTGTGTGTGTGCACGCGCATTGTGTGGTGCTAGGGATTGAACCTCGGAGTATGCTACCTCCGAGCTACACTTTTATTTGGAGAGCCTTGCGAAGTTGCTGAGGCTGGCTTCAAACCTGCGACCCTCCTGTCTCGGCCACCCAAGGGCTGAGGTTACGGGCGGGCCCCCAGCCCTGCTGCTCAATCAGAACTGGTTCCCGAGGAACACAGGGCGTACTTCCAGGCCTGGGATGGCGCGGACCTCGGTCGGGGGAAAGCCCTCTCCGGCTGCCCACCTGGCCCTGTCCTGTCTTCCTGTCCAGGCCAGGACGGCCTCCGCCCGCACCTTAGGCCTCAGCTGGAGGAGCCGCCGCGGCGCGTGGAGACCCGGGCGCGAGAGCCCGCTTCTGCCTCGCCAGCCTGGTCTGTGCTCTCGATTCAGACACAGGCACGCGACAGGTTTCTAAAAGCCAGGCCGGCAGCCACGTAATCGACAGCGGAGGTAACCAGGTCCGGCTGAGCGTACAGGAACCACCGACAGCCGCTAGGCGCCGAGGTCGCTGCGCCGCCGCTCGCTCGGGGTTTCCGGCGCTGCGGCCTCCTTATTGGCTCCCGCGGCGCTAGGGAGGCGGGAATTCCGCAAGAGCTCAGCCAATGCCGGCGCGCCGGATGTCCGGGTCGGGGGGCTGAGGATGCTGGCGGCGGGCGGGCGCTCCGGGCCAGCGCAGTGACACGGACTGCCCCGAGGCCTGGGCAGGGTTCTATTCGCGAGTGACAGGCATTCGGGAGCGAGACGCGAGCGTGGGGCCATGGACAGCCGCTTGCAGGAGATCCGGGAGCGGCAGAAGCTGCGGCGACAGCTTCTCGCGCAGCAGGTCCGGGGCGGGCCGGCGGGCGAGTGCGCGGTCCTGGGCGCGGGTCGGGTCCGCGTCCTCACCACTGGGCCGTGTGGGCAGATGACCGCGGCCCACGCAAGGATGAGGGGCTTGTCATGCCCTAATTTCTCTGCACTGTTTAAATGGCCGGTGTCGCGCCTTTCCTGGTGGTGAGCACCGAATTCTTGAAAATGTTGCTAAGTAAGTTTACAGTGTTCTTTGGCATCCTAAAGACTGCACTGAAAGCAGCCCGCGTGTGCTTTAAATTCTACATCGTATGCACAGCACGCTCGGCATCACCTGTTGCTGATGTTTGAATTCTTACTCTGCAGTAGTCACAGCCACCGCCGGAATTAGGTAGTATTGTCTTAACTTATTGAATACTTAAGTAGGTTCCAAAAGTTAAGTAACTTCCCCCCTGGTCACTCACCTGGAACTGACCCCAGGTTTGTGTCTTAAAGCTTGTCTTCTAAACCTTTCTCCTAGAGCTGGGCGTGGTGGCGCACGCTTGTAACTCAGGCACTTGGGAGACCGAGACAGGAGGATCGCGGTTTGCGGACAGCCTCAGCTACTTAGTGAGGCCTTTGCAACTCAGTGATACCCTGTTTCAAAATAAAGAATAAAAAATAGACTGGAGGTACCGGGCGTGGTGGCGCACGCTTGTAATCCCAGCGTTTGGGAGGCTGAGACAGGATGATCGCACAGGTTCGATGCCAGCCTTAGCTACTTAGGCTCACAGCAACTTAGTGAGACCCTGTTTCCAAATAAAATATTTTTTAAAAGGTCTGGGAGTATAGCCCGGAGGTAAAAAGACCCCTAGGTTCCAACCCCATTACCACCAAAAAAAAAAAAAAAATAGGTCAGGGAGTGTTGCTCCAAGGTAGAATACACCTGGGTTCCATCTCCAGTACTGTAAAAACAAACAAAACAAACCTTTCTCCTTCACTGGTTCTTGTGGATAAGGAAGTTGATGCTTATTAGTGAAGTACACATGCAGAGAATACAAATTGTACACAGTTCTACTTAAAGTCAGACTGATTTCCATTCTGCCATTCAGATCAATAACTGATGGGGAGAGCCTCACAGGCTTCAGAGAGTTAACTTGCTCTTATTCTCAGCACTAAATCTTGGCTTTAGTGTATTGCAATTTTTTATGGTCCAATGAATAGGCTTATGATACCTTTTTTTAATGTGGGAATTTGGAATTAGATCTATTTCTTGACCCTCTGATAGTAAGATCTTAGACAAATCAGGTGTCGTTCCTGAATGGTCCTTTTCCCAGTTTATTTTAATCATTCATGTCTTCAGAAATGTTCAGTGGCAGCTGGGCATGGTGAAACATGCCTGTCATCCCAGTACTTGGGAGATGGAGACAGGAGGATCCCAGGCTCTTGGTCAGCCTCAGCAACTTAGTGAGACCTTGTTTCAAAATAAAAAATAAAGTAGGGCTGGAAGATGCAGCTCAGAGGTAGAATGCCCCTGGGTTCAATCCCTGGTACCATCACAAATAAAGAAGAAAGAAAGGAAGGAAGGAAGGAAGGAAGGAAGGAAGGAAAGAAAGTCAATAGTTCTTTGTTGCCATAAGTGTTTTACTCCTTGATTTTGAACTCAAACCTCTATATGACTTAAAATATTTAATAGACCAGTTTTGTTGTGGACCTTACATCCAGCAGATACCAAGGACTCTAGGAGGTGTTGGCAAATGAACTGTGACTGACAGGTGTGCTTCCCTCCTAGAACTTACAAAGTATAAAATTTAATAGCACAGCTAGGTGTGTTGGTGCACTCTGTACTCCCAGTACTTGGGAGGCTGAGATAGCAGATCGCAGGTTCAAGACCAGCTTTAGCAATTTAGCAAGACTCTTAGCAATCTAGCAACACCATGTTTTAAAACAAAAATATAAAAAGGCTGGGGTTGTACCTCAGAGGTAAGGCCCCAGGGTTCAATCCTTAGTGTGGAAGTTGCCTTTTAGTAAGTGCTTTGTAACTATGTGTTGCTGTCCCCCCCCCTTTGGCAATTTCTTTTTTTTTATTTTATTTTTTATTGGTACAATGTATTCATACATCATAATGGTATAAAGAAAATACTTTTGTAGACATACATGCACACATCGCCCAGTTAGCCCCTACCCGATCCCCACCCCGTTCCCTCCCCATCCCTCCTTCCCATGCTTGGCTTAGTGGTTGACATCTAGTTTTATAGCAATTTATCCAATATTAACGATGATAATCTCACAAAACAGTTTCATTTGTCTGATACCAAGCTTTTGATGACTAAAAGATTTTTTTTTTCTTCTTATCATAGTACCTGGAATTGAACTCAGAGGTGTTCTACCTCTGGACTAAATCCCTAGCTCTGTTTTATTTTTTACTTTGAAATAAGGTCTAAGTTGCAGAGGGCCTTGCTAAGTTGCTGAGGCTGGCCTCGAACACGTGATCCTCCTATCTCAGCCTCCCCTGTACTGGAATTACAGTTGTGTACCCTGTGCCCTTCCTGTTTGTCAAAGCCATTCTTTTTGTGTGTGGGTGGGTCTGGGGATGGAACCCAGGGGCATTTGACCCCTGAGCCCTATTTTTTTATTCTTTATTTTGAAACAGGGTCTCACTGAGTTGTAGAGGGCCTCACTAAGAAGCTGAGGCTGTCCATGAACCACAGTCCTCTGGTCTCAGCCTCCCGAATGCTGGGATTACAAGCGTGCGCCACCACGCCGGGGCTTTGTCAAAGCCATTCTTAACTAACATTGTTTAATTCCAAAGTATTTCCAGTTTGTCTTGCAAGCTAATTAATGTCTGCATTGTATGGTTTATGTCTTTTTGTTTAAGTGCTTAATATGTTAAATTTTGCTACAAATGCCTGGAAAGGCTACCTAGCACATTATCGTCTGACTTGTGTTGATTTTTGCCTTTTCTTAGTTGGGAGCTGAAAGTGCTGACAGCATTGGTGCTGTGTTAAATAGCAAAGATGAGCAAAGAGAAATTGCTGAAACAAGAGAAACTTGCAGGTCAGTTGGATGCTGCTTTTTGGTAACGTGTTAATATAATGAAGGATTTTAGTATGAAAGCATCAAAATAAAGATCTTGAAAACATTGGTTTGTATTGTCAGTTCATGAATTATGAAATGTTTATTTGGAATAGAGTAAGTTCCCACTTATAAACTAATTAGAAAATGGAGAACAGTTAGAAAAGTTAGGCTAAGTATTGGCTAATATACCTGAAAGAATTATATATTTAACTAATTACCATATTTATTGCAGTACTGGGGATTGAACTGAGCTACACCCCAGCCCTGTCTTTTATTCTTTTTTTTTTTTTTTCGGTACTGGGGATAGAACCCAGGGGCATTCTACCTCCAAGCTACGCCCCCATCCCTATTCTTTATTTTTGAAACAGGGTCTCACTAAGTTGTGGAGAATCTCACTAAGTAGCTGAGGCTGTCTGCAAACCGTGATCCTCCAGTCTCAGCCTCCCAAATGCTGGGATTATAAGCGTGCGCCACCACGCCAGGCTTATTCTTTATTTTGAAACAAGGCCGCAGAGGTCCTCACTAAGTAGCTGAGGTTAGCTGTGAACCTGCAATCCTCCTGTCTCAGCCTCCCAAGTACTGGGATTACAAGTGTGCGCCACCACGCCCAGCTCAGTGTTCTTATTTATCAATTTGGACACCAGTTTTACCCAAGACAGATTAAAATAATACATAATATATGTTTCTTTTCATAATATATCCTTTCTAAGAGCTTATTTTTTCATTTGGTTGCTTTTTTATTAAAAAAGTGTAGAATTATCAATCAGATTGCATGACTTTTTGGATGATATATGAACTGGTTAAAGAGATAATATTTCATTAGGAAAACATTTCTTTGTTCTGGTTTTATAACCTGGTGTTCAGCTGGGTATGGTGGTGCACGCTTGTAATGCCAGCACTTGGGAGACTGAGACAGGAGAATTACACAAGTTCGAAGCCAGCCTCAGCTACTTAGGCTCTCTGCTACTGAGACCCTGTTTCCAAAAAAGTATAAAAAAATAGTTCTGGGAGTATAGCCCAGAGGTAGAAAAGCCTCTGGGTTCCACCCCCAGTACCACATACACAGAAAATAACCTGTTATTCAGTATAGATGTATGCATATATTTTGTACGTATTCATGTGTGATTCTTCTGTTTTAATTGTCAGGGCTTCCTATGATACCTCTGCTCCAAATGCAAAACGTAAGTATCAGGATGAAGGAGAGACAGATGAAGATAAGGTGGAAGAATATAAGGCAAGTGAAACATGGGTTATTTTGTGGTCAGGAAAAAGTAAACCCTCACAATAATAGATTGACATTCAGGGAAACAAATATCCTGGGAAACTGAGCTTTCAGATGTGTTAAAATAATTGTCAGTAGCTGTTACCAGTCAGATAAGACCTTTTATCAGTCCCTGATCTCAGCGCAAGGGTGTGTGGACCAAGTTAGGCTGGGCATGCAGCTCTTAGCATAATGCCGGTAAGCACTGTTGGGAAGATTTCTTAAGGAGAGTGAAGAGGTAAGTGTATCAGAAGCTCTGAGAGGCTGCAGTAGTCTGCTTTTGAATTGTGCTATTTCATGTAAATATGATAAGGTGGTACAATTACAATTTCATGTTAACATTATTGGTACAATTATAATATTTTGAGAACTCTTGTACTAGAGAGCAGCATAGACCATTTTGGCAAGAAGCCCAAGGAAAAAACAACCTCTAAATGTGTGACAGCAGTATTTAAAAGAAAATATTATGGAAAAAAAACTTACATATTTACTAGAGAAAGGAGTGTATAGTTTCAGTAAGTCTCTAGAAGTTCAGTGATAGAATACCTAAGCTCATGAATTTTGCCCTGTGTGTTATACTTTGCTATGCACTTAAATATTTATAGTTACACTATGTCTGTCAAACCATATACAATTGCTAATATTCTAACTTTTTTTTTTTTTTTTCCGGGTCTGGGGACGGAACCCAGGGGCATTTGACCCCCGAGCTACACCCCCTGCCCTATTTTTTATTATTTATTTTGAAACCGGGTCTCACTGAGTTGCAGAGGGCCTCACTAAGTAGCTGAGGCTGTCCACGAACCGTGATCCTCCAGGTCTCAGCCTCCCGAATGCTGGGATTACAAGTGTGTGCCACCACGCCGGCTTATTCTAACATTTTTGACCTATAAAACCTGCAGTTTCATATGGCTCAATCTAATAAAATTACCCCATTGGTGATCATATCTTTAATGACTCAAGCTAAATACTAAAATTTATAGTATTATATATGAGATAAATAATTCTAGATAATTCAGTCAACAAAGCATTAGTAGTTACAGGTAATTATGAATATGATGAGAAGAAAATTTTTATTTTATTTAAAAATAATAAGTGAAGATCTAATGAAGAAAAGTAAAGATGTTAATATCTCTCTAATACTGATTTGAAACATTATATCATGGAAACGATATTTATGCTGTTTTTAGATAGGATAACTAGTCTATAGATATAAAATATACATAAAACACTTTTCATTTTTCAAGGATGAACTAGAAATGCAACAGGAAGAAGAAAATTTGCCATATGAAGAAGAGATTTACAAAGATTCTAGTACTTTTCTTAAGGTAAAAGAATTAATTTCAAACTCTGCCTTCACATTTAAGCTCCGTGCCTGAAAAGATCACAGATACTATTTATGTTAAGGATTTCTTCAGTTATTGAGGGGTCAGAATTATAAGGGTTGTTTAGATGATTCATGAAGCGTTATTCTGATATTTGGCTGTTTAGATTGAGGTACTGATTCATTCATGCCAGCTGTTGAGAGTAAGGCTGTCATTTTAATTGTGTTTTCAAATATTACAACTTTATCATCGTCTTCCATATGACTTTGCAATAAAAAATAAAGTATGATGTTGGTGTCCCTGCCATTAAAGCACATGCTGTTACAATTAATGTTGACCTTCTTTGTAGGGAACACAGAGCTTAAACCCCCATAACGACTACTGCCAGCACTTTGTCGACACTGGGCATAGGCCTCAGAATTTCATCAGGGACGTAGGTACGTCTGTGTTGGATCACCCTTTTGCTAACTATGGATTGCACGCATTCAGTTTGTCCGCTTTAGAGACTTTCTGACAGAACTGTCTTTTCACCTTGACTTTCTGGGTGCTTCCAGTAACACCTCTGTTTTTATCAAACACTGTTTCTTTCTTTCTTTGATAATTTATATAGTATGCAGTTCACTGTCAACGGGTATAATTCAGCATTTTATTAGTACATCCACGGGGTTGTTGGCAACACTTAGCACAATCTAATTTAGAAAGTTTTCTTCTCCCTGAGGAAGCCTGTATCCTTTAGCAGTCAGTTCTTACTCCTTCTCTCTTTCCCTCCCCACCCCAGGCTTAGGGCAGCATTAATATGCTTTCTTTCTCTATGAATCTGCCTGTTCTGGGCAGTCACATTGTTGGAATCATACAGCAGTGGTCTTTTGTGACTGGCTTCTCACTTAGCATAGTGTTTACAAGGGCTGTCAGTGCTGTAGCACTTAGTACATTATCAGCCCATCATTTTTTATTGCTGAATAATATTACATTTTTTGGTGTGGGTATGTATACTATGTTTTTTTTATTCACTTATTTGAGTTTTCACTTTGGGACTATTACAAACAATGCTGTTATGACTATTCCTGTAAAAGTTTTTTTTATGTAGATGTATATTTTTATTTCTCTTTGCATATATCTAGGCATAGAATTGTTGGATCTTGTAATTTTTTTCTTTTTTATCTTTGTAGTACTGGGGATTAAACCCAGGGGCATTCTACCTATGAGCTACACTCCCAGCCCTGTTTTATTTTTATTTATTTATTTATTTATTTATTTATTTATTTATTTTGCGGGTCTGGGGATGGAATTCAGGCATTCGACCCCTGAGCTACACCCCCTGTCCTATTTTTTATTCTTTATTTTTGAAACAGGATCTCATTGAGTTGCAAAGGGCCTCACTAAGTAGCTGAAGCTGTTCGCGAACTGTGATCCTCTGGTCTCAGCCTCCCGAATGCTGGGATTACAAGCGTGCACCACCACGCCTGGCTCCCTGTTTTATTTTTTATGAAACAGGGTCTCCAAATTGCTGAGGCTGGCCTTGAATCTGTAGTCCTCGTGTCTCAGCCTCCCATGTATAGAGATTACAGGCATATATTATCTCATCTAACTCTTTTTCTTTGTTGAAAGTTTTTTAACTTTAGGATTTTTTTTAAATTACCTTTTTAATTTATTTCTTTTTTAAATGTAATGCTGTGCTTAACTCTTTTGGTGGGGGATACTGGGAATTGAACCCACAAATGTTCTACTTCCAAGTTAAAACCCAGCCATTTTTATTTATTTCAAAACAGGGTCTTGCCAAGTTGCTGAGAGTGGCCTCAGACCCGTGCTCTTCTGTCTCAGCCTCCCAAGCACTGAGATTATAGATGTGTGTCATCATGCCTGGCTAACTTTCAGGTTTTTAATTAAGCTTAAATAATTTATATTTCTATGTTTCTTTTGGGGAGGAAAACAGAAAAGAAAAATGCTCATTTTTTAGGGTGTGAGAGTAAAGCGGCCTGTGTCCCATTTGTGTTCTGGAGGATTCATGCCTTGAACCTCACTGATGCTAACTTCACTGCGTGGACATTGAGGGCTGACTGTGTCTCGCCTCAGGTTTGGCTGACAGATTTGAAGAGTACCCTAAGCTGAGGGAGCTCATCAGGCTAAAGGACGAGTTGATAGCCACATCGAACACTCCTCCCATGTAAGTGCTTCTGTTCAGGTACCTTTCTTTCCCAGCTTAGGCTGAAAGCATCAGACTGCTAATCCCAATACCTTTCTTTTTCTTCTTTTTTGAAGAAAATCAGTGTCATAGAATTGTAGGCGCTTTCGCCGATGTTTTCAGACCTGCCTGTGAAATGAAGGCAGAGCAGGCGACAGAGACAGGTGGGCGGCAGGAGGCCTCGGGGCCGCCTCCTCCCCTCTGCATGCTCTCTTTCAGAAGAGGAGTGAAATGCTGTGTGAGTGAAGGCTAGGAATAAATTTATTATTAGGTAGCATGAAGAGACTATATCAAGTATTTTTAGTAATGAACAAACTAATAAAATTATGTCCATTTTAGAAACTATTGTTTTTGAAAGAGAAATTTGAAATTACTGAGAAAGTTTCTCTCTTTTTCTCTTTCTTTCTTTCCTTCTCTCTTTTTTGTCCTGGGATTGAACCCGCAGCTGTCCTGCCTTTGCGCTATGCTCCTAGCCCTTTCAATTCTTTACTTCTAAAGAGGCTCTTGCTAGGTTGCCGAGAGTCTTGCTAAGTAGCCAGGCCGGTCTTAAACCTGTGACCCTCCTGTCTCATCCTCCCAAGTACTACATCACAGGTGTGTCCTAACAAGCCTGACTGAGAAACAGTTTTTCTAAACTATTTTATTGCTATCTGTAGGGGATTTGAAAATCTTTTACTCTTTCTGTTTTTGCTTTAATCAAATAGGTATTTACAAGCAGATATAGAAACCTTTGACATTAGGGAACTAACACCCAAATTTGATGTGATTCTCCTGGAGCCTCCTTTAGAAGAGTATTACAGAGAGACCGGCATCACTGCTAACGAGAAGTGCTGGACTTGGGACGATGTACGTGACGCTTCTACCTTGCAATGGCTTTATTCGCTCTCCAAGTGATGTGTGTATTTGACTAGAAAGTGAGATTATAAATACCATCCCTGCTTTTGTAGGATTGTAGATAATAGAGTTTAAATTGTAGCTGAACGTGTAGGGTACATTACCTTTAAGTGGATTCTTCTTTTGGAGACACATGTTGAGCAGGTAGTGAGTGAATAGGCTATAGACTCCATTCCATGCTTAGAATCCTTGGATACATAGGTAGGAAAGTCTGAGTGGATAGAATTATTGAGTATTCATTCTACAACTGATTGCTTTAGTAAACCAGAGAGTATGTGTGTGTGTATCATAATTTCTCCTCTTCGGGGAACTTACCCTATAATATTGCATAGACAAAAGGATACGTAAACACAAGATTTCAGTAAAATATAGTTATTATGATAGTTATATTTCTTAAATAAAACAAAGTAAGCATTAACTTTAGTTATACAAGTGTCTGTTTTTACAACCAGTAACAAAAGAAACAAGTGCTGAGTACCAGTCTACTAGGCAATGTACAAGTACACAGTGTAGTAAAGTGAATACTGGTCTAAACCAGTAATTGCATTGTGATTTTGTTGGCTGCGTATGGATGCAGTGAGCTCACCAGGCGGTACCTGGGAGGTGGCACGCAGGAACTCGGAGACTGTGAGCTAGGTGGAGTTGGCCGGGTGAAGGGATGGATTCCAAGAAGAGGAAGGCAAGGACAGAGGGCTAGGGCAGGGGCCAGGTCTGGTGTGGGGAGAGGATGCCTTTGTGCACCTCTTAGGAGCTTGACCTTTGATCCTGAAGATACTAGGAACTCTTTGAAGTCTTCACCAGCTTTCTGAGAACATTAGGTTGGTGTGTAGAGCTGGACTAGAGGGAAGGAAGTCTGGATAAGGGATGACACAGCTAGAAGTCTCTGTGGTGGCCGAGTCCTGAGACTAGGGACCTGATTTAGGGTGTCCTTGTAGAAGTGGAAACAAGGTTATCAATTCAGTACCTGGTCATACTTGGTAGGATGAGTGTTTGGAATAAGGGAGAGTTCAGGGTAACTCAGGATTTGTCTTGGGATGAGAGGATGAGCTGACCCAATGTGAATCAAAGAGAAGAAACAAATTAGAGGGACCAGCTGATTTTTGGTGGGGGGAGACATTGTATTGGAAGAGGGAATAGGAATATGGGTCAAAAAATGGACAGATCTGTTCTTAAACAGATGTTAGGAGGATTGGCACATTGAACCTGTGTGAGTATTCAGGTGCATTCACCTGGGATGATTATTAAGATGATGTGGACAGACGTTAAAATGGGAGTAGCATTTGCATTTATGGGATATGTATAAAAATATAAAGAAAGGGCAGAGATGCAAGAGGAAAACCAGGAGCATCTGAATGCCATGGAAACCAAGGGAATGGGGAAGTTCAAGAAGGTAATTGGGAGTGTTTGTGCAGAAAAGACGGAGGCTCAGACGAGGACTGAGGCATAAGGCTGGTGTTTTGTGGGTCACTGCCACTGTGCTTTACTAAAGACTAAGCACTTACATACTGTTGGCACTTAGCTTTAAAGAATAATTAACTTGCTAACGTTCTCCAAGGCATGTCGCCACTTGTCTTTAGCTGCACCCCACAGAACCCACGTAACCATGAAGGAGTGCATGTGTGTGCGTGGTGTTCTTACAGTTGGTGAAATGTCATTCTACTCTAAGTAAATTAAGTGAAGATTTCAAGACTGAAGAAAAAGTATCAGAAGTAAGAGAATAGATTAATACATGTTGCAAATTATTTCCATTATTACTGTAAGAAAGGTTTTCCATTTAAGTTAGAGATGATACAGTTTTAACCTACATTGCTCTATTTGTTATTCAGGTAGAAGTTAACATTTTCTTAGTAAATGAAGCTGGTAAATTCTTGTGTGAACCATGATCTCTGAAATTTCTTAGAGGAAGCAGGAAGAAAAAGAATGTCATATAGATTGGTTGCTTCTATTCCCAAAGTTTAGAGACTTAATTATTGAGGGTTTAATGTGACATACTCAACACAAGGCAAACAATTACAGATTTCTTTGGCATTTTAGACCTAATCATAAGAAAATGTGTATATTGACTTACTGAGAGCCGTTCTGTAGATAGTGAAAATTACAGCCCTTCCCATTTTACTGTTTTGATTTTGCCTATAACTTCAGGCTCATTAACCACTTTCCATTTTGGCTCCTCTTTCTGGAAATGGTAAGGTGTTGCTGTAGAATTTCCCTGCAGGTCTATTTTATAAAGTTTTATAATTCTGTAGATTCAGTTTCCTATAAGCTTTCTGTGTAAAAACATGTGTTTACATGTGTTTTTGCATATGTACATCTATTGTTTGTGTATAAAGAAACAAAACAGCAGTAGAAAAAGTAATTTTAAAGATTCTTTTTTATATGGGATGAATGAAAAACAAAATACTTATATGCATTATTGCTTGGTTTCTTGTAGATTATGAAGTTAGAAATTGATGAGATCGCAGCACCCCGATCATTTATATTTCTCTGGTGTGGTTCCGGGGAGGGACTGGACCTTGGAAGAGTGGTAAGATGCTCTTTTTATAAAGCAGTTTTTAAACTCATTAGAAAAAAAGTAAAAAAGTGTTTCCTGAAATGTTTAAAGATGTAGTTCTGGGTGATGGCACATCCTATAATCCAATGACTTGGGAGGCCAAGGCAGGAGGATTGCAGGTCATGGGCCAGTCTCCGCACTTTAGTGAGACACATAGCAACTTAGTGAGAGCCTGTTTCAGAGTTAAAAGTAGGACTGGGGGTGTAGCTCAGAAATAGAATGCCCCTGATTAGTTCAGCCCCCAGAACAATAAGTAAAGAAATAAATAAAAGAAAAAAATAAATGTTATTTGTTCTTTGTTCCTTGAATAGTTCTAATATATTCAGAAGAAAAAACTTTAGAAACTACCACTAGGGATGAAGGTAGCTCTTTCAAAATAGTTTGTTGCAGAGCAGGAAGGGAAACAGATTTTTTTTTTTTTTTTTTTTTTGGTGTGGTACTATGGGTGGAACCTAGGGGCTTTCTACCTCCGGGCTACACTCCCAGACCTATTTTATATTTTATTTTGAAACAGGGTCTCACTAAGTTGCTGAGAGCCTCACTAAGTAGCTGAGGCTGGCTTCGAACCTGTGTCATCCTCCCGTCTCAGCCTCCCAAGCATGGGGATTATAAGCGTGGGCCACCACGCCCGCCTCAGTTTAGAGATTTGAAGCTATAGACTATAGCACAAAATTGAGCTGCTTAGTATCATTTAATGTTCTTTATGAGTAGCTAAAAAGTGTTACTCTGAATAGCTCTGACTCCTGAATTCCAAATGGAATCAAATTAAATTGGGGTAATCATAGCATTTTGATAGCATAGTTTAATTTGAATGAATAAATGAGAGAAGTTGTAACTCTTACTTTAAGTATATTTTTATAATCAGTTATTTCAGAGTTTTCTGTTTTTTAAATTTTCTTGCTGTAGTATTTTGCCAAAAGGAAACAAAATGATATAAACTGTTGTGTGTGTGTTGGGGGGGGTATTTGGAAACAGTCTCACTGAGTTGCTGAGAGCCTCACTAAGTAGCTGAGGCTGGCTTTGAACCTGTGCAATCCTCCTGTCTCAGCCTCCCAAGCGCGGGGATTACAAGTGTCCACTATACCTGGTGGATATCAACTGTTTTAACTAAGAGTAATGGTTAAAACACCAGCATTTTGGCTGGGTGTTAGGGTTTTCAGCATGGGGTTTGGTTTGGCTGTCACCAACAGCAAGGCTGTAGGCGCCTGCACAGGTCCCTCCCGAGAGTCTCCCATGCCATCAGGTGTTAGAGACAAGGCTTTTCATTTCTAGGGTCTATCTGCTCATCGGGCAGCACATGGTCCCCTTAACCATGCTGATTGGGGGGGGTCATCTATTTGACAATTAAAGAATTTAAGTAGGCTTATATAAGATAATAAGTAGGAGGATGTTGAGATGAAATTGTGCTCAAATACTGAAATTCAACCATTTTTTTCATGTGTGTGTGTATGTATGTGTATTACTGGGGATTGAACCTAGGGACATTCTCTCTGAGCTATTCCCCCAGACCACCCCTCACTTTTTGTGATGCTGGGGATAGAACTCAGGACGTCCTCCTTGCAAGCTCCATCCCCAGCCTTATACGTTTTGTTTTCAAAGAGGGTCTCTCGGTTGCCGAGAGTCTCGGCTTGCTGAAGTTGTCCTTGACCTTGTGATCGGTTTCAGCCTCCAGAGTACAGGGTACGGGGTATATGCATCACCATGCCTGGCCCCGTAGCCCTTTGTATTTTTACTTTGAAATAGGGTCTTAATCTTTGTAGTGTATTAACTTAATAGAGTATGCTATGTTAACGTCCAGATGTGCTTATGCATTCTGTATTCCGGCTGTGTTTTTGAAGACTTGCATTTCTTTTCTTCTGTTGGCGCTAAAACAGAATTACCACGCTATTTTGGAATTCAGTATCCCTCTATGAAGCTTGTGTTAGCTTATTATTCATTTAAAGGTTTTTTCCTTTATTTCTAGTGTTTACGCAAGTGGGGTTATAGAAGATGTGAAGATATTTGTTGGATTAAAACCAATAAAAACAATCCTGGGAAGACTAAGACTTTAGATCCAAAGGCTGTTTTCCAGAGAACAAAGGTATTGTTGCCTTTACTGTTTTGTTTTCTTTATTCTCATTACTTTTTTCCAAATCTTTTCAAATCTGTGTATACTATTAAATTTTGGTGGAAATGTCCTTTTCTCAGACTTGTCAAATTAGAATTGAGGTTTACAGGAATATATCCAAGTTAATTTCCTTCCTTCCTTTCTTTTTTTCTTTTTTTCTTTCTTTTTTTCTTTTTTTTTTTTTTTTTGCAGCACTGGGGATGGAACCCAGGGGGCATTCTATCTTCAAGTTATCCTCCCCCCAGTTCTATTTTTTATTCTTTATTTTGAAACAGGTTCTCATTAATTTGCAGAAAGTCTTACTAAGTAGCTGAGGCTGGCTGCAAACCACAATCCTCCTGTCTCAGCCTCTCAAGTACTGGGATTACAAGTGTGCACCACCATGCCCGACTCATCCAAGTTAAAGTATTTTATTCACAACCTTAGTCAACTCCCACTGTGCTGGGGACAAGAATGTATGTTCTTGTATGTCCTAAACTCTCTTAGGTATGGGCTTCTGATATCCCTGGCTCCAGATTTTTTCTACTTTCTTTAGGTTGGAAAAGAAAAAATGTCAGAATTCATAATGGAAAATCTTAGAGTCCTATTTCTCTTTTTCTCCTACAAACAAACCCCCAAGAACCTCTCTTCATGTGGCTGCTCCACCAATATTAGGCTTGGACCATTTTATTATTTGCTCTGTAGGGAGCTGCTGGCAGGAGGGTCTCTGATTCTAAGTCTTTCTTATATTAAAATCATGCCCACGTAAGAACAGGGTTTGGGGAGCATGTGGGCTGGTGAAGCTGCGGGGTTGCTGGGGCGGTGCACCCTGGAAGCCCCTAGTTCCGTGCCTGCATCTCACCGTAGGCCTCTGCTCCATGGCTGTTCTGAGTTATATCCTTTCCTATTAAGATATCCTGAATTCTCAGCTAGGCATGGTGGCGCACGCTTGTAATCCCTACGCTTGGGAGGCTGAGACAGGAGGATCACACAGGTTCAAAGCCAGCCTCAGCTACTAAGTGAGGCTCTCAGCAACTTAGTGAGACCCTGTTTCCAAATAAAATATAAAATAGGTCTGGAAGTTAGCCCAGAGGTAGAAAGCCTCTGGGTTCCACCCCCAGTACCACCAAAAAAAAAAAAAAAAAAGATATCGTGAATTCTCTGAGCCACTCTGGTGAATGTCCACAACCAGGGGAAATCATTGGAGCCTCAGGTTAGCCTGTTGGCCAGAAGCACTTGTGACATCCTGGACATGCTTGGCATCTTTGCTGATGAGGCAGATGGTGTCAGAACTGAACTGAATTATAGTATCAATGGAGAAGTAGATAATTGCTTGGCATGGGGAAAACCCACATCAGGAAAGTATTCTGGAAATATTGAATATTTTGGGGAAGAGCAGAAGAGAACAGTTTTCCTATATAACTGGCCATTATCCCACATCTAGAGATGTAGGCTTGCCTGTCGTTTTTTTTGCCCATAACTGTATACCAAAGATTCAGAGAAGTGAAAACTGTTTTGGAATTGAGGTCATTAAAAATGTAAAATATTAGCTGAGTGTGGTGGTGCAGGTTATAATCCCAGCATTTGGGAGGCTGAGCCAGGAGGATCCGGTTCGCAGCCAGCCTCAGCAACTTAGTGAGACCCTGTTTCAAAATATAGGGCTGGGGGTATAACTTGGAGGTAGAACGCCCCTGGGTCCATCCCTGGTACCGCAAAAAAAAAAAAAAAAAAAAAAAAAGAAATGTGAAATATTACAGATATGACTGTTAAAAAGCGGTTGGCTTGCTCTTCCCACCTAGGAACACTGCCTCATGGGGATCAAAGGGACAGTGAAGCGTAGCACAGACGGGGACTTCATTCATGCTAACGTTGACATTGACCTAATTATCACCGAAGAACCCGAGATTGGAAATATAGAAAAGCCCGTAGAAATCTTTCATATAATCGAGCATTTCTGTCTCGGTAGAAGACGTCTTCATCTCTTTGGAAGAGACAGTACAATCCGACCAGGTAAGCCTCGGTCTAAACAGTGAGGCTGTGGTAATGCGCAGCTCGGGCCATGGGGACGCCTCGGCACACGCACCTAGTGCTACTGTCAAAGTGGAACACTTGCCACCGCTCATCTCAAGTACATACCACAGTACCCTGCATCGGGAGCATCCAGACTCCTCTCTGCTGCTCTTCTGAAGTGCTCGGTGAATTTTTGCCAAGTACAGTTACTGTGCTCCAGGGCTTTGGAAGTGATTCCTCCTGTGCACCGTACCCGGGCCCACTGGCCACCCTTCCTCCCTCCCTAAACCTAAGCCAGCCCTCTGCTAACCACTCTTCTGTTCTCTTCTTTGAGATCAGCCTTTTAGCTTCCTTGTGTGGGAGCATGTGATCACTGTCTTTGTGTTTGACTTATTTTACTTAACAAAATGCCCTGCAGCTCCATCCATGTTGCTGCAAACGACAGGATTTCATTCTTTTTGTAGCTGAATATCTCATGTACTACATTTTCTTTTCTTTGATACTGAGGATTTAGCTCAGGGGTATTCTACCTTTGAGCTACATTCCCTTTTATTTTCTGTTTTGAAACAGGGTCTCACTAAGTTGCTGAGGCTGGGCTTGAACCGGTGATCCTCCTGTTTCAGCTTCCCAAGTACTGGGGCTATAGGCATGTGCCACTGTTCCTGCCTGTACTACATTTTCTTTATTCATCCCTCCATCATGGACACCTAGATTGTTTCCATGTCCTGCCTGTTTGAACAGTGCTGCAGTAAACACGTCAGTGCAGGTGTCTCTCTGACAGGCTGATTCAGTCTCTGACTATATACCCAATGCCACATGGTATTCTGGACCATGTGGGGTTCTGTTTCTGTCTTTTTGAGGAGCCTCTGTACTGTTTTCCATAGTAGCTATACTAATATATATCCCCAACAAGAGAGTGTGAGCGCTTCCCCTTGTCTGCATCCTTACCAGCGTATATTTTATGTTTGGGTAATAGTCATTCTAATTGGGATGCTGTCTCGTTGTGATTTTTTTTTTTTTTTTTTTTTTTTTTTTTGTGGTACTGGGGATTGAAGCTACATCCCCAGCTCTTTTTATTTTTTGTTTGGAAACAGGTCTTGTTAGGTTGCTGAGAGTCACTAGTTGTTAAGGCTGTCCTCAAACCTGCAATCCTCCTGTCTCGGCCTCCCAAGTACTGGGGTTATGGGTGTACACCCCGCAACTGGCTCTCATTGTGTTTGTTTTTTGGTTTTTTTTTTTGGTTTTTTTTTTTTTGGTGGTACTGGGGTTCCTGGAAGCCCTTCTACCTCCGGGCTACACTCCCAGACCTATTTTTACATTTTATTTGGAAACCGGGTCTCCTAAGCCAGCGCACGCAGCTAGCTTCAAACCTGCGCGATCCTCCTGTCTCTGCCTCCCAAGCGCGGGGATTACAAGCGTGCGCCACCACGCCTGGCTTCTCATTGTGGTTTTTATTTGCATTTCCCTGATGGTGTGTGGGGCTGAGCATCCTTTCACGTTTGTGAGCAGTGTTACATCCTCTTGAGTGATGTCTATTCAGGCCTTTAGCCTTGGAAAGGTGGATGCACAGGAGTGACGTGGTGTCGTGGATTTCTAGGACCAGCCAGCACCTGAGCATTTCCTGTGGTTGGGCAAAACTGGCACTGTGTTTCAAAGTAGCAAAGTCGCATACAGTTCATTAGGGTAAATGGGCCCTGGACTCGGTGGAGTGTGTAATATCTTTTTCCAAGGTGTTGTTCTCACAGAAGGTAGACCGTGGATGGGGAACAGTGAGGAGAACGTAGTAAAGATTACAGTCTAGGAGGAGAAACGAGACACGTACATAAGACATCTTTAAAGTCGGACCACAGTTCAGTGCTGTGTGTTCTGTAAAGATGATCAGTATTGGGCGAGTGGTAGGGACATTTTTAAAAATGCACGGGCAGGGTTGGGTTGTAGCTCATTGGCAAAGTGTTTGCCTGGCAAGTGCACCATCCTGGGTTCGATTCCCAGTCCCCCCAAAAAAGAAAGACCAAAAAATGCATGAGCAGTTGACTAGTCCCTAAAGGATTAATAAGAAGAACTGAGTAAAGAGTAACCTGTTCTCTCATTTCAGGCTGGCTTACAGTTGGACCGACGCTTACGAACAGCAACTACAATGCAGAAACCTACGCATCGTATTTCACTGCCCCTAACTCCTACCTGACGGGATGCACAGAGGAGATCGAGAGGCTGCGACCCAAGTCCCCTCCTCCCAAGTCCAAGTCTGATCGGGGTGGTGGCGCTCCCCGTGGTGGAGGGCGAGGGGGCGCGTCCGCTGGCCGTGGCCGCGAGAGGAATCGGTCCAACTTCCGCGGAGAGAGGGGCGGCTTCCGGGGGGGCCGGGGAGGAGCACACAGAGGCGGTTTTCCACCCCGGTAGCTCAGAGGACCCCTCCTGCTAATGCCCCTCTGCCCGTGGGGCCACTTCCGAACTCTGGCTCACATCTCGCTTTAGTCTCCTCAGGCTGCCAGGAGTCCCAGCCAGCTCCCGTGCAGCTCACTCACGTGCTGCCTGGTTTGTTCTGGGAGCAAACACGCCTCTTGTCATGGCTTGTACTGGACAGAGTGGAGGGTAGGCTGCTCTTGTTTTCCTTAAAAAATATATTTTTAAATAAATTTAAACATGGTTTGAGTACTGAAGAGATTGACTTTGAACAAAATCTCCTTCCAGATCTAAATCTTCAAGGGTAGGTGGGGCCCCAGGGGCAGGTGAGGAAGGGGTAGGACTTGGCTGGAGGGAAAACAAGAGCCCATCACCAGGTGTAGTCATGTAGCTGCGGGTGGCTTTCAGCCATGTTTCCTAAGAAGCAAGGTGCTGGAATCTGGTGCAGACTTGAACTTGGACTGACATCCAAAGCAGGTGCATATTCCTCAGCAAATTAAAAGTAACGGAGGCACCAGGAGAGATTCTTGGTTATGTATCGGGTGCTTGGGGAGAGAGTACTTGGTGATGAAGAGATGACTACAGACTTAACTTGTTACTGAAAAGCTTGGTGTAAACAGGAGGCGAGCCCTCGAGTGGAGTGTGGAGACTGAGCTGTGGTCACTTAATGAAAACCATACAGGCCAGTTGTGTGGCTGGTTGTATAATACTATGCTCTCCTTTCTCTTTCTATACTGTGACTCATGTTTAGATGAATCTCATGAGTGAAATACTACTAATATTCTTGAAAACTACTTTTTTTGTTATGATTTTTCTAATGAAACTTTAAACCTTTGAAATTTGAGAGCATTTTTTTTCTATAAATGGAATTATTGTTACCAAATGAAAAGGACTGTCTTAAAATGAAACTCTTCTTTGGTCTCTGCATTTTAGTGGCATGATAAGTTCACCTTAATATGAAGGTTTTCAAACAGCAACTACAATGCAGAAACCTACGCATCGTATTTCACTGCCCCTAACTCCTACTTGACTGGATGCACAGAGGAGGTCGAGAGGCTGCGACCCAAGTCCCCTCCTCCCAAGTCCAAGTCTGATCGGGGTGGTATGAAAACCTTCATACTAAGGTGAACTTATCATTACACCCTCCAGAGACTCTGTTTTGAGACAAGGACTAATTAGAAATGAGACTGAAACCTTAAAAGTTGATGGATTTAGTTCAACCTGTTATACTTCCTAGTAGAGAAAGCACTTGACTGACACCTTCCTTACGTGGATATCATTGATCACAGTTGGTTAGTGTTGGTTGGAAGGATATTTTGTTTGACCTTCAGCAGAACTTTCCTCGTCAGAGTTGACCTGGGAAGAGTAAGGTAGAGAGCAGCCCATCTTCAGGTGCGTGGCTGGGCAGGGCTGCGTGCAGTGTTTGCTTGGCCTAGACCCTGTGAGAGCTGCACCCCAGTTTATCTTACCGAGAGAGCAACTAATGGCTTCCTGCAGGCTTTTAAATTTTTTCTCTACTTCTTGTTTCTAAGAAGCATCTCCTGGACCTGAATTTGCTTCTGGACACAAGTCTGGGAGCTTAGGGTTCTTGTTAGGCCATTGGATCGACCTGGAACGTCCTTCCAGCTGGCTCAGGGGGAACTTAGTCCTGGCAGTGTGTTATCCTGCTCACTTCTTGACTTCTGCGCAAACCTCACCAGCCATGAACAC
Organism: Muscardinus avellanarius; assembly: GCF_963383645.1. Taxonomy (NCBI): domain Eukaryota; kingdom Metazoa; phylum Chordata; class Mammalia; order Rodentia; family Gliridae; genus Muscardinus; species Muscardinus avellanarius. The sequence continues at coordinate 165,861 of NC_137791.1, forward strand.
ATAGGCAAAGTGCACAATTGCTCCAGACATGCTTCTTCATGTGTAAATGGCACTGAGGCTTCCTGTAAGGAATACAGTAGAAATGCTCACGGAACACTGTAGTTCTTGGGACATGATATGTACTTCATTATATATCGGCTATTAGTATTTCATACCATTGATAGAGTCAGACAGGGCAGACAGCACAGGACAGATGGCTGTCAGCCTTCAAAACTACCCCTAGAGTGGGCATGGGGTCACACGCCTATGATCCCAGTACTTGGGAGGCTAAGACTGGAGGATTACAGGTTCAAGGACAGCCTCAGCAACTTAGGGAGGCCCTCTTTTTAAATAAAAAAATAGGGCTAGGGGTGTAGCTCAGAGGTAGAATGTCCCTGGGTTCAATCTCCAATATCAAAAAAAACCTCAAAAAGCTACCCCTGGGCTTATCTGTGCCCAGTAATGGTGTCAGATATCCAGTTTCTATTCATTTTGCCCAGAAGAACAAATTCAAGAACTTTTTAAATGCCTTTCTTAAGTACACCGTCTTTAACATGAACCTAGGGGCATTCTACCTTTGAGCTATACCCAAGACCTATTTTTTTCTTTTTTTATTTGTAAACAAGGTCATAATAAATTGCCAAAGTCTCACTAAATTGCTAAGGCTGGCTTTGAACCTATGTTCCTCCTGTCTCAGCCTCCTCAGTACTGGGATTATAGATGTGTGCCACCATACCCAGCTACTTATCACTCTTTAATCCTGGAAAAAAAAGATAATTCTGTTATCCTTATTTGTTCTTCGTGATTCATCCAAATTATTACTCTGTCTAGACACTTTGAACATTGCCTTTATTTCTTTTCAGAATCTCGAAATACATTAGAAAATGAGTAAGTCTACACACAGAGTATATGAAGTGATTTATTGTTATACTGGTTAAGATCCATTATGTACAAGTAGAAACTGTCAAAATTGTACAAAGAACCATTAGGTATTGATAAAGACAATTTTATAGACAAAACAACTGGAAAGTAGTTTTAACAAAAACAATATATAATTATGAAAAAAAGTACAGCACAAATTGTTCCACCAGATAGATTCCAGGGCTATGAAAAGTCTGCTATACAAACCTTAGGTTGACACGTGTTCAGTGGAGTTACATGGCTTAAAAAATTAGGTATAATGTAAAAATTTAAGTTTTTTCTCCCTCACTGTAAGTGGTAGGAAGAACCAAGATAACTTTTTATCCCAAATCTATACAGTTTAAAAATAATTTATGTCTTAGCACAAAGAAAGATTGAGAATGCTTATGTTCTGTAAACTCTGCTTTTCATGAATGCAAACTGCATCAGTTTTAAAAATTAAAAATTGTGCAATCAGAAGTAGACTCTTCCCTTTCTGGTAATTGTACCTTCTCTGACTTTATCCCTGAGCACTGTAGCTGAAGTTCTACATGTTGTCTCCGGAAAGCCATTCTGAAAATGATCAAGAAATCAGAATTATCCTGTTACCATCGGAAGATTAGGCACCAAGGAGGAGATGGTCTCCTTAGGAATACATCAGTGACAGAAGGGCCAGTTAGTTAAGCAGCTGGCATATCTCTTTGTGGACACAGCAGAGGAAGTCAACGTAAGATGCCCCTCCGTGGAGTCCTTTGTCTTCCACCAGGAGCTGCCGGAAAACCACCTCTGGCTGTTCTCGCTGCTTCACTATCGAGAGCTAGGGAAACAACAGCAGCTTGTTACAGACACACGGCTTCAGCTTCACCGATGTGGAGGAGCGCCTCCCACCCTGGGTAAGATGTGGAGGAGCGCCTCCCACCCTGGGTACTGCGATGGGATGGCCTGCCAGCGCCACAGCTGTCAGAAGCAGGGGCTCAGGAGAGGAGCACAGGCAGGCAGGCTTCTGAGGAAGGTGCAGGGGTGGAGTGTGGGCGCTGGACAGGAAGGCGTCCGGAGTGCTGGGTGCCAAGGAGACCTGCCGAGCACCGCCTGGGGCAATCTCATGGAACCCACACACCAATGCCCTGGAGGACTGTGCGGCCCAGCATGGACAGTGTGTGCAAGCTGGCCCTGCCAAACTCAGATGTGCTACAAACTTGAGGCACACTGGATTCCAACTTGATGTGAGAAAATGTAAAATGCTAGCAGCAGGTCCTACATGATTAGGAAGACCCTGTTACCAGATGCCTCAAAGGACTGACATGCTTCAGAGCCAGCTCATCCCCTGTCTCAGGAAGCTCTAGAGATGGGAGTCTCAGGGAGGCCCCTGCAGAATGTGTCGAATGCAAAAGAAGCCCATGGTCTCAACTCGACTCCCGGGCGCATGGTGAGGGAAGGCCAGCACAGGCTGTGCCTGGAAAGGGTGGTGTCAGTCTTAAGTGCGCTGGATGGCTCAGCCATCTTCAGCAGGCTGGCGTGCACAGCAGCTGGGCGGGGAGGGAGATGGGAGCACAAGACAGACTCCCAGGAAGCCTCTGGTGGGCTGCAGGTGAGGACAGGGGAACACAGGAAGGAGCGAGAAGCAGAATGCTGGAGAAGCAACAGCTGTGACAGCGGAAGATTCATGGACAAGAGCCAGTGGGGAGGGAGCCTGCAGAGCCGTCCAGGGCACACCATGAGCGGGCAGGACTAGAACTGAGTACCATGCCTTGACTCCAGTCTTCTGGGAACATACTGGGGTAAAACCTTTCTTTGTCCTCCCCAAAATAAGGATGAGGTCTAAGCCAGGCACAGTGGCGCACACCTGTACTCCAGTACTTGGGAGGCTAAGACAAATCGGAGGTTAGAAGCCAGCCTTGGCAACTCAGTGAGGCCCTGAGCAACTTAGACCCTGTTTTATATAATAATAATAATAATAATAATAATAATAATAATAATAATAATAATAATAATAAAGGCCTGGTATGTAGCTTGGAAGTAGAATGCCCCTGAGTTTAATCCCTAGTACTGCCAAAAAAAAAAAAAAGTCTTAAGTGGTTGATTCTCAAAGAAGTAATTAGCATAACCTGAAAGGTAGCATTCCCTCTAGATCTGATTTTGTTACTTTTGATCCTTCCGTTTCAGCATTTTTGAAAACAGGGTCTTACTGAGTTGCCTCGTGGCCTCTGGCCTCCCCATGGCCGGCCTGGTGTGCCATCATGCCAAGCTCAACGTCAGCTTTTTCTCCTGCTCAGTCCCCCTCTCATTTTTTTTAGTGGTGGTAGTGCTGGAGACTGAACCCGGGGGTGTACTGCTTCTGACCTACCCCCTAGTCTTTTCTAAATTTGGAAGCAGGGTTTCACTAAGTTGCCACATGCTGGCCTTGAGCCTGCAACCTTTCTGTCTCACTCTCCCAGTCAGTCCTGGGATTGCAGGTGCATATGCTCCTGGTGGCTGAATCCTGACTCTAGAAATTTATTTGTATTTGTGTGGGGAATCCTGAGTATGGAGAGGTGCTGAGCAGCTGGCCCTGTACCTGCTGGGCCCAGGTGTGCCACCCACGCCCACCGGCTCCTTCCTGGGGCCTTGGTTCACATCTGTCACTTGGAGGTGGTGCTGACAGGCAGGTGGGATCAGGTGTGCCCCAGTCCCTCAGCTTTGACATCTGCCAGGAGTAGTAGATACTTTAAATTCTATCTCTGTGTAATACCCTGGGAAGGCCAAAGAAATCTTACAAATAAAGGAGATAAATTAGCAGACAGTGCCTAAGAAAATCTGATTCAAGTATTCCAGCCAAAATTATTTGGCTGGAATTATCAGCTGCTTTGTTTTATTTACATACCGATTTCAAAACTTACCCCAAGATGGTTTTTTTTTTTTAATTTTGCAGAACTGAGGATTGAACCCAGGGTCATTCTACCTCTGAGCTATACCCCCAGTCCTGTTTTTTATTCTTTATTTTGAAACAAGGTCTCACTAAGTTGCAGAGGGCCTCACTAAGTAGCTGAGGCTGGTGGCAAACGTATGCTCCTCTGGTCTCAGCCTCCCAAGTACTGGGATTACAAGTGTGCACCACCACATCTGGCTACTTACTTTTTAATTTTATTTTTTTGTGTGTGAGTGTGGTACTAGGAATTGAACCCAGAGGCATTCTTACCTTCAGGCTACAACCCTAGACCTTTTCTTATTTTTTGCTTTGAAACAGGGTCTCTGGTTTGCTGAAAGTCTCACTGTGTTGCTGAGGCTGTTCTCTAGTCTGCGATCCTCCTGTCTCAGCCTCTCAAGTATTGAGATTACAGGTGTGTGCCACCATACCTGGCTGCCCCAGATGCTTTTATAACCTAAGCTGGTATGGCCTTGGTCAGGGTTGTTGGAAAGGTGGGAGAAGTGGGGGAGAGTCTTGTTTCCCTGGGGGAGGGCTGTGGAGCAGGAGGGCCAGGTCAGCCTGTCTCTCCTGCGGGGGACAGGGTAGGGAGGCAGCTGTGGCCAGAGGGAAGGGTCGTCCCTGCTGTGTGTTCTAAACCTGTAGCTTCAGCCATCTGGTGGGACCTGGTCTGTCTCCAGAGTGTTTGGGCCAGTTGTGTGGGGAAGGGATCTGGCTGAACCTTGCTGCCACCTCTGGGCTCTGTCCTTAAAAGGAACCCAGGTGGGTCTATGTGGACTGAAGGCAGTTCTGGAAGGGCCCTGGGTTCACAGCTCTCTCTCTCTCTCTCAGCTCCACCTGGGGCTGACATTGGGACTTGAGTATCTATCTTGCTCCACAGGAAGTGGCCCACAGCACTGCTCCTTAGAGGCCTGCCTGGCAGACTGTACTGCAGTCCTGCAGTGGCCACTATCACCAAAACCCCAAATCTGGGAGACTAATTCTGAACTTGGGGTAAAAGGTAGCTGAGCAGCTGGGACTCAGAAACGAGGTGCGATATTCTTGGGTTCTGGGCATTTAAAATTATTTTACTCAAACACAAGTACCAGAGCATTTTGTGTGCTACTGCAGTAGTTTGCACCAGGCAGCAAGGGGAAGCTTGCCCCAGACCTCCCCGGAGGCAGGCTGCTCACCTCAGTGGGCTTGCGGTCACGAGTTAGCACCCAGAAGCAAAGACACAGCCACGCAGGGTGCTGCTGCAGCTGTGATTGTAAGTGGGTAGATGCTCTTGGGTCACGAGTTTATTACCAAAGATTATGGCACAAGAATACAGAACATTCATTTGAAAACCTTTAAGAAATTAAAAAGCACTTCAAAGAGAAAGAAAAATCTTATTTTTACCTTCATTGAATATGGCTTCTTATGTTGGATAATACTCATGATCGTCCTGAGCTGTTGAGAGTGTGGGTTTCCCAACTCAGGCAGTGACGTCTAGATGGAAGAAAACCACAGTTTCAGCACAATTCATGAGTTAGGTTGAAGCGGCAATATCAGAATGTTAAAAAAGCATCCTTCTAGTACCATATCATATGGACAGCTTGGCTCACTTACCTGAAAACTAAGACGTGGAGAAAATGATCCCCAAATTACTCATTTTTGTTGGCAAACATTCATAACAAACCAATTATCTTGTGTTTGAAAATAAGAATCGTCTGGGATCTGACATGCATGCCACTGAACTGGCACGCAGGTGTGACTTAGAGCAGGGTGCCTCTGACCGCTTCCTACAGGCTGCGGCCAGGGCCTCCGGGCCCATGAGAACCCCATGAGGATCACTCTCCAGGAGTGCCTGGCCAGTGGTTAAGGAATCAACCCATGGACCCTGGACTCAGGTATCTCAAGACAGAGTGAAACACTCCCAGAGGAGCGTGCCAGACCTGGGAGCACTCGAGAGCCGCTGGGAGGTGAGTGAGGGCGCGCTGCTGCAGAGCTCCAGGTTAGGGAAGGCCGAGATCATGTGTTCCACAGGGGTTGGGGGGCACTCACCTTGCATTCACATGCCATCTCTACGTGTATTCCTTGGCATCATGGTGGGTCCTTTTTTTGTGTGTGGTAATGGGGAATGAACCCAGGGACATTCTATCTCTGACCTATACCCCAGCCCTTTTTATTATTATTATTTGTTACTTTGGAACAAGGTCTGGCTAAGTTTCTAAGGCTGTCCTCAAACCTGCCGTCCTCCTATCTCAGCCTCTCTAGTACTATAATTATGGGTGTGTGCCATGGTGCCAGCTTCTGCGCTCTTTTGAGTATGCAGCTTGGAGTTGAGAATGAGCCTGAGCCATGAATTCCACCTCTGCCACTGACTACCCGAAACAACTTGTCACTGCGCCGAACTGGCTCATCTGTGAAACATGGACCCAACAGCCTCTCGCTGATTTGTTAAGAGAATGAAACGAAATGGGGTTGTCAGGAGACGAGCATGGCAGGGCCTCCGTGTACAACATGGATGTCAGCAGTTTTTACTAAAGCCATACTTCAGTTCACACGTAGGTAAGTACCCATTCCGTTAACTACATTCTCATTTCATCAAAACACGAATTTCTCATTTGTATGAGGTACTCTATGCCTTATTTTCTTTTTTGTAATATAAAATTTATTTCAAAATCTATACAATGTACATTATCCCCAAACGATAAAAATACTTACCATATCTGTATTAATGTGTGCAAAAGATGGCACATTAAATATGCCCTGGATCAGTTCTGGTGGGCTGCTTACTCCCAACCACAAGAACATGTTCAGGCCATTAGCCAGAAGAAAGATCCCACCTTCCGAGAGCCGGGACTCAGAGCAGCGCACAGCAGCAGGCAGCGAGGTGCTCTTGACATCCAGCGTGTGCTGCGCGGTGAAGGGGAGAGTGAGAGGCTTTCTTCCTCCCTCTCCTTCCCTCCCTCTTCCCTCTTCTCCCTCCCTTGCTCCCTCCCTACCAACGCATCTTTGGTGAGAGTCTACTATGTACTGGGCATCATTCTAGACATACACAAGAGTCCTGACTTGTGCACCTGTTTTGTTTTGTTTTAGACAGGATGTAAAATATATAGACTCTATAAGAGCTATAGGGAGAAACAACAAAACAGGCCTGTGGCCAGGCCGCGGGGACTGGAGGTGGGTGGGCAGCCACGTGGGCAGCCTGGGAGCCTTGGCTACATGACAGCCAGAGCCCTGTCCTGAGGTGTCTGTAGGCAGCAGGGCAGCAGGGGGTTTGGAGTGGGCACCCTGCTTTTCCTGGGAAGGAAAGCGCTGACCCCCCGAGCAGACAGGCCAACAGCATCTCACAGGGCCACCCTGACCTCTGGGGGGAAGACTGGGAGGGGCCGGGGTGGGGTGGACCGGCCACCGCAGCACTGCAGAGGAGCCAGCAAGGAGGGCGCCTTGGTCAGCGTCCAGGCATGCTGGGAAGGAGAGCTGGCCTGTGGCCAACACACGGGGCATGGGTGTGGGAGAATGGAGATCGGGGAGGTCTCCAGATGGGGAGGGCAGGGCAGGTGGATGAGGAGGGGCCAGGGCAGGACCAGGGGCTGCCCCATGTCCCAGGAGAGAGGCCGCTGGAGACGGGACCTGGGAGTCAGAGCATATAAATGATGGCTAAACCAGGAGAACAGGCAAGCCCTTCCACAGACTGAGTGCAGACAAAACAGCTTCCTAGGACGCAGCGCCTGGACCAGCCGGTGAGCTGAGCAGGGTCAGCCAGCAGCAGAACACAGGCGCCAAGGCGCTCCAGAGTGAGCACAGACACTGACAACGACTGGATCTCAGAAAAAAGGACGGGAGAAGAGAAAAGGACGGGAGTGAGGGGCACTGCCCTGTGCTCTGTGGGAGTGCTCAGGTGTGGTGTCCAGCCCCAAGAGCGGCCCCGTGCGCTGACTCCCTCCCCCGCAGGCTGGTGGGCAGGCCTGCCTCACGCCCCACCAGCCTGCACAGTCTGGGTATCAGATGTCTGCTGACTGGCAAGCCCGGCTACATTTGAGCAAGGCTGGTCACAGCCAATCTGACTTGGCGTGGGACATGTGTACATGTGTAGATGGGCACACATGTGTGTGCAGCTTGATCCTGTACGTGTGCCAGCTGCCTTGAGTGCCCTAGAGTTCAGCAATTGAAGCTTAGCTGCTTGGACGTGTTTGCAGACATCTCCAGGTGCCTGCTCAATTGAAGATGACCAGCTCGGGAATCAGGAGGGACAGTCATTCCCTCCTGACCACCCCGGGCCACCACTGTGCTGGCACGCTGTGCGAGCCGCCCCACGGCCCGTGTCTGAATGCTGTGGCGCGCTGGGCGCCTTTGTGGAAGGCACGAGGCCTGGCCTGCTTGGGGGCCACGCAGTGCTTACTATGGGCAGGAGCTGTGGGTAGAAGAAGAGCTGGGTGTCAGCCACGCCCATGGTCATGACCAGCTGCCTCTGGTACGCCCGCTCATCCGTGGAGATTTCGGGTCTGCTGAGCAGCACACAGTTTTTTAATAAAGAATTCATGTACACTGGCAATACCTTCATGGAATCTGGTAGAATAAGCTGAAAAAGAGACATTTGTTTAATATGCTTGACATTTGCTGAGAAAGAACCGAGTTTCATCTACAGGGCAGAAACACCATTTGCTTTTGGAGTTGTGGCGATTAAAGGCATGCCCCTCCCCATCCTCACTGTGGCTCCCAGGACCTTCCTCTCACTGCTTCAGAACACACACCACGCCACAGCTCAGCAAGGCAGCAGGTCTAGAAAGATAGTCTGATAGCTGAAAACCCTCCAGTAAGAGCCAGGCACAGTAGCACATGCACACCTGTAATCCCACGACTTGGGAGGCTGAGACGGGAGGATCGTAGGTTTGAGGCCAGCCTCAGCAACTGAGTGAGAACCTGTTTCAAAAATGAAAAAATAAGACAGGGCTAGGAGTATAGCTCAAAGGTAGAATGCACCTGGGTTCCATCCCCAGAACCACAAAAGAAACAAATTCATAGAGTAGCCTCTGTTGCTTAAACTTTCCCCAAGTCAGTTCTGTAAGAACAGTTAATAATCAAGTCTGACCTGAGTGTCACTTGGTGTCTTTAACAGTACAAGTCAACAAAGGACAGGCCCAAACCGAAACACACAAGAGACAACGCTAACCGGTAAAAGATCCCTGAAATACCGGGTCTATAACTGTTATCTATGTCAGTGGTGAAAAAGTATACACAATTATCAGAATCCACACTGAAGCTAGGTGTGGTGGTACACACCTGTAATCTCAGTACTTAAAAAGAGTCTGAGACAGGAGGATTGCAGGTTTGAGGACAGCCCCAGCAAGCTAGTGAGACCTGTTTCAAAAAACCAAAGAAAAAATCGGGCTGTGGGTGTAGCTCGGAGGTAGAATGTCCCTGGGTTCTCTTCCCGGTATCACTCACACACACACACACACACACACACACACACACACACACACACACACACACGTCAACACTGAAAAGAACATTCCCTGGTGCTCTGTTAAATCTCTGTACATCACAGGTCTCTTCTTAGAGCTAAGCTAGGGGTACAGACATTCAGCCAGACGTGTTTCAGAGCGTTTTACTTGGTAGTTTCTTTCCGAGCAACTTCCAAGCTCCTTCCAGAGATGTTTTCTCGTGAGAACACTCTCAGTGTATGTGCCTCTGGCATAAAGCATCTCTGTGTGACACTTGGTTCCGGGTCACTTTCTTGGTGAAGGAAACTTGATCAGAACACGGAGGCCCTGGTCGTGGCCCTGTTCCTCAGCCCGGGCAGTTTTGGGCTGGGTGCTGGCCAGGCCTCTTACACACATTTCCACATAGAAACACAAACTACCTGGGAGTCGGTTCTGTGTTAAGACTGTATCTTGAGACTGAGCCGGTTGCTTCTAAGTGGCCAGGTCACATGAAGCAGTGTGGCGTCTGTCATCCTGGGGCCACAGTGGGGCGTGCGTGACCCACGATGACGCCCTCAGGGCCAAGGTCCGATAGAGGAGGCAGAGGGAGGACAGCAGAGGAGGGTACCGAGGATGGAAACTGAGGAGGAGGAAATGGGTTGATGACAGAGGGCCGGGGCGGCTCAGCGCTGGGGCTGCCTCCTGGGTGGGCCCTGGTCCCATCCCCGCACCGCCGAGACAGACAGACAGACAGACAGAGCATCTTGAAGAAAGAAGGAAGAGGGAGGGAGGGAGCAGGTGAGACAGGGAGGAAGAGGAGAGCAGATGAAAACAAGAAACAGTCTTAATGTTTCTGAGGCAGAGAAGAAAATGTATCAACAGATCATCTGTATAAAACCTCCAACTTTCTCCCAAACTGCCCTTCTTGTGAGAACAGAGTGGGGATCCGGCTCAGTTTCGCAGAACTTGGAAAACTGCTAAGAAACAGCAACAGAACCCCCTGCACTTGCAGTGCAGGTCAACAGACTCGCTCTCTCAGCTCACGGCACCGCCAGACGGGCTGACCTGGGGTAGAGGGACTGAGCCTAGGGGCATTCCACCTCCGAGCTATACTTGTAGCCCTATTTTTAATTTTGTGTGTGGGTGGTGCTGGGGGTAGAACCCAGAGGCTTTTTACCTTTGGGCTACACTCCCAGACCCATTTTCTTTTTTATTTGGAAACAGGGTCTCACTAAGTTGCTGAGTGCCTCACTAAGTAGCTGAGGCTGGCTTTGAACCTGTGCGATCCTCCTGTCTCAGCCTCCCAAGCGCTGGGAATACAAGCAACCACACCTGACCTAGACCTATTTTTTTGAAACAAGGTCTCACTAAGTTGTTAAGGGTCTTGATAAGTTGCTGAGGCAGGTCTTGACCCTGCAATCCTCCTGTCTCAGCCTCCCAAGTACTGGGATTACAAGTGTGCACCACCATGCCTGGCAATGTGATATGTTCAAGCTGGGAATGATGAGCCATGAGATTGAATAAGACAGCCTATCCCGCATTCGTAAGCCTAAAACTTGTTTCAGTTTTCTCAGTCACGCCCTAACCGGCCTCCATGACCTGGCCCCGGGTGCCGTCCTGCGTCTACCAGAGGGGCACGTGAGCTAGAGCAAATGTAAAAATCAGCATGGACCCGAGGTTTCTGTCTATGGACGTCGAAATGAGTCTTACCTAAGGGATCTTCTGAAATTTCAACTACTACAGGAAGGCCAGAGACAATTCCTTCAAAATTCTTCTTAAGTAGGAAGAATTCCAGTATTTATATTATAACTCACTTATGTTTATAAAACACAATGTGATTACTGCATCAGCGCATGTCAACATTGCTTAAGATGTCTGAAATGTAGTTAGGGACACACATTTCACAACAAAATACCCGTATCTATATACAAGCCAGAACTTGCTTATTTTATGAAATATACACTTCTTACACATCTGTTCTTATGTGTATACACGATGTGGTAACTGTCAGCTAAACAGGCACACACATCTTTGATTCATGCACTTTGTAAAGCCCAGCTTTTTTTTTTTTCAGTACTCGGGTTGGAACCCAGAGCATTCTACCTCTAATCTACACCCCCAGCCCTATTTTTTATTCTTTATTTTGAAACAGGGTCTCACTGAGTTGCAAAGGGCCTCACTAAATAGCTGAGGCCGGCTGCGAACCGTGATCCTCTGGTCTCAGCCTCCCAAATGCTGGGATTACAAGTGTGCACCACCACACTTGCCTAGCTGTAAGGCCCAGTTTTTAACGTTGGCTATAAATACATGGCAGTCCCCAGGCGCCACCCAGCGCAGGGCAGCAGGCCTCGGAGGGGGCCACATGCTGAAAGGGGGAGGAGCTGTTTGAACCCCCCTGGCAGGCAGCTTACCTGGCTGGTGGCAGAGGGGCTCGCACAGTTCTTCCGGTAGCATGCCAACATATGTGCAGTCTGATTAACTAGAATTTCCCGGATGACCTTCAAAGGCTGGTGTAAAACTGCTTTAAAAGCTGTGTGAAAAAAAAAATCATAAAGACCTCAAAGTTTTAGAAACCGAGCTCTTCAAATAACAGAAAAGGACAAACTTCTATTACCTTCAGATCAGCCAGCATGGATAACAGTATTTAAAAATGTTACAGCCATCAGCTGATAAGTCTCTTCTGGATTAAACGTGACAGGTGGCAGATGGAGAACAAGGGCTATTTACAGCCGAAGGTTACTGTGTCCAGACTTATCATCAGAATATGATAAACAGAGTCCTCCACACAGAGGACAGACAGCAGTGTCTCTCTGACACCCTGAATCCCATGGGCTAGACTGCTGCTGCTTCCAATCCTTAGGGTGGCATCTCGGAACATGCAGAGGTGGTGGGCTGCCAACTCCAAAGATACCCGGGTGTGGCTGGCAGAGGCTAGCCCAGTGTCAGGCACGGTCTCCTACATCCCCACGGTGGCAGGGGGCACAGGCACATCCCCATCCCCTCCCAGATTCAACTCGTATTCCCACAGGAAGGAAACTGCACAAATCTGCACAGCTCGGCCTGAACCGAGGGATCCCGTGTACTAATCTGGACTGACACTGATGCTCTACTGCGCACCTGGCTCGAGGAGGCCCCACCTCCCACCTCACGCCACTTTACCACACTTCGCGGCTGGTGATACCAAGAGCTGAGCCCCGGCTAATTCCTACCAAGGCTTTCTGTACCACAGGCTAGCCAAGGGTTACCTGACTTGGCAAAGAAGTTGATGAGGGCGTCCGTCTCGCAGCACTTGTAGAGGTCGGCCAGCTGTGAGCTGCAGCTCAGGCTGAGGTTGTGGATCCGGAGCCTCCTGTGGCCCCCGATGGTCGTGTATAGCACCGCGCACTGCAGAAGTGAACAGACAGGACGGCTCAGCCTTCCAGGGACTTCCTGTGCCCGGGAGGGTAGTGACCAAACACCTGCTGGGCTTCTGGGTGGCCTGCCACTCAGACACGAAGAGCGCTTGCCTGCCACCTCCTGACCAGACTCCACTACAAGGATCCAGGTCCTAGACGCTACCTTCAGTGCTGCGGCCCCTCGAGGGCCCCAGAAAGCAACTACCTTTGCCGCGTACTTGAGTCTCATGCTGATGATACACAAGAGCGGCACTTGTAGACACACCCACGACCTGTGACTATGAAACGTGGGAGTCCTTCCTCTCTTAACGCCACTCTCTTCCACTGTTAAGTGTGGTGTGATGTCTGGCAATCAGCTGTGTCTTTTCCTGTTTTAACTGAAAATCTCCATGGCTTCTAGTTAATTTTAGTTACTACAAAGTCAAATCCTATTCTACTTGCTAATAAATCGAGGTAGGGCTGAATTGTGCCCCAAATCCACATGTTGAAGTCCTGAATGCTAACAGATCTCAGGATATAGCTCTGTGTGGAGAGGGCCTTTAAGGAGGTGAATTAATGACCATGGGTCATTGGGGTGGCCCTCCTCTGCAGCCCTCAGGACCTCCCTGGGAGGAAGCAGCTCTGCGGCCAGCCGTCCAGCGCCTGGCTCTCTGCTGGCAGGGGGAGCCCCCAGTGTGTGGGCCTGGCGGAGGCAGGAGGAGCAGCTGGCGATGCCCATGGTGCCAACCACGTGGCCCCCACAGGGCACACAGGGCTGCATGGGGCGTGCACAGCTTATATATCACCGTGTGAGCCGCAGGGAGACCCGCTGTCCAGTGGCATTTGCCTCTGCTGTGGCCTTTTTATGGGTAGACTGAGGCAGTTGGTGGGGCCTCCAGGCCCCGCTGACAGGCTGTAACAACCAAGGCAAGGTGAGGCTGGGCACCTGGATCAAGGCCCCGCCGTCCTCGCTCAGCTTGTCGTCGTGCTTGAACTCCACGGTCACCGCCTTGTCCTCGTCCACGGCCGCCATCTCGACGTCAGTGGTGTTGTTCATGAAGACCCCTCCGAAGAAGTCGGTGGCTCTGAAGCCTGGAGGGAGACGGCCGGTTGCGTCTACTTACTTCGCTGTTCTTTTTGTTGTTGTCCTGCTGTTTAGTCTGAAGACAGTGATACCTCAGAGCCCAGCCCATGAGGGCAGTTACCTGTGCTGGTGCGGACCCTCATAATCGCATCAAAGCCTATTTTCTTTTCGATGTCATTTCTGAGGTCGTTTAAAAACCGGTGGCCATCCAAATGCAACTGAAAAAATAAAGCATCCTCAATGTCCACCAGGTGGCAGTAAAATACTAACAATTTTTATTTTTAAAAACCTGGTTTTAAATAATTCCTATTTTGTCACTCTGATTGAGCATATTGATGTGCCTAGCTTATGTTTCCTTGACTAAAAAAATTATAAGATCTTGGAGAGTGACTCTTAAGTTCCCAAAGAAATTCACATCTATTACTTTCTTCATTTTTATAACATTTAGATGGGAAAATCTATTATGTTTTGTGTTTGGTTTTTTTTTTTTTTTTTTTTTTTTTGATGGTACTGGGGATGGAACCCAAGGGCCTTCTACCTCCGGAATACACTCCCAGACCTATATTTTATTTGGAAACAGGGTCTCTTAAACCAGCTGAGGCTGGTTTTGAACCTGCGCGATCCTCCTGTCTCAGCCTCCCAAGCATGGGGATTACAAGCGTGCACCACCACGCCCAACTGGGAAAATCTATTATAAATTCTATTTGCACTTGGGAAAATAGAGAGTGCATAAAGGGCCTTGTCAGGAGTTGGTGGCAGAGACAAGACTAAGTCCCTACCCAGGAGATTGCCAAGGAAAGACTCCGCCCCAGGACCTTAGTCTGACCACACTGGGCTTTGGGGAGACGCAGCCCAGCTCCTGCTGAGCAGTGGAATTCCCCTCTCCTGGCCTTGCTAACCACTCAGCCAGTGCTGCATCTCAGCGGCTATTCACAAGCCATGACTAAACAACACTAATGCCATATGCTTCTGTGCACAGTGCCATGCTGGGTACTCAGAGGAGGAAACACACTGGCCGGTGCCAGCGGCCACAGTGCTGTCCAGCCTGGTCAGTGAGGTGCCGGGCAGTTCTCACGGGTTCAGTGGGAGAGAGGCAGACCCCCCTTCATCTCCCAGCCCCAAGGCATGGAGGGGGAGACAGGCAGGGAGCTGATGACCCAGGCCCATCCAACTACTCCCTGCGAGTTCTTGCCCTTATTTGTACCTTTCTCTCTTATAATACTATTGAATGGAAGACATTCACATTGCCAGCTGCCCACAAAGGACACAGCTTTCTTAACCCATGAGCTAAGGTACAAATTAAAATAGGAGTAAATGGAGCAGGACCAAGGGCTGTCGTCTCACCTGGAAATTGCTGTACTTGTAGAGTGTCCCTCCAGTGAGCTGGGGGACAAGGCCCAGGGAGGCCAGGTCCACATACTGACTGGGGAAGAGGAAGAGTGTCACGGAACAGCCGTGGGTCACACAGTCCTTGGCCAGAGCGTCGTAGACATTGCTCTGGGGCTGGAAAAGGACCTGAAAACAAAGGTGCCAGGAAGGGAAAAGGAAATACTTAAAATCTGTGTTTCTGCTTAATTATTATTGAAATTATAAAATGGAAAATGTGTTTTTTCCAGGGAGATATCAGGCTACAGATGTATTTGTAGGCATTCCATTTACACGTGTGTGTGTGGGGGGGTGCTGGGAACTGCACACAGCTCCACCTTTCCATTATCTCCTGCTTGCATCCTGCACACGGCTCCCTTCCCCCACGGCCTCCCCACTCAGGCTCAGCTGAGGGCACCAGAGAAAGGCTGGGCTCTAATTCTAACACAGATACTTAGATGAAGCTCACAGTGAGCTTAGCTTTTCCCCTTTCCTTCAAAAAAAGACACACTGACTCTTCCTCTGCCGCTCATACAGGCTAAGGCATCTCCAGGAATGACACAGTAATAAAGCACCTTCTCTTTGTCTGTGTTGACCAGCTTTCTGTCCTCTCTGTTTTTGAGCTTCCCTGGTGCTTCCGCCGTCGGCAGGGAGGAATGGAAGATGAACAGCTTCCCCGGGCATTCCGCGGCCTAAAACAGAAGGGATAGGAGTTGCCTGTGGGGCAGGCCTTACTCTAAGGGACTCACTGTGGTCATCTCACACCATCTGCAAGGCATCCTTCATGTCCTTGGGCAGGTACCAATTCTCTCA
Organism: Muscardinus avellanarius; assembly: GCF_963383645.1. Taxonomy (NCBI): domain Eukaryota; kingdom Metazoa; phylum Chordata; class Mammalia; order Rodentia; family Gliridae; genus Muscardinus; species Muscardinus avellanarius. Next base: position 181,671 of record NC_137791.1, read on the forward strand.
CTTCACACCCTGGGAAACTGAGGCTTACCAAGGCGAAGCCTAACGCTACATGTCTGGAATGAAAGTTGGTATCTGAGTGCTGGTCCGTGTGGCATGATGCTTTGAAAGCTACTGAGACGATACACACGTTTTCCTCCAGCCCACCTACATTTAGACTTTCAGGACCCCACGAGTCCCACACTATAAAACCAGACAGCAGAACAGAGGGCAGATCCCAGGGTCACAGTGCCAGAGGAGTGCTGCCTCGAGCCTTTAGTGCACAGATCAATTACAGCTGGTCTAAGGGAGATGCAGGGCTTCTTGACCCTCGTCTGACTGGCTTCCCTCTAGCTGCGCTGCACAGCCCCGCGGTGCCTGAGCCTGGCCACAGTCCTGCCAGGCGCTTGGCTCTTTTGGAGCCCCTGGGGCTTTCTGGCATAGGAGAAGCCCACTGCCCTTGATCTGGGCGGAGCAGGAAGGGCAGGAAGCTGGGAGGAACTGCTGCCAACAGCGGCTGTGCCCATCTCCATAAGCCTCTCCTGGAGCCCGCGGCAGCCTCGTGCAGCAGCTCCACTGTTGCGTCTCAGGGTGGGAGAACCACGCCTAGCCTTGGCCACTTCCTCTGCAGGTAGACAGGCTGCTTCCCAGCCCAGGCCTCCTCGCTTGCCCCTGCACTGGACATTTCAGTCTTGCCTTTCTTGATTCTCTAGGACACACCGTGTGCCTCACTGCCTCTGTATCTGCACTGTGTTTGGCTTCTCTAGCTTGGAGCATCTGTCCCCCTTTCCTGCCTGAAGCTGTGGGTGGAGAAAGCTGTGCTAAGTCGGTGCTGGGCTGTGTGGGGCTCAGGTGTGAGATGTACTTTTAATTATTTGATACTGACAGTAAGGTGCTTAGCTGAGGGAACAGGTCCCTTAAAGCGAGACTGAGCGAGCTCAAGGCCAACCCTGTCCCGGTGTGTCCCTCGCAAACGACCTGATGCCATGGTGTGTCCGTGCCATCAGTGTGACCTGATGCAAGGGGTGGGGTCACAGCTGCTCTCTGCGGGAAGTGGGCTTAAGCCTGCAAGCTGAGCTGACTGCTGCACGTGCCCCACAAGGTAGGTCCTCAGAGCCAACTGCACCAGAGGGGGCGAGGGCGGGCGGGTCACTGCCGGGTACCACTTAGCGGGCTTAGCACTCTGAATTCCGTCATTTTCTACTTTCTCTACTTTCTTTGCGTGAGATGACCACAATGAATCCCTTAGAGTAAAAATGTCTAAAACATTTAAATAGAAGAAAAGGTATAACACTTTAAAAAAAACCAACTTTTCTTTCCTTTCCCAACTGACTCCCCTAAGGAATTTGCTATAAAAAATTCTTGTGGCCAGGTGTGGTATTGCATGCTGGTCATCCCAGTACTTGGGAGACTGAAACAGAAGGATCACAAGTTTGTGGCCAGCCTAATAAAAAATAGGGCAAGGGGTGTAGCTCAGAGGTAGGATGCCCCTGGGTTCCTTCACCAGCACACACACCACACACACACACACACACACACACACTCCTGTTTCCACCTAGGTAGCCTCTGATCCTGACGCACTGGACTTCGGCACCATGGGGGTGAAGCTCGGGTCCTCATTCCTGCCTGAAGGCTGCAGTCCAGCCTTTCATCAGCTGAGTGACACTAAGGAAATGATTTAACTCCTCTATGCTTCAGATATCTAATATTTGAGTAGGAGAAATATGAACTATGCAAATGCTGGGAGAATGCCATCATTTAGTAAGGGTGTCAGTCATGATTAAATACACTTGTTAAATGGCCTGTGCAGTCAAACTGAAGGAAAAACTTACAGGCCACTAAAAGCATAAAGTTCACTGGGCCTGGTGACGCAAGCTTGTAATTCCCGCGGTTGGGAGGCGGAGACAGGAGGATCACACAGTTTAGAAGCCAGCCTTGCTGGCTCAAGAGACCCTGTTTCCAAATAAAAAGTATAAAATAGGAAAATAGGTCTGGGAGTGTAGCACGGAGGTAGAAGGGTTTCCAGGAACCCCAGTACCACCAAAAAAAAAAAAAAAAAAAAAAAAAGCATAAAGTTCAGTATGGCAAAAACCACAAAATGTAGTCACTATTAGATTTAGATTCATAATTTCATTAATCATGTACTTATAAAATCTTTTCTGGGCAGAGAATTTAAGCAAGAAAAAGCTCTATAGCATTATATGCCTTTATATCCCTACCAAATTTGTTATGTTTTGAGCAACTTGGCTGTGCCAACTGGAGGAGTCACAGAAGCGGAGGAAGGATGCTGGGCCTTGGATGGGAGGAGGCTGCGGCTGAGCAGGCAGCGCAGGCGCCTCCTGACATGCGGCCATCGTGGCCGGCTTTCTCTGCCTTCCGACTCTGCTCTTCAGACAAAAACTGTCCTGGAGCCCTGATGCTCCACCACAACTCACACTCTGCTGCCCCCTGGGAGGGGGGTGCTGGCTCTTTGGTTGACATCAGGCCCACTGCCACCCGCATCGTGCCCGGCAACGTGCAGAGTTTAAAAGATCGTCTAGTATGAGATGCTGCAGGCATGGAAACATTCACAACAGAAAATAGTATATCCCTTAACTGGACAGTTGGGTGACTGTAAAGAAAGTATGCAAAAGCAAAAGAGCTTTTCAAAGAGGCCTTATTCATCTCTGAGACAAGTGGCATGTGTTTCTTATTAGTTTTTGTCTCCCCTATTTGCTTTAGGTTTATTACCACTGACTGTATATGGCCTTTACTTGGCATCTCTCTGATAGAAAGGAGCCCTGACACTCAGAGGGGAGTCGGTTCTGAAATATCTTCATAGATACACCATAAGAAAAGCTCCACTCTGACGTGCTCTGATTTGTGTGCTCTGTCCATTTGAGCGCCTCATCCCTGCCCTGGGCTCCCGGGCTTTGCTAAGCTATTCGTTCCCATCCCCTGCTCACCCTTTTGATGTCAGCCACAGACATTATGCTTTGTAGCGCAGCTCCGTCCCCTCTGCCACACCGTGAGGAGGAGCAGCCAGGGCCCTGTTACCTGCCACAACAGAGGCGTCTCTAGATCTTACTGACGGAAAGAAAGAGCGAACAAAGGGAGAGGCCTCTCAACATGGCGATGCAAGCTCTCAGACCTGTTAGCTCTCTGCCTAACAACAACTCGAAATAGAAACCAGACAGAATTACATGGCAGCAGTTCATAAACTCACTTCTCGACTCCTGCTCTTGCTTAGGTGTCCTGTTATTGCTATTGCTAGCCATTTTACCTTAAAAGTTAATTGAAACTTAATTTTATTATTATTTTTATTTATTTTTTTGGTGGTACTGGGGATGGAACCTAGGGGTCCTCTACCTCTGGGCTACACTCTCAGACCTATTTTATATTTTATTTGGAGACAGGGTCTCTTAAGCCAGCTGAGGCTGGCTTCAAACCTGCACGATCCTCCTGTCTCAGCCTCCCAAGCGCGGGGATTACAAGCAAGCACCACCACGCCCGGCTGAAACTTAATTTTAATAATAAAATTGAAAGACTAACTTTGGGATGTTAGGGCCAAAGAGATTTGACTCTGGAGCTGAGGTAATGATTTGAGTAAGCGAGTCCAAATTGTTTTGCTTCTTAGGTTTCCTGTCTTTATTACTAGAAATGACGAGGGGGATTTGGACTCAGCTTCCCAGCTGGATGTGTGGTCTACCTCTCACCCGCTTCTGTCTCATCAGTGACCCCTTCCCGGTCACTGATGTCCCAGGGCCCTGTGCTTATACGTTTTAAAACCCCTTGGAAAGGAAGCGTGGGATAGGAATATTTCTCCCATCTCAAATTTTAGATGATGACTAACTTTAAGACTGATCACATGGACGGATGTGGTGGTGCACTCCTGTAATCCCAGTACTTGGGAGGCTGAGACAGGAGGATCACAGGTTCCAGACCAGCACCAGCAACATAGTGAGATTTTTAGCAACCTAGCAAGACCCTATTTAAAAAGAAAACAATAAAAAGGCCTGGGGGCATAACTTAGCAGTAGAATGCCCATGAATTCATTCCCCAGTGCCCCCCCACACCACACTACACACACACACACACACACACTACACACACACACACACACACACACACACACTTCACTTAAGAGCAAAGGGAGAAACCAAGCTGGAAGTCCTGCGTGGTCGGTCGCTTGGCTGGAACAGCACTAGTGCAAGCGGCAGTGGGAGGCCTCCCAGTCCTGGCCATTAAACCCGAGAGCCCAGGGTGGTTCAGAATAGTCTCCAGCAGACTGTGGGCTTCAGGACGACTATGCTTCCTCTCATACATGGAGCCTCCTCCTTCATTACTACTGTTTTTCTGTCTGTCTACTTGCCAGTCTTTGTGAGCGAGCAGCGGTGGCTTCTTCTCACCTTTAGTGCTTCCATGCCAGCTTGGACCACTGGGGCAAAGATGGTCTCACTTTCATTGGAGTCTGCAAACATCTCTGGAATCTGGTCCAATAAGCTAAGGAACAAGAGGTACCAATGTTTAGCATATTGTCATGAACTTCAAACGTAAATCACTGGCGTTTCCAGCCTGGACCTACAAGGCGATTATGTTATGACCCACACTAAGGGTGAACTACTGAGTGGATATCATGCCTTCCTAGGGCACCATATCTTAGCTTGGTTGGGACAAACCCATGACTTAGATGGGACATTAGCCTCTTTATAGATATTTTTATTCACCATACTACTGATCTCTGAGATCATAAATTCTTGAAACAGAAGCTTTTCTGTTTTGTTTGTTTGTTTTTAGTACTGGGGATTGAACCCAAGCCTTTGCACATGATAGTTAAGCACTGAGCCATATTTCCGGCCTTTTTTTTTTTTAAGCCCTTTATTTTGAGACAGGGTTTCAATAAGTTGACCAAGCTAGCCTTGGACTTGTGATCATCCTGCCTCAGCTTCCTAAGTAGTTGGCATTACAAATGTGTGCTACCACATCCACTGTATCTTTTTTTTTTTTTTTTTTTTTGGTATTGAGGATTGAACCCAGGGGCATTCTATCTTTGAGCTACAATTCCAGCTACACACACACACACACACACACACACACACACACACACACACTTTTTCTAAAAAAATGTCTCAGTAAGGCATGGTGGTGCATGCTTGTAATGCCAGTACTTGGGAGGCTGAGACAAGAGGATCGCAGACAGCCTCAGTTATTTACTGAGACCTTGTTTCAAAATAAAGAATAAAAAAATAGGTCTGGGGATGTAGTTTGGAGGTAGAATGGCCTTGGGTCTCATCCTCAGTGCTGTAAAACAAACAATCCGAAAACAGACATTCAATTGCATTTGATTATGAAGCTAGACACTAAACTGTATTAGGAGACATTTACTTGTGGATCACAGACTGCGACTCGTGGTAGTTGACGAGGAAGCCGTCCAGCAGAGGGACAAAGACCTCACCCACATCGGTGACCACCATCATCTGGGGCTGGGCCAAGTTGCCCTTCACGTTGAAGAAGTGCAGGACTCGGTGGTAGGTGACGAAGCCCACTCGGACCGCGGACACCTCTTCATGCTCTTCCCTGTGACAAAGAAGCATGTGGGGTCCTCCGTGAGTTTAGAACGGAGGTTTCTGTTTGAAAGTCAGGAAGTGTGTTTTCCACAGGATACATTACAGCTAGACATAGAAGGTCCCCTGACGATATCATCTACTAGTGTCCAGGGGGATAGAGCTTAGTCACGAGGGTGGTCATCTCAGCAGTGAGTAAATCCACCTAATGGATTCCTCTGGGTGTGTCTGGGAGGTGGGTTCTGGGGGCTGTGGCCTTGGGAGTGTATCTGGTTCCTCCTCCTCTCTCTCTCGCCTCTCACCTCCATGCTGTGAGGAACAGTCTGTGTCCCCTCTCTTCTCTTCCCGCTGCCAGGAGCCCTGAGATCCGTGGACGCTGGCCACACTGGATTGAACTCAAAATCTCTAACCATGAGCAAACGAGTTTTCCTTTGGGTTATAGCCATGAGGATACTGTAGCCTGAGAATACTACCGGATGGAACAGATGTTTCACATTCCATGGAAATATGTTTCTTTAAACATTTGTTTGAAGCTGGGCGTGGTGGTGACATTTGTAATCCCAGCATTTGGGAGGCTGAGACAGGAGGATCACAGTTCGAGGACAGCCTCAGCTACTACTTAGTGAGGCCCTTTGCAACTCAGTATGACACTGTTTCAAAATAGAATAAAAAATAGGGCTGGGGATGTCGCTCAGAGGTAGAATGCCCCTGGGTTCCGTCCCCAGTACCACAAAAATAAAAATAAAATAAAATAAAGACTAAAAAACTAGGGCCAGGGGTGTCGCTTGGAGGTAGAATGCCCCTAGGGTCCATCCCCAGACCCGCAAAAAAAAAAAAAAAAAAAAAAAAATTTGTTTGAGAAACAAAAAATGGCCCTAAAAATTCTCTTCACCATTGTGACCGCCTCGTTGACCACCTCGTTAGGTTCTACCACAGGAGGAGCCAAGTCTCTGCCTCTCGCCACACAGTGACGTGCAGGCTTCCTGGTTATATGGGGCTCTGCCCTGTGCTTTCCAGTGACCAGCTTTCTCATCTTTGCCCCTTGTTGTGATAGAACGAGTCTGGCAGAACAACACGAAGACATCAGCTGTCAGGTGAACCAGGAAACCCAAAGCCACACATTTCAAACATCATCATCACTAAAAACAAGCCAACTATCTACAGCTCAGAGCCACCAGGAACCTGACCCGAACTATAGGTGAAGCTTCTCAGTTCCTCCTTCCTGTGCTGGAAAAGCTGGACAAGTCTGGCAACTTCACAAGGCCAAAGACACACATTCAAAGTTAGATAGAGAAGACGAGGCTTTCCCTTCAAAAGATTGGCTAAGGGATGAACACACCTAAGACATCAGTTGAGACTTCAGGTGCTTTAAGGCGGCCACTGGGCAGGTCACTTGCTGTAGAACAAGAAGCAAATCGAACGGATGGGGTGAGCTTGCCATAAAAATACAGCTATGCACAGCCACAAATAAGTGTGGGCGAGAAACACCAGCTTTGTTTTAAAAGATGAAGGAAGGAAAGGCAGTTGGCTTGAAAAACACTTTCAAGAGAGAGACTGGATGGGGCAGAGAATAACCAGCATACCCCTCTGTCCTCTTCCTCCGTCCCTCTGCCAAAGCCTCACCTGCCATCTGAGGAAGGAGTGTGGGCTCAGTTCCATCAGGGCAGAGGGCATCACCTCCCCACTGCACTGGGGGGGGGGGGCCTCAGGGATCAGCGATAGCCCAGAGGGGCATTTCCAGAAACGGGAGTTAGTTCTCTCAGACTAACCGGCTCCAAGTCCAGCCCCCGAGGCTCCTGTGGCCACACGTCGGGGACTCCCGCCTGTCCTGGGCCTCAGCCTCCCTGCTCTGGCCCTTCCTTCACAACAAGAGTCACCTCGGTGTTTTGTAAACATCTCCAGTGCTTTTCCAAACCATCCTGGAGAGGATCATAACTTCAGCATCACAGATAAAAACAAAAAGGCTCCTGGAAAGTCCAGCATGCCTTCCAGCCCATTCTAGGGTAGAAAACACAGGCGTGCGGGCATCGAGGGCTGATGGCAACCCTGAGCCCCCAGCCCCTCTGCAGATAGGGTGCTGTGGGAGGAGGCTGAGGCGTGGGCAGGGCCAGCGCCAGCTTCAGACAGCGCCTGGGCCTGTCCTGCCTTCCTACCCCGTCCTCCCCTATGACGGGTGGCATTTTCCTGCCCGTCTAGATTCTAGTTCCCGCCTAATAACCGGTCTGTACATTAAGACAATTATAAATAGCTCTGATATAAGTGTTAGAAGGAGACAGGAGGGAAGGTAAAGGGCCTGCCAGAGACGGGCCCTGTGAACCTCTCCTGGAACCTCTCCTGCTTGCTTCTTCCTGCCCTTTGTCTTTCAAAACAAGCTTGGCTGTTTTGTCCCCACCTAGATTTATTTGGGGCTGTGTCTGTGCAACTCTATCCCTCCTATGGTAAGACTGCTATCAGCTTGGTTTACTTCTTTGTATGACAGCAAGTAGCATGTGGGCAGCCTGTTGAGAAGTCTTCTGCCCGGGTGATGGCAGGACGGGACTATGCTCATCTGTTGCTGCCAGGCTTAGTTTCTAGCTTTCTGTGTGCACTGGCCCTTTGCAAGGGCAGAGAGAGGCGCTTGTAGCAACTGTGACAGGCGCCAGGGGACAGACCGGGTGCTGCTGGGCACAAGGATATCTGCCATCGGTAACAAAACAGCAACTCAGTTCTCTCTCCTTAGAACTCTGTGGTGCCCAGCGCTTTGTTTCCACTGGAAAGTCAGTGCCGTGGAAAGCACACAGTTTCCCACAGCTGCCCAGTGCCCCCCAGCATGCATGCGTATGCACATACACTCTCTCTCCTCCACCCTGGGGTTCTCCATATTATCTAATCTATAATGCATTTTGAATGTCTTTCATCCTAGCATTATTTCTTTATCAACTTGTTTCTTTAGCTTTGTTAAAAAGACCACTCTGACGCTTTAAAGACTCAAAAGAATGGTGCTGGTGATTTATAACTAATTACCCAATGTCCTCATCAGCAAGAGATGCCAACTGGACACTCAGCACTTATGTCCTAGCCGTTACTAGTCCAGAATGCCGTGTACGTCACAGAAGAGCAGCAGCCCTTACTTTGGAAGGTTTTCCAGCACCGTCTTTAGTTCTTCGCATATGAGCTTGACGAGCCCGTTCTTCATGTTGCTGTAGGAGACGTCAATCATGAAGATGAAGGCTGGCGGGTTGGGGGGTTTGTTATTCTGCAAGAAGCACACAAATCACACCAACAGATATAATAATAAAGTAAATACATTTTGTAATCAAATTTAGTCACTCACTAGAAACTGGAAGGTCATCAAGATGTTTCATTTAATGTTTAGGATCTAACATCTATGGAATCAATTCATCTTCTAGAACAGTCTTATGCCAAAAAAGATAAAGGAAGCCGTTAATTTCCCTAGATATGACCTGAGTTGGGCTGCATTATACTGTCTAGCAGCGGGCTCTCCTGTCCACTTCTGCAGAGCTTCCTTGCCAATCCCTCACGACGGATCCCGCTCACTCTGCACAGTCCAGCTCAGCACGCACGCTCTCCATGCAGCTCCGGTTCCGTGCCTCCGACTACAATGGGGCTCTTAGAGGGCACTGATCCCCAGACTGCAACTGCAGGACAGCGACTGAAGTCAGATCCAGCTCAGACCTCTACCTCTGGGGTCCCGCCTAGCGCTCTCCTGGCCCATGCCAGGCCAGGCTTCCTCTCCACTTCCCTGGCTGTTGCTTTTCTACTTTCTCATCTCTGTGCAAAGGATCCCCTCCTCCCTACAGTTACCCAAGTTCCTTCCCAAGCTCCAGACTCATGTTATAGTGAACTACAGCACAGCTCCCAGAAAGGGCCCGTCAGCACCTCAGACACGCACACTAGGATTTATGATGGCTTCACTCCTGCTCTATCAGGATTCCTACAAGAAATGCACAGAAAACACGAGCCAAGGACGTCCCCCAGGGCAACTGCAGGGTTTTGTAAAGCCCTCCTACACACCCCAGCATACTGACAGGGCACTGGCCTGTGGGTACCGGCAGGGACTCTGACTGGCCGGTCACTGCCCAGCGGGTGGCCCAGGCCGCTCTTGCACTCCTTAAGCCTCAGTTCCCTCAAGTGAGGGTGGTGCTTACCACCCTGGGCCACTGTGAAGACTGGAAACACGAGCAGGAAGTACTCAGCACAGGCCCTCTCGCTTAGTAGGTGTCCAACAAACGGTATTTGCTACAGTTGATTTTGACATTAAGATCAACGAGCACGGATGGGGAATTATAGTTCTTCCGTATGTGTACGGTGTTTAAAACACACATGTTCAAATTAAAGAAGCTCTTTTTATCGCCCAAATCCCTAGGTCAGCTCATTTCTACTTCATTTACATTTTAAGTTATATAAAATTTAAAGATCTTTATAGCATACTACCCTAGTTGGAAAAATAGAAAGAAGATTAAACTTATTAAAAAACTTCAAAATGTACAACTTTTATTTGGTTTCTTACTTGCTGGGTGAGATTTCCCATGAAGTAAACTTTTGATATATTTCCAGACAACAGACTTTGAAGATACTAAGACTTTTGTTCCCAGAAACAGATTGACTCTCTGCCTAAGTTTCTACTAAAAAAGCATAAAATCAAGATAATGTAGCCTTCTGGGCAGAGAACTGGAAACTCAGAACATGATTAGATTTATGCTGTGGTTGCAGAGATCAGTGAATAAATTTTCCAGTGCCGGCTACGATGGCCACATTGCATTTAAGTAGAATATCAAATGTTTACGTTTTGCCAAGTGATTTCCCTCCAGTCAACAGCAGGAAGAAATAAATAACTGGCCAATGTGCTTGTACTTCAGGACATGCTTCTTGCCTGAAATGCAGCATTTGTACAAAAAATGTTTCCTATTTCCCTGAGTATGTCCAACTGTTTTACACTGGTAAAGCATTAACTGGGTCTATATAACATGATATGAAAATTATATCAAGCACTAAAATAAGTGGATAGGGTATGTTAATTGAAAGGAGCTGAAGAGCCATTCAGCTAGGAAAGCCGCTCCACGCGCACACTTGAGCGCAGCAGGAAATGCCAGAGACCAGGACGAGAGCAGGCCGGGGCACCACGATGGGGCAGACATGAGAGATGTAGCCCACCGGGAGATGCGAGGCCAGGGACAGAGACCACACTCTGAAAAACCAGAAGTCGTCGTGAATGGCTACTGCTGTGGAGTGTGCTGTGCACAGTCAGGGCCTTGGCTGGGCACCTGCAGGGAGTGTACAGAGGTGCTCAGAGGCCAGAGAGGGGCTCCCTCTGAAAACATTTCTAAACAGCTCCAGAGGGGCTGAGGAGTTCAGAGCATGAGCTGACAGCTTTGCACAGTGGAAGAGACAACTGAGGGTGGCTTGGGGTCCATCAGTTAGGGTTAGCTTTATAAGGAAAGCTTAATTTTTAACTTAAATTTTTAGGAAATAAAAAGGAGGTTTGTGGAAGGTAGGCAGAGTCTTATGGTTACATTTAGAGCCAGGAAACCCAGGCGGAGCTTCCAGGCCACGTGGCGGCAGTGGAGTGGAGAAATGAGGGGGCATGTCCACAACTCTGCGGGCCACGCTGCCACAGCCTTGGCTGCGGTGGGACACACGAGGCGGGGGCTCACACTGCTGCTGCATGGGGGGTCTGGCCACGCCTGTAAGGCCAGTATGTGGGGGCTGAGACAGGAGGATCCTAAGTTTGCAGCCAGTCTCAGAAACTTAGTGAGGCCCTCTGCAACCTAGTGAGAACCTGTTCCAAAATAAGAAATAAAATAGGCCTGGGGTTTAGCCAGAGGTAGAATGTCCCTGGGCTCCATCCCCAGTAACACACACACACACACACACACACACACACACACACACACACCCTAGCTTCTGTCCCTGGCACAGTGTTCTGAGGACAGATGCTTGGGTAGATGGCTGGGCAACTCATCACGCTAAGGCCTGGGAGCCTAGACCAGTGTCCAGGCACTGCACACTCCCTACCCGGCACCACTGAAGCGCCTTCGTCCTGAGTCAGGAGCCGGTTCTTCACATATGAACATTATTCGCTGGAATTTGACACAAACATTCAAACACTCAAGGCCGCGGGAGCACCTACCCTGCAGTAGTCCAGAGTAGCCACGTATTCATAGGAGCCCAGAGAGAGCTCAGGCTTCTCCCAGTGGTCCAGTCTTCTCCCAATGTGGTCCAGATGTTGGAAATAGGATGGTGGAACTAACAGAAACAAAACAGGAAGGAGAATCTTCTGTTTTAATAAACATGGATGATTTAATAGACCCTCAAAATATATTATATGGGAGGAAAGGAGCATAGAAAAAAGTGTTTTGTAGCTGGAATGTAGTATATTCTAAATATACTTTTAAAGGCAGTTTTGGAAAGTTTGGGGGTTTATTGAAAATCCTCTTGACTTTCCTACAAGTTATTAATGATAAAGAACATATATAGTTTGGACCATCCTAGAGAAACAAGATAAAATACTGGCTTGTTTTTGTTTTTGGTGGTACTGGGGTTCCTGGAAACCCTTCTACCTCCGGGCTACACTCCCAGACCTATTTTTATACTTTTTTATTTAGAAACAGGGTCTCTTAAGCCAGCACGGCTGGCATCGAACCTGCGTGATCCTCCTGTCTCCGCCTCCTAAGTGCAGGGATTACAAGTGTGTGCCACTCTGCCTGGCTAAAATACTGGCGTTTTGACCCCTAACCATAATGTAGTTCACAGTGAGAGTAAGATACATGCACACAGCACTTGGTGGGTTTTCTATTAGGAATTTCAATATGCCTATTAGAGGTAAACACTGTTGTTTGGACTACTGTATTAATTACAATATCTATTACACTTATAACTAAGAATGTCTTTGGCTGTGGAGCCTGCATCCAAAGCTCAGTGTCTCGGCTGAGGTACAGAGGATTACTGTATTAGGGAAAGATCACACCACTAAGACTTCGGGCTGAAGGAGTCTAGCTTGATCAAAGTCTCAGAGGGTTAGTTCTGGCAGAGACCTGGACGATGTCCAGCAGCACACAGCGGTCAGGAGCCACACTGCGGCTTGCACAAATAAGGCCTGGTGCCTGCGGGGAGCACTCCTGCGGCCCCAGACTGTGGGCAGCCTGAGTCATGGCCAACAGCAGCTCAGGACAGCTAGCCACCATTTGGCAAAGAGCAGCATCTCCACTTGTGAAAACCACAGTCATTCCTTTTGTTTTAAAACGAACAACTCATATCTCTTATTTTAGTTGTGAATCAGCATGAGAATTACAAAACTGTTTTCTAAGGCTGGACTTTTAAAAAAAATTCTGGAAGCTTGACTTTCTCTGTGGCTAGCCTTTTTGTGTGTGTGGTGCTGGGGATGGAACCCAAGGGCATTCCACCTGAGTTATAGGCCCAGCTATTTTTATTCTTTATATTAGAACAGTGTCTCATTGAGTTGCAGAGGGCCTCAGTAAGTGGCTCAGGTATCCTCCTGTCTCAGCCTCCCATGTACTGGGATTACAAGTGTGCACCATCACGTCCAGCACTAGTCATTTTTTAAAAAAACTTTATAATGTTCATATTTACATGTGGATCCTTGAATTTAGATTGTGGAAGTGGAAGCTGCTAGCCTCCGCCAAAGCGGGTGATCCGGCAGGGCTGGAAGAGCTGGTGTACCACGCTGAGGAGGGGCCTGGCTTGCTGTCCTAGGGCGCGGGCACTTCTCCACGGCAGGACCTAGGGTGTGCTCTCAATCACTCGCCTACTTGGAATATGAAAACTTTTCCTTTCAAAGTTAATTTTAGTTGGGCACATGTATATAGCTGTAATCCCAGCTCCCAGGAGGCTGAGGCATGAGAATGGCCTGGGTAACTTAGCGACACCCCATCTTAACAAATGAAAAGGGCTGAGGATGTAGCTCAGTGTCGGAGTGGCTTCCCACTGAGCCATAATGACCATGGGAAAGCACCTCATAGCAATGTTATCTCTTCCTCCAACAATCGATGTTTATATTAGAGGGGGAACCCGGGTGTCATACCTGGGCTTTCCCCAGGTATCACGAACTTATATTCAAGAATAACCCCGAGGGATGACAAAGGAGAAATCTCTAAAACACAAGAGGCAAAATCTCCTTCATCTCTAGCAGGAGCTTTGCGGAAGGAGACTGAGAAATTCACCCCCTACCTCTGAGGGGTTCTGTTTTGTTATCGTGGTCCTGGGGATCAAACCCAGGGACATTCCCACCACTGAGCTACCCTATTTTATTTGCTTTGAAAAAGGACTTTGATAAATTACCAAGTGCTGGCCTTGAACCTGCAATTCTCCTGTTTCAGCCTCCCAAGTACTAGGGTTAGTTCATGTGGGCATGTGTAACTGTGCCCAGTTTGAATTTACTTTTGTGAAGAAATACCACAATTTCCATGTGAAGCTCATGAAGTTACATAAAGAGTTGTTGCTTTCCAAAATAGCATGTTCAACTTATCTTCCTTCTAGGGAAATTATAAAGAAAATGGTATTGCCAGACACACACAAAAATCCATGTTGTCCTCACCTAAGAGGTATGACGTGTTTTAAACAAGCGCCCACGGGCGCCCAGTGGGGTCACTCACCATCATTCACACAGCTGCAGAATCCACACTGGTACCTCCGGCCGCCTTCCACAAACTGCATGAAGGGGCACATGTAGGCCTTGCACCTGTTGCACCTCACCGGCCCGCTCTCGCCGTGGTCCACCAGGGACAGTGGAACCTGCCAGGAGCAAGCCAATGGAGTGAGCACCTGGCTGCATGACTCCCAGGTGTTACAGGAAAGTCTGGAAGCCGGCGGCCCTCGTTAAGGAGCTTCACCTCAGCACCGTGTGCGGCCCGTGACACCCAAACAGATTAACTGACCAAGTCTCATTTATAAATACACAAGTAGGTATACATATATGCTTATGTGTATACACATATTTACTTATATGTGTGGAAAGAGAAACTATAATGATGATAAATACTTGATTTTGTTTACTTAACAATGTCCTGAACACCTTGTATCTTTTTTTGGGGGGGGGGCGGGTCTGGGGATGGAACCCAGAGGCATTTGACCTCCGAGCTATACCCTCTGTTCTGTTTTTTTATTCTTTATTTGGAAACTGGGTCTCACTGAGTTGCAGAGGGCCTAAGTAGCTGGGGCTGTCCACGAACCGCGATCCTCGGGTCTCAGCCTCCCGGGTGCTGGGATGACAAGCGTGCCCACATGCCAGCTGACACCTGTTCCTTGTATCATGCACTCTGCGAGGTCTATTAGAGCCCAATTTGAAAGCTTCAGTTTGCACTGCAGTTTTCTGTTTAGATAGCTCCCTCAGAGTTTATAAGACATTTCTTCAAAAATGCAACTATCTAAAGAAATTACACACCACTTACAGCTCCAGTATGAAGCAGCTCAGCCTTAGAAATCTGCACGTTTTTCAAAATGTTTCCAGCTTTCAGAATGAAATCATGAAGACCCTTCTTGTTTTTATAAACCTCCCTACAGATAACATTTTTTGATATCTGCTCTGTTTGGCATGTCAATCACATTTTTTTGTGTGTGTGGGTCTGGGGATGGAACCCAGGGGCATTCGACCTCCGAGCGACACCCCCTGCCCTATTATTCATTCTTTATTTTGAAACAGGGTCTCACCAAATAACAGAGTGCCTCACTTAAGTAGTTGAGGCTGTCCTCAAACCACTATCCTCTGGTTTCAGTCTCCCAAATGCTGGGATTACAAGCATGCACCACCATCCCTGGCTCTCAATTAAATATTTTTAAGACAAATATGTGAGTAAAGCAGACTGCTTTTTGGTGAAGGCCTGAACAGTAAGATGTGGGGGGTGTGGGGGGGTCATCGGGCCATTTTCTGTGAAAGCCTTAGAAAACCCAGGTCTGCTCTTGGTCTGCTCAGACATTTGAGGTATCAGAAATGAGGTCCCAGTGCAGTGTTGGTGCACGCCTGTGATCCCAGAGACTTGGGCAGCTGAGGCAGAAGGATCTCAAGTTTGAAGTCAGCCTCAGGAACTTGCTGAAACTTTGAAAATTAAAAATTAAGGGCTAGGCATTTAGCAGAGTGGCCAAATACCTCTCAGGTCCCCTTACTAGTACTGCAAAAGAACGCACAAACAGATAGGTTTAAGCTGGGCATGCTGGCGCACGCTTGTAATCCCAGCATTTGGGAGCCTGAAACTGGAGGATCACGGTTTGAGGACAGCCTCAGCTACTTAAGTGAGGCAGGCACTCCATTATTTGGTGAGACCCTGTTTCAAAATAAAGAATGAAAAATAGGGCCGGGGCTGTTGCTCGGAGGTCGAATGCCCCTGGGTCCATCCCCAGATCTGCAAAAAAAAAAAAAAAAAAAAAAAAAAAAAAAAAAGAGAATCTATCTTTTGAAATATATTGATAAGATGGAGTGGTTAAAAGTCGAGGCAGATTTAAACATGTGAGGAGTTGGCTTTAAATGTTCTTCATACACACAATTTCACACACTGATGCAGACCATGCTCTTTCATACAAACCTTTGGGCAGAAAGGCGCAAAGTGGCTGGTGTGTGTTCGCTTTGGCTGGGGGTAATGAGCGACACGCTGGGTGGACGGGCAGCATGAGAAGCAGGTATGAGCTGAAAGGTTCTTGGGGAGAAGCGGGTATGAATTGAAAGGTTCTTGGGCCCTGGACTCTCAGCAGGGTCCAGAGAGCAAGGAGTAGGAACCTCAAGGGCGCCTGAGGTCTCCCACCAGCCCCTCAGTGCCCTGCCCGGGCCCCGCGCTCCAGGCCAGGCTGGGGCTCCCGGCCCACACTCCCTCTTCCAGCCTTGCTCCTCTCCTCTCATGTTCAAAGAGTTCAGACCATCATCAATTCCCCGAGTCCACAGCAATGAAATATGATAGCAATTGGCCAGACAAGGCAGACGCAACTGGGGAACATGCCTCTCTTTACTGCCCCGCTTGCTCAAAGGCAGACCCAGACTAAAGTGACTGATGTTAGCTGCTGAAACCCCAGCCCTCCCAGCCCGGCAGGTTCAGACTTGCAGAGCCGGAAGGAAGTGTGGCCACCACCGGAGTCACGTGGACGCCAATGAGGCTCCTAGGGACGTGGGTTTGTTTCCGCTCTTTTGCAAGCAGGTGGTGGTAGGTAAGTAGGGTCTCCGGGCAATGGAGGTGGCAATGAAGGATGTTCAAGGCTTTCTAACTGCTCCCACCTCACTCGGGGCGTGGGGCCGGGCTCCCAGCCGCACTCTTGCCCATGCCTGCTCTGCGGGAGTGCACGTGGGCTCACCAGCAGCTCACTTCTCTTCTCTGCTCAGCCTCCGGGAATAACGCTGTCGTTACAAAAGCAAATTACTTCCCCAAAATGCCCTAAGTTGTTCCTCTTATCAAGGGCATTATATCATATTTACTTCAGAGATATTTTCAGGTTTGTGGAATGTGACCTACAAATGTGCTGCAGGACACGTCCTCTGGCCTGGCCCCCGCCGTCCTTCTGTCCTCTCTTCCAGGTGGAAAAGCAGGATGGTTTATGTGGCTTGAAGTTATACAACCCACTACTCAATACTGATGAAATATCAGGAAATACTCAATACTGAGGGAAGATGGGGAAGAGGCAACCCAAACCTCAAATATCTGAACTAAAAAGGGTGTGCCAGATGTCACAGACACTAATTTTTATTCAAATTTTAACTGAATAAAATGTATCTCTTTTGAAGTGCATATATAATAAATGCAATGATCCATTTTGGACCACAAGAAAAATATAATTTACTCTGTATGAAATAATATCAATAATTAAAAAACAAAACAGCTTTGATTATTTACAGAAGTAAATATGAAGAAGTAGAAGTAGATATGAAGATGTATCAATCAGTCTGTGTGTGTGAGTGTGTGTGCGTGCGTGTGTGTGCACGTGTGTGTGCGTGCATGTGTGTGTGTTTGTGTGTGTGTGTTACAGGAGATTGAATCCAGGGTCATTCTGCCTCAGAGCACACCCCCAGCCCTATTTTATTTTGAAACTGGGTCTCACTAAGTTGCTGAGATTAGCCTAGACCCTATGCTCCTCTTGTCTCCGCCTTCCAAGTACTGGGATTACAGGTATGTGCCACCATACCTGGCTCATCAATACCTTCATAATGCCACTAAGAATATATTTTTTTGGTACTGGGGATGAAACGTGGGGCATTCTACTGCCAAGCTACGGCCCCAGTCCTATTTATTATTCTTTATTTAGAAACAGGGTCTCATTGAGTTGCAAAGGGCCTTACTAAGTAGTAGCTGAGGCTGTCTTTGAACCATGATCCTCCTGTCTCAGCCTCCCGAATGCTGCAATTACAAGTGTGCGCCAGCACACCCAGCAAAATTTTTTAATTTTTAATATGTTCATGTATTATTAGTTTTCATTCTCACAGGTAACTCTAACATTTGTAGAGCAAGTTCAGGTAACCATCTGTCTGTGTGGGACTACCAGAAAGACAGTGAGCACACACACAAGTAACCGAGGGCGTGCACGAGCAGAAGGAATCCCTCCCCACGCACACACGTAACCGAGGGCGTGCACGAGCAGAAGGAATCCCACCCACGCACACACGTAACCGAGGGCGTGCACGAGCAGAAGGAATCCCACCCACGCACACACGTAACCGAGGGCGTGCACGAGCAGAAGGAATCCCTCCCCACGCACACACGTAACCGAGGGCGTGCACGAGCAGAAGGAATCCCTCCCCACGCACACACGTAACCGAGGGCGTGCACGAGCAGAAGGAATCCCTCCCACGCACACACGTAACCGAGGGCGTGCACGAGCAGAAGGAATCCCTCCCCACGCACACACGTAACCGAGGGCGTGCACGAGCAGAAGGAATCCCTCCCCACGCACACACGTAACCGAGGGCGTGCACGAGCAGAAGGAATCCCTCCCCACGCACACACGTAACCGAGGGCGTGCACGAGCAGAAGGAATCCCTCCCCACGCACACACGTAACCGAGGGCGTGCACGAGCAGAAGGAATCCCTCCCCACGCACACACGTAACCGAGGGCGTGCACGAGCAGAAGGAATCCCTCCCACGCACACACGTAACCGAGGGCGTGCACGAGCAGAAGGAATCCCTCCCACCCACGCACAGCGCACGAGCCATTTCCATCTAGCATTCACACCTGCAGAGGCAGCTGCTCCGGAGGACGGGGCACCGCAGGAGGACTAGCTGAGGCCTTTTCAGCCTGCGGGCTGTGAGCCTTTGCTGCCGCACCTATATTATTAAGGAGATACTGAAAACATACTCTGGCCACAGATTTTCTGCTTTAGGAAAGTGGCAAGTTACAGAAAGAAGCTAAACACTGAACCTAGAGTTAAACACAGGAGGGTGTTTTTATACCACAGACCCAGTAGGTGGCAGCATGCAACCCCAAATTAAACCAAGTGGCCTGCAATTTATCAGTGGGTAATAAATACCTAGATAAGTAGGCTGGATTCATTTAATATAACTTATTAACACATAAAGGAACCAATAGAAGCTATTACTATCACAAAATTAAGAAACCTAAACTTTTCTTGAAATGACTTAACCTTTAATGGTTTAAATATATAATTCAGTGCTTGCTCTGCAGGTGTCTGGGTTCTTCTTGAATGTGTATTTCTTGCCTTTCCCTAGAGCTTCTCACTCTTGAGGTGGACTACACTGGCCCTGCTTCCCTGAGGAAACCTCTGTATGTGCCTCTAAGAAAGACACAGATTTTGAGGGCATAAACAAGAGACAAGGCCATTTTATGAACAAAAACACAGAAATCAGAGGACTGACAAGCTTACTAAGGTAATAGCCAAGAAAACAGCTTCCCTGATGGCTCCTAAGTCTCTGTGGACTTGTGGGTTATGTAAGGAAAGGGGTGGGCAGCCACAGGCAGCGCAGGCGCCTGAGGTGCCCACGGAGACGGCCTGGGCTCCCACCGCGGCCGGCCCCTGAGGCCACCACACGGAGGGCGCCCTGTCAGCAGCCCAGGCAGCTAGTAACTCAGCTCCTCCTGTAACTCAGCTCCCAAGCTGCCACCAACGCAGGGTGAGATGGGGCAGCCTGTCCGCAGGACGCTGCCCACCCCTCCTCCGTGCGTCCTCCAGGCTGTCCTCGCTCCTCCACCCAGTCACGCCCCCTCTCCTAACACATACTACCTTGAAAGTGTGGCTCCAGGTCCAGTGGCACCCTCTCCCTTTCCTCCCCCTTCGTTTCCTTCCTAGAAGTGTCCGGGAAGGTCCCAGTGAACAGGGATGAGGCAGTGTCCCCACCGCCCTAACCCTACCCCACTAAGGGCCCGAAGCAATGTCCCAGCAAGTTATGAAGAGAAAGGTTTGCCTGCCTGGGAGCTGACCAATGAGGAGGTTTAAAGTAAGAACAGCCCAAGACACACCCCACCCTTTTATTTTTTATTTTGAAACAAGGTCTCCCAAAGTTGCCATCAAACTTCAATTCTCCTGTCTCAGCCTCCCTGGCACTAGGGTGTACCCCCACGCCCGGCCAACATCAGATTACATCCCCGCAGACCCTGCCAGTGTGCTCTCGTGGCCTCGAGGCCGTTGGTGCCTGAGACTCTGGCACAGGCTCCTTCGTGGCAGGGGAACTGTCTCTTGTCTGGAGGGGGCTGGTGATCTTTGTCAGGAAGAAGCCCTTGATAGCTACAAGTTCTGTATTTTATAACCATAGCTCTTCTGCTATCTCTTGTAATTTTTAATTGAAGAAATATTGCTCAAGACCATCAACGATGGTTTTACTTTCCCAAACAATGAATCAGTTTTAAATATTTTAATCCACTCTGTGGACATCTATCATATACCACCCCGTCCCATACACCTCTGAAGATCGGCTAAACACCTTCACACAGTGGATGACACTGAGAGAAACAAACATAGAGGGAGAAGAAAAGAGAGACCTAAGCTGAGCTCAGGGAGACTCCTGTCCAGGGAACCTGAAGCCAGTACCACAGCAGCCCCACAGCTGTTCTTATCTGCTAGCAGTACCAAAGCAAGGGTAACACACACTGGGTTCCCCAGTAGTTATGTTCATGAGAACACGTGTGTGGGAAATTAAATACTTCCACGGATACAGACGTTGGGAGCTCCAGGGAGCAGCCTGGGCAGAGGAGGGATCTGCAACATGGGCTCCCGGATGTCGGCTTCTTTCTATTTAGTTGTGACAGATATAGTGTTTATATACAAGGAAGATGCTCTTTTTTTTTTTTTTTTTTTCAGGTCTGGAGATGGAACCCAGGGGCATTCGACCTCAGAGCTACACCCCCTGCCCTATTTTTTATTCTTTATTTTGAAACCGGGTCTCACTGAGTTGCATAGGGCCTCACTAAGTAGCTGAGGCTGTCTGCGAACCGTGACCCTCCAGTCTCAGCCTCCCGAATGCTGGGATGACAAGCGTGCGCCACCACGCCCGGCGGAAGATGCTCATTTAATAAACGTTTGAACATGGTCTCTAGTGAAAACCTCCTCAAATCACTTGGCTTCAGAATTATAGTGAACTTCCATATATAGGTAATATTATATAATGAAAATATCACATTTAAATATTTATTCAGTGAGACTATAATGCACCAATACAAGTATTAAAACAATGAGGGAAAAAAGTTAGGTAGATGTTTCAAGGTCATACTACAGAAATACAGTTGACTCATGCACCAGGGAGTACAGCTCAGCAGTGGAGTGCTCGCCTGGTATGCCCGCACAGGGTGGTTCCATCCCCAGCAATAGGAAAATAAGAACAAAAACAAAAACAAAACCCGCCCTTCCCACCACCCTCTTAACAACGCTGGCTTCTGACAAAGAAGCTTCTGAGATTGTCTGTGCTTCAGCTCTGAGTGTCATTCCAGACCTCCATCAGACAGACAATCCCAAATTAAAGTTTCTGTTGGGTTTTCTTTTTCTACTTTCCTTCCTTTGTAAAAATAGAATTTGCTGGTAAATTTTTCTTTTTGGCCTTTTAGTCAATGAGAACTCGATGCCCAGGAAACTTGCTTGCAAACACAAAACTTTAGAACATCTGCCTTTCTCCAATTTGATCACCACAGTTTGACATGCCTGCTCTAAGCCCTTGTGTTATCTAAGTATCCACAAAACTTGACTAACCCAGAGTTCTGAGCAAAGGACAATAGTGAATTTCACTGATTCCCAAACCCATCAATTCTAAGAAGCATTGTGCTTCCAGAACATTGCATGATGCTAAGAAATCTTTGTTAGTAAGACATACTTCTATTTTAGAAATGTTGAAATTTGAGAAAATGCAGGTCTTAAGAGTGGTGGAGACGGAGATAGGGATGCTCTCAGATGGTCCCCGCTGAGGAGCTTGTGCGGCAGCTGAAGGTCCTATCTCGCTCTCACGGCCACTGACTGTTACCACGGCAGGGTGTTTCATTTTTCCTTCTTGCTTCTCCTGAAGTTATTCCTCACTTGATAGAAATTATGATTTACATGAATGATTTTCTTGACTGAGGAAACAAGCTTGGTACATTTAGCTTCTAAACTGTAGCCTAAAATAGGATTCTAACAACCTTCACCCTGACAAATGCAGCTCTCCCATCAGTTGGTTTCAGTGTGAGGACATGGGTCTAAACAGGGACACTGTCCTGTTCTTCAGCTGCCAGACCTTTTCATAGCACGGTAATGAGAATGACCAGAACCCTTCAGGGGTAAGAGTCAGTTTCCAAAGTAACTTCAGACAACACGGCTCTTTAAATGTTATATTCACCACTCTGCTTCTATTTAAGAAAGTACATTTTATTTTTCTAACTTTTTTTTTTGCTAACGCTTTAAAATATGACCATATAGTTTAGGATTATGACACACACTTTTAAAATAAATCAGAAATTTGAAGCTTTCATTGAAAAATAATTTTAGGAATCATTCAGGAGGCATGATTGATTTCAAATTATACTACAGAGCTGCAGTAAAAAAAAAAAAAACACAGCATAGTATTGGTACAAAAATAGACATAGACCAATGGAACAGAATAGAAGATAACAGAAACAAATTCACATACTTACACCAACTGATTTTTTATAAAGATGTCAAAAACATACACTGGAGAAAAGATCACCTTGTTAACAAGTAGTGTTGTAGAAACTGGTTAACCATTTATTAAAAATGAAATTAAATTTCTACCTCTCACCCTGCACAAGAGTCAACTCGAGATAGATCAAAGACATGGAAGTTAGACCAGAGACTTAGAAATTACCATGAAGCAAAATAGCCAAGAAGGGAAAAAAGCTTCTGCTTTGTAGGCAATATGTTTATCTGTATATCCAGCAGCTGACCTGGCACAGGTAAGGCCTCTATGCCTAGAGCAAAATTTAGGGGCCTATTTTAAAAATACTCAGGAATCGACCACCTTTCTGGGTTGGTTTCCTTTGTCTTTAGTGCCTAGACGTCTACAGCACCCTGCAAGAGCCCATTTACCAACTGAGACCTGTGCTGCAAGCCCCCACAATGAATTCAGTTATGGCAAAAAGCATCAGAAGGACATTTAAAGGTAATTCACAGGCTTGCAGAAGCAAAGGGCGCACTGCTGAAGCTAGCAACAAAACAGGAGAGGGCTTCAGGGTCTGGCCAAGTAAAGGCTCAGCAAGCTCATCCAGGGCCGGGGGCTGCGGGGCTCAGCGCTGGCAGGCAGGCATCCCAGCAGCAGCCTGGAATGTGCAGCTTCCTCAGCTACAGAAGTGGGCCAACCCTGCTTCACTCACGGCTCTCCGCCTAAGAAGGTGAGCGGCACACGGTCATCACGGTCATCACGACCCAAGCCGCCATTCAGGGCAGCAGTCCCCTCCCATGCAGTGAGAAGCAGTGTCCTCAGGCAGGAAGACTGGCTCAAAGCCCACCCCAAGCCCAGCAGTGGGTGTGCAGGGCTCCTGATGGGACGCACTGGGGCTGCGTTTGTTCTGATGGTGCTGGCCTTCCGTGTCCACTCCCTAGCCCTTCCCAGTACTCTTCTTGCCAGGTGTTGTGGCACACACTCCTGTAATCCCAGCATCTGGGAGGCTAAACAGAAGGATTGCAGGTTCGAGGCCTGCTTCAGCAACTTAGCAAGGTCCTCAGCAACACAGAAAGACACTATTTCAAAATAAAGAATAAAATCAGACTGGAGGTGTAGCTTGGATGCAGAACACCACACACACACACACACACACACACACACACACACACACACCTTCATATCTACTGAATCTATCAGAATATGAAGAGTCAATTGCTAAGACAAAAGAACTAGACAGGTAGCTGCTAACAGGACAGACTCCTGTATTTACAGCTTTAGACCTCAGCTGAGAATCTCTGAACCCAGACTCTGCAGAGCAAGGCTTTCTCAGCACAGCCTTTTTACACAGGAAAAAACAGCTATTTGCTTGCAAATCTTAAGTCCTAGCTGAGAGGAACTGTGCCCGCTCCTCTCCATATCCCCAAAGTTACGGTCCTGGTACAAAGCGGGGGAATTAACAATCATGAGATTTAGAGTCTTGGACAAAACTTTATCACTGACAGTTCAATAAGCACACAAATTACTTTATTATATCCCTGCATAGTCTAAAAATATATACAGAGATTCCTGAGTCCAGCCACAGATGGAGTAAAAGCTTCTACCATCTGGTTTAGAGGTGAAATTACTTGATGCATGTATAATTAGACATATGCACTTCCACGCAATATAAAAGCTCCCTATTTCAGAGAAAGAAAATGCAAAATTAAATTAGTCACAGGCTTTAATCCTTCTATACTTTGAATCTATAGATTTTCTCCTTAGTTCCTAAAATACAGGATTGCCGGGTGTGGTAGCGCATGCTTGTAATCCCCGCGCTTGGGAGGCGGAGACAGGAGGATCGCACAGGTTCGAAACCAGCCGCGCTGGCGTAAGAGACCCTGTTTCAAAAATATAAAATAGGGGACCGAGAAAAGCGGGGCTTAAGAGCCCCGCCAACAACCAATCTCCATTACCACAAAATCAGCGCCTTTCATAGCCAGAAAACACCATCACCAGAGAAACAAAAAAATCACCAAGCTCCAGAGAGAAAGTGGACTGAGAACAGAGCTCAGAGCCACAGAGGAGATACACCGGCCTCACGCCCGAGGACGCGGCAGCAGCGCCATACTGCCGGCGGCACTGGCAAATTCACCGGACGGCCACAGCAAGCCGAGGTGAGCCGATGCGGAACAGCCAGGCGGGATCTTTCAGCGCAGGGAGCACCTAAAGCTCCCAGTGGCTGAGCTCAGCACACGCTGCAGGGACTCAGAGTGGAACTCAAAACCAAGAAGAAATAAGCCAGCCTCACGGCCGAGGGCGTGGCAGCAGCGCCATATTGCCACCGGCGGCAGCAGCAGTGAATTCACTGAGTCCAGTATAGCTACATCTGCGTACTCAAGAACAGTGAGTCAAATTGCGGGCCACAGAGGAGAAATCCCAGTACTGTACTCCCTGGGACTTGACCCAGTGGGGGAGTGGCGGTGGCAGAGATATCACACCATAGGAGAACGTGCAACCTGGCACCCCCCATAGTCTAAAGCAGCCTCTATCGACCCCCTGGGTCAGAGACTCTGTGATACAACCCAGTAAAGGAGTAGTGGGGTCTGAGATACCACAGACTCGAGATCCAGAGCACCTTAAGCGAAGTCATAGTGACCCAAGGGAAGAACCCAGAGAAGGCACAAACTTCCGAAATCATGGGAAAGAGGAATAACACTGGAGCAATGAATGCCCACAACCTCACAACATCAGAACCCGATAAAACAGAAAATCAGAGATTTCTAGAAGATCAAATCAGGAAAATAACTGTAGAAATAATAGAGGTGCTTCGAAAAGAATTCAGAGAGAGCCAAAAAGAGATAAAGGATGCAATTAATGAAGTAAAGGCCTCAATTCAAAGCATGAACAACCGATTAGACCACATGGAGAACAGAATCTCACTCTTAGAAGATGATCATTCCAAAAATGAACGCATAGTTTCTAATCTAGAAAAAAATATCCGACAGCAGGAATCTGACATTGAAGAAATATGGGCCCATTTTAAGAGAGCTAACCTAAGAATAATTGGAATAGAGGTGGGAAAAGAAAGTGAAACCAAAGGGATCAACAATCTCTTCAAGGAAGTAATAGCAGAAAATTTTCCAAACATAGAGCAAGAGGTTGATACACAGGTCCAGGAAACTTATAGAACTCCCTTTAGACAGGATCGGAGAAGAGGATCCCCACGCCACATAATTGTCAAAATGACCAATGTGGAAGCCAAGCAGAGAATCTTAAAGGCAACAAAAACAAAGGGCAAAGTGACATTCAGAGGCAAACCAATTAGAATCACTCCAGACTTCCCAAACCAAGTCATGAGAGCCAGAAGGGCTTGGAGTAACATATTCCAAACTCTGAAAGAAAACAACTTCCAGCCAAAAATTTCCTATCCAGCAAAACTTTCTATCAAATTAGATGGAGAAATAAGAAGCTTCCACGACAAACAGAAACTGAAGGAATTTATGTCTTCAAAACCAGCGCTAGAGAAAATACTCGAAGAGATTAACTACAAAGAAGAAATAGGTAACACACACCAGAACCAGAGAAACAAGATTTTCCATCCAACAGACAACTAAGATTGGTTATCTGTGGAGATTCATTATTTATGTTAGTCTTTTACCTATCTCTAAGTTGTATTGTTTGCCTTTATTGTTGTTAATTTTTAGGATTTCTAGTTGGAATATTAATATACCTTCAGATATAGCATTTGGAAATATTTTATCCCATTCTATCAGTAACTTTTAACTCTGTTTACATTGTCTTTGGATATACAATATTTTTTTATTTTTTATGGAGTTTGTATACTCTTCTGTTGCCTGTGCCATTGAAATCACATCCAAGAAATCACTGCCAATTTCAATGTTGTGAGGTTTTATGACCCAGATTTTCTTCTAAAAGTTTATAGTCTTAAGATTTATATTTAGGTCTTTTATCTATTTTGAGTTAATATTTGTATATGGGATTAGGTAATGGTCCAATTTTATTCTTTTCCATGTAAGTATTATTTTTCAACAATATTTAGTTAAAAGATTATTATTTCTACCACCAAATGTTCGTGGAAACCTTGTCAAAAATAACTTGACAATATAGGGGAGAATTTAGCTCTAGGCTTTTATTTAACTCCAATGGTTTATATATCTGCCTTTAGAACAGTACTACACTGTTTCAATTATTGTAGCTTTATATGGTTTGAAATCAGAAAATATATATCTTCTAGCTTTGTTCTTTTTCAAGATCGTTTGGGGTATATAGAGTCCATATTCCATATTAGGATAGATTTTTTTTCTGAAAAATAAATATATAAATATATGATAGTTTCACCTAAAAAAATAGAAAAAAATATTCTCTGGTAAGAAAGAAAGCAAAAAGAAATATTGAAATGTTATCTTTAAGTCATCAAAAGCTTGGTATCAGACAAATGAAACTGTTATGTGAAATTATCATTTTTAATTTTGGATAAATTGCTATAATACTAGATGTCAACCACTAAGCCAAGCATGGGAAGGAGGGATGGGGAGAGAATGGGGTGGGGATTGGGTGGGGGCTGACTGGGCAATGTGTGCATGTATGTCTACAAAAGTTTGTATCCCACTATGATGTATGAATACAGTGCACCAATAAAAAATAAAAATTAAAAAAAAAATATATATATATAAAATAGGTGTAGGAGTGTAGCCCAGAGGTAGAAGGGCTTCCAGGAACCCCAGTACCACCAAAAAAAAAAAAAAAAAAAAACCCAGAATCAAAGACTAAAGCATAGCTTAAATATACAATCAAAAAAGCTTACAATATAAGCTAAGAACACTTGCCAAAAAATATCTCAAAGTTAATTATATTGAACATATAATTAAAGACTACTTAAAATTATTTAAAAGCTGAAATTTATGGTGAGAGGTCCGGCGTGTTAAGCAATGATGACCCAGGTTTGCCATGGAAACAGCACCCATCTCCAAAGCAAACTTGTAGGGGTGTTCTCTGCCAAGAGCTGCTTGGCCAAGGGTTATTTTACAATGTTGCTAACACAATAGTAGCTCAGAAAAGTTCTGTCAAACAATGGGACCAACTTTAAAAAAAGTACTGAGTAAATCCCTTTGGTAGATGCCAAATCAGGACACTGTTTGGAAAGCCTTTACATCACAGTAACGGCGGCAATGTTAGTCAGATAATGCCATCAAGTCCCAGCATCTTACAAACATGAAAGTAGACAAGTCATTTACTCTTGGGGGAAATAATTAAAATGCCACTCGTAGGGAGGACAACAGTATTCATTCAATTAAAAGACACGTGAAAACTTCTTTCTTTGATTATTAGGTTATATGTATCTAAAAACCAACATGTCCTTTGTTTTCTATTAACTAATTATCTAGTTTCTGGTTTCTAGCTTGAGCCAGATGATAGTGCCGTTTATTTATATGTGGAAGGATGAACACGGTTTCTATGAGGTGCCAAGGAGAGGTTTCGGAGAGACACCTAGATGTGAGAATGTGAGCTGAAGAGGTAAAGCTGAGTGATGAGAGAATGAGACAGACCGCTCAGCAGTCTAGTGGAGAGTTCTGGAGCCCGCGGCTCGTGCTCAGATCCCAGCTCTGCTACCTCGTAGCCGCTGAGCCCAACAGTGTTCTATCTCTGTGTCTCAGTGTCCTTGTCTCTAAATAGATGGTGTGTCATGGGGAGCCCGCAAGTCCACCACCGTGGCCTGGAGCAGCCACGGACACTGCGGAGGGATACACCCCAGTCGTCCAGTGCTACGCGGTGGTGCTGCGGCCTGCAGGTGTGCTGTTCTCCTCCTGCTGCCTGGGTCTTGCCCTGGTCTGCAGAGCTCCACTGGCCAGAAGCGTGGGCTGGGAGCGTGGCTGTGGCAGTCCTGCCGGGCAATGGCTCCCGCCATGTTCACAGCAAGGGCTGTAGGGTTCGTGTCTGTTTCTAAAGCATGTGTGCAGCATGGAGGTAGCTACAGCAGCGCCTTCCTATTGATACTCTATACTTTGCTGCTGTTCTCAAGAAGGAGGCAGCTCCACAGACAGCAGCAGCTAATGAGCGCCAGGCTATTAGCTGAAAAGAGAAGCGGACTGTGTGCTCGCTGCACTGCCACTTACACGCTGATCTGTCGAGGATGGATGCTTGCTTGCTGGCAGACGCACATCTTATTTCTAAGAGGAGCCACAGGGGCAGCCTGGGATGCGACAAGGGAAGGCGGCAGAGGGAGAAGCCCGGCTGGGTTCTCTGCTGCTTTCATCTTCTGAACGTCCATGTCTCACTTAAAGTTATTGTGATCCCAGGTGGAGACAGGAGGGTCGCACAGGTTCGAAGTCAGCCTCAGCTACTGACTGAGGCTCTCAGCAACTTAGTGAGACCCTGTTTCCAAATAAAGTATAAAATAGGTCTGGGAGTGTAGCCTGGAGGTAGAATGCCCCTGGGTTCCACCCCCAGTACCACCAGAAATAAATAAATAAATAAATAAATAAATAAATAAATAATAAATAAATAAAAACAAAAGTTATTGTAGCCCGGTTGGGCGTGGTGGCACATGCTTGTGATCTCAGTACTTGAAGGGAGGTGAGAGAGAAGGGTGAGCCTGATTAAGGGGACTTTGCACCTATGAAGTTCTAATTCTTTAAAGAAGCCATTGTAAGCAAAACATGACAAATATTGACAACTGCTAATATGGTGGTGTGCCCACAAATATTCTAATATTCTCTGTTCACTTGTGAGCTTCAATTTTTTTCAAAGCACAAACATAGAAATAAAACATATACCTCACTGGTACCACACACCCCGTAATTGCTAAAGTTAAACCGCAAACAGCACCAACGACTGGAGAGGACACCGAGACCCCCTCTCCGACAGGTGGAGAGGGGACTGGAGGGCGGCACGGCTACTCTGAGACACAGTCTGGGGTTCTTATAAAACTAAACAAGAATGTAGCCCATGGGCCTGCATTCGATCATGGAATCAACTTTGGAGAAATGAATGTATGTCTCTGGGGAGTCTTGTTGAGGGCTGCACACAGCAGCTTTGTTTACAACAATCAAAAAGAGAAAGAGCCCAGGTGCCCATTGATAAAGGGCTAGGTAAGCAAGCTCGCACATCTAAGTGGTGGACTGCTAGTCAGCAGTAAAGAGAAACAGGCCACAGAGATAGCAACACTAGGCCACTTCCTAAAACTTGCTAGGCCACTTCCTAAAACTTGCCCAGACTGCACACTCTGTGCATACCACGACAGCAGGACACGCCTATCATGGAAATCATCCAAACAGTAGGTGTCAGGGGAGGGAGGCTGTAAGCAGGGGGCTGGCCAGAGGAGCACAAGTGGACTTCCCAGGGTGGCCATGACAGTGCAGGTTGCACAGGGAAATGCACTTGTGAAAAGTCAACGAGCGGCTGGGCGTGGTGGCGCACACCTGCAATCCCAGTACTTGGGAGGCCAGGACAGGTTTGCAGCCAGCCTCAGCGACTTAGTGAAGCCCTTAGCAACTTAGTTTCAATAATAATAATAATAATAATAATAATAATAATAATAATAATAAAACCAATAAAATAAAATAGGGCTGGGGGTGTAGTTGGGAGGTAGAATGCCGCTGGTTTCAATCCCTAATACCAAACCAAGTCAAACCAAGCAAAAAACCTCTGAACATTTACTTTAAGACATGTATATTTTATTTTAAATGATTTTTTTGCCTCACAAGGAAAAAATACCTGTGAGCAAGTGTAGAACATTAGTGAATGGCATGCGCACTCAAGCGAAGTGTACCTTACCTTGAAATGCACTGGGAAGGAAACGCACAGCGTGACAGAGAAGCATAGCTAGCTGGTAAGAGCAGCACAGGAGGCAGCGTGGAGATGCTCCACACACTCCTTCATGTTTCTTTATGTTTGAAATTGTTCATCACATAATACTGAAACGGCTGCACATGCTCTGAGTTAATCTACTGTTGAAGACACACACCCATGTTATATAGCAAGGTCTCCTTATCAACACGTATTGCTGTACCTCATCCAGTTTAAGTACTGATTATTATTTATTTATTTATTAATTTTGTGGTACTGGGATGGAACCCAGGCTCTCTACCTCCAGGCTATACCCCCAGCCCTATTTTATATTTTATTTGGAAACAGGGTCTCACTAAGTTGCTAAGAGCCTCACTAAGTAGCTGAGGCTGGCTTCAAACCTGTGTGATCCACCTGTCTCAGCCTCCCAAGTGCAGGGATTACAAGTGTGCACCACCACGCCTGGCTTAAGTACTGTGATTTTAAAAGAGAAAGATTTTAAAGGTTTGTAAGCATTATACTAAATTTCTGGACCACGGCAAAAGAGAACATGTTCAAAGTAAGTACGGTAAATACTGAATGTATTCCTTGATTTGCAAACAGGAGGCCACACCACCCAGCCCAGCAGTGCTCGGGGTCTAGGATGCCAAATAGTACAGCTTGTGGTACTTTTTTTCCCCAGGGATTGAATGACCAGAGGCTTTTGCATCACATAAGTGCATTCCAGCTTCCCATTTATAATACAGAATAATATAAGAAAATAGTGACCAAAGAAGAATGTGGACCTGGTGACCTGAGCCCCAGGGCTGCTCAGCATGCCTACCTCGTTTGAAGGCACCGGGGCGAAGGGTCTGATGATGGCAGCCAGTGGGATCTGAGCTTGCTTGGCCATCTCCGACGTGCACGGGAAACAGTAGGTGGTACAGCGAATGTAGCGGGGACTAGCGTTGCCTGGGACATCAGAGGGCACACAATCTGGTGAGAACACGATCTGCACAGACAGCTAAGCATCTCCTACTGCGCACCTGGATACTGCACCGCCTAACTTGCAACTGTCTCCATTTCTTAGATGAAAAAGTAGTATGAAATTCTGCACTCTATATCCTAGGACACTATAACTTCTTGCAAAATAAAATACTCTAAATTCTACTACAAGGATATAAAATATATTTTAACTGCTAGTACTATTTTCCATAAGCTGGGTCTTTGACTTGAGCAATCTTTAGATTCAAAGAAAGCTATAAAGCAAAGAGGCACAGAGACATGAGAGGACAAGCCCGGGCCACATTCTTCCTTCTTCCTCCTCTCCTGCCAATGCATCTGCTTGCCACATCTGTGCCCATTTCAAACTATCAGGGAGACTGTTAAATACAGTTCCACTTTGACTCTGCTTTTTTCCTAAACTTGGAAATCAAATTTAGAAGTGAAAATTCTACTAAAAATAAGAATATTATTTAAAAACACCATAATCTATTTTTACTACACATTGTTTCCTGACCAAATATCTTTTATTCTATGGCATACATGAGTGTTAAAATCTATAACAAAGAATATTTTAAGTCACT
This sequence comes from Muscardinus avellanarius, assembly GCF_963383645.1. Classification (NCBI taxonomy): domain Eukaryota; kingdom Metazoa; phylum Chordata; class Mammalia; order Rodentia; family Gliridae; genus Muscardinus; species Muscardinus avellanarius. The sequence goes on from NC_137791.1 coordinate 213,565, forward strand.
ATAAAAAGTTGTCTAAAGTTCTGAGATGAAATTATAACGTATCAGGACCAAAAGAATGTAATTATTAGACAGTGTTTGTTGGGTGTCTGTTCTAGGAATGACCTAGGGGCTTCTCTATAGAGCTGATGAGCTTGCGGAGTCACAGATGATAAAAACTAAGCCCAATGGATCAGTACATTAATGGGACATTAGAACATGACAGAAGCTACTAAAACAAAGCCTTTCTGACAGAGGGGACCGGAGAGTGGGGCCGACTGCAGCCTTAAATATCTTCAGGGCAGGCCTTGCTATAAAGGTACAATTTAAACAAAGCTCGCGGGAGGCCAGGGGTCACCCAGGCCAACTCCTGGGAAGCCAGCCTCGCTAAACAACAGCGGGAGGCCTGTGTGGCTGGACAGCAGGCCCTGTGGGACCAGCAGCTGGTGGTGAGTCAGAGACGCCAAAGGGCAGTTCTGGTGGATTCTCGAGGCCACTCAAGCCCTCTGGTTTGCTTCGGTGACATGGTGAGCCACCGCTGGGCTCGAGTGCCTCAGTCTAGCCCAGGTTCCCTCGAACTCTGGTTTTGAGAATGGACAGGACGGGAGGGACAGAACCAGGGTTCCACGAGGAGGCTGCTGCGGGGACAGGTGGAGAGAGGTGGCGGTACAGGCCGGCCCGTCACAGCAGAGATGTGGAGCACCTCCATTTCTGAGGGTGGCGGTGGGCGGCTGCTCCCAGCTGCGGGGGGCTTCCCATTGCAACAGCCGCCCGAGTGCTGGGCCTTCGCCAGCAGCTGGGAGAAACCTCAGTGAAACATCGCTGTCAGTGTTACCTTGGTCTTGAATCACACAGTCTGTCGTGACCAGGGGAGGGACCTGGCCCCTGGTGCTTGTGGGGTACACCTGCCCTCCTCTGGCGGCTCGGTCGCTCTCGATCACCTGGATCTGGAGAAGGAAGCAAGCTCAAGTGAGGTGAGGCCTTGACACCAGCCCACGCAGGAGCTCAGAACTCACTCCCTCGCCCTCGTGTCTGTCTGTCTGTCTGTCTGTCTGTCTGTCTGTCTCTCTCTCTCTCTCTCTCTCTCTCTCTCTCACACACACACACACACACACACACACACACACACACACACACACATACACAGACGTCCCCTCAAGAGCCTGCCATCTGTCTTCAGTCCCTCTTTGATTAATTCCATGAGCTTAGATCAGTAGTTTCTAAGTTCTGTTCTATAATGCTCTGCTCTAACCCTGACATTTCAGAGAATGCTGATTTTATTTCACTTGTTTTTTGAAAACCATAAGAAAGCATTTTAAAAATCATTCTGGTAGAAAAGTAAATTTGGAAGCTTTAAAAAAAAGTTTTTATAATCAAAAGAAACTCTATAAGGCTAAAAAATCATTAATTCAGAAGAAACAAGTTATGTACAACATGTGACCTAAATCTTAACTTTTCTCCTCAAAATCCTCTTGATCTCTGGTTTCCCTTCTGTATTTTCCCCTCTGTACCCCTACAACAGAAGAGAGAAAGTGTCCCGTGCAGTTTTTTCTACTATTATATAGAAATTAACAGGAGCAAAATTTCCCCAAATTTTGCCATCTAAATTGGAAATAATCCTGTTATTGTTTAGTAAAGACATTCTAAGATCTACCTTCTGTAGAAGGGACACCGCGTAAGTAGAGGGAGAGGTGAGCAGGGAGGAAGGGCAGGAGGAGGTGCTGGGGAGTAGACTGAACAAGTATGCTGTGTGTGTACGCTAATATATAATGAACCCACTACTAAGTAAATATAATGCACCAATAAAAAGTAAAGCTTAAAATATGTCTTCCTATTATAACTGTCTAGGAATAAAAGCTATGAGAAAACTCCAGTATTATGGAGTTACAGAGAGAAGCTAAATCCTCAGGATGGTCTTCCTCCTCCACTCTCCATAGCGGAAAGAAGACGAGGAGGGGACAAAGACAGGAACCCAAGAGGGAAGGAAAGGGGAAGACGAGGAGTAAAGAGTGCAGGAAGTATAGCTCCTAACATCCCCAGAGAAATCGTCAATAATGTGAAAACTAGCCAGGCGTGGTGGCGCACGCTTGTGCTCCCAGTTTGTAATCCAGCATTCGGGAGGCTGAGACAGGAGAATCGCTGTTCGCAGACAGCCTCAGCTACTTAGTGAGGCCCTTGGCAATTCAGTGAGACTCTGTTTCAAAAATAGAATAAGAAAATAGGGCTGGGGGTCACTCAGAGGTAGAATGCCCCTGGGTTTCATTCCCGGTAACACACACACACACACACACACACACACACACACACACACACACACAGTGAAAACTGCCTTCCAGCAAGCTCTGTGATGCAGCCCCTCCATTTCCCTCCATCCTGCCGGCGTCGACACCCTGACCTCCCAGCACGCGGGTCAGAGATCCAGCCCACATTTACATCTATTTGTCATCTGCCTCCCATATTTTACGGAGCTTGAACTGTTGGTAAATGAAGGACAAAGAATGTGCTCTGAACACAACTGCAGTAAGGCAGATGAGACCAACAGCCACAGGCCCAGAGCGCAGAGCTCAGCAGGAAAACCAAAACACTGGTTTTGATCAGAAGGCCAATGAGGTCATTAAAAGTGAGAGTAGTTTTTCTATTATCGACACTTATTGTCGTTACCTCAAACAACAGTCATTTATGAAGTGGGCTAAAAAACCCTGCAACACATTTCAACACCAATGGCTCGTAAACCCAGCAGTCCTCAACAGACGTAGCCAAGAAGCGTGTTTGTAAATTCCCTGCCTGCAGTTGACAAAGCCTGTCCTCCTAGAAACAGCACTCTAAGAGGAGTCACATTTCTAAACTGAGCCTTGGCTGTAATACTAAAAGGAAGAGCAAAAGCTACCATGGCAGTTCTGGTAATTGTTACAAAATACACTAAAACTCTTAAAAATCTACTCTAGGAAACTGGATGTGGTGGTGCATGCCTGTAATCCTAGTACTTGGGAGGCTGAGATAGGAGGATTATAGGTTCAAAACCAGCCTTAGTGAGACCCTATTTCCAAAGAAAATATAAAACAGGTCTAGGGTTATATCCTGGAGGTAGAAGGCCCCTGAGTTCCATCCCTAGTAACACACACACACACACACACACACACACACACACACACACCTACTTTAAAATAATGTTCTTGAAAAACAAGATTAGAAATAAAATAAAGGTACTTGAGAGCCTGAGACAGTAAGACAGAATAGAGGCCAGCATGTGGTGACTTAGTGATACCTGTTTAAAAACAAAAAATAAAAAAGAGTCAGGCATGGTGTCGCATACCTGTAATCTCAGCACTTGAGAGGCTGAGACAAGAGAATCGTAGCTTCAAAGCCAGCCTCAGTAACTATTGAGGCCTTCAGCAATTTAGCAAGATCCCCTTTCTAAGTAAAAAATAAAATAGGGCTGGAGTGTAGCTCAGAAGAGAAATGCCCTGGGTTCCATCTCTAGCACCACAAAAAACAAAATAAAAAGGGCTGGGGGTGTGGCTCTGAGATAGAATACCCTTGGTTTCCATTTCCAGTTTGGAGGGCAGGGACAATGAGCCAAAATGTCATGTGATTCTGAAACTTGGTGCTGCAAAGCCTAATTTAACGCGCTGATTCTTGACAATGCAAAGTGACTTCTTCCTTCAGAAGATGAGCCACTGGAATTATTTTCACACTATTTCTATGAATATTCTGAGTTCTTAAAATAGAATCAGGAAGAGGAGTGGTGAGTTGGCCCAGGCCACCCTCCCCCCTCATGCCATTTTGGCATGGGGCTGTAACTATTTTCTGTATTTCTATTTTCTATATTTCTTTCTAATAAACTTCTTTAAATCTTCAAAAAATAGAATCAGGAAAGAAAAATATAGTGATTCTCTTAAGAGCAATGACATCTCTCAGGATAAAGAAGACTGAGCCACATAGGATGGCTGCTTAAAGCAGAATTATGTGAATTTTGGCTGGTGACAGTGTTCAACTTCTGAATAATCCTCCAGTGTACACAGAGAGTGTGAGGAACTTCAGCACCAGCTCCAGTTTCCTTGCTCTAAAGCGTGGCGCATCGCCACCAGGGGCCCCTGAGCTCCTGCACCGGCTGAGAGCACAGTGGGAGACTGTGAGCACGACTTTATATTTCCCTTTCCAGAAGGAAGAATTATTCAGCTGGCAAAAGCATGCTATTCTGGTAATAAGAATGCAGACAGGTTCCATCTGGTGTTGCTATTGCATTTCTTTTAGGGTAAAAATAAATGCTGGCCTGATGGGTATGTGTGTATTTTAAGGGTCTAAATGAGCTACAGACCTACTGCTTCTTGATTTCGTTGCTAACACTCATTCACTCCTTCATTCAGGAGACACGAGATGCATACTCTGCTCCAGGCTCTGCTCAAGGTGTTGGGAGCAAAGCCGAGGCTGAACCTTCCCGTGGGCAGACGCAGGGCCGGAGCACCACGCCCTGTACCAGGCACTGAGTCCTATAGCCCGGAGTCACACCAGCCTGCAGGCCCTCGGCAAAGGGTGTGCCCACAGAGGACAGGTCAGTGCAGAGGCCAGGCGCCCCTGGCTGAAGAGGCTGGCCACAGCAGCAGGAGAGCAGAAGCCAGGAGGTCGGAGGTGCTGGCGCGGCAGGGGAGGAAGGGGCACAGAAGAGCCAGGGGTGGCCAGGAAGGGAGTCCCCTAGGTGCCTGCAAGGGTTCTGAGTGTGACGTGAAGCATGCCGTGCGCTCTGCTTCGGGCATGGCCTCTTTGCTGCAGAACTGGAAGGAGCTTTGGGCTCAGTGTGCAGAGGGCAAGGCGGGGAGACCAGGCGAGGGCGCTCGCTACCATTCAGGTGGGCGATGGCAGAGGCTTGGCTGGGCCAGCAGTGAGCAGGACTAAGCTCAGTGGTGACTCCAGGTGTTTTGCTGTGAGGAGCTAGAACACAGGCTGGGGTCTGACTTCAGGGCAAAGTCCTGACTAGGAATAGCCACGAGACAGGTGGTCACCTAGAGCAGAGCCTCCCAAACCTTAGGTAGCCAAAACTCATCGCAGGGCTCAGAGACCCAGGCCCCACAATGGGGTCAGGATGAGCCGGAGAAGCAGGTACTGAGGTGCCCACCATGCTGGGAGCACGAGGAGCCAGTGTCAAGAGAGAGGGACAGCTCCAAGGACCAGGCAGGGACCCCCTGACACTGGAAAGTCAGAGACATGATGCAGCTGATAGAGAATACAGGAGAGAGCCCTGGGAAGGGGCCAAGCACCTGGGTGGCGTCCAGAAGCCAAAGTCAGTGTCCACGGACGGTGGCAGGAAGATATGAGTCACTTTGCTGCTGGGAGGTCAAGGCTAGGTTATCATTACTACAGTCAGGAAGGGAGATGATGTGAGATTTTTGAAAAGGGCAAATATGACCGTCACCAGGACAACGGCAGCGCCAGCGGCTCGGGCGATGCTCATGCATGCGGCACAAGATGCGGCGTGGGGCTTTGACACAACCCTGCCGGCCCACACCCTGCCGTGTTTTTCATTTTTGCTTTTTTGTGGTACTGGGTGTGGAACCCAGGAGCCTTCTACCTCCAGGCTACACTCCCAGACCTATTTTTTATTTTATTCAGAAACAGGGTCTCACTAAGCTGCTGACAGCCTAAGTAGCTGAGGCTGGCTTTGAACCTGTGCCATCTTCCTGTCTCAGCCTCCCAAGCACGGAGATTACAAGCCTGTGCCATCACACCCAGCTCTACACCCTGCTTTGTTAAATCTGAATGCATGGGAGGAGACATCGGCGTTTCTAAAGTCTGACCAGTGGTTCTTTGGTCCAGTTAGGCTGCAGAACCACGTAAGTCATAGGAGGCAACACTGGCTGGCACGGCACAGTCTCCTCAGGTCACACACAGCTCCCAGGAAGCAGACCTGAGGGCGGAGAACCGGAGGGCAGACTACCATCATGGAGCATAGGATGGACACTGGACAAGAGAGGGGTGAGAAGACCAAGGCAACGGGAGACGGAGTAAGCCAGAGGCGCAGAGGGGCGCCGTCGTGGAGGCCCAGGCGTCCACTGTGACCTGGGGCTGCAGGGATGGCCACACAGGGTCTATGTCAGACTCTGGGCAATGAGGAGGAGTGGAAGAAGAGCTCAGGAGACTGTGAGCTCAGGGGACAGACATCAACACCACCCACCAGCAGGACAGGAGCCCAGCTGGAGCAAGTGAAGGGGGCCGAGCCAGAGCCTCCCGAGAGTGCAGGGCCTGGCCCTGAGGCCGGGACGCCATTGCCACCACACAGATGCAACATCAGGACACGTGCAATGGGACCGGCGTTGGTTTAACCGGGATGATCCAACGTGTTAGGTGATAAAAGCATGAAAATAGGGCGTAAGTCATGCCTGCGGCCCAGACATGCAGAAGGCCAAGTGGGGTCAGGGGAGCCTAGGAGTCCAAGTCCAGCTTGAGAAATAGAGTGAGACCTCATCTCAAAAAAAAATAAGTAAATAAAAGAATTACTGGGAATCTTAATAAAATGGAGGCACGAGAGTTGTTGAAATGTAACTTCTAACATGCTACAAATCATGTAATAAGCACTGGGTACTTTATCCTGTACCTTCCAGTTTATACTCAAGTAAATGTAGAAGAGTCCTGTGTATAAAGCAGCCTCAGCCCCCTCGGCATTCCTGCCCTTGAGTGTGACCTGCAGCCCACCCGTCAGAGGCAGCTCTCAGAGAGGCCTGCGCAGCTGCTGAGGGAAGCCTCTCAGGATGAGATCTCCCCTCCAGCCAAGGCAGGACAGATGCTCCCAGGAAGAGCGCTGAGAAGAGGATGGAGAGTTCTCCTGCAAGGGGCCCACAGGAGAGAGGAGGCACTTACGGGGCTGGGGATGGAGTCAGGGTCCAGCTGCCTCTGGGGCTGCGGGGGACCGGCCATCCTCGCAGGACCTGCGGGGAAGCCACCCGGGTAGGAGAGCTGCGTGCCTGCCATCGCGGGGACATAGTTGGCTCCTTGGAAAAAACGTAGAAGGAAATGATAACCCGGAGTCCCGGAAATAATACTCAGCACCATGCTGTGGTCAAGCATGTACTGTTCAGCTCTTTAAATGAGGCGGGAAATTAACTGAGCAACCATAGCTCCCTTTTCTCTGCTTCTTCCACACTGTTAATCCACCACCCTTTAAAAACAAGTGACTTCCAGTTCAGGGTTGGTTCCCCAGGTACCCACAGCCTCCCTCCGTGCCCTGCCCTCTTACCCTGCTGCGGAGGATACGCGGTGCCCAGGGCCTGACCCGGCGGAGGTGGGGGCTGGTACTGTGAACCCAGAGCAGGCCCAGGGAGTCCATCCTGCCTGGGTGCTGGCGGGGGAGGCAAGGCCCCAGGCCCATTCTTGGTGGGCGGAGGAGGGAGAACCTGAGCTCCAGGCTGCAGAATGGATGGCTGTGGAGGCCCAGGAGGGCCCTGGAAGGGGGCCCCCGGTGGGGGTCCTGGAGGAGCCTTGCCCGGGCCTGTGCAAGACAGAAGAGCAGCCATCTCAGCGGGCGGCTGACCCAACAGACACGCATGTTCCCAATGAAGCCAGGAGCACGCTTACAAACCATATGGGGGGCTCAAACTGAAACTCCACTCTGCTATCAGGAGTATCTTATATAACCGAAAAAATTTAGAAGGGTAAAAGCAACATTCCTAGTTTCAGTGAAAGAATAGGATAAATTTGGGGGGGGATGGAACCCTTCTACCTCTGGGCTACCCTCCCAGACCTATTTTTATATTTTTATTTGGAAACAGGGTCTCTTAAGCCAGCAAGGCTAGCTTCGAACCTGCGTGATCCTCCTGTCTATGCCTCCCAAGTGCGGGGATTTCAAGCGTGCGTTACCACGCCCAGCAAGAATAGGATAAATTTTAACTTCACTACATTAACTTTATATGATAGATGCATTAAGTAAGACACCTGTATCTGGTACATTATCTAGAAAATAACATAGCAGAAAACTGTATTATTCAGCAAGCATTATTAATCAGCTAACTCACACATTCAATACATTATTTGTATTCTGTGCTTGACTTGAACAAATTTCTGAACTACATAGAAACAACCAGAGAGGAGGGATGGGCCACTAATATTCCAATAATATTGGAAATAACTAGAAGACTGACTATATTTTCCTGCTTCTTAATTATGTGAAACAATCTGAGTTGCTTCTCTGAGGTGCATCCTTTTTTGGGGAATGTGGGTGCTGCTGGAGACTGAACCCAGGGTCTTGTGCACTGAGCTACACCGCCAGCCTCAAGACCCATCTATTTGGAAATAAGTAAAATATAGGGAGTTTAAAGAACTAAGTTTAAGTAATATGGAAGCATGCTTCACCGAGATAAATGGCTACCTCTGATGTTACTACGCTAGAGACTCCGGGCTCGCTGAATCACAAGCCTCTCTGCTGATGGAGTCTCAGTACCGTGACCGCTATTCTCTCTTCTCCTTTCCTCATCACAACCTCTGAGCTTCTTTTCTTCCCATGGTCTAAACACAGAATTAAAATGCACTCTGCAACAATGAGTATTTTATTTTTATTTTGAAGACCCACAATAAGAAATATAAGTTTAAAATTCCCTCATAGTTCTTAAACTAATTTCACTGTCCTAAGGTTCACTTGCGAAGTCAGTGTTTTTTTGTAACTGCTCTGACACTAAACGTAGAGTATCCATCTTCAATCATCTTGAAATAAGCGGCAATGTGATCAGGAAGAGAATTAATCACAGCCACACACAATGCCAGTGATTTATGTTGAAAGGTCCAACACTCCTTCAGTATGATATGCCAGTGGCATCTGTTTTAAGCAAAGACAGTCTTTCTTATTACGTACAGTCACCATGTGGACGGCTGTGGACTCACCGTGGCTGGTGATCTGCATGGCGCTGAGCTGACTGCTCAGCGGGGCCACAGAGGATGTGGATGCAGGGCCTGGGTAGGATGGCTGTACAGAGGGCTGGTACGCGGCGTAGGAGGAAGCCACAGTGCTGACCGGTGGAGGGCCGGGGAATCTGAGAAGAGAAAAGGTGCTAAGATGATGGAGTCTCTTAAGCAGGAGAGACACAGATGTCAATAGCTGCAAAGTGAAGTATGGCCATCTCTGTGTGCACGAGGAAAGCGACCGGCCGCGCATGCCAGATGGATAAGCCTGACACGAGCTCCCAGTGGACCGGGCAGCAGCATCCCACATCAATACTCATGTGTCCAATGGGACAAGACAGAAAAGTGCAAACTCCTGCTGCGGACTCAGAAGCGCTGTGGGAATAAACTGGGAAGCAGAGCCCAGCACAGCCTGGCACTCTGAAGTCAAGATCAACATAAACTAAATGCTCTGTGACTGTGTCTTCAGGACAGTTCTGCTTATCTCCTACCCATTTTGTTTGTTTGTTGGTTGGTTGGTTGGTTCTGGGGATTAAACCCAGGGGCATTCTACCTCCAAGCGACACCCAGCCCTATTTTATTCTTCTATTTTGAGGCAGGGCCTCACTATTTGCAGAGAGCCTCTCACCTGCAGTGCTCAGCCTGTGACTTGCTGGATCACGGCGGAGTGTTTTCCTTGGCTTCCCTCACTTTTCAAATCCTAAAGTCTCAGCATGCACCGCCGCGGATTTGGGTTGTACTTGCACTCACTTCCTCTGCTCTGCATGTGAGCACTGGCCGCCATCTGAACAGTATTCTATCACGCTCATCAGTCATAGGAGCTCAGAGCATGCTTGGAGTCCTGCTATCAGTCTTTAATAGAATTTTAAATTTTTAATAAAAGTTAATTTTCCCAGGTGGCATGCTCTGATCCCAACGTCTCGGCTCCGCTGCCACTTGACCAGCTCTCCAGGCCTCAGCTGAGAACTTCCTAACATCACACTGACCCGGGCTTGTCTTCTCACACACTCCAAACTGGGTAATCATTTTAACAAAACTCAAAATTAACCTTCAAACTATTACTCTGTGTATTAACCACATTTCAAGAATGGTGATAGCCCACACTTTGCATTATATAGATGAAGAAGGATCAAAGTGCTTTTTCACAAAACCCACAAGTACAAGTTTTCCTCTGGCAGATAATTTTTATAAGGGGTTATAATGTTAGGATGAAAATCTTTTAACCCTAACATATTGCTAAGCAAAATTCTCAAATTTCTTTTGCCAAAAATCTTAAAAAGACCAACATAGTTAGACTAGGCTTCCTTTGATTTAAATTATTTTGGAGCCGGGTGTAGTGGCATATACATTCTTGTAATCCTAGTACTTGGAAGGCTGAGACAGGAGGACCACAGGTTTGAGGCCAGTCTTAGCAAGTTATTCAGAACCTCAGCAACTTAGCAAGTCCCTGTTTAAAAAATAAAAAGGGCAAGGGTGAAGCTCAGAGTTAGATGCCCCTGGGTTCTATCCCCAATACAAATAAATAAATGAATGAATAAATAAAAATATATATGGAGGGAGTCTGAAAAAAGACAGAAAACACAAGTTAACTTTCCATTAAGCTAATCAATTAATGATACTAGGGGTAAAACACATATAGAAAAATGTGGTTCAAGCCTTGCTGGACACACTTAAAATATATTGTGGTCACCAGTGAATGACTTGAGGAGGTGTTCTAAGATTCTGATTTGTGCATTCATTGCTGCATAAAGGAACAATTCCTTGTTCCAAGACATGACACTTCCTGTCCTCTTGAAGTGCTGGTTCATGGCAAGCGGGCATCTGGAACACCTGCACACAGGTGGGAGGGGCCTGCACTGTGAGGCCGCCACAGAGGTGAGCAATGCTGGAGTCCGGATGCAAGATGAGCAGGCTGGGAACGCAGTGGGGTCAGGTCCACAAAGCCCTTGACTCCCACTCTGCGCTCAAACCAAGATTGACCACACTTGAACTCCAGTGGACGCAGCGCAGCCTCCGCATCCCACAGCTACCACTCAACCAAACGTTATCACAACAAACAAGAGCCTGAAGCGTCAAGCCAGCAAATGCCCGCAGGAACGTTATCCCAGAAGAGTTGTCTAATTAGCAGGAACTAATAAAGCTCCTTGAAGAGGTAACTAATGGCTTCACCACTAGCAGACTCACAGTAGATAGCTCCTCGCTCCTCCCTCCCCTGGCCTACACCCTGGGAAAGGAAGCTCTGGTTATCCTTGGGGAAGAGCCAAGGCCCAAGCTGCGGCAGCAAGACTCTGTGGCTGCCGCAGCCCAGCCGGCAGCAGCTCCCCGGGCCAACAACAGGGATTCCAGCAGGGAGAGGTGAGGTTGGCTCCTGCCCAGGGGACAGTCCTCTGGGTGCAGGCTCCAACATCATCCCAGACACCTCACGGCTTGGCTCAGGCCACCCTCGCGCTTCTCCCCTTCTCAGCTCACTATAGCATAGACAGGAGACTTTGTTTCCGGGCTGCCTTTACAGCCCTGCCACACTGTCTCTGCCCTCCACACCACGGTGCCTCCCCCACAGGACCCCGCGGGCTCAATCTGAGCTCACTTTAGAATACCCATTAAGGGCAGCCTCAGCAACTCAAACCTTGTTTCAAAATAAAAAATAAAAGGGGCTAGTGGATTCAAGTCCACTGCCCCTCCCAATCCATTAAGTACCTCCTGGTACTGAGATTCTGTGAAAGAGACAAGAGAATGGGGTGACTGAAAGTCTTATGGGGAATAAAGATCATGGACAACGAATGAACTGCAAATTAATACGAAATATAAAATAAACTGAATATAAGCCTACACTAAAACGTGTGGCATTGAGACAAGTATCTTTCTGATACATTTAAAAGTATGTACTAATACTCCCCACCTAATTTTTCTAATTGCTTTGTTTGTAGGCAGTCTTCCAGTTGATCTTTTGAAGGATATGGATATCACAAGGAGGGGGAACTTTCAACCAGTAAACATGCACATTTAAAAGGTATTTCTGAGACAACGTAGCAGAGCTGAGCTCACCTTTGGGCAGAATGGCCTGAAGCATGTGCTCCATTCTGGCCGAACTGATGTGGTCCAGGAGGTGGGGGACCTGGAGACAGCACCACCCCAGGGGCAGCAGCCCCCAGAGGCCCCACCGGCTTCATTACACCTGCAACATAGCATGTGGATTAGAAGTCTATTAAAAGGCCAGGAGAAACTGGACGTGGAGGCTCCCGCTTGTAATCCACCATCTAGGAGGCTGAGACAGAAGGATCTGAGTTCACAGCCGGCCTCAGCTACCTAGCGAGGCCCCTTGCAACTCAGTGAGACCCTGTTTCAAAATAAATAATAAAAAATAGGGCTGGGGGTGTAGCTCAGAGGTAGAATGCCCCTGAAAAGGGACAAAACAAAGATGGCAGATTAACGGCAAGAGATAAAACAAAGGCAGAAGACATCACAACACAAAATGGTGAAGGAGAAAGAAAGGGTAGGACAACATGCCCTTTCTGTACTAGTATTGTGAAGAGGTTTTAAAATGTATTAATGTACCAGTATTGGGAAAGATTTCCAATTTTAAAAATATATCGTGCATACTAAGAAAGCCAGGGCTAGCAAAAAGGAGGGACTTGTAATTTACATTTCTAAAGAGAAGGAAGAAAGCTGGAGCCAGGTATGGGAGCAAATCCAGATCCTGGAGAAACAATTTCACACATCTTGGGAGTAAAACAAAAGGTGTTCAGGAGACGGAGGAGACAGAGACAGAGACGAGGCAGCCCCCCTCCCCCTTCGGGGCAAATACGGCTGGAGACAGCAGAGAAACTGGGCTAGAGATAGGGCTAGCATATCTACAGATCAAAGGAACTGCCACAGACTTGGTCGGGATAAAAACACTCAATAAACTGGAGTTCTTCGGTGTACTTATTTGAGTCACCCTTCCATGCCAGTCTGATATGGAGCTATACCTATCCTCTGTATTTCTATCTTTTAATAAACTTCTTTAAATCTTGAGCAACTGTCCAAGCTATGTATATTTATTCTTAGCTTAGGACAAGAATCTAAATTTTTTTTTTCTGTTTTTGGTCATTTGGGGTTTTGTTATGGGTTGAGGGAAAGTGTGTCCGGGATCCTAGCAGGGGTTCCCGGGGAACAGTTTCCCCACAACCATATTCTCTCAATCCGTAACACTTCCAGCCTGCTTTAACCATTCCGTAGAGACCTGCCAAAGTTAAGCTATGTCATAATTATTTGATTATCATCATGATAACAAAATAAAAAGGGAATCCTTTTAAACACCAAACAGAAACTAAAACAGAGGAAATAACCTTTGCATAGTAGAGGCACTATGACAGAACACAAAGTATTCTCCATCACAAAGAATATTAGATCCCATAATGAAATTATGCTAGTTAGATATCAAGAAAGAAATCTAGGAGAAAAACCAGTAAGAGGCATGGTAAGAGCCAGGTGTGGTGGCACACACTTGTAATCCCACAATCTGAGTGCTAAGACAGGAGGATTGCGGGTTGGCGGCCAGCCTCAGTAATTTAGTGAGGCCCTTCACAATTTAGTGAGACCCTGTTTCAAAATAAAGAATAAAATAGCATATGAGGGCATAGCTCAAAGGTAGAATGCCTTGGGTTCAACCCCCAGTACCACAAAAAGGAGGGCACTGGAATGCCTCTTGGTTCCAGTGTGGGGATACCTGTGGAGAGAGGGGCTGTCCCCCACAAATCCTGAGCATGTGGTCTACAGCGTTCCCAGGACCCTACGGGCTGGGCGGTACACAGCTGTAAGTGCTAGTCACAGGGTCACACACAGCCCACTGATGGAGCCGCGTGGCAGCACACACCTGTAATTCCAGTACTTGGGAGGCTGCGACAGGAGGATCAGGATCATAAGCTCATGGCTAGCCTCAGCAACTTAGCAAGACCATTTCCAATAAAAATAAAATTGGGCTGGGGGGTGTAGCTCAGAGGTAGAATACCCCTGGGTTCAATCTCAAGCACAAAAAGCCCAAAAAAGAAAAGCAAAGTTTCTCTTGGTTGCTGTTTTCATGCAATTTTCCTCTTATTTTTTGAGAGAAACGGTGGCAGGGGAAGACATCCTCAGGCTGGGTTAGAGTAGTGCAGAGCTCTTCTTGCCGGTGCCTAGTAGCTGTACAAACTGGGCAACAAGTTTCTTTGAGGACCTGTTTCCTCTCTGTAAAGTACAAGTGAGACCCTCCTAGCCTCTTAAAAAGGAGCGAGAGCAAGAGAGAGAGGAAGCCCAGCTCCTTAATCCTCCTGCTCTCGCTCGCTTTTGCTCTGCTTGTCGCCCTACTCTTGGCCCTCTCCTGCAGCCATGCGGGTCTCCAGGGCCGCGTGCCCTGCATGTGGCCTTGGGTGGGACCGTGTGCCCACAGCTCCTCCGCTATCATCCCTCGTGGAATGAACACCCGGGTGAGGGGCAGCTTCTCACTGTCCTCAGGACCCCCGACAAGGGCTCTCAGACACGGGGTGATCAAGAGCGCCGTCTGCACCAACATGGCAGTCTTTGTGAATGATGATACCAAAACTTTTACAAAGGGTTCTTCCCAAGACAGAATTCCTTAAACTGAAGAAATTACATTAGCTTTGTAGGCCTAGTTCTAAAAATCTAACTATTTTTTTCATATACCACAAACACAAATATTGCATTTAAATTTTAGTTTTTCATTTTATCTATTTTATTTCTATTTGTTTGTTTGTTTATTTTGTGGTACTGGGGACTAAACCCAGGGGTATTCTACCTCCAAGCGATACCCCAGGCCCCCCTTTTCTTTTTTTTATTTGAAAGCAGGGACTCCCTAAGTTGTTGAGGCTGGCTTCAAACTTGCAATCCTCCTATCTCAGCCTCTCAAGTACTGGGATTATAGGTGTGTGCTACTGCACCTGGCTCATTTTTTAAAACTAATACATAAAAAGTTTACATATTAATGGGGTGCCATGTAATATTTAAATACATTCATATATTATGTAAGGTGTAAATCAGGTTAAACACATATATTTCTTCAAACATTTATCTTTTTTTTATGGGGAAAACATTCAAAATTCTTTCCTCCAGCTATTTGAGACATATAGCTCGTATTGGTGATGTATATACTGAAGCTGCTGTGCAATAGCTCCCTACAGCCCTGCCTCCTCCTATCATTGGTACCCACCCACCAGCCTTGCCCCACATCCCCTCGGCAACTACTACCCTCAACTTCTCTGAATCAGTTTCTCTTCTTTTCTCTCTCTCTCTCTCTCTCTCTCTCTCTCTCTCTCTCTCTCTCTCTTTTTCTTTTGCGGTACTGAGGATTGAACCCAGGGGCATTCTACCTCCGAGCTACACCCCTGGCCTTACTTTGAAACAGGGTCTCACTGAGTTACAAAGGGCCTCACTAAGTAGCGGAGGCTGTCCTTGAACCACGAGGCTGTCCTGAACCATGATCCTTCTGTCTCAGCCTCCCAAATGATGGAATTACAAGGGTGCACCACCATGCTTGGCTAGTCTTTTTTATTTTTGAGTGAGATTATGTAGTTCTTATTTTTCTTGAAAAACAAATACTTATAACACTGCAGATGGGCTGTGGATATAGCTCAGTGGTAGAACACTTGCCTGGCATGCACAAGGGCCTGGGTTTCATACCCGGAACCACAAAAATAAGTAAATAAGTAAATCCGCAAAATTTCTATATGGTGTTCTAAACCTCACACCCAGCAAAGTTTGGGAAACGTGAGACTTGCAGTCACACAGACTTGGGTTTGAATCCCTTCCCCAGCTTCTAGTGGCTGAGCCTGACAGGCCACTTCATCCTTCAGTCAGGGCCTTGGGCTCTGACTGCTCTCTCCAAGGGCCACTGTGAGGACTCACCGAGGCAAGGGCACGGGTGCTGGACAACTACCTCCCCTCCCACCCATACTCCCCGCTCGCCTTTGATTAAGAATTTATGTTCTAACTAAACATATATAGCCTAATTACATGCACATTTGTATGTTTACTTTTAAAACTACTTTGAAGAAAAGTAGGAAATCCACAATAGTACCAGTAAAATATTTCCAACTTAAATAATTACATGCACTACAAGGAACCAAAGATATTCTTACTTTCTGGATAAGGTTGGTAGTAGTCATTCTCACCAACCTGCACATGTGTCTGGAGAATCGAACCCAGTTCTCACGTATGTACGTATGTATCTCCAAGCACAACTATTCACACCAATCTAAGAAGACATGCTCTCCCTTTTATTTTTGGAAATCACCTCTATGGCAGTGATTCAAACCCACTCATTTGTGTACTTAACATGCCTGGAGGGCACAGAGGGTTCTAACAGAGATATAACCAAGTAAGCAGGCACCTGCTGTCACCTGAGGGACTCCTGGCCCTGCCTAGGGTGCTGGGATCTGGGGGAGGCCTACCTGTCACCTGAGGGACCCCCGATCCTGCCTGGGGGTGCTGGGATCTGGGGGAGGCCGGCCTGTCATCTGAGGGACCCCCGATCCTGCCTGGGGGTGCTGGGATCAGGAGGAAGCTGGCTTGTCACCTGAGGGACTCCTGGCCCTGCCTAGGGGTGCTGGGATCAGGAGGAGGCTGGCTTGTCACCTGAGGGACCCCCGATCCTGCCTGGGGGTGCTGGGATCTGGGGGAGGCCGGCCTGTCATCTGAGGGACCCCCGATCCTGCCTGGGGGTGCTGGGATCTGGGGGAGGCCTGTCACCTGAGGGACCCCCGATCCTGTCTGAGGGTGCTGGGATCTGGGGGAGGCCTACCTGTCACCTGAGGGACCCCCGATCCTGCCTGGGGGTGCTGGGATCTGGGGAAGGCCTACCTGTCACCTGAGAGACCCCCGATCCTGCCTGGGGGTGCTGGGATCTGGGGGAGGCTGGCCTGATCCAAGTCCTGAGGACAAGCAGGAGTTCTCTCAGCACAGGGACAGGACACAGCTGCACCATGGGTAAAGCCTGAGCTGAGACCCGAGGGCAGGGCACTACCGTGAATGTGGGTGGCCGGGTGGGGAGACCAGGAGTACCAGGCAGGCAGGGTCAGACTTCAGAGTCCACCGGCTGGTGTGCCTGCCCTTTGGACTGCACCCTGGCAAGGAACATCAGCGTGGCTGCTATCTGAGCAGAGTCTCCCCAGCCACACTGCTGGCATTTTCAAAAGCAATCAGACATGAAGAGAACCAGGTCCTGTGCAGAGCGGAAGAATGTCAACAGGGAGGGGGCACCACATAGAATGAACTACCATGCTTCTGCTGAAAGATGTCTAAAATAACGGGCCATCTTCCACATAGTGGCAAACACTGTAGCCTGGACCCTCCAGCGGGACAGTCCACTTCCCAGGCTCTCCTACAACTCACTTTGCCATGTCCTACAAGTCAGCAAGGCAACACGCCCTGGTGCTCCTCGGCTTGGTGGCAGAGAAAGTTTTTCTGGGAGAAAAAGGCCCTGTGGGATGTGCTTCTCCTTCGGCAGTGGGGTCCTAAGTCTGGCTCACTGCCTGTCTGTCATTCTGAGTGCCTCCTGACACCCTTAACAAATCCCCTTCCACTACAAGGGATCCAACCCTCAGTAAGGAAACCCTACTCAACACAACATCACCAAAGAAGCATACATTGAACTTAGCTCTGGACTCAACACACTTGAACCAAATTAGAAACTATTCATGGGGGGGAAATGTTTGCTTAAATTAAAGATAAGCCTTAGTGCATTTCCCTCTACTACGATAGGTAAGTACTATAAGGGCTGAAACTAGTCCTTGCTGTTATATCACATGTATTTTGCTCACTCAATAAATCTAATAAGTTTGTTACCACACAGCAAAGAATTGAAAAGCACAATCAGTAGGCGTTCTAGGAGACAGGACCTGTGTGGGAAACAGAGCAAGGGTAGGTAGGTCTGCAGCAAAAGAGGCACTCCAGGAAAGCACAACCCGGAGGCCTGTGTCTGTCAGAAAACCAGCAAAAGGGTCTTCAGGGGGTAGACATGGGACACAGAACGGCTACGGACCGAGGTATCCAAAGCTATGGAGTCCTTTAGGGAAAGGCGTAAGTAATTAAAGACACCATGATTTACAGAAAGCTGCCTTAACTGGCTATCCGTGCGCGAACTGAACAGGAGAGAGACTTAAACAGAAGTGAGACACGTTAAATGCAGTATTAAAAGCAGCCATTAGGACGTGTGGGGAAAACAGCAGGGCGCTGTGCTGATCAGAGCTGCTGCTGGCTGCCGCTCACGATGAGCGCCTGAAATTAGCTTGGCCCAGTACCCAGAGCACAGGCACGTTTTCAGGACATGCTGCACATGGTAACTATATGTAATTTAAATTGTCAATTAAGGTTTTAAAAAACACATGATTTTTAAAAGTGTTTTGAGGTCTTTTTAAAGAGATGAATGCCTGCACCATCTCAGGGAGAGGTGGTGCAGGGCAAGAAGGGCACAGGAGATGGGCTTAGAAGTGGGTCTGAGGAACTGGCCACAGCCCTGGCTTGAGCACAGTGCGGAGGCAAGTGCTGACCGGGAGTGAGGGGTGGCCTCCGAGGGACAACTCAGTATCCACAGTGACGTGTGCAGAAGGGGTAGATGGACTGGAAAAAAGAACGCTACTAAGACACCGTGGCATGCGGAGCTTAGAATATACACGGGGGTGGGGGGGGGTGGACCTAAGAGTGTTATGCAAAGGAGAGTCACTAGAGTTGTACGTAGAATAAAATCCTGCCGGCTCAGGAGAAAGGCAGCAGTGGGCAGGCGCGTAGTGTTACCCGATGTTTTAGCAATCCAGGGAGGCATGGATAGACAGAGCAGCGTGAGCAAGAATCAGGTTGGAAAGGTGTTTACAGTTGCTCCAAGAAGATCTGGGAAACCAATGGCTTAGAGGGGCTTACAAGGAATAGTTTTGGGGTTCTTTTTGTATTTTTTGGTGCAAATCGCCAAATGAATGATGCTAATGTGTGATAGAGAATGCCAGTAAAATAGGTTTCAATGAAAGAACACTGAACGTCCTGGATGTGAGTATGAGATGCCGTGTAAGCAGGTGAGTGGTGGGGAATATTCTTCTGAGCCCAGGAGGGACATCTGTGTGGAGACACAGAAGTGGGAGGCCCACGCTGGTGTAGAAAGGCCCGCAGAGGAGGTGTGAGGGCTAAACAGAGGGAACAGCAGGACCTGACTCACATGGCAGGAGGCTCCTTCTATAGAGATGCTGAAAAGCAATCAAGAGAAGCAAAGTCACTCAAACCAAAGGCGAAGAGAGTTCTGAAGAGAGAATAATGAACAGCCCACTCTAAAGAGGGCGGGCAGGCTGAGGTCACTCTCCCGTAACCTGCAGAGAGGAACAGCAGGGTGGGTGCCAGCTATGGAGTGGAAGCCACCCTGGGCCACGAGGGGCAGAGGCAGGGGCAGAGTCCCTGAGTAACTCAGAAAGACACTGCTTTCTTAACTGCAAGAGGCTAGTACTCTACTTCATAGTGCTGTATGAGGATTAAATAAGATGATTAATGCTAATTTTTCACAACCAGTTCTTGATCCATGGTAAATAACCAAAAGGGGGTAATTCCTAATTATCGTTATATATAAATGAACAAAATGAGCCATCAAATAGAGAAAAACTGGAGAAAGATGAGTTAATGGTTCCAGGACCAAGAAAAGCAGGGTTACAAATGTCTGGGAGGATTGGTCCTGGACAGGAGGAGGATTCTCTTGTGTGAAGCTCTTTCAGTCTTTGAGGAAGACTAGACCCTTGGGTGTCTTTCCATAGGGAGCTGGAGCACCTTCTGCAGCGTGGCGTGTGGCTGCCAACAGGGCTCCATATGCAGCCTTCCTTCCCCTCGCGGCCCCTGCACCCTGTAGATGCTTTCTAGATGCTTTCTAGCCAGCCAGAAGCCAGCTGGCCACGCATCGACTTACAGTGGTCTTTCCACAAGGACTTACAATGCATAAATGGCATAAACTCAGCCAGGACCAGAATCCTCATAGCACCTGTAAACTTGCCTTTCTGGGTCCTAGAGGAAATGCAAACCCATCTTGTCCTGGTTTCTCTCTACTTGGTGGGTTAGTCCTCCCGAGCATTTACATATAGTGATGTATCTTCTGTGCAGATTGAATTTCCTCCTATCCTTTCAGAAGCTCAGACTGTCTTACACAAACGTTTTTAGGAAACTGGGGACCATCAGGCCTGAAGCCAGCTATTATTAGCCGCTCTCCTAAAGTCGAGTTTCTCAGAGGAGCCCCTCGATGAAGGAGGGCATCTCAAGGTGGCCCCTGCCGCCTGGACAGTAGCTGTCAGTCCATGCCACCACTGTTCTCCCCACGGCCATCCCAGAGCCAGGACTCATGCTTGGGGCCCATAATTTAAAGCAACCATATTGTTCAATAATGATTTTAAAGCAAGGCCATGTTTTTCTTGTTATTACTATCAGTAAGTAATCTTTAGGGTATAAATCTAATAGTATTTTTCTAATCTAAAACTGACTTTATAATATTATTGTCCAAACCACCTTAACATATATATTCAATTCATTTTTACAATAACCTCACAGCACTTATTAACAGCAAAATAAGTCTAGTGATAACACTAAAACACTCAAGAAATAGTCTTTGTTTTAGTCTATATTTAAAAATCAAACTTATATTCCATAAATAATCAAACTGCTGAGTACCTTTTCCATATGATCCTGTAATCTCCAACCTTGGTATCACAGAATGCCCATCCAACTCTTTCAGAACATCCTCTATCTATGAGCCTGAGGCATGACTGAATATCACATCCCAGTCCCAATAACACCCTTTACCTGGTGGAGCAGCTGCATGGGAAGGGTCCCCATAGTGCCCATAATGAGGTGGAGAAAGGCCTATGCCCGGCTGGGGCTGAGAATAGGGAGGTGTGGCCACATAACCTTGTTGACTCATTGTGAAAATATCATGCCAGTGGGTAGTCCTGCAAAAGAACCCTGCAACAGAAAAACAAGCATGTCAAAGGAGGGCTTTCATCATGTAGGATCATCAAAACCATCAATGTTGTTAATGTTTAGGACGGTTGGAGAAAAGGCACCAGTTATAAGGCACGGGCGGTATCTTCATATCTTACAATGGGATATGCCATGTCCTTATCCCTGAAGACAGCTTTGCCTATACTTCTTTGGAACTCAGTAATACCTCTTCAGCAGTGCTAGGCACATACTCAGGCAGAGAACCAATGGCCACAGCCAGCCAAATGTTCAGGAAAAGCCTCTCACGGTGACACTGCCCTCATGTGACCTGGGCCCCAGGGCCACTGTGCAGCACAGAGCTCCTGATACACCCAACTGGCCGGCCTCCTTGTCTTCCAGGGGCTGCGACCAGATATACAGGACCTGCATCATCACCATCGTTATTATTATTATCATCTTTATTATTGTTGTTGTTTTGGATACTAGGAAGGGAACCCAGGGGCATTCTACCCCTGAAGTATACCCCCAGCCCTATGTTAGAAACAGGGTCTCATAAGTTGCTGAGGACCTAAGAAGTTGAGGCTGGCTATGAACCTGTGATCTGCCTGTACTTGGATTACAAGGGTGTGCCACTATGTCCAGCTATGACCTGTATCTTTTCGTGCTTTTTGAAGTAATCATTTTAATCTGGCAGTTAGTCCAACAAACAAGCAGAAGATAAAGCTGTTAAGCACCTTATTTTATGATTCACAATCCGACCAACCTGAGCAGCAGCTATAGCCTTTTGAGAGCTACCAGTGGAAAGTTTCTCAGACAGACTCTCTTTCTGACTTAAATGGTACCACATCTCTAAGAACAATTTCACACACTGACAAATACAGCAAACCCATCTTGAGCCTACTGAGAACAAGAACATAATTTTGCTTTATATTTTTCATTTTTCCAGGTTTTCACAAAATGAGACATTCCATAGGACTATTTTCAAAAGGCATTTTATAAGAAGACTGAAAGGAATCTGGATCCTGCAAAGGAAGTGGGTTTTCACTCCATTTCTGCCCATTCTTAGATGTAAAACATAGAATGAGCTGAAAACCGCCTCTGGGACTCAGTTTCCTCTTTTAGAAAATGAAGCCTCCAGCCAGATGAGGTGGCCTGTGCCTGTCATCCCAGTACTTGGAGGATGAGACAGGAAGATCGCAGGTTCAAAGCCAGCCCTTGATAACCTAGTGAGACCCTGTTTCAAAAGAAAAAAATAAAATGTTTCTGGGGATGTAATTCAGGGGTACGGCACCGTTGGGTACATTTCCCAGTACCCCACAAAGATATAAAACACTGATTCTGCAACTTCTCTTCAGTTTCTCCAGCAAGTACCAGCATACTCTTCCTCTTATTCTTTTGTTTGCTCCTTCTTAGTAAAGATTGGTCATACCTGCTAAGACTTGGGATATGTCTACATCCAGAAATGACATTCAAATTTGAAATCTGAAGCCTAAAATTGGTGATTTGCTTTCGTTTTCATATTAAACCCTAAGTTTACAAAACTAAAGTAACCAAGTGAAAATATGAGATCATTTCCCCCTCCTTGGATGGGGAAAGCAAACACAGGCAGCAAGCAGGCTCGGTCTGATGAGCTGGGCAGCCCTGCCCCTCCTCCCGCGGAGCGCAGAGAGACGTGGCAGCCTGAGCTTTGGTCGGGCTCCTCCAACCCCCTTGCCGAGGAAGTCGCAGGAACACACCCACGCAGCCGCCTGTTGCTGGATCCCAGAAGAGGGCAGAGATGTCGTCAGGAGCTGGGAGCGACCGGTCCCTCTCCATCGGGCCGGGGAGGAATTGCTTCCTCTCACCGCCTCTCTGCCACGTCAAACTTCCTCGCGCTGAGCTTCCAGCTGCAGAACCCTGACTCAGCTTCCAGAGGCGACGTGGCAGGGAGCCACCTGGCCGGGCAGGCCCAGGGCCAAAACCTGGGAAGCCGCCACCCAGAGAAAGCGGACTGCGACCCCAGCACCCCGTCTGGCAGCCCCCAGCCCCAATCACGGCAGAGCCCGGTCCCAATACCTGTCATCGGTAGGACCCAGTCCCAGAACCCTGGCACCGGCAGACCACAGTCCTCAGGTCACCGGCGGACCCAGGCCCCTGTCCGTCACCAGCGGACTCCAGTCCCCTGTCACCAGGAGACCCCAGCCCCAGTCCCAGCAGACCTCCATCCCGTGGCCGAGATCCCGCCCCGCCCGGCCAGGTGAGCTTCTCACCCGGGCGGCACGTCGTGCCCAGCATCAGCACGCCAAGGCGCTAAGCCACGGCCGTCCTCTCCACCCGGACCCGGGCCCGCCCGCCCTCCCGGAGGCCGCCGCGGGCCAGGACGGCGCCCCGCGCCCCCAGCCCGCCAGCAGCCCGCGGCCCCTCCGCGATCGCCCCGGCCCGCGCTCCCGCCCAGGCACCCGGCGTACCTGCGGCTCCTCAGCTGCGCGCCGCTGCGGGCAGTGCTCTGCTCCGGGTGCCTCGCCGCGCCGCCGGACTGCCACGTCAGACCCGCCCCGCGGCGCCGCCGGCCCGCGCAGCGCGCATGCGCTCTGGGGGCGGGGCAGGAGGGGCGGGGCCTGACCGGGCTAGGGGGCGGGGCGTCGGCCCTGAGCTGGGAGGAGGGGCGTGGCCACTGGGGGCAGAGCCACCTGACAGGACGAGGCACAGGGCGGGGTGGTACCTCTGGGCGTGGCCTCTTAGGGGGCGGGATCACAAAGGGCGTGGCGTCCAGCAGAGTTACGGCGTGGGCGTGGCCACCGGGCGGGGTATAGAGCGAGGCTGGCCAGAGTTGACCCGTCAGTCTCCTCTCTTCCCCTTTTCCCATTTTTTTCCGGTTACTTTTCTTTCCCTGTTCTTGCTCTTCAGCACGCCAGACGTTAACGTGTTGCTAGATCGGAGGTGTTCTTGACGTGAGCCCCAGGAAGGACAGGGCACTAGGTGGTCTGCGTCCACCCCGCAGCGGAATGCAGGCTGGCCACTCCATGTTGTTTGAACAGAAGATTCAGGCGCTGCGCTACTGCACACACAGGAGGGCACGTGACCGACCTCGAGGAGCTGCTGTGAAGTGTGGCGCGTGCACACTTGCAGCGCCGGGGCGGCCTGTGGGCCCCGCTGGACAGTGTGGAGGAGGCCTTCCGTGGAGGCCGGTGCTGGGGTCCTGTGCTCCTAGTGTGCAGTGCACCCCGTCAGTGAAAGAGGACTGCTGGCCCCACCCAAGCAGGAACTTCTTCACGTAAAAGTGCCCAGCCTTTAGTTCACCCTCCAGAGAGAGAGTTAAGGTTTAATAAGGGCGACCTTGGGGAGACCCGGAACTAGACCTGTTTCTCCATCTTGCCCTAAATTCAGTATTGCCCCCAACTGTTAAACGGCCCTCAGCCATCTGGGTTTGGCATGGCTAACTCTGCTCAAATTCGCAATATCAGCCCAGTGATTTTGTTTTAAAATGTACTTTCTTCTGGGTTACCAAAAATAAAAGCTACCAACAAACTCTTTACCTAGAGCAATTTTTTTTTTAACCTAAAGATTGCTCTAGGTAAAAACTGCCGTGAGGACACTGCTGGGTCTACATGGGTTGTGCATGGGTTTTAAGTCTTCTGGCAGTGAAGATGTGTAAGATAGTAAGGCATGGCTGGAAATCCACTTTGAAAGCCTTGGTTCAAATGGCTTCTCCTGCTTAGGTGGCATGGACATGCTTGGTGGAGGGAGGTCCTGGCTGGCACAGCAGCCAGGTAGTTGTAGTGACAGGTGGCCCACCCATGGCTGCCACTCAGGAGAGGGGCCAGTCAGAAAGTCGCCAAGTGCAGGCCTGGCCATGCCAGGTCACCTGCTGACCCTCCCAAGCAGCCGAGTATGAACTGTAATCAACCTTCACCTTTGCTCAAGGGCCAGCTCACCTGAACCAGGACAGACATCTCATGGTTTCAATTCCGACATTTTGAACTTCTAATCATTGAAGCCAGAAGGGACTTTGGAGATGTGAGGGTTCAGCCCCATGTTCCCTGAGGACTGATCTCAATCTATCATTTACTAGGTTAGGAACCTGAGGTTTACTGAGAATATAGGCATGGCCCCTCAGACTTAGGGCTGGCTGGATATCATGGCGCTGCCCACCTGTCTCACCTCTGTATGTGTCCTTCTGTTATCACTCTGTTCGTATGTCCCTGGTACTCCCTCCGAGTACCCGGGGTATCAACTAGCTGCACAGTACCACCAGTGGCCAGAGCTACTAAGCACAGTCTCCTTTTCTTACTAAATGGCCACTAGGTTTAGTTTTGCTTCCTCCTCCTGGCCCCAAGTCCCCCTACCTAGCGACTCCCTGCTGACTTGTGGTTGGGCTGCTCCTGCACTCTAACAGCAAAGCTGAGTAACCGTCACCTCTTAAGGCCTGCAAAACCTAAAATATATACTGCCTGACCCTTTACATAAAGAGCTGTCAACCCTGATCTCAGGGCCTACAATCACAGCAGGGCTGCTTCCCCTTCTGTGAGGAGACACAGGTTGCCATGGGGATATGTAAGGGACACAGGCCAGGCTTGGGGAGTGATGAGTATCTCCCGGATTGAGATGGCATGGAAGCTGAGGCCCCAGGGAGAGCAGCGGGGAGGAGGGAGAGGAGCACGGGCGTTCAGAGGTGCTAGTCCGGTCGCCGAAGTCGGGGTTTCCAGAGAGCGGAGGGAGATCATCAGGGAGCCAGGTGGCCGTGGGTCCTGGAAGGCACTGGATGGGAGAGTGCGCAGCGGGCTTTCCCAGGAAGGCCAGCTAGGGGTTGTTAAAGGGAGATAACATCCTCTGGAAGTTAATATTAGAGGGTGGTGATCTCTTCCTAGGTCCTTGCTTCCCAGGAGAACCATTTCATGTGGGAAGGCCAAGCACGGGAGTACAAAAGGCTTATTAGGGAAGCCAGGGACTGTGTAGGAGAGCCATGACAAAGGGCTTACATTCCAGAGAAAGAGTCCAATTTCAGAAGTGCAGAACGGGGTGAGTTTTATTCAGTCTGGAAAGCTTCCCCGTGTGTGCATCTGGGGAGGCCACTTTCTCTTCTCACCCACAGCAGAGTGTACTGTGCTGTTTGGACCATGTTAGAAACCTTCCCATTGGCGAAACCTGGCTGGTGTGTGTGTGTGTGTGTGTGTGTGTGTGTGTGTGTGTGTGTGTCTACTTGGCCACTGCAGCTGGGCAGGGAGTCTCAGCACCTCTTCCCCTGAGGGCTGGCTGGCTCCTTGGCCCCATTCCCTCCCCTGCCCTGCCAATCTCTATACTGCTACCTAACAGAGAAAGGACAGAGAAGAGGAAGAAGCAAAAATGGTGGGGCGATACTGTGAGGACACCTTGGGACAATCAGGTGAGCAAACATGATGACCTCACCATGGCAGCAGAGGTGCGGCGTGAACGTCAGACCGGTGGGAAGAGGCCCTGCAGTGGGTGGATGCGGTGGGCAGAAAGCAGGGCAGGGAGTCAGACGGCCACTCAGAGCTGCCCTGGCAGCTGGTGGCTGAGTTGTGGCGCTCTTTAAGGGAGCAACGAACAGGAAGAGCGGGCTTCTTTGGGGTCCAGCTTCTTTACATGCGACTGTGGAACGTCTGAGTGAAGCCGTCCAGACGTACACGTCTGGAGCTAGGGGAGGGATCTGTACTGGAAGTAACTGAAAGACAATGAGAGATGGAAAATTAGAAGTCAGCCCGGACTCTCCTTGGAAGCCAGTTTTATTCTGTGTATGCATGCATTAAATTTGAATGTACATGCAGGTCTCTTTAGGGTGCCAGACACATACCAGAGAGAGAGGGGAGAGAGAGGAGGGAAGGTGCCTGCTTACAGCTCATGCTAACGCAGTGCAGCGTGGAGGAGCGGACGGGGAGGGAAGAAAGGAGGGGACGAGGAGATATCGCTGTAACCCAGCACTGTGCCGGGAGCTTAGCTCTGACCCTGGCCTTCCGGGCTCCCCCGAGCATTCTTTCTGTGGCTTGTATCCAGTATTTCCAGGCAACTCAAAGGAAGGTGCAAACCTGCTTTTGCCTCATAGTCTTTTTATTTATTTATTTATTTATTTATTTATTTATTTTTGCGGGTCTGGGGATGGAACCCAGGGGCATTCGACCTCCGAGCTACAGCCCCTGCCCTATTTTTTATTCTTTATTTTGAAACAGGGTCTCGCTAAGTTGCAGAGGGCCTCACTAAGTAGCTGAGGCTGTCTGCGAACCGCAATCCTCCTGTCTCAGCCTCCCGACTGCTGAGATGACAAGCGTGCGCCACCACGCCTGGGGGGTGATTTATCTTTAAAAGCAGTTTCTCTGTCTCCTGACTCAGTGTTGACATCACATCTTTACAAGCTGCAGACAGTGTCCCTGCGTGGGGAGGAAGCCGCACAGTGTTGCTCCTGCGAGCCTCTGGGCCCTGAGTCCAGAGCCATCTTCCCCTGCGGCATGGCACGGGTACACTTGCTCCACTGCCTCAAGCCACTGGTTGCCCCACCAAACTGACCACAGGGCCCACAGGGAAGCAGAATATTTGACACAAGAAAGTATATGGGAAAAAACTAGTTTATCTTCAAGTTCTCCACTCTTTCATAGAGCATCTGCTGCAGTAAATCTTGATGGTTCTTGCTCTCAGCATCAAGGGCACCAGTGCCTACAACCCTACGCTCTCCCTACCATCGGCCAGTTCTCGGGTGCTTTCTGCATCTCTTTTCTTCTCTGATTTCGTTTTTCTTTTATTTATTTCTTTTTTCTTATTTCTTTCTTTTTTTTTTTTTTTTTTTTGGTGGTACTGGGAGGGTGGAACCCAGGGGCTTTCTACCTTTGGGCTATACTCTCAGACCTATTTTATATTTTATTTGGAAACAGGGTCTCACTAAGTTGCTGAGAGCCTCACTAAGTAGCTGAGGCTGGCTTCGAACCTGCGCGATCCTCCTATCTCCGCCTCCCAAACGGAGGATTACAAGCGTATTCCACCATGCCCGGCTTCTTCTCTGATTTCTAACTGCCTTGCCCCCTTTACTTATTTCTCATCTTGTCAAAGGTTTTTAATGAATTGTATCAGCAAGAAGCTGCCTGCTGCCAAGTGGCTTGGGGTCCTGTGCGGAGCCAGGTCCTGCAAGGAGCTTCGAGGTCACAGGAGCAAGCTCTCCTGAACTT
This sequence comes from Muscardinus avellanarius, assembly GCF_963383645.1. Lineage (NCBI taxonomy): Eukaryota > Metazoa > Chordata > Mammalia > Rodentia > Gliridae > Muscardinus > Muscardinus avellanarius. Next base: position 241,506 of record NC_137791.1, read on the forward strand.
GCTTTATTATTAAGCCTTTGCCTTAAAAAAAAACAAAACAAAAAAAAACAAAACAAGCAAACACACACAAGAAACAAAACCCAGCTCCCTCCTTTCCTGCACGTTGTTCTGAAAGTGTGACCACCGTCTTAGCCTTCCTGCGGCTCTCAGGTCACTGGGCCCTGAATGGAAGCTATGGGACTTGTCCTGCCTTCGTGAGGATGCTCTGATGTAGCATGACTGACTGGCCCAGAGTCCAGGCCAGAGTGTCAACGTGGGGCTTTCCATCTCCAGAGTCGGGTGAAGGCTTCTTGATATAATCAACTCTGCACATTGTGCCTCCTCAGGGACCCACCTCTGTTCCCACCAAGTTCGTCTTGTGCGGGTTCTTTCTGCCTCGGCGTTCAGGAGACGTTGCCCGTGTGACTCGCAGCTCCTTGCAGGACCTGGCTCAGCATGGAACCCCAAGCCACTTGATGCCAGGCAGCTCTCTTGCTGATACCATTCATTACAAACCTTTGACAAAATTCCTCTTGAAGTAGGATTGGAACAGTGAACCAAGTTCTGCTCAAGAGGAATTCATGGGCAGTGTTAGGTGTGGGTAAGTCACTAAGCTGAAGGCTTTTCCTGCACCAAGACGCACCCTTTCATCAGCCTGGCTCCTGGAAAGCCCTCCAGGTCCCTGTGCTCCTTGGCCAGCTATGAGGCGGCTGCTGGTCAGACCTGAATCCAACAGTGGGAGGGGCCGCCAGCAGGCCCGTTCACACTCTGATACCTCTTGAGTTCAGGGATGGCAAACAGGACCATGAGTTGCTGCTAAGGAATTTTAATCCTTTTAAAAGTGAACTGTGAATGACCACCTTAAAATGAAAGACTCGAAATTTGACTCTGGAGTGGGGGGAAGCCTCTCAACAAAATCCCAACTATAATGTAAAAGAACATCAAATCCATACAAATGAAATTTGCATAACATTCAAAGGCCATAACGTTCAGCAAAATAAGATCACTTTTGAAGGGTATAATAGACAGTGGGATATTGGACATGTGTTTTATAAACCTCAGCCCCCTTTTTTTTTGCCAGTTTATAGGGTGGAAGGTTACAAGAAATATGTAATTTGGTACTTCTGCCAGCTGTTTAAATTTTCTCTTCTATTTCCTCAGCACGCCCTGAGCCTGTGCAAAACGCTCCACACCAGGCTATTTTGTGTTGTGGAGGAGAAAGTCATGTCACCTGGCTGAGGACAGAAGAAATCAACTAGGAATGGTTCAGAACAGATTTTATTTATTTATTTATTTATTTATTTATTTATTTATTTATTTTATGTGGTACTGGGGATGGAACCCAGGGGCATTCTACCTTTGAGCTACACCCCAGCCCTATTTTTTATTCTTTATTTGAAACAGGGTCTCACTAAGTTGCGGAGGGCCTCACTAAGTAGCTGAGGCTGTCCTCAAACCATGATCCTATTGTCTCAGCTACCCGAATGCTGGGATTACAAGTGTGCGCCACCACGCCTGGCCTAGAAACAGATTTTAAATGCAAACAATCACTTTCAAGATGATGAATAAAGAGGAAGTTTAACATACTGCTTACCCTCACATGAAGAGAAGCGTTCTTGGGAATAGTCCGCCAAGGTGAGTTCATACTCTTTACTGACGAAGCAGGGAAGGGCATCCTAGAAGAGAAAGTACCTGAATTGGGCGTGGGAATGGAAACCCATGGGAGACCTGAGGAGCCGCGGCCCTGCTGTGAGCCCGTTGCAAGACTGGAGGCGGAAAGAGCTGGGAAAACAGGACAGTTGTAAACGTGTTACTTTGCTTTCCACTGCTAAAGCAGAACGGCTGAGGCTCACGGTGGTCGAGCTCCAGTCCAAGATCAGGGCGCCGGCAGCTCGGCGTCTGTGAGGATCTCATGGACATAGCACAAGGAACCTGGGTAGAAACAATCAGACGAGCAGGCGGGGAACTTCACAAACCTCAAACAAATAGCCAGGCTACGGGGGAGGCAAACACGCCACCATGACAGTAGAGACGCACGTGGCTAGGAAGCTGACGCAGGTGGGAAAAGATGCAATATAATAATCATCCCGTCACTGTACTGCCAGTGTCATCCATTTGTCTTTTTAAGGACATAGCTCACGTATGCTAAAGGCCACCTGTCTTAGGCTCGCCAGTTTCCTACACACGCACGCCCTGCCCCGCACCACTAGCCTCTCCCTCTCTCCCCACAAGGGCCTCTCAGACCTGGTGGTCTCTCCTCCAGCTGCCTTCTCCTCACCACCCCTGCAAGATACTGTGCTGCATAACACAGCGATGGCCTCTACTCCAGGACAGTCATGTGGTGCCAAGGGCTTCATGTTGACCTTTGCCTGCAGCCCTCCACGGCTTGTCTCTAAGCAGGGCTGGCTGTGCACATCCAACTTGCTGTACCCCTGGCATCTAGCAGCTTGTGCACGGCATGTATTAATGAGTATCCTACAAAAATGTGTTGTTTCTTTAGTTATTGTACCGTTTAATAGGGTTGAACACAGTGTCAGCCATCAATAAATTTTTTTAAAGGAGTCACCCAGTGTCTCTCTGTGTGTTGGAGTTGGCATATCTGGTTCAGACTGGCCTGTGGAGTTCTCAGGGAGGGTTATGAATCCCACTTCAGGAAAGCAAGGCTCCCTAGAAGCAGAACTTCATGCTGAGCCATGGTTTATACTGATGCAAAGGACCACTCCAGAGCTTTGGGTATTATAAACATATAAATATAATTTAAACATTTTTATATATTTTAAGTGTGTTCTAAAACACATTTTTAGAAGTTTAGAGGGTTTTTTGTGTGGTATTGGGGATTGAACCCAGAGGCATTCCACCTCCAAGCTACACCCCCAGCCCTCTTTTTAAATTCTTTATTCTGAAATAGGGTCTTGCTAAGTTGTCAAGGGCCTCGCAAAGTTACTGAGTCTGGCTGAAAACCTGTGATCCTCCTGTCTCAGCCTCCCAAGCATTGGGATTACAAATGTGCACCATCATGTCCAGTTTAAATATGTGTGTCCTAAAAAAACAGTTTTCTCTTTTTCCGTTGTTGATATAAGGAAGAAAATAGAGCCTTCAAAGAGTAGAAATAATGGGCATCCTCCCATATAATATTGCCAATAAAGAGTATAAATTTACTTTGTTTGCTGGGGGTGGTGGCACACGCTTGTAATCCCAGTACTTGGGAGACAGAAGGATCACAGGTTTTAGATTAGTTCAGCTACTTAGTGAGGCCCTCTACAACTCAGTGAGACCCTGTTTCAAAATAAAGAATAAGAAATAGGGCTGCAGGTCTAGCTCGGAGGTAGAATGCCCCTGGATTCCATCACCAAAATAATAAATAAATAAATAAATAATCAAGCTATTCATATGATTGTAGTATGTTAAACTCGGGGTACTCTTGACGAATCTGTCATCTGCGAATGCTGTGATTTTCAAAACATTAAAGGAAGAGTACAGAAGTGAATATTCTCTAATTTTCTGCTTTGGAAGCAATGAGTAAATTAAAAAGCAGTGTAAAGAAATGCTAAATGTGGGGAAATTCTTCATTTTAGGGACTAATAGTACGGCAATCAAGTAACCCAATTCCTCAGGAAACTGTGAAATGGTCCCCATATTAAACTGGGCACAGCATCAGCCTTGACAGTGTGCATATTGCATAATACACAAGCACAGTCACCCTGAGGTGTCCTAAGGGACTGGTTTCAGGGCTCTGTGGATATGAAGACCCATGGATGCCCAGTCCCTCATACCAGTCAGGGGGCAGTCTTGAGGCTGTAAGGAGTGGAATAGCTACCAACCAGACAGAATGAGCTGCTGTCCCTGAAACTAATGCCAGAGGATGTAGAAGCAGGTAGGACCAAGCCCCTGCTCCAGTTCTGGCCCACGGTCTCCCTCCAGCGTGCTCTGCTGACAGCACAAGGGACCTCTGGCAGGGCAGGGAGGGGTCAGGGAGTGCAGCACCACTCACCCACCAGGGACAGGAGGGTTTGAGGCTGAGGTGGTCTATCACTGGCCACAGAGCAGGCAGAGTGTGTTGGGGCGTGCTTAGTGGTCGGGGTGGGGAAGAGGGACAGAGAGGCCCTAAGCAGGTTAGCAATTGTCAGAGGACACGAGGTCTGAGTACTGGGCTGAAGAAGGCCCTTTTGTTCTACGGTTGAGATCCTTGAGATCCGGCTAAGGAGGCGTTTACAGCAGTGAATCCCTGAAATAGGGCGAGGATATCATAGAATAGATGCAGTGACTACCAGCAATGTTTTGGCAACAAAAGAGAGAAGTATGAAGACAGGCTGGGAAAGGTGGCAGGGCTGGGGCTTCTATTTTGGGCTTGGGAAATAAAAGGAAGGAGAGCTGATAAAGTTGATAAGGCATTTTCTTTTTAAAAAAATTTTTTTATTGGTGCACTGTATTCATACATCATAATGGGATTAAAAAAAACTTTTGTAGACATACATGCACACATCGCCCAGTTAGCCCCTACCTGATCCCCACCCTGTTCCCACCCCATCCCTCCTTTCCATGCTTGGCTTAGTGGTTGACATCTAGTATTATAGCAATTTATCCAAAATTAAAAATGATAATCTCACATAACCATTTCATTTGTCTGATACCAAGCTTTTGATGACTTAAAGATAACATTTCAATATTTCTTTTTGCTTTCTTTCTTACCAGAGAATATTTTTTCTTTTTTTTTTTTAGGTGAAACTATCATACATTTATGTATTTATTTTTCAGAAAAAAATCTATCCTAATATGGAATATGGACTCTAGATACCCAAAATGATCTCAAAAAAGAACAAAGCTAGATGTATATTTTCTGATTTCAAACCTTATAAAGCTACAATAATTGAAACAGTGTAGTACTGTTCTAAAGGCAGATATATAAACCATTGGAGTGAAATAAAAGCCTAGAGCTAAATTCTTCCCTATATTGTCAAGTTATTTTTGACAAGGTTTCCACGAACATTTGGTGGAGGAAATAATAATATTTTAACTAAATATTGTTGAAAAATAATAATTACATGAAAAAGAATAAAATTGGACCCTTACCTAACACCGTATAAAAATATTAACTCAAAATAGATAAAAGACCTAAATATAAATCTTAAGACTTTAAACTTTAGAAGAACATCTGGGTCATAAAACCTCACAACATTGAAATTGGCAGTGATTTCTTGGATATGATTTCAATGGCGCAGGCAACAAAAGGGTAAATAAACTCCCTAAAAAATAAAAATATTGTATATCCAAAGACAATGTAAACAGAGTTAAAAGTTACTGATAGAATGGGATAAAATATTTCCAAATGCTATATCTGAAGGTATATCAATATTCCAACTAGAAATCCTAAAAATTAGCAACAATAAAAGCAAACAATACAATTTAGAGATAGGTAAAAGACTAACATAAATAATGAATCTCCATAGATAACCAATCTTAGTTGTCTGTTGGATGGAAAATCTTGTTTCTCTGGTTCTGGTGTGTGTTACCTATTTCTTCTTTGTAGTTAATCTCTTTGAGTATTTTCTCTAGCGCTGGTTTTGAAGACATAAGTTCCTTCAGTTTCTGTTTGTCATGGAAGCTTCTTATTTCCCCATCTAATTTGATAGAAAGTTTTGCTGGGTTGATAAGGCATTTTCTTGGCAAAGAAGAGGTTCTTTCTGTTTTTCTTTTGGTACAGGAATTGAATCTTTTGGGGGTTCCTCCAAGCTACACCTCCAGCTCTTCTTTTTGTTTTGTTTTGTTTTGTTTGTTTGTTTTTTCAAGCACTGTCTTGTTGACACAGCTGGTATTGAACCTGTGGTCCTCCGTCTCAACCTCCCCAGTACTGGGAATTACAGGTGTACACCAGCACAGCTGGCAAGAGATACTTTCTTTTTTTTTTCTTTTCTTTTTTTTTTTTGGTGGTACTGGGGTTCCTGGAAGCCCTTCTACCTCCGGGCTACACTCCCAGACCTATTTTTACATTTTTATTTGGAAACAGGGTCTCCTAAGCCAGCGCGCACGGCTGGCTTCGAACCGGCGCGATCCTCCTGTCTCTGCCTCCCAAGCGCGGGGATCACAAGCCCGGCCGAGATACTTTCTAAAAGATGGAAGAGGTGAAGTTTTAGGGGGGGAAATAGTGGACAGGAGGAAGTAGAAAGAGCTTTTGTAGCATGTCCTTAGCCAAATCATGAGGTGAATGAGGGTGTTTTGCTGAGAATGGCTGTGGCTGATTGGGGGTGGGACCTTCATGTATGGAATTTAATTTAATAAATTCCATAGATGAGGCTAAGAATTTAACAAGATGATCCATAGGAAATGTCTGATTCATAGCTGGGAATAGAACGGTATGCGCTCGGGGGGGAGGGGGTATCTAAGTCTCTGGTTGTGTCCCTGCCAGGCTTTCCACTGAACTCTCCTGATATCTTGGTCCAAACAGCCCCACCTCTGAGGTGTGGCGCCGCTCTGGGGCATTGCAGGGTGCTTGTGCTTGTTCACTGCAGGCCAGAATCCTGACACTCACCTCCCGAATCAGAACTCTCGGAAGTGCCCCTGGCTGGCCCAGAGTCCCTGGAGGCAAGCTCACCTGCGCTGCTTACCTGGGCCCACACCACCTTCTAGGCATATCCCGCACCAGCCTTCTAGGTGAAGCCACCCCAAGGGACCCACTTTGTCTAGCCACAGCCCACCAGCCCAGGCTACCGCCCAGATGGACCCATTGTGGATTTCTCTACTGAGAGATTATAGCCCTCATAACTTAATTATACCAGCCCTGAACATTGATAAGTGAACTTTGCAGGGGACATTGTACATCTGGCCAAAACACCACTGAACCTGGGCAGTAGCCGGTACATACTTATATCCTGAAAACTATCTGTAATTCTTAATAATTTACATCCCAGGGGTTCCTTAGTCGAAACAATCTGTGAAGAAATGAACAGGTTTGTTTTTCAATTGAATGGCTGGGCTGACTAAATGCATGTCTCTGCTCCACTAGGACAAAGGATTTTGCATCATTCCAACATCTGGATTTCATTTATTTACTAAGGCAGGATGAGATGGCTTTGGAAAAAATGAAGTGAAATCAGTTTTAATGATCATTATCTGATTTTGCTTTTGGACTGAAACCTTCCCTCTAAGTCAGGCTCTGTCATGATTAGCTTTGAATAAAAGTGTGTACTTCATAGGAAAAGCAGTTAGAGTGACCTAATCCATCCTCCTTCTCTGACTTATAAACAAGAAACTCCTCGCTTAATGGAAAGTCTTGTAACAAGGGCCATAAGCTCATTAGAAATTTCTGTGCAGTGACTCTGCTGGATTTCACAGGTCTTTTAATTAGATGCACTTGTTAAAACATTGTATTCCTCCAAAAGTACAACCCAAGTCATGACTAGTATCAGCTCATGGCAGCCAGGAGGGGAGGGGAGGCAGGGATGAGATACAGGCCTCGAGGGCATCCCGACTTCCTCCCGCTGTGCCCCACCACTCCCAGAAGTGTGTAAGGCCAGAGCCCTCAAGACCCACCCACTCCCCCAATGCCCACCTGCGAGCTCGTGAGACTCTGGGAACCTTGCAGACCCAATCTCTAAGAGCAGCATGGGAGCCCCTGGCTGGATGCCGGAGGGCCAGGCAGGCTTCCTGGAGGTTAGGTGTCTTATTCTCAGCCCAAAAGAGGGATAAGAACTACCGAGTAACAGGCCAGGTCTCGGTGGCTTTAGGAATGTCCGAGCAGACGGGACAACAAAGCAGTTAGAGGCACTCAGAGTAGCTCTGCGTCCACTCTGCCCCGGGTGAGAACAGCACCGGGGCCAAGGTGGGGAATAAGAGGCCGAAAGTGCTACCTTCATCCTAGGAGCCTGAAGATTTTAAACAGAGGAGAAACAGAATGGCTTTCTGTTTCAGAAACTCCTCGCTGGCTGTAGAGTGCGCATGAATTCTATAACCGGCTAGCCTGGAACAGGGGTCACTGGGAGAGTTGTGGCCCAGCACTTGCTGAGAGGGGTCTGGCAAGTGAGGCGGAGGGGCAGAAGCACGGTAGCCTCCCCAGACGCCGGCACATGGGCTTAGGGGTAACTGGGAGCATGGGATGGGTGGGAAGAGGTACATGGGGCCTGGGGGCGGGACAGCAATAATTCAGAACAGGTATTTGAAGGGGCCCTGAGTTCTACCCTCAGCACTGAAAAAAAAATGCTCAATTTAGGTAGATAAAAGTTTGAAAAGTTCAAATCCTGGTTCTACCTCTTAGGATCTATGACTCAATCAGTACAAGAGACTCATAATGGCCTAGCATGGTTGCTTGAGAGTAAATAAAATGTATGTGTCAAGTACTGAGTATAGAGTAAATCTTCAGTGATGGTAACAGTTCTGATTCCTGATTCTGTATAAAGAACTGGCTGGGTGGGAGACAGTATTGACCAAAGGTATCAGTAAGCTATGTGCTGGGTGCAAGTGACAATATCTCAGCTTAAAGCTATTTCAATCAACATGGGGTATTTTTCTCCCACAGAAAGAGGACTGGGGGTGGATGGCTGCTGATTCATTGAGGACTGGAGGCTCTGCGGTTATCTTGGGCTTGGTTGCAGTACTGCTGTCCAGGCTTCAACCTCAGTATCACAGATTTTATATATATATATATATATATATATATATATATATATATATATATATGTATTACATAGAGATATACTTTTATTGGTGCATTGGTCTCACATCATAATGTAAACCTCCCCATTTCTCCTCTTACCGATACAGAGCACTGAGACTGAAGTTGGCATATCCACACATGCAACATAGTCGATGACAGTATTTACACTGATGAACCCCAGTCTTCCCCCTCCCCTTGCATTAGACCACCTCCCTGGCTCCACTGGGTTTTGTTCATTATCTGGAGTCCCTCTAGTATCTCAATTACTCCCTAGCTTGTGCAGATTAGAGAAGACACATGCCCCTTAATGGTTTGAAATGTTGCCTTGGGGGGGTTCTTGTTCTTAGCTAGTTTAGAAAAAATAGCCAGAACTATACTGCTGCATGCTTAGGCAAATTTTATTACTGCAAAGGTAGAAAGAAGGGACAGAACTATAAAGCACTGTGTCAGAGAAAGGGACACAGTGGAGTGCCTTGAAAGTAACACACTGAAGTTTCTGAACATAGAACAGTTTTCAGTTTTCATAAGGATTCACAATCTCCCATCCTGCTTGACCAGTAGTCTTTCTATCTGCCCCTGATCTGACAGGTGTGGGCCCGCCCATTATCTCCTGTGCAAGCCTTTGTTACGACCAAGATGTATTACTTGGTTAACAAAGTCAGGGGGCACATGTCCTCTTTGATGAAGGCCTGTACCATCCTCCACGTCGTTGGGGAGTTTTAGCCAATTTTTTTTTTTTAATCTCTATTTGCTAGAAGTTATTTATTATGTAAACTCATCTTTAGAGTATGGAGGCCCTGGGCTACAACTCTTTTGTGTACTTGGCAATCAATATAGGGTTCTCTTAACTTTAATCTAATGTTCCATGTTTAGCTGAGCTAATGGCTAACTTTTAGCTGACCAAGGTCAATATTGACTGCAGCTCTTGGCGGACAGCTTAGAGGCAGAGAAAAGGATTTTATTGTTTTGCCTAAGTAAGAAAGCTTATTCTTATTAGCCATTAATATAGCTCTTATTAACCATCAATACTAGCTCAATCCCATCACCCCTTCACTTTCTGTGACCTCACAGTGATATTAGACCAGAGTTGGAGGGAACCAACTGAGGCAGGGAGTGTGGTTGGAGAAGCAGTACTGGTGATTAGCTTCCATTTTACTCTGTCGCGTTTTAGGTCTTGTAAACAGTTGGAATCACTGGCATGGAGTTATGAAAGATCGAGACTGCGGAGGACAGCTGAGTTCTGTAGGGTGAAGGAATGAACCCCACAAAGGGTAGGCAGTGAGGGGAAAGGAGGACCTTTTGTGAGCACCAAGGCTTGGTGGAGGGGAGCAGGGGGCAAAGCCAAGAGTGCGCTGGGCCCTCAAGTGCAAGGGAGGGAGCGGTTGGAGGACACGGTCAATAATACCCGGTGGACGTGGAGAGGACAGGCGAGTAGACGCGTTGGTGGAGGACTCTGCAAGCATGCGGCTTTGCCCAGAGCTTCCCTGCAGTGGGTCAGAAGCCAGCCTGGAGGTGAGGAACCAGAGACCGGAGAAGCAGAGATCTCCAGGGTGAAAGCTTTCTGATTCCTTTTGCTTCATGTTGCACCTGTCACTTCTTCTTCTTTCTTTTCTTTTCTTTTTTTTTTTTCAGTGCTAGGGATGGAAGCCAGGACCTCTGCACACCAGGAAGCTCCCCGCACAGGGGCCACATTCCCAGCCTGTCGTTATATTTTGCGGTATTGGGGATGAAACCCAGGGACATTCTACCTCTGAGCTATACCCCCAGCCCTATTTTTTATTCTTTATTTTGAAACAGGGTCTCACTGAGTTGCAAAGGGCCTAAATAGCTGAAGCTGGCTGTGAACCCCGATCCTCCTATCTCAACCTCCCACATGCTGGGATTACAAGCATGAGCCGCCATGCCTGGCTCTCTGTTTTTATTTTATTTCATTTTTTTAAAAGAAAGGTTGGGACTTCCGGGAAGATGGCGACCGAGAAAAGCGGGGCTTAAGAGCCCCGCTAACAACAAATCTCCATTACCACAAAATCAGCGCCTTTCATAGCCAGAAAACACCATCACCAGTGAAACAAAAAATCACCAGGCTCCAGAGAGAAAGCGGACTGAGAACAGAGCCACAGAGGAGATAACCGGCCTCGCGCCCGAGGATGCGGCAGAAGCGGCAGCAGCGCCATATTGCCGGCACTGGCGAATTCACGGGACAGCTACAGCAAGCCGAGGTGAGCCACTGCGGAACAGCCAGGCAGGATTTCTCCAAGCAGAGAGCGTCTAAAGCTCCCAGTGGCTGAGCTCAGCACACGCTGCAGGGATTCAGAGTCGAAATCAAAACCAAGAAGAAAAAGCCAGCCCCATAGCCGAGGGTGTAGCAGCGGTGCCATATTGCCACCGGTGGCAGCAGCAGCAAATTCAGCGAGGCCAGTACAGCTACATCTGCGCACTCAAGAACAGTGAGTCAAATTGCGGGCCACAGAGGAGAAATCCCAGTACTGTACTCCCTGGGACTTGACCCAGTGGGGGAGGGGCGGTGGCAGAGATATCACACCATAGGAGAACGTGCAACCTGGCACCCCCCACAGTCTAAAGCAGCCTCTATCGACTCTCTGGGTCGGAGACTCTGTGATACAACCCAGTAAAGGAGTAGTGGGGTCTGAGATACTACTGACTCGAGATCCAGAACACCTTAAGTGAAGTCATAGTGACCCAAGGGAAGAACCCAGAGAAGGCACAAACTTCCAAAATCATGGGAAAGAGGAATAATACTGGAGCAATGAATGCCCACAACCCCACAACATCAGAACCCGATAAAACAGAAAATCAGAGATTTCTAGAAGATCAAATCAGGAAAATAACTGTAGAAATAATAGAGGTGCTTCGAAAAGAACTCAGAGAGAGCCAAAAAGAGATAAAGGATGCAATTAATGAAGTAAAGGCCTCAATTCAAAGCAAAAACAACCGATTAGACCACATGGAGAACAGAATCTCGCTCTTAGAAGATGATCATTCCAAAAATGAACGCATAGTTTCTAATCTAGAAAAAAATATCCGACAGCAGGAATCTGATATTGAAGAAATATGGGCCCATTTTAAGAGAGCTAACCTAAGAATAATTGGAATAGAGGAGGGAAAAGAAAGTGAAACCAAAGGGATCAACAATCTCTTCAAGGAAGTAATAGCAGAAAATTTTCCAAACATCGAGCAAGAGGCCGATACACAGGTCCAGGAAACTTATAGAACTCCCTTTAGACAGGATCGGAGAAGAGGATCCCCACGCCACATAATTGTCAAAATGACCAATGTGGAAGCCAAGCAGAGAATCTTAAAGGCAACAAAAGCAAAGGGCCAAGTGACATTCAGAGGCAAACCAATTAGAATCACTCCAGACTTCCCAAACCAAGTTATGAGAGCCAGAAGGGCTTGGAGTAACATATTCCAAACTCTGAAAGAAAACAACTTCCAGCCAAAAATTTCCTACCCAGCAAAACTTTCTATCAAATTAAATGGAGAAATAAGAAGCTTCCATGACAAACAGAAACTGAAGGAATTTATGTCTTCAAAACCAGCGCTAGAGAAAATACTCAAAGAGATTAACTACAAAGAAGAAATAGGTAACACACACCAGAACTACAGAAACAAGATTTTCCATCCAACAGACAACTAAGATTGGTTATCTGTGGAGATTCATTATTTATGTTAGTCTTTTACCTATCTCTAAAGGGTATTGTTTGCCTTTATTGTTGTTAATTTTTAGGATCTCTAGTTGGAATATTAATATACCTTCAGATATAGCAATTGGAAATATTTTATCCCATTCTATTAGTAACTGTTAACTCTGTTTACATTGTCTTTGGATATACAATATTTTTTTTATTTTTTAGGGAGTTTGTATACGCTTCTGTTGCCTGTACCATTGAAATCATAACCAAGATATCACTGCCAATTTCAATGTTGTGAGGTTTAATGACCCAGATTTTCTCCTAAAAGCTTATAGTCTTAAGATTTATATTTAGGTCTTTTATCTATTTTGAGTTAATATTTGTATATGGGATTAGGTAAGGGTCCAATTTTATTCTTTTCCATGTAATTATTATTTTTTAACAATATTTAGTTAAAAGATTATCATTTCCACCACCAAATGTTCGTGGAAACCTTGTCAAAAATAACTTGACAATATAGGGAAGAATTTAGCTCTAGGCTTTTATTTAACTCCAATGGTTTACATATCTGCCTTTAGAATAGTACTACACTGTTTCAATTATTGTAGCTTTATATGGTTTGAAATCAGAAAATATATATCTTCTAGCTTTGTTCTTTTTCAAGATCGTTTTGGGTACCTAGAGTCCATATTCCATATTAGGATAGATTTTTTTCTGAAAATAAATATATAAATATATGATAGTTTCACCTAAAAAATAGAAAAAAAATATTCTCTGGTAAGAAAGAAAGCAAAAAGAAATATTGAAATGTTATCTTTAAGTCATCAAAAGCTTGGTATCAGACAAATGAAACTGTTATGTGAGATTATCATTTTTAATTTTAGATAAATTGCCATAATACTAGATGTCAACTACTAAGCCAAGCATGGGAGGGAGGGATAGGGAGAGAATAGAGTGGGGATTGGGTGGGGGCTGACTGGGAAAAGTGTGCATGTATGTCTACAAAAGTATGTATCCTACTATGATGTATGAATACAGTGAACCAATAAAAAAAAAATTCTTGAGACTTCCGGGAAGATGGCGACCGAGAAAAGCGGGGCTTAAGAGTCCCGCTAACAACCAATCTCCATTACCACAAAAAGAGCGCCTTTCATAGCCAGAAAACACCATCACCAGAAAAACAAAAAAAACCACCAGGCTCCAGAGAGAAAGCGGACTGAGAACAGAGCTCAGGGCCACAGAGGAGACACACGCGCCCGAGGACGCGGCAGCAGTGCCATACTGCCGGCAGCAGCGGCGAACTCAACAGACGGCTACAGCAAGCCAGGTGAGCCGCTGCGGAACAGCCAGGCGGGATCTTTCGGCGCAGACAGCATTTAAAGCTCCCAGTGGCTGAGCTCAGCACACGCTGCAGGGATTCAGAGTGGAAAACGAAACCAGAGAAGAAAAAATACGCCAGCCTCATGGCCAAGGGCGTGGCAGAGGCGCCATATTGCCACCGGCGGCGGCAGCAGCAGTGAATTCACCGAGTCCAGTACAGCTACATCTGCGTACTCAAGAACAGTGAGTCAAATTGCGGGCCACAGAGGAGAAATCGCAGTATTGTGCCTCCTGGGACTTGACCCAGTGAGGGAGTGGTGGTGGCAGAGATATCACACCATAGGAGAACGTGCAACCTGGCACCCCCCATAGTTTAAAGCAGCCTCTATCGACTCCCTGGGTCGGAGACTCTGTGATACAACACAGTAAAGAAGTAGTGGGGTCTGAGATAATACAGACTCGAGATCCAGAGCACCTTAAGTGAAGCCATAGTGACCCAAGGGAAGAACCCAGAGAAGGCACAAACCTCCGAAATCATGGGAAAGAGGAATAACACTGGAGTAATGAATGTGCACAACCCCACAACATCAGAACCTGATAAAACAGAAAATCAGAGATTTCTAGAAGATCAAATCAGGAAAATAACTGTAGAAATAATAGAGGTGCTTCGAAAAGAACTCAGAGAGAGCCAAAAAGAGATAAAGGATGCAATTAATGAAGTAAAGGCCTCAATTCAAAGCACAAACAACCGATTAGACCACATGGAGAACAGAATCTCGCTCTTAGAAGATGAGCAATCCAAAAATGAATGCATAGTTTCTAATCTAGAAAAAAATTTCCAACAGCAGGAATCTGACATTGAAGAAATATGGGCCCATCTTAAGAGAGCTAACCTAAGAATAATTGGAATAGAGGAGGGAAAAGAAAGTGATACCAAAGGGATCAACAATCTCTTCAAGGAAGTAATAGCAGAAAATTTTCCAAATATAGAGCAAGAGGTTGATACACAGATCCAGGAAACTTATAGAACTCCCTTTAGACAGGATCGGAGAAGAGGATCCCCACGCCATATAATTGTCAAAATGACCAATGTGGGAGCCAAGCAGAGAATCTTAAAGGCAACAAAAACAAAGGGCCAACTGACATTCAGAGGCAAACCAATTAGAATCACTCCAGACTTCCCAAACCAAGTCATGAGAGCCAGAAGGGCTTGGAGTAACATATTCCAAACTCTGAAAGAAAACAACTTCCAGCCAAAAATTTCCTATCCAGCAAAACTTTCTATCAAATTAGATGGAGAAATAAGAAGCTTCCATGACAAACAGAAACTGAAGGAATTTATGTCTACAAAACCAGCGCTAGAGAAAATACTCAAAGAGATTAACTACAAAGAAGAAATAGGTAACACTCACCAGAACCAGAGAAACAAGAGTTTCCATCCAACAGACAACTAAGATTGGTTATCTGTGGAGATTCATTATTTATGTTAGTCTTTTACCTATCTCTAAGTTGTATTGTTTGCCTTTATTGTTGTTAATTTTTAGGATTTCTAGTTGGAATATTAATATACCTTCAGATACAGCAATTGGAAATATTTTATCCCATTCTATTAGTAACTTTTAACTCTGTTTACATTGTCTTTGGATATACAATATTTTTTTTTATTTATTTTTTAGGGAGTTTGTATATTCTTCTGTTGCCTGTGCCATTGAAATCATATCCAAGAAATCACTGCCAATTTCAATGTTGTGAGGTTTTATGACCCGGATTTTCTCCTAAAAGTTTATAGTCTTAAGATTTATATTTAGGTCTTTTATCTATTTTGAGTTAATACTTGTATGTGGGATTAGGTAAAGGTCCAATTTTATTCTTTTCCATGTAATTATTATTTTTCAACAATATTTAGTTAAAAGATTATTATTTCCACCACCAAATGTTCGTGGAAACCTTGTCAAAAATAACTTGATAATATAGGGAAGAATTTAGCTCTAGGCTTGTATTTAACTCCAATGGTCTATATATCTGCCTTTAGAACAGTACTACACTGTTTCAATTATTGTAGCTTTATATGGTTTGAAATCAGAAAATATATATCTGCTAGCTTTGTTCTTTTTCAAGATCGTTTTGGGTATCTAGAATTCATACTCCATATTAGGATAGATTTTTTTCTGAAAAATAAATATATAAATATATGATAGTTTCACCTAAAAAAGAAACAGAAAAAAATATGCTCTAGTAAGAAAGAAAGCAAAAAGAAATATTGAAATGCTATCTTTAAATCATCAAACGCTTGGTATCAGACAAATGAAACTGTTATGTGAGATTATCATTTTTAATTTTGGATAAATTGCTATAATACTAGATGTCAACCACTAAGCCAAGCATGGGAAGGAGGGATGGAGAGAGAATGGGGTGGGGATCGGGTGGGGGCTGACTGGGTGATGTGTGCATGTATGTCTACAAAAGTTTGTATCCCACTATGATGTATGAATACAGTGCACCAATAAAATAAAATTAAAAAAAAAATTCTTACCAAAAAAAAAAAAAAAAGAAAGGTTGGGGGAAAGTTAGCTTATCTTTCTGAAGGGGGTGAAACTGGGCTGAGCATGTGGCCCTGGTGGCCCTGTAAGACTCTGGCCCAAAGCTATGCTGTCCTATTCCACATATAGCCCACACTAACTTTCTAGGCACTTCCTTATTGTGTTTTCTTTTTGTGGGACCAATTGTTATGGAAAATAAGATTATTATGAGAAAATTAAAGTGTTCCATTTACACATTTTTGGCACAACACATATAAAATCTGCTTTCATATTGGACCACCCAGATTTGGAGATGTAATGAGAAAGTAGTAAAACAGGCAGGCAGGCGACACTGTATGCAGCTGACTGACTGCTGGGTTCTGTTCTTAGCAGGAAGGGGTAATGGAACATTTAAATTTAAAACACTCCAAACCATGCAATAGGCTTTTTTTTTTTTTTTTTCAGTACTAGGGATTGAACCCAGGGGCACTGTATCTCCAAGCTACACCCCCAGCCCTATTATTTTTATTCTTTATATTTGAAACAGAGTCTCACTGAGTTGCAAAGAGCCTCACTAAGTAGCTGAGGCTGGCTGTGAACCTGTGATTCCTCCTGTCTCAGCTTCTCAAATGCTGGGATGACAAGCGTGTGCCACCACGCCTGGCAAGGAGTATTTTTTTTTTAAAAAAGAGTTTTACTCCTTGTTATTTTCTCTTTTTCTCATTCCTTTTAAAGTTTTGAAACAGGGTCTTGCTAGGTTGTTGAGGGGCTCGCTAAGTTGCTGAAGCTGGCCTCAAATCTGTGACCCTCCTGTATCAGCCTCCCAAGTACTGGAATTACAATCAGCTTTAAGCTATTTTCAGGCTCTTAAGTACTGGAGTTAACAATCACCACCACACTCAGCCTTTTAAAATTTCCTTTTTTTATGGGATTTATTCTGCAGGCCACAGAGAGAAAAATATCCGTTCACGCCCTCCAGCTCCCTCTGATGTGGCCACGCAGCAGTGTGACAGAGCTGGGAGCGTGTGTTTGGGGCCAGTCCTCCGGGTTTGGGAGCCTCTGGTGTCCTGCCCACTGAGCCTGCCTGTGGCCCTTGCTATTTATGGCGTTATCAGACCCAAGTTTCCCACCCCTCCTTCTTTCTTTGGGATCTGGTGTCAGCCTGCGCTCTGCCCTCCCTCCGCCGGCCGCGCCCCCGGGGGCCGGGCTCGCTGACGCGGCTGGGCTCTCTGGCTCTGGCTCGCTCGGTCCAGTCCAGTCGCGCGCGGTGGCCGCGCAGCCTGGTCCTCTCCCGCTCCTCGCCGTCCGCATCGCTCTGCGCAGCCAGCGACATGGGCGCCGGCGACGAGGTCTGCATCTCCATGACCGGGGGCGCGCCCTGGGGCTTCAGGCTGCGGGGCGGCCGCGAGCAGAGCCGGCCCCTGCAGGTGGCCAAGGTGAGGTCCTCCCAGCCGCGGGCTCACAGCTCGGGGTGAGCTTATCTCGGGTGCGGCTGGCTTGTGTTGCAAAGAAACTTTGCAGCGCAGTAAATGCCACGCATTGTGTAATTAGCAAGCAATTAAAGCGGTGGCCTGTGTGTGCCGGCGGAAGGCCGGGCTAGGACTCTCCTGAGGGGGCATTAGAATGCAGAGTGCTGGCTCCTGGTCGCTTTCCTTGGCTCCAGCGGAGCAGAAACGCTGTTTCACATAACCCCTTGGCTGGGATAATTTGGGACTCCAAGAAAGTGTTGGCACTGACATGCATGAAAAGGCCAATTTTGGGCAATGATTTTTAAAGTATGCTGAAATGTCATAAAGCCTATTTAAAAGAATATCCTTTTAAGGGCTTGCTTAATGCAGAAATCCAAGTACTGTATTCCATGGTGTGCCCTCGTCGGGTTGAGGGACGCAGTCGCTGAGGCTAACTCTGCAACGCATCTGATAGTTGTGAACCATCCTGAGCTGCTTTTGTCTCTAGACCGCTGGTTTCTAGATGGGCGCATCTCCAGTATGCTCTCTCGGATCAGCTGGTTTCCAGTTGACATGCAACTAAAATCAGCTGTGTAGCCTGGTGTGGTGGTAATCCCAGTACCTGGGAGGCCAAGACAGGAGGCTCACAGGTGAGGCCCTTAGCAACTGAGTCGAGACCCTGTTTCAAAATAAAGACTTAAAAATAGGGCTGGGGGTGTAGCTCAGAGGTAGAATGCCCCTGGGTTCAATCCCGTCTCCGACTCTGACACTCTCTCTCTCTCTCTCTCTCTCTCTCTCTCTCTCTCTCACACACACACACACACACACACACACACACACACAGCTGCGTGTGTGTGCGCACGCGCCCGTATGTGTTAGTTACTGAGGACTGAACCCAGGAGCATTCCACCTCCAAGCTATACCCCCACTCCCAGTCCTATTTTATTTTTGTTTTGAAACAGGGTTTCGCTAGGTTGCTGAAGCTGTTGTGGAACCTGCAATCCTCTCATCTCAGCCTCCCAAGTGCTAGGATTACAGGCATGTGCCACAATGCCTGGCTAAAATCAGTTTAAAAATGCATGAAAGCAAATTTTACTTGATTTCAATACTAAATCGTAGTATTTATTTATGAAAGAGTATATGGGGTAGATTCATTTTCTGTTTAAAGCTTACATTAAAACTGTGCCTTGGTGTTCACGAGTGTTGCTTGTAGTTACCGTTTCCCTTTCGTTCCTATTCTAAAAAGTGTGCTTTGTGAAGAGTTTCTTTGATCTGCTCTGAGGTGTCTTTCAGCATGTGGCAGTAGAATCCTGCCACCTGGTGGAAGTTGTGGGAAGCCGGTTCAGCCTGTGGGGAGCCAGGGGATTTGCTCTGAGTCTGGAGGAGTGTTGGCCAGCAGATTCGTGGTCTAATTCCAGCTCTGACTGAACTTGCAGCATGGCCTTAGGCAAATGTCTAGCCGTGTGTGTGTGTGTGTGTGTGTGTGTGTGTGTGTGTGTGTGTAGGAGGGAGGGTGGACAGGGGTCCCACGTGCTAGAGACTCACGGGTTTCCAGGAGGAGGGAGTTCTAAATGGCAGGCTCAGGCCCGGGCTCTAGGGATGTGTTCACCTTCAGTTCCAGCGTGTTCTGTGGATTTCCTGCACTCGCATTATTTGGGGGACGCTCTAGAGCTGGGTGCTTCTCATTTCTGTCCCCTAGACAATGCCTCACTAGGATTGCTCCTTTTACTTAAAACGCCAAGTCCACAGTGAGTCAAACTCCTGCAACCACTCCTCAAGTTCAGGGTGAGGAGCTGCGTGTGTGTGGACTTTCTACACTCCTGGCAGGCAGAAGGGCCAAGAAGGCCAGGTAGAAGAGGGTGTGCTGTGAAGAAAACTGTTTTGAGGAACATGCAAAAAAATTAATTTGGGCACTGAAAAAAATGATTTCCAGAGAAAAAAATTCAACTAGTGCGGAAGCATGACCCTTAAAATGAGATTGTTCCAAAGCAGTTCTATAGAAAATAACAAAATTTGGCTTGTGAAATAGTTATGTGTTTAAATTTTTTTTATTTTTCTATGTAGGATAGAACGTTAGATAAGAAACGGAATGGCTTTATAATTCCTGGCAAATATATTTCTTGTGGCACATTTTTATCACTTTGAAGAATTGGTCATTTTTGGTATCTGGCTGACTGAACTGTATATAAATTTCTGTGTTTTTTTTTTTTTTTTAGTTCTGAGAATTGAACCTAGGAGAATTCTACCTCTAAGCTATACCCCCAGCCCTATATTTTTATTCTTTATTTTGAAACAGGGTCTCACTAAGTTGTGGAGCACCTCACTGAGTAGCTGAGGCTGGCCTTGAACCTGTGATCCTTCTATCTCAGCCTCCCAAGTATTGAGATTACAGGTGTGCCACCCTACCTGGCCAAATCCTCAGTTTTAAAGATCATCCATAGGAATGTCAATTTGACTTTTCATTGATGCGAAGCTCAATGCCATAAAATTCTGTTTTGTTTTTTTAAAAAAATAAGCTGCATTTTTTTTTTAAAGGCCTAAGTAAACTGATTGTGGCAGCACATGCCTATAATATCTGTACTTGGGAGGCTGAGACAGAAAGATTACAAGTTCAAGACCAGCTTTCGTAACTTAGCAAGACCCGGTTTCAAAATAATAAAATAGAAGCTGGGCGTGGTGGTGCATGCTTGTAATCCCTGCGCTTGGGAGGCGGAGACCGGAGGATCACGCAGGTTCGAAGCCAGCCATGCTGGCTTAAGAGACCCTGTTTCCAAATAAAAATATAAAAAATAGGTCTGGGAGTGTAGCCTGGAGGTAGAAGGGCTTCCAAGAACCCCAGTACCACCAATAATAATAATAATAATAATAATAATAATAATAATAAAATAGGTAGGACTGGAGGTGTAGCTCAGACCCTGGGTTCAATCTCCAGTACCAATAAATAAATAACAACAATAATAAAAGGCTCAAATAATCAGCAACATTAGTCTGATATTTGAATGTTTATAGGTCTTTTAATTTATATTCTACACATACATAATGGAAAGCAAACATTTCTAATACTGAGCCATAGGCTAACACTGCTGCAAAGTCTGTTTCATGAGGTCACCCCGTGAATACGTTCATCCAGACAGAGCCCCATTGTGGGCACACGTCCTTACAAAAGGATGTAACATTTCTGCTTCACAAAACTCTCTTCTGGGACATGTTCTTACATGGCTATGTATTCTGAACATACTTTTAGCAAATCACTTTGGAAAGGTGGGGGAAATTTTTGTCTTGCAAACAAATCTTTCAATTAAAAAATAACTCACATTTTGAAAATAATGTACAAAGAAATGTTCAGACTACTTATCTTTTATGTATCTAATATGGTTAGACATTCCTTCTCAAACTTATAAACCTCTACAGTGTGTGTGTGTGTGTGTGTGTGTGTGTGTGTGTGTGTGTGTTACTGAGGATTGAACCCAGGGTCATTCTACCTCCAAAATATACTGTCAGCCATTTTTATTTTTTTATTTTTATTTTGAAACAAGGTGTTATCAAGATGCTGAGGCTAGTCTTGAACCTTCAATCCTCTTGTCTCAGCCTTCCTAGTCTGTGACTATAGGCATGTGCCACCGTGCCCAGCTACCTCTATAGTTGGTATTCTCCTATTGAATTTTAATTAAACATTTCAAATAACTACTAAAGTTGAGATTGCAATCATTTATTTCATGAGGCAGAAATGGATTTAATGACGGGGAACGCTTGGGACGCTCCAGGATGACATTGTAAAGGTTGCCTACAAAAGGGGAGACGGGATTCCCTTTAGCTTGTCCTGGCCTGCCCAAGGAGGCTAGTGGGGTGAGGGAACTTTAAAAACAACAGTCTCCTTGATTGAATACTTACTAATTTGTGAGCTCTAGACTCCAGAGTAGCGTCAAGAAATAAAGTGTGCATCAGGCCTACTGAGCAGAAAGCATCTTATGTTACTAATGTGTTGATTTACATTCAGACAAAATAGTAGTTTAGATTTCCTGTTAAATCCAAAGTCAAAGTGTTGCTCATTCTATCCAGAAACATGAGCTTCACAGGAGTTGCTTCCAGGAGCATCGGCCAATGGAAGGACATCCAGCCGTGGATACTGATAATGTGAGCCTGTGATGAGGCTGATTTACTCTGTAGATGAGTGGCCATAAAGATCAAGCCATTTACTTCTTCCCATCACAGTTTTCCACCATGATAAGGACAGATCTCCCCACTCCTTGATAACACGCTGGGTAGATCTCCACATTTCTGGTGGCTTTTGGTTATTAAAACAGTCCAAGGAGAGCCTCAGTTTAACATCTGACTAGATTGTCCCCAGGCTCCAGGCTGGGCTGTGACTCCAGTGTGTCCACCTCTCTCCGGGCCCCAGGGTGAGGGAGGGGCAGGAGGAGGGAGAGGAAGGGTTTGTACCTGAGTGGTGGTGTCTTCTCTTTCTCCACGTCCTGTTCTGTGTGTGCAGAGCCCCCTGGAGTCCTGGGCTGGTTTCTCGAGGTTGGGCCCTTGTGGTTTCTTAGGGGAGCTCCTGGGGGCCAGTGTGCTCACCTGGAAGGGGGCTCATGCCCTGTCTGTTCTGTGCTCTGTGCAAGCCCAGTGGCCCACTAAGAGGCTCCTGCAGCTCCTGGCTGAGCGCTGGCCTCTCTGAGCACTAGCAAGATGGCTCAAATCCACCCCCAGCTGTCGTGGTCCCTCGTCCACAGGAAGCGCAGAGGCTACCTGGCCAGCCAGGACAGTGTCCTCCTGACACACACAGGGTCGGGAGGACACTTAACTGGATGGTATTCCATGTTTTCATGGTGATGGTTTCAAAGGATAAACATAGCTTCCAAAATAATATAACTCTCCTCTATTTGTTAGTTCACATAGTGGCTAAAAACACTTTCCACGTATGTATCTTATAATTTTCCAAGTGTTGACAAAACTGTATTACTATCAGGTTACAGATGATAAAAAAGAGAAGCTGATCCTAAAAAATTAATTTGTCAAAACAGTTCTATAAAGTAGTCCAAAGTGAATTTCTTTCCTTCTAGAAGTGGTATCAGGGCCCACTCCTGACAAGCCTGGGTAAAGATAGAGTGGGCGATGGGTTAGTGCTACTAGAAACCACAAAGATTTCAACATAGGATTTGTACAGAACAGCATCTCACCAAATTGAAGATTATCCTCACAAAGAGTGACAGCAGTTTGTCTGTCGTGTGGCCTCACGCTGAGAATGTACTTGCAGGGTTGGGTCCTTCAGATGTGTGTCTCTTGACTCCTCTACCATCCTTTTCTTATTTTTGAGAAGCAGGAAGCAGAAAGTTGTGAAACCCTTGATCATGGGGCAGGATCTTGGACATAGTTTTCCTAACTAGCATGTAAATCCAGTGTGTTTTAGATAGGTGGATTAAAAATGGTGAATTTGAGACCTTGTGAATGAAAAACCACATCTCTAAATGATGTAACGGACCCTTGCCCCCTTCCCCCATGGTTCTTAGGTTCTGAGAACCTCGCTCCCCCATAACTGCTCTCTGAAGCCCTTGGGTGCATGACTGATAAGACCTGGGTTAAGTTTCTAAAACAGAACTATTGACTCATGTTTTCTGGGTTCTACTTAGACAATACCGCTTCTTTCACCTACCCCCATCTCTCTTTGTCAATATTCACCTGGCTTGAATTTTACCTTGCTAGGACAGACTATTTTTTCTCCCTAGGAAATCTGTAATTAAAATAATGGGTTCATTTCCTCCCCCAAACCTCTGACTGCCTTTAACCGTACCTTCTGGAGGTAAGTTCAGGTGAGGAACTTGTGTGTGGTGTTCACTGAACGGCAGGCATGTCTAGAGCATCCCTTGTATTTATTTATTTATTTGATTGTATTTTTTACTTTTCTTTCTCAGTGCTGGGGATGGAACCAGGGCCTCATGCATGCAAGCAAGTGCTGCACCACTGAGCTACGTCCCAGCCCTTGAACTGTCTTTTAAGTATAAGGAGAACTCTGAGGTTATCTTTTTTTTGGGGGGTGGGGTAGGGTAGGGGTGTTGGGGATTGATTGACTCCAGGGTCTTCTACCTCTGAGTACATCCTTGACCTCTTTACCCATTCTCCTCCTCCTCCTCCTCCTCCTCCTCCTCCTCCTCCTCCTCCTCCTCCTCCTCCTCCTCTTCTTCTTCTTCTTCTTCTTCTTCTTCTTCTTCTTCTTCTTCTTCTTCTCTCTCTCTCTCTCTCTCTCTCTCTCTCTCTCTCTCTCTCTCTCTCTCTCTCTCTCTTGCTGAACTGGGGATGGAACCCAGAGACATTGTACCTCTGAGCTACACTCCCAGCCCTAGTTTTAGTTTTTAGTATTTTTTTAGTATTATTTTATTTTTTTGAAACAGGGTCTTACTGAGTTGCGAAGGGCCTTGCTAAGTAGCTGAGGCTGTCTGCAAACTATGATCCTCCGGTCTCCTCCTGAATGCTGGGATTACAAGCATGTGCCACCATTCCACCATTGCTGGTCTCCTTTTTTTTTTTTTTTTTTTTTTGTACTAGGGATTGCACCTAGGGTCATTCTACCTCTGAGCTACCTCCCAGCCCTATTCTAATTTTTATTTTGGAACAGGGTCTCACTAGGTTGTTGAGTCACACTGTGTTGCCAAGGCTGTTTGAACCTGTGATCCTCCTGTCTCAGCCTCTCAAGTACTGGGATTACAGGTGTGCACCACCATGCCCAGCTTTTTACTTTTTACTTTATTTTTTTATTTGTTGGTACTGGGGGTGGAACCCAGGGGGTTTCTATGCCTGGGCTATACTTCTAGACCTATTTTACATTGTATTTGGAAACAGGGTGTCACTAAGTAGCCGAGGCTGGCTTCGAACCTGTGCGCTCCTCCTGTCTCCGCCTCCCCAGCGCGGGGATGACAAGCGTGCCCACCGCGCCCGGCTACTTTTTATTTTAAAGCAGGGTGTTGCTAGGTTGCTGAGGATTGCTATGTATGGGTTGCAAACATTTCTCCCATTCTGCAGACTACCTCTCCTGCTGATCATTCTCTTTGCTGTGAAAAGCCTTTTGTTGAATGTAATACTGTTTGCCAATTTTCTTTTTGTTGCCTATACTTTTTTTTTCCATATTTTTGTTTTTTCTTTTTACTCTCTTTCAATTCCATCAAATGACTGAGAAGAGTTTGTGATTTATCTTCACACTGTTATTTTGACTAAAAATGTAATCATTTCAAGAATTGTGTGGGTCTCTCTGTTGCATTCACTTTGTTATTATGACCAGAAGCTAATTTTCTGTTCTATATAGAGTTCTAATATTCATATCTAGGTAATACTACAGTTGGCAGTGGTTGTTGCCTATACTTTTGTATATGTTATATCCAAAGAAATACTGTCCAGATCAATGTTGTGGGGCTTTCTTTCTGTGTTTTCTTCTAGTAATTGCTGGTCTTAAATTTAAATCTTTAATCTACATTGAGCTGATTTTTGTTAACTGGTGAGAAGTAGGGAGTCTATTTGTGTGTGTGTATATCCAATTTTCCTAGCACTATTTAATTAATTAGCTAACTAATTAACTTTTATGTGTGGTACTGGGGATTGAACACAGGGGGCATTCTACCCTGTGTTCTACACCCCTAGCCCTTTTTATTTATTTATTTATTCTGAAACATGGTCTCACTAAGTTATCATGCCCTGGCCTCAAACCTGTGATTCTCTCTGTTGACCTTTGCCATGGCATTCATTCATTCATTCATTCATTCATGCATGCATGCATGCATGCATTGTGCTTTTCAGCTCCAGATTGAAGACTTATCATGATCTTTTTTTTTACCGATGAATTTTTTTTTATTGGTGCACTGTATTCATACATCATAATGGTATAAAGAAAATACTTTTGTAGACATACATGCACACATTGCCCAGTCAGCCCCCACCCGATCCCCACCCCATTCTCTCCCCATCCCTCCTTCCCATGCTTGGCTTAGTGGTTGACATCTAGTATTATAGCAATTTATCCAAAATTAAAAATGATAATTTCACATAACAATTTCATTTGTCTGATACCAAGCTTTTGATGACTTAACGATAACATTTCAATATTTCTTTTTGCTTTCTTTCTTACCAGAGAATATTTTTTTCTTTTTTTTAGGTGAAACTATCATACATTTATGTATTTATTTTTCAGAAAAAATCTATCCTGATATGGAATATGGACTCTAGATACCCAAAATGATCTCGAAGAAGAACAAAGCTAGAAGATGTATATTTTCTGATTTCAAACCATATAAAGCTACAATAATTGAAACAGTGTAGTACTGTTCTAAAGGCAGATATATAAACCATTGGAGTTAATAAAAGCCTAGAGCTAAATTCTTCCCTATATTGTCAAGTTATTTTTGACAAGGTTTCCACGAACATTTGGTGGAAGAAATAATAATCTTTTAACTAAATATTGTTGAAAAATAATAATTA
Organism: Muscardinus avellanarius; assembly: GCF_963383645.1. Lineage (NCBI taxonomy): Eukaryota > Metazoa > Chordata > Mammalia > Rodentia > Gliridae > Muscardinus > Muscardinus avellanarius. The sequence goes on from NC_137791.1 coordinate 267,529, forward strand.
CATGAAAAAGAATAAAATTGGACCCTTACCTAACACCATATACAAATATTAACTCAAAATAGATAAAACACCTAAATATAAATCTTAAGACTATAAACTTTAGAAGAACATCTGGGTCATTAAAACCTCACAACATTGAAATTGGCAGTGATTTCTTGGATATGATTTCAATGGCACAGGCAACAGAAGGGTAAACAAATTCCCTAAAAAATAAAAATAATTGTATATCCAAAGACAATATAAACAGAGTTAAAAGTTACTGATAGAATGGGATAAAATATTTCCAAATGCTATATCTGAAGGTATATTAATATTCCAACTAGAAATCCTAAAAATTAGCAACAATCAAAGCAAACAATACAATTTAGAAATAGGCAAAAGACTAACATAAATAATGAATCTCCACAGATAACCAATCTTAGTTGTCTGTTGGATGGAAAATCTTGTTTCTCTGGTTCTGGTGTGTGTTACCTATTTCTTCTTTGTAGTTAATCTCTTCGAGTATTTTCTCTAGCGCTGGTTTTGAAGACATAAGTTCCTTCAGTTTCTGTTTGTCGTGGAAGCTTCTTATTTCCCCATCTAATTTGATAGAAAGTTTTGCTGGGTAGGAAATTTTTGGCTGGAAGTTGTTTTCTTTCAGAGTTTGGAATATGTTACTCCAAGCCCTTCTGGCTCTCATGACTTGGTTTGGGAAGTCTGGAGTGATTCTAATTGGTTTGCCTCTGAATGTCACTTGGCCCTTTGTTTTTGTTGCCTTTAAGATTCTCTGCTTGGCTTCCACATTGGTCATTTTGACAATTATGTGGCGTGGGGATCCTCTTTTCTGATCCTGTCTAAAGGGAGTTCTATAAGTTTCCTGGACCTGTGTATCGACCTCTTGCTCTATGTTTGGAAAATTTTCTGCTATTACTTCCTTGAAGAGATTGTTGATCCCTTTGGTTTCACCTTCTTTTCCCTCCTCTATTCCAATTATTCTTAGGTTAGCTCTCTTAAAATGGGCCCATATTTCTTCAATGTCAGATTCCTGCTGTCGGATTATTTTTTCTAAATTAGAAACCATTCGTTCATTTTTTGAATGATCATTTTCTAAGAGCGAGATTCTATTCTCCATGTGGTCTAATCGGTTGTTTGTACTTTGAATTGAGGCCTTTACTTCATTAATTGCATCCTTTATCTCTTTTTGGCTCTCTGAATTCTTTTTGAAACACCTCGATTATTTCTACAGTTATTTTCCTGATTTGATCTTCTAGAAATCTCTGAATTTCTGTTTTATCAGGTTCTGATGTTGTGGGGTTGTGGGCATTCATTGCTCCATTGTTATTCCTCTTTCCCATGATTTCGAAAGTTTGTGCCTTCTCTGGGTTCTTCCCTTGGGTCACTACGACTACACTTAAGGTGCTCTGGATCTCGAGTCTGTGGTATCTCAGTCCCCACTACTCCTTTACTGGGTTGTATCGCAGAGTCTCAGACCCAGGGAGTCAATCGAGGCTCTTTAGACTATGGTGGGTACCAGGTTGGGCATTCTCCTATGGTGTGATATCTCTGCCACCGCCACTTCCCCACTGGGTCAAGTCCCTGGGAGTACAGTACTGGGATTTCTCCTCTAGGGGCCACAATTTGAGTCACCGTTGTTGAGTACGCAGATGGAGCTGTAGTGAACTCGGTGAATTCGCTGCTGCTGCTGCCGGTGGCAATATGGCGCCGCTGCCACGCCCTCGGCCATGAGGCTGGCATATTTCTTTTCTGTTTTTGAGCTCTGCTCTGAGTCCCTGCAGGGTGTGCTGAGCCTATCCTCTGGGAGCTTTAGATGCTCCCTGTGCCGAAAAATCTGCTGAATTCCTCCCAGCTGATTCGCAGCAGCTCACCTCGCCTCGCTGTCCGCCATTCCTTTCTGGAGCCTGGTGGGCTGTTGAGTGCATTGGTCTGGTGCCGTCCAGTGAGTTCGCCGCTGCCGCCGGCAGTAAGGCGCTGCTGCCACGTCCTCGGGCTTGAGGCCGGCGTATCTCCTTTGTGGCTCTGAGCTCTGTTCTGAGTTCCCCTCCTCTCTGGAGCCTGGTGCTGCAAGGGAAAATGGCACCCGCCGCTTCGCGCCATGGCTTCGGCTGCAGCACTGCAGTCTGGTTTCTTTATGGTGTCTCGTTTTTCCAGCCCTCTCTTTCTCTGTCCCTTGTAATTACATTTTTTTGTTTCTCTGCTGATGATGTTTTCTGGCTATGAAAGGCGCTGATTTTGTGGTAATAGAGATTGGTTGTTAGCGGGGCTCGTAAGCCCCACTTTTCTCCGTCACCATCTTCCCGGAAGTTCATGATCTTTATTATTGTAACCTCTCAGTGAAATTTCTTTTTAGGGTCACTTTTCCCCCTCTTTTTACTGGACTACTTCTCTATTGTCTTGAAGTACACTGAGCTTCGTTAAAACCACTACTTTGAATGTTTGTTAGGCAGTTTATACACCTTCATCTCTTGAAGGTCAGTGCTGGGTACTTGTATTTGTGTACAAATACTGCAGAGGGGCACGCCTGCTGGGTGCTCCTGAGCTCCCCCACGGGGGCTCTTATTCAGAGCTCCGCCACGGGGGGGGGGGGGTCTGTCTGCCACTGTGTCTATTCAGAGCCCAAGGCCGCGCTATCAGCGGGAGCGGGGTGTTGTGAGGGGAGACTCACGTGTATCTTGCAGGGTCAAGTGGGTTCTGCCAGGTCTCGGCCTGGAGTCAGGAGGTGGCCTCTGCCCTGCGTTGAGTTTTACCATCTGGGCCAATACTGGGGTCTAAAGCCAAGCCCAACACATGCCTCCCTCGTTCCCCCAAGCAGACGGCTTCTCTCATGGCCTGGGTGGGGAGGGTGACCTCCCTGCACATGAGGTGCCCTTTTTTAGTATTATGCTAGACTCTTGTACTTGGTTCTGTTTTTGGCCTCTTGAGCTTTTCTGAAAGCATTGTTGTGTGAGGAGACAGTGTTCAGATGGATGTTTCATGGGGTATGACCACTGGAGACGGTCACCCGCCATCTTGTTCTGGCTGTTTCCTCTGGGCTCTATCTCCATTGCTGCTGCTTTTTTTTTTTTTTTTTTTTTTTGGTACTGGGGATGGAACCCAGGGAGATTCTGTCTCTTAGCTACACCCTCAACCCTAATTTTTTTTTTTTTTTTTTTTTTACTATTTATTTCGAAAAAGGGTCTCACTAAGTAGTAAGTTCCTCACTAAGTAGCTGGAGCTGGCCACGAACCTGTGATCCTCCTGTCTCAGCTTTCCAAGTATTGGGATTAGAAATGTGTGCCACCATGCGTGGCTCCATTGCTTTTTTTTTTTTCTGTGTGGTACTGGAAATGGAACCCAGGGGCTTTCTACCTCTGGGCTATATTTCAAGACCTATTTTTTATTTGGAAACAGGGTCTCACAAAGTTGCTGAACAAACAGCCTCAGGTTTGTGTTCCAGAGGTCTGCAGGGAGATTTTTCCAAGTCACCTGCTGTATCTCTGTTTACGACACTTTACGACACTTCCCAGGATCACTGCCTTCACAAAGGCAAAACACTGCTTTTTATCTTTCTAAGTGCAGACAGTTGGTTGGACCCTTTAGGAATGGTTTCCTTTACAGCATCTCTGTTGTTCTTTGTTAGGGTCAAGGAAGTTGAGTGGGTAGTTTAAGTTCACATCATCAGTGAATGGCAAGACCAGGGTAGAGGCAGGTATGCTGCCAAGTCCAGACTCTTAACCTCCACGAGTGGTGTGGCTTCTCCCTGGGCGATGGCCCTGCTGAGGTGCAGGAGGGTCTGCGAGCTGTGCAGCCTGCCCGGATGCTCTCCCTGAGGTGCAGGCAGACATCGGGAAACCCCAGCGTGCACAGGACACTGTTCTTCCTGCTACCCCGGCCTCCTAAGTCCTTGGCTAGAATACTGGGCCTCCTCTCAGCACCTACCCAGAAGCCTGGGAAGATGCGTTCACCCTGGAGACCCCGTTGAAGCTGGTCTGTAGGGGTGACAGTTTCCTTCTCAAAACTTTGCTGTGTGAGTGTGTATGTGTGTGTGTTACTGGGCATTGAAGCCAGGGACATGCCACCTCTGAGCTACACCCCAGTCCTATTTTACTTTTCATTTAGAAACAGAATCTTGGGCCAGGTGTGGTGGGGCACACTTGTAATCCCCGCGCTTGGGAGGCAGAGACAGGAGGATCGCGCTGGTTCGGAGCCAGCCTTGTTGGCTTAAGAGACCCTGTTTCCAAATAAAAATATAAAAATGGGTCTGGGAGTGTAGCCTGGAGGTAGAAGGGTTTCCAGAAACCCCAGTACCACCAAAAAAAAAAAAAAAAAAAAAAAAAAAAGAAAGAAAGAAAGAAAAAGAAACAGTCTTAATAAGTTGTGGAGGGCCTCACTAAGTTGCTGGGACTGGCCACAAACCTGCATTCTTCCTGTCTCAGGCTCCCAAGTATTTCCCTTTGCTCTTAAAAACTAGAATAGGCTACATTTTTAGTCTTAAAAGTCTCAGTGTATTTTATATTAGAATAGATGAAAACAGATTAGATTACTTTTCCAGTAGAGATGACATGTTAAAGAAAATACACTTGTATAATTTTAGGCAAAAATTCACCTGATTATAGAAACACTTTCAGTAACTTTTTCCAAAACATCCTCTCTGTTTCATTTATTTATTTTTTAAAAGCTGTTCTCAAAGCATTTCATTGTTAGGGGCACAATGTGTTTATTAACCTAAAATATATGCCAGGTTACTGATGACTAAGAGCCATTGTCACCTGAGAAATGGAGCACAGATCTGGAGATTCATCTTTCTGTTACAGACCTTGAAGCACCCTTCAGCTCCGCAGCTATTCTAACATTTGAAGAGTGAACACTGAGCTTCACTGGATCACATTCCTATATGATCGGTCACTTCCTGTGCCACTGTAGCATGCTCTAAGGGTCCCAGCATGGTTTAAGTGTGAACTTCTAGGAGTGTAACATGTTAATGACATCCTGTGCACTTGTGAGCCTCGGCCTTCATTGTGCCCGTGACCTTGCCTACAAATAATGCTCCAAAGACTTTGGATAACTCCACCCTAGGGTTGTCTCCTTGTTGTTGTTTTGCTAATTCCTGTGAAAGCAGGCACTTAATCACTAATTTTAGTTACACATTTTTCTATAAAGTGTTGATTTTTCTTAAAGAATTCATTCACTTTTGAGAATTTTTCTCCAGTATCTGTTGGACCTCCCAAATGTAGTTCTTCATCTACTTCTGTATTATAATAGAATGTAAAATACACCATAGGCTGAGACATAGCAGAAACATATAGTCCTTTATCCAATTATACAGCAAACCTCCTCCAATATGCAGTTTATTCTATTATTATTTATACCAGTTTCCTGTTTTTATTCATCTTTGACAGAATTTGCTGAAAAATATTGTCATATGGTATTATTCCAGTCATTAACTGTAGCCACAAAACTCTTTCTCAGCCTTATCACTTAGTTTAGAACCTGTAAGTTTTACATGGGGATTATTGCCTGACTTCGACCGTCATCGAGACATGCAGTCCAGGGGCGGCATGGGTGGGCAGTTCCTCAGTGTCTCCACAGCCCTGTCCACTTCACACGGACACCAGCTAATCTGGTGGCGTGTAGGAGAGTTCCTCTGACACAGGAGTGGCTGTAAATCCACTTGAGTCGTTTTGTGAAGGGTTGACTTATTTGAAAGTAGATAATCAAGCACAGCCCAAGATCTGTGTTGTGAAATGCCGGAAGAGAACGAGGCCAGAGAAAGTCTCTTTCCCTCCCCCAGAGAGTCCCCTTTGTGAGGACACTTAGGTACTGTCTGAAACGGGACTGTTGGACCCACAGACCAGGGCCCAGGGTGGCCTGCCAGGCCCGTGTCACGTAGATGACTAGTCAGTGCTCTTTTCCGTCTTACTATGTAGGAAATACAAGCATGTAAAGCCAGCCTGGCGTAGTGGACCTGGAGGAGGACGCTTCCGGGCCCAGGGCCAGAGTGTAGCGGGCATGTCTTCCCACGAGAAACAGCTATAATGTCATCTTTCACAGTGATAAAAACTAAACCCTCTCTCCTGGGAACCCTGGCTATCACCAAGTGATTAGCATACTGGTTCTAGGAGAAGAATGTTGAACCGTGGTTTTTGTATTTTCTCTTAATCTGTTTTGGGTTTTCCTAATGTGGCAGCCTAGAACACTGCTTAAACAAACACTCCTGCTTCTTATGCGGGTGTTTGGTTAAAAATAATACTTAAGTAATCTTTCTGCTACCTCTGAAATGGATTCTCCCAGAGAGAAAAGAAGAATTCAAGGAGCGTTGAGAAGAATGTGGTACGTGGATCCTGTTTACTTTGACCTCGGTTTAACACTGAGAGCAGGGGAGGATATTATTATATTCTCTAGTCTGTCTTAATTTCAATTCACCTTCAAAAATCAGGTGGTCTTATTTAGATACTGTTTCACTAAAAGCATCCGTGCTGGCTGCCACATACCCCTGTGGCTCTTAACACATTTTTCTGGGCCTCAGTTTCCCCATCTGTAAAATGGGGTCCCCTGCAGTCAATTTGCTGGTTTTGTACATCAAAAATATTGGAATATTGCTCTGTTGCACAGATGAGGAGTCTGAGACCCAGATAACCAATTAATGGTCTGCTCTGTGAGGCTTGCTGGGTTCTGAGTCCAGGTGGTTCCCTGGCTTTCCTTGTCTGTGTCTTCATCAGCACCTCTTTACTCCAGCTGGAGGAGCACAGAGCTGTCTTCTGCCTATGTTTCATTTTCTTCAGAAATTAAGAAAAGGAAGCCAGGTGTGGTGGTGCATGCTTGTAATCTCAGCATTTGGGAGGCCGAGACAGAAGGATCAAAGGTCTGCTGCCAGCCTCAGTTACTTAGTGGGGCCCTTTGCAGCTTAGTGAGACCCTGTTTCAAACTAAAGAATAAAAAATAGGGCCGCGGGTGTAACTCGGAGGTAGAATGCCCCTGGGTTCCACCCCCAGTACCACACACACACAAAAAAAAAAAAAAAAAAAAAAAAAAAAATTAAGAAAAGGAAGATGCTGGCTGGATAACTCTAGATAAACACTTGGAAACCAAGAACACAAACCCTGATAGAACATACAGCAGCAGCCTTCACTTTTGATAAATACATTTCACAAAATACCATATCAAACAGCAATCAAGATTGCGATGTGATACAGCTTAATAGATTTAAAGAAATGGGTCCCAAATAATGTATTTTCCAAGGCCAAGTAAAATCAAACAATTGTCCAGCTTAAAAATAGTACCAATTTGTAAAAGGGAAAACCTCAAGCTATAAAGAATTAATTGATGTAACTGCTGAGCCCTATTTAGAGTGAGTGGACTTTTTCTGGTTTCAATTATATGGTCTCTGTGCCATGGTTCAACGTGGCACAGAGACTGTGTGAGATTTCTTATTTATGAGAATTGTCTTAGGCTTAGAAATGATACATGCACATTACTCAGCACAGAGGACACGTTCAGGCCAAAACTTCCTACTCCCATGTTTGTGGTCATTCTGGTTTTATTAACCAAATTCTGTGCAGTCCAGGATTTTGGGTCCTGGTGTCTTTGGAAGGCATCTGTCCTCCTTGGGGCCCTGTGAGGTGGCGTTAATGGGTTCAAAAGGTCACTTCTGCCTTATGAAATATACATTCACCCTTTCATTGGAAACCACATATGGAAACCATCATGGGGAGAAAAAACCCACTTCAAATGCCTAGGAACTATGAAAGAAAGCAAACTGCCTCTGTGGGTGAGTATGGGACCTAGGACCTGACCTCTAAATAGTCATTAAAGCGCCATATCGGGGCCTTTGGGCATATGGGCCCCCACCATGTGGAGTCTTCTGCATTAGAAGACATTCCTACTATCTAAGACTGCTTTTTCCAGTTAAATGATAATACGCTAAACTCCTTGGTGTTTTTATCTCTTCAAACAATGTGAGTTATTTTCATCACTCAAGATCAGACTAAAATGAAAAACAGAACCTAGGAAAGGAGAGCGGTAACACCATAGAAGTCACCATATTTTTTCTTTCACCAAAAACATAACATTTCCCCCTGGATGGTGCTCAGCGTGACTTCCACAGGCTGAGTTGTGTAAATATTATATCACATTGGTTGGCGGCTGCAGGAGGTCAGGAACAGTGGTCCCCTCTCAGGCTGCCTGCCAGATGGGGAAGTGGGGAGAGGAGTCTCAGGACTCCATCCTGCGCCCCACCTCCTGCCAAGGCGACCCTGAGCTTGGAGCTCCGTGTAGACTGGGCTGCCGCGGTCCCCAGTCGTGGCGTTGGTTCCCTGCGGCCTCTCTTTCTCCCTCTGCTAGGAGCCTCTGCTGTTGTTTTTATCTAAGAAGGAAGATGCCTTCCCCTTCTTTAGTTCTGGGTTATTTTTTTAAAGTGTCAAGTCTTTTAATTTCTTTTTATATTGGGTATTAGTCCTCCATCAGAGGAGTGAGTAGCTGGCAAAGTCTTCTCCCATTCTGTAGGCTCTCTCTTTAGACTCTTGGTGGTTCCCTTTGCTGAACAGAAACTTTTTAATATAATGCCATCCCATTTATTAATTCTTGTTTAAATGTCCTGAGCTTTGGTGTATTTTTTGAGTAAATTTCTGCCAGTGTTTGTATGTTGGAGTTGGGTCCTATGCTCTTCTCTAATACTTTCAAAATCTCTGGTCAAATTTTCAGGTTTTTGATCCATCTTGAGTTGTCACTTGTGCAGGATGAGACTTTGGGGTTTGATTCCATTTTCTCTACAAATGGATAACCAGTTTTCCTAATAACATTTATTGATAAAGCTGTCTTTTCTCCAGCATCTGTTTTTTGTCACCTTTATTGAAAATCAATTGGCTATAAGTATGTGGATTTGGTTCTATTTCTTCTATTTTGTTCCATTGGTCTATGTGTGTTTTTGTGCCAATACCATGCTGTTTTTATTACGATAGCTCTATAGTATAATTTGAAGTCAGGTATTGCGATGCCTCTGGCATGATTCTTATTGCTGAGAATTGCTTTAGCTATTCTGGGTCTTTTATTTCTCCATATGAAATTTAGGACTGATTTTTCTAGCACTGTAAAGAATGACATTAGTATTTTAATAGAAATAGTATTGAACCTCTAGATCACTTTAGGTAGTAAGACCATTTGGATGCTATTCATTCTGCCTATCCAAGAACATGGTCTATTTTGGAAAAGCTTTCATGGGCAGCTGAGAAGAATGTGTATTCAGCTGTCATTGGATGAAATATCTGCATATGTCTATTTGGTTTATAGTATTCTTTAGGCCTGAAGAGTCTTTCCTGATTTTTTGTGTAGGGGTATGAGAAGTGTGTTTAAGTCTCCCAATATTATTGTGTTGGGGTCTAAGTCTTAATGTTCTGATGTCCTGAAGAGTTTATTTTAGAAAAGTGAGTGTAGTGTGCTCATGTTTGAAGCATAAATATTTACTATCCTCATATCTTCTTGTTGGAATTTTTCCTTTTATCAGTAAGAAATTCCATTGTGTACATATTCCATAATTTTGTAATCCATTCATCTGTTGATGGACATCTTGGCTGGTTTAATAGTTTGGCAATTGTGCAGCTATGAACATAGATATGCATGTGTTGGTTTGGTAGTTTGGTTTCCATTCTTTTGGGTAGATACCCAGAATTGCTGGATCATATGGTAAGTTCGTTCCCATTCTTCTGGAGATCCTTCATACTGTTTTCCAGTGGTCGCACTAATTTGCAATCCCACCAACAATGGATTAGAGTTCCCGCTTCTCTATATTGTTGCCAGTATTTGTTGTTTGTTTTTAATGACTGTCATTCTAGTTGGAATTAGGTGAAATCACAGGGTAGTTTTGATTTTAATTTCTCTTATTGCTAATGCTGTTGAGCATTTTTTTCATACATTTTTTGGCCAATTGATTTTTTTCTTTTGTAAAGTGTCTATTTAGTTCACTTGCCCATTTTTGATTGGATTGTTTGTTTTCTTAACTGTGAGTTTCTTGAGTTCTTTGTATATTCTAGATATTATTTAGAGAAAGCCTGAAAGAAATAAACAAATAAACAAAGAATCTTATTTTTTCTTTGTGTTTTATTTAAGTATTTTCCCTAGTGCTGGCTTGGTAGTCATGAATTCTTTCAAAGGTTTTTATTTCTCCTCAAATTTGCAAGATATTTTTGCTGAATATAGTACACTTTGTTGGACTATCTTTTCTTTTAGAGTTTGAAGTATTTCATGCCCAGCCCACCTGGCTTTCATTATTTGGATTGATAAGTCTGAAGTGATTCTTATTGTTTCACCCCTGGATTTTACCTGTCCTTTTGTTCTCAATACATTAAAAATTCTTTTCCTGCCTCGATGATAGTTATTTTTATTATTATGTGGCTCAGAGAAGTTCTTCTTTGATATTGTCTTATTAGGGTTCTGAATGTCTCCTGTAGGTGAATGTCCATCTTCTTTCCTACTTTTGGGTAATTCTCTGATCTTATTTCTCTGAAGAGGTTTCTTTTTCTTTTGTGGTACTGGAGCCCAGGGGCATTCTACCTCCAAGTGATACCCCCAGCCCTATTTTTTATTCTTTATTTCGAAACAGGGTCCTACTGAATTGCAAAGGGCCTCACTAAGTAGCTGAGGCTGTTCAAAAACTGCTATTCTCCTGTTTCAGTCTCTCAAATGCTAAGATTACAAGCGTGCACCACCAAGCCCAGCTCCTCTGAAGAGGTTTCTAATGCTCTGGTTTATGCTTCTAGTCCTCCTTCCTTTCCTCCTCCTTCTCCTTTTTCTCTTCCACCTCCACCTCCTCCTTCTCCTCTTCCTCCTCCTCTTTCTTCTTCTTTTTGCAATACTGGGGATGGAACTTGGAATTCTACCTCTGAGGTACTCAGTCAGCCCTATCTTTTCTTCTTTCTTTCTTTCTTTCTTTCTTTCTTTCTTTCTTTCTGTACTGGGGGTGGAACCCAGGGGCTTTTCTACCTCCAGGCTATACTCCCAGACCTATTTTATACTTTACTTGGAAACAGGGTCTCACTAAGTAGCTGAGAGCCTCACTCAGTAGCTGAGGCTGGCTTTGAACCTGTGTGATCCTCCTGTCTCAGCCTCCCAAGCGCGGGGATTACAAGCATGGGCCACCATGCCCGGCTTTTTATTTTTATTTTGAAACAGGGTCTCACTAAGTTGCAGAAGGTCTAACTAAGTAGCTAAGGCTGGCGTGAACCTGCAATCCTCCTGTCTCAGCCTTCCAAGCGCGGGGAGTACAAGCATGAGCCACCACCTGGCTGAGACCTTCTATTCCTACTCTTTTGTAAGTTAAGTTGTCTCTTATTATCCTGATTTCTTGAATATTCTGGCCATTTTGCCATATTATTTTCTCCATATTGTTGACTATGTGGTCAGGTTTTTTTTTTTTTTTTTTTTTTTTGGTACTGGGGTTCCTAGAAACCCTTCTACCTCCAGGCTACACTCCCAGACCTATTTTTTTACATTTTTTAAAATTTGGAAACAGGGTCTCTTAAGCCAGCAAGGCTGGCTTCGAACCTGTGCGATCCTCCTGTCTCTGCCTCCCAAGCGCGGGGATTACAAGCGTGCGCCACCACGCCCGGCTATGTGGTCAGTTTTGAATGAGCTCTCTTCTAAGAGTGAGACTCCATTTTTCATGTGGCCTAGTCTGTCAGTGATAGTTTCTATTGAGGACGTTATTTCACTTATTGTCTTTTTCATTTCACTTAAGACTTCTTTTTGATTCTTATTGAAGCCTTCAAATTCTTTATTTATATGTTCTTTCATATTCTGTACCCTTCCTCTGATTTCATTTCTATAATCTCTGATCATATTAAAATAAAAATTCTGATTTCTCCTCCTGGCATTTTCTGCAGGTTTGTATTGATGATCTCCATTGTTGTGGAGCTTCAGGAAAGCATCGTTACCTTGTTGGTCTTCACTCTCATGTTTTCAGGATTTTTACATTTTTATCTCTGATGCGTTGGCATCCTCTTCCTCTTGGTGTGGGAGTCCGATGTTTATAAATTATCCCTTTGGATAATTTATCCCTTTGGATAATTTATAAACTGTATTCGGGGTATATATTTGCCTCAACAAATCTGTCTCATCTAATCAGAATTTTGAGTTAGCCCCCCGAACCTCTTTAACAAGATATAGTACTTAGCCAGTGCAGGCAAGCAGCAGTCTCTGACTGCAGACCTTCATGCTCTTTGCCCCCAAACTCAGCAGGGCCAGAGATTATGACATTCTGGACCTGAAGCTTGGATGGCTGAGTTGTAATGCCCCAGAGACACAACTGTTGCTCTGCTTGTTGTAATCACCTGAAACCCTATCAGCCACTGGCCTGCATGACCACCAGGCACAAACGCTGCTGGCTGTGAGACTGTAGTACTCCCAGCCTGTGGCATGGCTGTGAGTTAAATTGCTCCAGGAAAACTGCTACTACTCTAACAGCTGCAATCATGTCAAACCCTGAAGGCCTCTGCCCTCCCTGCTCGCATAGCCCAAACCCTGCTATGGTAGAGATCGTACTGTCCCCAGCCTGGAGCTTGGGTGGCTGAGTTATTTGGCCTCAGGGACACCACTGCCACTCTGGGGGCGGTGATCATGTGACACCTTGCCAGCCACTTGGCCTAGGTACTCTTTGTGTCTAGACTCTACCCTGTGAGGGTTTAGAGCCTCATGAGCTGGCAGCACCGTTGGCTGAGTTATTTTGCCCCAACGATACCACTGCTGGTGAAACCTGCCAGTGATCACTGGAAACCTCACAGGGGCATGGTGAGCTGCCGACTCTAGGTCCCTCCCGAGAGTCCCTAGAAACTGTCTAATTCATGTCTCCACTGTGTCCAGGTATAACCCTGTCCCTGCTCCACTGGGATGGTTTGGAAACTCATAGACTCCGTGGTTTTGGGTATTGTCATATGAGTTCCTGTAGCCATACAGGCTTGCGCTGGGACAGCTTGTACACTCAGTCTTGGTGAGCCAACTTGCAGCCACTTGGATCCCTGGAGTGTCTGTCGTTTCTTGGTCCCAGTGAGTTCATGCAGGCACATGAGTTCCCTGGTGGTTTGGATGGGTGGTCTGGAGGTGGAGAGGAGAATGTGATTGCTTTTTTGCGTGTGGGGTCTCTGCATTCACTGGCTTGGCAATGTTTAGCTTGAGGTCTCTGAGAACGCAGGCCAGCAGCTGCCAGCTCCCATGTGGGAAACACCTCCCACCTCTGCTCTTCACTCTTTCTACTCCTCTGTTCTCTGCACTGCTTCTGATTCAACTACATTCTGACTATTTTTCTCTTGAATTCTGACTGCTTTTTTTCTCTTGCCAAGAAGCAGTCTTCCTGCTGGTTGAGTTCCAAGTCTTGGAGCAACCTAAACCTGCTGCCTTTCTCTGTTCCCATAGTCTGTACTAAAAATGATTTATAATCATGCATTTAATGTAACTGATATATTCACAAATATTAATTTTTCAAATTCTGGATGGAATATGATTTATAGCTATTTTATTCTCCTTTCTCTACTAAAAATCCCAGAGAGACAAGAAATTCAGACCATCTCAGAGAGTAAATCTATTTCCCTTGTTAAAAATACCACAATATAGCTGGGTGTGATTACACTGCCCATGCACTTAGAAGGCTGAGACAGGAGGATTGCAGGTTCGAGGCCAGTCTCAGCAACTTAGTGAGACCTTGTTCCAAAATAAAAAAGAAAAAGGGCTGAGAAAATAGCTTGGAGGCAGAATGTCTCTGGGTTCAACCTCCAGTACTAAAAACAAAAAAAAACAAAATAAAAGAATTAACAAAAATTCACAATATTTTGATCTAGCTGTTCACTCATTTGAAGCATCTTAATTTGATGGGGGCAGGGGAAGAAGGAATATGTTTGAAGTTGTTCACCTATTTCTTAAACCATTTAAATATACTTAAAAGACATTTTTTTGCGTACTAGGGATGGAACCCAGGAGCATTCTACCTCCAAGCGACACCCCCAGCTCTATTTTTTGTTCTTTATTTTGAAACAGGGACTCACTGAGTCGCAGAGGGCCTCACTAAGTAGCTGAGGCTGGCCATGAACTGCGATCCTTCTGTCTCAGCCTCCCGAATGCCGGGATGACAAGCGTGCCCACCACGCCCGGCTTCTACTTAAAAGTCATTTAGAAGAGTGAGATATATATCTAAAATGTGTCAAGGACAAAAAGGAGAGAGTCAATGGTGTGGTGTACTGGACTTGATTAGGTTAACTCCACAATTCATCAAAAGTGTTTTGATTCAAAGCATGGCGTATCTAACAATGGATTCTTCAAGACCTGTATTAAAAATAGCTAGAAATGAAAATGGCTTTAGTTTTGGGTTTAAAAAATGACCTATTGCCTTTATAAAAATAATTCAAACTTTAAAGATAGGGCTAAAATAAAATAAAAACTGTACCCGCCACCAAGAGCACATTACTCACTGGTGAGCAGCGTTTTGGAAGCTCGTGAGTGCCCAGCTCAGCCGCTCTTCCAGTCCATGCTACGGGAAAAGAATTACACTCTTGTTGCCTTCCTGTTAAACTCCAGATTGGGTGGTTTTGTGTGCACGCGTAGCCCTCAGTTCATTAGTTCCCTTTCAGCTAGGTTAAAGGAACATAGCATCTATATAAATCTTTCTTTTTTTGGCTTTTTTTCTTATGTAGCTAATTTTTTCTTATCGTCCTTTAGTTTAGTTCAAGCCCAGCTGTTCTCATGAATCCTTCCCCTAATACAAAGATCAGTGCTTTCTTGTCTTTCTTTCTTTCTTTCTTTCTTTCTTTCTTTCTTTCTTTCTTTCTTTCTTTCTTTCTTTTCTTGTGGTACTGAGGATTAACCAAGGGCATTTTTCATCCTGAGCTATACCCCAACCTTATTTATTTTATTTATTTATTTATTTATTTATTTATTTATTTATTTTTGCGGGTCTGGGAATGGAACCCAGGGGCATTCGACCTCCGAGCTACACCCCCTGCCCTATTTTTTATTTTTAATTTGAAACCGAGTCTCACTTAGTTGCAGAGGGCCTCACTAAGTAGCTGAGGCTGTCTGCGAACCGTGACCCTCTGGTCTCAGCCTCCCAAATGCTGGGATTACAAGTGTGCGCCATCACGCCCGGCTATTTTTTAAAATTTTAAACAGGGTCTTAATACATTGTAGAGAGCCTCACTAAGTTGCTGAGGCTAGCTGTGAACCTGTGATCCTCCTGTCTCAGCCTCTCAAGTTTGGAATTACAAGTGTGTGCCACCACGCCTGGCCTTAGTGCTTTATTTTATAAAATTGTCAGTGCTTTGTTTGTCAGTGTGCACACATTTGGTACCTGATCATATAGGGTTAATTTATTTGATTTTACACATTTATGTTGTTTTCTCCCAAAGCAAATAGCTAGTCCCTTAAGGTTGGAAAATATGTTTATGCTTCTTTTATCTGATCACTTTTTTGGACATAAAGGACTCTCAATAAATATCATGAGATCTATACTAGATTTTCCTATTTATTTTCTATCCTTTAGATT
Organism: Muscardinus avellanarius; assembly: GCF_963383645.1. Taxonomy (NCBI): domain Eukaryota; kingdom Metazoa; phylum Chordata; class Mammalia; order Rodentia; family Gliridae; genus Muscardinus; species Muscardinus avellanarius. Next base: position 283,022 of record NC_137791.1, read on the forward strand.
TTTGTAGCAGCTTCTCTAGATATGGGTAAAGGAAAGCTAGGAAAATATTTGTTTTAAGGAAACCTGATGAGTGTGAGAGTAAAATTCTGAAGCAAAGTTGTCTTTTTGATACCTGTGACGTCAGATCATTTTGTGCGGTGCCTGGGTCCCCCATTGTGGGTAAGTGGGAATACAGCCGGGGATCCATCATGGGTAGCTGCTTCGAACTGCATGAACTCTCTTGGCTATTTATCTATATGGCCTTTCAAAGCTTTTCTCCGCTTGTCTCTTAGGAACTTTAGACATGTGTCTGAGATTAATTCAACCACTGTTTTCTCCTTGCACCGTTTATTTTTCTATGGAATCTAGTCTCCTTCCTTCCAAAAAGCTAGAGTGGAAATTCCGGCATGTTCTTCTCTGGTCACTGATCTTTCTGTTCTTTCTTTTATTGTTTTATTTCCTTGGAGGATGCATAAAAGTTTCTTGTCATGTAGCCAAGATGACTTTTAGCTCTACACTCTGTAGTTTTCACGAGATGTGCCTGAATCAAGGGAAACTGTGCCTGCAGAGAGTGGGGAAGCCTGGCATCTCCCCTCGTGGGGAGAGCTAAGAGATACTAACAGGAAGAAGCTCCTCAGACCATCGTCTCTGAGAGCTGAGATGAGACGTGAGTCGAACGTTATTTTGTTTACAAAGTCCATGTTTATCCAGGACTCTTGTCTCTTCCTCTATATCTACGTACAGTGAGCACACACATATTTAATAAAGAGGAACCCCTCAAGTGCAGACATGAATTAACAGGTTAAGCCAACTGGGCAGGGATAAGTCTAGGTACAAAATGAGATTGGCTGCAAAATGGCACCAACTGAGAAGTTTGGAAAGCATTAATGAGATTATAAAACACTGAGAGTTTAGGTCACCTCTTTTGACATAATCTTCCCCAAGAGAGGCAGGACTTCTTTTTACAGCCTCACAAATGGCTGAACAAAGGCCTCTAAAATGGTGCCGATCCCACTCACTGTCTACAAGCTGAATAAAATCAGCAGTTATGAAGCAATTTCAGGTGTCATTAATAGAGAAAATGTTTCTCTAAACACATGAATACCATTTTTGTTTATAATTTCTTTATTGTAATTTTTTCATGTAACTTTACATATTGGGCCCGTAATTATTAGAAGAGCTATTTCCGAGCAAAATCAACCATAATTCATAGATTTATGACTTCTAATTTTTACCATAAGTTTTTGACATTTAAAAAAATTCTGCATGAATATATTCACCACTGGCTTTGTGAAAAGTGTGATGCTATTTTCTGGGGGTGAGTAAGAGATTGTTCTTGCTCTTAAGAAAAAAACCTCCAGCTGGGTGTGGTGGCGCACACTTGTAATCCCAGTACTCGGGAGGCTGAAACAGGAGGATCGCAGGTTTGCAGCCAGCCTCAGCAACTTAGTGAGGCCCTCTGCAACCTAATGAGACCCTATTTCAAAATAAATAATAAAAATAGGACTAGGGGTGTAGCTTGGTGGTAGAATGCCCCTGGGTTCAACCCCCAGTACTAAAAACAAAAACAAAAACAAAAACTTCTACAAAAGAGGCAGATTTACAACTATTATACAAGGTGAAAAAGCTTTAAAGAAAGGAATATACATTATGTTATAAAGTAAAAATCATGCAGGACATGGCCACGCATGCTTGTAATCCCAATACTTGGGAGATTGAGACAGGAGGATTGCAGGTTTGTGGCAGCCTCAGTTACTTAGTGAGGTCCTCCACAACTTAGTGGGACCCTGTTTCCAAATAAAGAATAAAAAATGGGGCTGAGGGTATAGCTCAGAGGTAGAATGTCCCTGGGTTCCATCATCATTACCGCAAAAAAAAAAAAAAAAAAAATCATGAGGAAATTACTTCAGCACAGTAGCCCCAGGGGCCAGCAGAGAGCTAGCATTCAAACTAGCACCCACTGTGCAAGTAGGACAGAAACATCAGGACCTACAGAACTGCGTGGGCAAAGACAGGGAGGTCTGTGGAGAATAGGGTCTTCTGAGAGATGTTCCGTTCTGGTGCTATGGTGACTGCTCCATACGTATCGTGGTGAATCGTAGTGGGTTTTGCATAAGGCAGGAATCAGTGAGACAGAATTCAAGGTGTCTGCTCTTTGGTGTGTGTTTGCCCTCTGAGCATGTGTGGTAGTTTATTGGCATGTTCTAGGAGGACGCTCGGTCTCTGCACTTGTTCTCCGTATCTGTGAGAAGTCTTCATGTCAGAGTCAAAGGAGCACTCTGGGCAGACCACAGTGTCAAGCTTCCACACCACACTGCCGTAGGAGGAGCTGACCAAAAAGGGAAAATAAGATAGGCAAAATATGCTGGAACAATGTGAGAACAGAAAACAATTACAAAATATGCAAAATAGTAGTTAAATATCCTGCCATTCTATACTGAGCTTTTATAACTTTCTGAGAAGGAGAAGCGTTAGAGAGAAGTAGAAACTGAAATGGCAATTCCCCACCCAGTTGAGTCAAGTGGGGGAGGGCTCCAGCTGTCTTCTACCTCTGGCCTTTCTACAAATTCTGTGCAGTGTAACTTCCTTGGTATACAAATATCCTAGAAATCGAATGTTCCTTTTTAAACTTCTAAAAATAAATTTCTTTAATACAGTACCAACATAAAATTCCAGACTGCAGCCAGATGCCTTAATGTTTGCAGAAAAAGAAAGTCCGTCCCACCGCCCAGGTGCACATCTAATAGAATTTGTTTATATGGGGCAGATTATAGTACAGGGAACATTAAACAGACCTGCAGATGTATATGGCAGGGTGGCTCACCCTGTAGGTAATGTGGTTACACATCATCTTGTAGTTTTCTGCTCTTTGCTTATTAAGTCTACTTCAAGTGGAAATGGACAGAGATTTGTCGCCAGCAGCAGGTCTGATTCCCTTAAAAGGCAGTTGTTTCTCTTTTCCTTTGCTTCTTTGGAGAATTGGCTACAGACTGGGAATACTTTTCCCATGACTCACTTGCAGAATAGTGGAACAGCATATAGAGTTCAGATAAAATTAAGAAGAAATAGACCTTAATTGGACCATGTGAAACGAGGGAGTGACTTTAGAAAGGAAATTTTATGGATTGTATTTCCTTGAATCTATTTTGTAGATAAAATAAATTGGTCCTTGAAAAAGAAGAGATAATCCAAACATTGGAATATGATTTTCATTTGCCTTTAATGAATATAAAACTTTAACTCAATATATTTGGTTTTGTATTTTCCAAAAGGTATGATGTATGTAGTTATGTTAGTGATAATTTAGTTCTTATTCAAGCATTCCAAAGGTAATGTAATAAGCTGGGTGCGGTGGCGCACACTTGTAAGCCTAGTACTTGGGAGGCTGAGACCATGGGTTTGTAGACAGCCTAAACTGCTTAGTGAGGCCCTCTGCAGCTCAGTGAGACCTTGTTTCAAAATAAAGAAGGGGAACTGGGGTGTGGCTCGGAGGTAGAATGACCCTGGGTTCCACCTGTAATATCATAAAAAGGTAATGAGTGCTTTTAGGTTCCAAGCTCGTCAACTTACATATTGCCAACCAGAATGCATGGGCTAGTATTAGGGCTATTATAAAACTAAACATACATTTTAGACTCTGTAGCAGCACTAAACAGAAACCTACTCTGTCAGCACGGAGCTTCCTCCTGGACACTCTTGTAATACTCTTCGAGAGTAGTACTGAGTCGCTCGATTGCACAGACGTGGTCTTAAAAGAGCTCATCGCTGCTCACTGAACTTACACTACGTGGTGAGAACAGGTGGGACGCTAAACGTGGCAGAAAGTACCGGTGGGCTGCCACCCTTCCTTGCCCTACCGCCACAGGGACTGGCACAGCGGAGGTGCCGCCAAGTCTCTGCAGGTACCCCGCCACACTGCCCTGTTTTCACTGCACAGTCACCCAGTCAAGAGTGTCCTCTGCCAGGGAAAGCCGAGCTGCGCCCAAGTCCTTGGGCTGCCTGAGTGCTGTGTCCTGCAGGGTTTCTGTGCCCCCACGCCCTTGGGGACCGTTGTCCGCAGCAGTGGCCCTGTCACCGAGCTCACTCAGGGATGAGTTAGTGTGGTGCCTACCTTCCCATCTCTCTCCACATGATGCCAGGCTGACCTGAGCGCATGTCTGCCAGGCCCTCCCTTGAGCAGCCTTCCAGAGAGGGAGCTCTCCGGTTCGGGAAAGCAGATCTGTTGTCAGTGGCGCCTTGGACTTTCAGCCCGGCCTCTGTTTACTCCATGACCTTTGCTCCCAGCAACTCCAAGTTGCTCAGTAGCTCTTGCTCTGTGGAGTGGATGGATGGATGGACAGAGGGACAAGACAGGCCTTTTTGCTGGCCACATCTTCAGGGAACTCCCCTCACATGTGTGCTCCCGCTCGTTGCCGGGCTGTCCGCAGCCTCCCAGATGGCCTGTTGTGCTTGGCCCTGCGTTAGTGAGCATGCCCAGTGCCTCCTGACGACTTCTGCAGTCCAGTCTGCTTGATGGCAGCTTCCCTCGTTGCCTGGAGCCCCAGGTGGGGCTTCCGAACCCCATGTAGCGTGTGCTTGGTGAAGGGCTAGCTGGCGGAGGTGAGCAGGGTCCCCAGGCTGCTCAGGAGGAGGTCTGTGCCGCAGCTGGACTGTGTGCGGTCCTGCGGTCACCTTTCCCTGGTGGATGCTGCCTTGGCCGTTCTGCTGCTCATCCCGAGCAGACCCACTTCTGCGGGTGAGCAGGGCTGCTGCTTTCCCCTCTGAGTCGTTAAGCTTTAGAGGACGCAAAAGGGGTAGGCTTCCTGTCCCAGGCTTGGGTGGGTGATCCCTCTGGAAACACAGGGTACTGTGTGCACGGTCCTCCTCGCTTAATCCGCCTAGGAAATTGTGAAGAAGGGCTTGGCAGTTCACGCCCAGCCTGGTGGTGGTCAAGTGAGGTCAGCTTCTCCCGGCCTGGTGGTGGTCAAGTGGGGTCGGCTCATAACTCCTCCTCTTCTTCTTCCCCTTCCCCTTCCCCTCCTCCTCCTCCTCCTCCTCCTCTTCCTCCTCCTTTTTTTTTTTTTTTTGCGGTACTAGGGATGGAACCCAGGGGCATTCTACCTCAGAGCTACAGCCCAGTTCTATTTTTTAAATTTTTATTTTGAAACAGGGTCTCACTGAGTTGCAAAGGGTCTCACTAAGTAGTAGCTGAGGCTGGCCTTGAACTGCGATCCTCCTGTCTCAGGAGGATTGTCCTCCTGAGGATTGTCTCCTGTCCCAAATGCTAGGATTACAAGTGTGCGCCAGCATGCCGGGCTCTAACTCTTCTTTTTTAAAACTCTTTTCTATCTGCATAGTCATGAGACCTATGTATCTTCTGCACACATGTGTGTACAAGAGTCACAATCCTCTTTGCTAATGAGAACTAGGAGGGCAGGTATTCCCTGGGCCAGCTCCTGGCCCCTTCTGATTGCTGGTAGTTATGATATAAGGCTACTGTAAAAGGACCGGGAGGCACAGTGAGAGTGTCCTGTATGAAGCAGATTATGTGTCAGAATCCCAGGCAACTAACAGACCCATTCTATTGAAATGAAGTAAGATTTTTATAGAAATATCATCACATGATACAACTGAGCCATGTTTGGACTGGCTGGCTTTCCCTATAATTATATCTTTAAATGTCTGTGCTAAAAGCACAGCATAAAATCTTTTAATAAAATAAATTTCATGGATATATAATAAATAAAGGAACTGTGGCGTAGAAGGCCTTGGATAAATATATATATTGGGGGGTCTTGTTTGCCATAGATATGGTATGGTGGCAGCTTTAGCAAATGGGTGAGTTACAAGCTCAGCGTCCAGTCTTAGGACCCGGTCTTGAGATTTGAGCTCCGTCCTGCTCTGGGTGCAGAGGAGGTGCTCAGCTGGCCGCGGGAGGGCATGTGGCATTGGGTCAGCTGGGGAAGGACTGCTGTGGACTGTGGACCCGGGCTTCACGTCACTGTCACGTGCCTGCTGCCTGCGCTCCTGTCCGCAGCCCCTTCTCCTCGGCCCCCCAGCCCCTCATAGAACAGGCCGACATTCACGAGGCCAGGCACCCACAGTCTCTGTGCAATAAACCAAGTCAAGTGGCAGCAGGCGCTCGGGAAAGTCCTGAGGGGATTGTTGTTCTAAGCTTCAATTAATGCTGACTTCAGCCGGAGTGATCTGCACTTCTGTGTAATTTGTGTTCCACCACATACGTAGCTCCCGGGAGCTGTCTAGATGCATCTGATCCCACTCATCTGTCAGTAAAGCTGGGGCGTGGACTGCAGGGCAGTACCCAGGGGCTCTGTGTGGGAGTGTGGCACCCCCAGTGATGAAGGCAGCATCGCAGGCACATCAAAAGGCTGAGCTTGGGACGGGCCTCTTTCCGGACTGTGCAAGTCAACAGGAGGCCCTCACCCATTTTCCTGAATGTAGAGCTCTAGAGTTGGCAGCAGAGGGCCACATGGCAAAACTAATGAGAAACACAGAAACTTTTCAATTGGCCGGGCCCCGAGGTGTGGCCATTGGGATGAGGCAAAACCTTGAGCGTCGACAGTCAATTCTGTAGTAACTTGGAACTCTCAGGAGGGCAGAACCCTTTCCCTGACGTGATGCACCTTCTGCCTTGGCAACGTAGAAGCTAGCTTGGGATTCAGAGCAAAGAGGGCCCGTGCTGAGCTCGCGGCCACAGGGTGGCCTGGTGCACCTGCATCTGCTCCCCTTCCTCTGTCCACCTGTGGCCTGTTGTGGGTACTTCACGAGGCCACTAGTTCTGGCTGAGATGCGTGGTGTACTCCCTACAGGACACTGAGAAAGGCCGAGGAGTCTACAAACGATGTGGAGAAACGTTCTTTAGAGAAGGTCTTCTCCAGCCACACAGAGCTTCGTGTTTGGAAGCGGGACACAGTGTCCTGCTGGCCATCTGCTGTTCTACTGGAGTATTTTTCTTTATGCCATCCTCAGGCAATAAAACAGAATATCTCTGTCAATCTCAAGGGAGAGATTGACAGAAACAGCCTGAATATTGTGCAGTTGAGTCAAGTCCCTAACATAAATTGCTGACTTTTGAAAACCCATTTTGTAAATTGCTGTCTTAGGCACGTAAAACCTAATACATAGCTGGGCGTGGTGGCGCTTGCTTGTAATCCCAGCATTTGGGAGGCTGAGACAGAAGGATTGTGGCTCATGGACAGCCTCAGCTACTTAGTGAGGCCCTTTGCAACTCAGTGAGACTTCATTTCAAAATAAAGAATAAAATATAGGGCTGGGGGTGTAGCTTGGAGGTAGAATGCCCCTGGGTTCTACCCCCAGTACCACAAAAGAAAGAAAGAGAGAAAGAAAGAAAGAAAGAAAGAAAGACCAATACACAATCATCTTAGCTACCCTGAATTCTTCTGGGGTGAGGTGACCCTCCTTTTCCTTGGATAGGTGTATGGACAAGGCTGTATGGGTAATTTCTTTGTGCCAGGAGGCACAGTGCTTCTCTAGAATCTGTGTTTTCAATGTAATTATTTGGGAAGAGGGTACCAAAGTTGTAAGAATATAGTCATATCTGTGCAATTTACAAACTGTTAGGGAGGAATTAGGCTGGAAAATACTCCTGACATAGCAAGGGAACGGCAGCAGCCAACGCAGCTCAACCCCCTGGACTCAGCGGCCTCTCAGCCTAACCCTAACCCTAACCCTAACTCTAACCCTCAACCCCCTGGGCTCAGCGGCCTCTCAGCCTTCCGCTGTGATTCCCTCCCTCCTCGGACTGGCAGGCTGGAGGTAGGCTGATGTAAACCCAGATGGCTCTTGGCCTTAAAAGCTCAGCTTACTTGGAAAGAACATTGATTTTTTTCTATCCTCAAGTCCCACTCCAGTTGTTGAATTTTTTCTAGTCATAATTTATTATAATCACATTTGTCTCAGGCTTTTTACCTTGTTATAATTCAGGATTTGTTGTTCTTACTTTGCTCTTTGTGAGGACAGAGGGCTAAGTATCATGAACTATACACCTTCCTCACAGTGACATTTATTATTTCAAGTTCGTAAAACCTAACCCTAATGGGGCACCTGGACGCAGTCATACTGAGCGTTGTTAAGCCAGTGTGTCAGCCCAGTCTGCCCTGTGTGTGTTCAGAAGGAAGGGAGATGTGAGGATCGTCAGTGGAAGAGACACGTGCCTCTCCCATAAACGTAGGCCGGCCGAGTCATCAGCCTCCCACCTGTTGGTGTCCTGAGATCTCACGATCACAGCTCCCCAGCCTTGGCCTTTCGGGATCCACAGGCATCTAAAAGTGTTACTGGGAAAATAAAGTTAAACTGGCCAGGGGCTCTGCCTCTAAGTGCACAGCCCAGCAGTGGCAAGGACAGCAGGTGGGACCTGCTAAGAGGCAGGGTCGACGCGGCGTGCCTATGTGGGTGTACAACGGAGTGGAGATTGGGGGTGCCGGGGCTTGGGTCTTGGCTCATTTCCCATGGTGCTGGGAGGTGGAGCCTTTTAGAGGTGGGGCCTAGCAGGAGGGCTTTAGTAACCAGGGTGTACCTTGAAAGGGACAGGAGGACCCCGGCTCCTTTTCCTCCTTGGCCTCCTGGTCTCCAGCTAGTGACTCTGTTCCACCGTGCTCTGGTGCCTTGCCAGCGGCCCCAAAGCAGCGGGGTCAACCAGCCATGGGCAGGAACCTCCCACACTGCAAGCCAAAGCCACCTTTGCTCTTGGGAGTTGCTGTCTCAGGTGGTGGTTCTGGCGGTGGTGAAGTGGGGAGGTGGGTGGGGCATGTCAGGATGGGGAAGGAAAGAAAGCTTTTGCTCTTGGGTGTGTGTTGAGTTGCCAAAGTCCTCTGAGCCATAGAACCTGGGAGCACGTGAGCCGTGTGGCTGCTGCAGGCTGAGGTCAGGCTTGGTTATGAGATGCCAGGCAACACACGGAGCAGGAGGAGGTGGGAAGGAGTCAGTCACGGGTGGCTGAGGGAGCCATCTCTTCCAGCGATGGCCTGCACCATGGAGGAACCCAGTGCTCCCGGCAGTGGGAGGGTACCAAGTTTGCACCACACATGGCAGCCTGTCAGGCAGCGTGTGGCTTGCTCAAGATGTTTCTAGCGGTCAAAGCAAAGAGAAAATAAGGACCCGTTAGAAGACGCACATTGTTAAGTGGTATAATAAACCATAAAATGCTGCTATGAAATGCATTAAGTGTGAATTACGATTCCTGTAGTCAGACGGGCTCCCCAGAGAGTACAGGATGCTGTTGTCCATCCCGCCCAGGTTGGCCATCACTCCAAGGGCTCAGGCCTATGAGATCTGCATAGGTTGAAATGGGAAACCCGTGTGTCTTTCTAAAACCCACTGGAAAGTTACAACCACACCAGGACTTTGGTGAGTGGAGGGTGTTTAATGTCTTCTGGATGTCGGCCGGGTTTGCCAAAGCTGGTACTGCTACAGGATACGTCTGTTATTGGCGATGGATGAGAGATAGGTAGGTAGATAGATAGGTAAATAGAGATGGATAGATAGAACTTTAAATTTTAGAAGATTTGGCTTGCTATTGACTTTGGATAAGAGGTTTCCATTTGTATATACTATAGTGGCATTGTACAGAGATTAGCCAGGAAACTACATTGATCTAGAAGTTTTAAATGTTCAGTGTTCGACTTTCCAATGCACTGTATTAAATATGTCCATTTGTGAATATACTGTCGGGAGTTTTCCCAGGAGGAAGAGGGTGTCCTGCGGGGTGCCCAGGATCTGATGTGGCGGCTTGACTCCTGGAAGGAGGTTTGCAGAGCAGCTCAGGGGAGCTTCCCGCAGTGGGAGGCGGCCTGGCCCCTCACTTGCCTGAGAAGCAGCAAGTCCACAGCTCCGACCTGGGCGGCAGAGGCCCAGTGTTACCCCTAGGCAGGAGGTTGTTTCTGCAGAGCTAATTATTCCGTGTAGGGCTATATTCACTAATTGGTCAGGATCAAACTTTTAAAAAGCTCTTGGAAAGCATTCATTTGTTGATTACACGTAGGAAAAAACCCTCTCGGTGAAGTCAGAAGTGTTGATCCTAGAGAAAGCTTGCCAACCACATGCAAATTTGTGTGGGAAGGAATATATTTTAAGTAGGGCCTTTTATGCCAAACTTAAATAACTTCCAAGCAAGAAAACACTATTGTCACAGTTCTCATTAGGACCTGACTTTAAGACTTCAAGACTTGAAATTCCAAACCAGTTCTAACGGCACCCAAATGTTTGCAGGAACATCCATGTAGAAAGATCAGACATTGCTCAGAAAGCCTCAGGTCATCCCTACACAGACACAAAAGATGCTTCTTCTTTAACCTTAACCTTTATTTCTTTGTTATTTTAATTTATAAATGTCTGGCAAAGACGATTTACCTGTTGATTAGAGTGAACCTACTTATTAGGTGCTTAAAACTAGTTATCTTGGGATCCTGTGAGGCAAAGTTTGTGTTTTTATATTTTCTACACACACACACACACACACACACACACACACACACACACACTTTTTGCGGTACTGGGGATGGAACCCAGCAGCATTCTACCTCCATACTACTCCCCCAGCCCTATTTTTTTATTCTTTATTTTTGAAACAGGGTTTTACTGAGTTGCAGAGGGCCTCACTAGGTAGCTGAGGCTGGCCATGAACCGTGATCCTCCTGTCTCAGCCCCTCAAATGCTGGGATTACAAGCGTGCAACACCATGCCTGGCTCTACTTAATTTTAAATAACATAGAAAATTATAAAAAAAAAGCACAGCAAGATGGAAAGCCACTTCCAAACCCTCGGGCAGCACTGGGGCTTCATGAACTAAGCCACATTCCTTCGCAGGATGTGCTTGTCCTGTTGCCTGGTTTTGTCATAATAAAGACTTCATCAGTGACAGAAGATCATAAGCTCAGTGAGGAGGGAGTGCTGCCTGTCTAGTTAACTCTTTCTTTGCCCACATGCCTGGACCTTGGCTACAAAAGGAGAAAGAAGAAAGGAGCTAGAGAAAGAGAAAGAAGGAAGAGAGGAGGGTGGAGGGACGGAGGGGAAGAGGGGAAGATGGAGAACAGAGGACAGAAGAGGAGGAAGAACAAAAGCAAAAGCAAAGACCAAAATAAAGCCAGTCGAGCAGTTCTTATTCCAAGTGAAAATAAACTGACCAGTGGCCTGGACCTTTTCAAGTTTAGGTGTGTTTAGATTGCTCATGTCTCCTTGGATACTCACACATCTATGAGGAAGAAGTTGATTTCACACTTTACAGATGAGGGCACTAATGGAGAAAGCAAGACCTAGGAAAGGTCACGTGGTCAGAACTCTGCCCGACTCGATCCTGGGCTTTGTGCCGGTCCTGGCTGTGTCCTTTAGGGTCATGTCTCCCCGTGAGTCTTTCCCTGGCCTCACTGTGTCTTGTGCACACTTCCACAAGGCACTTGGGCATGCTAGGAGAGCAGTTTGCAGCATTGAAAGCTCATGGTTTTGCCTTTCTTATTAGAACACAGCCCCAAGAAGCCGAGGAACAGACTTCCCTGATTCTAACCCAATGCCCAGCTCAGTCCTGTCACTTAGCAGAATTCAATCAATGCTCATGGGATCGGTGAGCGGCTGTGTCTGAGCTGAATGCTTTACCCATGGTGGTGGCTCAGAATAATATTTCCTAGATTGAATTAGGGGTGGGATGAGTGCTATGGACAGTAAGAACTTTATTACTAAGAGGGATATTGAATTTTATCTATTATGTTGTGTTAATGAAGATATGAAATACTGTCATATCTTAGGCACATGTTCAATATAGATAGACATGATGATGACATCTTACAGGGGTTTTCTATTAAGAAAGAACATGGTGTGTTGGGTTCTCACAAAAAACCTGAGAAATGAAGAATTTGTAAGTACTAAATTGGTCCCTGAATCGTTTGTTGTGACCTGTCCACTGGCCGTCAGGGGCAGAGCTCAGACGAGGATACAGTTCTTGCAAGTCTGGGTCTTTGTGATGATGGCTAAACTGTCACACACTTGGCATTTCGATTTATGAGAACACTTCATTTCCCAAGCACTCAGGGTCATTGGGCTCTCACTGTTTCTTTTCATAGTTACTGAGCAATTCTAAAATGGCAGGCTCCACTGTGAAAATGTGTGTATACATGTGACACACTCCCTAAGGCTTGACTTCTAGAAGGAAAGAGACCCCAGTATTGAAGTGAACCTCAACACACCTTTCTCTCTCTTCTAAGCAGTGTGAAGAGCCCATTTCCATGGCGTAGCTCAGAGGTGGCTGGAGGAAGGCTGGCGTGGGGTTATGGCAGCGGGTCAACAGCACCGCAGGTCCCCAGCACCCCTCAGCATCGATGCTGACCACACATGCAGCCAGCCTCTGCCCATTCCTCTCCCTGTTGAACCAAGAGCAGTTGGGATCACCAGTGAATGCCTCGGGCTCCTGTGGATTGTCTAGAGTAGGGCCTTACATGTAACACAAAACATCAATGAATGTTTGTTTCTCAGGTGGAACTCTCTACCACATCAGTTGTTAATTTGGATTCAACAGGGTTTTTTTCTAAGATAAATACTTTTTATGCCTTCATTTTCTGCTTGATTCAAACTCACCAGGAAGCTGTACCTCTGGGCAGTGAAGGGCAGGGGGTTCCAGCTCACACCCCTGGATACCCTTCCCTTCTCTCCATGGGCCTCTTGTCTTCTAACCCAAATAGTAGTTTCCAAGCAGATTTCTAATATTATGCTTCCAATTATTTCTAAGGGGTTTCACTTCAAAGATTCCAGGATATTCAGAAGTAGAGAGAACATTTTCTCTGTCCTACCTGTGTTCTAAGATCGGAGGCTCTGAGCTCACTAGGAATGAGGAGGCACCACTGAGGCTGGATCCAGAGGTTCTGGCTTCAGGGAGAAGCTTGTTCTAAGAAGCTCAACAAACCTGCCTGCAGAACTGTAGCAGCACTTTGAGCTCATAAACATGGGTTTCTTTGTATCTGGTTATTAATAAAGCAATATATTTTATGACAGTGGGCAGCTTAATGTAATTTATCTGCCAATTATAACCCTTAAAATTTTAGACTGTTTTTTGCTTACTTTAGCCAAGAAATGCCTAAATTTAATGCTTTAGAGGCAATTCTTTTATTCCGGTTAAATAAGAAACCTTCATGGGAACTGGGCATAGGCTAAATATAGGGTTAGTGTTTATCATAAAAATGTCAACATTAAGCTTAAATGTAAAAACATCTGTGTTGTGGAGGGGATTTAAAATTTTCCCCAGAAGCTGGGCATGGTGGCACACACCTGTAATCTGAGTACTTGGGAGGAGGATCACAGTTTCAAGGCCAGCCTCAGCAATTTATGAAACCAGAAGCAACTTAGCAAGACCCTGTCTCAAAATAAATAAATAAAATGGGTCTGGGGGGTGTAGCTCAGAGGTAGAATGTGCCTGGGTTCAACCTCCAGTACAAAAAGAAAGAAAGAGAGAGAGAGAAAGAGAATAGAGAGAAAGGGTCCTCCAGAGCTCATAGATTAAGCTCTGCAGCCATGTTTGGAGGTGGGCCATGGCTAGAGGTGAGCCCCTGGGGTGTGGTCGAGGACAGTATTTTCCTGGGTTGGGCTGCTGCAGCTTGTGTGACTCCTCCCCTCCTCTCCCTTCCCCTCCCCTCCCTTCTCCTCTCCACCAGGATGCCCTAGGGACCTGCAGTCTCAGCTCCTGTGTGGAAGCCGGCCTAATGTAGACTTCTATGAGCCCCCAAATCAGATTCTTCTTACTCTAGAATTCACTGACTAGACCAACTTGAGTAAGAATTCTGTTCTGCCATTTGAAGCTGGATGTGGTAAATGTCCACTGTTGAGGAAACAGTAGATGGAGGGCTGGGGTAGTCAGCCATGTTGGAACAAGAGCCATATTCAAGGGTTGCCTCTCTGCCTTTCCAAGGACCTTGCCTGTCCCCAGCACGTCTCTGCTCTTCTTGGCCGTTGGTGCCTGTTCCTGAAGACTGATGATGTATGAGACAGGACGCGGCATGCTCCACCCTGAACATCCACAGCACCATTTTAAAACTAGAACTTGCTAAAACCCATTTTAAAAACAGGAACACTGAGTAAAAGTACACTAAAATAACTTTCAAGAGAAAGAGATGAGTGAAGATGCTTTATATCAAAGCTGAAAAAAGAAAATAAGTTTTGGGTTTCTTTGAATTCCTTGAATTAAAATTCCAAGGAAAGCTTTACTTTCCTTTATTAATTCTCTGGTCAAACACTATTTATTATAGGACTCCAAAGTTGTAATATATCCAGTTCAACAAAAAAGGAGTAAGTTGGAATGTTAGTGCTATTGTAGGTGGTACACACTGGACTTTTATCACAATGTCATAGGAGGAAAGGGAATTATTTCTGTAGCATTTTGGGGAATAGATGAGGATTCTGTGAACAGAGGCTGCTGCTGCCTGGGGCCCTGCCCAGCTGCCCTGACGTCTGAGGTGAACCCACAGCAGTGGCCACAGGTGCGGCTGGGGAGGGTCTGTCCCAGAGGTGAGGTCATGGTGGACACCTAGGCTCAGTGTAGGTCTGTGGCTGCCATTTATATTTTTAAGTGTATATTTAAGCACAATTAAAAATATAGTAAGACCTACTGAAGATAATGTGGGTCAAAAGCCAAATTTTATAGAACTTTATGGTAGAGTTTTATGAATACTAGGAGACAGCATGCAAAACAGTAGCTGTTTCTTACAGTTCTCATGTGGAGAAGTTGCCCAAACCTTAAGCGAATCAAACATTGTTTAACTTAGTATAAGCAGCTGACAAGGTCACTGGCATTGTGGAATTTCTAGTTGCAAGTAGCTGCTTTTCTCATGGACAGTATCTCTGCAGAGGACAAAAGATTAGCTTGTGCAAGGAGAAGGAATGGTTTTCAGTAGAACTCTAGATTTGCTTCAAAGCCTTGTTAAATCTGTAGTTGAAATGTTGGTTACCATGGTTTGTCTTGAGACAGAAACTGATGGTCTTTTTTTAAACATGAATTGAGATTTATGTGATTTGAGATCGGTGACAGTCTCGGGGTTGCTAAGTGCACCCTTGGATGGTCTCCTTTTCACCCTTTCTGAGAATGAGATATTAATTTATACTTATTTGGAAAAGAATCAGAGAGAAACCATTTGTTTGCACGTGTCAACATATGCTCGATGTGCTTAACGCACAGGAGACGTGAGAAGTCAGAGGGGGAATGGGCTCGGGCAGCCCACGTGGGGTCCATGACGTGGCTGGGCCTTGTGTCTTGAGCGCGGCTTGGCTTCCTTCTTTATTCTAGGAAGACTCTCTCGTGTCCCAAGATGACTGTCAGGTGTGGTAGAAGCGAGCGCTTCTCTCCCCACAGCTGGTGGGAAGGAGGCAGTTTGTCCCAGAATCCCCAAGGAATCAGACCTGGGTCAAGTCAGTGCTGACCTGGACCCCATCATTGTTGGGGGGATGCAGGACATCGCAGGCACCACGTGTACTAGTGCGGACGTGCTCTGAGAAGGGCGTGGGAGGTGGTTTCCTTGTTTCAGGTGATGCTCTGAGCTCACCCAGATGGAGACAGCCACAACCCCATCAGGCGACAGGCCTTATGGGATCACTGCTGCGTGCGGGGTCCATCCTTGACTTAAAGGCAGTCTGTGCTGTGTGGCGGCTTAGTCTGGCTTCAGACCCTCCCGAGCCCAGAGTGAGGGGATGAACCGGCCAACCCCATGGGGGAATAGGTCTGTGGCTGTCAGTGAAGAGCTGGATTCTGCCATCGAAGCTGCAAGAGGGATCTCAGGAAGAGACCGAGACTTCGCAGGTTCAGCCAAACGCCTTCCAGCTGATCAGACTTCACGACTCATGCAAAATAGCCCGTGGCTCTCCACGGGTGCCACGGTGACAACAAGCCATGGCCACTTTCCAGGGGACTCTTTCTGTTTGTTTGTGGCTAGGGCATCAAGTACTGCGTTAAAGAGGAGTGCTAACGGTGGGCATCTTTGTCTTCAGGGGAGTCTGCCAGTTTTCCCCATTCTTTATTATGCTTGCTTTAGGGCTATTATATATAGTCTTTTTCATGTTGAAGTAGATTCCTTCTATCCCTAATTTCATTGTGTGTGTGTGTGTGTGTGTGTGTGTGTGTGTGTGTGTCTCACTGGGGATTAAACCCAGGGGCATTCCACCTCCAACCTACACATCC
The DNA here is from genome assembly GCF_963383645.1 of Muscardinus avellanarius. Lineage (NCBI taxonomy): Eukaryota > Metazoa > Chordata > Mammalia > Rodentia > Gliridae > Muscardinus > Muscardinus avellanarius. Next base: position 299,166 of record NC_137791.1, read on the forward strand.
AGCCCTATTTTATTTTGATTTTTGAAACAGTGTCTCACTAGGTTGATGAGAATCTTATTACTTGCTGTGGTTGTACTTGAATCTGCGATCTTCCTGTCTCAGCCTCCCAAGTACTGAGGTTATAGATGTGGGCCATCATGCCCAGCTCCTAATTTCTTCAGTGTTTTTTTTTTTTTTAAATCATGAATAGATTTTGTCAAATGCTTTTTCTTCCAAAACATTTTTCTTAAATTGTCAGATATTTAGCCATGTGAATATGATTGGGTCTCTGCTTCAGGAGTTGTCTTAAAATATTTGAGTTTTTAAAATTTATACAAGATATATGAGTACTTGTTTCAGATGCTTTGTAAAATAACTCAGCATTACATTCTATTTTTCCACTGAGATGGCGGAGTCGCGTGTACTTCAGACATGGGGCACTGGTTGGGCCTCAGGACAATGTGTTCTGTTTTTATAAACTTGGACTGGAGGAGCTAATGACCTTTGCTTTCTCCCCTGAGCGTTTTCTCCTCAGAGTGGGATTCCCACAGGGGGCTTCTTATGCCTTCGCAGTGGCTGCCCAGCACAAACCCAACTTTGTGTGCGAGGGTTACAACAGTGTAGACATCTTCACTCTCAGACACCTTCCTCTGAATAAATATTTACGTGAAACGAGATGCAGAATTGAAAATAGCCCTAACGGAGTGGCTCACGCCCCTTGACAACAACACAACAACTTCTGTGGACTCTCAGTTGGGTTAGCAGCGTCTGACACAGAAAAAGAAAGACGAAATACGCTTTGGTCCTGTAGTATTTTTAGCCAGTCTCACCACCGTGCCCTATTAAGGAATATTTCTTGAGGGAGCTTTCGATGTCCACGAGCCGGGTCGTACACGGGTGGCATTGAGGCTCACGCTGAGAACATGTGTGTGCTTTCCCGAGGACAGAGGGGCCGTGTCCTATGATCTTGTATGCTTTGTTAGCAAGGAGGGGCCACAGGCGGGCAGTGCTGTGTAAGGCTCCGCGTGCTTTTATGAAAAGTCGAAAGGCAAGAGACTGTTGGGGCCAGGTCTGGCGGTAGCTGGCTTTTGCAGCACTCCCGACACCAAAACACAACCAAAACACAAGCCTGGCCACACGGCTCAGGTTCTGGATAACTGGAAGCTAAGCTAAAATGCGTATCATTGCACCTTTTGACTATAAAATTTATATAATCTCTGCTTTAAAAAACGAAAAGTAATTGTTGTTGCATGAGAAATCTACGAAGTGTACACTCAGACTTTGGACTTAATAGTTTCACCGGTCAAGACCTAAGTCTGCTGAGAGACTCAGTTTTTGCACATGAACTTCGCATTCTGAGCCCTGAGCCATGCTAAGATTTGTGAGCACGCGGGCTTTGCGCTAGAGAACAGTAGACTGCCACGGGGCATCCGAGCCGCTTCCCTTGCACGTTTTGCCTCCAGAGCCCTGTCAGCCAGATGCGCTTTCCCTCGAGTTCATCGCCCTCCGTCTCCTGTTCTGCCTTTAGCCACCCATGGGTGAGACGCTGCTAGAAGAAGAGTAAACTAGCTTCAGGCGATGACCTGAAGACTGTCCTGGAACTTCAGCGCCGGAGCTTTTGCTGTTTGTTCATGTAGCAAATGCAGCGTGCATGGAACACCACAGCGCTGTCCCCTGGCCAGGGAGTGGGAAGCCGGGCTGCGCGCGAGGGAGAGGTGTGGGCGTCGGAGACGCACCTGCACCTCGGAGAGGCTGTGCTGGAGGCCGAGTCCCCAAAGAGTTTCTCAGGCGAGGGAGGTAACGCTGGGAGACGGAGGGTGGAGAGAGGCTCCAGGGGCCTCTCCTGGCACCGTGTCCCTTCGAGGGCTCCTCCAATGACCAGTTTGACATTCCTCTGGATTCTGACCTGGGCTCGCCCTGGGCTCATGCTCCAGGGCCGTCCGTCCCTGAGGACCATCCATCCCTGAGGGCCATCCATCCCTGAGGGCCGTCACCTTTGCTTGCACGTGACTTTTAGGTCTTTTTTTTTTTTTTTTGGTGGTACTGGGGTTCCTGGAAGCCCTTCTACCTCCAGGCTATACTCCCAGACTTATTTTTATATTTATTTTTATTTGGAAACAGGGTCTCTTAAGCCAGCGAGAGTAGCTTCAAACCTGCGCAATCCTCCTGTCTCCGCCTCCCAAGCGTGGGGATTACAAGCGTGCGCCACCACACTCGGCTTTTAGGTCATTTAGATGGCCCCCACGCGCCCTCCTGAGCTGCTCCTGCCTCCTCTCTCCCGGATGGAGGAGCTGCTGCCCGGGTGTTTACTCTGACTCGAGTGACCTCTGCCGTCTCAAGTGGGCCAGGGCTCAGTCTCTGCAGTTGTGCCCACAGGGTTTTAGGCTGAGGGATGGCAAGAAGCACTTTCCTTTGCTGCTTCCCTTTCCTGAGAGGAGGGGCTGTCGTGATGTGAGCCAGGTGGTGAGGCTCCACACCTTCATGGTCTGTTGCATGGACAGGGACAGGTGCAGAGTTAGGGACCAGCTTAGGCTCGGCTGGTTTCAGTGTTCTAGGGCCGGGGCCACTCTCAGTCGCCTGGGTTGGAGAGGAGGCAGACAGTGTAGGTTAGAGAGAGGAAGGGCTTGGGGATGTGGGCTCTGGCTGGAGGCAAATTGCCGACCATCTAGGGATTAATCAGCACCAGGAGGGGCTCTCCCTCCCCACCCACGGCCACGGTGTCAAACGTAAAACATAGAGACTAGAAAGCCTGTTGAGACAGCGCCCTGCACGTGGGGCGCAGCACACTGCTCATCCCTCGTGGGCTGTAGGCCTCCTGGGAGCCGCCTCAGTCACCCTGACGAAGGACGGAGGGACCTCGTCTCCCCGGCCCCTGCATGTGGCTAGTGCTGTACTTGGGAAGCACACCAGCTTTTCTAACCACAGATTTGCTGGGTGAGTTAGTTAAAGTGTGTTTTCACTTGCTGTCACTTTATGTGAGGCCTCTGGCCTTTCACACTCTGGCTCAGCATCGGGTCCAGCGCTGGAAAGAGAACATGGCTGCCTTCCTGCGGGACCTGGAGATCTGCGCATTTGCCGCTGTCTCCGACCACAGCAGGACAGCGGCATTGGCTAGCCTTCTTAGAGCCTTCAAACCTTCTTAGGATTGGAACCTTTTATGTCTTTATGAATGTTATCTGAGGTTGTATAAAAACCCTAGAAAGTTACAGTAATGTGTTAGTTTCCTTATAATTTTAACATGTCAAATTCAAGACATAAAAATTTTAGCATGTTCTATTTTCTAAATGTCTTGTAAAAATTATTTGAGAGGAGTGGGATTAATAATAATAGTTTAAAACAGGCTTTCTATTTTTCTGTATAAATCAGTATGTGGATTTGGGGCCCTGCACTGGAACTAATCAGTTGTTTCATTGAACTGATGACTTCGGTTGCTTTCTGAAGTAACAGATAACAGTTTTGAGCCAAATAGTCTTCCCCATTTCCCTGTTCTATCAAGATGACTATTTCCCTGGTGTTTTGAGACTTGGCTGCAAGTCAGTGTAGTTCATCTTTAAGTGGATTGAATTCTGTGAACTTCAGAGTGCCTAATGATAAAATTCTCTGTCATCTCTGAGTTATCTTTTTATAGCCAGATGGGAAGATGGTTTATATCAGGCACAATGTATACTTGAGCAATAAGGTCACCAGCAGAGCCCTGTTACCTTTTATGGGCTGTGAGACATGTATCACGGCCCAGCTAATGGGACTCAGCTCTCTGTGTGCCTGGCTTCCCACAAAGAATTATTCCTAAGCGTGTTCCTGCTGACAGCCCGGCCCTCCTTGAAGCTGCATTTCCTCCTGGGGTGCAGAAGGGCAGGGTGACCTTCAGTCCCCGCCTAGAAGCCTGCTGCAGGCGGCTGAGATAGGCGCATTTCCCAGAACTGCTCTTCCTCCTCCTCTCCTTCAGTGCTCCCTCCTGATCTGGGTGGGATTGGAATCACGTTGCTGCCCCCAGCTCAGAGAGGAGCCCCACACTTCTGCTCTAGAGTTCATCTCTTCGTCATGAGGCAGCTTTGAGCCAAATGGAAAATTGAAACAATTTAGGGGAATAGAGCTGTTTAATCCTGGCAGGTGTGATATGTGTGACGTCCTGAGGGGAGGTGTTGTCACGGCACTGTGTGTGTGTGCACATGTGCGTGTGTGCGTGCATGTGTGCGTAACTTAAAAGGACGCTGTAGCTCAGGAATTGACATTACTTAGATGTGTGGATGGGATACCGATGCTACAGTTCAAGGAACTCTTGATTTAACACCACACTAGTTTTGGGGCTCTGACAAGTATCTGATATTTCCAGCAAAACGTAGAGAATTTTAAATGTTTGTGATCCAAAAGGAAACTTCTTTTGCTTATTAACTCTGCAAGCAAAATTAAAACACAAAAACAAAATAATAGTAACAACAAAAAATCTTCTGCTTTTCCCTCTTCAGAATTTGTGTGACGAGAGGTTTAAAGCAGATGGTGTTGAACTCGGTCACAATTAATATTTCCAGTGGTGGTTTACAAAAATGGAATCTTTAAAGTTAGTTGATTACACTAATAAGATCCAGATGGTAAGTGTTTTGGTTCATAGGAACAGAACAAAAAGCAAACTAACCAAGTACCAGCCAAAACATCAACAGTACATTTTAAGGAAGAAAATAAGCAGCGGGGCCATGAGATGCTCAGAGTCCTTGTGGACCACAGAGACCTTAGGCTGGGGTGTGCGGAGGCTGCCTGGCCCCATGTTCCTGACTCAGCAGGTCCAGGGCAAGGAGCGGCGAGGAGCGGCGAGGAGCGGCGAGTTCTGTCTCTTCCAGCGGAGGGGTCTGGAGCACCGGGGAGGACTGTTGCACCAACACATGCCCTGGGGTCAGAGTGAGGACTCTGGCCAGCATGCTTGGCCTCAGTACATCTTCTTGTGGAAGGATCTCGGAACAAAGCGGAGCCTTTATTCTTCAAATATCATGTCCTCTAAGTCATAGTCTTTGCCCATGTTTTCTTTTTATTCCAGAAATACTTTCTGCATCATACCCATCTCCTAGCCATGAATGGGAAATCCTACAGGTATACAAGTTTTTATTGCTGTGTGAAAGAATAGTCAATTCACAGATAAGGTAAATAAAACTTCAGGCAAGACAATGTGGTATGCTGTCAGACCTGATCCTTCTCCAACTAAAACTCCCCTTCTGGTCATTAAAAACCACCCAGAATTGTGAGACTCTGAGGCTTCGAACCTTATAGAACATCGTCATATTTCCATAATTCACATGGAAAATTATGACATCTACTTGCATACTAGAGACTCCTTGGAACTCATGTGGATGGCCAAGGGTCACCAGCGTGAAGCCCCTAAGCCTGCCTGACACTGGGTACTGACGAGGTCTGTGGAAAGCCAGAGACATGGGTCTCCTTTGGTCCTTTCATGAATTCGTCCCTAACAGCGCAAGGCCTTTCAAGGGGCAGAGCAGCGTGCAGTGGGAGGAGGCAGTCCCTTGCTGCCTGCCTGCAGAGGCCATGGTCTGGCTCCAACCTTGGCTCCTGCTGCGCTCCTTGTGCTGAGCCTGCTCCTGACCTTGCTCCTGTTCTTCACTGCAGGTTTTACTATGCTGTTATAAAGTCACATCTCCATTTCAGCTTTAAAAAAGTCAAACTAGATAGGTTTTCATGTGCCGTAGTTTGCAATCTATACCTTTCTCCAGAACAACAAAAACTGTATTTCAAAAACTGGTAGTTATCTGCAGGCAAAGCTGAAGTGTTTTCCTGATTTGACAACGGGCATTTCTCCTCTTAGTTTCCCTCCCTTTTTACTTTCTAACTCTAGGAAGATTAGTCATGAGAAAAGTCTGAAGAGGCTGTTTCCAAACTGCACACATGTAATACTACGCACACTCTTGTGCGTCTCTCATTGCCGTCTAGGGAATATGTACGTCTCAAATGTGGAAAGTACTCCACTGAAAAATGGCCATTTCTATTCTGGTCAAAGTCTTGACTGACAATAACGTACCATCCATCACTCTGTCTCAAAGAACAGGAGGAGAAGCAAGCCCAGGCGATATTCAGACACTACGCTGGGCTCCAGGGGAGACACACACTGCTGAAAGAGAAGATATTCTCATAGTCTCCAAATCAACCGACTGGTTGGCCATCCTTCTGTAGATACTGATCCACCTGAAAGCCATTCTAAGATGTAGCTACACCCTGAGGAATATATAAGGAACAACAGTTGTTAACATTTACGGAGCACCTACAGTGTGCCGACACTGTTCTAAGCACTGCACACATACTAACTCAGCCATCATCATGAGTATATAAGGAGGCACAGTAATATAATATCCCCATTTTTACATACAGGGAAACAGAGGTATCATTAAATACATTGCCCACGGGTAGTAACAAGTGATTTGCACCCAGATAGTCCACCTCTAGACTCCGTGCTCTGTAACACCTCGTAAAGTTTGTGCAGAACCAATCTATCGACTGAGGGCAAGAAAGCGAAGGGACCACAAGAAAGCAGTGGAGCCTCGCTCGGAGCCCAGGTGCCCCTCAAAACAGGTCTACAGAGGCGGGCCAAGTACCACCAAGGGGAAATGAGAAGAAATGGCCCCTAAAGGAAGCCCTCCAAGGTCCTTCCAAAGGTCTTAAGCCTACATCGTGGCGTAAGATGGAGTCCAGGTGAGAAACAGATGCGCTGGAAGTGAGAAGGGAGGCCCTGGGGCACTGACCCAGACGTCTCGCCGTGGTCATCCACCTAGAAATGAGGTGACATGATTAGGAGAAAAGTCAAAATTCCTCCGATGGCTCCTCTAGGCTTTGGGGTGAGGTCCTGCTCCTCCAGCCACAATGGCCTTCCTGGCTCTTCAGGATGGGGAGCCCAGTGCGTCTGCAGTCGGAGGCCACAAATTCAACTTTATTTTGACTTAAAATGTGTTTTGTCAAGGTATCAGTTTTTTATATTGTCAGATGACATTTTGGCCCTACATGATGTATTTCTATTTGGAGGATTTGGGGGTTGGTTTATTCCTCGGTAAGAAAAGCCGAAATGTCTTGACTGCAAAGTTATGGGCACCCTGGACGGTGAAAGACGAGGAGTATACAGGTCCGCTTGTCTCCGCGCAGAAAGCGGTCCCTCCCGCCCTGGCTCCTCCAGGCTTTCACTTCACTGACAGCAATGGCAGTTTAAATCCTAAATTTAACTTTGGAAGTTTGCCTCAAGTCCCAGAGTATTTGCTAACTAGGGTTCAAAATGTTAGCCCTTTGAGAACGAGGAATTAAAAGAAGGATGGTTGTTGGGGTTATGTTAAAAACTTGGCACAAAATAAAAGCGGGTTTTATTTGTCTCTTTTTCATGTGCTCACCTAGGGCAAGTGTGTGGGTGATTATCCTGGCGCTCCGCAGCCTCACCTGTGTAGCGTGTGCTTCGTGCTTCTGTCACTCAAACTGTGGGGTGGGCCCAGAACAGGAGAGGCCTGGGGGTTAGAGAGACCATCGGGGACCACTGTCCTGACTGTGACCGCTGTCCTCTCTCTCTGGTCCTCTGTATTCTTCCTGTCCCTGCTCCTCTGCCAGCTTCTGTCTGCGGGAGACTCTCAGACCTCATCCTGGTTCTGTCTTATCTCTCTCTCTCCCTTGGTGTGGTGGGCTGAATGTGGCCCTCCTTCCAACCCCCAGAATCTGTGAATGCCTTCTGTTTTGAGAAAAGACATCTTGGCTATTGCTGGTGTTTTAATTTATCTTATTTTTTATGTGTTTATTGTTAGCGTCTTCCCCTCTGCAAACTGCCCCTCTCTGAGGTCTCTCTTGTTCTCTGCTGCTGCCTGCCGCTAGACCAGAACAGGTGCAGTCAAGAGTCCATCGAACTCCGGGTGTGGTGGCGCATACTTGTAATCCCCGGGCTTGGGAGGCGGAGACAGGATCGCACTGGTTTGGAGACAGCCTTGCTGGCTTAAGAGACCCTGTTTCCACATAAAAAAGTAAAAAAAAAAAAAAAAAAAAATATATATATATATATATATATATAGGTCTGGGAGTGTAGCCCGTGGGAGTGTAGCCCGGAGGTAGAAGGGCTTCCAGGAACCCCAGTATCACCACCACCAAAAAAAAAAAAAAAAAAAAAAAAAAGTCCATCGAATCCCTGGCTTGTAAACACAAAGCAACTGAGGATAACTAAACGGTTGTTTGCAGCACAGCTCTGCAGCTCAACACCAGGAAGGCAGCTCTTTCTCTTGCCCTTGGTGGTTTCTGGTATGTGGCTCTGGGGTGCTGCCTTCGTTAAAGGATTGGCTCTCCTGGCAGAGTGAGCAGCTGGGATGTGCAGCCCTTCTTGTTTGTAGAAAAGGTGTGATTTGGCCTGAGCCTGTGGCTGGGAGACAGACCGAGTTCCAGGTGGCAGCTGGCAGCAAACTGGTCCTCTATGTGGTTGTAGATCTTAAAGCATCTGTATAAAACCAACAGATGGAGCCGGGTGTGGTGCACGCCTATAATCCCAGGACTTGGGAAGCTGAGACAGGAGGATCGCAGGTTTGAAACCAGCCTCAGCAACTTAGGGAGACCCTGTTCAAAATAAAGAATAAAAAGGGCTGGGGGTATAGTTCAGAGGCAGAATGTCCAGATGAATTCTTTCGAAGAGAAACGCCAAGGCCAAGGATCTGTTGTCAGGAGTTCGAGGAGAACGAGGACTCACTAAAGGAGATACAGGAACATGGCTACAGAAGGGATCTGAAGATAAACCCAAACCAAGTTTAAAGCCCCACGTCTGGGGGTAGAAGATTACCTCCTGATAGGGAAGTGTTGTTAATCCATCTTTGCTATTTTGTGCCATAGTGTTAGGGGTGGATTCTCTTTTTATTTACCAATGAATACTAGAGAATTTCAGGCAAAGCAAAAATAAATCTAGGTATAAATTTACCCAGAAAAGTATACAGAGGACAAAGAGCAGGGCAAAGTTGGGTACACTCGGAATGATGTGATAATAATAAGACTCTTCAGTTCTTACCTGCTAAAAATTTTAACCTGCTATGAAATTTTCCTGATTATAAAGGGTTCCAGAATAATCCTCAGATTCTCAATTTTTATGATATGCCTTTGACTTATAAGAAAACTGTGGTCATATCTAAAAGCTACAGTGTTGGAAATAGGCATTCTGTCCTCTTTCATCCCACGTGGAATGGCTGGGAGATCTGTGAGTGAGGTTGGCATAGCTGAGAACTGGCAAAGGCTCCCGTCTGCCCAAGCTGGCTGGGGCTGCTACCATGTTTGGAAATGGCTGTTTGAGCTGATCTGCAGCAGTATCTTTGGAGAATGAGGGTCACATTTCTCCCTGCAGCCACGACCCTGTGTCTGTAACATCCAGAGTCAGTGCCAGGAGGCCCAGATCAGGTTAATGTGTGTGTAGCCACTGTGCGGGCCCTACCTGCGTCCAGTGGGCCTCACCCAGCCAGATCTGCTCTGAGAGGCCAGAGTGAGGGTCCTGCGTGTCTGGGGTGAGCTCAGCTGTTCACGGTCCACCTGGCTCTCAGCAGCTCTGGAGCGCTCAGCATCAGAGTGAGCTTTCATGCTGGAGCCAGGCACTTCCGCAGGCGCCCTGCCTGCTGTCCTGGCCAAACGTGTTTTCATCTAGCATGAACTCTCATCCTCTCTAGTTTCAAAGATGGATTGACTAAAGGGCTAGTCATACAGAACAGCAGGCCAAGGAATCCTTTTTCTGATCTTCTGATCAATGTTGTCATATTTCAGTGCTGGGTGGGTGAATTTGTAGCAGGAAGGAAATGTAGGATGGTAGGTTTTGTGTGTGTGTGTGTGTGTGTGTGTGTGTGTGTGTGTGTGTGTGTGCTGGGTATAAAACCCAGGGGTATCCTACCTGAGAGCTACACTGACTGTGTATTTAGACCTGGCCCCAAATATATTTCTAAGTTTTGTATCTTTAACTTTTTTTAAAAAATCAGACTTTACTTATTCTATGAGTTGATCGAGGACATGGGGAAAGGAGGTTTCTTGATGATGATGATTATAAGTATTACAACTCCTTTCATAGTCTGTAAAGCCTTTACAGCAGGGCTCACCCCCTCAGACCCCTGCCTAGCAATGTGCTGTGCACTAAGCTTGCTGCGGGATGCTCTGGGAAACCCCTGGCTCATCTTCAGCCCCTCTCTTAGGCAAACTCCAAGTCTTGTACAGGCCAGAGCTGTCCTGGACACATCTGTCCATGGAATCTGGTGCTTCTTCTCGTGGGCTGACCAGGGGTGCGGGCTCTCATGGAGGCCATGACTGCCTGGATGGAGGACCACCGTCAGCCCGTCATAGGCTCTGGCTGCACTCAGTCCGAGAGCAGGAGGAGAAGGACCAGGGGATATACCGGGGGGGGGGGTGATCGATAAGAAACGAGACAAGGAAAGTGTTGTCTGAGGGAATCTTCAGATTTTACATATCAGGTTTTCATAATTTCTCTCTCTTCCCTTTTCTTCTTTTCTTTCACTTGATTATTTTCTTGTTAATCTAACAAACAAGAAGCGACCTAGATGTGGAACACCTTCAAAAACTTAGATATAGTATATAGCACATAATTATATAATAATGATATAATAAAGCACTTTAGCTCTTGATTATAATTTCCAGCCCATCTTAATGCACCTGTGTCAATTTTGTTGAAATATTTGCAGAACCGAGCTCTTGGGACTCGATGGATTAGCCATCCTGTAGTGTGCACAGCAGGTCCCTGTGGCAGCCAGGCCTCCTGGCCCTTGAAAGCTTCGAGATGCACAGAACGCCCTCATGTTGTCCGCGGCCTGCAGCCGGTCCCAGGTCCCTTGGTGCATGCAGCCGGCTCCGCTAGGACATCTTTGCTTCTTTCTGACATCCTCTGCATCTCATGGCTGCTCTCACCTCTTTCCTAGCCTATGCCCGAACTTGGGACAGCTGCCTTCTCTTCTGTCCCTTTCCACCCCCACATGGGCCCTCAGCCTCCCACACAAGCACTTTTGAAAACAAGACTGATAATATCTTGCAAAATGGCTGGGAGCTGGGTCAGGGGGACATGGTGGTAACCTCAAAAGGCAGAGTTCCTGTCCTGGGCCCGCTGGACCCTGCTAAGGCCTGTCCCTGTTGGCACCACCCTAGCTCCTGTCCTGAGTCGACCTCTGTGCAGAGTGAATTTTTTCCTTTCATGCGTCCTCAACGCTCAAATCTGGGCCCTTTCTGGTTCATGCCTGAATCCATCCGGCGCTTGGCAAAGACTCCTTTCTGTTCCAAGACCCACCCTGTTCCCCAGAGGCGGGGGTGGTCCACAGTAATTTCCCCCCTGACCCACTAGAATTTGTCTCTTCATTCATTCACCAGCATGCAGTGGATATCTGTTATGTGTCAGATGCTGGAAATAAAACTGCATTCCAGAAGGCACATAGGAGAACCCAAGAAAAGATAGAGGGACGGGAGGCTATCGCAGAACAAGGAAAGCTGCGTGGGGCGGGACAGGCGGGATTCGTCTAAGTTGGCCCAGGGCAGCGGTTGGTTTCCACAGAGGAACTCAACACCAGAGTGGTGAGAAGCTCTCCAGCATTCACATGCACTGCAGGGGTGAGAAACAGAAAACATGGTTCATTGAAAACTCACCCATCGTCTTTCCCTCTGGCTCCCGTGCCCCAGTGCTCACGAGCACCTTTAGGTAGAATCGAGGTACAGCAGCCGGGCACAGTGGCACATGCCTGTACTCCCAGTACCTAGGAGGCTGAGACAGAGGATCCCATGTTCAAGGCCAGCCTCCACAACTTATTGAGACCCTCGGCAATTTAGCAAGATCCTGTTTCAAAATTAAAATAAAAAGTGCTGGGTATGTAGCTCAGAGGTAGAATGCTTCTGCATTCCATCCCCAGTACCAGTACTACAAAACAAAGCAAAGCAAAGCAAAGCAAGTTTCCACTCAGCCCTCCTAACTCTTGCTTCCTGCCTGCCTGCCTCCTCCTGTCCTCTCTCTCCCCCAGGGGACATAGACCCTGTGCAGAGGCCCTATGCATGTGGCACTCATTGGACTTGGGATGAGTCTGCTGCAAGCCTCCCAGCCAGCAGGAGTCTCTGCTTCAAGTCCCTAATCCTTGCTGGTGGCCACTCAGCTCATCACACAGGAAGACGGAGCCCCTAGTCCTGCCCCAGGAGGCCTGGCTTCCCTGGCTGGGGAGGAAAGGCAGTGGGGCCCCAGGCGTGGTTGCTCCCAGGAAGCTGTTTGCGTGGTGGTTTCTGTACAAAGAGGTGCCACGTGTTTCTTCTCGTCTTGGCACTCTGCTGGATAATTCCCTTAGGGATTGTCCGTCTTCTTAGAAATCACAAATGCTTCGCATTTCAATTAAAATCTGGGCAGCAGAGCCCCTGCAGAAGGTCTCCAGGGACTCGGCTGGAAAACCCCTCTGCTTAAACATAAAAAGTGGGTCTACATAAAACACTGACTTATCCGGGCACCTCTGTGCTGGCTTAGAGAGTGTAGGATACTGTATGATGAAGCTACGGCTAATCCACAAAATATCTAATTTTGGTGAGAAATGCTTAACACCCAGTGAGTGAACTCACAGCTGAGATGACTTTGTGCCCCTGACTATCAGTTTCCAGCGTCCGAGCACTCCCTTGTTTGGCCTTGAGTTCGCTCTGGGATGGCAGCCTGGCCTCAGCTTGCTGGGGACGTCAGACAGAACAAAGTGGTTGGCTGAGCGACCAGCCAGGAAAGAGGCCGCCAGCTGGGCCTGACTCAGGGCTCTGCAGGAGGAGGAGGCATTGGTTGGGATGTTGCTGGGGGCCTCAAACTTGCAGCTGCCCGTGGACAGATCCGCAGGGCCGAGGTGAAGACCGCAGTACTGCTGGAGCAGGGTCCTGGCTTCAGTCGGCTCTGCCTCACGGAGCACCCTCAGGTCTACACCCGGACATCACACACACGTCACGCAGTGGGGAAGGACACTGATCCCCCAAGCCGAAACCAGGCGAGGAAACTCCACGCAGGGTCCAGTCCCATCTAGGGGGATTCTGACCGGGAGACAGGCGGGGCATCTGAGAAGGAAGGGATAGCTGTGTAGCGGGCAGAAAACAGTCTCTGATCTGGTTGGGGGGTCAGCAGAGAGGGTGCTGGGTTCTCACCTTGGAAGAACTTGGAGATTGTACAGACATACAGAGAATTTTTTGAAACTTCAAATGAATAGCATAATTGAGCTTATTTCTCCTCCCCTTCTTTGGAGGCCTCTCCTTCTAAAATTGTAAACAAACTTGTGCAGAGGCAAGGTCACAGTGACCTTGAACTGTGCACTTTCTAGGTGAGAACTCTGGCCTTTGAGACCCGACAGGGACTCCAGAGTCAGAAGCCTGTGTGCTGGTGTCAGGGCAGCTGGAGAGGTGTGTGGCCAGAGCTCTGAGGACACCACACCTTAGTGGCTTTGCAGAACTGGGGACACGCCCAGGCCCGTAAAGAGGCCATCAGCACTGGTCAGCCTCAGGGGCCCTTACAGCTCGCGCTCCTCAGTCATCACACACATAATATTCTATCTCTGGGGATTGCCACTGAGTTAGTATTTTCTGTACCATTAGATATACTTTAAAGCAAGCTCATGCCTGCATTATTCTCTAAAGCATTTTTTCTGATTTCTTAAATTCAACCAACTGGTTTGCACTTTGTGAAAATTCGTTACGGCTCCAAAAGTGCGCCTGAGAAGCTAGGTATGGTGGTGTACACCTTTAGGCCCGGAGCTTGGGAGGCCGAGACAAGAAGATTCCCAAATCAAGGACAGCCTCAGCAAAGGAGGGAGGCCCTCAGAGCATAGCATGACCCAAAACAAAACAAAAACACAACAAAACAAAAGGGTTGGGATGTAGCTTGGAGCCACAGTGGCCTCGTGTTCAATCCCCACTGCCCACACCCCCACACTGCACCTTAGACTAAAACTGTATTGTGTGGTATCCCCAGCCTCTCGCCAACATGGTACTGTTTAAAGATGGACTACGCAGTTGTAAGGAGCTGCACTCCCTTGCCCATGGGTTTAGTATCCGCGAACAGCGCCTCACTGCCACCTGCTGGTCCAAGGAGAACATTGGCATCTTTATTCTTTCACATCTGACTGGGGAAGGCGCTTCTCGAGTACCGAGGTCCTCTGAAGGCTGCGGGTGTATTTCAGGGCTACATGGTCCAATTTGGATGATCCCAGCAGTGAAGGAGTGCGGTCCCAAACCCAGCGCACACCATGTTCTCCAAGCGAGGGCCTTCTGGAGGTTTTTAAGTGCTGGTGTTCTTTCTACATAATTACTAGTGTAAGAAAATGTTTATTTGGCAGTTTAAGGGTTTTTTTTAAAACATAAATTATTTTTAAAAAGCATGAAAGATTAGTAGAAGTGCCAATAGAAATTACCTTAGAGGAGCACCCCTGCTTCCGTGGAGGGTGGGGTGATGCAAAGCAGAGCCTGTGTGGACGCTCTGCCGTTTGATTTAATGCCAGGTGCTTAGCCTAAGAGGATGGAGTGCGTTCCTGGTTTACGGTCACCTGGTGTTCATTAAGGGCTTTGAATGCCAATTCTCCTCATTCTCCAGGGCCTGTCCTGTCAAAATGTTTCACAGGGCGTGCTTAGGACCTTCCTGGAGTTAGATGGGCTTGTGATGTGCGCCCATCCGTCTAGCAGAAGCGTTTCCTGGAATTCGTTTGCTCTTGAATTAAGAACAGTCTGCAGATTTCATTTTCTTAACACCTGTCAAACGCTCTCTCTACCAGGCACAATGCTCAGATGAGTCAACTCCCCCGAAGTACTCACAGTTTGGGCAGAGCAGAGTGTAGATCAATAAATGTTTTACTGAGACATTTCCTAAGGCCTGTTGGCCGAGTGTGCAGATCAAGAGCGGTCAAGGTTTGTTTCCAATCAGGATCCAGGGCACAGTCAACAAGCGGATAGTCCTGTCTCTGTGTTCACTAATAAGGCAGAAATGGGTTTTTTATTGCTCTTTCTTCCTCTGTCTGCATTTTACTAACGCAGTGTCTCCCCTGGATTAGATGCAAGCACCCTGCCTATTCTCCCGCCACAGATATGCTTTATATAGTATAAAGGTAGAGGTGACCTGACTTTGTGGGTTATTATAAATCTGAAGGGATGCTAATGGAAAAGTGGTCCTGCCATGTCCCATTATGGCCACACACTACTGGACTCACCCGGAAGGGTGTCTGTGGTGGATGATTCTGACCTTCAGCTAGCAGGAGGATAATAATCCTATTTAAGAATCTGGTTGCCAAGGG
Source organism: Muscardinus avellanarius (assembly GCF_963383645.1). NCBI lineage: Eukaryota > Metazoa > Chordata > Mammalia > Rodentia > Gliridae > Muscardinus > Muscardinus avellanarius. Next base: position 314,405 of record NC_137791.1, read on the forward strand.
TCTATTTTGAAAACACAGGGAACACCCAGGGGGTTGAGCAAAGTCTCCACAGTCCACGCAAGTGATTCACAGGGGGATTACCGCTTGTTGGACGTTTGGGTCAAGTTTTTAATTTTGTCATGGCCAAGGCATTCGTTAGTTATATCTGCCAATTGTTTCAAACAATCCAGGGTTCGGCTGAAGTCCTACTGTGTGTCATGCAACGGGGGCTTTGGTTGCCTTGCACAGTGGCTCCCTGTGTCTGCACTTCCCCTGGGAGCAACTGCTTTCAGTCTCCATCCTGCAGCCTGCAAGAGGCTTTGGCTGTTATGTAACGGGAGCCTGAAGTGGCCAGAACATGTAACACTGTCCATCAGTGCTTACCAAAATTGGGTTGATAAAAATTGGTTTATACTAAGGAATATTTTAAAAGGGAGTTCTATAAAAGTAACTGCTCCATATACAATAAGCATTGTGAGATTTTAGGAGGAAATAGCTAAGCATCCTTTGTTCTTTCTTTCCAAACCAGTTGGCAAATAGGCCAGTGTTAGATACATAAAGTTTGAAATAATTAAACTTTATTATTGGTAAAGCTGGTTTGAGAACACGATTTGATCCATGATGACTTTTTAAAATCTCCCTCCATATTGGAAGCATGATATGCAGAGAAGACCCAGAAGTGTTTCGGCACACAGTAGGCACACCTAACGCCTTGACAATAAGTGAATGAATGATCAACCCAAATCACTTTGTTTCTCCAGAGAAGCTGGGGCGTAAGTCCCGGAGCACATGGTATCTTCCCACCTGCTGGGTCCTGGTGGTGGGGCCATTGGTAGGGCTGTTGGGGTGGTAGAGAGCTGGGTGGTTTTGCCATGGAGACGCTCCAGCCCCACTGTGGGGCTCTGAGCACCACCTCCTCCTCCTTCTCTCCCCTCACCTTAAATGGGATGGCTTGTTTGTTCACCTGAAGATGGGTATGTTTGGATCCTGAGATTTACTCAGTGCCTCAAGCCAGCCATTTCAGCTCAAACGGGGTTAACGTGAACATCAGGTGCTGTTTAGTAGCTCACTCTAATTAATCAACAGATATCTATTGTGTGTCTTTTAAGCCAAAAGCAAAGAAAAAATCAGAGTAAACCCCTGAGTGTGAGGAGCAAGGAGCCAGACCCTGCGGATGGCTTGTTTCGCTGACGAGGTCAGGACAGCAGAGGGCCGAGGTGACATCCCAGGGTCCCCATGCTGGGCACTCTATGCTGTGTACCACTCTACGATGGCATAGAGTGGTACCCAATCAGCCATTCTCCGTTTAGGTTATAACTCCAAATTACCACTGTTACTCACAATGGAGGCAGACTGGACAATGTGCCTTGGACTGAAGGCCAAGGTGGCCTTCCTTACTGGAATTCCTGTTTATTCACAGACCGGGAAGCTGGCCTGGGAACAGAAGTCTGGCTTGAGCAAGGACAGTGGCCTTCGAAGGCAGTGGGGAAGGGACTCTAAAAGTATTGGCTCATGGCTCGCGGGCTGTGCCCTGCACATATTCCCCGGGGGGCTGAGGACCACCCGAAAGCAGAGGGGCCAGCTCATGTCCCACTCCCACTTCTGGTCCTCACGGCCATACAGGGAGCTGAGGACTGCTTAGCTTAACCAACACAAGAAGGTGGTTATTGCTGTCGACATTTCACGCCTGAACCTTTGGGAAATAAAGCCTCCCGTTCTCTATGCCCCTCATGTTCGGGTGCCTTGACTCCACGGGCAATCGGGCTCTTGGCTCAGGAGCCAATGCCTACAGCAGGGCTGGGTAGGGTCCAGTGTGTCCTGAGAACACTTGGCAATTCCAGAAGCAGCCACTGGAGGGCGGTGCAGCATCAGCGCAGAGCGCCCTAGGCCTCGTGGCTGGGGGAGCCGCTGCGCAGGCGCATTGAGTGTCCCTGGGAATAAACCACAAATAGTGAGGACGCTCGGGGGAGCCGGCTGAAACCTAGGGGTGAAGGGGCAACTGTCTAATTTTAAATGCGCTTACATAGTTTTCTTACGTAACATAATTGCTCAAGGCAGGCATGAGTTAAACCATGTATACAGAGAGGAATTGGAGTGCTATTTTAAAAAATAGGTCTGGGATAGTATAGCAATAGAAAAACAACTATGCTGTATCCCAGCATTAGGGCAAGGGGGATCATGAGCGTGTTTGATCCATGGCTACTTTCTAAATTTTCCTCCATCTTGGAAACTTTTTTTTTTTTCAGTACTGGGGATGGAATCCAGGGGCATTCTACCTCCAAGCGACACCCCCAGCCCTGTTTTTATTCTTTATTTTGAAACAGGGTCTCACTGAGTTGCAAAGGGCCTCACTATGTAGTAGCTGAGGCTGACCATGAACCGCAATCCTCCTGTCTCAGCCTCTCAAATGCTGGGATTACAAGCGTGCATCACCACACCCAGCCATCTTGGAAGCGTTTGATATGCAGGGGGCCCCAGAAGTGGTCCTGTGCACAGTAGGTGCTTTATGACTCCATGACAGTGAGCGAATGTGTTCAGACTCCGAGAAGCTCAAAGCTCCTTGAACCTGACAAGTCCGCTCCTTAGGAGGAGCACTGAGCCTCCTTGCTTCTCGGGTAGTTCCGGTCGATCTGGGATGGGCTAAGGGACGGTGGGGACTCGGGGTGTGCCAGGCCTGGGCCCCTCAGCTCCTCGGCTCAGGCTCCCGCCACATGCTTTCAGAGGTCATTTTCAGAGGGTGCTGGTGAGCAAATCACCTTGATCAAACTTGATGGAGATCTTTAAGTCCTCTTTCCAACGCCACGGTGTAAGCTCCATGTCAATGTCAAAGACCGAGAGCTGTTCTCAGGCCCTCAGGGAGGCTTTCTGCATTCCTTCCTGCTTCCAGGACATGCTGGCTCTTGCGTGCAGCCCCCAGCTCGGCCCAAGAGGCTGGCCTCGCAACCTTCAGTGGAGCTGAGATTGTGGCTTAAGGGAGAAGCAGGGGGACCTGGGAGCTGCTGGGAGCTGACTTAGTTCTTGCTCTAGTCAGCCGGATGTTCACTACCTCTTGGAAGCCCGTTTCATCCTAAGCAGTATCCTATCAAAGTCATTTTCTGAATTTTTGGCAAACCTCCCAATACAAAGTCATTCCTCGGGTAGTGCAGATGACTCAGCGGCTTTGCGGAGAGGCCCAGGCGACCAGCAGCCCATCCTGGCCGCCTCCCTTCCACCCCGACTGTGCCTTGGCCTTTCCATTCCTTCCCTGGCTCTCCCAGGACCTTCCTCCTGTGGACATCTCCCTGACCCTGTCCTGTTCCCTTCAATTCTTCCCTAGCTTGGGGACGTGCCCTCGGCTTCCCCCTTCCTGGCCACGCTTGCTCTGTGCACCAGGGGCTGGGAGGACAGGGCCACATGGCTCCCTCCTGCCCCGGCGCATCCCACCCTGGGGCCAGGGACTGCCTCCAGGCTCCCTGGGGGCTCTCCTCTTCCCCACAGCTCCCTCCTATTTTAGAGAGACTGGTAACACGAGTTGCTTCTTACACAAGTGCCTGGAGGAGGCCAGGCGGAGGAGAGAGGGAGTGTTTAGTTGTTCTTCATCTTGTTGCTTCTTGTCTTGTCCCTGTAAAGTTCTGTGCCCTATGCATATATTGGCTTCTGAGACTGAAGTTTTAGTTAAACACTGAGTATTACCTATTACATTTAAAAATATCCTTCTCCGGTTACTCTTTTGCTGAAAATCGTACATACACTGTTGCCTTCAGGACAAAATCGAACATCACTGTATCCTTCAAAACCTGGAAGCCATAGCTGCCACCCACTTTCTAGTCTTCTCCTCACCCACCTTTCTACGTGCACTGGGCATGCTCACGGCCAGGCACATCCCCACTGATGATTCCTAGACCAGGCAGGTCCTCTCCGTGAATTCCTAGACCAGGACCTTCCTCACCTTCATTCAAAGCTGATGGAAGGTTCCAGCATGCCACTGGCCCTGGGGACACGGAGACCCCTAGTCAGCCCTGCCTGGGTGCAAGTCCCTCCTTGCCCCTGGGGCCTTGGAGTGTGGCCTTGCTGACCGGCATAGATGCCCTGCTGTTGAGATGTGCGATTCCGTGCTCTGGGGTGGGGTTTTGCGCTGAGTGGTTTAAGTGGTTCACATGCTCACGTCTTTGGGAAGCACTGATCTAGTAGGGTGTTCTTGGGCCCAGGGAGGATTTGGAGGCAGAGCAGCCCGGGGATCGTTCAGCCTTGGTGTTCCTCGACCCTGCTGCCCAGGTCGGTCCCTGGGCTGGATGGGGCCTGCCCTGGCCTCTCCTTGCAGGGGACTGATAGTGGGTTGTCAGCTGACCGCTGTAGAAGCTGGCCCTGCCACCTTTGAACAGAAGGGGAGGCTCAGACTTCAAAGACGACCTGGTCATTTTTCAGTCTTTTCTTCTTTGCTGTGGGCAAGTGACTGTTCTCTCTCTGCGCTTTAGATGTGAGGATCCCTTAGCAGGAAACTATTGAGTTCTGCCCAGGCGGCCAACATAGTAATTGAATTAATGTCAAGGGCCTGCCTCCAGCCTGGCGTGCCCAGGGACCACTTTGTCAATCAGTAAGGCAGTCCATCAATCAGCGCGCATTTACTGCCGGCCAGCCGGCATCTGGAGGTCTTGCTCAGCGTCTGCTGGCTGGGCTGTGTCCTGTTGAGAGCTGGTTCAGTGTTCTCACCTGTCCCTGATCCAGGATCTAAATCCCCACTGTGTCCTCCACAGCGGCTGCCTTTGAGGTCCCACCAGACTTGCGGGCTCTGTCTTATCTGAACATCACCACTGACGGTACAGCTCTGTAGTCAGGTTACAGGCAGGGGAGGCCACTGGCTAGCCTTCCAGAGCATCCGACTATTCCGCAGTCTCGGTTCAATGTCATACCTTTGACTCTGTTGGGTTTTCCTTGGACTTCCATTGAATTAAAATGAGAAATTCTACAGAGACGTACGTAGCTCTGTGAAAGAAACCTTCCCTCCACCACTCCATGCACACTCAAAAGCCCGATCCTCTGTATGTGACCTTCAGGTCTCAAGATCTGGAGTCTGTTCACAGATCTAACCTGGTCCATGGCCTACACCTTCCTTAGCACTAGTCAGCCCACGCAGTCCTCATGCCCCGTGGGAGAGTTTCTAGACCAGCAATCACATTGTAAAGTGTGACCATAAATGCACAACTCAGAAGTCCAGTTAGGGCTTCTGTTGTTTTTTCCTGTCAACTTACTCTTTTGTGAGCCAGATCTCATAAAACAAGCTCAGTGTGTTTTAAAACGTCAACTCGAACTGGCCTCTCTGAGCCGAGAGCCCATGAGCTGCACCCGTTCCTCTGGCTCATTCAGGGAACCCCACCGGAATCCAAGTCGCATCCATCCCAGTAGGACTCAGCTCTGAACAGACTGCAGACGGTCTGAACACATGTGGTCTGACTTCTTTCTTAAATTTCATGTTGTTTAAAAGGTAGGCCCCAAACTTGACCCTGACCTCCCTTGGTGGGCATTGGTGGCACCACGGCGTCCAAGAGAAACGTCCTTGGCCACCCTAGCTGGGGAGAAGACCTGCATCCATTCCAGCTGCCACCCAGTCTGACTTCACCCACAGCTCAGGGCACCGCGGTGGTACAGAGCGCAGGCCTGTCCTGAGAGAAGCGGGCTGGCAGTTGTACCTGCACACTGTTTCGAGCTGTATTTCAGGCTGGAGGGAGTTTGTGTTCTCCCTTTCCCATCTCATCTCACCACTAAATGTCTGTCAAGGCAGGATCAGAGGAACCAGGACACGGGACATTATTCTGTGCGCTGTTGTATTGTTCTCAAAAGCTCTGAACAACCCATCAACATCTCTCGGGGCCGAAGACCCCAGGGCTTTGCTTGCTGCATGGAGATGTGTTGTGTCTCCACAACACCAACGCCACGTCGCCGCACAGCGCCAAGTCCTCTCGCCGCTGCTGGAGGTGAAATTGCAAATAAATGCTGCCTGCAAGGTCATGCCTGGGTCTCTGAAGGGACATGGGAGAAAGTCGGTGCACGGATCAGGCTCGCAGAATGAGCTCATAAAGGTAGAACGAAGGGACTGAGGCCGCAGTCTTCTGGAATAAGGATGAAAGCGTATTTTCCCTCCTAACATCGACTGCTCACCGGATGCCCCCGAGCAGGAGGAGGAAGACACTCCTTACGTGCTGGGGAGTCCTCCGGCGCTAGGGGTGCTGCCTTAGTTATTTTCGACGCTACTTTCTTCGCTTGCTGAGACGGACCTGCCTTACTGCTCCCAGACGCTTTTCTTTCCTTTATGCTGATGAACATCTGGAGCAGGAGAGGCTCTGCCACAAGTTAAATATATCGACGGTGCCGTCACTACTGTGTTTTGTTTTAGTTTGTTTTTCTCTGTTGAATCCAGGGACAGTCTACCTCCAAGCTACACCCTCAGAACTTTTTATTTTTTGTTTTGAAGGCGAGTCTTGCTAGGTTGCTGAGTCTCGCTACATCGCTGAGGCTTGGCCTCGAACCTGCGAGCCTCCTGTGTTAGCCCCCCAGGTCCTGGGATTGCTGGTATGTATCACCATGCCCAGCTCCATTTTAATTTTTAAAATATCCATTTCTGCTGGGCGTGGTGACACATGCTTGTAATCCCAGTACTTTGGAGGCTAAGACAGGAGGATGGTAGGTTTGAGGATAGCCTCAGCAAGTACTGAAACTCTCATCATCCTACTGAATCCTGGTTTCAAAATAAAAATAAAAATAAAATAGGGCTAGTGGTGTAGCTTGGAGGTAGGATGCCTCTGGGCTCAGTCCTCAGTACAAATTATATAAATATCCATCTCTATAATAATCAACTCCATGTGTGGGACTTTAACATGACTTTCCTGTGTTCTTCACAATAAGAAGTTGAATGATACTATACATAACCTACTGAACAGGAAAGAGACCCAGAAAAGCTATGTGACATGAAGTGCTTAGCTCAGTGTCCACTGTGACAGCTTCTCAGTAAGTATTCGCTGAAACGATCATCTTTCATTCAAAGGGCAAATTTGACTTCAAACTCACATTTGGTACTGTACATTTCCTCAGTTTTCATACTTGATTTCATGACCAGAAAATTGATTTTGATCCTGTTTATTGGAACAGCAAGAACAAATACTACATCAACTGCTTTATTTGCCACACTTTATCGCTAGCACTGTGTGTGTGTGCGTGTGCGTGTGCGTGTGCATGTGTGTGTGTGTGTGTGTGTGTGTGTGTGTGCTGGGGTTGGAACCAGGGGCATTCTACCACCAAGCTACACCCCCAGTCCAGTTTTATGTTTTATTTGGAAACAGAGTCTCACTAAGTTGCTGAGGCTGACTCTGAACCTGCGATCCTCCTGTCTCAGCCTCCCAGGCACTGGGGTTGCAGGCGTGCACCACCACGCCCAGCTCTCTAACACTGATGTATGTGGCCGTCCCCTGTGTGTGTTGGTGTGTATCTGATCTGCGTTTCTTTTAGTTTAGGCTGTTATGTTGTACACTGCCGTGTTTTAGGAAAACCTTCAGGCTAACAGTTGAGTTTTCTTGCCCTCTGGTTGGGGTTGGGAAGAAGGTGTTAACGGTGAGGAAAATAAATCTGAGCTAGAACAGTCCTGCTTTGGACACAGGCAAGAAACTTCCCTAAAAGCAGAAGTCCCAGCACAGCCTTATACAGCGGGTTGAGCAGAGCTTTGCCCTAAACATGCGGCTTGCTCTGGGCTACAGAACAAGGGTTAGGATTCTGCTTTATCTCTAGTTGAAGTTTGGAGAGTGCCCTGGCATTTCCTTTAGAAGAGCTCTGAGACACTCTCTCTATCAGTGAGTGATTTTGTAGAGAATCTGTGAGGAATTGAACATTTATTTGCAAGTTAGGACATGGCCCCATCTTTCACCTGGGAGAAGGAAGGGGTTCGGCTTCCACCAGGGTGAAGGGTCTAAAGTCCAGGCACCTGTGCGTTCTTTCCTTCGAGCAAGTGTGGGAGCTGCGGGAGCCTCACACTGGCCTGTCCAGGCACCTCTGTGAGGACCAGGCTGGGGAGCTGCGGCCAGGTTGCCCCCGCGCCCCTCCAGAGATGCCTGGCCTTGGCGTCCCGAGAGCCTCCGTTCCTCTAGAGGCTCAGCTTTGACGGAATGCCCTGCAGGAGGGCTCCATTGGTGGTGGTGAGCAGTGTTGGGTCTTAGCATTTGCTACCTGGATTATAAGCAGAACAAACATGGTGGCCACACGGAAGGCGCCTGTGGCTCTCCAGAGCTGGCTCTGGAGCCATGGACTCTGCAGCTGGGGCTCATTCTTGTGCACGTCTCGTGGACACGGGAAGGCGCCACAGCCTGGCTCCAACTGTGACTCAGGCCTTGACGGCCCCTGAATACATGCAGGAACGCCAGGCCTGGATCAAGACTGCCGTGGAGACCCGTCCCCATGACCGGAGAGGAGCATGTCAGCCCTGGGACAGGGACGGCACGTGCAGACTTCCGCAGAGCACACGGGGCTGGCAGGGCTTTGGCCAGAAGAGGACGGGGATCTGGACCTGCGACGGCCCCTCAGCTGGTGTGTGGCTCTGAGCTCATTGGCACCATCCTCTGAGTGCCCCACACACAGTCCTGTCTCCCCGGCAAGCCCGAGGACATCTGAAAACAGCACTGGCTATTTTTGATTTCCCAGCAGAATCTGCCAGGGTCATGGCTCACCATGTTGACTGAGTGGCAGACACTGCCAGGGGTGACTTCAGCTGCAAATAAAGAAAATAGTTCATGTTCCAGGTGAGGAAGGCGAGTGTCATAAGCCGTGTATTCCTGGAATGACATCAGTTGACTAAGACAGAGATGTTCCGTGAGGTGGACACAGGCCAGATGTTCTCAGGACCTGGGAATCTGCGGCAGAGACTGGAACGAGGATGGATTGAGTCAGGAACCTGGTGGAGGGCCAGTGGCGTCCAAGCAAGAACTCAGGCAGGGGCCTCCGGGGAGAATGTGGTCACAGCCAAGAGCACTGAGCCAGCCTGCAGAGCTCCCTGACCGGCAGGGTACTGATCCTCAGTCACTCATGTATTCTCTGGGTACTGTAGGCACCGTGCTCAGTGCTTTGAATGCAAAGATGAACCATACAGTGAAGTGTGTCTTCAAGGGCAGACAAGCCTGTGAACAGAGAGCTGTGCGTGCTGTGGTCCCTGTGTAACGGCTGTGGCCCCCGCAGAGGGTTCTGGGAGCTGGCCGTGAAGGCGGGTGGCGCCCTGGCCCTGGTTGTGTGACAACAGAGATATTTTAAGCCCGTTTCCTCATCTGTAAATCCTGAGGGATTTTTGAAAGAGCGAGATGACAAGCATGCACAACTGGCGGCCCACGCTGTGAGGGGCTTGGCCTGAGTCTTCCTCTGCAACAGAGGGAGGCGCGTGCGCAGGGCACCCAAGGGCGGACTTCACCTGGGACCCTTGTTCAGTGGATTATTGAGAAGGCTGCCGTGACGGGCCAGGAGGGGATGCTGAGCCAGGGACCTCTTGGAGAGAGCCTGGAGCCCGATGGATCCATGGTGGTGGGCAGCGAGGCTGCGGGCCTGACTCTCAAGTGCGTCAGGAACCCCTGCAGCGCCAGGCTCGGGAAGCAGCTGCACTAGCACGTACCAGGAGGAGCGCGGCTCCAGGACTCAGTTCAGTGTCCAGAGCCAGTCTGGCTCATTCGATGACTGCCTGTGTGGCCGCCTTGTTCATCTTTTGAACTGAGGAAGGGCGCTGCAAGACCCGCTGCTAGTCACAAATAGGTGCTGGGCACCTTTGGAGGAGTTCTCTCCCGAGCTGAGCCTCTGTCAAAGTGCAGAGATGCTTAAGACTGCAGTGGACTGAGAGGAAGGAGAAGGAAGGAGCAGGGGTTCATGGAGGTGACCTGGAGAGGTTTTGGGTGGAGCTTGGAGGAGCCCGCTATGTGAGGAGAGGCTGGCCAGGACCTCAGAATGAGGGTGAAGGAAGAGTGCTGTAGCACAGCTGCCCTGGCCGGGCCAGCAGCAACCACCTCCTAGGGCTCTGATGTAGAAGCATCTGTCTGTGGACCCTCCCGCCTCACAGGTGTGGGGCTCCAGACCCGTTCCGCCAGCCTTGCTACCCGCCCAGGCCTGTCCCTGAGCCCCACACGGGTGTCTTTTTAACTGCCCACCACGTTGGGGGGCCTGGTTCTTCTGTAGGGACTCACCTCTTCTTGTTCCTGAGATACTGGGCATCTTCTTTCTCTAGAAGGACGTTCTGCCCTGACTCTGCCACTGGAGGAAGCATCCTTCCCGCAGACCAGGGGGTTGCGTAAGCAACACTAGGCCACTTAGTAAGCTAGAGAACTGCCTGAGAGCAGACAGAGTGTGGGCTCCAGCTCTGTGGCAATAGCAGTAGCGATGAGGTTAGTGAGAACAGTACGCAACGTGGTATAGATCTCGTCAGCCCACCGGAACACTGCTTTGTAGGATTGTTAAAGAAGGAAGAGATCGAAGGCAAAAACCATGTATGTGAGCCTGTGTACACTTGTGTGTGTGCGTGCGTGCACATTATACACGTGGCAGATGCTGGGAAGACAAAGCCGCCCTTGCAGGGGCGCACTCTGAAAGAATCTTTACTAGTTGGAAATAAAGACACGGCGCAGCAGAGTGTAGGGCGGCCACTGTGGTCCAATATGGCTTTAGGGAATTGAAATGTATTTGGAAAGTTTCCTTTAAATGAAGATGCCTCATTTGCAGACTCTCTTTGATTTCTTTTGGTTTAAAACTCAAAGGAAAAACACAGTCCAGTTGTTCTTCTGCAGAGGCTGGTGGACTTGTCTGCATGCAGTTCAGACATCTCCCAACACCTGTCCACTCAGGTCCTGGGCCCATCCCTGGCTGACCACCGAGTGTGAACAGCACACCGCTCCCTTGCTGTGGTCCCCAAGTGAGAGCATCTCCACCTGTAGGTCCTTAGGATGCTGCCCCCCCCCCCCGGCATCCCGCACCTCAGGGACGCGTTTCTAGAAGGTGCTGAGAGTCCATCCCCTGGCTTCAGAGTCTTCTCACTCTCTGTGTTTTCTCCCCAATTTTTTATATGCACTTGAAATATTTTTTTCTAGGATTTTCTAAATGTTGAAAGAGTTTCAGATGAATATTCAGTTATGTTCTGATGGGTCAAAAATGTACTTCATTGAGCCGGGCATGACAGTGTACACTTGTAATCCTGGTACTTAGGAGGATTGCACATTCACTGCCAGCCTCAGCAACTTACTGAGACCCTGTTTCAAAATAAAGAATAAAAAATAAGGCCAGGGGTGTAGCTCAGAGGTAGAATGCTCCTAGGTTCCATCACCAGTAACACACACACACACACACACACACACACACACACACACGCACACATATGTACACACACATGCACACGCATGCATACACACACACACACACACACACACACACACACACACACACACACACGCACTCCACTAACAAACTCAGTCCCTGGTCTTGCGATGGTGGCAATGTGTCCATCTTTAGTCTTAGAGCTTCAGCTAGACTCACTCAGCAGGCTGGAAGAGACAGGAATGTCCACTGCACCCCAGTTCCCTGCACTTTCTTGGAGCTGATTACCATGACCCTTCCTTCCTTCCTTCCTTCTTTTCTTCCTTCCTTCCTTCCTTCATGCATGATTTTTGTGGTGCTGGGGATTGAACCCAGGGGCATTCTACCTATGAGCTACACCCCAGCTCTATTTTATTTTTTTACTTTGAAGCAGGGTCTAAGTGCTGGGGCTGACCTCCAAACTGTGATCCTTCTGTCTCAGCCTCCCAAGTCCTGGGATTACAGCCGTGTGCCACCGCACCTGGTCCTACACGTACTGAATGTGAGGTTCTCCTGGAGACTTCTGGCCAGCCATGGCCGCCTTATTAGGGTACCCTCAGAGAAGCGGCTTTGTGGAGAAACGAATGTCTGTCTCTGACGTGTTTCTCTTAGACCACTGGGCCCTGCTGACGATGTCCATCCTGCCTGGGGATATGGCAGAGAGCCAGTGATGCACCAGTTAGTCAGAAAACACTGATCTTAGCAACAGCCGGCGTGCTGACCACCACGGCTATAAACACCACTGTCACGCATCTGCTGTAGCGTTGCTGGGGTCATCTTTGAAGGATGACTCCAGCATGGCACCTGCAGCTGTCTCTGGCCTGCTGAGGGTTGAGCTGATAGCGTTTGACCCAGGGCCTCCATCATAAGTCACACCGCTGAGTTATCTGGCGTGGCCCGAAGCCCCCAGGTCAGTAGACACTCTTATCCGGAGGACGTTAAGAGGACATTGGACTGGACCAGGTCATTGCAAGGCTCAGAGATCAGCTTTCTGAAGCTGTGGGCCAAGGCCTGGTCTCCCCTTGGGTGTGCTTAGGGCTTTGGGTTTAGGGTGCAGGGCTGGCAAGCAACTCGGTGGCTTCAAGTCTGAGTGACTAAGAGAACAGGTGTGACTGTGAGGAATGAGGCCACGGTATAGACCGGAACTGGAAGGTGGGGACAGGAAGAAAAGAGGATGTTCACTAATCCAGCTTCCACGTTTGAGACGGTGGCCCAGCGTCCAAGAGCGCTAACTGGCCGCAGGACTTGTCAGTGTCTTGAGGGGAGCTGAGGCCAGAGGCAGAGGGGTGGAGGGCAGCAGTGTCAAGCAGGCCCTGAGAGAGAGGGAACATAGAAAGGAAGAGCCACGCAGAGGCAGAGACTGGACACATGTGCGTCTGTCTGCGGGGCTGCCTGGGGTGCGGGTCCAGCGCCGAGGCCCACTGCGGCCGTCGACTCAGCTCCGGGAACGCACCTGTGCCTGCCTGCGCACCACACCAGGGCCGCGGGCTGCGGGCCTGCTCTCTGGGCAGTACTTTTATGGGCACTGCTTGCCTCTGACTCTTCTCACTTCTATTTCTGGAAGGAAGCCCATTCAGAAGGCACATTCTTCTTGAGATATGTTAGAACCTCCCACCAGGCTGCCTGGCCCCAGCTCGAGCCACACACATGAGGTCACTTTGAACATTTCTCTTCTCATGTGTCACTTGTTGACTTCAGAGCTACCCCTCAGCGGGCAAACCCTTCCCCTTGTTGCCAGGGTCTCATGTCCCTGGCTCCTGCCGGGGTGCACGGCCTGGGGAGCCGAGGCACAGGAGGAGGGCTCGGCACTTTATATATATGGTTGTTTCTCCTTTTTATACTTTTGTTGGTGCATTGTAGTTACACAATAGTGAAGTTCACAGTGACAGAGACACGCGTGCACACCGCACTTGGCGCTCCCCTCTGACCCCGTCCCCGCCCCTGTGCACTGGTGAGATTGGTTGTGAGACCTTCGCACGTGGACAGGACATTTGAGCCTTCTCCTTCCTCAATCCTGCTCCCGTCTCCTCCTCCAACCCTGTCCTCTCTTCTACTGTTCTCTCCTTGCTTATCCCTCTTACTTCTATTTTCTCTCTGCCTTCCACATAAGAGAAGACAAACGGCCCTGCACTCTTTGAGACTGATCTCACTCAGCACAATGCTCTCTGTGCCTCATGTTCCTGCAAGGACATATTTTGTTTTCCTTTATGGCTGAGTAGAGTTCCATTGTGCGTACGTCTTACATTTTTAATCCATTCACCTCTTGACAGACACCTCAGCTGATTCCGTAACCTGGCTGTTATGAATTGTATTGCTATGACTATGGGCGTGATTGTACCATTTAGTATTCCGGCATTAGTTCCTTGGGAAAGATTCCATGGAGCGGTGGAACTGGGTATGTGGTGCTTCCATTCCTCATCCTTTGAGGAGCCTGCCAATCTCCACAGTGATTGTGCCTGTTTACAGTCCCACCAACAATGTACAAGAGTTCCTATTTCCTCACATTCTTGCCAGTATTTATTTATTTTTATTGTTATTATAACTGGAGTTTGATGAAATTTCAGTGTAAATTTGTATTTCCCTGATTGCGAGTGATGTTGTACAGTTTTTCATCTACTTTTGCCCATTTCTTCTTTTTATTTTTATTTATTTATTTTTTTGTAGTAGTGAGGATTAAGTCCAGGGACATTCTACCTCCGAGCTACAACCCCAGCCCTATTTTTTTATTCTTTATTTTGAAACAGGGTCTCACTAAGTTGTGGAGGGCCTCACTAAGTAGCTGAGGCTGGCCATGGGAACCTGCGATCCTCCTGTCTCAGCCTCCCAGATACTGGGATGACAAATGTGTGCCACCATGCCTGGCATATTTATTTTTTTGAGCAGTGTCTCTTAGTTCATTTGCCCATTGTTTTTATTAAGTTGTTTATTTCTTTGATGTTAAATCTGTTATATGTTCTGGCTATTAGTCTTTTATCAGAGGGCAGCTTGCAATTCTTCCATTCTGTAGAGTCTCTTTCAGATACTTGTTTCCTTTGCTGCACAAATTTTTAGTTTGATGTCATCCCATTTATTAATTCTTGGCTTCATTTCCTGAGCTGTGGTGGTCTTATTGAGGAAGTCTCTACCAGCGCCTATATTTTGAAGAGTTGGCCCTATGTTTTATACCGGTAATCACAAAGTTTCTAGACTAAACTGTCTGACTTAGATGATTCCTGTGCAGGGTAAGATAGGGGTCTAATTTCAGTCTTCTGCATATGGCTCTCCAGTTTTCCCAGCACCATCTGTTGAAGAAGCTGTCTTTCTCTAGCCTGTTTCTGGCTCCTTTATCAAACATGACCTGGCTCTAAGCATGAGAACTTGTCTCTGCATCTTCTATTCTATGCTGTTGATTTATGTGTCTGTTTTTATAGCAATAACATGCTGTTCCTGTTACTATAGCTCTGGTACAATTTAAAATCCAGTATTGTGATGCCGCCATCATAGTTTCTATCACTCAGAATTGCTTTGGTTATTCTGGGTCTTTTGTTCTTCCATTTGAATTTCAGGACTGTTTTTTTCTAGTTCTGTGAAGAATGACATCATCTTTTGCTTGCTTTTGTGGTACTGGTGATTGAACCCAGGGGCATTCTACCTCCGAGCTATAACCCCAGCCCTTTATTTATTTTTTGTTTTGAAACAGGTTCTCATCAGGTTGCTGAGAATCTTGCTACATTGCTGATGCTGTCTTCAAACCCGCAATCCACTAATCTCAGCCTCTCTAATATAGGGATTATAGGCATATACCACCATGCCTAGCTGACCTAGGTATTTTGATAGGGACTGCATTGCATCTGTATATCACTTTTGGTGGTATGGTCATTTTTGACAATACTTATTCTGCCTCTCTAAGAACAGGGGAGGTCTTTCCATCTTCTTAGGTCTTCTTAACTTCTTCAGTATTCTATAATTTTCACTGTAGGCATAGTAAATCACATTTTTAAAGGCAAAGTTTCCTTTTTGGTGAACAAAAGAGAATTCCATTATCTTGTATGTTTTAGATAATTATCCTATGCGTTTAAGGGTGAGAAAACTCATCAAGAAAACTTTTAGAAGCCGGGCGTGGTGGCGCACGCTTGTAATCCCCGCATTTGGGAGGCTGAGACCGGAGGATCACGGTTCGCGGACAGCCTCAGCTACTTCGTGAGGCCCGCCCTAACTTAGTGAGAACTTGTTTCCAAATAAAGAATAAAAAACAGGGCAGTGCGTATAGCTCGGAGGTCAAATGCCCCTGGGTTTCATCTCCAGACCCACCAAAAAAAAAAAGGAAGAAAACTTTTAGAATGTGTGTTTCTGCTTCTTAAGAGTCCGGGGATTTTAGTAAACAAAAGTTTGCATGAACAAACACCTTTATGCGCCTACTAGTTGTGATTCTGCTCTGTTCCTTTCTTTTTTTAAAGGAGAGACAGTTTATTTCGGCTCACAGTTTCAGATGCGTCCATCCATCACTTTGGGCCCAAGGAGATGCAGTGTATCACTGTGGCGCACATGGTGATCAAAGCCACTCACCTTGTGGCGGCCGGGAAGCAAACTCCTCCCCAAACCCACTGATCTATGAACACACAAATACACTAGTTCCCCCCCCAAGGCCAGGACCCTCTTGAGCCAGTCACCGAAGCCCCCTCTGAACAGTGCTGTGTTGGGACCAACCTTCAACACATGAGCTACTGGGGAGACTTTCAAAATCCAAACATAACAGTACTCTTTCTCTACCCAGCCACTCTGCCCCAGCCAAAGTTGGGATCCTGTTTTAAATGTGCTTTGGTCAGTATTTCAGTGTCGGGTTCAAAACTCACGTCTTAAGGAGCAAAGAACATTGGAGTAGGAATCCAGACCTCCAGGTCTCCCTAATTCCTGCGGCACACCTGATGGGGTGGGGCGGCCATCCCACTGTGTGATGGACAGTTTGCCATACCCCTCCCACCCATTCTCTAGAACTGCCTGGGACCAGGCAGTAAAGCTATGCAAAGTGCTCATACATTTTTATTGTTGGCTAATTAAATTAAAACCTCAGGCCGGGGGCGTGGTGGCGCACGCTTGTAATCCCCCAGCTTGGGAGGCAGAGACAGGAGGATCGTGCAGGTTTGAAGTCAGCCTCACTGGCTTAAGAGACCCTTTTTCCAAATAAAATGTATAAAATAGGTCTGGGAGTGTAGCCTGGAGGTAGAAGGGTTTCCAGGAACCCTAGTACCACCAAAAGAAAAAAAAAATTAAAACCTCAATAGCACTTTTATGTGATTCTTTCCCAAGTGGAAGTACCATGGTGTGTTGTGTGTGTGTGTGTGTGTGTGTGTGTGTGTGTGTGTGTGCATGAATTATTGCTCAATGAGCCATAGGGTTCAGAATCTGGAGGGAATTCCTTCATTCTTTAGGTAAGCACAGAATTCCCTGAGAGTTTGCAAGCCTTGCTCTGGGTCCCAGAGCTGAGACAGAATTAGAAAACACTTCCAGTTTACTGATACCCTCAAGGCACTGATACCCTTCTGAGCAGAACAATAGAATGTACACGTTCTTAAACGTCTGTGCTCTTGTGATTTGGAAGATCTTTTTCATATCGCATATATTTTCTTTATCTATAGTTTTATTTATGAGAAAAATAGAAGAATAATCTGCTTCATTTTGTTTAGCCAAATAAAGGAAACATCAGGTGTCAGGACTATGGAAGTAGGGCGTTGAAGAGTTAGATTCGGGGCTCCATGAAACGCTCAGAGTCACAACTGCTTTGTTGTGGTAAAAACGCCAGTGTAAACCAAGCACTGGGCACTTGTGATTACAGAGTCTAAGCCGGTGTCTTTGTTTGAAGAACATGGGAAGGTCTTTGGTCCCATAACACTTGTTCACAGCATAACATAGTCTTTCTAAAAGGTATCATAAGCGTTTGCACCTCTACTCTGTCTGCTCAAGATTTAAACATCTTAAATGACTTGAGGTCACTATTTTTAGTATCCATTCTTTTCTTTGAGGACAGAACAGACATTGGTCCTATCGGGCACAGGAGAGTTTCAAAGCAGTCTTCCAAGTCTTTGTGGTTGTTAAGATTTCATGTGTTGTAAATGGCTTTGGTATTAGTATTAACTCTTAAGATCTTTCCAGATGTAGAATTCGTATTTGAGTCCTCATTTCTAACTCACTATAATCTGTAAATCAAATAACAAGCATTATTAGTATTACATAAAAGAGATTACATGGACTGAGAGAAGGGCCCAGTAATGTACATTCTAATAATGTACAAAAGTTTTAGAGAGCTAATTTCTTGTGTGTGTGTGTGTGTGTGTGTGTGTGTGTGAGAGAGAGAGAGAGAGAGAGAGAGAGAGAGAGAGAGAGAGAGAGAGAGAGGAATTAAACCCACCCAGGTTTAATTCCTGGGTAGTCTACCTCTGAGGTACGCATCCAGTTCTATTTTAGTTTTTATTTTAAAATAGGGCCTCGCTAAGTCACTGAAGGTGGCCTCAAGCCCATTATCTTCCTGTCTAAACCTTCCAAGTACTAGGATTGTAGGCATGTGCCACAATGCCCAGCCTATCTGATTTCTTATTGGCATAATAATTATCTAGTTATATGTTATATATCTAGTTAACAAATATAAATTGAGATTTGGAAAACCCCCAAGCCCCTCTTTTCTAACCATTTCTGACTGAATCGACTGCTTATTAAATAAATCTTGTAGATTTCACATATACTTTAAAAAGCATTTTTCTCATATTCTGTGCAAATGTTTATAAAAAGGATCTGTTTCTAGCTCAGAAACTTCTGTGCATTCTTTCATAAATTTAATCCAACACAAAAGTAGAGATGTGCGCTACATAGGCGCTAGCCCATTGTTTTCCTGAAAGAACTGGATGTTTACATTCTTAGAAGAGAAAACAGAGAATTCCATTCCATATTTGTACTCGTTTGTCTTCCAGGGTCGTGACAGCTCATAGTGGTCGTGCTGCGGCTGTTTCTGCCGTGGAATCACAGTGGCGACTAGGTTGCTAAGTGCGTGGCCCCTGCATCGGGCCTCCCTCCCGTCCCGGGGGCCGTTGCTCCAGGAGAGTTCTCAAAGGTGCTACCAGGAATGCTTTTTATCTTGATGGTGACTTGGCCCCTAAGGGTGCAGACAACCAGCCAAAGGGAGAAGTTGGTCCAGGCTCTGGACATGAACTAGTGACAAGAGTAAGAACTCGTGGTCTTCAAGCCAAAGCCCCAAAACAAGAGCAGGCTTTGAGCTTGAGCTGAGGCACCGCTTGTGTACGGACCCAGCACCCTGGTGTCCATCGGCGCTTGCACCTGTGGCCTGACCTGAACACCCAGTTTAAGATGTATGCTCACTATTAAGACAAATGATTGGGAGGAGCGAATCCCTCACCCAGTTTTGGGACACTCATCAGATCTAAGCCCCTCACGGTCTCCCCAGTCTGACAGTTCCAGCCTCTGTCCCCTCTTCTCTGTGCTGGAGAAAGAGCTGCTCCTCCTCCTCGCCCTCCTTTGTCTGCTGTGTTTGCCCTAAACCCCATCATCCTGTATCAGTCCAGGGGTAATTTGTAGAAGTAAGAAACCTCTCAAGTTCATTTAATCAGGAAGAATATTGTAAGTGCTTATAAAACTGCTGAAGGAGCAGGAGAGGCAGAGTGTGGGAAGGTCCTCAGGGAGGGACCCCAAACAACACCAGTGCTGGGTGCCCAGGGGCCAGGCATATTTGCCAAATGGGGAGTCAGGGAGACGCAAGGCCACTAGGCCATGGCTGGGCCAGGGTCATGACCTGGGAGGGAGGAACACCGTCCTAACCGCTGACTCCAGGATGTCAGGGCCAGGTTGGTCCCAGCAATAGGACAGACACCTCCCAGCCAATGCATCTCATCCCAGCTCAAGTTTCCTTGGTTTGCCTGCAGGCTGGCACCCGTCACCCACAACCTGCAGCCCGTGCTGAGACCAGCCCATGGCGTGGCTTTGTCTTCTCAGCTTCTGCTGTGTGTGTAGCATGTCAGGTGCGTGCACACACACACACACACACACACACACACACACACACACACACGCACACGTCAGGAGGCTGGAACCGAAGCCAAGAGGCCCATGGATGCTTTGTCGACCTTCTCCACCAACAGCAGATTTACTCAGTTATTAGTTTTATTTCTTACTTATTTACCCACAGTTCAGACATTTGTGTAAGTCTTCCTTTCCATTTTGCTGCGTGGATTTTTGCACTACCTAGGAGGCCTCTTGCTTCTGACTCTGAGAGTTCTACTGGATTCTCACTGTTTTTTATTCCACTGCACTCTGATCCCTGCTTTCTTTTGCCTTCACATCCCAAAAGTGTTATATTGAGATTTGCTGTTGGCATCCAGAAATATTGTTCACTGCAAACATGAATTCCAACAGCGTGTGAAGTCAGTGTTGGCTGAGGAAACTGGCCGTCAAGGACAAAGGCTGGAGCCAGGCTCCCCCTTCCTAGGAGAACCGCTCATCGCTGAGGCTTTGCCACCCCATCCTGGCCCTGCTGTGCTCCCAGCAACCGTTCTGGCCCTTTGTCGGTGTCAGCTGAGGACCACAGACCTACTCAGGGTTGGTTAAGGGTGAACTGGGTGAGGGGATGCTCATCAGATCCTAGTCACAGGCATAAGGAAGACACAGAATGCACAGAAATGCACGTAGCGTTCATATGCATGTATTTGATGCATGTATACCGTGGGATCCAGCAAGCACTGCTGAACTTTAATTCTTCTGCAAAGACGCCAAGCATTGGTGTGGCTGGGTCACACGGTGGTTCCATTCTTAGACTTTTGAGGGACCGTCATATGTATTCCCGTGGCGTGGTACCAATTTATAATCTTACCAACAGTGTGTAAGTGTGCCGCTGCCCATCTCAATACCAACACTGATCGCTGCTTGTGTTCTTGATTGCATTTTAACTGCAGTGAGATGGGACCCCAGTGTAGTTTTGATTTGCATTTCCCTCATTGCCAAGAATGTTGAACTTTTTTTTATATTTGTTGGCCATGCCGCCGCCGCCGCCGCCGCCTCCTCCTCCTCGTACTGGGGATTGAACTCAGGAGTGCTCTACCTCTGAGATAGAGCATATTTTATGTTTTATTTTGAAACAGGGTCTCACTAGGTTGCTGAGAGTCTCACTACATTGCTGAGACTTTCCTTGAAGCTGCGGTCCTCCCTTCTCAACCTCACAAGCACTAGGATTACAGATATGTCCCACTGTACCTAGCTGTATTTCTGCAAGTGCCTGTTCAGTTCAATTGCCCTTTTTTTTTTGGCTACTAGGAATAGAACTCAGGGGCATTCTACCTCCAAGCTGTACCCCTAGCCTTCGTTTTTATTCTTTATTTTGAGACAGCATCTCACTAAGTTGTGGAGAGCTTCACTAAGTAGCTGAGGCTGTCTGCGAACTGCGATTCTCCTGTCTCAGCTTCCCAAGTACTAGGATTACAGGTGTGCACCACCACATCCAGCTGTTTTGCCCATTTTTTTTTTTTTTTGGTGGTACCAAGGTTCCTGGAAACCCTTCTACTTCTGGGCTACACTCCAAGACCTACTTTTTATATTTTTATTTGGAAACAGGGTCTCCTAAGCCAGCGTGGCTGGCTTCGAACCTGCGCGATCCTCCTGTCTCCGCCTCCCAAGCGCAAGGATTACAAGCGTGTGCCACCACGCCCGGCAATTCTGCCCATTTTATTTTTTATTTTTTATTTATTTTTTTTTATATTTATTTTTAATTGGTGCACTGTATTCAATTCTGCCCATTTTAAATTGGGTTATTTGGGCTTTTTGGTGTTAAGGTTTTCAAGTTCTTTATATATTTGGATATTAATCCTCAGGACAGATAATATTTCTGATCTCCAGAGCTTGACAGCAATGAAGCTCCTAAGTTCAGATGGTTAGTAAGCTCTGCAGCTCCATGACTGAAACTCAGATCTGACCCTTCAGAGTTGAATCTCTTTCCCAGCATGTATTTACTGAATCCAGGACTAGTGGTCCAAGAAGACTATTTAGTTCTCTGATGGCAAGTCAACATCGATACTAAAGGATTTGAGTATCCAAACCTACTCTTAAGACTGGCAGTGTGTTTTATTTTCACAAATAACATTTTTAAGAATTAGAATTTTTACTCACATATGTAAGAAAGCACAATTAAAAAATATAAATAAACATAGTTATATGCATTATAAGGTCAGGCTCTTATGCACACTAACATATGTTTATCCTTTACAATCCACCTAGGCACAGGGCTGTGTTGACAAGGTTGGTGATTACTAAGGTTATTTGGGGCTATAAGAGACACCATTATGCCATCTTTACTTGGCTAGTAGTTCTGTGACAAATGCAGAAAGATTGGTTCTTTGGAAATATTTTTGTAGCAGGGAAAGTACCATCATGCTGGACTTGGTTGTTGAGGGAATAGTATTCCCTGTTGTTCAGACAAAGGCCAGTGACAGCCATGAGTCTGACTAGGAAAACATTCTTCAGGAAGTACTGCTTGCTTGGTGTTGGCCTCTCCGGGCTCAGAATCTTGACTTTCAGAGACAGGGCTCACCTGGGCAGAGAACATCTAGAGCGCATCTTAGTGCGTTTGTGAAGTTGAGGTCCTACGAGCGTGACTCATGTTCACTGAGGACAGTTAAACTTGTATATGAGCTTGAAGCACATTGGTATCACTGGGGGTCCCAGCAGGAAATGGGCGGTAACTGGAGGTGGTGTCCAGCAGGGACTGCAGGCAGACTAGGGGACGGAGAATGCTCGCGACCTGCCCGGACACCCAGAGACAGAGAGCCAGGGCTCCCGCTCCCCTAAACCTGGAGATGCGGGTGGGTGGCGTGTGTTGCTGGAACACTGAGTCAAAGCAGATGCGGAAGGCGGAGGGTTCTGACTGCAGCCAAGAGTAGACCCCCAAGGGCCCAGGTCCCCGGCTCAATCCCCTGCTGTCCCACCGCCCCATGGCAGCCAGGAAGCGAGGCACTCAGCCAATGTGCTCTCCGCAGCCCCCGGGAAGGGCAGACGGAGAATCACCAGCCAAACATTTCCCTCCACCGCCATCGCAAGGCTCTCAGCCCCTGGTTCCTCCCTGGGAGGAGTTGATGGAGCCCTCTGTGTGCTCTGCTCGGACCCTGCAGGCATTGCAGCAGGGCTGTTTGTTGTTTGCAAAGTAACCTCTTTCTTGTCCTTCCTTTTCCTTTGTTAAAGTTGCTGCATACCATGTCCCAAACAGTTGGTTTCAACCAAGGGTTTCTCTTTGACGCGATGAAGAGAAAGGATGCCATCTCCATGACGTCCTGACCACTGGTTGCTCTCCCAGCATGGCGGTGGTTTGCGTCAGGCCCTGGGGTATGCAGCTCTCCTCAAACTGGAAGCCTCGTCCTGCATTGCTGTCTCAGGAGTATCCCACGCCCTCGGTGGCCACTGGAGGCTTTTAAACTGTATTTTGATGAGAGTAGTCTCATTTGGACTGGGGCAAAACCTCACAGTATGGAATAATTTTTAAGGAGTGGTCAGTCTTACTCTAATCCCCTTTCTTTCTTTCTTTCTTTCTTTCTTTCTTTCTTTCTTTCTTTCTTTCTGCGGGTCTTGGGGTGGAACCCAGGGGCATTTGACCTCCGAGCTACATCCCCTGCCCTATTTTTTTTTTTTTTTTGGTGGTACTGGGGTTCCTGGAAGCCCTTCTACCTCCGGGCTACACTCCCAGACCTATTTTTACATTTTTATTTGGAAACAGGGTCTCCTAAGCCAGTAGGCGCGGCTGGCTTCGAACCTGCGCGATCTTCCTGTCTCTGCCTCCCAAGCGCGGGGATCACAAGTGTGCGCCACCACGCCTGGCTCTGCCCTATTTTTTTAATTCTTTATTTGAAACAGGGTCTCATTGAGTTGCAGAGGGCCTCACTAAGTAGCCAAGGCTGTCTGCGAACCACGGTCCTCCGGTCTCAGCCTCCCGAATGCTGGGATTACAAGCGTGCGCCACCACACCTGGCTCTTTATTTCTTTTAATCTGGTTCTACTGTATTGATTGACTTTCCTGTTTTTCATGTTTACTTGCAGTGCTATGAATTAAATGTTGGCTCTGTGGTACATAACTGCGTATGTGCGCTCACATGCGCACATGTGTGTTTGGGAGGTGTTGGGATTTTAGAGCTAACGAGTAAATGAAAAGCCAGGGCTTATTTTGCATCTTTCTCTGAGATGGTGGCACAATTTCTTCAAGCCAGGTGGTTCTAACTCTACTCTGCCTCCGCTTCACTCCACTCAGATTCGAAGCCAGAGCAAAGCCTCGGGGTCTGGGCTGTGTGAGGGTGATGAAGTGGTGTCCATCAACGGCAACCCCTGTGCCGACCTCACCTACCCGGAAGTTATCCAGCTCATGGAGAGCATCACAGACTCCCTGCAGATGCTCATCAAAAGGTACAGAAGGTTTCTGGAATACGCGTTTCCCCTGAGACTTGACAGGACAGTCACAGCCTCTATACACCTGCATCTTGTGATCCGGGAGGCAGCGGGGTGCTTTGTAGGGCAGTGTCATTACACAGAAGTACCACAGTGCTTGGAGAATGGGCAGTTCTGTTCAACTTAGCTTTCTGGTTAGAGAGTTACTTTGAAAAACTTTGGTTCAAGCACTTCATTGAAAATCTTAGGTATTTCAAATGGCTTCCTTAGAAAGCTCAGTATAATGAACATAATTTAATACTTGTTTCCAAGGTGATGGATCAATATCATTGACTCACAGATGAATTAAAAATGTTTAAGTGTTAAACCATGAACTATAAACTTTTCATAGAAAGAGGATACCTAGGAGAAGGAAAGAAATACAAACAGAAAGCTCAAAAGCAACCAGATTTCTGTTTGGCAGAGCCTCTGGAAAAACCAGTATTTGGGCACAGGCAAAAACAGATAATTAGAATAAAGATCGCCCCTTATCAAAAGCAACGGATTCATGAATTCAATATCCTCAAATACCATTATTGTTTGAAAATGCGCAGGATTACCTTAAACATAAGAGCAAAAGAAAGCAACACTGAGAGTAATCACAGTACTACAGGGCAGACATCTTCCAGGATACGAGTCCCAGTACAGTCCGTACTGATTTTGCAGTGGGAGGCCGGCTCTTGCATGAGGACAAGTCCATAAACGACAGCTCTGCTCCTGGGCGCGGCCTTCAGAGAGGAAGCTTGCAGCCCTGGGGCTTTGCCTCAGCTCCGAGGAAACTCTGCGGAGAGGGCTGTCCCCTTGGACCATGGTTCAGCACGCTTTGAACCATTTCTATTTTGAGCTGGGCATGGCCAAAATCTGTGATGGTAAAGGAAGCCCAGCACATTCCAGAATCTCTGTCTACACATTTACTCAGGAGCTCAGCTGTGGGACCCCACTTACTCAGAGAGCCGTGATGGCTCTGAACACTCCGCGGGAATGCCGCCCTGCCCTTCCCGGGTAAACCTCGGGGAACACTTTCTATTGTTCCCTTTTTGGTCACAGCGAGGACAGCTTCTCTTGTGTGGGACCTCTCCTGGCTCCTGACACGATGCCTGTCCCTGGGCTTTAAGCTGCTCTTGGGTGCAGATTTAGTTTCAGAAAAAAGCAGACCAACTGGAATTGAGGTTATTATTGTTTTTCTCCTACATATTTTGACTTTTTACAAAATAAATAATTAAGCCGGGCATGGTGGCGCACGCTTGTAATCCCCGCACTTGGGAGGCAGAGACAGGAGGATCACACAGGTTCGAAGCCAGCCGTGCACGCTGGCTTAGGAGACCCTATTTCCAAATAAAAATGTAAAAAATAGGTCTGGGAGTGTAGCCCGGAGGTAGAAGGGCTTCCAGGAACCCCAGTACCACCAATAATTAATTAATTAATTAATTAATTGAAGGGATGCAAGATGGAATTCCCAATTAAAGTCAGCCTGAGGGTAAGCACCGCCACCACCGTCGCCACCACCTCTCTGGGTCCCTGAGCGTCGTCTCCGCAGTCAGGTGTTTCTCTCACATCACAGCCACCCGTCTCTGGAGGATGCGTGCTAACCCTTCCTGGATTATGGCCAGCGATGGCTGGGAAGGACCATTTTCATAAAGTCCTAGCTGGAGCCAGGTGTGGTGGTGTAGGCCTGTAATGCCAGTATAGACAGAGAGGAGGATCACAGGTTCAAAGCCAGTCTCAGCAACTTATCAAGGCCCTCAGCAGC
Organism: Muscardinus avellanarius; assembly: GCF_963383645.1. Taxonomy (NCBI): domain Eukaryota; kingdom Metazoa; phylum Chordata; class Mammalia; order Rodentia; family Gliridae; genus Muscardinus; species Muscardinus avellanarius. The sequence goes on from NC_137791.1 coordinate 339,909, forward strand.
TTAGCAAGATCCTGTTTCAAAATTAAATAATAAAATAAAGTAGTGCTGAGGGGTGTAGCTCCAAGGTAGAATGCTTCTGGATTTAATACCTAGTAACACACACACACACACACACACACACACACATACACACAACTACACAACTGCTAGCCAGGTATAGTGGCACATTCTTGTAATTCCAGTACTTGGGAAGCTAAGACAGGAGGATTGCAGGTTAGAGGCCAGCCTTAGCAACTTGGGGAGACTCTGTCTCAAAATAAAATATAGACTAGGCCTGGAGATGTAGCTCAGAGGTAGAATGCTCCTGGGTTCAATCCCCAGTTACACACACACACACACACACACACACACACACACACACACACCTTTTTAATCCTGTTATCACCTTAAGCTTTATTAAAATGATAAAAATAAGAAGAAAATGATTATAATCATGTTACATAAGTTACAAAATGGAGTGCCCACATAGGTGAAGAGACAAGTGTTTAAACTCTTTCTCTCTCATGCCTCCTGATTTTCTCACGTGCATCTATTTTACTTAGCTACCAAGGTGTGTAGCCTTTTTGTCACTTTTTAAAATTAAAAGCTGATTGGTGCATCAGAGTCATGCATGATCGTGATTCCCAGTGACACATTCATCATGCCTATCACATTATTTCCTCTGTCCCCATCCGTCCCCGACGTCCCCATGCCCTCTCCTCCTCCCCCAGTCCACTGCCCTCCCGTCTCCCTCCATTTCCATGAGATCCCTTCTCTAGCTGTGGCCCTTGGGCTTCCTGATCTTGGTGTGATGTTCTCCAGGTCCATCTGTTTTCCTATAAGTGACGTCATCTCATTCTTCATGGCGGAGTAAAGCCCCACTGTATATATGTTAATGTTTACCTGGCCCATGAGGCTGGAATGAAGCAAACTCTCTTGTCTTGGCTTTGCAGTTGCTAACATGATTCAGAGTGATTGAGCCTACTCCCCTCGAGGAGTCAAACTAAGTTAAAACTCTCTGGCCTTGCGAGACCCTCGAATTCAGCTTGGCAGGGTAGATAAATTATTTCCTATAGAAGAATGAGCTGATATACTGTCATGCTTTGAAACACATTAAGATGTTTTCTTAAAATCACCATCTTTCAGATTACTCGCATAGAGGAAACTGCTTTTGTTTGGTTATTTTTGTCTTGATTTGTGCAAAGCAAAGTTGAGAGTACATATTTCAAGCCTTGGTCTGCACTCCTTGGCCCGGTAAATGCTAAGGTGAGTTCCTTGGAGCGGGTGGGGTCGGCTCCCTCTTGAGCTGGCCACCCCGAGGGAAGAGCCAGACACCTACATACTCAGGAGATGAAGGTAGAGGGTTAGAAGAGAGTTGTCGAAGCCGGGCGTGGTGGGCTTCTCATCCCCGCGCTTGGGAGGCTGAGACAGGAGGATCACACAGGTTCAAAGCCAGCCTCAGCTACTAAGTGAGGCTCTCAGCAACTTAGACCCTGTTTCCAAATAAAGTATAAAATAGGTCTGGGAGTGTAGCCCGGAGGTAGAAAGCCCCTGGATTCCACCCCCAGCATCACACACACACACACACACACACACACACACACACACACACACAAATAGTTCAGCGCTGTGTGGCTCAGCTTTGAGCTCTTTGCTGAGCGGCAACGTTGACTTGAGAGATTCTGCAAGGAAACTGCTGCGGGAGGCAAGTTCAGGGGAGGGGAGGCATCTGGGGCTATAAATAGCCATGACTCAGTGGGTCGCTGTCGCAAGGAAGGGAGCCCTGGCTGCACAAGGGACGGGGCCGCGGCCTCTCACCAAACACTTGCTCACAGGCACTTCAAAAGCTCCTATTTCATTCCTTTCACGGAGCGCAGCCTCTGAAAGGATTACTTGAATTATCTGTAATTTAAGATTGAGCTGAAGCTGCCGGTTATGTTTATGTGACTTTATAGTGTCTAGAAAAAAAACTTAATAAGACATGGAAGCACTTTGTTACTTTATAGCAAACTATTTGAAAATATTCAAATAACTTCAGGTAATGGGCGCTCATGTAACTACATTCATGTAACTATAAACTCTCTCCCTCCCCCCCCCTCTCTCTCACACACACACACACACACACACACACACACACACCACACTGGGATTTGAGCCCAGAGGCATTGAACCTCCAAGCTGCACCCTTAGTCCTACTTATTTATTTATTTATTTATTTATTTATTTATTTATTTATTGTAGTACTGGGGATGAAGCCCAGGGGCTTCTACCTCCAGACTACACTCCCAGACCTATATTTTATATTTTATTACGAAACAGGGTCTCACTAAGTTTCTGAGAGCCTCACTATAGTTGAGGCTGGCTTTGAACCTGCACGGATCCATCTGTCTCAGTCTCCCAAATGCTGGGATTACAAGCGTGCACCACCACGCCGGCTCTTTATTTATTTATTTATTTATTTATTTACTTATTTATTTATTTATTATTTGGTGGTACTGGGGTTCCTGGAAACCCTTCTACCTCCAGGCTACACTCTCAGACCTATTTTTATATTTTTATTTGGAAACAGAGTCTCTTAAGCCAGCGTGGCTGGCTTCGAACTTGGGCGATCCCCCTGTCTCCACCTCCCAATCGCGGGGATTACAAATTTGCACCAGCATGCCCGGCTCTTTTTATTTATTTATTTTTTACTTTGAAACATCGTCTTGCTAAGTTCCTGAGGCTGGCCTCAAACCTGCCATCCTCCTATCTTAACCTCCCAAGTACTGGGATTCCAGACGGTCACCACTGCCCCCAGACAACCTGTGCTTTTGGGAAATAAAAGCTGAGTTTAGAGTGGATTTCAGTTCAAAACCTTTCCTAAGCATTTTTGCTGTGTTTATTTTTAGTGTCATTATTATCATTATCATCATTTTTTTGTGGTACTAGGAATTGAACCCAGGGCACTCTGCCCTTGAGCTATATCCCCACCCTTTTTATTTTTTTATTTTGAGACCATCTCACTAAGTTGCTGAGGTTGGCCTTGAACTTGTGATCCTCCTGCGTCAGGCTGGGGAGTCTTGGAGATTATAGGCCTGTGCCACAAAACCCAGAAATGTAAATCTCCACCCCAGTCCTGGGGATTGGACCCGGGCCTTACACGTGCTAGAAGAGCACTCCACCTGGTTGTGTTCAGATGTGAGTTTATTCGGAAGCCCTCAGTCCCACACTGCCAGTGTCCTCTGCAGCTGACTTTGGGAGTCTCCCCACCTGCCACGTTGCGGTTTCGTGAACACCAAGGAGTTTCCCGGGAGCACTCACTCTCTGACTTGACTATCTTTCTGTGCGCAGACCCTCCGGCGGAGCAGGTGAGGCTTTGGTCCCTGACGTGGAGAAGGAGCTCCCTGAGCATCTTACACGTGAGGGGTGTGTGGAAAGGACCACCCTGCAGATTCCTGCCCCAGCCAAGACACCGCCCCGGGGCCTCTTCATCACCCCGGTGGTCCAGGACGGACTTCCCCTAGCTGAGGACCAGAGAAGCTGTTCGGGAAGTGCTGGGGGCACAGGAGATGCTGGGCAGAGGCCTGAGTGCCCCGGGGCACACCTGCCAGGAGAGCACACCTTCAGCACAGAGGCTGAGGTCGAGGTTGAGGCCGAGGCTGAGGCTGAGGCTGAGGCTGGGCGGCCAGCTGCCCTGGTCCAGCTGCACCTGTCCCTTCCACCAGGGGGGCCCAAGGGCACTAGTGGCCCCGTGGTGACTCTGCTGGGAGCAGGAACCCCCAGGCCTTTGGACCCAGACTCCAACCTACAACACGCGGGGACCACCCAAGGAAATGCGCACTCCCCTAGCTGGACTGGGGACCCGCCCCCGAGGTGCTCCATCCCCAGCTGCAGCCAGGGGCTGCCGGACCCAGTGGACGCTGACGCACTGGCCCCGGGGGCCGGCGCTGGGCCGCAGGCGCCACCCCCTCTGGCCTCCGCCCCACCGGCAGAAGCTCAGCACGGCGGCCCAGAGCAAGGCAGACCACACCGGCACCGGGCGAGGCATGCGAGTAAGTCCTGGTCCTGGCGGGGCTGGGCTGGGGGCTGCCGGGCGGGGAGGGCCTTTGCCTGCTGCTTGGCCTGCGTGCACGGCTCAAAAGGTTTTTCTTAAGCCGTTCATTAGCCTTAAATTAGATTTAATGAATGCACAAAATTAGAAAGTGGAGAAGTCCACTTTGTGAATGGGCCACAGATGGGTTGGAACTTCCTCGGGGATCGAAAAACTTTCACGAGCTTCTTTTTAATCTCCAAAGACACAGGAACTGTTGAAGAAAAGATGAATAATGTGCCTTTTTAAAAAGTATTTTTTTTGTTTTGATAATGATATACAATTTCATGTTAAAATAGCCTAAGAGTGCTGGAAGTCGTGTAGACTCTGAAGTCAAGTGTCAAGAACAGTTGTCTGCCCCTGGGAGGTGCCTCTAAAACACAGGCGCCCTCCTGATCTTAAAAGCAGAGCTTCCTTCTGAGAAATGTCGCTTTGCAGCTTGATGATGCTTGCAGGCGTGTTTGACAGACAAGGACATGTGTAAGGCTCAGCTTGCTGCAGGCGCTGTTGTGTAACCTTCGCTGGACACAGCTCTCCTCCAGGCCCCAGACTTGACGTGCATGGAGCCCAGAGCTTCTGCGGCCGTGGTGTATCCCAGGGCAGAAAAGGAGCAGGGACAGGACTAAAGGTAGAGGGTACGATGTTCCGTGTGTGTGTGCATGTGTATACACACGAAGTGCGCACACATACGTAGAAATTTTGGATTGCATTTGAGGGTGTAAAGACAGATTGGTAAAGGCACTGGCGGCGTGAGCGGTGCTCGGCTGTGAGCTTGGCGTGCTAGGCTCTCTGGCCCTCTGTTACTCTTTTCAAAGCATATTTCTATGTGACCATCTGTGGTTTTACTGGCAAGTGGTGCTAATTGTCCTGGTGCTTTATGCATGTGTGTGCCGTCTCCACATTTATGGTGTTAGAGGCGGTGCTCATATGCTTTATGTGTTGGCAGTGAAGTTACCAGCAACTGACTGTCGGCTTAACAATAAGTTGTGCAACATTACTCAGAAAGGAATCGTGTTTAGCGATGGCCGCATTTTTAACTATTCTCTCTGCACAGGATCTGGCCACCAGTGAATATCTATAACTTTATCATAAAAGTATTCCTCTGATTATGTTCTTTTTTCAAAACTTAACCACTAAATCTTTTTTTAACCAAAAGAGCTAATTTTTAATCACAAAGTACCCAAAAATGTTTTTGAAACATTCACTTAACTATTTTAAGGAATTAAAAATTTACTTGTGAATCATTTATTAGCATTAAAAACATCATTGTAATTAGCTGATACTGTACATAATTTAACACTAATTCGCTTTATAATAATGGAAAATTTTAAAATATAAATTTTCATTATTTTATAACTACCAAGCTATTGTTTTAAATAACCTAATTACTGCATTCTTTTCTTTTTTTAATTTTTTGTGGTACTGGGGATGGAATCCAGCAGCATTCTACTTCTGAACTACGCCTCCAGCCCTATTTATTCTTTATTTTGAAACAGGCCTCACTGAGTTGCAAAGGGCCTCACTAAGTAGCTGAGGCTGTCTGCGAACCGAGATCTTCCCATCTCAGCCTTCCGAATGGTGGAATTACAAGCGTGCACCACCACGCCCAGCTTGCATTCATTTTTATGCCAGTTAAAACAATCATAAGTTATATAATTTAAAAAATTTCCCAAGTTTTACACTTATACTTACTGTAATGAAAGCAACATTGCATTTTAAAAATAGGAATAATTTGTCAAAAAAATTTTGTCTAGGTAACTGTGTAACTAGATTCTATTACATGCATTCACAATGATCTAGTACTCTGAATTGTTACTATTACTTTTTTTTTGGTACTAGGCATTGAACCCAGGGGCATTCTACCTCTAAGCTACACCCACTGCCCTATTTTGTTTTTACTTGGAAATAGGGGCTTGCTAAGTTGCAGAGGGCCTCACAAAGTTGCTGAGGATGGCCTCAAATCTGTGATCTCAGCCTCCCAAGTACTGGGATTACAAGTGTGTACCGCCACATCCACTGTACCTTCTATTATTAATGCAGTGTTTTGAATTTATAGTAATTCAAAAAGGAATCACATTTAGCTGTAAGTGAAAGGAAGGGGGTGATTGCCAAAGTAAAAGAAGGCCTAAAGATCTAAATTCATTAGATTAAAACATTTAGAATTTTTTAAATTTTCTAGAAATCGCTTCCTTTTCAAGAGGTTTAGAAACAGTTTTATACTTACATCTTTTTAATTGTTTCCTTTTTTGCAGTACTGGGGATGGACCCCAGGGGTCTTCTACCTCCCAGCTACGCTTACTTGGGAATCATATTCCAGCCCTATTTTTTTATTCTTTATTTTGAATCAGGCCCTCAGTAAATAGCTGAGGCTGGCCACGAGCCTGAGACCCTCCTGTCTCAGCCTCCTAAGTACTGGGATTACAAGCTATCTTTTTAAAATATGGAAGTACACATTATGCTAAGTGAGATTAGTCAGTCACAAAAAATAAGAAATCAGATGCTTTCCCTAATATGTGAAAGCTAAGGAGAAATGGGTCATAGGAGGAACTCTAGATGAAAAAGGAAATCCTATAAAGGAGCAAACAAGACAACCTAAAGGAGGAGAAAGGAGGGGGGAAGAAGGAAAATCTCTAAAACACACAATGTACTTAAACATATCGAAGTCAACCACAAAGCCAAGCAAGGGAAGGAGGGATGGGGAGGGAATGGGGTGGGAATTGGGTAGGGGTTAAATTGGTGATGTGTACATGTCTATACATACAAGTTTTTTACCCCAATATGATGTATGAATATAATGCACCAATAAAAAATTTTTTAAAAATGGAAGTACAAAGTATATATTACCTTATTTCAGCAAAATATTATATCCTTAATTATGTTATTTTAATTGTAATTGTGTTCTATTATCTGGTATTTCCTAGCCTGTTTTTTTAATTGTTAAAGTATAAGAATTCAGCTGGACACGGTAGCACATGCCTACCCTCCCAATACTTGAGAGACTGAGACTGGAGGAGCTCAGCAGTAGAATGCCCCTGGGATCAATCCCCAGTACAGAAAAAAAAGTGTAAGAATTGATAGAAATACAGTGTATGAAACTTATGTTCTAATCAGCGTATATAAAACGTATTTACATAAGTGGATGACACAGGACATCGATAGTGTTATAGATATTGAATGTTATTATACAAGTGTCAATTTGAGAGGAGATAAGAGGCTGGGGTGTGGCTCAGTGGTGTGTGTTTAATGTATATGAGGCCCTAGGTTCAATCCCTGCACCAAAAAGAAAAAAAGGAAAAAGAAAAAGAAAAGAAAAGGAAAGGAAACAAAAAGAGTTGGGTTCCTTGAAGCTTCAGAGCCCACTTGTAGGAAGGTGTGTGTCTCCATGTCCCCCGCGGAGCGGGGTCTGGGTCCTGCGGGTGGTCCTCAGCTCACCAACAGTACAATCTTTTCTTCCCACAGGGCTCAGGAGGAGCGAGAGCCTCTCGGAGAAGCAGGTGAAGGAAGCCAAGTCTAAATGCAAGAGCATTGCGCTGCTGCTGACGGCGCCCGACCCCAGCTCCAGGGGCGTGTTGATGTTCCAGAAGCGCCGGCGGCGCGCGCGCAGGTACACGCTGGTCAGCTACGGCACGGGCGAGCTCGAGCTTGAGGTAGACGGGGAGGACCTGGGCGAGGCCACCCTGCTGGACCCCAGCGAGTCTGAAGTGGAAGAGGAGTTGCTGTCGGACTCTGAGGACTGCGCGCAGGCTCTGAGCTTCGACTGGGACTCGGGGCTAGTGGACATCGAGAGGAAGCCGAGTGGAGGAGAGAAGATGGAGATGCTGCCGGACACCGCGGGCAAGGGGGCCCTCATGTTCGCCCGGAGGAGGGAACGAATGGACCAGATCTCAGCCCAGAAGGAAGAGGAGAGGCCGGGTGTGGTGCCCGGCAGAGAGTCCGAGGCCTCCCCGGCAGATGGCCTGGGAACCGTGGCCTCCTACCCAAGGAAGGAAGGAGAGGCCGCGAGGGCGCAGACCTTCGTAAGCAAGAGCTACGTGCAGCCCAGCCCGGGCTTCGGCCATGTGCCGCAGCAGAATGGTCTCAGTGTCGTGTCGGAGGCCGCAGAGGCGCAGCGCCTGACACCCTTGAACAGAACCGCCAAGCCCTTCCCAGGGCCCACAGCCCAGCCTGCAGCCCCCTTCTCCCCAACCCGGAACCTGGCCACTCCACTCTCAGACTTCCCCGCTCCTCCACCTTACTCTGCAGTCACTCCTCCTCCAGAAGGCTTCTCCAGAGGGCTGTCCAGCCCAGTCACAGGCCCAGCACCGCCGCCGCCCTGGCCTCAGCCTACACCCTGGGCGCAGCCAGCCTTCTATGACGCATCGGAGCGCATAGCCTCCCGGGATGAGAGGATCGCCGTGCCAGCCAAGAGAACCGGAATCCTGCAGGAGGCCAAGCGGAGAAGCACCACGAAACCCATGTTTACCTTCAAAGAGCCCAAAGTGAGCCCCAACCCAGAACTCCTGTCGCTTCTTCAAAATTCAGAGGGCAAACGAGGCACCGGAGCTGGAGCCGATTCTGGACCGGAAGAAGACTACCTCAGCTTGGGGGCAGAGGCCTGCAACTTCATGCAGGGCCCCTCTGCCAAGCAGAAGACCCCACCTCCTGTTGCCCCAAAGCCTGCTGCCAGGTCCTCCTCCCAGCCCGTCACTCCAGTCTCTCCAGTCTGGGCTCCGGGAGCGTCCCCCACCCAACCTCCTGCCTTCCCAGTGCCAAGCCCGTCACAGGGCACCGTGGTCTCCTCCATCAAAGTAGTCCAGCCTTCCTACGCACCTGCCCGGCCAGCCAGCGCGCTGACCCCGGCAGGCCCCTTCAGAGGCTCACAGGCAGCGGTGGCCAGTCTGAACCACACCCCAAAGCCTGCAGCCCCCACAGCCAACGCTGCACACACGGGTGCTGCCGGACCAGCCAGCGAGCTTCCTGGGATGAGCGGGAAGGGGGCCCAGCTCTTCGCTAAGAGGCAGTCCAGGATGGAGAAGTATGTGGTGGATTCAGACACGGTGCAGGCCCACACCGCTCGGGCCCAGTCGCCCACGCCATCCCTTCCGGCCAGCTGGAAGTACTCCTCCAATGTCCGCGCACCGCCTCCAGTCGCCTACAACCCTATCCTCTCCCCCTCGTACCCACTGGCTGCGCTCAAGTCGCAGCCATCAGCCCCACAGGCTTCCAAGGTGGGCAGGAAAAAGGGCAAGAAACCCCTCAACACCCTGGATGTCATGAAGCACCAGCCCTATCAACTTAGCGCATCTCTGTTCACGTTTCAACCTCCAGATGCGAAGGGTAGCCTCCCCCAGAGGCCGGCCGCCAAGGTCAGCTCTGCCCCGGCTCCGAGGCAAGCGCTTCCCCCCAGGCCCGAGAACATGGGGTCCCCCACAAATGTGCAGGCGGCCTCAGTTTACTCCGTGCCAGCATACCCCTCCCAGCCCACCTTCTTCACAGAGGCTGCCTCGCCGGTCAGCGCGTCCCCAGTGCCTGAGGGTGTCCCCACCTCTCCAAAGCCAGAGTCAGCCACTGCCTCTTATTTTGTGGCGCCAAGACCCAAGTTCTCAGCCAAGAAGAGCGGCGTCACAGCCCAGGTGTGGAAACCTTCTGTCGCCGAAGAGTGATCTTGTAGCTGAGGCTCTGGTGTCCAGTTTGCTTGAAATGAATTGTTTGCAGTGTCGCGTCCCTGAGAATGCCTCACACACCCTCGACTTACTTAACCTCAGCTCGAGCACCTCCCGATTGGGGTCCAGGGAGCAGAGTGGTTTTCATGAGTCAAAAATCCAACTCGGATTGACCGAAAGCACATTTATCTTATTTACACACTTAAAAAAAAAAAAAAACCTGGGAGAATCCCAAAGCAGATATGTGCCATTACATTAAGTAAGCGGGATGTTTAGGATTTTTGCTTTAGTCATAAGAAAGACAGTGATCAGTGTGCTAGCACCTTGTCCACAGCCCTTAGTGACATGACGGCTGTATCCCATCCAGGAAAGGTTCAGATGGAATGAAAATAGACTTTTAACCAAGGTTTCCCTTTAAGGTCACGCTTCTCTGTCTCTCATGTGAGGGAGCAAGGTCTGTGGAGGACGGGGGTCAGCTCTAGGCTGGCCGCCTCCGACACCTGTTGGTGTCACAGAGTGTCAAACGCATCCCATTTAGTAAGAGGCAGGCAAGGAAGAGGGTTCTCCATCTTTACCGAGCACTTATGTGGGCATTGAATTCTCTGCCAGGTGTTTTTACGTAGACTGACTCGTTTCAGAAGATGTGTTTAAAGGGGGTGGGAGAGATCAGGAAGAACGGTTACCTGTGGGGACAGATCCCCCTCCCTGCCCAGCCCCTCCAGGCTCTGAGTGAGATGTCCCCGTTGCCTGTGGACATGGGTGTTTGCTTTTCCTGGTGACATACGTGTACAAAGCAGGTGGGGAGAGAGGTGCACAACTCCTTTACCCCGAGACCTACAGACTTGGGTGGGGTGCGGCTGTGGGCGCTGGCACCAAGGGCGAGAGCCTGCAGGTACAAAGGGGGTCTTGACACCTTGGCTGGGGCATCCCGCCGCCGTCTTCCTGGGGCCTTTGCTTTGGACCAGCGCTTCTCCGCTGCCCTCGGCAGGTCTGTTCTTGTGCCTCCGCCTGACTGTTTCTATGTGATGGACCAGGGTAATTCAGGTGAGGTCACTTTGTAAGTGTGGATGGGCCCCCGGTGTGGCCATCCTGCTGGCTCTGGAGTTCATGGTGTTCCTGGAAGTAAACCTGAAGACCTTTCTCATATCTATTTTAAGCCTGAGTGTGACCAAGCACGGAAAATATTCGTCATGAATTAATGTAGACACCCACAAGGCTCTTAGGAAGGCTCCAACGAAAGCCGCCTACTCTGCAGGAGAGACATTTAGAATCTGCTTACAGAACTTGCCTGGCTTGGGGTACACGGTGCCATTCTGGGCCTGGAAAACATCTGTATTCCTGCTCTCCACTGTCACTGTGGACCTGCTGATTTTCACTGTTCTATTAAAATGTTACTCTTTATCTGCTCCTTGCACACACTGTACAGATGCTTTCCTCCTTTGAGCTCTTCTGAGTCGTTCTTTCTTGCATAACATCTGAATTTCCTTTATATAAGCATCCATTTCTTCATGCATGGTAAGACTGCAAGCCGCAGGCATTTTGAAAACATAACACAGGAGGAGGAGAATCAAGTCAGCTGCAGGGCACTGGGCAGATTCTTCTGCATTTTTTTTTTCTCTGAAATGCCTTTGGGAACAATAGACAAACCACATCCTGACCACAGGGTGTAGTTCGGTCTGTTATTTGCCCCTTTTGGGAAGGAGGATTAATGCAGGATAAAGGAAGACACCATCTCTCTCTTACTTCACACTGTTGTCTATATTAATTGTCCCCAGCAGGGGACTGTGGCATGCTCTGCATTCCGCATGGCTTTCTTATAGAACAACCCAAAAGTTGTCTTCAGGTAAAGGAAAGGAGATCATTCTCACAACTTAGCTTTTTTTTTTTTTTTTTTAACAGTACTGGGGATGGAACCCAGGGGCATTCTACCTCTAAGCTACGCCCCTAGCCCTATTTTTTATTCTTTATTTTGAAACAGGGTCTCCCTGAGTTGCAGAGGGCCTCACTAGGTAGCTGAGGCTGTCCAGGAACTGCGATCCTCCGGTCTCAGCCTCCCGAATGCTGGCATGACAAGATTGCGCCACCACGCCCGGCTCTTGGCATCCTTAACATAGCTCTACAGACTGGCAGAAATAAGAGGAAAGACGGGGAACATGGACAGTTAACTTGAGATCATTGAGTCAGCTGTATCCTGGGAGGGTAATGACCCAGAAGTATTTCTGGCTGTCAGGTGGTTTGTGATATATAGGAATGAGAAGTATCCAGTCCACCACCTGGTGGACAGGCGGCAGTCTTCGCAGACCTGTTATCTGGAGGTGATGACTAAAGGGGCTGTCTGGGCTCCCAGAGACCCTCTAGGAGACACATTAGGCATAGAGTCAGAGCATCTACACTTTCTACCTGGAACTGTTGGTGAGTCTCACCTTGGACCATGCGGCCCCACTGTGTAGAAGATGAGCATTCTCCAGAACACCCTCAACAGAGAGTCTGCCATCTCTGAGGGATACGGGAAGCAGGGGGAGGGTCAGGTCCCCTGGAGCAAGAAGCGCCCTCCTGCTCTCCACCGCCAGGTGCCACCTCTCAGGTTGGGGCCTCCCTGAGGCTTGTGGTCCCAGAGGCAGATTTGGTAGCCCTTTAGGCACCTTGCGCCTCCTTGTTCCTGAGGACCTCCTGAAGGACCTTGCTTGGAGCCTCCCCTGGCGATGTCTCTCTGCTTCTTGTGGGGAGGAGGGAGGTGTGGGCATCTTCCTTCAGTCTCAGAAGGGACTGATCACAGACCTGGTGAGTGAGCCCTGAGGGCTGCCACGTTAATCTGAGAATGCCCACTTCTTTTTTTTTTTTTTTTTTGAGGTACTGGGCATGGAACCTGGGGGAGTTCTACCTCTGAGCTACACCCCCAGTCTTATTTTTTATTCTTTATTTTGAAACAGGGTCTCACTAAGTAGCTGAGACTGGCCGTGAACCGTGACCCTTCCGTCTCAGCCTCCCGAATGCTGGGATCACAAGCCACCACGAGAGACTCCAGTAGCGCTATTCTAATACACATCCTGCTCTGCCAGAGGAAGCTCACAGCCTCGCCGCACTGGCCACAGACAGAGTGAAGCATGCTTATCTCTGTTTTATAAGACACATCTGGGCGGTCACTCAGAGCAGGAAACTTTGTATTTCAAAGTATATCTAGTGTGAGTTAATAGTAACGTGTATAGGCTATCTCATTTGGCATAAACTGTCATTTAATCTTCACAAAGAAGCGACTCCCTTTAGCCACAGGAAACCGCACCAAGTTAGAAATAATTTCTGTACATAAGCCAAAGTCATTTAGCCAGTCTAGACAGTTCTGGTCCCTTCCTTGGAGTTCAGTTGAGTGTTATTGCAAGCCCAGGTACCGGGTCCAATAGTCACACTGAACGCGGGAAGGAACATCTGCATTAAAGGGAGGGGCTGAGGTAGCCAGCTGCCCTCCTGCCTGCAGCGCTAAGCTCAGAACCGCGGGCGCGGCCCCACTGATGGGCAGCCAGCCCTGGGCTCCCTGGTACTTGAGCAGATCCTCTTAAAGGCAGAAGACACGGGACTGTTGGTTTCCTGCCTCATCTCTCCCATGAAAGCCTTTGCTGAACATCAGTTCAAATAGTTACACATGGGGGACCTGTGAGCACCTAAAAGCCAGAGACGCTGTCCAGGACCTATCACCACCAGCCAGGCAGGTTGTCTGCACTCGGCCATCAAAGAGAGCACTTGTTTTTTCAGAAAGGCTGAATGTTCAAATTGCTTCCGGGGGGGGGGGGGCCTGGAGCGTGTTCATCCTCTCCCCCAAATCAGGGCTGCGGAATGTGTTGTAAAAGTTCTTTTAAGTTCATGAGAAAAGGATGTAAATGCCAAGAACCAACATCACATTCCCAGAGTTGCTGACCCCCCTGGTCTACGTCCCCCAGTCACTGGACTCTGGAGGCACATAGGCTCCAGTGACACTTCAGAACTGCCAACCCAGCCAGCAAGGATTCTGGGAAAGCGCAAATTTGAAATTCTTTTCTGGACTCCCCCACCTGACCCCCGGGTTGGTCAGGCCCGCAACGCAGGCTGGTGAATTCCCACCAGACCCAACACACCAGGGAGAGAGCCCAAGAGGCCAGGCTTTGTTTATCCTTCCACGGCTCTAGAAAAAAGGTCAAGCTTACAGTCATCCTGTCAGTGTGGGCCCAGCAACATCTGGGATGTTGCTCTGCAGGAGCTCAACTCAGAGACATCTTGATGCTACTGGCTGCACTTGGTTACATCTCTAAGAGCCTGTGTTCTGTGGTGCATTCGTGCCCCAAACTACCACGTGGCACCTGGAAATCACAGAAGCACTCAGAGGCAATTGGAGACCTAATTTAAAATACATCAGATCTGGGGCTAGGATGTAGCTCATTGGTAGAGCGCTTGCTTACCATGTGTGAGGCCCTGGGTTTGTCCTCAGCCACACACACACACACACACACACACACACACCCCTTTTCTGGTATTTCTCAAGCCCCTAATTTGTGTGTGTGTGGGGGGGCGTACTGGGAATGGAACCTAGGGGGCATTCTACCTCTGAGCTACACCCCCAGCACTATTTTTTTTATTCTTTATTTTGAAGCAGGGTCTCACTGAGCTGCAAAGGGCGTTTCTAAGTACCTGAGGCTGTCTGCAAACTGCAGTCCTCCTGCCTCAGTCTCCCAAATCTTGAGATTACAAGCGTGCGCCACCACGCCTGGCTAGGCCCCTAATTTTAAGGGTTGCTGGCTAATTAAGTACACGTCAAGTATAAGGAGAGAAAGGGTCTAGAATTTAAGCAATTTTTTATTATGGATACACATAATTTTCAAGTTTTCATTTCATTTTTTTTTAAACTCCTCCTGTTTATCTCTGTTTACTTTGTTCTTGGCAGGTTCTTCTACACCGTGTGTGCTTGGTGAGGGGTGAAATATAAAGTCAGGGTCCCTGCCCCAGCCGTGCCAGGGCCCTGCTCTCCAGGCTTCCCCTCCTCCACCCGATGGCGGTAACACGGCAACACTCAGGACAGTGACTAGCTCAGAGTTCTCGGGGACCTGCCCTCATAGCCTCTCCGCCCCCAGCTCCCTAGGAACTGTTACTGGTTTGCTTGTGAGAAACATTTTAAACCCCAGATTGTCATGGGCCCTGCTTTGAGAGGATATGCACATTCTAGGAATAAACAGAAAATGTTCTTCTTGGAGGTAAATGACAATGAGCACGTTTCCTTTTGCTTTTCCTCCGATGTATTTAGTCAGAGTCCTTGATACTTGAAGTTGGGGGGATAATGTCTTCAAGGTTACCCAACAACAACCTGAACGAAGCCAGAGGGGCAGGGAGGGCTGCGGCAGAGACACACCTCCCACCTCCTGGCCACGGAGGGGGCCATGAGACTAACACAAGGCTGCCCACGGGCTCCAAAGCAGGGGGCAGGACACCTTGCCCAAGGTCCTAGGACGTGAAGGAAAGGGCCTGCGTTCCTCTAAGCCTGTGTGTAGCCTGTTGTAATGCTGTGGTTTCACTAAGTCCCTGAACTACCCCAGGGAGGAAGGTATGTTTCCATTTTAAAGCATTCACAGCTGAGAGGCTGGCCAACTTGTCTGCAGTCAGGATGGGCTCAGGTGAGGAGGCCATGCTCCCTGCTGCGGCCCATTGAGCCTTGAGCCCATGCTGGCCAGTGTGCAGAGCACCCACCACCCCACCTGGAGCCCTCTGTGCAGGCTTCCGGGTGGTCCCACGGCCTGGCCTCACATAGGGAGGACTCGCCCTCCTGCAGCTGCTCACAGGACAAGGCCATGGGGCCTTTGGAAGTGCAGCGGTCTCCCTCGGAGAGAGAAGCATCTGCTATATTCATAGTTAGATGCAACATGAGTTTGTGTGAGTCCCAGGATTCTTTTTATTTCAGGATGAATAGATGACATTCATGGGCCAGGAGTGGGGATGAATGTGATTTAGGGAAACAGCAGAATCCAGGTCTCTGCATCAAAAAGAAGTGCTATGGGCTTCAAGCCCCCCAGATTCTGTGAGACCCGACTCCCTTATCTCCGAGTGAGTCAGCACCAAGCTGGCTTACTACAAAGCCAAGCTTAACTTGACGCACTTCAACACGGATACGTCTAAACAGAATAACGCCGAGGGCACCACTGTGCTCGGTGTTTTCAAAGCACACCCTCCAAGAGCGCGTCCCACTGGGATGGCGAGGCCCATGCTAGTGGGCCTCCCAACCCACAGTGCGAGGGCAAGGCCAGCATTCAGAGGCAGTTTGGAGGGGAACGGGTGGGGGCAATGCCTACATCCAGGAGATAGCCGCTCTGTACCCCGCTCTCTCCACCTGTGCTCCAGGGTGGAGCCCCTGGCAGGTGCATCGGACAAGCTGAGCAGATGGAGTTGTCTATACAGCAAACAGCTCATTGATGAAAGATGGAGATGAACACAGTTCTCAGAAGCAGGGGGCTGGCATCCACAGCAGCTCATTCCAGAGCCTTGCACACCCAGGGGGAGTTTTGTGGAGTTCCTGGTACTTCTAGAATTTTCTGAGTCAATAGCATCGGGGTAAAGAAGGGTCCTGGTCCAGAGACAGTGTCAAATGCGTTAGGCACTGAAGTTGCTGTGATGGGCACTCACTGAACAACAGCCACTGTTTCAGAACTTCCGTGAAGGGCGATCGCAATAAACAAGATCCTCTCTTAATATGAACAGAGAAGGGACTTCTATAACAGAAACAGAAGAAGTAGAGGTGGTACCTGTATGCGTCTCATACCAGAAATCTGTGCTTAGGAATCTTTAACCAAGAGATCTGGTTCCTTCTCTAATCTTCCCCCTTGCTAAGTGTTCGTGTCTACTCCACATTCAGCCTCTTTGTCAGTTTTTCTGGCTTATTTATTTATTTATTTATTTATTGCAGTACTGGGGATAGAACCCAGGAGCATTCTACCTCTGAGCTATGCCCACAGCCCTATTTCTTATCCTTTATTTTGAAACAGGGTCTCACTGAGTTGCAGGGCCTCAGTAAGTAGCAGAGGCTGTCCGCGAAAGTCCTCCCAGCTTAGCCTCCCAAATGTTGGGATGACAAGTGTGCACCACCACGCCGGGCTAGTTTCTCTCTTTTCTGTTCAGGTGTTCTACATAGTTTTAATGGTGTACAGAGATGAGACCAGGATGCAAAACAAGTAGCTCAATACTTTTTAAAATAAGTATAACATCAATTTGGAGACTGATGTTCAATATAAAGTCCCAATATTACATAGGACAAATGTGTGCCTCTCAGTGTAATATAATTCTTAGGAGGAAATGCTTCTGAATCAACTGTATCCTCAAAACAGGATTCCTGCCATCCTGAGCGAGGCTTTGGCAGGGTCGTCAGGCTTAGCTAGGGCTGTCACAAAAAGTGGGGCAGCTGGCATGCATCCGAGGAGACCACCCTGCTTCACAGCTGCGGCTGGCCTCTCCTGGCGTGGCCCACCCTGTGGGTGCGGCCCACAGCTGTCCTGGTCCCTGCTTTCCAGCTCCGCCCAGGACGAAGGGTCAGCAACCTGGCCCGCTGGGGAAATCGATACCCTTGCCTCGGGAGCACCGTCACCTTCCAGAAATGGAAAGCGCGGTCAGCCTGAGCATAGCCAACAGCTCCCAGGCAGGAGACGAAAACAGTTCTCAGAAGCAGGGGGCTGGGCCTGCAGGAACTTCTTCCAGCAGCCGCACGCACCCAGGGGGGGTCATGTGGTTTCTGTTACTTCTAGAACTTTCTGAGCCATAGCAGACCGAGATCAGGACTGATCTTGAAGAAAAATATAAAATAAAAACAAGCCGAGACTCTGTAATCTTCTCTGAATACAAAATATTGTTTCAAATACAATTAAATGATTTAGTTTTCTTTTTGTGACAATTAGCTACATTTTGATAAAAACAAAACTAGGTCTCTTTCTTGTGTTGAACGCCCTCTAGTTCTTTTTTCTCCTCGTCTATCACAGACTTATTATAAGATGTCCTCGGGCCATCCTCAGGGCTCAGACACTGAGGATGGGTGGTCTGAGGATGAAGTGCTGGTCCCCGTGGCCGTGGTACTTGTCCGCCCACAGTCTCTCCTTGTTTCTTAATCGCACTCCCATGTGCTGAGTTGGATGTGACCCCTGGGCTGCTTGCTAATGTTTATCAGAGGTGCTAGTTGCAATTCCCATGCAAGGCCAGTACGTGTGGGCTCCAGAGACTGCGAGATCTGTGTTTATGAGACACCCTGAAAGATTAGAGCTCCTGCGGGAGGGCGATGCCATGGCGACGAAGAGTAAAGTATCGCTGAGACTTTTAACTTTACACCTCGACCTACCAGCTAATAAGCTTTTCTTACAGACAGCACGTTTGATTGCCGCAGACTATTTCCTGGATTGTCGTCACAGTTTCCTTGGGGGTTGGAGGGAGGTTAGGGTTACTCTGGCCTGCCATGGAGATCCAGCCCGTGGGGTGTGGTAGGACCCAGGCATTGTCTTTGAAATGTGCGTCTGGACAGTTCTGATGCTGGTGTGCTGGGCACCGCGGTGAAACCCCCCGCCCCTTTTTCTTAACACCGAAGTCAACTTCTTTCTTTAAAACGCAGACATTGTTTTCCTGTTCTTCCTGCAGCCCTACGCCTGCCGGGAGGTGGCAGCACTCTCCCTGGTCAAAGTGCTTCCCAGCAGCAGCCCAAGCACATGGGCCATCTGCTTGGAATGTTTTGTTGGCGTTGTTGTTGCTTAATGGAAGAACGAGGGGGGTTTTAGATTTGATATTGTCTAACTCCTGCTCTAATCAAGGAGGAGCAGAAAAATTTAAAAAAAAATCAAATGATTCAACTGGATCATCTAGATAAAGCATTATCTACCAGGAAGGCAATTGTGTGACTTCTCTGGGCTGTGGGGATCTGGACTCTATTATCTCCAATCGAAAATGTTCTTACTAATAACTAACTTACATCTCTCTGGCAGTAATCAAAACATTCTAATCTTGGGATGTAGGTTAAAGGAAAAAATTTCAAGCACTTTGAATGCTAATTAGCTTTTTAAAGTGAAAATAAGTATGAGTGTGAACTTTTCACAAGTAAAAGAAAGTTCATGAGCTTTCCAAATCACAGGGAAAGAACTCGATATTTTTGCTTAAATTTAACATAAATATGAGCAAATACTGTAGTCGATTAACAAAATACAACACCGGTGAGAGTCTGGTTAGCCATTGAAGAGTTCATGGACCGAGGGACAGGGACAGGCACGCCCTCTGCAGCGGCTCTCCTCCCAAAAGGGCACTGTTTTCACACCTACCAGCACTAAAGCGCTAAGTTCAATCCTTCTCTTTTCTTCTTCTTCTCCCTTTCTTCTTCTCCTTGTTCTTCTCTCTTCCTCTTCCTCCTCCTCCTCCTCCTCCTCCTCCTCCTCCTCCTCCTCTTCCTCTTCCTCCTCCTTCTTCTGATGGAACCCAAAGGCATTTTACCTCTGAGCTGTACTCAGAGCCCTATTTTTATTCTTTATTTTGAGACAGGGTCTCGCTGAGTTGCAGAGGGCCTCCTAAGTAGTTGAGGCTGTCCGTGAACCACAATACTCCAGACTCAGCCTCTCAAATGCTGGGATTCCAAGCATGTGCCCCCATGCCCGGCTCAAGTTAAATTCTTAAGCAAAAAAGATGGTGATGTGTCTGGACCATCTGTAAAACGAGGCATATGTTATTCCTTTCAGAGAGAGAAGGAGAGCCGTGTATTTGAGGGTGAGAGAGTGAGGCTAGCCCTGTTCACTGCACACCTGAGACACCAGGTAGCCATTGAATAGCAGCTCCAAGTGTCCTTCTAAAGGAACTGGTCAGCATTTGGTTTACCAATCCTGTAACAGGCAAGATAGAGATAAAGAGTTTAACACTCTCACACCTTAAAATTGTGTGTGTGTGTGTGTGTGTGTGTGTGTGTGTGTGTGTGTGTGTTTTGTACTGGGGATTGGACCCAGGAGCATTCTACCTCTGAACTATACTCATAGCCCTATTTTTTCTTTTTAATTTTCTACTTTAAAACAGGGTCTCACTAAGTTATGGAGGGTCTCATTAAGTTGCTAAGACTGATTGTGAACCTGTGATCCTCTTGTCTCAGCCTTCTAAGTACTTGGATTACAAGATTAAGCCATCAAACCTAGCTGCGTTCTTTTACTTGTAAAAACAAACAAATAAGTAAAAAAAATATGAACCTGGGAAAACAACTATTAACTGGGGAACTGCAGCCAACCATCAGAGGCCTATGGGTTTCTAAGACGCAGACCCAACTGGGTTTGCAAGGGAAGTTTGTTTGACTAACGGTGGTAGTCTCTTTACAGATGGATAACTCTGGACGTTTCTTTTTTCTTTTAATCTCTCCCGGCGTTTTTCAAAAGGAGCGTGATGCAGAAGAACTTGAGACCCGTGTTACTAGAGGCTCCTTCTTCTTTCTCTTCTGTGGCTCTCAAATGTGTATTTACAAAGACCTAGACATTTTTTAATCTTCAGAAATTGTCCTTTAACTTAGGCTAAAGCCACACATCCCAAATGACTGAGAGGGCTGATGTAGTATTTGTAGCTAATCCACAAGGCAAGTTCACTGATGTAGCTGCAATATCAGTAAAATGAAAACAATTGTTTGGTACTTGAAATAGTCAATAAATACCCAAGGTCATATCAAAGTGAAGGCAAACTTAGAGAACAAGAGAGGGCAGAAATAACATAAAATATGATCCTTTTGCATGGTCCACGTAGACAAACTGGGTATGTCTACACAATTATGCATTGTGGTATTGTGAGTCTGTTAAAAAAAAAAAGCTACACCAATAAACAACAACTGTAGTAATAGTGCCAAGGGAAAAATTGATGTTCTGTAATTCTGTGTGTGGGGGAGTGAGGTCCTGGGGATTCAATCCAGGAGCATCCTACCTCTGAGCTACACCCTAGCCTTTTTTCTTCCCTTAAGCAGGGTCTTGTTAGGTTATTGCGAGTCTCGCTAAATCGCTGAGGCTGGTCTTGAGCCTGCAATCCTCTTGTCTCAGCCTCCCCCAAGTCCTGGGACTACACATGTGCGCTACCACGCTGCTTTTCACTTTAAGAGTTAGACAGGTAGACAAGCATGCTCATAGCTCACGAGACACCTTCTTGAACCATTAAGGACAGACTGCAAATACATTCAGATTTAGTGTATCCAAGTGAAGTCAATGCTTCTTATTTTGAAGAAATGGACCTGGGACTCTTCTGGTATTTTTCCAGGTTTTTTCTTTGTCTTTGAAAAGTGTGCTTTGACTCATTCTTTGGGGAGGGGTGTCTTTTGTCTATTCCAACAGAGTGGTCACTTGAAAAATCCCATGTACTTTGTGGCATCTACAGTGAATGCTCTACAAGAAATTACTGTGCTGATTCCCCCAAACAAGAGGTGTAGCATCACATAAACTTGCCACTTACACTAAAGAAGCGTGGTGAGTGGATTAAGCACGATTTTTTTTTTTTCTTCTGCTCTGTGCTTAAGGGAACAGGTTGTCAATGCCTACTCGGGTGAGAAGTAGGATTTAGTATTCCCAAATTTAACTTGGTAACTCTCAATTTTATGGCCACTACTACTAATTCAGGGCCACTCCTAATTTTAACCTGATCGTGGATTTATTATTCCTAATTTTAACGTGGTCACGCTAGGACCACGTTTTGGAAGAAGGACAGGTACGCATGATTTGGCAATAAATCTTAAAGTTCTCAGAGATCAGTGGGTTGAGCAATTTCCCCAGGGCCCAGCATATGAATCAAAGGATCCATTTACTCAGCTTGGGAACGCAGCGGGCCAAGTGAGCTGTCCCTGCGTCTGTGAGAAGCAGCGCCGGGCTGTGCGTCATGGTGGCTTCTCCGGCTTCTCTGTGTCTGGGCTCTCAGTGTGCTGAGGGCGTGGGGTTACTGAGAAACACCCTCGAGAGCAACTTGAGAACGTTGTCACGTGGTGATGTCAGCTGAGCCGGGCATGGTGCGCCCGCTTGTCATCCCAGCATCGGGAGGCTGAGGCAGGAGCATCGCGGTCCATGGCCAGCCTCAGCTACTCAGTGAGGCCCTCTGCAACTCAGTGAGACCCTGTTTCAAATTAAGAATAAAAAAAATAGGGCAGAAGGTGTAGCTCAGAGGTAGAATGCCCCTGGGCTCCATCCCCAGTAACACACACACACCCCATCAGATGGTGTGTGTGGTTCCTGAGAGTGCTTGTTTTTTTTATTTAATATACTTTTATTGGTACACTGTAATTATACATCATAGTGAGGTGTAGGGTAATAGGAACATGCATGCTTGTTTTTAAAATCCTAACTAGTGAGAGCTTCCTGTGCTGAAGCCAAAGCCGTTTTCCTTGGCCAAGGCACGTGCCTGCGGACCTTGGCGCTCCTGTGTCATGGATGAGCCGACCTCCTCTGGCCCTCATCTCCTCTCCAAGGTAAGAGCGCATCCGGGTAGCTTTTCTCTCTGTGAGTGAAGGATACAGAAGATGGCTGCCTGAATTTCTTATTTTATTCCTTTTTTTTTTTATGATACTGAGGATGGAACTTAGGGGCATTCTACCTCCGGGCTATACCCTCAGACTTATTTTATTCTTTATTTTAAAACAGGGTCTCACTAAGTTGTGGAGGGCCTCACAAATTGCTGAGGCTGTCCAGGAACATGTGATCATGTGATCATCCTGTCTCAGCCTCCCAAGTACTGAGATTATAAGCCTGTGCCTCCATGCCTGGCTCCTTTGTTTATTTTAAAAATTAACTTTTTATCATAGAAACTGAAGAATTCTCAACTTTTGATAGGTCTTTTTTTGTCTACCAGAGGAATCTATAGTAGTGACTTTTAGTGTTTAAGTCTTTTGAAGAGAGAGAAAATTTTTTTCATAAAACTTTTGAAATGTGGTTAATAGGTTTATTTTTATGTTCAAATCAATTAAAGTAGATGTTTGTAAAAGCCTTAAGTAAGGCTTTCTCCCCAAAACTATAAAAATTAAAATGGCAATCCCAGCTATTTAAATAAAACACAATCTATATTAATAGAATTATCTCCAAGGCTATAATTTGAGAATAAAGGAAGGAGAGAGAGTGAAAATTGCTGCTACAGTTATTTATTCCACATAACAGGTTTCGCTCCTTTAAACACATTGTCTAAGTTAAATTTTGTTAGATGTGGCTTTAATTTTCCAGTTTCCCTATTCAAACACAGGCAGCAGGAGGCATGTGGCCTCAGGGAATCGTGGGTTTCTGTGCCTGAGCTCCCTTGTCTGTGGTGAGGACAGGGGCTGCGTGGGGAGGTCAAATGAGGCAGGTCAGACCTAGATGCGCAGAGCTGTGGCCAGGGCCAGGGATCGCCACAGGGTGCTTCTCAAACGAAGGGGCCACAGAGGGCAGTCTAGACAGGAGGTCTGCACACGGACTGCTCCCTAACGCTGGTCTGCGTGGCGTTAAGTGGAGTGTGGTTATCTGTATCCTTTTATAACAAAAGGTGAAGAAAAAAATACAGACATATATAGGGAAATACAGATATGTGAAAAATACATAGATGTGTGTGTGTGTGTATGGTGTGTGTGTGTGTGTATGGTGTGTGTGTGTGTGTGTGTGTGTGTGCGCGTGCGCGCATTGAATCAAGAAGTCTGTGTGGGCCCTCAGCCCTGGCAGGTGGTGGCCTTGGCCGATGCTTGCTGGCCCAGCCCGCGTGTCCTGAGGAAGGCGAGGCCAGTGCTGTCTGAGGCTCGGGCGGAGGCCACTTCAAAGGCGAGCTCTGGCCTATTTTTATCCTGGTGGGCACTCCGCCTACGCAGTTGCCTCTTGAACAAAAGGTCCTGCCAGATCTCAGACACCTTTAGAGTTACACAGTCTCCTCTCAGGGTCACAGAAATAGTTGCCACTTGTCATGCTGTGTGGCCTTCAATTATAAACCCAGCCTCTCCTCTACCCCATCCCCAAGTAGCCGACATTGCCCCCATTTCACAGCTCGGGAGAGTCCGTGGTCAGGAGGCAGCGCCGGGCCCACTGACATCCTCACTCGCATTCCTCTGGCATAGCACGCTGGCTGCACCACACACAACCGCCCTCCTCACAGGGTGTTCGTTCAAATGCAAGGGAAAGCCTTCCAAGTGCTGTTCAAAGCAGAACGCTCACTTTAAAAGTTAGCCTCACCTCTGAGCAGCGACGGCCCAGAGGAGGCGGAACACAGACACACGTCTTACTTGGACATGCGAGCATGTTCGTGGCAGTCATGGAAGTATTTTAAAACATGTGGTTACTTGTCTACTTTTCTCTTCAAAAGCACTCATTATTCCTGATTCTTTGCCCTATTCTTGGCAAGCAGGATAATTTTGCACACTTCTGCTGAAAGAAACGGCTCTCATCTGCTATTTCTAGATAGGTGTGCTATGATGGCCGACATTAACCCAGGTCCTAGAGAGTACCAGGAAGAGTCTGGGACAAGAGCTGCCCCAAACGTCACCGTATGCGCGGAGTCGATTGTATCTAAATTTCCTCAAGGAGACCATTGGCCTGTATTTAGAAGCCTCAGGGATTATATATATATGGGGTGTGTGTGTGTGTAACTGGGGGTTGAACTCAGGGGCATTCTACCTACAAGCTACACCCTCAGCCCTATTTTTTATTCTTTATTTTGGAACAGGATCTCACTAAGTTGTGAAGGGCCTCACTAAGTAGCTGAGGCTGCCTGTGAATGGTGATCCTCCTGCCTCAGGCTCCCAAGTGCTGGGATGACACGCGTGCCCACCACACCCGGTATGGAGTCCTATATCTTTATACATGAATTTCTTCCAATGTTGAGCTGCTTCTACTGTCAAAATCAGTGATGACTGAGGACCTAAAGGCTGGGTGGCGGCGCTGCCTCTCCCCAGCCCTGCGCAGTGAGCGGCCAGCGGTGCAGCCACACCCAGCTCAGCTCCCTCTGCTTACGGCTGAACTAGTGCCAACCTCCGTCATCTCGTTCTCCTTAGGTCTCATTTCTTTTTCTTTCTTTTTCTTTCTTTTTCCTTTTTCCTTTGCAGGAATGTAAATTGAACTCAGGGGCATTCTACCTTCGACCTATACCTCCAGACCTATTTTTTTTTGAAAGAGGGTCTCACTCAGTTGCAGAGGGCCTCACTAAGTATCTGAGGCTGGCCGTGAACCTGTGTTCTTCCAGGTACTGGGATTACAGGTGTGTGTCATTTTTTTTTCTAATCTTACAAATGTATTTTAGGATCTCCTTAGGATTCCATTTATAACTCTTCTAAAAATTTTAGAGCCAGGCATGGTGGCACACACTTGTAATCCCAACATTTGGGAGGCTGAGATAGGAGGGTGGCAGTTTGAGGACAGCCTCAGCTACTTAGTGAGGCCCTCTGCAACTCAGTGAGACCCTGTTTCAAAATAAAGAATAAAAACTAGGGCTGGTGTAGCTAAGAGGTAGAATGCTCCTGGGTTCCATCCACAGTAACACACATGCACACACACACACACACACACACACACACACACACTTAAATTTCCATCTGCTTGCATGCAAATCCCTTATTTACACACTAAAATCAATCTATTTGTAAAAAATTGCCTATTCCTATGTGTCATGCTAAGCATGACTCAGAGCACATACCGGGGTGCATACATGGGTGGCAGGGGCTTTTCTGAGTCATTTGCCGTGTGCAGCTTATATATAATAAGGGCTACATCTTGCAGGCTGACCAGAAATTTCAGTAAGATAGTGGGCCTCCCAAGTATGGTCGCACGTAAAGAAATGCTCATTCAAAAACACTTGCTAAGCATCTACTAAGCTGGTGCCAGACACCATTGTAGGGATATCTCCATAAAATAAAGACCTTTACCCGTTGACAAATCTTGATTCATGTGGGAAGAGGTCAGTAAAGTGACTGAAAGAACATTTTCTACATTAGGTGTGTGTACGCTTCAGGGAATAAACAAAACAGGGAGGGAGACAGGGGGTTTGGAAAGAGGGAGCCAGCGTGACCCTTTTATGCTCGAAGGAAAAGACGCAGAAGTCACCCTGGAGCCGGGCTGGCGCGCTGCCTGGCGTGCTCAAGGAAGAGCCGACAATGGCAGCAGACGGCCGAGACGGCAGCGAGGGTGGGCCCCGCTGATGTTGAGGGGTCGGTGGAAGGAGTCTGGCTTTCCCTCTTTTGGAACAAGAAGCCATTGGAAGGTTTTAGTCAGAGACTTGAGTGGCACCATCGACCTGGGTTTGAGCAGGATAACGTGGTCTGGTACACCGAGAGTGGACTACAGGAAGCCAGGGTGGAGCTGGGGAGCCTGGAGCACCAACCCAGGCAGGAGTTTTTGGTGGCTGGGCCCAGGAGGCGCGGGGGGTGGGTGGTGAGGAGGGTGTATTTCAGTCTCTGACATATCAGGTGTGATAGGAAAGGGTCAGCGCAGACTCCTAAGACCAAGACCAGGGCAAATGCGAAAACAGAGATAGCCGCGCGCTTCCTGCCTGCTTTCTGCTATCCGCGAGCTACTTGGGGGACCTTGGCTGTTCAGAAACTCTACTCGTGACTGAAAAGGCAAGAGAGAGGCATTTGTTCTGGTTTGCCTTTCTCGGACCACCTGATACCCACTTATGACAAAGCACATGTTTGTGATGAGTGTTAACCTTGTTTATAGGGGACAGGAGTCACAGGGTTGAGATACTTATCAGCCAGAACCCTTCCTTTGTGGCTCATGGTGTGAGCAGGATTCCAGGCGAGAGAATTTTTTAACTTTAGAGGTTTAGGATATGGGGGCTTAAGACTTTCTCTCTGCAGCCCAGGCAGGGCTAAAGCTTCCATGATGGTGCCTAAAACTTGCTCAGGGAACCTGAGGCATGCGGTTTCCACTCTGGGACCTGTGGCAGCCAAGGACTCCAGTCTGGGGTTTAAGACTTCTGTCTGGGACCCGGGAGAGGCAGGATTCACAATTCACACTATTGTAAGTTATTTGAAAAATATCTTGCAATTAATTCATGGGCAAAATTTGCATTCTATTCCCCCCTCCACACATTTCATTTAAAAAAGAAAAATAGAGTTTCCTATTCTTCTGAAAACATGTTTCTATAACAGGGCATTGAAGTTTCACTCCAGAAACCCCAGGGAGGAGACACTGGGCACTGAAGTGAGAGTCCACGTATTTTAATCTTTACAAAGACTTTCAAAGAAAAACTTCTGCCATTCTTGAACCCCTGGGCCTGGCCAGGCGTGTCGGGGAGAGAGGGTTTCCTGTGGAGGAATCCTGGTGTGCTGCTGAGGTGTGCATCTGCAGTGAAGTAGCTTGTCCCTTCTCCCGTGGGAGACGGACTTGCAAGGGCTTCCTGGGTCTGCAGCACTGGCTTGCGGCCGAATGGGAGAGGACCGGATGCCCTCCTGGCGAAGCTGGAGGGGAGAGACAGGCTGACCAGCTAGCTGTTCTGGCAAAGAAAGAAGCAGGGAGTTTGCTGCCAAATACCCACAGGTAAATGTTGCGTGAGCCCTGGTCAGGCCAGGCCAGGAGCAAGAGTGGGCTGAGCAGGCAAAGGGACCTTCTCAGCTGCAAGTTGTGGGCAGACCGCCAGCCAGGGTGCCAGCAGGGCCACACACTGCCCTAGAATAGAGACGAGTTGGCCCCAGTGACGGACCTCAGGGGGACGCCCCAGTGACAGGAACCTTCCAGCACACAGCGAAAGTGCCCTCCAGCCCTGTCTGGGCCGAGAGCAGAGGCCCACGTGATGCCCACTCTCGTTCTTTCTGCTTCTCCATCCTTGCCCTCCAACCCCAGAGTTAGCAAGGTGGGCAGTGAGGAGGTGGGAAAAGAGGGGAGGAGCCCACCTCAGTGCCTCTGGAGGCAGGTGGCTGGATCCCAGCTGGGGAAGGATGAGGAATTTCACTCTAAGCAGAGGCTGAGCTCATTATAAAAGGATCGAGCCTTCATTTCAAAGTAAGACTAGTTTGGGTGACTTAGGTAACCACAGAGAAGCAAGTACCGGATCACAGGATCCACTAAGCTGAAATTCAGTTGTAGTAGAAAAGTTTCTGTCAGTAATAGAACGTAAAGGGTCATAAGATGCAAAAAGAAAGAAGCAATTGGATGGCATGTTTATGGGTAAAGCCAGCACAACATATTGGTTATGGCTGAATGCTTTCATAGAAAACACCAGGATCCTTTTGCTGGTGCCGTGGCCCCTGGTGAGCGGTGGTGGGATGCCAGGGCTCTACCATGGGGGCCGCCCTCCAGAACGGAAGCAGCCCCGAGCCTGTTCTCAGACCCTTGGGCCATTTCTGGCTCAGGACTTATCACGGGGCTTCAGTCAGCAGCCTGGCAGAGAACAGCAGGGACCTTGGGATGGAGACGGACCGGAGGAAATAGCACCAGAGAACGAGACAGGATAATTGCTTGAGGCCCTATGTAGAAATTAGGGGTTTGGGTACAAGCAGAGACTGGAGGCCTGAAATATTTTGGGCACAACAGAGACAACCGTGTACCTGAAGGGCGGTTTGCGTAGGGCACAGCCCGGTCTAAGGTCATTTATAATGTTGGCCTATTGTCCGTACCTGAAGGCGTATGCTCCTGTGTTTGGCAGTAGGAGGGGGAGCATGACTGTGCTGGGAGGAAAGAGGAGGAGAAATGCGGCAGCGGCCACCTTGCTCATCAAAATTATTTTTCTTTTTTTCTCACAACCACTACTACTGGTAGAGGCCACATGAGGTTTCTGTTTTAAACATCAATACTCTTTTTAATTCTCTTCAGAAAGCCTTGACTTACTCTTTTTAATTTTTTTATACTTTTGCCGGTGCATTGCGATTATACATTGAAGGTAAAGATGCAGGAATCTGAGCACACCAGCAGACACCGCTTGGCCAGTGTCCCTCCCTGTGTACCCTTTTCCCCTCCCTTCCTGTTACCTGGCTGACTCTTGGTATCATTCGCCAAAGGGTTACTTCTCTTTGTACACATTCAACGGGTTAGTATTTGTTCCTTAGCTGAAAAGATTACTTTGTTACTAAGCTATCACTCAACAGGGTTTTGAAATTTCTAGTTCCTGAGTTGCTTCTGACTATTTTCAAACTATGTAGTAAAGAAATAACTTTCTCTTTCCCCTCTGGTGGCCCGCACGTTGCCATTGCGGTGTGCGCAGTTCCGTATGCTCACTGCTCCTGGGAACGATGACCACTGTCTTTCCAGCTACTAGCCAGTGATGTCACCCACCTGTGTGGATATTCAGGGCCTGCCCCGTGTTTCTGTAGGGTCTTCATCTGTTTCTGAACGATCCCTTTATCTGTTGGCATCACTTCAACCACCTGTTGTTTTAAAGGCTAAAAAGGCTCCTGTGGCGGCACCACCTGTCACCAAAGATCATGGCAGACACCGCTGCAGTCTGAAAACCACTGCGGGGACTCAAGACCTGAGACACAGGCATATGATGGAAGACAGCTAAATTTCTGTTTATCACAGCAAAATTTTAGTATTTTTCCCAGTTTAAAAAATGCTGTATTTGGGGAAGTTAAGGTAGGTAAAAGGTCTCTTCTCCAGACTGGCCGTCTGTGCCTGGCTGGCCTGCCCCTGGGAGCTCAGAGGGGTCTGGATTGTGCACTTCCGAGGGCAGGAGAGTCACCACCTTTACCTTCAGCTCGTAGAAGAGTGTCTGGAGTGTTCGGCACTCTGTAACATTTATGTTAAATAATTTATGAATCCAACATATAAATAATGTGGAGTATAAACCAAGGCCTTAAAGGTGACTAAAAGTCCCCCCCCCTCTTCCTGACTATACAGTGGTTATGAGAAGTCCTGGATTAAAATAAGGTCCATGAAAGCAAGTTTCTTTCTAGGATCCAACCATTGCAGGAAATGTTTAGCGATTACAGGGTCCCAAGATGTGGACCCTTTATTCTTCACACAAGCAAGATTGAACCACACCTTTGCGTGCCTAATGGAGATACTGAAGCACATCTCAGTTGGAGACATTTTGCCCAAGTGCTGCTATTCCCTTTAATGTTAAGAACTTAATTAAGAGAGGAAAGCTGTGGAAACTGGTTTTGGAACCCAAACACATGATCAGCACAGCCTTTGTTCACGACACACAATGCTTTGGGACTTTCAGAGCTGACTCATTTCCCAAGGTGGGCCCTTGCTGCTTTCAGGGGGTTGTCTAAGGGGTCCCCGGTGCTAGAGAGTGGGGATGCGGAATGGAGAGTCAGGGATCGGTCCCTCGACAGGCAGAGGGGGAGAGGAGAGATCTGAGCCCTTCTGACAAATCGCTGCCCAGTGTCAGCCAGGCCGGTCATTTAGTATGCACAGGGGCACTGCAAAGACACAAACTCTCGGGGTGAGGAATGCTCTGCACACAGAAGGGAGCGAAGGGCCAGGGCAGGGCAGGGCAGCCCAGGGACCGCCGCACCCAGCAGATTGTGAGGGGAAGGCCCTCCTGTGCCAATACCAGCAGCAGCTAATAGCGTGTTTGTTTCTTCTGCACTCAGCGATGAGATAACAGACTAAAAGT
The DNA here is from genome assembly GCF_963383645.1 of Muscardinus avellanarius. NCBI lineage: Eukaryota > Metazoa > Chordata > Mammalia > Rodentia > Gliridae > Muscardinus > Muscardinus avellanarius. Next base: position 370,077 of record NC_137791.1, read on the forward strand.
CCCTTGGGAAAAGCAAGATGTTTACAGCTGTTTCTGGGGTTACCGGTATATTTTGTTTATTTTGTACCAGAAAAACAGGCCTGGAATGAGGGTGGGCTGTGGATGCAGAGCTGACGCTGTGCAGAGCAGAGCAAGGGTGGTTCCCTGACGGCAGCCTGCATGGGGCCATCATGCTTGGGGCTCTGGGATCAGAGAGGAGGGTGCAGGAGGCTGGTGAGGAACAGGAGCCACGGCTCGCTCATCGGAGTTGAGAGCAAAGGCAGAGACCGCCCGCCCCAGCTCGGACTAAACATTTGCAGTGCCTGATAAGTGGCCTCAGAGCTTTGAAGAACAACCAGTACAACCAGGAACAAACTGTCTTGATACAGTAACGTTTTTGTTCTTTTCAGGAGAGTGGACGCTCCCTTTCTCTTCCTGGAAGATCATTCCCAGCCCTCATTTCTACAGCATCTCCTTGGGTCTACCAGCCGGCTTATAGTTACTCCAGCAAACCGAGCGATGGGCCGGAGAGAGCAAGCAAGAAGCCCACTCCTTGGGAGGCGGCAGCAAAGTCTCCTCTCGGTCTCATGGATGACGCCTTCAGACCCAGAAACATCCAGGAAGCCATTGTGGCCAACGTGGTCTCAGCAGCAAGGAGGAAGGTGCTCCCGGGGCCCCCACAGGCTTGGGATGAGAGACTGTCCTATGTACCTCGAGCCCAAGTGGCTGGCATAGACTCATCTGAAAGGCAAGAGTATTATAATGTTGCATCTCCAGCCAACCATAGCGCGTCCACCAGCTCCCTGTATAGCCCACAGCCGCCATGTGCGTATTCCAGGCAGACTTCCCAAAACGATTCTGAAATAATGTCCATGGAGACCAGGTCTGACTATTCCCTTCCAGTGGCTGGTTGTAATTATAACCCACGCCCAAGGCAATGGAGACCGCAAATATAAAGGTAGCCGAGCAGGTCATCTAACAACTGATGGTTTAAAGAAAGCTGGTGTGTAGGGCTTCTACTTTTCTAATAGATTTAGGTCCTCTCCTGGTCTTGGCTGGTCCTCACGGGCCGTTTCTGAGTGTGTGGGTGTATGTTCTGGTTTGCACACAGATGTGCCAATCGCTTCCTTGTCCCTGCACACACAGAGCCCCTTGGGAGGAAAGCTCAGTGTGCACCCGTGTTCTGGGCTTGCGAGTAACTCAAGGTCTTCACCCCTCCAGAAGAGGGTCTACCCAACCCAACTGCTCACTCAAAGTAAAACCTTTTTCTTTTTTCTTTTCTTTTTTTGTTTTTTTCTTTTTTGGTGGTACTGGGGATGGAACCCTTCTACCTCCAGGTTACACTCCCAGACCTATTTTTGTATTTTTTATTTGGAAGCAGGGTTTCTTAAGCCAGCGAGGCTGGCTTCGAACCTGTGCGATCCTCCTGTCTCTGCCTCCCCAAAACAGGGATTACAAGCGTGCGCCACCACGCCTGGCTAAAACCATGTTCTTCTATGTGTCTTTTAGTCCAGGGAGGAGTTGATGGAATGTGGTAGAGAGTTATTATTAGCCGCAATAGCAAAGAATAGCACGTTGGGGAAATTTTTAATGAGAATGTGCCAATGAGTAATGATTATGCATTTGAAAACAGATTTCCTTGGTATCCTAAGAATTTCCTTAGTATTTCTCTGGAACTTTGTAGAGTAAATAAAACTCCGATTTTTTTTTAAAGATTTGAAATATAAAAGTTCTTAGAAATAAATGTGTAAGAATCAGCTTGGCATGGTGGCACATGCTTGCAATCCCAATCCTTGGGAGGCTGAGACAGAGGACTGAAAGTCTGAGGCCAGCCTTAGCAATTTTGTGAGAATCTATCATAAAAAATAAAGGGCCTTTCCAGGCATGGTGGCGCACGCTTGTAATCCCCGCGCTTGGGAGGCTGAGACAGGAGGATCACATAGGTTCGAAGCCAGCCTCAGCTACGTAGTGAGGCTTTTAGGAACTTAGTGAGACCCTGTTTCCAAATAAAATATAAAATAGGTCTGGGAGTATAGTCTGGAGGTAGAAAGCCTCTGGGTTCCACCCCCAGTACCACCAAAAAATAAAAATAAATAAATAAATAAATACATAAATAAATAAAAGGCCTAGGGGTATAGCTTAGTGGTAGAGCATCCTCAGTCAATCTTCAGTGTCATGTATATTATGTTATATACATTTAAAGTAAGATTATTACTCAGATGGACTTTTGAAGTAATGGTGTAATATGTGGGAAGAGGATGGATGTACAGCCAGAGGCTGAGAGGGGCCGAGAAAGCTGGATTATGTACTTGCTCGGATCCCTGCGGGGCTCCGCTCCTGCAGGACACCAATGTGTCCTGTTCACTGCGTGGCTCATGGTATACACGCCAGGCCTGGGTGAGGCGGGGCTCAGCTAATTAGCGTCACCACACGTGTCACTGAAGAGCCCCAGGGAACCTGTGGCAGCAGGCTTTGCGTCAGGTGTTATGTGGAGTGAGGGCTGATGTGAAGGGAGCTATGGTTTGAGGAAGTGGTGGGTGGCACACCTGTCGGTACGTGACTGTGGGTCACGCCCAGGTGGGAGGGAATAGGTGCAGGGGTGGAGGAGCAGCCGTGGGCCTCTGCAGGGGTCGCCCCTGAGGCCGCAGAAGCCTCTGCCCCCTCCCATGATGCGGGAGATCAACACCTGCTCCTCGCCACCAGGTCCACACAGCACGAAACTGAAGGAGGTTCAAGGAGGTGGGCACCGTGAGCACGCATCTAGAATATGATCACATTTTAAGAAGTGTTGAGTATTCAGAACTTTCTTATATTCCTCAATGTGAGAATTTAGCTGTGCTCTGCATTTAAAAACTCTTAACCTTATCCCAACGATGGCCTCATCACCATTATGATGCTACCACTTACAGAATAAAACTTTAAAAATACACATATTTTTTTAAGCCAGAGTGCTTTTCTTATCTTGGAAGCTAAAAAATAAGTCAAAGAAATCACATTAGAGCTAGCCAGACACTCACTTGTTCATTAATGCAGAAAAGCAAAGATTAATAATTTTATTGTTATCTTAAGATGATACCGCATTAATTCTCCCAAAGGAAAAGGTCTAATCATTGGCTCCTAGGAGTCTTATGGAATTTTTTGTATAGTAATGGTGATTGGCCCCAGGAGCATTCTGCCCCAAGCTACACCCCCAACCTTATTTTAATTTTTATTTGAAAACACAGTCTCACTAAGCTGCTGAGAGCTTTGCTAAATTGCTGATGCTGGTCACAAACCTGCGATCCTCCTGTCTCAGCCTCCCAAGTACTGGGATCACAGGTGTGTGTCACCAAGCCTGGCAGTTTTATGGAATCTTAAGAAAAAAAAATATCTAGTATAAGGGTTATTTTGTCAGCAAATTCTCAGGAATACCACACACAATCTTCACCTGGCTCAGAATTTGTTGTAGTGGTTGGATCATTCTGGATTTGAATGCTATAAGAGAAGAGGGGTTTAATAGAGAAACAGTACTTTCTGTGGCTGGCCCTCTTCTGTTCTTTTGTTTTGTTTTGTTTTACAAGTTCTAGGTGTTATTTCTATTAGTTGATACCCACTTGATTATTTACTAAGACTCACAAGACTCATAGAAACAGATATTTTAAAATTAAATGTTATTATAAAACAGACATTTCCTTCTTTGCCGTGCTACATCAAAATTATCATTTGTATTGCGCTATCTGAACTGGTTCTAGACAAACGGGAAAAGACAATACATGGTGCCCGTTCCTCTCACAAGCATGAGCATCTGTCTCCATCAGAAGTCAGTGTTTTGAGAAGTCACACTTCATAGATAATAACTCAGAGAAGTACGTGTGCCTCGTCGCGCATCACCACGCGTGCCGGGGCACTTCTCCCCAGTTGTGTAACAGCGATAAAGTCACACTTTATCGATAAAGTTGACACTGTATCTCTGTCAAAAGATAAAGTCACACGACCCAGGGCTGAGGCAGGAGGCCTGCCACCCCCAGACCTGGCTCCTCCTGGGACAAGCGTGAGGAGGGCTCTATCGTCCTCGCCAGTGTAAAACCAGCTGGCCCTCTCTTCCAAATAGCGGCCCCTGGAGAGGAGAGATGCTGCCCTGGAGATTCACGACATATTTGTTACAAGGCATTTTTCAATTGGCAGCGATCACACAGGCAGAAAGAATTTGTGTTTTGTTGTGTCTCACTGTGCCAGCCATAAAGACACTGGTTGTCACTTTCCCTCCATCTTTAGTCCAACATCACATCACTACATGTGTGGAAAGGGCCTGTTTAAGATGATTTAAATCCTGGTTTGTGTTTTGAGTTCTCTAGGTCACAGATTCTTGTCCATTTATTGCAGAATATGTCTCATTTTTCCACACTATCAGCACACAGTGGAAAGGGTCAACTTATTGGAGATTACTGGTATGTATGTATTAACAATTTAAAACTTTGGAAAAAAATTGCATCAAGTAGGTGTAGCTGTAATAGAGAGGAATTGAGAGATGATTTTTAAGAAAGAGTATATTTCCACGCTCGTTTTCTGCTCAAAGTAGGACTAACTTCACTGTTCACACTTTTCTATTTAAAGACTGTGTTCTACTCTCAATTAGATTATATACTTCAAATCAAAGTTATATTAGCAATAAACAACTTGAAAATGCAGACGAGGAGCCTTTTCCTTTTTCCTTATAAAAATGGTTGTGAACTGGGCGTGGTGGGCACGCTTGCAATCTAGAGCCAGGCGTGGTGGCGCGCGCTTGTCATCCCAGCATTTGGGAGGCAGACTAGAGGATCGCGGTTCGCGGACAGCCTCAGCTATTTAGTGAAGCTCTTTGCAACTCCGTGAGACCCTGTTTCAAAATAAAAAATAAAAAATAGGGCTGGGGGTGTAGCTCGGAGTTAGAATGCCCCTGGGTTCTATCCCCAGTACCGCAACAAACAAACAAACAAACAACTAACCTAAGAATACAACCAACGTGACTCATAAGTTAGGATGCCTGGGATCCAGTAGGTCTTGATGGGCTCCTTCCTGGGGACACTGGCGGTCAGTCCCCAGAGCCAGCTCAGCGCTCTGCGCCCACATCCTGGGTGAGCCTCCAGAGCCACTGGGCTCCCTCGGACCCTGCCTTGCATTCCAGTCCTTCTGCCCTCTGTCCTCTTTGGGCAGCTTTGGAACCCAGCCACTTACACTGCAAGCCCTACATTTTAAGTAAAAGTTTAAAAAAAGAACTTTGTCTCCTGCCATGTGATGGTAAAGCTACCAGCTAGAATATGAGTTCCCTGGCTGATGCTTTAAGCACTTTTTTTTTTTGCTAATTCTAAGTAAAATGGCTATTTGGGATATTCTGATAAAACCTATGTTTTAAAGGACCAGGATGTGAAGATACTTTAGGAATAAGAAATATTCTAGCCGGGCGTGGTGGCGCACGCTTGTAATCCCCGCGCTTGGGAGGCAGAGACAGGAGGATCGCGCAGGTTCGAAGCCAGCCGCGCGCGCTGGTTTAGGAGACCCTGTTTCCAAAAAAATGAAAATGTAAAAAATAGGTCTGGGAGTGTAGCCCGCAGGTAGAAGGGCTTCCAGGAACCCCAGTACCACCAAAAAAAAAAAAAAAAGAAATATTCTAAAGATGTAAATGACTTCAAAGATGGTAGTATGGCTATAGCTCAGAGGTAAAACAGTCACCTGAAATGTGGGTAGAACTGAGACCATTCCAAGATGCGTAAATCTGTAGATCGTCTTTGGTAGGATGGCAATTTTGATTATACTTATTCGGCCCAGCCAAGAGCATCCTGATGCTACCTACAAAGCCCTGTCTTTGAGAACTCCCAGTGTTAGTAAAGTGTTATTTCGAGGCATGCTAAGAGGCAGAGGGCATCATTCCACCAGTGCCAACAGGTAGCCAGTGGCCAGGGGAGCCCCGCCCCTCACTGTGAGGGCCGCAGCAGATGCCTGAGGTCCCATGGTGCTCCTCCCGACTCCACACAGCAATGCTGCTTGAGGTCCAAGTGGTCGGCCCAGCATGAGAACTGCAGCCCCTCCAGCTGATCAAAGCAGGAGTTTCCAGGAGTGGGACAGGTTATATTTCTAGAATATTTCTATGTCCCCCCCTTACACAAAGCAAATAATTTTAAGAAGGGCATTTATAAGCCAGGTGTGATGGTGCACACCTGTAATCCCAGTGTTTAGGAGGCCGAGACAGGAGGATTGCAGGTTCAAGGCAAGGCCAGCCTCAACCACTTAGCGAGACTCAGAAATCTAGAGACACCCTGTTTTAGAACAACAACAACAAAAAATAGGTCTGGGGATGTAGCTTGGAGGTAGAATGCTCTTGTGTTCAGTCCCCAGGGCCAGGAGGAGAAGGAAGAGGAGGAGGAGGAGGAGGAGGAGGAGGAGGAGGAGGAGGAGGAGGAGGAGGAGGAGGAGATGATGGAGGCAGCAGAGGCGGGAGGCTACTCCAGTAGTCTTGCTCCGATGCTCCCTCCCCAGCTGCAGTGGGGTCAGACATTGTGCCTTTCTCTCTCTTGACTTTCCTGTCACTTCTCACACTCTCCTGCTCCCCACCACCCTGGGGAGGGGCTTTCCTCCTCTACAGCGCCCTGTCCTGTGTATTTTTCACTTGCGGGTCTAAAGAGGCTTTGAGAAGCAGGGTCACCCCACCATGATGGTTGAGATCCACGTGAGGTTTCCCTGCGTTACCATGGAAAGCACGGGGGAAGGGGAGCTCTCCCCAGAGGCCTATCCACATCTCTGAGCTAGAGGCGGGTTCTGCACAGCCTCCGAGCAGCCCTCCACTAGAAGGTGAGTGCCCGCATGGACCGCTGAGCTGCAGGTGTTTTCCCAGGCTCCTTCCTCGAGGGGCATTTCCAGTGCGCCAGAGCCGCCCTTCCCAGGGTCTGCCCTCAGAACTGAGGCGAGTCAGTCTGCGGTACCCAGGCGGGTTCCTGGCTGTCCCCGGGGTGCATTCCAAGTGCGCCTCGGTGGCTGTTCCTGTTGGTCGACATGTCTTGCATACCGAGCTTTCTGCCCAAGCTCAAGGACAGAGGGGAAAACAGGTTTAAAAGTTAATAAACAAAGGGGAGTGTTGTCCCATGACTCGTCCCTGGGGTGTCCACAGGCAGAAGGTCTGTACTGGCTCTCCGAGGTCTTGTCTGAGGCATTAATCCATCTGGAGACAGAACCACTGGTGTGTGTGGGGGTCAGCAACAATGAGCACAGCAAGAAACTCCACTGAGACAAAGCACACTTAGATGGCTCATCCCAAGAGCAAACAGAAGGGGCGGGATGAGTGAAAGCTATTATACTGAGTCCAGTTCCCACTCCCAAGGATGGTGTCGAGAGAGGCCAAGCCAGCGTCCTTCAGACAGGGTCCCTGCTGGCTGCCCTCTCTCCCTGTGTCCCAAACAGAATGCTCTATCGTCATCTCCATCCTGACAGCCTCCCAGGGTAGGAAAGGCAAGCCAAGAACACATAATCCTGGTAGTATGGAGGCTGAGACAGGAGGACTGAGGCCAGCCTCCACAACTCAGCAAGACCCTGTGTCAAAACAGAAAGGGCTGGGGGTGTGGCTCAGGAGTGCCATGCCCCTGCGTTCAATGTCCACAGTACAAAAAAAGAAAAAGAAAAAGAAAGAAGAGAAAAAGAAGAAAGAAAGAAAGAAATGAAAGAAAGAGAGAGAGAGAGAGAGAAAGAAAGAAAGAAAGAAAGAAAGAAAGAAAGAAAGAAAGAAAGAAAGAAGAAAGAAAGAGGCCAAGGATGAGGGCCAACAGAGGGTAAAGATCCTGGCTGGCACTCAATTCTCGGCTGGAGGCAGAAGTATCTTAAGCTGCTTTGTTCAGAAGAGGAGAGGGAATGGTCATGAACAGACCCTCAGGGGCTAAAGGAGGGGGACACTGGAGGGGCAGGCGCCCTCCCAAGGCTGGTCTTCAGTAGAGGCCAGATGTGGTGGAGCCAGCTGGGGAGGGGAGGGTACAGCCCCAGCCTTGTCCAGAGTGAAAAGGCCACAAAGTCCAGCAAAGCCCTTGTCCTGATTTTAGTATATGTATCAACTACATGACATTTAAAAAGTCCTAAAGTGTTTGAATTGTGGGATGGTGGGAGTGGTGGTCTCCCCGCAGCCTGCCCGTGGGACCTGGAAGGATCTGAATCCCAGCCCACCTAGGGCAAGCCAGGCCTGCCTGCTGGTCCACACCTGCCCCCCCTCCCTCCCATGTGGGGAGGCTTGGGGCTGCCTTGATTATGGGGCGTGAGGGCTGGGCAGGGGCAGCCCGAGGGAATAGCCTCCTCTATCAAGCTCAGGAGGCCACAGGGGCAGGAGGCCTCAGCTTCTTAGTTACAATCCCTGGGACCTGGGGACCAGGAACGTGACTCTGTTCATGCCAAGTGCATCCTCTCCAGGTGGTTCAGAAGTCAGGCTCCAGGCAGCTTCTTAAAGCCCTGCTTATTAGCAGGGTGGAAAAAGGTAGTTCTCCTTTAAATACCCAGGGAGGGGCAGTGTGCTTGGCAGGCAGGGTTATTTCTGGCTCACCTTCCACCCAGTGTAGTCCTGGTGTCCTGACTTTACAGAGGGCGCGCCTCTTGTTGAGCTGGGCACAGCGGTGAACCCTTGGCTCTGTTTTCCATCCCATAAAAGATACACAAATTGGTGCTGGAAGGGGTCCAGCAGGAAGCGCCGTCCACGGCGGTCTCCTGGCACCTGCCTTCTCCTTCGCTCGGCTGCTCAGGAGTCCAGCGCAGGGACAGGGTTCTCTTTCCAGTTGGCATTTGAAGTTGCCTTAATAACAGGCGCAGGGCGGGCAGCCCCCTCAGGCTGACCCTGGTCTCCAGGCCTGGTCACTCCCGTGCCCGCCAGAGGTGTTCCAGCAGATTGAGCACACACTCTCTCCTTCTTCCTCCACTCTTTTGCCTTGGGCAATAAAACATTGTGGCAGAACAAAGAGAAACTTAAAAAGATAAAGTTCACCAAGAATCCTAATTTGGGGCCTTGTAGGGGTCTGGGATTTGCCTTGCCCGGGTGGGGATTCTGCTGGTTGGACTTGACCTTGGGAAAGCTGGTTGTTTACAGAGGTTGGAATGTTTTCTCACTGACTCCACGGCTGGCTCTCTAAATAAATTTAATTCTATCCTTCTTTTAAAGGAAATGTGGGAAAAAAAACCAAACACAAACAACAATAACAAAACAAAACAAGGAAGTCAAACAGATACCTGGCTTCCAGCTTGTGAACTTGTTTCCATAACACAGGACCCAGGAGCCAGCAACAGAGGATGTGAATACCTGAAGGGAGGTACCCCACCCAGGACTCGCCCAGGACTCCCTGCCGCTCAGGGGAAGCTGGCCCTCAGCGAGGGCCATCAGTGTCACAGTACAGATCTTTCCAGGGCAGGCTCTCCTGGTTCCCTGGAAACAATTTCTTTCAACCATGTTGTCTGTTGGATATAATACGCAGGCTCCATTTCACCAAAAAAGGATGAAAGGTTTAATACATTTGGCAAATTTGGTAAAGTTAATTTTGACTACTTACTGGTATTGATTTATGAAAAATAGGCTAAAACATACATTGGAACTCACAAAACCAAAAACCAAAGTTAAAAGTCTTTTTATTATATAATGTAGGGTTAGTCAGTCTTTCAGCTTCTGGTACCTTGCTTGTCATTAGCAGCTCAGTTATTAGAAACTTAGAATACCTCAGAGCTGTTTGGGGCTGCCATTATGGTTGGAGATATACCTCCTATGGTCTAGCTGTTTCGCATTTTGAAATGAATTTAAAATCTTACTTAGATGTTGAGGAGTACATATCTTCATCGGGACGTCTTCTATGCCTATGCTGTCACTCATCACAGGACCCCAACCTACAGAGGCCGGCGGGGTGTCAGCTGGGCACTCTGAGGAGTGAGTCCCAGGAGTTCAAGTGAAACAGGCCACGCTCGAGCTAATGGCGCTTGGTGTCGGGGCATCCCTGATGTGACTCCCAGCACAGAAATGATTTTATATTCATAGCCACATAGTTTTACTTTTATAGGATATTGCGCATCCACGAATTTCCCTCTAAGAAAGCAATAATGACCCACTCCTGAGATTGTTTTTGGACACAGTTGAGCTTTAACTTCCCACTTCAAAAACACAATCCGAGTCCAACAGATCGCCCATGATTCTTGTTGCCAGTACATTCCTGACCCCCTGGGTTCACAGAACTTTTAATCACCTAAAACTAATCAGATCCAGCAGAGATTTCTGTTTGTTTTCTTTTGTTTTAACTGCGGGCATAGAAAGTTTGCTTATCTAGTACAGGTTTTGTTTCCCATCTGCAAGAGATCAAAGTTAGCGTGAAAGTATCTCCTGCACGGGTGAGTTGTGAACTCAGAACTCTGTGTGTGCTCCGCTCACTTCATATTGGGACGAAGTGTCACGGGCAGAGCGGAGATGGGCAGGATCACTACAAATTAATAGCAAAGAGTGCTTGGTCAACAAAATACAGAACGCCATGCTCTATAGGATCTGAAAAACGATGCCATTAATAGTGAACATTAGGAGTATCGAGTAGCATGCCTGGTAATTAGTTGCGAAGAATAACTACTAAGAGAAATATCATTTCTTTTGGCAGTGTTTGCTCCAAAAACAAACACAACTAAATAGGTGTCAGCGAAAAATACACGGGCACGTTTTAAATACTCTTGCCAAGGAAAACCGTCCCCATCAAACTTCCTCATCCGACAATCGGCTCGCTTGTTTTTAAAGACTTTTCCTACCGCTGAAACTTTGATGAGCATGAAGGGCAAGATTAATGGAAGAAACAAACCAGAGGAGAGTATTCATGTGAAGTGGAGGGAGAAGTGAGAGCAAAGGAAGACCAAAGTCAGCAAGGGTTAGAACAGGACGTGGCTCGGGCCGTGCTCCGGTTCTTTGTAATTTCCTACGGTTATTAAGCTCTGCCCCGTGCCAGCTGCTCTCTAAGCGCCGAGGACACAGTGGGACATAAACAAGGCACTTTCCTTGTGGGTTTATGTCCTGGGCTAGAGGCTGGCCAACGTCTCCTATGAAAGGCCAGGTAGTAAACATTTCAGCCTCTGTGAGCCGTCTAGTCTCTATCAGGAGTGCTTACCACTGCCATTGCAATGCAAACATTTCCACACAAAGACAAACAATGGCCATGACTGTCTTCCAATAAAACTTTATTTAAACAGATGGCAAGCTGGGTGTGGTAGTGCACACCTGTAACCCCAGAATCCCAGGACTTGAGAGTCTAAGATGGGCAGATAGAAGGCTTGCACCTTAGCAAGACTCTCGGCAACCAAGCAAGACTCCATTTCAAATTAAAAAATAAAAAGGGCTGGGCTAGAGCTTGAAGGTAGAATATCCGTGGGTTCAATCCCCAGTACCACAGGAAAAAATAACAAAACAAAGCAACAGATGCCAGGTTGACTAACTCATGACTGTGTTCCAATAAAATTTTATAAGATAGACAGCAGGCTGCGGTGGCCCAAGGTCATGGTTTGGCAGCCCCCGCTCTAAGTGGAAGGAGATCCTTAAGGTTCTGTCATTTTAGGCAAGGATAAACACACTGGAGGAGGTAAAGCGGGCCTTGGAGAAGGCACCGCTGTGGAGGGCCTTGGAGAGGCCTTTCTGATGAGGCCGCAGTGGGGCAGACTTTCAGGAAGGTGAGGCGGGCCAGGAATCATTCCAGGTGGAAGAAACGTGAGCGGAACGCCAGAAGCCGAACTCAGAACTCCTGTGGAGGGTTAGAGGAAGACGGGAGCGGCGCTGGGCCCCACAGAGCCAGGGCACAGAGGGCCAGGAGAGGCAGGCGCTGGCACAGGAGGGGAGGGCTCCAGCACGTCGGGACTCAGAATGGCCAGACCGTCAGTGCAGGGAGTGGAGAGGACATGGGGGGTTGCTGGGCTGGAGAGAGCTTGTGGGGCGCAGTTGGTGGGATCTGGTGGTTGCAGCCCCTTCCGTGTGGAATGCTAGGACGACTCTAAGTTGGCTTAAACAACTTAGAGACCAGGGCAAAGGCGAGCTCCCATGGGAGCGGCGGAAGGAAACCAGAGGCGTCAAGCACGTTGGGTTCTGGTGTGCAGGAGGCAGAAGCCGGCCAGAGCCACGGGAACAGAGACCGGGGCAGAGTGAGTGTGCGCGGCGCGTCTCCTGAAATACTGCGTCTTCCCGGGTGGACACCTCCCCGTGTAGGCTGTCCCGCAACTAGAGGGCCAGGGGCCACATACTCACAGCTGGCTCAAGACAGCCTGAGATCTGGTCCGAAGCCTTACCCTTCAGGAACAATGAACAATTAGGGCAGAGTTTGTCCAAAGAAATCAGCATTGACCGGGAAGCTTCAGTTTTAGATTTAACATCTCAAAAGAAAACTCAGGTTTGTGCGCCAACCTTTGTAGCAAATCCTAATCGAGGGCTGCCTCTCCAGAGCTCAGTAGTGGCACACAGTTCAGCCTCGGAGAGCCCCTGGCTCGGAAGGAGCAGGAATCAGAGGAGGCAGACAGAGGCACGAGGGGTGCTTCTCACTCAACCAGCAGATGCTGGCTCTCCTCCTGAGTGGGCGAATGGCTTGCTGCTGGAATCTTGAGTCGCCACTGATGTTCCACGTGCTGGGTCCTGAGCCTCCTCCCACCCCAGCAATGGCCGGGGCCAAGGAATCCTGGAGACAGGACGATTTCATCTCTCACTTACCAGCAGTTGCCAGTGACAAGTGAGCAGGGAAGAACAAAAGGACAGATCCAAAAAGCAAAGGCTCACCGTGACCGCCGTCAGGGACAGGCATCGCCTCCGGCTCACGATGGCTGGGTCTTGCTGAGAATATCTGTGCGATGCTTTTATTTTTTTTCTTTAATTTTGTATCAAGTTGCATGTTCATGAACTTGTATCCTGTCTTCTTACTTAATTAAAACTGACCTACGTTCGGTTGATTTCTGATTAGTGATTAGGGAGAATGAGGGCCCCAGGCAGGCCTGACCTCTGTAACACAGTAAGCACTGCAGAATAATTTTACCCATTTGCTTTTCAGATACTCAGAGGATTTAGTAAATTCTCCTTTGGAAAGAAGTGATTTCTTGTTCTCTTCACAGCAGTCCACCAAGTTTCCAGTAGGTTCATAGCAGAGTTTTGCCTCTCTTTGGGGATAAAATTAAATTCTACACCAAATCTGGTAGCTTGCACTCTATGTGTTATATACCATATCTGAAGAACAGAACTTAAAATTTTCAGTTATTCTAACATAACATATGGGGTAAGTATATAGATGTTAGACTCCAACAAACCAAATATATAGAAAATAATGGAGTCCAATAAATGAAGACATTATTTCTATATCAGACATCAAAAATGTAAATTTCTGTTCTGACAAATAATATCTTTTGTGTATGTGTGTGGCACTGGGGTGGAACCCAGGGGCTTTCTACCTCTGGGCTGTACTCCCAGACTTATTTTTATACTTGATTTGGAAACAGGGTCTCACTAAGTTGCTGAGAGCTTCACTAACTAGCTGAGGCTGGCTTCTAACCTGTGCAATCCTCCTGCCTCAGCCTCCCAAGCGCAGGAATTACAAGCGTGCGCCACCACGCCTGGCTGACAAATCAGATCTTGAAACCCAAGCATTTTAGCAAGGCTGAAATGCTACAGGCAAAACTAGAATAAAACAAACAAACAAACAAACAAACAAAAAACATCAAGGGACCAATCTGAACCTTCTTTAGCCCCAGAGTATAAATAACTAGGTGTTGCAATCCCAGGGCACCGTATGCACATACAGTAAAAATAACAAAGGGTGCTGGTAGCAAACACGCCCTGGTGTGCCTCCTGCCCTCACACTCCCCACACCGTGACTCAAGAGATCAGGAGACTTGGCAAAGAAACACAAATAACACACACTTATGCACCATAAACCGGGAGGAATTGTGACCTGAACTCAGGCCGGGGTCTGTTGGCTGCACTCTGCGGTTTGGCTGTTCATGTCTTTGTCTTTTTTTTTTTTTTTTTTTTTTTTTAAGCCTGCATTGGTGGCAACAGAGACAATGGCATGTACAGATGGAAGTGATGACTCGCTGACCTTCATGGCTCCTGCATGGGCCTGTCACTCCCGCAGTTGGATTAGGAACTTGCCTTGAACGCTAGTCAATAGTTTAAGTATATTAGTGGTCGCTGCCATTACCAGTTAGAAAAAGGGTCATTAGCTATACATATACAATAGTGTGGTACTGATTTTATTTTTATGAGAAAACTTGGAGTACAACATTTCAACTCAATCCTTTTAGAGGGAAAATATTTGATAAGAACAGAATAGGCTGCAGTTGGAGTAAGAGCTAGAAGCCAGGGACCGTGCTATACAACCTCTACTCCCAGCGGCCCAGAGGGTATTAGGCCAGCCTTGTGTCAAAATAAAAATAAAAAGGGCCGGGAGAGCAGATCAGTGGTGGTGCGCTTGCTGAACACATAGAGGCCCTGGGCTCCGTCTGCAGCACTACCTTAAGGGAAAGGTGGGGAGAGTCAGACTGTGGGCTCCAATGCCAGGCTCTCCTGCTTGCTCTCGGTCCCCTGGAGAAAGTCACTTGACCTGGAGTGACTCTGATTGATTGTCAAATACTGTTAAATGATATCAAATGCAATTTTATCTTCTTCTCAGAAACACATTTAAACTTATTAAAAAAGAACTTTATTTAAAGAAAAAGAGCAACAGGCAGATGAAGAGTTTCTGAAACTAAGCTGGTAAGCCTTGATCTCTGTTTCCGCAATAAAATATAATAAAACAATCTAGTAATCCTTCACTGAAACTCAGGCTTGGTATCGAATATTCCTCACCTCCGTCTGCCCTTGTCTATGGTCCAGTAAAACCTCACCAGGGAGAAGCCAGTGTAGCCCTGCCTGTCCTACCTTTTCTTTTCTTTTTTCTTTTCTTCCTTTTTTTTTTTGTGTGTTTGGTGCTGGAGATTGAAGCAAGATTCAATACCTACCATCAAGATAGACCCCACCCCTTTTGTTGTTGGTGGTGGTGCTGGGGATTGAACCAGAGGCATTCTACCTTCAATCTACACCCCCAGCCCGATATTATTTCTTATTTGGATATACGGTCTCACTTGGTTGATGAGAGTCTCACTACTTGCTGAGGCTGTCCTCGAACCTGTGATCCTCCTGTCTCAGTCTGCCAAGTACTGGGATTACAAGTGTGCTCCACTAGGCCCAGCTACCATCATCCCTTTATAATTTTTATTTTGAAACAGGGTCTTGCTAAGTTACTGCTCTCTGGCCTCAACCTTCGATCCTCCTGTCTCTGCTTCCTGAGTACAGGGAGTGCAGGTGCCATTGGCCATGCTGGCTCACCTGCCCTACCTTTTCAAAGTATTTTGGGTCCCTGTTTATAAAGGTTGGGGCCCAGTGGGAAAGTGTGGGCAGACCTGGATTCTCCACCAGCTCTCTGGGCAGCCCAAGTGAGCAGTTCTACCTTGGTGAACCCCATTTCCTCATGCAAAAATGTGGACAAGAACATTTCCCACTTGTAAGGTGACCATGAATACCTAATGATATATGTAAAGTGCTCTTAAAAAGCATAACTCTTTTGTGCATCCCTGACTAAAGGTATCGAGTTAAGCATCTATTAGGATATATATTACATTAAAATATATTTGCATTTTAACATAAGTCTATAGACCTAATTATTGCGATATACTGTTTTACAAACTTATTTTTTAAAATCATGGTTAAGCCCACTGACTTTGAAGTTAAAGTCTGTTATCCACTGGGCATGATGGGGCACACCTTTAATCCTAGTACTTGGAAGGCTGAGACAAGAGGATCGCAGGTTCAAGGACAGCCTCAGCAATTCAGCAAACTCTTAGCAACCCAGTAAAACCCTGTTTCAAAAAATAAAAAAGAATAAAAAGAGCTGGGGGTGTAGCTCAGAGGCAGAATGCCCCTGGGTTCAATCCCTGGTACCACAAACAAAAGCAAAAACTCCAGTATCCATGTACCTCAAACTCTGCATAATTTCCACCAATCTATGTCATATATTTACTAATATGGTTAATAATACCTCTATCTCTCCACTGGAGAGAGAAAGAGAAATCAGACAGACATCATGGATTCTTTCTGCCCCTTTGAACATGTACCCACCAAATATGAGTGTGCCTCGTGACACACACGTGCCCGGGGGAGAGGTACGCACAGCCCTGTCCAGCCAGATCTCCGAGCCCCGGGGCCGTCTCCTGAACACTTTGAGTATGTGTTCGCTGCTTCTCTGGCCAGCCTCCAGTCCCACAACACAGCAACTTCCGAGCAGCTGCCGGAATGGCCTTGTGGCACAGATGCTTGCTGGTTTTCTTCCTGATTACATTTTTAAAAATAATGGATCTAAGATAAATTTGAAACACATTTGCAAAAAACACAAGACTCTTGAACACCGAGTCTAATCTTCAGCCGCTGCCTCCTTTGCCTGGACAGCCTTCCCTGGGAGTGTCTGCTGAGACGCCGCCTCCCTCACGAAGTGTCCCGACCTCTGGGAGAGGTGCTGGAGGTCAGGTCTCCACACGCTCCGTGGCCCCCAGCATCCCTGTTAAGCAGCGCCCGCTCTGGGTCATCCTTTGTCCATCCCCATCCCCTCGCCAGGGTCCTGGCGGCTGGCGCAGGGTCACCACACACAGAGCGGTCAGCAAATGCCATGCAGTGAGTAGACACCCCACTCTACCCCCAGCCCCACCTGCTTCACCTCCACGCGTGTCTCCACGATCCCGTCATGCCACCTCCAGAGGCTCTCGTGGCCTGTGAGTAAGACACAGCTCCTCAGCATCCGGGACTTCTCCTAATTTAGCCTCCTTGGCTTCTTGGAGCCGGCTCTGCAGTTGCTACCTGGAGCTTGGATCCGGCGCCAACCTCGTCATGGTAAACACAGCCCACGGAGTCCCTGTGCAGGACACTTTTCCGACTAGACATCCTGCTCAGTCTTCTCCATCAGGCAAACATTTGGCGCACCCCTCAAGGATATGTTTTAAAAAATAATACAGTTTAAAGCTCTTCCTCGAATCTTCCCCAAGCCCTCCCCCCTGAGTTTCCAGAAGGATTGTAAAACTGCAGATTCCTGGACCCCCACTCACAGAGACCCAGGCCCAGGACTGACGGGAGACAGGAATCTGTACTTTTGTTTTTTGGTGGTTGTTTGTTTTTATTTTTAAAAAGCTCACTAGCTGGACATGGTGGTGCACACTTGTAATCCCAGTATTTGGAAGGGTGAGACAGGAGGATCTGGGTTCGCGGACAGCCTCAGCTACTTAGTGGGGCCCTCTGCAACTTAGTGAGAGCCTGTTTCAAAATGAAGAATAAAAAAATAGGGCTCAGGGTGTTGCTCAAGGTTGAATGGCCCTGGATCCCATCCCCTGTAACACACACACACACACACACGCACACGCACAAAAGCACACTCCCTAGCCGCCCAGTCAGCACCTTTGTGGAGAACGGCTGCATTCTAGGCTGCTGAGTGCTAAGCATTTTTTCCTCACAACACAGCTTGGGAGCATTCTAGAAACACCAAAGCAGGTCACATGTAAACTATTCAGGTAGTGGTGACATCAGTCATAGATGTTGATGGGTTTCATGGATCTAGGTCCTTGGGACGTGAAATTGGGTTTTGTTTCTTCAAGCTTTTCAAAATGGCAAGGAAACAGAAGGGTTCAAGATATAAGGCGAGACAAAAACACACGATAAGATATAAACAAAAGAAAGGAGAGGAAGTAAGGTGCCTTACACTGACCCTAAGGCACCTCTCTGCGGCTTCACTCATGAGAACGGGCCCACGGAGCTGGCCATGGAATCACGCGCGCCCAGGGAGCCGTAAGGGCTTTGGCTGGTTCAAGTCATCAGAACCAGTTACAACTTCCAAGCAAGTCCCTTTGGACCAAATTCTGAGATCTTCCCCACAAATATACACAACTTCTTTTGAAGGTTTCAGTTCAAAGCAGTTCTCTGCAAAACCCACCCCCTTCCCTCTTGGATACAATACGCTCATTCAATGAATAAGCTCCCAGAGAAGAAATGTATTTTTAATAGGGTATTGTCAGAATCAAGACTTTAGAGACAGAGGACTGTTAAAAGGTCTCCTACATCGTTTTTAGCCTGCTTCCGCTGTATAACATGGCACACATGGGAGGTGCTGTTTGTACCTTGGCACTGGGTGAAGACATGAGTCTGCCAGAGAATACAAGTGGCCGTCGGGGCTCAAGCTCTCAGGCACCTGGGAAGGAGGAAATGGAAAATCTAAAGCACCTGCATCCTGCCCCACTCATCTCAGAGGATGAGCAGCCAGCCTCAAGGCTGGCTGAACACCACAGAGTCAGCAAGGCCGCTGAGCAGAAGACCTGGCACGGGTCCTCACCACCACTCAGAACAGGCCGGTTCTGACAAAGGATCTGCGGTTCACTAAGGATCTGCAGTTCAGGAGCCATCCAGCATCAGTGATGGCTTCACAAAAACCTGGTCCCTCCCACAAGCGTCGTACTGGATGCGATGGCGTCGGAAGGCAACTCAGAAAAAATAAAAGGGAGCTGGGCGTGGTGGCACACGCTTGTCATCCCAGCATTCGGGAGGCTGAGACAGGAGGATCGCGGTTCACGGACAGCCTCAGCTCCTTAGGGAGGCCCTTTGCAACTCAGCGAGACCTTGTTTCAAAAATAAAGAATAGCCGGGCGTGGTGGCGCATGCTTGTAATCCCCGCGCTTGGGAGGCGGAGACAGGAGGATCGCGCAGGTTCGAAGCCAGCCGCGCGCGCTGGCTTAGGAGACCCTGTTTCCAAAATGAAAATGTAAAAATAGGTCTGGGAGTGTAGCCCGGAGGTAGAAGGGCTTCCAGGAACCCCAGTACCACCAAAAAAAAAAAAAAAAAAGAATAAAAAATAGGTCTGGGGGTATAGCTTGGAGGTAGAATGCCCCTGGGTTCTATCCCCAGTACCACAAAAAAAAAAAAAAAAAAAAGGAAAGAAAACTAAAAAGAAAAAAGGGAAATCCATTGACACATTCTCTTGGTTCATTTAAAATTGCTAGATGAATATTTAAAAAATTGTACAATGAGCCAAAGAGGCTAGCAGGAATAGAACAGAAGTATGAGGCCAGGGAACTAGTGAGTGAGAACAGATGTCCAGGATTCGCTGACCAGATGTGGCCAGAACTAAGAAGAGGCAAGGTGCCCGAACACAGGCAGGAGAGAGATTGGAGACCCAGGCCTGCAGCCTTCGAAGCCCGGCTGCCATTCAGTGGCCAGCAAGGATGATCTCACCCAGCCCAAAGGCTTTAAATAGACACTCGTGTAAGTGTTGAAAACTTCACACTTTGACTCCCACCCTAGACTTCTTCCTCGAAATTCAAGAGATGTGTCCTGCTGGCCACTTCCCGTCTCTGTTTGGATGTCTCCAAGATGTCTCAAAATCAACACGCCCAAATTTGAGCATTTGGCCTTCCCTGGAAAATCCAGTCCTCTCGGGTTTTTCGAGTCTCAGAGGACGGCAACTTCCCCGCCCCACCACTCAGATCCCCAGACTTGGAGCCTCTTCCCCCTCGCCCTGTCCAGCCCTCGGGATCCCCTTGGCTCTGCCCTCCAGAGTCTGAGCGGCTCCCACTGCCTGCTATCTGCAGGTTCTCCTGTGGCCTCCTCTGCCTTTGAACAGGTCTCCCGGCTTCTGCCCCCCTCCCCCATGGTCCATTCCCCTCCGGGCAGCCGGGGTGGTCCCACCTGAACTAAGCTGCACCTCGTTTCTCTGGAAAAACCCTTTTACAGCTTCATATCTGCATTCGAGTAAAACCAAAATGGTGTCTGCTGGCAACACCCTGCCCAGCGCCTCCCGAGCCTCTCCTCTCTCTAGTCACACTGGCATCTCCTTCTCAGGTCCCCTGCACATGCGCCTCCTGCCAGGATGTTCCACCTGCCCCGGGAGGCTACCTGGGCTGTCTGAGTGAAATCACAGTCCCGGACTCTCTTGCCGCCTCCTCGGCTTTCTCCTTTGGATTTATTTTTAAAAGACGAATCTCTGGGTTTATCTTTATCTGACCTACAGAATGTTTTGTTTGCTTATCTTGTCCAGCACTGGTCTGAACACGAGCGCTACAAGGGTGGGGATTTTAAACACTCGCCTTCCACTCGGCACCTAGAGTAATACTGAGCGTACCGAAGGTACGTGTTGTATGAGCAAACTGAGGAGGGGCAGCAGAGAAAGCACACGGCTCCCTGGAACCAAGGGAGAAACACTTCAAAAAGGGGGACACTAAGGTGGGCTTTGTGCTGGAGTGTTTTAGTTGTGATGAAGCGCTCTGAGCGGCGTTTCAGCCTCCAGAGGTGGATGCTAAGCGCAGGCACAAAGGCCCCCGGCCACATCATCCGGTTGCAGCCTCAGGTGCTGGGAACTGAGGTGGACAGGTGCGCTGCGCCTGCTGGAGGGGCTGAGCATGGTGCCCTTCTGCGTGCCGAGCCCTGACCTGCGTGGGCCTCCAGGTCTCCTCCCCCTGGCGGCTCTGTGTACGGGGTAGAGTGACGGGGACGGACACAGGGAGCAGAATAGGAGGGTGCGGCTGCCTGCAGAGCCAGGGCTACTCCAGATCTCCAGTTACACCCCAGTACTTGTCTCTGTTCTGTCTCTAGACATGTTCAAGTTTCCAAGCACACAGTAGTCACCCATGTGAGCTGCTTGCTTCCCTCTCTGGGGCCTGAGCTCCCCTTCCTTCGGTTCACTGCTGTCCATTCAGATCCAGAGGCCCCTCGAACTCTGTCCAGACAAGAGGTCAAATGTGTCACAGGTGGAAACACCGTTAACAGTCCTCAGCTGTGGAGCCCGCAGCCCTGCAGCACGCCCTGCGGGGCCTCTGTGTCCCTGCCCGCAGCTCAGGAGGGCATCCTTCTGCAGATCCCTAGCCCCCAGATCCAAACCCAAACTCTGACGTGTTGTTCCTATCAGGTGAGCTCCGCCTTCCCACCAGCCTCAGCCTGAAACGTCCTGAGTTGATCTTCAAGGCTAGGGACCATCTGCATGGCTCCCTTCCTGCCCACTCCTCCCGTCCACACGCTGTGGCCCACCCCTGCGGACCCTGTCTCCACCACATTACAAAGCTTCAGCATCCTGCCGACGACCTGCTTCCTGCCAAATCCACTGACCTGTCTCCTGTGTCTGTCCTCTGTCCCCTTTGCCGTTGAACCCAGCTCTCTTGTTACTTTTCTGATTTCTGTATCTCCCTAGCTCACTCATTCATTCAAAACATTTGCCGGGTACAGAATGTTTTAGACTGTGACATACTTTCTCAAGAAAAAGTGGGTTGTTTCAGATTCTCGTAGACTCCGTGGCAGCCACTAGGTCTGTGGAAGTTGGGCAGGGAATCAGAGATGCTTTTCTGTGGGGCTGGGGATGGAACCCAGGGCCTCCCACACACTAGCCAAGCACTCCTCCAGGAGCCACCTCTCCAGCCCAGTGTGAACACGGATTGGAATGGAGTTATGGATGTTCTCGGATTTGTTAAGGATGCCAGGCCCTTCCCCATGGTGGGTCAGTCCAGGCGTGTAAGTGCTTATCCAACACACCTGCCCTTCACGGTTTCCCCCAGTGCTTTCTTTCCTAGCAGTCCTTCTCCTGAACAATGCGTAAGCGCCCTGACCCAGCTTGCACCCCACCTTCTGCTTTTCTCTAGTGACCTTCGATTCAGGGCCTCACCTCTCTGTGTCTTGGTGGGATTTAAGCCATTGTAAGATAGGTGACTTCACATACTGCCATACCATCTCTTCCCACATTGATGCTAACGCTAGGGCTGATGGTACACAGACCATGTTCACACTCTGTACACTCAGCGCACACGGGGAGCAGTGGCTGTCACCGAGCGATGCCATGGTCACCGCAGCTGCTACTGAGCTTGCCTCTCTGCTAGCCTGGCTGCAGACACCCCCAGGCAACCCGTGGCCCTGAGTCCAGCCTGTCACTGAATCTCGTGACTATACCTTCTATTAAAAACAAAACAAAACAAAAAAGCTGGGCGTGGTGGCGAATGCTTATAATCCCAGTATTTGGGAGGCTGAGACAGGAGGATCACAGACAGGTTTGAGGATATCTTCAACTACTTAGTGAGGCCCTTTGCAACTCAGTGAAACCCTGTTTCAAAATAAAGAATAAAAATAGGGCTGGGGGTGTAGCTCGGAGGTAGAATACCTGGGTTCCATCTATAGTACTGCAAAAAAACAAAAACAAAAAACTTGTGTTTTTTAAATGAACTTTTATTTAATGAGGTTATGCTAAATTTATATGCAAAAGACGGAGTAGATTTTCTTACAGGTGAGAAACTGTCAAAAACAGTCTTCAGTGTTTGAGTCTGCAGACGAAAAGTACAGGCTGGCTGGACCCAGCAGAGGGAGGTGGCCGAGTCCTTTTAGGGGTTGTGCCGGCAGGTAGAGCTGTCTGTGAGTGTGCTTGGCAGCTCATCTCCCAGTGTCCCTGCGCGTGACCTTCATTTCCCCCAAAGCTCCCAGGCCCATCGCTTAGCCCTGCCCTGGCAGGCTGGCCAGCGGCTCTGCTTCTCTCCCCTACTAGCTGCCTGCCTATGGCTTCATTCCAGATTTTAGAAGGAAAAGCTTAAGTAAAAGAGATAAGCTCGCAGAGGAAGGCAGGTGGGAGCAGGAAGCTCCTGGCTGGGCTCTAGGCACCCTGGACGGAGGCTCCTGCTGGAGTGGTGTGTGCTCGCGGCTGCAGTGCACGGGCTGGGTCGGGGGCAGGTCTACACAGCAAGCGGCGTGCCTCCACGTGTTTACACGCAGCATCCTCAGAGCCGAAGTATTTGCACAGCTGAGGGAAAGAAAAACACCCGAGAACAGATACCGTGAGGGACTCCAGAGGTTTGCAAACCAGAAAAGCATGAGTTGGAAAAAGGCCACGGATATTATCAGTAAAAAGTATCTGGCCAAAGTAAACCCAGAGCCCGGGTACTCGATTCCAGAGGAAATCGATAAGGAGCGCATTGCTCAGTTAACCCGCCCACCCAACTGTCTCTGTTTTTGCCACGTGGATGTCAAGACAGAGATCCAAGCAGGATTAGGAAAGTGTAGATTCTCCATAGGAGAGTGGGAACGTGAGTGCCCGGGTCAGACAGGTGAGGTGTTGGTTCCACCTCCGTGACTTCCAGGTGTGCTGCTCTGGCCGACCTCCGACATCAGTCACATCGGCGCGGCCCCCGTGGCTGTCACGCTTCGCCCACCGCTCTCGGTGCCCAGGGCTTTGCTGTAGGAGGCCAGGTGCAGACTCACCTGTCTTTCCTGTCCGGTTGCACATCGGCTGCAGAATGGCCACCATTCTAGTGCTCCGCCAGACTATGCCTGGTACGGAGGTCGGCTAGAGGCTGGAGCCTATCCTATAGGAAGGCAGGCACTGTGGAGGGCACAGCAAGCCCAGCGGGCACCAAGAAGAAAGAAGCAGACGTTTGCACCAACCAGCGCCACGCTCCCAGGGCAGCCTCACCGGAGCTGAGCAGGCCTCCATGTTGGTTGCCCTTTCAGGCAGGTCTCTCCTTCAGAGCAATCACCAGGACAGGCTGTGGGTGCATCTGTCCAGCCTCTGGCCACCTGGAAACAGTGCCCACACCCTGGCTGGCCCTCACAACCCTGCCCTGGTTCTAACCACCACGGCCGCCTAACGCAGGCTGTAAGTGGGACACATAAACACAGCACATGCAGAGAAGTGCTCAGTGAGAGGAAGCGGGTGCAGACCCAGCCCACCAGAGGGCTGGCCGCTCAGCCACCCACTGCTGATACAGCTAACTCTTCCCAGCCTGGTGTTGCAGATTCATGCCGGTGATAATAAGCTTTCCTGGCTGCCTTCTTTAATCTTTCTTTCTCTTTCAGCAAAAGGTAAAGGAATTGAAAATTAGACTGATCCCAGCAGTGGAAATTGTTTATAGGGGAGTTGAAATCTCTACCACCTCACTAGACTCCCAAGACACAGTTCTACCATAATTTTGGTAGATTATTTTGCATCTAGGAAAGGACCTCATTGTCTTCTGCACCAAGAACAGAATGACTAGCAGGGAACGGTGCAGTCCTGGGGGGAGAGAGTTCATTTTGTCCTTTTCTAGTTGATTATGGGGGGTGGTCCTAGGACATTGGGATGGGAGGGAGGCTGAGCACAGACAGCAATATGACAAATTAGGGTGGGGTTAGTTATGCCCAGTACCAGGTCTCTGTGTAAATAAAACAGAAATATAATGGCTGTACTTATTTAAAGTGAAGACACTGGCTTCCAGAACTGAGTTTCTGACAGTCCTTGCCAACAGCCATTCAAGTTGTGTTTCATGTCTGTGCCCGAAGTGCTTTTGCAGCTTGTGCTGCCTTAAAACTACAGGCCAAGCCAGGCGTGGTGGTGCACACTTGTAATCCCCATGCTTGGGAGGCGGAGACAGGAGGATGGCGCAGGTTCGAAGCCAGTTGTGCTGGCTTAAGAGACTCTGTTTCCAAATAAAAAAGTATAAAATAGGTCTGGGAGTGTAATCTGGAGGTAGAAGGGTTTCCAGGAACTCCAGTACCACCAAAAACAAAAACAAAAAACTATAGGCAATCGAGGCGGCGGCCACACCTGTGCCCCAGGGAGTCAGGGGGCTGAGGCAGGAGGGTCGCAAGTGCAGGGCCAGCCTGGGCAACTCGGCAAGACACTCTCAAAATGAGAAAATAGGAAGGACTGGGGATAAGCTCAGGAGTAGAATATTCCTGGGTTCAATCCCCAGTACCACGAAAAGATAAAAATAACCAATAATAGTAATAACAGTCATTTATTCTCCTTTCCCAGAAAAAATAATTCAGAGACCAGAAAGCTAGTATGTGAATGAGTTTTTTAAAAATAAGGCAAAACAATTTCAAATATATTTTATTAAAAAAAAAAAACAGCCAGGCATGGTGGGGTGTGCCTATGATCTCAGTACTTGAGAGGTTGAGACAGAAGGATTGCAAGTTCGAGGCCAGCCTCAGCTACTTAGTGAGGCCATCCACAACTTCGTGAGACCCTGTTTCAAAATAAATTAAAAAAAAATAGGGCTGCGAGTATAGCTCAGAGGTAGAATGCCCCTGGATTTAATCTCCAGTACCGCCAAAAAAATAAGATATTATATTTGGTAAAACTTTTTAAAAAGTGTCTGTTAATTTATTACAATTCCATTTTCTCTAGTGTATTTGACAAAACAAGAAGACAATGCCACACTTATGCCAAACCTCTAATGCATTCCACAATTAATCTCCAGCCCTCTCATTCCTTCATCCAGTGGACGCTGACTGCTACCATACACCAGGTACAGTTTTAGGTCCTGAAAGTATAGGCAAAGCCCTTGTGGAGTTCATATTTTAGAAGGAAAAAGATGTATCAGATGTACAGATGTTTAGATGGACAGAGAGGCAGATGGATGGATGAATACACAGTTGGAGACACAGATAAAATAATGTGAACATCCTGGGGCCAACTGGCAGCTGTCCCCTGTAACCATGGCCTTTGTCAGCAAGCTGCTTCTGAGTTTTAAGGGGACACATGGCCCCAGGGTCTCCAGACAGCAGCACCTCTTGGCTCCTGAGCTGCCTGTGACTTCGCAGCTAACCAGCAGCCAGCAGAATGAGCAGAAGCAGGATGGATCCCGAGGCCGTTCCCCAGGAGCCGGGCGCGGAGCTCACCAGGCTGCCTGCGGCTGACCCAGCGGGCTGATGGGCTGGGCAGCCAGGCAGCCCCGAAGAGCCTGCTCTTTAGGGAGGATCTAGGGAAATGAGGCCCAGGTGATTAGGACCCTCACCCTGGATTCCTCATCTCTAGACTAAGCTCACCTGTTAGAGAAACAACCGGCATCTTGTTTTAGTTTTTGTTTGGGGGGAGTTACTGTCACTCCCTTTTGATTTTAATCTTGTATGATACCAAAATATCAAGAAAAATGAAGCAGAGAGGGGCTAGGGAGTGGCTGGAATGCGATGGCGGTGGGGCTGGGGCAGGGATGGGGGCGCAGTTCGAGTCCTGAAAGTGTGAAGGTCCGGCACCTGGTAGAGGACATGAGCAAGGTTCCAGAGTGGGGAATGTGCTCCCTGCTCGAAGCCACCAAGGAGGCTGGCGAGGCCCCCTGGACTCGCTTGCATTCCAACCCCAACAGAAGCCCTCCGCTCCAGCCTGCAGGAGCACCTCAGCTTCCAGGGCTGGGCCCTGCCGGGCTCTTCGAGAGGTCTGATGTCTTAGGCCTCTCTGTTGACTCAGCTGTGAGGTTCAGCCCACAGTGGCCCATTTCAGGATGCTCCCCCGCTCCACCAATCCAATGGCACCCATTTTATGGACCTACGTAAACTTTCTGGCTTCAAGTTAGGGTTAGGGTTACAGAGGCCAGCTAACGGCTGTGTTCTCACTAAGTGTTGCCTCTTCCTGCTTGGGTCTCCAAGATACGATTATTCATACTGTTCATTTTTACGACGAGCACCCTCTTGTTCTAAGTCTTGTATCTGTCTCTTGTCATTTTTTTTAAGATATCGCATAACAAAAAATCTTTAAGATCCCCTTTTGGTTATGATCCCTTCAAACAGAAGGTGTTTAATAAGAACCTTCTGCCTGTCGACCCCCTCACAGACCAGAATCACAATAAAGATAGCCTCATGCGTCCTGTTCCTCCCTTCGCCAGGAAGATATGAGTAGCTAAAGTATTTGGAGCTATATATAGTCAGTTGATGTCAGCTGGATGCCATCTCTTCAAAAGGCTCAGGCCCCAGCGCTTGCCAGAGCGGGACCATGCCGTCCCAGGTTCAAGGATAAAGCCATCAGGCCTCTGTGCCATCCTCCTCCATCTTCACAATCCTGCCCTGCGGGGACTCAGCCCTGCTGACAGCGCCGGCCACCAGCACGGTGAGTAGATGGCTCCCCAGAGCGTCGTCCTGGCCAGGCGTCCCAGGTTCACAGTGTGACTCACAAAGGAGCATTCTTTGCTCTAAGGGACAGCTGCCCGTGCCAAGATTAAAATGCCACCCCAGCTTGCTCTGGCCTGACCTGGTGTTGTCTTTATTCTGGGGTTTTTCTGGAGCTGATGTATGGTGATGCTGATCCCGGAAGGCCAGCTGGGAAACAGGGGGAGATTGGAATGGAGAGCAAGGGGAAGAGGCCAGGCCTCTTGCTTCTTGCTGCCTAGGGGGCATGGTGCTGATGCAGAGATAAGATGGGTCTGAGACAGCTGAGTGCCACCCCGTTCCCCAGGACATTGCCTGCAGGGGACTAGTGCCTGCCACCAAACCAGCACTGCGCTTAGAAGTCTTTCAAAGGGGGCACTCAGGAATGCATTCTCAGGAAAGGATAAAGATGCTCTCTCCCACAAGGGTGATGGGGACTCACGCCGAGTTCTTCCCGTTGCCTCAGTGATGTCCTTCATGTTTAGCAGGGAGAAGAGGCCATGCTACCACACAGCACCATGGTGAAGCAGAAGCAGCAGCAAGCCTCGGCCATCGTGCGGGAGATCCGCGGACACGGTACCCATCGCGCCCGTCCTCCCGCCGCTTGTAATCCCAGCATTTAGACGCGCCCTGAGGTTATCTGGGATCCCGTAGTGTGCTCCTTTACTGTTCTTGTGGTTCTGGGGTGACAAATCTGGAGGCTGGGGGGTGCAGAGCAGCCTGTGGTAGCCAAGCCTTTGTAGCCACCCATTCTCATTTGAAGGCTATTTTCAGACGAACAACTGCTGAAAAAGGAACGAAGCAATCTGACAGCTGATGTACATTCTGCCGGCTTGCCTGCCACAGGATCAGCTCAGAGCTCGCTCTCTCTCTCTGTCTCTGCCTCCCTCTCTCTCTCTCTCTCTCTCTCTCTCTCTCTTT
The DNA here is from genome assembly GCF_963383645.1 of Muscardinus avellanarius. Taxonomy (NCBI): domain Eukaryota; kingdom Metazoa; phylum Chordata; class Mammalia; order Rodentia; family Gliridae; genus Muscardinus; species Muscardinus avellanarius. The sequence continues at coordinate 397,870 of NC_137791.1, forward strand.
CTCTCTCTCTTTTGGACAAGTCTCATGCAATCTTGTCTTTATTGTCTACCACATGGTTGGTCTTGATTTCTTTTACCTTACATCATACACGGCATCCAAATATATTCTATTATCCTTTTTTCTTCTCAAAAGCTGTTGGTAAAAATGGAATTCACATTGATGCCTCTTTGTTATCCCTGAAGCCAATCCTCATGTGTGGTTGATTTACTGACATATTTTGTGTGCAAAATCTATTTATCATTTCTGAGAAAAAGTTCCTTTAGTATCAAAACATTGAGTCAAAATAATTTTAATATATTAGATGTAGGTACTATTCTACTTTATCCTTTTTTAAAAAATCTAGTAAATAACTCTAGAAATTATGTTCTATACCATGCATTTTGATTGTTATAAAGGAAATTCAGTTTTGCCCATGAGCAAAGGATAGCACTAATTTTAAAAGTCAAGTGGACTATCCAGACCCTTTCCGGGCTGACGCCAGCATGCCAGACGTGTTTTGGAATGTTCAGAGCCCTCTATTGCTCCTCTGTGGCCAGGAATGCAGCCCTTTGCCACAGCGATCCTGGGACCTAGGTTGGGGCCTTGTAAGGGCAGCTGGTAACTTGGGCTTAGGGCAGTGTTTTCCTATTGCACCTTCGTAAAGTGAGCTGAGCAGAGCCCGCAGGAGGGTCTACATGCCTCCCACACAATGCACGTGTGTCCCAAGGACCAAGATGTTGGTTTTGCTTTCTATTTTCTGCAGTATAAAATCATCCTACTGGATTCAACGTGGTCCTTACATTTTTACCATGATATCAAATTAGTTTAGAATAAAATAAGAATAATTCTGAACTAGACTCCAGGACTGAATTTGTACCAATCCAAAGTTCCAAACTCTCTGCTTCATTTAAATTTGTATGCATTGTTGTATTTCCTGGTTCAAGTAGTTTACTTGAAACTGTTTGTATAGTTTTCCTGGTCAATAAGACAAAAAAAAAATCAGATCCTTACTTGACTTCAAAACTGAATTGTTTACCTTAATTGCTTAGATTTTCAGTAAGTTACCTTAAAATCACAGCATGATCTCAAGTCAATCTGCTTAGTGCATTCTTGGCTTAAATCATGGGTTCTGTTTTGTGTTGCCCTGGCCTAGACTTACAAGGGTATGAATGTCTTCTTTATAACAATAGCTACTGATTTTATGATATGCAAAAAATATGATTATATCTCAAGGGGTAAAAATCCCTCAAAACTACTGCCTCATCTCCAGGGAATGTGGGTCATGAAAAGCCCGGCGAGTCCACCCTGCCCCCGAGGGTGACTCAGGGGTAATCAGGCTTGTCCCAGGTGAAATAGCTGTGGTACCTGATGGAGTCACTCAAATATTTAGCTCTCCTCCTTTGTCTCCTCTGACACTGCACTCGGAGCATCACTGCGCATGCACTGCGCCCTCTTGTCTGAGGATGCAGAAATGAGACATGCCTTCAGAGAATCAGGTGAGGCTATACCTCCAAACTTACAAACACATACAGCAGTCAACATAGGCATGATTTAAGACAAAGCCGGCAGCTATTTGACCTTAATACTAAAACAAAGTAAATTCAATTTGGTTTGGATCAAATCGAATGGCAAGGGGTATTTTCAAGCCCTGAAATCCCCCTCCCACCTTGTGCATCAGGAGGTTTTCTTCAGTGATATAACTCGTTTATTTCTTTTTTCTTTTTTCTTTTTTGTGGTACTGGGGATAAAACCCAGGGGCTTTCTACCTCTGGGCTATACTCCCAGACCTATTTTATATTTTGTTTGGAAGCAGGGTCTAAGTTGCTGAGAGCCTCACTAAGTGGCTGAGGCTGGCTTTGAACCTGCGCGATCCTCCTGTTTCAGCCTCCCAAGTACTGGGATTACAAGCGTGCGCCACCATGCCTGGCTAACTCGTTTATTTTTTATGATCACATTCTAAGAACTTTTAGCCCAGAGGAGAATGCAGTGGCTCAGCAATGAGCCGGCTAAGCCTGCATCCTCCAAACACCAGGTGGGAGCTCCTTGAATTCCTGTGAGGGAGAGAGGAGAGTCGGCGAGTCTTTGAGGGGAGTCAGTAGGAAAACAGAAGCTTCAAGGGGAAGCTTCTGTTCTGATCACCATGCCGTCAGAAGGAGAAACAACCTCAGAGATTTGCGGAGAAGTTCTTTCCTGTAGACTGGAGGGGTAACTGGATAGGGTGAGTTTTCAGAAGGTAGGCAGCTCCCAGTTCCTATCAACCACGCCCCACGCTATGACCCATTATGATTTGCTGTCAAGCTATGTACCAGAAGCAAAGCTACCGCGCGCCCAACAAATAACTGAGAAAGTGTCCCCAGGCGCCAGGGCTCTCCTCTCAGAGAGCCAGAACCGGGCTGAGTGACCCAGAGTCGAGCCGGCCTTGCATCCTTGATAACCTGTTTATCACCCTTGTTTTCTCGGATGCCTTTCCCACTTGGATACACCCTAGGTTAGGTATACGTCCCCAGAACAGTAGCGGGTGCATGATTTAATGTGTGTGATTCAACACATTGATAATCTTACTTCTTTTTCTTTTTGGTGTGGTACTGGGGTTCCTGGAAACCCTTCTACCTCCGGGCTACACTCCCAGACCTATTTTTATACTTTTTTTTTGAAACAGGGTCTCTTAAGCCAGGGCGGCTGGCTTCGAACCTGCGTGATCCTCCGTCTCCGCCTCCCAAGTGTGGGGATTACAAGCGTGTGCTACCACGCCCGGCCAATCTTCTTAAATGCTCATAGCCTTCTCTAATCCAGCCACCATCCTACTGACAGGTGACTCTGGGTTACCATGGCAGCTCCAGCCTCCGTGCTCCTCAGGATCCCAGCCACAGTGGCTGTCATCTAGCAAACGCTCTGATGAACGGCTGAAAAGCCTCGAAACATGCTTTGCCATTGTCTGCTCGCAGCTTCATGGTGGAGACTGCAGCAGTCCCTTAAGTCAGCCTTGCAGAGCACCCGCCTAGAAACGGCGCAGAGGGGATGGAGTTAAGACAGGCAGAAGATGAGCTGGGTGTGTGCCGGGTGCTGACTGAGCTCAGCGGTAGCTGGTGCTTCAGAGGAGCTTCAGATGCAGGGGAAGGTCCCGTGCCCTGGGGAGGGGCTCCATCGTCTGCACCTGGGCCCTGGGAGGCTTTTTGTGTGTTTTGGTTTGTTTGTGTTTTTCTCCTCATGCCTAGTGAGCAGCTTTCCCAAAGAACTGGGCAGATTATTTGTGTAGTTTCAGGAAGAGAGTTTGGCTTTGTGGTCTGAAAACAGGAAGCCCAGGTTCTAAATGGAGTGCTGTTTATGGAACCAGGAGCCTGGGTTCCAGGCTGGCCTCAGCATGCTCAGCAAATAAGAGGCTCTCTGACTCTCCAGCCCCTGATTCTAATTCCCTGAGCTGGAGCCAAACAACGGTGACTTGAGTTTCCCTACTAGTAACGAAGGAAATGGTAATATCAGCATGATTTACGTTATGCAAGGGCCTTTGGAAAACTAGAGGGAAGGTCTAGAGTTTCAGATGAAAGATTATGTGATGGCCTGTTGTACTTCCCTCTATGAGCAGAACTTAAACTGGTCCATCAAATCCTCAACGTCAAACGACAGATGCCAGGAAGGCCTTACATGTCTCACGTCAAATATTAAAAGGGGGAAAGAAGAAGAATTCGGGGAACAAGTTTGTGAGTTTTCTTTCATTTGATTTGACCTTTCCCATTAGCTTTCTCATAACCCCAAGGAAAACTAGAGCCAGGAAAGCTTGAATGTTTTATTTTGAAACTCGTGCACAGCTACATCTTGTGAAATTGTAGATCCTACAACTGAGCAGCCAACCGTAACACGGCGCTGCGGAGAGCTCGCCTGAGAGAACCGGGCTGTACCCAGAGTCGAGCCGGCCTTGCATCCTTGATAGCCTGTTTTATTACCCTTGTCTTCTGGATGCCTTTCCCACTGGATATACCCTAGGTATACGTCCCCGGAACAGTAGCGGGTGCATCATTTACTGTGTGTGATTCAACACATTGATAATTTCACTTCTTAAATGCTTATAGAAGCTGGGCATGGTGGCGCATGGCTGTAATCCCAGTACTTGGGAGCCTGATATGGAAGGATTGCAGGTTCAAAGCCAGTCACAGCAATTAGCAAGACTCGCAGCAACCTAGCAAGACTGTGTTTCCAAATAAATGATAAGATAAAATAGCTTGGAGGTAGAATGTCCGTGTGTTGTAACACACACACACACACACACACACACACACACACACACTGCTTATAGATTTATGCAGCTCTTAAATTGTAATGTTTTCTTCAATGGAAAAGTTTTGAAAACTTTTTGAGTGAATCTGAGAACTCAAACAGAGACAAAGATTCGTGAAGGCAAATTGAAGATGCCCAGATGGGTTTCAAAATCTTTTTTATCTAGAAAAACATATCAACAGGTTTTTTTTTTTTTTTTTTGTGTGTGTGTGTGTGTGTGTGTTACTAGAGATGGAATCCAGGGGCATTCAACCTCTGAGCTACACCCTCAGCCCTATTTTTAAATTTTTTATTTTGAAACAGGGTCTCACTGAGTTGCAAAGAGCCTCACTAAGTAGCTGAGACTGTCTACAAACTGTGATCCTCCTGTCTCAGCCTGGTATTACAGGTATGCACCACCAAGCCCAGCTCAGCAAAACTTTTATATAAAAAAAAAAAAAAGAACCTTTACAGGCATTTTTCAACATTGCAGCCTGGGCCTATTTTTTGCATTATTTGTAGTATTTATATGTGTCACATTATTTAATAATGTATATTTTGGGGCTATTACTCTAGCCACACAAGCCACTTGTCTGTAAACTGGCAGGAGAGTCCTATGCAAGTACAGGCAGAAGTTCTACCTCAATATGGCTTCTTTGTGAGTGTGTGTGGTACTGGGAATAGAACCCAGGGACATTCTAACCCCAGCCCTATTTTTTATTCTTTATTTTGAAACAGGGTCTCACTGAGTTGCAAAGAGCTTCACTAAATAGCTGAGGCTGGCCATGAACTATAATCCTTCTGTCTCAACCTCCCAAATGCTGGGATTACAAGCATGTGTTACACACCTGGCTTTCAATATGGCTTCTAAGTGAAGTCAAAAGTCCACCCACAGCTAGGTGTGGTGGTGTATACCTGTAATCTCAATACTTGGGTGGCTGAGACAGGAGGGTCGCAGGTTCAAGACCAATTTCAGCAACTTAATGAGACAGACTTTCAGTAACCTAACTAGACCCTGTTTCAAGATTAAAAAAAAAAAAAAGAAGGGCTGAGAGTATAGCTCAGAACTAGGATGCTTCTGAGTTCCATTCTGGGTAACACACACACACACACACACACACGCCCACTCTCAGGCAAATAAACTTTGCCAGCTCCCCTCTGATGACTCCATGCTTTCCGTCAGAACCGAGGCTTCCCATCCATCGTGGGAAAACCATTCTAAAAGATCTTGTGCCCTGCTGCAACTGTTTGTAAGTGGCTATATTTATGAACTACGGCTTGGATTCACCAATATAACTAAAGTTCTGGGCCACTATCCATGACACAAGTGGGAAGGTATGCTTAGCATTATTATTTCCAACAGATGATCTAATGCCACACAGGCAGCCTTCTAAGCCACGAGGGCAGGGATACGTACCTCATTTATCAAGCATACGATTAACCACCATTAGGACCCTATGCAGGCTTGTCAGTAAAGGCCAGGGGACAGCTGGACTTAGAACCACGTGCTCAGTGGACAGCAGTCTCTACTGGCAGGTCATCTAAAGTTAGGGATCCTCCTGCTTCAATGACATCATAAATCTATTTAAAAGGGGAGGGAGGGATGGAAGGAGTCTTGGAAAATTTGGTTGATGTCTTCGGCTGCCTGCTTGTGCCAGTAGTGTGCTGGTAAATATTTAGCAACTGGTTCTCCAGGGAGAAAAATGTCTTGACTTGTAGTTTACCCATTTCTGTGGTGTAAATACTCCCACTGTGGCCAACTCCAAGCTACTGCCATGGAGGCACTAAATACAGAACTGGGTGAGAGGTGCAGCACCACAGCACTACCTGGGTACTGCGAGAGGAATACACAGTATTACCATAGCATTCCTGCCACACAGATGTGCTCGGCGTGGCCACAGGCACAGAGAGAGTATTAGCAAGGAGCAAAAGAATTGTAAGCCAAAGCTTTTGAGTATGTGTGACTTAGCTGGTAACAGGATTTGTTTCATGATTAAGTTTCTACAATTTAATTTTAGTGATGGTGTGTCCCTGTGTGTAACTACTGTCTTTAAGAGTTCTTGAACACTGGTCAGTTAATTCTTGTGAACCAGTATGAGCGCTAGCTCTGCTCCAGCTCTCACTGGACCTATCTATCGGCCATAACCTCTACGCCGAGGCATCCGAACCCTCCAGACAGCAGTGGAGGCCAGCCCGCACAGGGAGCAGAAGGAGCCCGGCTCGGAGAGGTGCAGGAGGACTGGCTCACAGGGGCTTCTCTTTTCCCTCTGGCCCACCTCTTGCTCTGGTGGCATGGGTGCACCAGTGACGCTGGGTCTTTCCAGGTGTCTGTGTCTGCCCAGTCCCGCCATTGAGAGCAGGTATAAGCTGCAGCTCCTTCTGCCCATCTGTTCCTAGCGGTGGCTTGAGGGATGCTGTAGTCCTGTGTGAGAGGAACCCAGAGGCAGCCTGCACCCGGGTGAGCACGTGTTTAATACCTCTTCTCCCTCTGCCAGAAGACCTTCCCACTAGCTCTTCCTTATAGCTCCAATTTTAATGCGCATTTTGGATTCAAGTCAGTGAGAAGAGCTTGAGAGAAACCCTATCAATTATGATGCTGTTAGCTGGACATGACTGAAAACCAGAAACCAACAAGCTTAAACGATCGGGACATGGGTGGGTTGGCACAGCCGAGAAGTTCAGAGACCCACAGGCCTGCCTCCAGCAGCTCCGGGCCGCAGTCCCTGCTCCGACCTCCCGGGCAAGCGCCCCCCCAGAGTGGGATTCTGGATTTCATCTCCACCAAGGGCTCGCCAGTGGTTCCCAGGGACACACTTCTTTGTTCACAAGCAGGAAAAGGTGCGTGTCTGCACACTCGCCAAGGACGGAGCTTCTGCTCACTCCCGTGGCCTTGCCAGGTCCCATCCCTACTCCAGGATTAATTACAGAGGAAGTCAGCTCCCATCATACACAGCCTGGACTGTAGATCCCAGGGGCCAGAGAGACGAGTGCGCCTTGGCCACGCGGCTGTCTTAGAACCATTGGATAAGTCGCTAAGGCTGAGAGCCTTCCTCAGGAAGAGAGAAATCAGATGAAAACAAGTGCTCAGTGTTGTCTTGGGTGTCTCAGCTTGCACTTATCCCCTAACTTGACATTGAGAGTTGACAGAGGGGCATGATCAGTGCCTTCTGCTTGCTAGCCCTTCTATTTTTTAATGCAGCTGAAATGACTGGAAGAGCTGGAGTTAACAGCAGAAGGAGGGGCAGGGGAGGGAAGTGGTACACCTGCTCTGACCCCCGTGAAGGCCGCTGGGCTTTCACAGAAGGAGAGACACGGGCTGTCTCTGCATTGTGTGGTGCTCAGCTCTCTGCAGGGTTTCTGTGTCCTGAAAATATCCCATTAGGAAGGTTCTTCAGGAAAAATACAATCCTTGTTTTAAAACATTATTATTTGTAGTATGGAATTACTATATGACGCAGAAAGCGTAATTCTAGAAAAGGTTTGCTAGATGAAATTCTGGCCTTTGATAATCCGCATTAGCATCCTATTCTCTCTCTCTCTCTCTCTCTCTCTCTCTCTCTCTCTCTCTTTGCTAATTGAATCCTTTTCAGATGCACTTAGAGACAGACTCCTCTTTTCCCGCTGATATTTGTACTGAATAGTGTTACTACTGGAAGGAGAGAAGTACTTATAGTATCACCTTCTAAGTAATACTGTGTCTCTGGGGTTTTTTATGGTCTAAAAGGCACTTGCTATTTTGATTCTAAAATCAAAAGGTTGAAATAGTCCTTTCCTGTAACATTGCCTAGTATGTTAGCAGATACTCATAGACACGCTGAAAAATAACCCGAGGATATGCTTCAAGTCTCAGCCCCTGGCAGCCTCTGGGACTCCTCCGCCTGACTCCCGCACTGCGATGGGGCTCTCCGCTGGGCTCTGTGGCCAGGAGGGCTGAGCCCAGATCTTTGTGTGGTGTTTGCTGGGAGTGGCCATAGCCGGGATGTCTCTGCCCTGCTAGGCTGCTCCTGCTTCTCCCATCCTTGCTAAGGAGAGCTACCTGTTGTTGGAGCTTTGTCCACGACAAGCGGACAAGCTTCTCTGGCCCATTGGCTTCTTGGCCTTCAAGTCTGAGGCAAGGATAGCCCAAGGGAAGCCTAGAGAAGCCGCTGCTGCCGCGTGGGCCCGTGGCCCTGGGTCCCAGCACGCCTGCCTTCCCCATTATTCAGTCTTCATATTCAGTCGTACTTATAGATGTGTAGGGGAACTATGTCTACTCCATCTTCCCACAAGTACAAGTCTTGATGTCAGGGGTTTTATGATTAATGGAGTTCTTGTCAGCATGATTTGTAAGTAAACATGTAAGTAAACTGACTTTCTCAAAGCAAAATGGGGAGAATTTTGTTTTACCTAAACACTACCAGAAGCCTAGAATTACATTTACTATGTCAGATCCTCTAAGAATATTACCTTAATCCCTCAAAATAATTATTATTCTCCTAACGACCCACTTTATCTCCCTTTGCATTCAACAGCAGGCTTTGGTGGGTTATACAGAAATGTATTCCTGATTGAAGTAGAGGAGCTGCATCTCTTTTGGACTTTGGAAAAGCTCCTTTGTGCTAGAAACAGAAAATGCCCCTTGTTTCCTGATCATCCCCACACTTAAGAGAGAGGGGACGCAGACTAAACCTAAGGGAGCCCAAGCCCTTAGGCAGACGCGAGTCAGTGTGGCGGGCCCACGGGGAAGGCGCAGATGAGAAGCTAGACTTGGCCTTCTAGGGAAGGGATTTGCAGTGTGGCCCTTAAGGGGGTCAGGAAGGAAGTCTCCTCGGTCCTGACCACTGTCCACCTGCCTGTCAGAGCTGCTTGGTGGCGGGAACAGAATGACCAGTGTCCTGACCACATCTGGGAGATGGATCCGGATGGGTGGGAGGGCTCAAGCCAATACCTCAATACGTGGGGAGAAAAACAGGGCTTATTAATCATGGCCCTGAGGTGGTGCAGCTCGAAAACTCACTAAAGGCTGACCCATGAAGCTGTGTTGATGGTGAGGGTGGCTGGCCCGGACTGGATTCGCCTTCCCGGGTGCCTGGCGTTGTGACATGTGGGCTAACCAGGCATCTTATTTAATTCTCCTGTCAACCCTTCGAAGTAATTATTACTACTGTTGGCCACACCTGGAGATAGGGGAGTGGAGGCCTCGACAAAATAAGCTGCAGTCCTCCCACCCTGCAGTTAGAAAGAGGTGGAGCCAGGATTTCCCCCGAGGCTGCTCAGGCAGCTCTACGGCGGCTCAGGGAGGACCGGCCAGGCTGGCGGCGAGGCTTAAACACGTGTGTGCACTGTTCTACAGCTGTAGACGGGATGGACCTGGGCAAGAAAGTCAGCGTGCCCAGAGATATCATGCTGGAGGAGCTCTCCCACCTCGCCGACCGCGGTGCCAGGCTGTTCAAGACGCGGCAAAGAAGATCCGACAAGTACACCTTTGAGAACGTCCAGTACGAAACCAGGGCGCAGATCAACGTAGGTATCACCCCACCGCGAGGCGCCTCCAGGGCCAGGTGGCCAGGCGCACCGCCGGCTCTGCACACGAGCACGTCTGCCTTACTTCATTCTAGTAGGGATTTTTTTTAAACTGATAACGAACAGCTTAGGTGGGTAAACAGAAGTATTGTGTATGATATGAGTGTGCTTTTAGTTCAACAGGGACTTTGTGAGCTTGTGTATTCCGCTCCTGGGAGGGACCTGTTCTAAGAGGAGGAGAGGGAGCAGGGATCTGTGGTACGGAAAGTTTCCCTTTTATCACCACTGGTCAGGGTTTGAGATGGAAACACTTCCCAAGCGCAGAGTGAGGACACGCACTCCGCTGCCAAGCCTCCCGTCCGCGCGTCCCTCGGGTTCCCCTCCAGAGCAGTGAGTCTCGTCCTCCAGGGAAGTCGGTGCCGACAACCGGCAAACCAACACGGGGGTGCTCCTTGGACGGAGATCTCCTCCACTGAAATCCAAGAAGCAACAGGTTAATTAAGATCTCTCGTACACACTGAATGTTACATGCACTTAAACTACCAGTCAGAGCAATTGCCGAGGAGGAGTTCACCTAGAAAGTCAGCCATTAGATGTAGGCGTGAGAAATCCAAAGCAGTAGTACTCTCACCCTGAACCTGCAGAGAACAGGGCCCTCGCCCAGGACTTGTGTGGAGACAAGTCTTCTTTACTAAGGGCTTCTTCCTGTAGCTGCGGAAGGTCTGTAAGTTTACTTCAAATTTAAACTTGAAAGCTTATTAGCTGCCATTACTAATAAGTTGTTTTGATTAAAGAGCCCACTTCTTTATGACAGGACTGATTTTTACTAAGTTCTTTTACTAGAATTACTAAAACAAACATAGAAAATGATATCCATACCCACCACCAACAAAATTTTATTTATTCCCCCAATTTCTATTTCCCTTGCTCTGCTTACTGATTAGTAAACATTGAGAGAACATTTTAAAACATTTTTCTTGTATATTTAATTTATTTTTTATTTTTTTAATTTACTTTTTAATTAAAAAAGAGAACATTTTAAATGAACATCTGAGGGAACCGGAGCTGCAGCATGAACTTTCATTGATAAAGCTCTTACCCACTATGCATGAGGCCTGGGTTCAATCCCCAGAACTGCCAAACAATGACAAAAACAGTAAATGAAAAGCATAATTTCACACTCAGGAGCATCCTTTAACACCCGCAGATTAAGCCTAGCTATAATTGTGAATTCAGCTCGCCACCAATCATCCCCAGCCACAGCGTTTACATTCGTGAAGGATGGTCCTCACTTGGAATCACCGGTAAATGTGTTACGTTACCTGTAATTATGCACAGCGGTCTCTTATCAGATAACACTGCTGGCTTGCACAGCAGGATCATCCCTTCTCCAGCTGATGGAGTCTGGTTATGTCATCACTTCCTGGCAACAGAGAAGACCTTTGGGGTAGAATGAGTGGTTCAGGGCAAGGCTTGAAAAATCACCTACCTGTCTAGACATAGGAGGGAGGGAGTCATGCCAGTTCTCACGACCACCACCTAGCTGTAGCTCTTACAATATTCTAGCTCCAGTTCTGTGGGAAGGAACTGTGAGACCCAAAATGTCCTCGTGAACACAACACATTCGCTCATCAGCTGTGTCTCTGGTGGCTGACAGTGGTCTTAGGGCCTGTGGCTAAGTGTTCTGGTTAATCATACAATGTGTAAGAATGTCTAAGTTAGTGGTGGTGCGCTTAAGAGGCTGAGACAGAGGATTACAGGTTTGAAGCCAGCCTCAGCAACTTAGCTAGACCCTCTGCAAGAGCGAGGTCCTGTTGCAAAGTAAAAGAAATAAAATAGGGTTGTAGCTCAGAGGTTGTAGCTCAGAGGTAGAACACCCCTGGGCTCAACCCCCAGTACCACACATAAACATGTCTCAAGAATTTTTCACTATGCCTAGGAAATTGGGCACTAAATGAAGAAAATAGCTCCAAACAGGCATAGTAAAATAAACAATTAAGTACTGATAAGTAACCTGGAACAAGAAACAATAGTAAAGTATGCAATGAAGTTTTATTGCATAGACTTGCATAATATACTCTGAAGTCCGCCAAAATTTCCTCTCTTCTTTAGAAAGAAGAAAGTAACATTCCAGGAACTGTGTTGACTGAGTTAAGCAACAACATAATAATGGAGACTGAAGACCATCCTGGGGCCATTAGGAGGGGCTGCGGCTGAGCCACATGGCTGGGGCCGCCCTCCTCCCCCAGCCCTGGTATCTGGAGCTGGGTGAAGAGTTTCTTTAGCTCCCTGGGTTTCTTCTCTCCTCTGTCAAGTACGGGTAGGGACTCAAGTGTTCTGGAAGGGGCCTCTGGCTTGAATAGCCGGTGTTCTCTGACCGTGACTCTCAAAGCTGCCTGCAGTAAGTCATTGTGGAGGACAGCAAGCCCACCGCATGAGGACGCCTGTACTCTGCCCGGGTGCTGGTGCAGCGTGGAAACTGCCAGCGGGAGGGGGTCTAGAAAAGCTACTGCGTACAGGTCTGTCTCCATCCAGCCATTGTACTTTTGGCAAATATTTATCGGGTGCTTATCAAGTTCTAGATATTATGCTAGAAGTTCAAAAATGAATACACCCAGCTTTGTCCAGTGGCCAAGAGACCAAATAGCACAGCTAGAGAACAACTACTCACCTGCAGCCCAGTTCTTAGATGGTCTTTATAGGACTTGGGTTGCATGAGCCTAGTTTATTGGTTATATTTTCTGGAACACACTTTTACTGCTTCCCTTGAGCTGTAGAAATCATGATCAAAATAATGATTTAACTCATCTTTATACTTACTTTATTATAATGTTTAGGACCTCATATAGATGAAAGCTATAAACTAAATTCCTAATGAAAATACTGCTTGTTCAAATATTAAGTATAATTTAAACAACAACAACAAGACTATGTGAGGGCAGCTCTGAGCTTACTCTAACCCTGAGGGAGCCTGGAGAATCCAAGCCGCATGTACTTCCTGTGACATAGCAAACAGGAAGCGTGTGTTCTTAAAAAGTGGAGAGACACTGCTTGAGCATGAGCCAGTTTTGAAGGACTACTTCATAGACAGAAGACAAAAAGAAATGGATAAAGAAAATAAACATTCGAGGAAAGGTAAAATAGAAGAGTGAGTCAAGATAACTAAAACTTGGCCAGGCATGGTGGTGCACGCTTGTAATCCCCGTGCTTGGGGGGCAGAGACAGGAGGATCGTGCAGGTTCGAAGCTAGCCATGCTGGCTTAAGAGACCGTTTCCAAATAAAATATAAAATAGGTCTGGGAGTGTAGTCCAGAGGTAGAAGGGTTTTCAGGAACCCCAGTACCACCAAAAAAAAACACAAAAAACAAAAAACAAACAAAAAACCACTAAAACTGTCTTCACACATCACTGTAAAAAGATATCATATTTCTCAAAGTCTCTAGAAATTTAAATAATACTGGGTAAAAGGAAAGTGTACTATAAAATTAATATTGAAATAAGAGCAAACTGAATATATGTGTATTTGTTTTGTTAAAAATATAACTTCTATGTATTTGGCACAAAGGATAAAGCAAACAAAAATCCCACTTTTATTCTTATTGATATTTAACGTGATTTTTAAGATATTATGATACATTGATATATGTGTTTTGACTTACATGTTTAGTATTCTATTTAACATTTAATGTGTCATGACATGTTGATGTATGTGTTTTAATTTACATGTTTATAACTTATAAGATATTGTTCTAGTCTTACGTGTATTGTAGGGTCAACAAATATCAAAAGAAATACATTTTCTTTGTCTTTCCCACTTTTCCAAAGGGAGTCGCAGATGACGACAGTGCATTGTCGTCTAAAGCTTTTGTGGTAACTGAAGTAAGCTGCACCTAGCCATTACAGGCTTCCTTTGTATTCTTAGCAAATAATAGAGGTTTGAGTGTCTCGTGATAATTGGTGACTAACCCCACGAGTTGATTTTCCTGTTGGGCCCTAATCCCCAGGAAGAGGTGACGGAAGGCTAGCATTACCATTCTTGAAAATTAATGTAGGTGGAGTGACCTGTAAGTCTGGATGGAATTCATTTCAGAGGCACAGTCTAGGAACTTAGACAAGCTAATGCCTAAGCCAGGCGCGGTGGTGCACGGTTGTAATTCCAGTACTCGGGAGGCTGAGACAGGAGGCTCACGGGTTCGCCGTCAGCCTTAAGTACTTAGTGAGGTCCTCCACAACTTAGCGAGACCTTGTGTCAAAATAAAGAATAAAAAATGGGCTGGGAGTGTAGCTCGGAGGTGGAATGACCCTGGGTTCCCTCCCTAGTGCCACACGCACACAAAGGTAATCCTTTATCCGTTCTCCATAAAACTTTCTATGTTTATCTCAGCTGCCTTTTTATTCACAATTAAAGTCGGCAGGAACTTTCTACTGTTTTTTTATAAAGTAGTATAGGTTCAAAAGTTAAAAAAAATACTAAGCTAGTCAATTAAGTCAAATACTCAAGATAGCTCTAAATTCAAACTGGAAAATGTAAATTTATGTCTATATGCATATGTGAAAGTTCTTTATCCTTAGCAATCAAGTACTAAACATGGTCTAGTGTAACATAATCTTAGATCTGCCGTGACTTACTTAGTCCTACTCTGATGGAGGGCTGCTGGTGAAGAAAGTAAAAGAACAAAGGGTTAGATTTGGACCGCTGATCTAAGAGCCTGTGTTCTGAACAGACAAAGATTAGCATGAGTGTAACAGGCCCGAGGGAGGCTGGAAACAAGGTCAGCTCTGTCCCCCTGCTCCTATCCTGTGAGGCTCTCAACATACAAACTTATGATATATATATATTTGTGGTACTGGGGTGGAACCTGGAACCCAGGGGCTTTTCTACCTCTGGGCTACACTCCCAGACCTAGTTATATTTTATTTGGAAACAGGGTCTCACTAGGTTGCTGAGAGCCTCACTAAGTAGCTGAGGCTGGTTCTGAACCTGTGCCATCCTCCTGGCTCAGCCTCCCAAGTGCTGGGATTATAATCGTGCACCACCACGCCCAGCACTTTATGATATTTGACTTTTAGGACAAATGCATTTTTATCACCAAACTTCTATAACATTAGATAAGTTTTAAAATGTAAAGGTATCTTTTACCATAAAATCCATTAAGTATAGGAATAAAACAATATCAGCAAATATTTTCTATATATTTTTCACATGTAAAAGAAGTCAATATTGGTCTCTGCCATGCTCGCCAATAAATTTTTCTTCCTGAATTTGAGTTTACATACTTCTTTTCAAAATAAACACATGCTATTTTTCATATGAATTTAGATAATATTTTGCTAAGAGGACAAGGCCTACCTACCCATATTTCTGAGGATATAACCTACTAAAACGTCTATACACTACTACAACGTCTATTTTTCTCTCACTAAATGCAAACTGAATGCTTTTAAGGTGGTCTATTATTGCTTCAAGTAAGTATTAATTACAATTAATGAATAATGATATAACTCACTTAAGACGAGAGACAGTGTCTCTTTTTAGCACTTTATTTCCTAAAAGCCACAAAGTCTTCCTTCTATAAATGCACTCAGCTTGAAGTACAAAGGGTTTTTCTGTTCATTTGGTATGTATGGCTGTTGTTCAAATTTCATATTAAACTTTAAAACTTTCTACAGACATCTAATCAAAGCCCAACTATAAAATAAAGTGTGAATGTGAGGACCCCCAACAAATGTGTAGCCGACGTGCTCTCTTAGATTAGCGCGTTCAGAGTTAGATATATCTAACTCCCAGGGAATCTGTGGTGGGCAATTATAATAGACGTGGAGCACCAGGCGCAGAGCCACGCAGAGCGAGGGTCAGTTGCTGGGGCTTGCATCGCTACTCGGGTTGTCATCATGACAGATCTGAGGGTGGTCTCGGGCGAGTCTCTGACCGAATGCCCGACCCGACCTTGGCGCACACAGTGCTGGGCCACTGGAGGCCGGGCGGCATGGGGGCTGTAAGTTCTAGGTGTGCAAATGAGCGTGGCGCTTCTGTTAGCACACCTCGCGTTCCGGATGGTCAGTGTCCTTTAATTCCATGCAGCACAGCCTCACCATGCAGAATGGGGAAGTGGACAGCATCGGCATGGAAGGCGGCTCCCAGCAAGCCCCCACAACGCCCCCCAACACCCCGGATCCACGAAGCCCCCCAAACCCAGACAGCATCGCTCCAGGTAACACCCCGCACTGACGGCGCAGCGACGCTGCCGTGGCATAATGATACGCCTGGTTACCCGATATTTAATGAACGCCGAAGTTAGGGCTGGTAACGTGGAGGTCAAATCAAAGCCAGGAACAGGAATGCAGAGCCTGCAGCCTACGGGAAGAGCCTGGAGGGACGCGGCCTTCAAGTTTCAAGCAGAGAAAGGAAGCAGTCAGCGGAGGTGGCCAGGAAGTAGAAGGGAATATCCATGAAAGAATGAAGGGGCTGGGGGCAGGGCCAGTGTCTTGGTGTACAGAGACCCCGTGCATGGCGAGAGAGAAGGGAACTGAGACCATTTTAGAGACAGAAAGTGCAGTGGAAGTAAGGCATGGGTGAGTAGGTTTTTTGGGGGCATGGGTCTGGGGATGGAGCCCAGGGGCATTCCACCTCTGAGCTACGACCCCAGCCCTATTTTTTATTCTTTATTTTGAAACAGGGTCTCACTGAGTTGCAGAGGGCCTTACTAAGTAGTAGCTGAGGCTGGCCTCGAACCGTGATCATCCTGTCTCAGCCTCCTGAATGCTGGGATTACAAGCGTGCGCCACCACGCCTGGCTTTTCTTTCTTTCTTTTTTAAAATGTACTTTCATTGGTGCATTGTAGGCACTTATCATAATGCAACTCAAAGTGGCAGAGACACACCTGAAGGGATCTTGAGGAACAGAGTGAAGAGCGCCAGGGCACAGTGTGGGCCTGAGTGGGCTCGAGCCTCTGTAGGCCATCAGGGACTTGAGGTGGGGGGACCGCAAAGTGCCTCTGAGGGTCTGCGGAGAGGGGGAGACCCGTCTTCACTGCTGGGTCCCCGAGCCTGCGCCACAAAAGGCACTGAGCCCATTTTTAAATGAGTTCTTTGTGGAATCTAAAGTCTACTGTAAGTTAGCGTAACTTATGTTCACTGCTTTAAAAAAGTTAATTGAACGGTTTTAACTGAACAAATCTGTATTCAGGAAGTAATGGAGAAAATAGCACTTGGAAGAGTCAGACATTAAGAAAAGTAGTTTCTTGTTTTAAATCCCGGAAAGTGGAGCTTTTCCAGTGTCTGGCCCTTTCAGAGTGCTGTTTATAGAGGATTATGCAGAGGATGAATCCGTTGTGCCTTTGCCCCCACAGGAAGGCTTACGCTGGTGAGATGCTCGCTGTGGCTAGTTCTCTACAGCTCTGTGTTTATGATGTTTGCTGTACTTTTCCAAAGGCTATTCTGGACCACTGAAGGAGATTCCTCCTGAAAGATTCAACACCACGGCCGTCCCCAAGTACTACCAGTCTCCCTGGGAGCAAGCCATCGGTGGTGACCCTGAGCTCCTGGAGGCCTTGTACCCCAAACTGTTCAAGCCAGAAGGGAAGGTGGAGCTGCCTGATTACAGGAGCTTCAACAGGTAACTCTGCCATCGGGCACACTGTGGCATGCAAATCCACCATGACACTGAACCTCTGGTAGGAAAAAGCTAACAAGGTCTAAATAGAAACACAGGACACCTTCCAAGGTTGGGCAAAGAAAGACTCACTTCTGCGATACTGCTAACATTTTAAACTTTGTTGGAGAACAATTCAGAAGCTCCTCCTATAATATCAAGATTATCCCTGACACTTTAAAAATGTTTTAATAATTTCTAATTCAAAGACTGATGTTAGCTTATGTGTTGCTCCTGACGATGCTGTTCAAAAACTTCAGAAATGAGTCGGGCATGGTGGTGCACACTTGTAATCCCAGGACTTGGGAGGCTGAGACAGGAGGATTGCAGATTTGAAGCCAGCCTCAAAAACTTAGTGAGGCCCTCTGCACGTTAATGAGACCCTGTTTCCAAGTAAAAAATAAAATCAGGCTGGGGGTTTACTTGGAGGTAGAATGTCTCTGGGTTCAATCCCCAGTGCCACACACATAAAAAAATTTTTTTTAGAAACAATTTACACACAGGATTAGGAGAATTACCATGTAACTTTAGGTTCCAATTAATTACTTGTAGACTTTAGGCCAGATTAAAGGTAACCTGGAAATGTAATGGTCCAAGATTCCAGCACATGTACAAATAAAAATGTATGCTACTAAGGATATGTCCTAATAATATCTGTAGAATAATTTACATAATAGGCATTTACTTTCCCTGTTACTAATTTTTAATAATTTTCATAGGAATTATGGATATTTTTAATGATTCATAATTGACACTTTAATCACATGGTTTTTGTGTGGGGCTAAAATATTTCCAATAAGCTGTCTCATATCCACAAGAAAAGCAAGAGTATAAATCAGCCTAGTTAAAGTACACATGCAGAGACAGAGTATTGCTTTATTTTTAAAATTTTTTTAGCTCTGAGAATTGAATACAAGGACATTCTATCTCCAAGCTACACCCTTAGCCCTTTATTTATTTATTTATTTATTTATTTATTTATTTATTATTTTTGAAATAGGGTCTCTCTAGGTTCCTGAGTGACTCATTAAGTCGCTGAGGCTGGCCTTGAACCTATGATCCTCCTGTCTCAGCCTCCTAAGTACTAGAATTACAGGCATGCGCCACTCTGCCTGGCTCATTTTGGAAATTTTGAACAGCATCATCAGAAGCAACACATAAGCTAATGTCAATCTTGAGTTAGGAATGATTAAAATAACATTTTAATCACTTTAGAGGCTCACTTACAGCAAACAGTGTGATGGTTCCTTTAGTTGAATGCTTTCCAGATGAAAGAGGCTAAAACGGTACAGAGGTAGAATTCCCACTTAATAAGCTACAGGTGAGTCAAGTAGAGTTAGCAAGTCAACTCAGCGAGGCCACAGGGTAAAAGTCAGCATAGACATCACCGTGCTTTGACATGCAGCGCTGAACATTAGAGAGTGGAAAACCTTCATTGAGTCTGGCCTCGATTTGTCTACTTTTCTTCATGCCCCTTACTCTTCAATAACCATATATATATATTTTTGTTACTGGGGGTGGAAGGCAGGGGCATTCTACCTCCAAGATACACCCCCAGCCCTACTTTTTTATTCTTTATTTTGAAACAAGGCCTCACTGAGTTGCAAAGGGCCTCACTCAGTAGCTGAGGCTGGCCATGAACTGCAATCCTCCTGTCTCAGCCTCCCAAATGCTGGGATTTCAAGCCTGTGCCACCACGCCTGACTTTCAATAACATTTTTATTTCAAAAAGATAACACAGGCAAAATAACCTCAATAGGTGTCTGAATCTTTATAAGTTAAATGTGACAAGCCATTCTTTGAATTAGTCCAGAAGAGAAGTTAAGATAATTTCTGGGTATAAGATAGATTATTGTACCTGTTGTAGGCCAATGGGATTTTTAAATTTGAAAACAGGGTCTCTAAGCCAGCATAGCTGGCTTAGAACCTAAGCAATCCTCCTGTCTCCGCCTCCCAAGCATGGGGATTACAAGCATGCGCCACCATGCCCAGCAGGCCAATGGGATTTTATCAAGCTACTCAAGAGTATGAGAAAATAATTTTGCTAAAATTTTAGTTTCTGATACAACCATTATGCCCATGTGTTTAAAATAAAATATAAGTACTTTTACCTCTCTTTACTAAATAATTCAACATGTTTTCACATTAAGAATTTTTTCTTTAAGACTTTATTTTATAGTTTTTTTTATGGTACGGGGTTCCTGGAAGCCCTTCTACCTCCGGGATACACTCCCAGACCTATTTTTTTAATATATTTTTTATTTGGAAACAGGGTCTCTTAAACCATCGCGGCTGGCTTCGAACCTGCGCGATCCTCCTGTCTCCGCCTCCCAAATGCGGGGATTACAAGCGTGTGCCACCACGCCCAGCCCTTTATTTTATAGTTTTGCAAAAAAAAAAAAAAAAAAAACCAAAAAAAAAAAAAAAAAAACAAGAGCCACAGGGAAAGAGAGAGGGAAGCGAGCAGTTTCCAGAGAGCCCCAAAGTCTTTGCAAATAGCAAACCAGCACTGGGTGCCGGCCCTGGTTATCACAGGTAGCTGTTGAGCATTATCCCAGCAAGGGAGGTGAGATTCGTAGGTTTTGCTCTCAAGAGTAGTGGTAATCTCATCAGGATCAGGGCGTGGATACAGCTGGTATCTGCATGCTCCTCTTGAGCACATCCAAATCCATGGTGGCACACGCCTATAATCCTAGTATTCAGGAGGCTGAGACAGAAGGACTGCATGTTCGATGACAGCCTCAGCAAGTAGTGAGATTCTCATCAACTAATGAGATTCTGTTTCAAAATAAATATAAAATAAAATAGGGCTGGGAGTGTAGCTCAGAGATAGGATGCCCCTGGATTCAATCCCTAGTACCAAGATAAGAAAGAAAGAGAGAGAGAGAGAGAGAGAGAGAGAGAGAGAGAGAGAGAGAGAGAGAGAGAAAGAAGAGAAAGGAAGCAGCTTGGGAGCCGGGAGGTGCCAGGCCCCACTGCAATTGGCTCTGTGACTTCAGGTATGGCACTTAACTGCTGTTTACCTTATTCCTCAAATTCTGAATTTGTCACAGGACAAATTCTGTGGTTCCATGACTAAGTCACTTTTAGGTCCATGCATGTGTTGCTATCTTAGCAGAATAGTGCATTTGAATTTCTATATGGCCATTTTACTCCATAGAATACTTAGTAATTAGCAGGGTGTGTTGTGTATGCAGCAGTATTTTTAAAAAATAGAATCCATCAATCCAAATAAACAAGAATGTATTTCTTTTTTTAAATTTTTTATTGGTGCACTGTATTCATACATCATAGTGGGATACAAAGAAAACTTTTGTAGACATACATGCACACATCGCCAGTCAACCCCCACCCAATCCCCACCCCATTCCCTCCCCATCCCTCCTTCCCATGCTTGGCTTAGTGGTTGACATCTAGTATTATAGCAATTTATCCAAAATTAAAAATGATAATCTCATATAACAGTTTCATTTGTCTGATACCAAGCTTTTGATAAATTAAAGATAACATTTCAATATTTCTTTTTGCTTTCTTTCTTAACAGAGAATATTTTTTCTTTTTTTTTTTAGGTGAAACTATCATATATTTATATATTTATTTTTCAGAAAAAAAATCTATCCTAATATGGAATATGGATTCTAGATACCCAAACGATCTCGAAAAAGAACAAAGTTAGGAGATGTATATTTTCTGATTTCAAACCATATAAAGCTACAATAATTGAAACAGTGTAGTACTGTTCTAAAGGCAGATATATAAACTATTGGAGCTAAATAAAAGCCTAGAGCTAAATTCTTCCATATATTGTCAAGTTATATTTGACAAGGTTTCCACGAACATTTGGTGGAGGAAATAGTAATCTTTTAACTAAATAATGTTGAAAAATTAAAATTACATGAAAACATTTCAGTATTTCTTTTTGCTTTCTTTCTTACCAGAGAATATTTTTTTCTATTTTTTTAGGTGAAACTATCATATATTTATATATTTATTTTTCAGAAAAAAAATCTATCCTAATATGGAATATGGACTCTAGATACCCAAAACAATCTTGAAAAAGAACAAAGCTAGAAGATATATATTTTCTGATTTCAAACCAAATAAAGCTACAATAATTGAAACAGTGTAGTACTGTTCTAAAGGCAGATATATAAACCATTGGAGTTAAATAAAAGCCTAGAGCTAAATTCTTCCCTATATTGTCAAGTTATTTTTGACAAGGTTTCCACGAACATTTGGTGGTGGAAATAATAATCTTTTAACTAAATATTGTTGAAAAATAATACTTACATGGAAAAGAATAAAATTAGACCCTTACCTAATCCCATATACAAATATTAACTCAAAATAGATAAAAGACCTAAATATAAATCTTAAGACTATAAACTTTTAGAAGAAAATCTGGGTCATAAAACCTCACAACATTGATATTGGCAGTGATTTCTTGGATGTGATTTCAATGGCACAGGCAACAGAAGAGTATACAAACTCCCTAAAAAATAAAAAAAACATATTGTATATCCAAAGACAATGTAAACGGAGTTAAAAGTTACTAATAGAATTGGATAAAATATTTCCAAATGCTATATCTGAAGGCATATTAATATTCCAACTAGAAATCCTAAAAATTAACAACAATCAAAGCAAACAATACAATTTAGAGATAGGTAAAAGACTAACATAATGAATCTTCACAGATTACCAATCTTAGTTGTCTGTTGGATGGAAAATCTTGTTTCTCTGGTTCTGGGGTGTGTTACCTATTTCTTTTTTGTAGTTAATCTCTTTGAGTATTTTCTCTAGCGCTGGTTTTGAAGACATAAATTCCTTCAGTTTCTGTTTGTCATGGGAGCTTCTTATTTCTCCATCTAATTTGATAGAAAGTTTTGCTGGGTAGGAAATTTTTGGCTGGAAGTTGTTTTCTTTCAGAGTTTGGAATATGTTACTCCAAGCCCTTCTGGCTCTCATGACTTGGTTTGGGAAGTCTGGAGTGATTCTAATTGGTTTGCCTCTGAATGTCACTTGGCCCTTTGTTTTTGTTGCCTTTAAGGTTCTCTGTTTGGCTTCCACATTGGTCATTTTGACAATTATGTGGCGTGGGGATCCTCTTCTCCGATCCTCTCTAACGGGAGTTCTATAAGTTTCCTGGACCTGTGTATCAACCTCTTGCTCTATGTTTGGAAAATTTTCTGCTATTACTTCCTTGAAGAGATTGTTGATCCCTTTGGTTTCACTTTCTTTTCCCTCCTCTATTCCAATTTTTCTTAGGTTAGCTCTCTTAAAATGGGCCCATATTTCTTCAATGTCAGATTCCTGCTGTTGGATATTTTTTTCTAGATTAGAAACTATGCGTTCATTTTTTGAATGATCTTCTTCTAAGAGCGAGATTCTGTTCTCCATGTGGTCTAATCGGTTGTTCATGCTTTGAATTGAGGCCTTTACTTCATTAATTGCATCCTTTATCTCTTTTTGGCTCTCTCTGAATTCTTTTTGAAAAACCTCTATTATTTCTACAGTTATTTTCCTGATTTGATCTTCTAGAAATCTCTGATTTTCTGTTTTATCGGGTTCTGATGTTGTGGGGTTGTGGGCATTCATTGCTCCAGAGTTATTCCTCTTTCCCATGATTTCGGAAGTTTGTGCCTTCTCTGGGTTCTTCCCTTGGGTCACTATGACTTCGCTTAAGGTGCTCTGGATCTCGAGTCTGTAGTATCTCTGACCCCACTACTCCTTTACTGGGTTGTATCACAGAGTCTCTGACCCAGGGAGTCGATAGAGGCTGCTTTAGACTATGGGGGGTGCCAGGTTGCACGTTCTCCTATGGTGTGATATCTCTGCCACTGCCCCTCCCCCACTGGGTCAAGTCCCAGGGAGTACAGTACTGGGCTTTCTCCTCTGTGGCCTGCAATTTGACTCACTGTTCTTGAGTACGCAGATGTAGCTGTACTAGACTCGGTGAATTCACTGCTGCTGCTGCCGGTGGCAATATCGCGCCACTGCCATGCCCTCGGCCGTGAGGCTGGCGTATTTTTTCTTCTCTGGTTTTTATTTCCACTCTGAGTCCCTGCAGCGTGTGCTGAGCTCGGCCACTGGGAACTTTAGATGCTCCCTGCGCCGAAAGATCCCGCCTGGCTGTTCCATAGCGGCTCACCTCGGCTTGCTGTGGCCGTCCGGTGAATTTGCCACTGCCGCCGGCAGTATGGCGCTGCTGCCGCGTCCTCGGGCGTGAGGCCGGTGTATCTCCTCTGTGGCCCTGAGCTCTGTTCTCAGTCCACTTTCTCTCTGGAGCCTGGTGATTTTTTTGTTTCTCTGGTGATGGTGTTTTCTGGCTATGAAAGGCGCTGATTTTGTGGTAATGGAGATTGGTTGTTGGCGGGGTTCTTAAGCCCCGCTTTTCTTGGTCGCCCAAGAATGTATTTCTTAACTGTGGTTCTGAATTAAAACAGGCTTATTATTTACTACATAAATGACATCAGGTAAAAGTCAAGGGTTTTGTTCTCAGTAGAATATTTCAGATCTTTCCATCGAAATGTTTGCTTCACTAATGTTGACTAAAACCTGAAACTATTTTCGCAGATCTTAAGTATCTTATGAGATGTTTCTCACTTCGAATGCTGAACATCTCTGTTAAAGAACTTTTTAAAATGTGCGTGTTGAGGACAATAAAATTCAAACAAACAGGATGTAGCCAGGGTGCCAAAGGAAAGAAAAGCCCTCTTTCCAACAGTAGCCTCTGTGGGTTCTGTGTAGGAGGCTGGTGGCCGGCGATGGAACAGGGCGGAGAGGACATTCACAAGGGAAAACGACCCACAGATCCACAGGAAAAAACCAGACTGGACCTGGTTAGGAAGGGAAATTGTTTCCCTACACCCAAACCCACACAGTGTATCTGACTGCAGTGGATTTTCCCCCTTTGGTTTAACTTAGCAAATAAATAAACGAGTACAGTTTATTTCTGGAATTAATAAATATAAAATCAACTGAACAAATTCGGCTTAAATTTAGAAATGATCAACACCAGGCTTCTCTAGGTCACAGATGACTCTGCAGGCTTAGAATCCCACAAACACAAGCCATTTGTCTGCCAGGACCTCCCCTGAGAGGCCACGTTCTGTCAACGCTGTTCTTTTCCTATCTTGAGGTTCTTAATGATTTTGAACAAGGGAGACTGTTTTATTTTACACTGGTCCCTACGCTGTTTATCTGGTCCTGATCCGAGGCTCCAGGCAGACACAGGTGCTCCTTCCCTCACTCCTCAGCCTCTGCCCTAGGACCCCTCCCTTAGAGCAAGGAGCTGGCCATGCATCCTCCTCCTTCACACTCTGAGCTCACATGTCTATCAGTCTTTTCATTCTTGATTTCTTAGCACATAGCAGAATGGCTAAACGTGATGGGAAGTCAGCAATTTGTTGTGTGAATAATGAATGAATCAGCAAACCAACGGACCATTGATAAGCAATGGAGAGTTTCTAACATGATAAAATACTGTCTTGGGTATCGTGGACACCCAAGAATAAGTTTTCTCTTGCACCAAATCACATTTGAGTCATAAAGACTTTTGGAGTCAACAAGCCAGATAACAGAATATGGAACGCTGAACCAGCTCATTTTGTTTTGAATCGACAGCAACCTGGTTTGAGGTCATGTACGCATATTCCAAGTGAGCTAAGATTCCCAAACACACTGCTATGCTTAGAAAGTAACCAGAGAAAGTCTGGTGCTCCTCAAGGACTCTTTTGGGAATGTGGCTCAGGTGGTGACCAGGAGAGCAGTACCCCAGGAGTCTGGCTGCTGGGGTCAAATCCTGCTGTGCCTTCTGAAGGGTAATCATCTTAAAGTAGCTGGTGGCACATTAAGTTCTGAAGCTCTTTTTCAAGTTGATGCTTTTATTTCTGGAACAATGGTCTTGGGCATGGATGGAAACCTATAGTCACATGATTCCTGAAATGCCACATCAAACTGAGGTTGCTGAACCCGGCAGTGACCCGTTACTATCCACACTTCCACGCAAGTCTGGGGAAAAGTTATGCAGTCAGGTATCCGGAGAAGAGATATGACAGAAAATGAAATATATTGCTCTTCAGAGAACTGAGAAATGTGTCAAGGTCGTATGGCCACATAGATACCCACAAAACGTGAATCGGAGTGCTTTCTATTGAATCTTAATGCCAGTCATGATTTCTTGTTCTCCTTACTTCCCAGAGTTGCCACTCCCTTTGGAGGATTTGAAAAAGCATCAAAAATGGTTAAATTCAAAGTTCCAGATTTTGAGTTCCTGCTGCTCACAGACCCCAGGTTCATGGCCTTCGCCAACCCTCTTTCTGGAAGACGGTCCTTTAATAGGACTCCGAAGGGGTGGATGTCTGAGAATATTCCCATCGTGATAACGACGGAAGCAGCAGAGGACACCACGGTGCCGGAGTCGGAAGACCTGTGAGAAGAAAGCCGTGTGCCAGGGACGCCTGCGGTCTCCACTGCAGCACTGACTTCATAGCAATTAAGTACTCTTGCTCTCAGGGCATTCCATTTCCATCTCAGATCGAATTCTAATGAGCAATTAAAATCATATTTAAAACGCTTTGACTCGGTGCCTTCCCTCCATCGTCTCTCTCACTGGCTCCAGCAAGCCAGGCTTTTCACTGTGAGGGTCATGGAAGGGGGTCAGACCTCCAAGTCCTCATCTTTGTTCCATTTGATGTGGGTTGTCCCAGGATACATTTTCCAGGTAGAATCTGGAATCAGATGCAGCACACAGACTGTTTTGCCTCTTGGGGGAGCTGTGGAAGGTGGCAGGGGTCACTGAGGGGGACACGCTGGGCACTTGCTTGGCCAGGACAGAATAGTGGAGCCAGATGAAATCTTTTCATTAGTCATGATTGTAATCTAAACCTAAATCCTGGATATTTACAACATGTTTTGTATCGTTAGGTACTTGTTCTGGATGGTACTTGTTCCAGAGTTCAACTGGGCTGTTAAATTTGTTCAGTATTCAACGAGGGAGACAGAGACCGTGACTCAAGGGACCCGTCCTGCCGCAGTCTCAATGGTAACGTGTGCTCAGAACTCAACTGCACGGAACCCGGTGCAGTGCGTTGATTGGGCTCAACTTCACATGTGCATTTCTAGAAGAGTAAGCGTAATAAAATGCACATACAGGTGTATGAATATATGCCATACATATAGAGAGAGTAAAATTCTAATTGGCAGCTTTCTTGCCAAATATTCCAATTCTATTCAAATCTTCAAGTACTAGGGATTTATGTGTTATAAAACACAACCAGAAAAATAAGCAGAAGCCCTCAAAGGGTGTGAAAGCAACGTGCTGTACGTGGACCGCAAGAGAGCTGCATGTGTGATGCGGGAGGCTCAAACTCAGCTGACAAAACCATGGACATACTCTAAGATATGACTAAGGTCATGGGCAGGGTGAAACCTGCATGGCCGAGTTAGTTCTGTGATCACTGCTGAGAGCAACTAGAAATGTTTCCTGCAGATGAAATGC
Organism: Muscardinus avellanarius; assembly: GCF_963383645.1. Classification (NCBI taxonomy): domain Eukaryota; kingdom Metazoa; phylum Chordata; class Mammalia; order Rodentia; family Gliridae; genus Muscardinus; species Muscardinus avellanarius. The sequence continues at coordinate 424,756 of NC_137791.1, forward strand.
CTGCTGGATCAAGTCTAGAAGATGGGAGCAAATAGCAATGAAAATGTCGAGTAGCAACATACGGTGTGTATCTGTGGAGGAGCTGCACATGCCGCGGGGGCACCAGTGCTTGTTTTGATCATCCACTGGACTTATAAGAAGAAAAATTTTAAAAATGATGGCTACAAGAAATATATCTCCTAGAAAGCAACGGCACTCAAAGCATTGTATTTATATGCACGATCACTTAAAATGTCTTAAAATAGTTATGTATTTTATACTTTTATTGGTGAGATTCAAAGGGATACACACACATGCACACAGCGCTGGTGTCTTTCCCTCCACAGACCTGCCCTGCCCCTTCCTCCCTCTCCAGATGTTAGTGAAGTTGGTAGTGAAACCTGTTTTATTGTGAATTAGTTCTCAACTTTATAAGTTCTGGTGCTTACTTGTTTTAAAATGACGATATTGGCACCTGTGATAAACCATGGCTCCTGCGATGCCGCATTTTTACCTCTTCTAATCCTCGAGAGTTCAGTCATCTGTTTTTCTTTTTTGTATTGTGTGTGTGTTACTAGGGGTTTAACCCATAGCTCATGCATTCCAGGCAAGTGCATGCTCTACCACCAGCTGCAACCCCAGCCCCTATTATTTTTTTTCTTCTGAAATAGAGTCTTGCTAAGTTGCCCAGGCTATCCTGGAACCTGAGATCCTCCTGCCTCAGCCTTGAGTCACTAAAATTGCAGGCATGTGCCGCCATGTCCGCCTCTATTATCCATCTTGATAATAATTATTCTTAGTAAAGTTGGTCTATTGTTGCATTATTTCAACCATCTCCAAATAGCTAAAATATATAATCTATGTCATCATTTTGCCAATCCCTAGAAGGGGCCAGCAACTAAATATCTAGGTATGGTATCTATAGAACTTCCCAGCATCCTGAAAGAGTGCTTAAGAAGACAGAATCTTGAGTGATTTTTTTTTAAAAGATTGTGTTAGAAGATGAATAAACACAATTCTGTTCATTGAGGTGTTTCTTCCTTTCCTGGAAAGGTCTGTTATTTCTTGTTTTTGTTTGTCTGACATCTTTAGAAATGCCAGAATTTCACTCTGGTTGCTACACAAGTAAGAATTCAAAAGGAATTTTGAATGAATTTTCCATTGACCTAAAAACAGCTAACTCTTTCAAAGACCAAAGAAATACGATCTCTTCAGAACAGCAGGAAGGCTGTGGCATTCCCTCCACCTACGCTTGAATACATAAATATGAAGAAAGGAGACGAGTAGTAGAAGCAAAGCAAAGGGACGATTATAATGTGCTGATGTTCTGCACTGGTTACTTCATAAAGACAGTTTACACAGTGTTTATCTTCAAAACTATCCTGTGAGGGAAGTAGTACAGATAATCTCATGCAAGAAAACGGAGCCTCAGAGAGCTAACGAGACTTGAAACAGACCTTGCTCCTTAAGGGAAGAATTGGCACATCTGACTTCAAAACCTGTGCTTTGAGAACTCATGATTGACTTCTTAAAAAGAAATTCAGCAAGCTGGGCGTGGTGGTGCACGCTTGTAATCCCTGCGCTTGGGAGGTGGAGACAGGAGGATCGCTCTGGTTCTGAGCCAGCCGCGCTGGCTTAAGAGACCCTGTTTCCAAATAAAAAGTATAAAATAGGTTTGGGATTGTAGCCCAGAGGTAGAAGGGCTTCCAGGAACCCCAGTACCACCAAAAAAAAAAAAAAAAAAAAAAAAGAATAAAAAGAAAGAAAGAAAGAAATTCAGCACTAAACCATTTTATTACACTTGGGCAAATAATTACCTTTTGTCACATGTAGACATTTTATTATTTTATGACACTTAGACAAGTTATTTTGTTATATTTAGACAAGTAACTTAAAAATTCTATTATCTTAATTTTGGGAAAATACAGCTAGAAGCTGAGTAATTTCAGTCAAAGGCCATACAGGCCTTCATAAGGATGAAGACTTGTGTTGTGACTGTTGAAAATGAAGTTAATAAGACAAGCACCTGCTCATGTTCAGTCTCGGAGTTAGAAGCATCAAGCTCTAAGTCTGCTCATGTCTGCACAGCGCATCATACACATTTTGGTCTCTGCAACCTTCTTGTTCTTTTCTCTATGAGGGAAGAAAGAGGGAATGCAAGAGAAAAGAAATTCACGGGAAATAATGATAGGCTGAAAGAAGTCATACAGTGTAACAACATAAGCATTTCTTCAAGTGGAAACCCTTAGTGAAAACTCTCAATCTCCATGGTATCACTCGATGGACTTCTGGCTCATGAAGTTGCATTCCCATTTTTTTATTTCAGCCAGTTTCTCCTTCTCTCATTGGTAGGACTGATGATCAGCCAGACACATGCCTTTTAAATAACAGCAGCCCTGCATTAGTAAGCAGGAGGTCCATCAAAGGACCATCCTTGGCTTTTAACTCTCCACTGCCTTGACTTATCTCCCAGTTAGGAGTTTCCCGTCCACCAAAAGGACGTTTGAAAGGACCTGGACGTTAACATACAAGGTCAAGTCAAACACTGACAGTCAGAGCCATCACTTATTGCCCTCATCAGAGACTTACATTTTCTAAACAGCCCCACTGGCCTGTGTTTTAGCAGCTTGAAAACGGAGGGCATCAACGGTTCTTGCCGACGTGTGTGATGTGGGGCCCAGCATGTGACAGAACACCCCAAATCTTGGGCGTGGGGCACTACCCACCAGCAGACTTATTAATTCTGGAATTTCCCTGCTCTGCCGCTTGTGCGAGACCAAACTGACCTGAGGTCACTGCAGTTTTTAGCCACAACTGTTTTTTATCAAGGCCAGGAATGCACGGCTCTGTGTTCCCCTTCATAGCAGAAACATGCTTGTCCATGTGCTCGAGTCTGCCCGAGAGGGGCGGCTCACCTTCTGTGAGGTGCGGAGGAGGGCCAGGCTCTGCCCAAGGAAGAGCAAGGGGAGCCCTTCCAAACCTCCACATCCATCCCAGCCAACCAAACATTGCACTTGGCAAACGTTTAAGAGAGTTTACTAAAAAAGTATGCTCTTAAAAAGTTAGACTTTGTAGAACTAAAGAAAGGAAGGATGTAAAATTATGTAGGGCATTGACTTAAAGTGAAATGTGATTAGATTTTAAAAGGTGTGCATTTCTATTTGAATTTTTAAAGGAGGAGCTAGATTTGTGACCCAGGATACACACTTCCCTTGGATCGTCAATGTAATGTGATTCTACTAGGAAGATGTGGTGTATATGGAAAAAGAGGGCTAAGAAAGATATTTCTAAGAGACTGTAGTCCAGGTCCAAAAGAGAAGGTGGTTATTATCCTGCATTGCACAATATTTTGAACCCATTTTAAGTAGCAAGTGAGGACAACCCAGAAAATTGGACTGCAAAAAGTCAGAAGGAAAAAAAAGGCAATTCAGTGCCTTTACTGGAACTGCTGATTGAGGAATGAGTACAGAAACATCTAGCTCACTATCCTTCTATACATCAAAGAAAGAGGTGGAGAGAGGAAAAACCAGGATTAAGTAGACTGACACAGAGAAAGTAGGATGTGCTGGGCTGGGCTGTTTGTATATTCCATACCCTGTTTATTTAAGTGTCTTCCAAAAGCATAGCAAAAGGATTGAAATAGTTTGGATATAATAATAAGCAAGAATAAGTTATTATTTTGCATGTAAAGCCCATCAGTAAGTTAATAGCATAGGGAGACACTCTCATTAATTAATTAGGTTTTTTATAGTACTGGGGATTGAATCCAGGGACATTCTATCTCTGAGTTACACCCCCAGCTCTATCTTATTTTTATTTTGAAACATGGCCTTCCTAGGTTGAAGAAAGTCTCACTATTTTCTGAGGCTGTCCACAAACCTGTGATCCTCTTGTCTCAGCCTCCCCAGAACTGGGATGACAAGCATGTGCCGCCATGCCCGGCTTCTTAAAATAAACAACCACTTGCTTGGAACCAAAGGACTTTAGATGTTATCTTGAAATATTCTAGATCAAGCTCCTCACTTCCAGAATGGAAAAGAGATTGGGAAAGTGAAGTACCTAGCGACGTCCATTGCAGTTCTCCAGTTGGGGCCAGGCACCTGCCATCTGACTTGACACTCTCTTCTGCCTTTGGCCTCAGTGGAGAACACACTCGACCAGGTGTACACAGTCTGCCCATCTCCAGCTGATGGATGTGATTTCATATGGATGCACACTGATAGAGATGCAGCTTTATGTGATATGTCTTTCACATTTATTAACTGTAGAGAAATAAAACTGAATAGAGAGAAGCGCTGATGTAATGGTTTGGATTTCTAACATCCCCAAGACTTCACAAAGAGTGGAGAGCCATGCTGGAGGTAGGGCTTGGCTGAGGAGGGTCCTGGCGCGTGGCCTGGGGGTTATATGCCTCGGGTCTCTTTTCCCTTGCTCTCTCGTCTCTGGCCTCCACGTTGTCAGAGCAGAGTACTTGCTCTCTCCCTCTCTGCTTCCCAACGAGACCCGCTGAGTTCCACAGGCCTGGCCTGACACAGGCTGAGCCTCTGAAATCTACAGAACTGTGAGCTAAAAAATCCTTCCTCTAAGTTGTGTGCTCAGTTGTTTGTGACTACCGCTGTGAGGATGCTGGCTGAAGTTAGTAAAATGTAGACCTGGGGAGTGGAGCCTCTTTTGTAACGCCAGGAGGCTTCGTTCTATCAGTACAAATCGTTGCCATGACTACAACCAACTGGTCTGTCTGGATGTGGTCCGGGCATCTCAGAAGCTGCCCAGCGCTGGTGTGGAGGTTGAGGAACCTTCACACAGAGGTGACTAGGTCCCTGGGGGCTCCTGGGAAGGGATCGATGGAGTTGTCTTAGCCTCACAGGTAGTTCTGAGAGCCTCTGGCCCTGAGTCTCCAGATTCCTGTCTCCCTTCCACTTCATCTGCACCTGGGCCCACCACCACAAGGCTGCCTGACATTGGCCCTCACCAGAGGCTGAACAGAATGGGGCCTCATGTGGGACTTCTGGCCTCCAAAACTGTGAGCCAAACAAAACTTGTCCCTAAAAGTGCCCAGTCTCAAGTTTTTTTGTTATAGAAACAGAAAAGATGAGTACACAAACCCTAATAAACATTGCTGCTTCTCTCAGTAAAAACCACTTGCATTTATTACCTTTTAAACTGTAGCTGAGTTATGTTATGTTAGGGAGTCTAGAAACCAGTAGAGTTGGATATGATCTGCAGCTTTGTAAATGAAATAGAATAAGGTGTGAGAATATATCACTCAGTTAAAGTACTGTTTGTTAAATTTCAGATTCAGTTTTAAACATGTTCATGTGTGGTGAGTTACTAATATAAAATATTCTTATGCTAGGTTGCAATTTGTGATGTTTGAAAGCTACTGCTCTATCAAGTATTAGTAGCTATTGGAAATTATAATGAGCAACAAAATGGCTCCTTTACATCACATTAAAACGATTCTAATTTGATAAAGAGAATTATTCAGGATTAAGAATCGACCCCAGCAAACCCCCCCCCCACACACACAGAATTTGAAACATTAGCAGAACAAGATTTGTAGAAAGCAATTTAATTAGAAAACCTCCATTTTAAGATGTGCAGAAAGACCTTAACACACATACCGTGGATATTGTTTACCCAAAGTTAGCTGCAGTTTCAGGGTAAGGGCTTGTTTTACATATAAGAGGATGAAAGATTTGAGAGCATAAGCAGTTCAGAATTAGAAATAAATCCAACATGGTAGGAAATTTCTGCCTTACAGATACTTTTAATTCTTTCAACTATTTCTATTGCTGATTATTTTCCAACAATTCTGTTACTTTTCTAAAAATTAGTAAAATTCTTATTTCCCATTTTTCTCTTAACTGTGGAGTGAATTTCAAAAAGGAAGTTCAACTCGAAAACAGTGGAGTCCTGTATATATTTTTGTCATCTTTACAAAGAAATGTGCTCTCCAGGGCAACTTCCTTTACGGTTAGTATTTCAGCCAATATGCTATGAGCAAAAGACACTGTGTAAGTTTACTATTGTTTTTTGTTTTTTTCAAAAAAATAGTTGAAAAACAAGCCAACCCGACACGTGTGTGTGTGTGTGTGTGTGTGTGTGTGTGTGTGTGTGTGTTGTGGTGGCTTTGATTTGGTAGGTTGCCAAGGGGTGGGAAAATACATTTGGTAAATTTCCAAACACCAGAGTGCTTTTCATAGAGTCAGGCTACGACTGTGGATGTCAGGATTCAGAAAAACAAGATATTCCCTTCTGAAATGCCCTTGATCTCCAGATGCCCTCTTCCCTTGTCTTGCAAAAGGGCATGAAGATGCCACGTATGTTTGTCTCCAGACTTTGAAAACAGGAGAAATCTCACTGTATCTTGACAATCATCTCCATGAAGTCTCTGGGAAGATTTTTTGCTCCATGCCAGTTCCCAGGGTTGAGGAACTGAATTTCAGTTCTGGTTCTACCAGAGTCTAGTGGGAGTTTAGGTAACTTTATTTCCTGGAGCTTAAGTTTTCTCAACTAAATAGTGACATTTTAACAAGCTAACCTCTGAGGTCCTTTCCATTTCTAAGATTCTAAGGAATCTTATATATAACATGATGTTATACAACTTGTTTTATGAAAGATTAAAATAGAGGGTATTTACAGACAAAATTCTAGTGAATGGCTTTGGCAGCGAACGCCTACCTGTATCTTCAGCCTTAACTTCTTGTCCTTGAGTGCAGGGCATACTGTTCTGGCTCATTTCTGCTTACTCTATTTCCATGGCTATAACCAAACACCATCCTTAGGCGACATGTTCTTTTTTCCCTTTCTTTGTTACTGGGAACTCCCAGTAGAGTAGACTCCCAGTAGGAGAGACGAGGGAGTAGACTCCCTAGTTTGGGCATATTAGAGAAAACATATGTCCCTTCTCTTTCTGTGCTTGGCTAATCTCACTTAACATAATGTTCTCCAGGTCTTTCCATCTTCTTGTGAATGACATGATTTTGTTCTTCCTTATAGCTGAGTAGAATTCCATTGTGTATATTTCCCATAAATTTTCAATCCATTCATCTGTTGATGGAGACCTAGGTTGGTCCCATAGTTTGGCTACTGTGAATTGCGCTGCTATGAACATGGGTATGCATAGGTTACTGTAGTTCTCTGATTTCAACCCCTTTGGAAAGTTACCCGAGTGGTATAGCCAGATCATATGGTGGATTCATTCCCAGTTTTCTAAGGAATCTCCACACTGAGCTCCATAGCGGCTGTACTAGTTTGCACTCCCACCAACAGCATAAGAGTTCCTATTTCCTCTGTGTGGCATTTAAAAATGATGCTGACGAAAGTGTTCCCTGTTACTGATATTTAACTATCTTATACTCACTTTCAGTTTTAGGTCAGAGTCCAGACTTTAAGTTACAGGCTCAAGCTTTTTCTTTTGTTTTGCTCTTGTCTTCATATTACACCCTTATCTGCAGTCCCTATGGCTCGGATTCTTTTTTCTTATGTATATCTGACCACTATTTTATGTTAGATGCTAGAATTTAATTTATTTAGGGGGAAAAAGTATAACAAATGAATGGATAAGTTTAATACTCTACTAGGTCTTCAAAATTATTGAGAAAGTAGATTATTTTTACCTTGAATATACAAAAGATATTTTCAAAGTTAAGTAGTGTCTTAGGGAAAAAGAGAATATAGACTACTGTTGCTACAAAGGCCAGAACTAAGACCAAGGGTGTGAGTTACTGGGAGATGGAGTTCAACTCACTGTGATGAAAATGTCTTGGCCTTAGAGAAGTCTCGTAAGGAAGCCCTCAGCTTCCCCACAAAGCCCAGGTTTCCCATCAGGCTGCCCTATCTGAGCGAACAAACTTCGAGCCTTCTGCATCTTTGGGGGTAATAAGTATATACTGCAGCAAGATAGACAGTATACAGTTTCTCAGGGCATCACGTAATCATTGATGACGCATTATTGGTAATCCCAGTAAGAGCTCTAATGGCCGTAATAACACAGGACAGGACTTGACAGTTACTTTAATCTGTAGCATTATCAAAAGACATCATATGTAAGTATTAGTTCTCATTCCAATTTGCAGATAAGAAAATTAGAATGTTTCAGAGTGAAATAACATACGAAGGTATGAGCTTGCTTAACAAAAATTGAGGTCACTAGTTATGCCACTCACAAATGCTCACCAGTCCTGGGGGGCTTGGGACGTGCCACGGGTCAGGCTGAGCCCAGGAAAGAAGCCAGGATGCCACAAATGCCGACTTTGCTGTCTGATGCTCAGCAGCCCAAGCTGCTGCAGAGCTCGCAGGGACCCATGGTCAGCCAGCTCCCGAACTCCCCACAGGAGGAGGTCCTCAGGGATGTTCCCCTTCCCGCCTCATCCCTGCCTTCTTCCTTTGGAGCCACAAGCAAGCACATTGCTGCAGTGGCTCTAGGCAGAGAGAGCTACATTCTTCATGAGACATTCTTCTTGGCAAAGGGATGAACTGTAAACAAACAGCCAGGACATCAGGGGTTGTGATAATATGTGTGGAGATGAAACAGATCGCAGGATTTGTACCTAGGGTGGCTTTCTAAGAAGGTGGAGTCCACTGGACATAGATGTGACCTTTGGCTGGAGCCCAGCTGAGCAGGCCAGCCTGTCCCTCCAAGCCCACACCCTTTTATAATCTCTTTGAAAAAAAATTTTTTTTTCAGTACTAGGGATGGAACCCAGAGGAATTCTACCTCCGAGCTACACTGCCAGCCCTATTTTTTATTCTTTATTTTGAAAGAGGGTCTCACTGAGTTGTAAAGGGCCTCACTACATAGCTGAGTCTGGCCAAAAACCCGGATCCTCCTGTCTCAGCCTCCTAAATGCTGGGATTACAAGCATGCGCCACCACACCTGGCTGATAAATCATTCTTCATGAATCTAGGGCAACCCAGTCAGGAACTATTGACTTGAACCCTGTACACATCCCTTAAAGATGAGCAGTAATTCTGGGAGGAAGTACATTTTAAATCCACGTGACTTTCCTAACTACAAAGGCTTCCAGGAGCAACTCTTGTCCCATCAGGCAGCCCAGTGCCAATTCCCTTCTTCTTCGTGGGCTTGGCTCCAGACTCTGCCCTCTTGATGCTTCAACTGGGAGCTGCTACGATGCCGTCACTTGAGGTTTGCAGGGAACTGGAGGAAAACTTGAAATTATATGATTAGAAAAGTATTTGGCCTATTTGTGAGCAGGGTGACCCGAAGGATATCCTCTGCAACCTCTAAATGAGGAGAGGGTGTAAACGTTTTATTACCCACAGTTCCCATTATTTCTCTAGGCAGAACGTGGTGGTTGCTGCACCTGTTGTCTACAACAAAACAACTACAGAAGAGGCAACACACTTGCTAGAATAGAGATTAATAGCAAGCTGACTCAGAAGTCATGGAAGTAACTATGGAGTCATTTGAACGAGAGCCTGGGAGGATGACGGAGAAGGTAGGGGGGTTGGGACGGCTAGTGTGCGGTCCAGGGGAAGAGGGGCAGATGAAGGTAGCAGCCTGGGCCGGACCACGAAGGGCAGGCAGGTGATGGAGACTCTCCTGCAGACACACTCAGCCCAGGAGCATTGTGATCCCGTTTTCATGTTAGAAAATTTACTGCTCAGACGCTGGTGGAACCGGCGTGGGATAGAACTGGATGCAGTGTGGATGGTGAATTAGTCCAGGGGAGATGAGATGAGATGAGATGTACTTATTTGAAGCAACGAAACAGGGAGATGGCCAAGAAGGGCAGACCTGCAGGTGTTTAAAGAGATACACTTGATACCAGGATAGCAGCAGCGAAGGAACAGCAACGGCGGCGGTCCTGTAGGTGGGACTTGGGCATCTGTCTGCCATTATTTGAAATAAGGAATAGAAGCCAGGTGTAGTGGCACACGCCTATAATCCCAATACTAGGGAGACTGAGATTGCAGGTTTGAGACCAGGCGGAGCAATTTAGCGATATCCTGTTTCAACATAAAAAAATTTTAAAAATAAAAAGGCTGGGGGTGTAGCCCAGAGTTAAAATTGAGCCCCTGGGTTCAATCCCTAGTACAAAAAAGAAGGAAAGACAGACTAGGGTAAAGACGCCCATGCCCATTTTTTTTTTCTTTTTTGTGGTACTGGGGTTCCTGGAAACCTTCTACCTCCGGGCTACACTCCCAGACCTATTTTTATACTTTTTAATTTGGAAACAGGGTCTCTTAAGCCAGCAAGGCTGGCTTCGAACCTGCGCGATCCTCCTGTCTCTGTCTCCCAGCCTCCGCGGCGTGGGGATTACAAGCGTGCGCCATCATGCCCGGCTTCGCCCTAGCCTATTTTAAGGCACCTGGGTGAATTCCTACTAAAGATGCTGTTGCAGAGGGCTTGACGTGAAGACACACACCCAGTGATCCTTCATACCTAGACGGTTACGTCCTCTCTGCGGAGAAGATCGCTCGAGGAAACACAGGATTGTTCAACAGCAGACACGTGAAGTTGACCAGACAGCGCACCTGGGGAATGAAGGCTGATGATGCTCTGTTCATCCAAACGCGGAGGGCGGCTCTGTCCTCCCTCGAGCCTTTCCTCGTGGCCAGGGCAGGAGCAGCTGGCGTCCTCCCGTTTCCTCCAGAGCCCAGTTCGGCAAAGGGAGCGCAGTAAATGCTCACACTCTCCCTGATTGTCTCAAGCTCGACAGACCCGAGCAGTTACCTCCACGGTCCCCAAGCCATTTCTTCCCAGGAGCTTCTGGGGTTACGAATTTTCCTAGGTCCACTTCTGTGGTCATGCTGGCTCTCGGGCGCTGGGATGTGCTCCTGCACCTTGCCCGCCGCCTTCTTAGGGTTCAAGACGCCCAAGGGAACTATTTTGCTTCTTTCTTTCTTTCTTTCTTTCTTTCTTTCTTTCTTCTTTCTTTCTTTCTTTCGTGTGTGACTGAATCTGCTGGGGGCTGAATTCGGGAGCATTCTACCACTGAGCTACATGCCTAGCCCTATTTCATTACGTACTATTTTGGGTCTGGGGACTGAGCCCAGGGGCGCTCCACCTTTGAGCAATACTACGCCCAGGCTACTCCCTCCACTTTTGCTTTTAGAAACAGGTCGCGCTAAGTTGCTGAGACTGGTCTCGAACCTGCGATCCTCCAGTTCCAGACTCCTGAGTACTGGGATGGATGGTGGCGCCAGCAGTATTTGGTTTTTTAAACCCGGGACCCGCACCGAGTACTCGCCCCTACCAGGGCATCTGTCCAGGACGACGAGCCCCGCCCACGGGCGCGCACCCTGGATTGGCACAAGGACGCCTGTTCTCGCGAGACCTTATGCTTTGGCGTCAGCCTACTGCAGCGCTTGGGAAGCCCCGCGGGAACACAGCGGGCGGCTGGACTCCGGGGGCGTGGCGAACACCGAGGGGCGTGACCAGAGCGTGGGCGTGGCCTCGCGAGGGCGTGGCGAGTAGGCATGGGGCGGGGCCGGGCGAGTGCGGGGCGGGGCCGCGCCTGGGGGCGTGGCGAGCGCGGGGCGGGCCGGAACCTGCGGGCGCAGGTGTCGCGGCAGGGGCGCCCGAGCTCCGCGCGTGCGCAGGCCGGCGGCTCCGGGAGGCGCGGCGGCCGCCCAGTCCCGGTGAGGTTGGCGCGGCGCGTTGCGTAGCCGGTGCGGGCGCGGTGCGGAGCGGGCGCCGCCGGCGGGAGGCCGCGCCCTCACCTGCGTAGGACCCCGCGGTAGGTCTCCGACGGCCGCGCGGCTGCGGCCCCAGGCCGGCGCCCCTCGGGCCTGGCGGGACGCGGGCCCAGCGCGGCCGGGTCTCAGCCTCGCCTTCCGCGGCCTGGCGGGCCCGGCGCGGGGAGACGCCGCCGGCTGGAGGGCGGGAAGCAGGCTGGGCGGCGCGGGGCCCCGCGGGGGGCAGGTTGGGGTCACGTCCGGCGGCGGGCAGGTGAGGGTCGGGTTTGGGGTCTGGGGTCCCGCCGCGGGCAGCGCAGGTTGGGGTCTGGGGTTCCGCGGCAGGCAGCGCAGGTTAGGTTTGGGGGTCCGAGTTCCCGCCGCGGGCAGCGCAGGTTAGATTTGGGGTCTGGGGTCTCGCCGCTGGCAGGGCAGGTTGGGGTCTGGGGTCTTGTGGCAGGCAGGGCAGGTTAGGTTTGGAGTCTGGGGTCCCGCCGGGGGCAGGGCAGGTTGGGGTCCGGGTTCCCGCCGCGGGCAGCGCAGATTGGGGTCTGGGGTCCCGCCGCGGGCAGCGTAGGTTGGGGTCCGGGGTCCCGCCGCGGGCAGCGCAGGTTAGGTTTGGGGTCCGGGGTCCCGTCGCGGGCAGCGCAGGTTGTGGTCTGGGGTCCCGCCGCGGGCAGCGCAGGTTAGGTTTGGGGTCCGGGGTCCCGCCGCGGGCAGCGCAGGTTAGGTTTGGGGTCCGGGTTCCCGCCGCGGGCAGCGCAGGTTGGGGTCTGGGGTCCCGCCGCGGGCAGCACAGGTTAGGTTTGGGGTCCGGGGTCCCGCCGCGGGCATCGCAGGTTGGGGTCTGGGGTCCCGCCGCGGGCAGCACAGGTTAGGTTTGGGGTCCGGGGTCCCGCCGCGGGCATCGCAGGTTGGGGTCTGGGGTCCCGCTGCGGGCAGCACAGGTTAGGTTTGGGGTCCGGGGTCCCGCCGCGGGCAGCGCAGGTTGGGGTCTGGGGTCCCGTCGCGGGCAGCACAGGTTAGGTTTGGGGTCCGGGTTCCCGCCGCGGGCAGCGCAGGTTGGGGTCTGGGGTCCCGCCGCGGGCAGCGCAGGTTAGGTTTGGGGTCCGGGGTCCCGCCGCGGGCAGCGCAGGTTGGGGTCTGGGGTCCCGCCGCGGGCAGCACAGGTTAGGTTTGGGGTCCGGGGTCCCGCCGCGGGCAGCGCAGGTTGGGGTCTGGGGTCCCGCCGGTGGATGTGGAGAGCTGAAGCCAGCCTCGACCGCCGCGCACTTGGCAGCTGGAGGCGCAGGTCTGAAAGGACCTCCGGAAGCCTGCAGCCCAGCCCAGCACAGCCTGGAGGCTCCTTGGCGCGCCCCAGGGCTTCTCCATCAATGGAGAGGTTGATGCCTGAGAGTACTGCAAGACTGCCTGTTAGCAAAGTTTCCCAAATGTTTATCTGCACGTGTGTATGCAAGGGTTTTCAAGGCTATGTTGGGGGGTATGTTTAACTGTAAATTTAGGAAGTTTTTTTTTGTAATTAAGGATCTGATTTGCTGTTAGTTCATTCTTGAAGAAAAGTCTTGTTGATTTTCACTACTTAAAAAGTGTAGCAAGTGCTACTCAAAATTCTGATATAAATGAACTTTTGATGAAATTGATATTTGTCTTATTTTTGTGTGCTTTTCAGTTTCGTGATGATGGTATAGGCAAAGACAAACTAGGAAAGAAAAAAGAAAGAATGGATTGAGACTTACTCTACAAAAGCAACACATGCTTTAGCTGTTGTTACAGGTGGAAGGAGTTAGTCTTGAGAGACAAGTTTTTTATTTTTTATTTTAGCAGCTTTTAAAATGATCTCTTTTGAAGCTGTGTTTGGTGGCATACCGTTGTAATCCCAGTGCTTGGGAGGATGAGACAGGAGAATCACAGGTTTGTGGCCAGCCTCAACATCTTAGGCCCTATTTTGAAAAACAAAAAATAGGGCTGGGGGTATAGCTCAGAGGTAGAATGCCCCTGGGTTCCATCCCTGCTATGACCAAAAACATAAATATCTCCTTTGGACAACTTATCTAGGATCATGATTGCTGTTTGTAAATGAAAGTGATTTATTTAAATTGTTCATAAATCAAAGTAATTAGTAGTTGTGTAATGTTTTCTATAGTATAAAACACAAGAGACCAAGAATAGGAAATTCCTTTTCCCCATGAATTAAATGTGTTTGTAAAATTGTTTGTGTATTGTCAAGTTCATGGAACTTGAAATGCTAATCATTAAAATTATTTCTCCTAGGAGAATATATATATATATATTTGTGTGTGTGTGGTGTTGAGGATTGAACCCCAGGGCATTCTACCTCAGAGCTAATTCTTAGCCCGGTTCTTTCTTTTGAATCAGTCTCACTACGTCGCGGAGGGCATAACTTAATAGCCGAGGCTGGCCACGAACCTAGATCCTCCTGTTTCCCAAGTACTGGAATTACAAGTGTGCACCACCATGCCCGGCTACAAAAGGTAGTTTTTAAAAGCATTGCTGTTCTAATAGTGTGACACATTTCCAGGCCTCGTTCTCCCATAAAGAAGCCACAGTTCTTCCTGGCTCAGAGTTTACTGTGACTCCAGATCGTCACTGTCTTCAGTGTCAGGTGTTTATTTTTCTCTGGGTAGTGTCTAGAACACAGTTTTGGTACCACATGGCTGAGAATGTGTTGTGGCAAGGCCGACTTTAAAAGTGAGCATTAAAGCCGGGCATGGTGGCGCACGTGTGTAATCCCAGCATTCAGGAGGCTGGGACTGACAGCCTCAGCTACTTAGCGAGCTCCTTTGCAATGTAGACCCTGTTCCAAAAATTAAAAGAAGACTAAAAATGAACATTTTAATTAATTTTTTAAGATTATGTACACTTTTAGAAACCAAAAATTAGGGTTACTTTACCTGCTGGAACTTTCTAGAACTCACCTACTGGGCTAGAGAGAACATTGCATTACCTACAGCTTTTGAAAATGTATTTGATCTCCATAAGGTGCTGGATTAGCTATTTTGCAATGACATTTAGACACTGAAATACTTAGTAGGTCTTGTTACTTGACAGGTTTAACTATTAGGAGTTTCTTAATTATATGCCCTGAAGGCATCCTACAGAAAGCTGGGTGACTATGCACAGCCTGTTTTAAGGGTGGAAACCTTGTTTTAAGGGTGGAAGTGCACTGATGTCTATCAGCTTTGAAGAGCTAGGGAGAAATTGGTGGCGGTGTAATGACGGGTGTGGCACTGATATGTTATTAATTTTGTACTGATATATGATTTTAGAACGTTTTGCTGTATACTTGATGTACATAATGGGAACAAGAAATAGATGCAACATGTTTTATCACAGATAAAACCTGTAAAGGTCCTTGAACTTAATTTAAAGAACTTTATATAAATCCTAACCTTAGCAAGGGATTACACATTTTTATGAATAATGGCAGTGCTATAGATACTATAGGTATCTATACATGCGATTTTCCAGTTAATTCATATCCTTTATCATGATGAGAACTAAAGTTCCATGATTAGAACTGTAATTTGGTTATAATTGAATTTTAATATAACTGGTTTTGTGTGGGATCTTATGGTTTTTTTTAATTACCTCTTTCTTTTTGAATCCTATGAATTTTATACATTTAAAAAACGTGTTCAGGAGCCGGGTGTTGTGGCGCACGCTTGTTATCCCAGCATTCAGGAGGCTGAGACAGGAGGATCACGGTTCACGGACAGTCTCAGCTACTTAGTGAGGCCCTCTGTAACTCAATGAGACCCTGTTTCAAAATAAGGAATAAAAAATAGGGCTGGGGGTATAGCTGGGAGGTAGAATGCCTCTGGGTTCCATTCCCAGACCTGCAAAAAACAAAAAACAACAACAAAACGCATGCTCAGAGGAGACACTAAAGTATCTGTGACATGAGAAACAAAACCAGCAGCAAATACCTGTCTCTGGTTAAAGGACTTTTGTTTACATGGACTCAAGTGAGAGGCTCTATTAAAGCCAGGCATGGTGGCATAGGCTTGAAATCCTAGCTACTCAGGAGGTAGAGGCAGGAAAACCAAAAGTTCAGCAAGACCCTGTCAAAAAAAGTTATACAAGGGCCAGCCAGGGATGTAGCTCTGTATGCAGTGCTCCTGGACTCAGACCCCAGTATCAAAAAAGAAAAGAAAAATTGCTTCATATTTTTATATTTGTAATTAGTAGAAAGTAGCTTTTATGGTAGCATACATGTTCTTTATCTTTGTTTTAATGAACAGAATCGGTAATCTGAGGTGCTGTGCTACTCTAAAAATAATTTGAAAATAATGACATTAGTTTTCTAGTTTACACATTGACTTGCTCCCCCAAAAGAAGTAAGTTTGTTTGTTTGTTTGTTTGTTTGCGGTGCTGGGGAGTGAACTCAGGGCCTTATATATGCTAGGCAAGGGCTCTGCCACTGAGCAGAACCCCAGCCCAGCCCAACAAAAGGAGTACAAAAAAAAATACTGTTCCTAGCCTGGTATAGTGGCACATCCTTGTAATTTTGCACTTGTGTTTGGGAGGCTGAGACAGGAAGATCACAGGTTCGAAGCCAACCTCAGCAACCTAACAGATCCCTGCAGCTTAGCAAGGTTCAGGAGTGTAGTTCTGAGGTAGAAGGTGCCTGGGTTGCATCCTCATTACCACACACGTACACAAAAGAAGTTTTAAACTTACCTTTGTACTTTTGGGGGCTAGTAAACTTATTTAATGAGCATTTATTGACCTACTGTTCTATTCTAGGCTCCATCAATTAACAAGACCATTTTAACATAGTCCTGAGTAAGAATCCTGCCCTTTCTAAGCTTCATCTCTGGCTATCTCAACCTCCCCCAACTACAGTGAGTTTCCAAAGGTAATATTCCAACGGTAAAATAAGCAAAGGAAGCTACACCTTTGCTTAAAATTCCATTTCTCTTTCCATTCCGCTTCCAACTTCCCAGGCACTGGCACCATACCTATGAGGAGCGTGCCACCGCCGCCGAGGGTCCCTCCATCCCCCCATGACCACCATGCCTGTGTGTCCCTTGGTCCGGGGAGTCTGCAGGTGGTGCTGTGTGAGCTGTGATCTGTGAAGCTGGTGCTGAGGATAGAGCTGGGCCTCTGCCTCTGATGCACCCAGCCCTACAGTATTTTTAATTTAGAAACAGAGTTTCACTAAGTTACCCAGACTGGCCTTGAAGCTGCTATTCTCCTGCCTCAGCCTCCCAAGTGCTGGGGTTGTAGGCATGTGCCACCACGCCTGACTGTGCTGTCCTCTTAGGAAGTGAGGACACGGGGCAGCCGGGTGTGCGGGATGGTGGGCCAGCAGGGCCAGCACTCTCAGGACTACACACTGGAGCATACCCTCTGCAGCTTCGGCTCTGTTCGTTTTCTGTGGTGAGATGGAGCATCCTGTATTCCATGACTCAAAGTCATTAGCAAGAAGTGTTTTGAAAAGTTGTGCCTTGGTTGTATTTTTTCAAGCCTCATTATTCAGAGTTTTGCCTTTTTGGTAAAGCGGCTTCTACTGTTTTAACTCAATATCTCCCTCTCCCTAGTCCAAAAATTTTGTAAATGAAGGTTTAAAGCAATAAACACTATGGTGAGTCCACTATAAAGTGAATTTTCTCAATCACACATTTTTAAGTTAGAGCTTTCTATATGTTGGGCTTTCCTAACGTAGGGTATGTTCATAAAGGTAAGAATGACCAGGTTTAAAATTAAGAAGTTGACGCTTTGTTGTATAATTTATCCCTTGGTCTCATTAGTCTGGACTAAGCTATAGTTAAATTTGACACCTTAGTTTAAGGGGATGAAGAAAGGTAGCACTGAGATCGTAATACAGCTTTTACTTTTTTCAAATCTTTATATTGTTGAAATCATTTTCCGCTGGAGGTGATGATATTGTAATTGGCTTGCATTTGTCCAATGACTGCTGTGCCGGGCACTCATTTTTGGTATTTTTCTGCATGGTTTATGGCTCTCACAGTGGCCCCCATGTGGGTCGTGATTGCAGGTGATGCTTTGAGTGCTGGTGGGTTGGGCCTGTGGCATTGCTGAGCCACGGGGTGGTGTAGAGTGGGGGCTCTGTCCCTGCTGGGATCCATCTGCTGCTGTCTGCCTCCACTTCCCCGCCCGTGTGCTGGACTCTTGCTGGCCCATGGCACTCCACTGCCCAGGCAAGCAGGTTCTTGAGCCCCACGCGCTGCCCCTTGCTGGGGTGCCACGCGCTGGTACAGAGTCACTGTCTTGTCAGCCTGGCGATGGGAGTGCATTGCTCCGGAGGGTGGAGAAACTGTCCCTGGAGACCGCACCTGACTCCCGAGCTTCCTTCAGAACTGTGGACCATTCTTATCCTGCGCTGCCCTACTCTCCACACCTGGGCGTGGCTGCACATCCCAGGAGGGTGGAGAGAAGCCAGCTGTGTAGACCGATAGGTGAGAGGTGCCAGGGAGAGAGGGAAGAGGAGAGCAGGGCAAGGGGGCCTGGGAGTGAAAAAGAATCAACCACTACTGACTTAGGCAGTAAATTGAGGAAATGCAAAGGTATTATCCCAAGTGAAGTGAACCATACAGAAACGATTGCATGACTTCATTTCTGTGAAATTCCAGAAAAGTTGCAACTATAGGGACAGAAAGCAGATCAGTGCTTGGGGTTGGAAATAGTTGTTTTCTATTACTGTGTAACAAATCACCACAAGTTTTGTGGCTTAAAATAGAAACCACTTATTAATTATTACTCACAGGCTAGTGGGTCTGGCGTCGTCTGGCACTAGGTTCTTAGGGTGTCAGGGGGCTGGCCTCGGTCTGGATGGAGACCAGAGAAGAGCCTGCGTCCAGGTGCATTCCCTCTGAGGCCAACCCTTTTCCTGTGGCCCCGGGCCAGGGTCCTCTCTCCCATCCTGGAGCCACCCACATCCCTTCTCTGTGGTCTTGCTGGAGCGCCTCTGAGTACTGCTGCCTCCAGCAGGGCATGCTCCCTCGCTGAGGATCACACACTAGATGAGGCCGTCCGAGGGGCTAGTGTTAGGGTCCTGTGCAGCGTGGTGCACGCAGGGATTGCTGTCTGTGTCCACAGCGTTCAGGGAGTGGGTGAATCCTGCTGCGTGGCGGGCAGGGAGGGGCTTGCTGGGTGATGGGCAGCTTTCCTCCAGGGCTTGGTTGTGTAATGACCACACGACTCTGCACTAGATGGGGTGGTTTTATTGAATGTAATTCAAACCTCAGAAAACCTGGTTGGTTTAAAATACTAGATACAAAAAATCGGTTAAGAAAATAGATCTGACACTAGTGACTTCTGAATTGTTTGATTTTTATCTTACTGCATAGTGAATAGACTACAGTGTACATAGAAAAGTTTAAAAGAGGAAACGGAGTAAGAAAAACTATATGTGTAAGGACGCATAGGGTTAGGGTCCCGGAAAAACAGAGGGAGGTAATAGCCACTGCACCTGGACCTCCTGTTGGGGTAATGGCCACTGTACCTGGACCTCCTGTTGGGGTAATGGCCACTGCACCTGGACCTTCTCTTGGGGTAATGGCCACTGTACCTGGACCTCCCATTGGGGTAATGGCCACTGTACCTGGACCTTCTGCTGGGGTAATGGCCATTGTACCTGGACCTCCCGTTGGGGTAATGGCCACTGTACCTGGACCTCCCCTTGGGGTAATGGCCACTGTACCTGGACCTCCTGTTGGGGTAATGGTCACTTTACCTGGACCTCCTGTTGGGGTAATGGCCATTGTACCTGTACCTTCTGCTGAGGTAATGGCCACTGTAACCGGACCTCCTGTTAGGGTAATGGCCACTGTACCTGGACCTTCTGCTGGGGTAATGGCCACTGTACCTGGACCTCCTGTTAGGGTAATGGCCACTGTACCTGGACCTTCTTCTGGGGTAATGGACACTGTACCTGGACCTTCTGTCAGGATAATGGCCACTGTACCTGGACCTCCTGTTGGGGTAATGGTCACTGTACCTGGGCCTTCTGCTGGGGTAATGGCCACTGTACCTGGACCTCCTGTTGGGGTAATGGCCACTGTACCTGGACCTCCTGTTGGGGTAATGGCCACTGTACCTGGACCTCCCGTTGGGATAATGGCCACTGTACCTGGACCTCCTGTTGGGGTAATGGCCACTGTACCTGGACCTTCTACTGGGGTAATGGCCACTGTACCTGGACCTTCAGCTGGGGTAATGGCCACTGTACCTAGACCTCCTGTTGGGGTAATGGTCACTGTACCTGGGCCTTCTGCTAGGGTAATGGCCACTGTACCTGGACCTTCAGCTGGGGTAATGGCCACTGTACCTAGACCTCCTGTTGGGGTAATGGTCACTGTACCTGGACCTTCTGCTGGGGTAATGGCCACTGTACCTGGACCTCCTGTTGGGGTAATGGCCACTGTACCTGGACCTCCTATTGGGGTAATGGCCACTGTACCTGGACCTCCTATTGGGGTAATGGCCACTGTACCTGGACCTTCAGCTGGGGTAATGGCCACTGCACCTGGACCTTCTGCTGGGGTAATGGCCACTGCACCTGGACCTCCCGTTGGGATAATGGCCACTGTACCTGGACCTCCTGTCGGGATAATGGCCACTGCACCTGGACCTTCTCTTCACTTTAGGTTCTCTGGTCTGTTTTCCTTGTGCTGCTCAGGTATCATACCTGGAGATCTAGAGCTGAGTGGTCTGAGCAGTGTGAGTCCTGGGACTTTGTAGAGATGGCGTCATGCTTTGTATTGAGTCTATATTCTATTATATTCAAAACTTTAAATTTTCCTCCAAAATACTATTCTGATTTTAATAGGTATTTCTTGTCATTGAATTTCATGTTTAGTAATGTGTTTTTTTTTGTTTACCCAAAGTGTTTAGTTTTTTGTTTATATCTAATTTATATTATAGTCAACAATCTGTGTGATACTGTGTGATCCTGAATTTATTAGGGTTTCCTTTGCAACCTGTTATTTGGTTATTACATTTTTCTTTGGGCTTATACTTTCCTGGCATATCTTTTTGTTTTGTTTTATATGTGTGGGTACATGTTACATATGATCAGCATATATGTTGTAGCTTTGTAGTGCAGACTTTCTTCTTTATTTCTACTCAGCTGTCCAGCCCCGTTTCACACGCTTGGGGGACCATACACAGCTCGCCAGTTTCCACAGGTCATTTGCACGTTACGCTTCTGCATTGGCCTTTCCCTCTGACTTGGTCTTGAGGTTCCTTGAGGGGCCGTGAACCTGGCCTGGCATGGCTGGCTCAGGAGATTTGGGTAGGGCTGTGTGCTGTGTTGCTTTCCCCGGGTGCTTGCTCTTTCTTTCTTTGTTCCTTTGTTCCTTTCCTTTCCTTTCCTTCTTTCTTTTTGTGTTGCTGGGGATGAAATCCAGGGGCCTTCTACCTCCAGACTTCACTCCCAGACCTATTTTATATATTTTTTGGAAGCAGGGTCTCACTAAGTTGCTGAGAGCCTCACTAAGTAGCTGAAGCTGGCTTCGAACCTGCATGATCCTCCTGTCTCAGCCTCCCAGGCGCTGGGATTACAAGTGTGCGCCACCACTCCCGGCACCCCCAGGTGCTGTTTCTGACATACAACCGGGGCCTGCCTGCCCTCCCACTGCAGGCCGGTCCACATTGCAGGCACTGGTGGCTCCTGTCTGACCTGGGTCCAGCTTATTCCTCAAGAGGGAGAATTCCTATTCTGAACCCTGAAGTTAGGTTCAAGTGCCCTGTCCAGCGAGTCACAGCTGAATGGGGCAGAGTGTCCAGGACCCGGGTGTGGAGGTGGAGGTGGGAAGGCGGGATGTGGCTGAAGCCTGGAGGGGCAGCCACACCCGGCTCCTTCCTTAGTCCCACCTGTTACCACTCCTTCCAGGAGAACGTGTGACTGCTTGCAGGTGCTTTGCTTTTTTGCATCTATAATTATGTCGTATTGGTCTGAGGTTCAGGATGCTTTGATATTAAGGCTGTGCTAGGTTCCTAAAAAGATTTGGGGTTACTTTGTGTTTTATTTTCCCTGTAGTCTGCAGTAACTTAAAAAAATTAGCAGGTCTTAAAAGTCTAGAGAAAAGTCGCTTTTGACTGCAATTCAGATGCTGGCTTCAGTGGAAGAATTTCTGTCTCCTTTCTGTCTTCTCAGCGACTCTTCTACTTTTTCTTGGATTAAGATTGGTAATTTATATTTTGCTAGGAAATTATCTATTCCTTAGATTTTCAAAGTTGCCCATGATTTCAATGGTATTCCTTCATAGTTGTTGAGGTTGTTTATGGACCTGTCGTTACTTCTGCCTTCTTGATTCCCTTGCTGTTTCCTAATGAAGCGCCGAGTACTTTGTGGTTAGCTTTGCAGACTTTGGCGCTGGCTTTGCTCCTTCTCTGTCTCTCAAGAGTTGGAGGTTTCACAGTGCTCACCTGCTCTCTCCTCCAGCTCAGAGCTTGGAGTTTTCAGCTCCTATTCTGTTTGCTCTGACTTTCTCAAACTAATTCTGAGACGTTCTCTATCCTTTCTAGAAGTATTTGCCCACTTTGCTGTTTTTCTTTTCTTTTTAGGAATCCTGTTAGGCAAGTCTTGACTCTGTTCAGGTTACCCATGCCTCTGAACTATCAAAGCATTTTGCTTTCTGTGTCTTTATTTCTTTAGTACGGTTATACCCAAACTCCAGGACCCCTGGGGGAGAGAGACCACCACCACACACAATAATGCAAGAAAACAGAAAGGGGTTTATTGGGGAACTAGCTCAAGCTAGGGTCCAAGTCCCTTCAAAGCAGTGGCATCTTGACAAGGACCCCGAGTCTTTGTTCCAAGGCAGTTTTATACATTTCAGTCACTCAGACCATGATTTACAAAGGAGTTATCTCTAAACCAAAAGGAATTTTTACTGCTGTGATCACAAGCAAGGACAGGATACTTGGTGCCTCCCATTTGGTTCTTGCCTCCTGGGGTTGGTTGGGAGTTTTTCATCCTGACCCAGGTACCCAAACTGGCACTTAACTGTTAGTTGTATTCCTGAGAAACTGAACCTTAGGCCTAGTGTGTTTGCCGTATGGATGAAGCCTGTCATGGCCCCACTACGGCCTTACTTCGGTCTTACAGTACTTTTTTTTTTAATTGGTGCTCTGTATTCATACATCATAATGGGATAAAAAAAAAAACTTTTGTAGACATACATGCACACATTGCCCAATTAGCCCCTACCCGATCCCCATCCTGTTCCCTCCCCATCCCTCCTTCCTATGCTTGGCTTAGTGGTTGACATCTAGTATTATAGCAATTTATCCAAAATTAACAATGATAATCTCACATAACCATTTCATTTGTCTGATACCAAGCTTTTGATGACTTAAAGATAACATTTCAATATTTCTTTTTGCTTTCTTTCTTACCAGAGAATATTTTTTTTTTTAGGTGAAACTATCATACATTTATGTATTTATTTTTCAGAAAAAATCTATCCTAATATGGAATATGGACTCTAGATACCCAAAACGATCTGAAAAAAGAACAAAGTTAGAAGATGTATATATTCTGATTTCAAACCTTATAAAGCTACAATAATTGAAACAGTGTAGTACTGTTATAAAGGCAGATATATAAACCATTGGAGTTAAATAAAAGCCTAGAGATAAGCTCTTCCATATATTGTCAAGTTATTTTTAGTAAGGTTTCCATGAACATTTGGTGGAGGAAATAATCTTTTAACTAAATATTGTTGAAAAATAATAATTACATGAAAAGGAATAAAATTGGACCCTTACCTAACACCATATACAAACATTAACTCAAAATAGATAAAAGACCTAAATAAAAATCTTAAGCTGGGTGTGGTGGCGCACGCTTGTAATCCCCACGCTTGGGAGGCTGAGACAGGAGGATCGCACAGGTTCAAAGCCAGCCTCAGCTACTTAGTGAGGCTCTCAGCAACTTAGTGAGACCCTGTTTCCAAATAAAATTAGAAAATAGATCTGGAAGTATAGCCCAGAGGTAGAAGGCCTCTGGGTTCCACCCCCAGTACCACCAAAAAAAAAAAAAAATCTTAAGACTATAAACTTTTAGAAGAAAATCTGGGTCATAAAACCTCACAACATTGACACTGGCAGTGATTTCTTGGATATGATTTCAATGGCACAGGCAACAGAAGGGTAAACAAACTCCCTAAAAAAAAAAAAATTGTATATCCAAAGACAGTGTAAACAGAGTTAAAAGTTACTGATAGAATGGGATAAAATATTTCCAAATGCTATATCTGAAGGCATATTAATATTCCAACTAGAAATCCTAAAAATTAGCAACAATAAAATTAAACAATACAATTTAGAAATAAGTAAAAGACTAACATAAATAATGAATCTCCATAACCAACGATAACCAATCTTAGTTGTCTGTTGGATGGAAAATCTTGTTTCTCTGGTTCTGGTGTGTGTTACCTATTTCTTTTTTGTAGTTAATCTCTTTGAGTATTTTCTCTAGCGCTGGTTTTGAAGACATAAATTCCTTCAGTTTCTGTTTGTCATGGAAGCTTCTTATTTCCCCATCTAATTTGATAGAAAGTTTTGCTGGGTAGGAAATTTTTGGCTGGAAGTTGTTTTCTTTCAGAGTTTGGAATATGTTACTCCAAGCCCTTCTGGCTCTCATGACTTGGTTTGGGAAGTCTGGAGTGATTCTAATTGGTTTGCCTCTGAATGTCACTTGGCCCTTTGTTTTTGTTGCCTTTAAGATTCTCTGCTTGGCTTCCACATTGGTCATTTTGACAATTATGTGGCTTGGGGATCCTCTTCTCCGATCCTGTCTAAAGGGAGTTCTGTAAGTTTCCTGGACCTGTGTATCGACCCCTTGGCTCTATGTTTGGAAAATTTTCTGCTATTACTTCTTTAAAGAGATTGTTGATCCCTTTGGTTTCACCTTCTTTTCCCTCCTCTATTCCAATTTTTCTTAGGTTAGCTCTCTTAAAATGGGCCCATATTTCTTCAATGTCAGATTCCTGCTGTCGGATATTTTTTTCTAAATTAGAAAGTATGCATTCATTTTTGGAGTGATCATCTTCTAGGAGCGAGATTCTATTCTCCATGTGGTCTAATCGGTTGTTTATACTTTGAATTGAGGCCTTTACTTCATTAATCACATCCTTTATCTCTTTTTGGTTCTCTCTGAATTCTTTTCGAAACACCTCTATTATTTCTACAGTTATTTTCCTGATTTGATCTTCTAGAAATCTCTGAATTTCTGTTTTATCAGGTTCTGATGTTGTGGGGTTGTGGGCATTCATTGCTCCATTGTTATTCCTCTTTCCCATGATGCCGGAAGCTTGTGCCTTCTCTGGGTTCTTCCCTGGGTTACTATGACTTCACTTAAGGTGCTCTGGATCTCGAGTCTGTGGTATCTCAGTCACTACTACTCCTTTACTGGGTTGTATCACAAAGTCGTTCTTACAGTACTTTGTAAGAAAATGTCTCAGCCTGAACTGAGTGCTCCCTGGTGCTTTCTTCTCCACCATTTGATCTGCTAGTTAACTGAAACCTTTGGATTTTAACATTTCCACATAAAAAAGAAAAATCTGCACTTGCCATCTTTGGTGGCGAATGCTTGTAATCCCAGATCTTGGGTGGATGAGACAGGAGGACAGCAGGTTCAAGGCCAGCCTCAGCAACGTAGTGAGACCCTTTTTCAAAATAATATATGAAAGGTTTTGGGCTGAGCTCAGAGATAGAATACCTTGGGCTCAATCCCCAGCACTCTTCTTTTCCCCCTAAAATCTCCACCAGTCTTCATCTGGTCCATCTTTATTATGTTTACCTTTATGTTCTGTTTCTCCTGTGCCCTGTGGTAGGTAGTGTTCAGTCCTTCCCTTTGTATCACAGAGTCCTGCTCTTCCAGTCTGCATGTATTTCCCTGGGAGTACTGAGTTACAGTACAGTAGTACTTGTCTGTGAAAGGTATGTGCCAGCCATTGCAGGAGCTGGATTCTAGATGATGTAGTTGGAGGGCTGGTTCCGACAAGATGCCCTGTAGCCAGGGCTAGAGACACGGCCTTCGCAGGTCAGCCCAGTGGGCCTCACAGGTCCCTCTGTCTGCACTCCCCTGGCCTGTGCCCCAGCTCGTGCCCTGGCCTGGCAGAAGGCACTGGGCGCTGGAGGGCCTCTGGCACCCTCTCAGCCAGGTGAGGGAGCCGTGGCAGCCAGGACCCCCGCCCCCCAGCCCCTGGGCTCTGGTGCCTCAGGACTCCATTTCGCCTGGAATAGTTTTGCTTCTGTGAAGTCTGAAGGAGAGGGTTACAGGGCAGGAAGCAGGCTCTGTGCTAGTTGGATGTCTTTGGGCGTAAGAAAGCCACGGTATTTCTGGGTTATCTGCTTGTGTCTCTGCCTCTTTCCAAACTAAGCTCCCTGAGAGAAGTCACTGTGTCATGCAGCCTAGCACAGCTCCCGAGCTGGGATGGCGTGGTGCCAGCAAGTGCTGGTTAAGGAGGAGCATTTTAAAAGGGCTCTTGATCAGCACATGGCCCCTTAAACACACCCCTGACTGTTGTGAAAACTTGGTGGTATCAGAGGCTTAGGCGGTGTAAGCTGGAGTTGGAATGGAGGGCATGAAGAGCGGGCACATGGGCACACCGTTGTCCTCAGGGTGGATAGCCTGCTGTCCTCCGCCTGCCGTTGAGGGGGCTGCGGCAGAGATGGCAAGCCTGTTCTGGGTTCTGGCAGCTGGGAGGCAGAGGCTCCTAGCCGTGCCTTCAGGAGCCACACACTGCCATCTGTCTGTCCATCTCTCTCAGTGGGATATGATCACCAGTGTTGAAACACCCCCCCACCCCCTGTCCACCAGCCATTGTCTCCCCGGCTGTGAAAGGAGCTTGGAGCCTTCTGTCCCGACCGAGGGCAGGTGGGCCTGTGTGGTTGGCCTGCTCTTCCTCCACCTACCGGCCTCCACCAGTGTCCCTGAGGTGCCCCTCGCCCTGGGCTCCTGCCCTCAGGAAGGAGGGCTCTTAATGCTGGGATCTTTGTGCAGGGGAGCCGTCTCAGTGGGACGTCCCCACTTTCCTGCTTGAGACTCCAGCTGGCCTGTTGACATGTGCTTCCCTTACTGACACCTAGCACAGCACCCGCTGGCATGCACTGAGTGTCTTGTGGCATGTAGTACTGCCTGTTGGGACTTAGCACAGCACCCTCTGGCATACATTACAGCATCTCATGGTATTATGGTATGTGGTACTGCCTGCTGGCACTTAGCTCAGTACGCTCTAGCACACGCTAGTGTCTGTGGTATTTTACCCTGTGTTAATTCCTGGCTCCATCATATCCTAGCTTCAGTGCATGACTCTAAGTTGTGTTGCACGGGAGAATGAAGGAAGAAACACTCAGCTGGTTAAACACGACTTTGTTAGGAATGCTTGTCTAGCCAGGCATGGTGGTGCACACTTGTAATCCTGCGCTTGGGAGGCTGAGACAGGAGGATTGCACAGGTTCAAAGCCAGCCTCAGCTACTTAGTGAGGCTCTCAGCAGCTTAGTGAGACCCTGTTTCCAAATAAAATATAAAATAGGTCTGGGAGTATAGCCCGGAGGTAGAAAAGCCCCTGGATGCCACCTCCAGTACCACCAAAAAATAAAAGAAAGAAATATTTGTTTACAGTGTACTAAACCAGAAGCATGTTTCATAAATGAGATGAAAGTTAATTCAGTAAGATTTATGTATTAAAGGTTTCCTGAGTTGTTATGCATGTCAATTTACATAAAATCTGACTTTCTTGGAGAACTGTAATTCTCTGTATTAGATAATGAGTCTGTATCTTTTTAATAAGCACAGTGACTTAGTGTTGATAGATATAGACACTACCTAAGGATTGACTTAATTCTATTTTTTTAGAGTATTTTCTTTATAAAACCAGCTTTTGAAAATCACAAGGTTGAAATAGGTAGTGATTAATGTCATATCAACATTTAAAAAACATTAAAGTGATGAAATACACTTCATTTTCATGTTTTAGAATGTTATTTTAATTCTTTTACAATGGGTTTTAATTCTGTATTCACTATGTGTTCAGATAGTACCATAGGTATCTTCTTTTTTGTTTTTTGATGGTACTGGGGCTTGAACCCCGGGGCGTTCTACCTCTGAGCTACACCCCCAGCTCTGTTTTTATTCTTTGAGACAGGGTCTCACCAGGTAGCTGAGGCTGTCCTTGAACCTGTGATCCTCCTGTCTCAGCCTCCCAGGTACTGGGATGACAAGCATGTGCCACCATGCTTGGCTCAGTAGGAATTTCCTTGATGACCTTTTCTTTTATTAATCATTTCTTTTCTTCTTGTAGATCTGTGAGGTCACGTTGGCATGAGATATGGAGGCAGCTTTGATATTTTCACCTGGAAAAGAGAAGGCCTTTGTTCTTGTTGAAGACATAGAACACCAAGGGCCGCAGGAGTCTCCTGGACGCCACCCCTCTGCCCCGCCGTCTCCAGTGTCTGCGTGTAGCCACGGGGACAGAGGACTTGTGCACTAAGGACCTGTTCATCAATGTTGTGACAGTTAAGGAAAACCATTCTCAGCATATTGTGTACACCTTCTGTAAAATTTAACGCATTGAAAGGTCTCTAAGGCCTTGTTTGAAGGAGCATTCTTCTGTCTCAGAGCTCAACATCTACTTACCCTGTGTTTACACATCAGAGTCCTCAAAGACTTCTGACCTCAGAAAGACATGGACTTGGAAGCTCACGCCTTTACAGCGGCCGCGTGGGCAGCGGGCGTGCAGGCACCAGCTGCAGGCGTGGGGGGCGCCACGTGAGCGCTGTGTGGCCATGGCCTGGGTGAAGTTCCTGCGGAAGCCTGGAGGCAGCCTTGGGAAGGCCTACCAGCCCGGGAGCATGCTGTCCCTGGCCCCTACCAAAGGCCTGCTGAACGAGCCGGGCCAGAACAGTTGCTTCCTCAACAGTGCTGTGCAGGTGAGGGGCTCGCGCCCGGGAGCCCTCCTGCTGCTCCTAACCGCCAAGGCTCTTACTGCCATGGGCTGGAGTGGTGTTTTAATATGACTTCATGGGGACAAAAGCTTTTAGGCTGGACAGTTTGGTTTTTAGGATAAATGGAAAAATGTTTTCAACAGGATGATGCATCACTGTGATTCAAAACACCTTCTTACTTAAAATATTAATAAATTAAGAAAGATTCCAAAATGCATTTTTAAAAAAAATTCAGCTAATGTTTTCCTCTCCCTTTAAAAGAAATGAGCATAGATTCAATAGATAAAGAAACAAGCCGGGCGTGGTGGCACACACTTGTAATCCCAGCATTCAGTAGGCGGAGACAGGAGGATGACGGTTCGTAGACAGCCTCAGCTACTTAGCGAGGCCCTTCACAACTCAGTGAGACCCTGTTTCAAAAACTAAAAAGACTAAAAAATAGGGCTGGGGATGTAGCTCAGAGGTAGAATGCCCCTGGGCTCTATCCTCAGTACCGCAAAAAAAAAAAAAAAAAAAAGAAAAAGAAACAAGCCCTGGGTTGGAACATGTGCACTCTTACAGCTCAAGTGCCACAGTTTTGATGAAAGTGAATGTAATCCATTTGCTTCAGTCCTCATTAAAATTTTTTAATTAACAAATATGCCTTGACCTGCTCTTCTACCTTAGCTAGTACACAATCACATATATAAGGTGGTTTTATTTAGCAGCTCCAGAAATTTTTATTGTCGTGAGAATGGAGAGAAAAGTTGCTTAGTATGTCGGTACATAAGCATGTATGTGCTTATGTTGATGCATACAACCCAGGCTCCACCCCTGGCTCCGCCCTGTGCTCTCTGAGGCCCAACCAGGGCAGTTAGCTCTCAGGCTGGGAAGTTCTGACTTCCCCGAGAAGGAGCAGTTGCAGTCAGGAAAGCCTGGATTCTCATTGGTGTTAGGACCCTAGATGTGGCCAGCCTTCTGCCCTGCTGCAGAGGCCCTGCAGGGAGCCGTGAATGAAGGGAAGAAAATGACTCCCAAGTGCGAGAAGGGCTCCCTCACAAGTGTGGCCCCCGCCTGTCTGCACGGTGCATCTCCTGTCTCCATCCCTTTTCTTTAGGTTCCAAAATACTGTATATAGTTCAAGGGGATAGGAATCATACTAGAGCAGAGAGAATTCTGATTAAGGAAACTTACATAGCAAAGAAACTGGAAATATTTCTATGCTGGTGTTGTTTTTTTATTCTGGGAATTGAACCTAGGGGCACTCTACCTTTGAGCTGTAGGGTATAGGTATTTAATTTTCTTTTAAAACAAGGTTTCACTAAATTGCTGAGGGGCTCACTGAGTTTCTGAGGCTGGCCTTGAACCTCTAATTCTCATGTCTCAGCCTCCCTGTGCCACCATGCCTGGCTGCAGTGTAAGTGGGCAGTCCACTGAGCTTCACCCAGAAGCCTGTACTTTTCTATATCCTGATTGTTTCGGCTGCTTGTCACTCCTTTATATTCTTTCCCCCTCCCCCCATACTGGGAGTTGACCAGGGGTATTCTACCACTGAGCTATATGTCCCCCAGCACTTTTTAATTTTTTTTTAAAGTCTCACTAAGTTGTTGAGGCTGGCCTCGAAGCTACAAACCTCCCATGTCAGCCTTCCAAATACTGTGACAACAGGTGTGCTACCATACTCCAGTGTAGCTGTGGACAGCAGCCTTTGGCTGAGCAATTTGCACGTTGTCTGATGAGGGAGCAGCACACCTAAGCTGCCATGTTGGCGTGTTGGGAAATTCTCCTGAGTTGGAGGTGGAGACTCACATTTAATAGCTAGCATTGCTGCATCTTGCTGCTGCACTAAGCTTGTCTGGGCATTATATATGTACCTGACTTCATCGTTGCCACAGCCCTGAGAAGGTGGCACTGCTTCTGTCTTCCTCTATGGAGAAAACCGAGTCTCAGGAACGGTTTTGCTCAAGTCTGGGAGGTGATCATTGTGGAGAGTAAGTGGATCCTAATAACACTTTCAGAAAAAGCAACTTTCAAAGGGAAATTCTGAAATACCCTTGAGCTAACTGAGTAGTTGAAAATAAAAAAGGTAAAATCAATGTGTTCTATTAACTTTTCACTAACATCTTGGTGTTAGTTGGGAGAATTGAGAGATCAGAATGGATTTTCTAAGTTACATGATTTGAGGAAAGGATTAAGAGATACCTGGCAACTAGAAGCCCTCCTCTGTTGGAATAACAGCTGGTATCTGTTGCACGCCAGTGATGTCCCAGGTCAGCACTGTAGCGCCTCCTATGTTATGTATTTAGTCCCCACAAACATTCTGCGAGGCAGATGCTGTTAGCCCATCGTATAGAGTTCAGGCTCCTTGTTTTAACAGCCGGCCTTCTTCGTTTGCCGTCTTTCAGAAGCAGGCCATTGAAGAGCAGTTGCGGCTTGCACCTTCAGATCAGTCCCTTGGCCCTCCTCTCTGGCTGCCCTTGCTCCACAGATGCCCGCTTTCTTGATCGGAACACAGCGCCCACACACATATCTGGCCGGCCTTTTCTTTCTGTGGCAAGCTGACCTCTGCATAATAAACCCTAGCTTTAAAGTCTAATCTGATTTCCTTCCTAGACGTCAGTTTGTTCCAAGTACCATAATCACTTCCTCTTCCAAATCTCTGCCAAACTCTCCACCAGTGTCCCTGTTTCCTGTTCACATCAAGTCCTTAGAGGAGGAGGAGATAGCTTTTCCTTGCCTTTTGCCTGTTAGTTTTCCAAGGGAATGAGTAGGACTCTTCTGGATTCCCCTTGTACATATGCATAGCATAGATGTAGTAGTTTTGTGCTTGCTGTTGTTATCAGTGGTTGTGTATCTCTGATTATGTACAGAAGATTAAAAGATTAAAAAGGTGCAAAAGGTTACTTACTAACCTTTTGCAACTTTTTAAATATGGAAATCTGTCTTTTTTTTCACTGTGAGAAAAATCTCACTGTTTCTTTTTCCTTCAAATCTTTTTTTTAGGTCTTATGGCAGTTGGATATATTCCGACGAAGCTTGCGGGTTCTGACGGGACATGTCTGTCAGGGAGATGCCTGCATATTTTGTGCGTTGAAGGTAACCTTTTAATAGTTTTGAAAAATTATAAATTGTTTCTCCAAAATTTGATCTTGACTGTTGACCTATTTGGCCACTTGGTTGGCAGTTAGGGTTAGTTTTCCAGTGGGTGTGAGAGCAGGTCTGCTCAAAGCAGTCTCCTGCACGTGGACCTGGGTGGCTGATTCCTGTCAGACACACTGTGCAGAACTGATTCTTATGACACCTGAGGTTAGCCCAGAGTAGAGACAGTGACGCAGCCCCCTGCCCTGTCTTTGGGTACATTCTCAGGAGGGGCCGCCATGCTGGAGGAAGCCCAACAGCCTTGTGGAAAGGCCACACGTGGGTGTTGTGGCTATCGCTACCTGCAGCAGAGATCTCTCCCACAGCCTAACATCAACTGGACAGAAGTGTCCAGGGTCCTTCCTCCAGTCTGACCCTGGTGACTCTACGTGGGCAGAGATGAGCATTTACCCGAATTGCAGATCCACAGTCAAGACAGGAGCGTTTTAGTAACTGCGTTTTGGGTGCTTTGGTAAGGGAGAGTAAGTAATTGGGACAGGAGTCAGCCTTGTGAGAGGCTTGGCTTTCTCTGAGTAACTTAGGAAGTGCTGGGATTGTTTTGCATGGGGGGTGATGTAATCTGTTTGAACTGGATCTTTTTGGCTGGTGAGCTGAGACTAAACAGGAGGCAGACAGGCAGAAGCAGAGTCAGCCCAGTATGTATTAGCAGCTCATTTTTGTCATTGAAAGTCTTTTGCCTAAGAATGTTAGATTTTTTTTAACACATTTTAAAGGCAGATATTTTTATTCCTTTGCATTCTTAAATATTCTTAGTGAACATGTTTTAGTTTCTTTGTTCTTGAAAAGGCTATATGAATAAATAACCAAAAGAGGAATTTTTAAAATCATTTCTTTTGAACATGGTAGAATATTGTTACTCTCAGAGAATTGAAGAGTGACAGTATCAGATTTTATTTGTTCTGTAGTATGTTCTGAGTGTTTTGTCCAGTTGTAAAAAAGAGTGCAGCTCAGTGTCTTAGCTGTGTGGGCCAGCATCTTCTCTACCAGGACCCGAAACAACTGACCACACAGCTCAGGAGGGTAGGTTCATTTGCTCAGTTTATGGAGATTTCAGATTCTGCTCATGTCAGGCCTAGTCTGCGGAGCTCAGAGCACGGGGCGTGAACAGAGAGAGGGAAGGAGCAAGGGCTCTGCTCTTACATCATGGAGGCCAGAGCAGAGAGAGGGAGGGAGCTCGGCTCTGCTCTCACATCATGGAGGCCGGAGCAGAGAGAGGGAGGGAGCGAGGGCTCTGCTCTTACATCATGGAGGTCAGAGCAGAGAGGAGAGAGCTCGGCTCTGCTCTCACATCATGGAGGCCGGAGCAGAGAGAGGGAGCTCGGCTCTGCTCTCATATCATGGAGGCCGGAGCAGAGAGCAGAGTAGAGAGAACCAGAGTTGATCCCTAAAGGCACAGGCCCAGGGATGCCTCCTTAGCAACCAAGTCCCTTCATCATTTGTACCTTGTTTCTATTAGGGCTAGGGTGCTTTCTAAATTTAAGCCATTAAACATTAGTCCAACCCTTTCACAGCCTGAAATCACCTACCCTCCTCACACCAAAAAATACCCAAAGAGAAATACCAAAAAAATACCCCCAGAAAATATTCAAACTCACCGTGGAGTGTGAGGCCGGCTGGCCCACTCCTCCAGCTGGGTACTGCCTCAGTCTTCTTGTTACTCCTTTTGTCTGGATGCGTTTCTTTCAGATGTACTCATGGCTGGCGCCTTACTTAATGCCCCTACCTGCCTTTCCCTGTCTGTCAAGGCTCCCTGACTGCCCGCGGAACACGCCTGTGTCACTATCCTACCCCTGTGGTCTTGTGTCTCTTGTATTGCATTTCTTTGTTTTTACTTGTTGTTCCCTGTCTTATCACATTCTAGCATATTCTGTATTACTTATTTGCCTTTTTGTTAAAATGGCTAGAACATAGGCTCTGTGTGGCAGAGTTGTCTGGGTTTTTTTTGGGGGGGGTACTGGGGATTGAACCCAGAGGCATTCTACCTCAAGCTACACCCCAGCCCTGTTTGTTTGTTTGTTTGTTTGTTTGTTTTGCAGCACTGGAGATGGAACCCAGGGGCATTCTAGCTCTAAGCTACACCCCCTGCCCTATTTTTTAATTTTTTATTTTGAAACGGGGTCTCACTGAGTTGCGAAGGGCCTAAGTATCTGAGGCTGTCTGCAAACCGCGATCCTCCTGTCTCAGCCTCCCAAATGCTGAGATGATAAGTGTGTGTCACCATGCCGAAGCCGGCTTGAGTTATCTGTTTTCTAGGGAAGAACAATGCCTGACACATGCTATTACAAGCAAAAAATGTGTCTAATGAATGACCATCTGTCTCATGCAGGGCTGGTCTGTGCCTTAAACATTACCTGCAAAAATTGATTACCTAAATAAAAGATGGAATATGAAGTTTGTTTCATCTTTTAGTATTCATAATTTCAGTTATGATAATTGTTTAAATAACTCAGTCTCCAATATCATTTGACATATTTTTATTCCTCATTTTATTTATAAGTTTTCTTCTGCCGTTAAGGCAAGGATTCTTCAGATACTTCCCTTGAGATGGCACCCCATGCGTTAGTGAGTCTGAAGCTCTGTGGTGGTATCACTGGAAGTTCTTCTTCCCTTGAGAAGATCACTATAGAACTAGAACTTGACGAGTTTTTCTTCTTTAAATTCAATTATGAAAATAGAAAACCAATTAGCACGTACAGTCTCATGTTCTTGGATGATGTTTGCATTGTTTCTTAGATTTAGGTTAGAAATAATTCTCTTGGTGAGGAAATTGGTTACTTGAAAAATCTTGGCAACGTGGAATTTGTTAACTTGGAAATTTGGTAACGTGGAAATTTCTCTTAAAATGTTTTAAGTAATCATTAGCTCATCTCTCGCTTCTTGTAAACATATATTTTAAACAAAAGTTTAGTAAAATAGTAGTGAGAAGTTGTTTTGTGTTAATGATGCCTTAGTCTCTGTTTGTTTTCAAATCCCTTTGTCATTTTCTGAGGTTTGCTTGGCCCCCTGGGTGAAGAAAAGTCATATGCATTCACCTAGGATCTAGGTTAGCTTTCAGGTTTCTAAAACACTAATGAGGCTGGGCGGTGGCGCATGCTTGTAATTCCAGTACTTGGGAGGCTGAGACAGGAAGATTGTGGGTTCATGGCTAGCCTCAGCTACTTAGGCCCTCTGCAACTTACTGAGACCCTGTTTCAAAATAAAAAATAGGGCTGGGGGTGTGGCTCAGAGGTAGAATGCCCCTGGGTTCAATTCCCAGTACAAAAATAAAGAAACACTGAGTTTTTACCATTTTTCTGTAATTGTGTGTTTTTTTATTAATTCC
Source organism: Muscardinus avellanarius (assembly GCF_963383645.1). Classification (NCBI taxonomy): domain Eukaryota; kingdom Metazoa; phylum Chordata; class Mammalia; order Rodentia; family Gliridae; genus Muscardinus; species Muscardinus avellanarius. The sequence continues at coordinate 459,787 of NC_137791.1, forward strand.
CGTAGTACATTTTTATTTTTATATTTAAAGCAAATTCTCTCTCTCTCTCTCCCTCTCTCTCCCTCTCTCTCCCTCTCTCTCCCTCTCTCTCTCTCTCTCTCTCTCTCCCTCTCTCTCTCTCTTACGGGACTGGGAACCCAGGGGAATTGTACCTTCGAGCAACACCCCACAGCCCTATTTTTTATTCTTTTTATTTTTGAAACAGGGTCTCACTAAGTTGTGGAGAGCCTCTCTAAGTAGCTGAGGCTGGCTGGGAACCTGCGATCCTTCTGTCTCAGTCTCCCAAGCACTGGGATGACAAGTGTGTGCCAACGTGCCTGGATTAAAGCAACGTTTCTTCAAACTCTGCTCCTTAACTAGCCTTTATCATGACAGATGGGGCCTGGGCCTCCCTGTGGGCTGTCCTCGTCTCTGGATGTGGGCCGGAGGGCTCAGCTTCTTGGTGCTCTGTCTCAGTGACATCAGTGATCGGTGTGGCGTGGCATTGCGAAGCAGAGGACTTCCACTCGGCGCAGGCTCCCCTGGTCGCGGTGAGGTTCCTGGGTTGTTTTAAAGGGTCAGGTCCAGCTCACAGGCGTGCTTTGGTTTCCAGACGATATTCGCACAGTTCCAGCACAGCCGCGAAAGGGCGCTGCCCTCGGATGACATCCGGCGGGCGCTGGCCGAGAGCTTCCGGGAAGAGCAGCGGTTCCAGCTTGGCCTCATGGACGACGCAGCCGAGTGCTTTGTATGTGCCCAGTGGCCCTCCCAAGCCAGACCGTGACTGAGACAAATGAAACAGAAACTGGTAGACATGAGAGTGTCAGAGCTGGCCAGTAGGTCTCTTACCGTGCTTGAGGCGTGGTGTAAACTCAGCATGCTGTGTTGCACCTTCGGTTTTGATTATTTGTACTGCTCCAGGTTTTACTGAGCATGAGGCTATGAAATATTTAACGCTGACTTGCTGGAGCAAAGGGTGTTGCTCAGTGGAGGGCATGTTCCTTACCTGGTGCTCTGCCTCCGCAGGCAGCCAGGAGGCAGGCTCCTCGATGGGGGCTAGGGAGACGGAGTGACTCTCACGTCCAGGCTGAAGTCACTGGGCCACTGTTCTAATTTCCCAAGGAGGGCGCTCCATGATCAGGAGGTATCTTATTAGACATCTCAGAAGAGATGCCTACAGGTGGGCTATAACTGCATCTTCCTGCTGGTCCTGTTTGTATCAGCAGATTCTGAATCTCCCACCACAAACTCTTCTAAGGTTTTCCTCCATGCAGCTCCACCGCTGCCTCTTCCTCATTCAGACCTCTGCTCTCCTGTGCAGGTGCGCTGGCCCTCCGCGGCCTTGCTGGCTCAGCAAGGTGCTGGCTCTCAACGGGCTGTGACGCACAGCTAGACCCAGCACCAGCTCCTCTCCACTCCTCCCACACCCTTCAACAAGATATCCCATTGCTGTGTCTCACATTGCTTACAGTTTTGCAGAGCAGCGTTTGCTCAAGTTTCTGAAAGATTCAGAAAAAATGTTAGTCTATCATTTTTTTGAGGCTTGAATAAATTCTGCCCAGCAGAGGATATATGACCAGGCCAGTCCAGTCTGTTCCCTGAGTTTTGTAGGATTTATTCTCAGGAATTAATTTGGCATTTATGTGTTGTTAGCTATATTTTTTCTTTTATGTGTTGCTAGAGATTGAACCCCTGAGCTACACCCCAGCCCTGTTTTTTATTCTTTATTTTGAAACAGGGTCTCACTGAATTGCAAAGGGCTTCACTAAATAGCTGAGGCTGTCTGCGAACTGTGATCCTCCCGTCTCAGCCTCTGAATGCTGGGGTTACACACATGCGCCTCCATGCCCAGCTGCGGTGTTTTTCTAAATAAGTGCCTTTACAGTTTCCTTAGGCAGAGAAAGGCTCCTTGACTAGAGGCCTGCCCATCATATTTCTTGTGGATCAAAATGTGTCCCAAAGGCATGCACAGTAATGAGATGTATTTCTTATATGTTTTTCTGTTTTTAAGTGATTCATTGCTTAAGACATAAATATATTTTGTACAGTGCTGAACTTTATCATTTTACTTTCACTTAAATGAAGTATACTGATAGCTGCTGCTGATGCTTCGTAAAATACCTAGACATCAAGTCTTATAGCATTGAGGGGTTCCAGAAGTCCTGGGTCAGAGGAGGGGAAGTTAACTAATTAAAAGAATCCATTGGTTAAGTTTTGGTAAAAGGGTTTTATTCTGTTAAAAAATATTGATCTGTATCCTACATCTGCAATTTCTTGTAGAATTTGCTGCAGAGAGCCTTGGGAGTATAGACATCAACTCTCTACCTTAGACGGCTTAAGCTATAAAAACTATCTAGTTGGTTCAAGCAGGATTTTTTAAAAAGTTAACCTGGTGGCCGGGCGTGGTGGCACACGCTTGTAATCCTAGCACTTGGGAGGCTGAGACAGGAGGATCATGCAGGTTCGAAGGTATCCTCAGCTGCTTAGTGAGGCTCTCAGCAACTTAGTGAGACCCTGTTTCCAAATAAAGTATAAAATAGGTCTAGGAGTATAGCCCAGAGGTAGAAAAGCTCCTGGGTTCCACCCCCAGTACCACACACATAACAAAAGTTAACTTGGTATTCCTCACTATGAGAATGCTGGGGATGTAGGAAACTGTTTCTAGTAGTTTTAGATATCAGCCACTGTGGGTTGGCTTTTGAAAGGACTTTTAAGACCTTATAGAAGATCCTATATTAGGGTGATTCTGTCATAATTTTTTCAGCTAACAGTACAGAAGGTGACTAATGGGACATGCGATGTGTCAGAGAGAAAAGTTGGAAAGCTAGCAATGTTCCGATTCGTAAACGCACACTTGGGAGCATGCTCCATGCGAAGTGCCCCTTGCAAGTCAGTAGCTCATTCGTCTGTTTTATTTTTAAATCAGGAAAACATACTGGAGCGAATCCACTTCCATCTCGTGCCCAGCCGGGACGCGGACATGTGCACCTCCAAGTCTTGTGTCACACACCAGAAGTTTGCCATGACGCTGTACGAACAGGTGACGTGGCTTTGCCTGCTCTCCCAAATGCTCTGTTTATGCCTGGTGCTCGGTAGATTAAACCCGTGTTTCTGCCTGCAGTGTGTGTGTCGTAGCTGTGGGGCATCGTCAGACCCTCTGCCTTTTACAGAATTTGTGCGGTACATTTCTACAACAGCTCTATGGTAAGAACCTACTGAAACGTATTTCACAGATGTTCATAATACACTTGTGCACAGCGAGCATTTATTCTATAAAACTGTAACACGTGAATTTCTACCTTCTGAGTCTAATGGGTATGCCGCCAACAAGGTACAAAGATGTCTCTGTCTGAACCTGCAGCTTAGCCCGCTGCTCTGATGCTTGGGACCCAAGTGTTCTGGGTTTCAGGGCTGTGATATTTGCATATTCATAATGAGATATTTTGGGTTGGGCCCCAGTCTGACATGAACTCCTCTTTTGTCTCAGATGCACCTTGCACACATAACCTGTGTCGACGGGCCCGGGCGTCAGGTCAGGGTGGCGCCTGGTTGATGCTCCGAAAGCATCAGGGCCGTCACCTCTGGGTTCTCAGACGGGGGTGTTCAGCCTGCTCGTGTGTCAGAATTTAGCAAGGTTCAGAACTGGGAGAGAACTTAAAGCAACAAGTCCAGTGGCAGGTGGAGTTGCAGGTGTGTGTGTGTGTGAGAGAGAGAGAGAGACAGACAGACAGACAAACAGAGACAGGGGATGGAACCCGGGGCATTCTACCTCTGAGCTATGCTCCCAGCCTTTTTTATTTTTTGAAACAAGGTCTCACTAAGTTGCAGAGGGCCTTAGTTAATTTCTGAGGCTGGCCTTGAACCTGCCATCCTCCTGTCTGAGCTTCCCAACTACTGGGATTATAAGCATGCACCGCCATGCTGAGCTCATTTCTTCATCTTTGTTAAATATCCCCTTGGTAATGCCCATGTCCTGTCAGCCACTGTCCCTTCACAGTAGAAGAGCAAGGGTAAACAGAAAAGAAAGAGGCTGTGGACAGAGTCCTCCCTGAGATACTGCGCTTGAGCCTGCACGTCCTTGTCAATAAACACACCCGCGGGACTGTCTCCTGCCTCCACCGTGGCCACGCTAGGTAAGGGCCAGAAACATCCCAGGGCTTCCTTAATACGAGTGCGTCCTCTCCAGGTGTGTGAGAGGAAGTACTTGATGTTTGATAGAAATTGAAAGCTATCATACATGTTAGCAGAAGTTTTCATAAGAAAGATATAATGCAGATTGGTAATGTCAGTGCACAAGTAGCTGGCAGATTGCTTCCAATGACTTCGTAAGTATGCACAGTGAAAATTGTGTGTTCATTTCTTTCCTATTATTTAACTTTGTGGCTTTTCTGGGTATAACATTGTTTCTTAAAGAGTTGAATAGTGATCATTTGCTTATTTGAACATGTTTAGTATTTTTTTATGTATAGAAACCAAATTGGGGAACTGGGTTATAGAAGCATTCTCTGAAGCTTAATTAGTTACAGTCAGTCGCCAGTCCTTTTTTCAACCAGTGTGAAAGTTCAATGGTATTTGAACAGATATATCATAAATTAAAAACTAAGATTTTAAAAAATGTTTTACTGGTGCACTGTAGTCACATACCTAATGAGCACAAGATGGTGGAGGCACACACGCACACATCGCCAACCAGTTCTTCACCATTTCCCGCCCCATTCCCTCCCCGTCCCTCCTTCTCAGGTTTGGCTTAGTGATTGACCTTGATGTGTTTGTTAAAGTACATCATGTGCACTAGAGAATAAAACTAAGATTTTTAACTTTGTTTTGAAACGATTAAGTGAAATAAAGCTGCCCTAAGGCCTTATCTTAGATAATAAGAAGTAGACTCCATCAGTCTGCCTTATCATACTACTCAGGCTTTGAATTCTAATCATAAGCATTTATTTACAATGTCTCTTACTGGCAATAAACACTGAGTATCACACTGAATGTCACACTGAATGCTCAGTCTGTTCCAGGCTATGTGTGTTTTGTTTTAATCTTAGCACGGACACTATTTTGTTGAAGAAATAGATGTCATGAGGGTAAACAGGTCTAAACAGGTTTGATAACTACATGGGAGCCCAGGCATGGTGATGCACAGCTGTCATCCTGCCCAGGGGAGCTGAGACAGACCCTGCTTAAAAAAAAAAAAATAATAATAATAATAAATTGGGCTTGGGGAATTGCTTAGGTCAATTGCCCCCAGGTTCAGTCCCCAGTAAACACACACACACACACACACACACACACACACACACACACACACACACACGGTTAGTAGGCAGATTAAGATCAGAATCCAGGTCAGACTCAAAATTTGCCTCGTCAGCCACTACTCTGGAGCTGTGGGTTTTATAACATCATTGTGTGCAGTCCAGCTGGTCAGCAGCCGTGCTCTCCAGCCACTGTGGAGTGTCGTGACGGCCCTCAGAGCTGCCGCATAGCTGCAGATTGTTTGAGCCAGGTGCTGTGGACCATGTGCAGGACATGGTATTGCTCCTCGGCAGCACCGGAACATCACGGTGGAAGCTAGTGAGGGCGCTTTCTCCTCCCACCTGCTTTTGAACGTGTTTAAGTAGTCAGACCTCATATGCGAGATGCGAGACGGAGCTGAATGATCAGAGTTGCGCTCTAAATACAGGAAGGCCGGCCTCAGCTCCAGTGCAGGAACATGAGGCTGGTCTTTGCTTCTGGAGCCTTTCCTCCAGTCGATTCTCTTGTTCCTCTTAGGTGGGGCAGGGTTTAAACTAGGAGCTCCGGCCTTAGAACTGCCTCCAGGCAGAGCACATTGGCAGTCCCAGACAGGGGCAGAAGTTCATGTTATTTTACTCTGTGCTGGTCCGAGTATTTACGTCAATCATAAGCCACCAAATTCAGTAATTACCACTTTATGGAAGTTCACATTATGGTTAAGTTTTCTAACAGTTGTGCACGTCTGTATTGACAACCAAATGCTTCCATGTGTCGTTATCAGATCTGTTTTGAGTTCACGGCCAGGTTTGTGCCTTTCTTTTTTCCGTAGCAATGAGGTTGAGCGGATGGTGGAGAGGCATGAACGCTTTCAGCCTGCGATGTTTGCAGAGTTGCTGCAAGCAGCCAGCACAGCGGATGACTACAGGACATGCCCTGTGAGTGCAGCTGGGGAGGGCTAGCACACACCTGCCTGGTCACTTACACACGAATTCCATGTACAGAGTTAACTTCAAGGATTTATTTTTATTTTACGTGTGTGTGTGTGTGTGTGTGTGTGTGTGTGTGTGTGTGACCCGGGTTGAACCCAGAGGCATTCTACCTCCAAGCTACACCTCCAGCCCTATTTTATGTTTAATTTTGGAACAGGATCTCAGTTAAGTTGCTGAGGCTGGCCATGAGCCTGCAATCCTCCTTTCTCAGCCTGACAAGTACTGGAATTACAGGCGTGCACCACCGTGCCCAGCTTAGAATTTACTTTTATTTAAAGCTATTTTTGTTTTCAGATAACTGTACCATGTGAGCTATTTATCTTACCCACTATTTCTTTTAAAACTCTTAAGTTTGTGAAGGATTTAAAGCAGCATATTTGAGTTTTTTAAGTACTGAAATTTATTATTTGACAGAAAGAAAAGACTCTTCTCAAGTAAATGTGTTAATTCCTCATCTAGATTGTTAATGACTTCAGGGTCTTTCTGCTTTTTTAGGATGAATTCTTATTTTAACACATCTGCAAAAATACCAGAATATTTTGATTTAAAATACTTGATTTAAAATAAACTTGTTGCTGGGCGTGGTGGCACACGCTTGTAACCCCAGCGCTTGGGAGGCTGAGACAGGAGGATTGCACAGGTTCGAAGCCAGCCTCAGCTACTGAGTGAGGCTCTCAGCAACTCAGTGAGACCCTGTTTCCAAATAAAGTATAAAATAGGTCTGGGAGTATAGCCCTGAGGTAGAGAAGCCCTTGGGTTCCACCCAAGTAACACCAAAAAAAAAAAAAAAAGTAAAATAAACTTGTTTAGTCAGTTATTAAGAGAAGCAAGTTGTAGCTGGTCTCTAGTAAATTGGAGAAGCAAATTTGAACTGTGTGTTAAGATTGTCATCGTGAACCATAAACTGCTTAATTCCTTGCTTGTGGTTTGTCCTCTTAACTTCAAACTTGCCTTTTGTGTTTCTCTGTAGAGTAACTGTGGCCAAAGGATAAAAATCCGCCGCGTTTTGATGAACTGCCCAGAGGTGGTCACCATCGGGCTGGTCTGGGACTCGGAGCACTCGGACCTCACTGAGGAGGTGGTTCGGAATCTGGCGCCGCAGCTCTGTCTCTCTGGGGTACCTTCATTCTCCTCCTTTTCCTTCTAACTCCCCTAAAACAGCTTTATCACGTATGATGTGCTTAGCTGATGTTTGGAACCTGAGTTCTTTGACAGGAACTACTCACAAGCACTCTGCTAAAGACCACGGATCACTCGGGCCATGAGTGGAGTGCGGTGCCCACAGGGTGTGTGCTGGCTTGGGATGACAGGAGGTTTCCACACTAACACTGCTCTAGAAAGGGCCCCAGGTGTGACAGTCCGTATGTAGCTGATCTCTGGATATGGCTGTTATTTTCTTAATATATTTTGAACTGGTTTTTGTTACAATTACATTTGGGTTTTTTTTGGGGGGGGTATGGAACTTGGGATTGAAACCAGGTACATTCTGCCTCTGAGCTGCACCCCCAGTCCTATTTTATTTGAAAGGGGACTCATTAAGTTGCTGAGGCTGGCCTTGAACCTTGCGAGTCTCCCGTCTCAGCCTCCCAAGTACTGGGATTATAGGTACGTGCCACCATGCCCAGGTCCACAGTTAAATTTTTAGGTAATTCTTCTTTGTTTTTTTGCGGGTCTGGGGATGGAACCCAGAGGCATTTAACCTCCAAGATACACCCCCTGCCCAATTTTTTATTCTTTATTTTGAAGCAGTCTCACTGAGTTGCAGAGGGCCTCACTAAGTAGCTGAGGCTGTCCGCGAACTGCAATCCTCCAGTCTCAGCCTCCCAAATGCTGGGATTACAAGCGTGCTCTAGGTAATTATTCTTTAGATAACATTTTAATGTGTGGTCAGATGTGAGCCAGTCAGGAATCATCAGGACTGTGTGGCTTGTGACACATGCACAGTGTCGTGTCTCTGAAGGTGCTGTGGTTGAGCAGATCCAGACGGGCTTTGTGGGGCTGATGCTCCCGCGGACCAGTGAGGAGGAGTGATCCCTCCTTTGGTGCCGACGCCTGGGGCCTGCCTTCATAGCAGGTCAGGTCTGCGACTGTCCTCGTCCTGAGCACAGGACCTAAGTCACGGCTCGTGTTCTTGACAGCTTTTCTACAGGGTGACTGATGAGAACGCCAGGAGCAGTGAGCTCCGCCTCGCGGGCATGATCTGCTACAGCAGCCGGCACTACTGCGCCTTTGCCCTGCACACCCGCAGCTCCCGATGGGTGTTCTTTGACGATGCGACCGTGAAGGAGGTAGGTGAGAAGTGTCGCTGTGTGAGTGATGTGCTCACGCAGAATGATGGCGAGTGTCTGTAATAGTGAAAATGGATGTAGTGACAACGCCGTTGAATCAACCTCTCATGGTCTTTTCCACTGCTGTTTTGGTGAGAATGTTTGGTTCTTCTTACACTCTTCATTAATGATAATGAAGTTGATCGTATGGCATGTTAGCGGGACGGCGCAGACCAAATCTCTAGCCTTTCTAAACATTCGGCCTCCACGTGGCACTCTCACCGCCCTGACTGTGAGCTCTCTTGTCTCCCTGGTCACTCCTTGTGGCGTGCTGACTGCCCTGACCACAAGCTCTCTCGTGTCCCCGGCCACTCCACACAGCGCTGACCGCGAGCTCTCTCGTGTCCCCGGCCACTCCGCACGGCGCTGACCGCGAGCTCTCTCGTGTCCCCGGCCACTCCACACGGCGCTGACCGCGAGCTCTCTCGTGTCCCCGGCCACTCCACACGGCGCTGACCGCGAGCTCTCTCGTGTCCCCGGCCACTCCGCACAGTGCTGACCGCGAGCTCTCTCGTGTCCCCGGCCACTCTGCATGCCCCTGACCGCGAGCTCTCTCGTGTCCCCGGCCACTCCGCATAGCCCTGACCGCGAGCTCTCCTGCAGGTTGGGAGCCGGTGGAAGGACGTGGTCTCCAAGTGTGTTCGCTGCCACTTCCAGCCTCTGCTGCTCTTCTACGCCAACCCGGATGGTGCGGCAGTGTCTGCTGAGGATGCCCTCAGGCAGGTGGTCAGCTGGCCGCATTGCAAACCTGTTGCAGAAAACCTAGGTAATTTTCTTAACACGTCTTTTTGGTGTTTTTTGATGAGAATCAACTGGAATGCATATACTGAATATGGAGTGAGGGTTGAGAGTAATTTCATATTTGAGTTTGAGTCAAGCAGGGTTTGGGAATATTTTGGCATTTCTGTTAATCTTTGTAAGGAGCCTTTCTGTCAGGGGCCCCAGGAACACCAATAGGAGTCCCCACCACAGGTCTCAGGCGGAGGAGGCTGCGGGGTGGCAGTCTTTCCAGCAGCAAACATGAGGTGTAAAATGCTTTAGTGGACTGGAGAAATCTGAGGTGGCGGAGCAGGAAACACCCCTGGGTGCTGCAGTGCCCCAGGCCACGAGTACTTATGTCTGCAGCATTAGAAAGAGCTCAGAAGGTGATCCAGACATGTCTCTTCCTAACGGGAAAGAGGGAGTGATATGTTTTTGTTTATCCCTTTAAGGATGTGAAAAGCCTACAGTTTACAAGTCAGATCACCCAAAAGAAAATGGATTTGGTGATCAGGGAAGACAGAGAGAAAATCAGAAACCTCAGACGGATGTTTCATCGTCCAGTCGGAGCCACGTGCAGCCAAGTGGAGGGAGAGGACCCGGTACGTGTTGAGAGTGCCGTTGCCGCCGTTCCTCCTTTCCGCACCTCTGTGCCAGGCGAGGTGCTCACCTGGCGATCTGTGGCCGGATCTGAAATGCCAAGCAGATTGCACCTTGGATGCGGGGTTTACTCTGAGGTGGTGGGGCAGCCATGAGTTTCTCTAGCACTCAGCCTAGACGAGTGGGGGGTTGCCGCAGTCGCCAGACGAAGCTGTCTCGTGGCCTTTCCTTCCTGGAGTTAGCAGTGGACCTGGGGAACAAAAAATAAGATAATAACTTGGATTATCTGCAGAATTAGGTGGGTCATCAGGGAGTGTGGCCCTGGCAGTCACTGCTGAGTTTGTTCTTAACTTCTTTTTTTTTGAGGTACTAGGGATGGAACCCAGGGTCATTCTACCTCCGAGCTACACCCCCAGCCCCATTTTTTATTCTTTATTTTGAAACAGGGTATTAGTGAGTTGCAAAGGGCCTCACTAAGTAGCTGAGGCTGGCCAAGAACCACGATCCTTCTGTCTCAGCCTCAGGAATGCTGGGATTACAAATGCGCGCACCACGCCTGGCTCAACCTCATTTTTATGCAGCCCCTTCTCCCTTTTGTCACCCGGTGACGTTGGTTTTCCCAAACCAGTTCTATGACTTGAGTCCAAGTGAGGCATCATCGTAGTGTATGTAGTTGTGGCTTTTTAAATGTGTGGTACTGGGGACTGAGCCTGGGGCATTCAGCCTCCAGGCTACATTCCTAGCCCTATTTTATTTTTAATTTTAAGACAGGTTGAAACCTTTCACTAGGTTGATGAGAATCTCACTACTTGATGGGGCTGTCCTCAGACCTGCAGTCCTTCTGTCTTAGCCTCCCACGTCCTGGGATTACAGGCGTGCACCAACATGCTCAAGCTCTAGTTGTGATTTAGAAACAGATACAACTCTTGATCATGTGGGGCCTGGGATGAGTTAATACGCAGCTTTTAAATATGTTAATGAAATGGTATCTATGTGTAAAAGTAGCACATTTAGTCAAGAGTATTTAAGAGCCAAAATTAACAATTGTTGTCAAGAAAGAAATACAGTAAAGACTGAAAAATTGTTAAGAGGGCGTGTAGCTCAGAGGTAGAACACTTTCCTGGCCTGTACCAGGACACGGGTTTGATCCCCAGCACCGCTAGGAAAGATGACATACTCGGAATGAAATTCCTTTTCCTCTCACAGATGGTTGGTACTCTTAGATGAGGCATTTTTAGGTTTTCAGAACACACCTGCTTTTACCAGGACAGAGTGTGTGCTGAAACTTCAGAGCGAGGGCTCACCCACTGCCTGGTTCATTTTCAGGTTCCTGCTTCAAGGTCTTGGTTTCCATAGCTGGGTGGAGATGGCAGGCATACCTTTCTCAGAAGATGAGATGAACAGGCATTAGCAATGGCTAAGCTCAGCAAAGAGGGCAGGCTCCTTTTACAAACGCTTGCGTTCCAATGCCAGGCTTCCGTTCGTCTTTGCATTTTCTTTAGGGACTATGTACATGACATTTGAAAGACAACATGCATCTCCAGTGTCGGGAAAAGTTACACTGGGTGTAGAGTTAAGCATAAAATGAATTTGTTGTACACTTGGTGGTGTTTGTTTGAAATAGAGTCTTTACATTTTTAGTTCAATTTTTACTTTTGTTAAGCAGTTTGAAAACTGATCTGTGTCATTGTAAGAATGGTTTCTTTTACAGGTAAGTTCAGCCACAGTGACCAAAGGGAAAAGATAAGAGACATTTCCAGAGAGTGCGCTCTGAAAGCCATTGAACAGAAAAGCTCACTTTCTTCACAAAGGAAAGTCTTAGAAAAGGGACAGAGGAGAGATGCAAGCCGGCACAGAGGTGAGTGAGACCTGGCGGGCTCCTCAGAAGACACTGCTCGAGCTGATTCTGAAATGGAGTGCTGCACTTTACCTAACTGCATTTTGTATGTTTACATCTCTCTGTGAGTTTTTTCATTACTGTATTCAATGTTGAAGTGCAGAGTGTCCGATTCTCGCTTAATTCCAGCCTGGAATGCTGTGTTTGCATTGCAACGTTTGGCTTGTGTTTGTGAATGCAGCTCACTCCTTTGCACGTCCAGACAGTGCTGGAGTTGGTGACCGAGGGGCAGGCTGCTTCCCTGTGACTCTGTCCTCCCTGTCCACTGCTCGCTGCTCACAGGAGCTTTTGTTCACTGGAAGCACGTCTTTTTAGGGCTGAATGCTGCCAACCTGTAGACCTCGTGCAAGGTTTCAGCCGCAGCGTCCCCTCCACCTGCCTGTGTCTGTTGGGCAGCCACAGCAAGCATCTCTGAGGAACTGCTGGGCCAGGTGCTCATGCCCAGCTCTGGCAGCTGCCTGTCTGGCTCACATCAGCGGCACCTGTCTCTTTCTTCCTACTCTCGGCAGCAGTTGGTTTAGCAAACTTTTAAAGCTTTCCTAATATAAAAGGTGGAAAATACTGTGTTTTTTGTTAGGTTTGAATGATAATGCTTTTTTTTTTTAAATTTTACAACCTACCTTTAAAGTCCTTTTCTTCTACAATGCCTCACATTAACTGTAAATAGGTACTGGTAAAACACCTTTCATTTCAAAGCAGTGTGTGATTAAATCTAATTTCTGTTAGTTCCTGGTGACCACTTAGCACTTCTTTTCCAATACAGCATTTAGCTTGTGACTGCAGAGTTGCTTTGGGGTGGTCAGTGTACTCCTACCTTTTAACTCTTTTTGTTTTCAAGATTTGGTTGATGAAGACGTCTCACATTTCAAGTCTGGATCCCCCCTAACCCCAAATGGCTTCAGACTGTGCTCTGGGAATGCACAGCTGTATCAGAGTCACGGAAGGGGCCCCTGTAGACAGGACCGAGGCGGCCCGCAGAGCCGAGCTCCTGCACAAACCCCAAGTCCAAGCAAACCCCAGGCCCTCGTGTTGGGAGAGAAGGTTCCCGGCAGAGTCAGGAGTGATGGTGGTGCTGGGTATGACACCGACAGCAGCCAGGACTCCAGGGGGAAAGCGGGCGGCCACAGCAGCAGCAGCAAAGGCCGGAGCCGAGGCTGGAAGCCCATGCGGGAAGCGCTGAACGTCGACAGCGTGCTGAGCGACCGCGAGACGCGGCAGCATGGCCCGAGACACAGGCCTCACGCCAGCAGCAGGCCTCGGCCGGGCAGAGAGCAGGGCCCAGGGCCTGCGCCAGAGGGCCTGGTGACCATATACGAGGAGGAGGCCAAGCAGGAGGCGGGGAGCAGGGTCTCCCTTGGACCCAGCAAGAACAGAGCCACCGGGGACAGCTGGCCCATGCAGCGGACGGAGTCGGGGTACGAGAGCAGTGACCACGTGAGCAACGGGTCCGTGGCCCTGGACTCGCCCGGCGCCGACGGAGCAGGCGTGGACGTCCGCGGCCTCCCCGACATGGTGCCTTGCAGGTAGCTCCCACCACTGTCTCTCCTAACACTTGCAGTTTTCAAAGTATGGGGCCAGTTAAGCATGACGGGGACATTGTGAGTTTAAAGAAACCTGGGGCATTGCAGCTCATTTGATAGTTCAGATTTCTGGTTCTAATGGTCATTTCTTGACTCCAGAAATAACGCCTGCTCATTTTGGGGATGCTTGGAAGGTACAGGCAAATACCCACTGCTCTTCACTGTTGAGGCCCATGGCACAGAGTGGAACTGGCCATCCTGGCCGGAGCTGGTGGCTGCTGGTCTTTCTTTCCAGCGTTTGTGAACAGAACTGGGGCCAGTTTCAACTGTCTCAGTCCAGTTCAGTGAAATAGATATTTTTTCCTTAGCGAATATTAAAAAGAATTCAGCCATATAAGTAAGTTTGTGTTCAATTAGTGTAGTTTGAATGTGTAAATTTAATTATATTCACTGTTAGCAGTGTATTTGGACTTTCCCCTGTAATCTCTCAAACATGCTCACAGCTTCATGGCTGGTTTCTTAGGTCAGTCTTAACACTTTCTGCTTCTAATTCTAGTTCTAGAACCTTTTATGTGAAGAGTTGGTGCTTGACCACATTTTTTTGTGTGTGTTTTTTTTGGGTGGTACTGGAGGTGGAACCCAGAGGCTTTCTACCCCCGGGCTATACTCCCAGACCTATTTTATATATTTTTTAAATTTGGAAACAGGGTCTCACTAAGTTGCTGAGAGCCTCACTAAGTAGCTGAGGCTGGCTTCAAACCTGTGCGATCCTCCTGTCTCAGCCTCCCAAGTGCGGGGATTACAAGCGTGCACCACCACGCCCGGCTGACCACATTTATTTTTAAAAAGCTGGATTTATAAAAATCAGCTGCTCATGTTTTTTCATAGTAATTGTTTTCATAAGGAATTAAGGAAACTTGGCAGGATAATTTCACCCACTTCTTGGAACGAGGTAGCCAGCAGTGGTAAAGAAGAGGATGGCTGGACGTGCACCATACTTACTGGACAAGTCGCTGGACTGTCAGTGCCGGCGGCCTTCCTGCTGTAGCTGAGGCTCCCTACCTGGGTGCTGGGCAGAGGGCCTGAGTAAGGCACCGTGCGCCATGAACGGCTACAGCTCGTAGTCATTCCTTAGTAAATGTCATTTCCTTATTTTTCTGAGAAAAAACTTAAGATAGTCCATAATAACTGCTGTATTTGTGCTTTATTTTCTAGTGAACAGATTAAGATGAGTAATCTAAATATGGAACCTGCGGACTGTACCTCCCAGCAGAGTAAAAGCCACTTAGAAGGTAAAAATTGTATTTAAATATTCTATGATAGCCGGGCGTGGTGGCGCACGCTTGTAATCCCTGCACCTGGGAGGCAGAGACAGGAGGATCGGGCATGTTCGAAGCCAGCCACGCGCGCTGGCTTAGGAGATCCTGTTTCCAAATTTAAAAAAATGTAAAAATAGGTCTGGGAGTGTAGCTCGGAGGTAGAAGGGCTTCCAGGAACCCCAGTACCACCAAATAAATAAATAAATAAATAAATAAATAAATAAATAAATAAATAAATATTATATGATAGTTATAGAGAATGAATCGTAGGTTTTTGGGGGCTTTTTTTGCCACGATGTACCTTAGAGAACATGTGATATGGCTGTAAAAGTTAGTTCGGAGTTTAGCAAATGAGTCTCCTTTGTAAGTGTGCCTGAACTCGCAGCAGCTTCCTTTCTTCCAGGACCACCTAGAGTAGTACAGTGTAGCATGAAGGAGATTAGCCTCTCTAGTGTGTATATATTCTGTTCATGCTATTTTTTACATTTGCTTCAAAAATTAATTTTAGCGTTAATTTCTCTCATTGTTATTATGATTTTTATTTATTTATTTTTGCAGTACTGGGGATGGAACCCAGGGGCATTCTATACCCCCAGCCCTATTTTTTATTCTTTATTTTGAAACAGGGTTTCACTGAGTTGTGGAGGGCCTCAGTAAGTAGCTGAGGCTGTCCTCGAACCGCGATCCTGTCTCAGTCTCCTGAGTGCTGGGGTTACAAGCGTGGGTGCCCAGCCTTATCTGATTAAGTGTGCTTTCAAGTCTGCAGCCTTTTGGATGTGTGTTTTAGATCTATCTCGACTGCTACAGTATCAGCAGTCTTTGAGCCCTGAGTTACAGTATCAGTACTACTGACATGAGTACTGTGCAGTGTCACATGACTCCTGATGACTCCTGAGCGGCACCAGCCGTGGAGGAGGGAGCATGTGCAGAGAGGAGGCTGCAGGCAGTGAGAATAAAGGTGGAGAGTGTTGGTGTGCACTGTCCGTCAGCTGTGCGCTGCAGCAGTGCCGGCAGCGCTGGGAGGACGCTAGGAAGAGCAGCAAGAGAGAAGTGGAGCAGAGTGCGCGGCACAGGGCAAAGGTGTTTCTCATCTACCTTCAAAGGGCTCAGAGCAGAGGGTGACGCAGTAGTAGGTGATGGGAGGAGGCATACAGGTATTTTATACTGTTTCCATCTTTCTAAAGTTATTTCCAAACTTTATTAAAAAGAAATAAAGTTATTTTATTCAGGATGCTGAATAAAAGGTCACAATAGAATTGAAAGGGTTGGGCGTGCTGGGCACGCTTGTCCATCCCTGCATCTGGGAGGCTGAGACAGGAGGATCGCGGGTTCGCAGACAGCCTCAGCTCTCAGTGAGGCCCTTTGCAACTCAGTGAGACCCTGCTTCAAAATAAAGAATGAAGCCGGGCGTGGTGGCGCACGCTTGTAATCCCCGCGCTTGGGAGGCAGAGACCGGAGGATCGCACAGGTTCGAAGCCAGTCGTGCTGGCTTAAGAGACCCTGTTTCCAAAAATAAAAAAGTATAAAATAGGTCTGGGAGTGTAGCCTGGAAGTAGAAGGGCTTCCAGGAACCCCAGTACCACCAAAAAAAAAAAAAAAAAAAAAAAAAAAATATATATATATATATATATATATATATAGATGGATGGCTGGGGGTGTAGCTGAGAGGTAGAGTGCCCCTAGGTTCCATCCCCAGCACCAGAAGAAAAAATAAAAAGAACTAAAAGGGAATCAAAGGGGAAAAGTGACTTGCTTGTCAGCACCCTTGCCTGAGGGCAGAGTCGGTCCTGGGGAGAAGGGAGCTGCTGGTAGCTCAGGGAGAGGCCTGGCTTCTGCATGGCAGAGGAGCAGCCAGTGGGCTGCAGGGAGGGGCGCATGGGAGGTGTGGACTTGGCCTAGAGGCTGCAGGTGAGTGGGCAGGGTGTCCACGCCTGGGGCTCTCCTCCTTGAGGGAGGCTGTCTGCTGAGGTGCATGTTGGGCCAGGGTATCCGCAAGTCTCAGAGGAACGATGGGCCTCGCAGAAACCTCTGCCATTTGCTTTAGAGCTGCAATAGTTGGCTTCATCCCATGAGTCCAGAGGTTGGGACTGTTTCCTTCCACAGTCTTGGAAATGACAAAAGTGAAGGTAGTCCATCAGTGGTAAAAAAAAATGTCAGTTTCTTTATTTCTTACAAAAAAGTCCGTATTTCCACTTCTTAGATGAATACTCCTGTGTGGCGGAGCACTGTGCCGTGTATGACCTGGTGGAGGCGGGGGGCATTGCTGGCCTTCTGGGCACCGAGGTGGCGCTGTGGTTGTAGCAGAACTATTTTTGTTTTGGTACCCTAAAGTTAGTCAGATAAATTGCCAAGTCTAATTAATATTTTATAGGTAAAACTGTTTTCTTTTTTCCATGTAATTCTGTAGAGCTAATTGGCAGGCCAGAAAACCCTATCACCTTATTTTGGTTTTGTCTAAAACATACTTTGGAAACAGGAAGGAAGGAAGGGAAGAGAAAGACATGATTCTTAATGTTCTAAGTCCTAGAATTAGTCAATGCAGAAGTTTTTTGAAAGTTGTATATATGCACAATTTGATAATTTTGCATTTTTATGAAAATAAGTTACTAGTGTTTGTAATATTTGGCTATACAACAAATTGTAAACATTTTAGCACCAGTAACATATGGAATTACAGTCATAAAACAGGAAAGTTCATGATGGCTGACATATCATGTGGCAAGAGAGGAGAAAAGAAGCCAAGCGTGAGTGAAATTGGAGTCCCTTGGTTCAGCGTGGCAGGGAGGAGGCTGTCACATTCCAGCTGAAAGCTGGTTTATGACGGCCACACTGCAAACATGCAGGAAGAGAAGGTAGTCGACTTGGCACCTTAAGGGACTAGATTATTTTTCCAGAGGTATAAGCATTCCTTTTTAGTGAAGAGCATCTCATTAAAATGTGAACTGCAGAACTCTTAAGCCAGCCATCTTTAACTGGCATCAAGAATGAGAAATTGTAAGTAATTTTTAAAATTTTTTATGGGTGTATTGGAGTCATGCATCCTGATGGGCAGCAGGTGGTGGAGCCACACACGCACACACCACTCATTTCGCCCTCCCATTTCCTGCCCCATTCCCTCCCCTCCCCCTTCTCATGTTTGGCTTAGTGATTGACTTTAAAACGCTTTTTGCATGAGACAAGAGGACCGATCGCAGGTTCGAAACCACCCTCAACAACTTAGTGAGGCCCTTGGCAACTTAGACTCTGTTTCCAAATAAGAAATACAATCAGGCTGGGAGTTTAGCTTAGAGGTAGAATGCCTCTAGGTTCAATCCCCAGTGCCACCAGAAACACAAAACAATGCTTTTGGCAGACTCGAGTGTGAGAGTGTGTTCACTTGAGATACATACACCAGAAAGCATGGTTGGGGGTCTTCTCACCAGCCAGTCGCACTCCTGCCACACTGCACTTACCTCTGGGCTCTCGTCGGTGCGAGGGGCGGGGCCGCAGCATGCAGGGACTTCTCCATCACTGTGCCCAGTGGGCGCCCTCTGCCCATTTAGAAGCTGTGAGCTTGGCAGCATCAAACTTAATTTAGAGCAAAACAGGAATATTTGCTTTTCCTGTGACTTACAATTCTAGTGAGGAAAAAGTTACTGACTCCTGCCATTTTATTTTGTAACATCTTCAGATTTAGGTATCAGGTAGTGTAGATGACTATGTGATAAATTCAGGTATCAGGTAGTGGATGACAGTGTGATAAGTGAGCTCGCTACTCTTTTTGGTGTATGTTAATTTAGCCAGAAATATTCAGTTTTAGTTAAAGTTTCATGACTTTTGGAAGGATTTAAATTTTAATGTTTTATACATGGGATTAGTGATTACTGCTCTTACATGCTTAGAATTTTTAGTGACATAGATTAAATTATAATATTTAATCTATAATCTATAATTATATTGAAGTCTCGCCATAGAAAGGGTGAAGATTGTGTTGTCTAGACTAGCAGCTGGGTTTTATTGCTTTGTGAGCCTGTTTCAAACTTAGGTCATCTTCACAGATAAACACATATTTCAGTTTCTTGAGTATTGTTTTGTGGAGTTTTTGAAGTTTTGAAGGACATTAATTAAAGTCACTGAAGTTTCTTCTGGCCAAGGGTTAAAATTGGGCTCTCTTAGATTTGCAAAGAACCTGGAGCCAGAATTCCCTATAAAGACATGCATGTGTCTTTGTCGGCAGCAGGAGAATCGCGGCTCTTTTAAGTCAGTGAAATGCTGCCCTCAGCGGCCTTGGGCGCCAGCCTGAGTGGGGACTTCAGTCCACAGCACTCGGCTGCCCCCTGCCGCCCCGCCACAGCATGGCAGAAACCGGAAGTGTTTTGTAAACACTTTTTCTTCTTAAAACTTTTTATAAATTATAGGTACATATTATGTTATGATTTTTAATATACTATGAAATGATTAAACCAGGCTAATTAGCTTCTTTATTTCTTATAAATTGCTTATAAGTTTTAGCTTTCAGATCATAATCAAATATAGATTTTTTTTCAAAAAGTAATATATATATATATATATATATATATATATATATATATATATATATATACATATTTTGGTGGTTCTGGGGTTTCTGAAAACCCTTCTACCTCCAGGATACACTCTCAGATACCTATTTTTTTTTTACATATATTTTTATTTGGAAACAGGGTCTCTTAAGCCAGCGAGGCCGGCTTCTAACCTGCGCAATCCTCCTGTCTCCGCCTCCCAAGTGCGGGGATTACAAACGTGAGCCACCACACCCGGCGTAATATTTATATATTTTAATCAACTGTGTAGGTTCCAGTTGAATTTTAAAGTTTTTTTAAAAATGTATCCAGAATATCAACTTGGAATTAAAAAGGCTCCTATAATAAAATTCCGTGAGATTATTTGAAAAAAATAAGTAAATGCTTTCTTTATTTATTGAACTTATTTATAGTACTGGGGATGGAACCTAGGGGCATTCTACCTCTGGGCTATACCCTCCAACCTATTTTCTAGTCTTTATTTTGAAACAGGGTCTCACTAAGTTGGGGAGGGCCTCGCTAAGTAGCTGAGGCTGGTCGTGAATGGTGATCCTCCGGTCTCAGCCTCCCAGGTACTTAGAAGCATGAGCCACTGTGCCAGCCAAGTAAGTGCTGTGAAGCTCTGTTTCGGGGCCCTTTTGTTTTCTGGGTCTTCAGTTCACAGATGTGGTGTAGACTAGACGGGAGGTCGGAGGTGGGAGGAAGCTACAGCAGGAGGGCGCGCCTCGCTGAGGAGGACACTTCACCAGTGTCCAAGCCAGTGGCTTGGTTTTCTCTCAGATTGAGGTGCAGAATTGTGACTTTGCAGGTTAATGACATGTAAAAGCTAGCTTGCTTTTACAAGCTAGCTCTGGGGCGGCCCGGGCTCCAGGGGGCATGAGCCATGCCCGCAGAGGGGCTGCGAGTCTGAGATGGCACCTGCCCACAGTGGACAGTGGCGCCAGACTGCGGCCTCACGATGTCTTCATGAAGCCGGGACTTTTGTTTCTGTGGATTCTATCAGTATTTGCTACATTAGTCATTAAAACTGAGTATTTAAAAGTCACGTAGAGAATAAGGAACTAATCACATGCAGTCATAAATACTGTTTTAAATGAAAAGTAACCTGCAGGGAGTGGCACTGGTTTACCTCCGCAGCCCTCTTGGTGCCTGGGTGACGGGAGGTGGCTGCACCTCCTTTGTGGACACAGAGAGCCGGCCTCACACACTGCAGAGGGAGATGGGGGTTGTCTCTGCAAGGCTGATCACCTGGTGGACCCTGAAGTCACAGTGCTGCCTTCCTGCTCTGTGACCCTCATGCCCACCATCCATTTACACGTGGAATGGTTGAAAGTTATTGGCTTGCAAAATTAAGTGTCTTTAGATGTTAGTGCATTTCATTATATAGAATGTAGCTGTCACCACCTATCCAAAGTTGCTTCTGTGTTTTGTTTACTCCTTGGTGCTGTGATCTCCCCGGCCGTATACCTCAGTTCCCTCCTGTGTATGACATGCCACAGCATCTTCTGAGTGCTGGGAAGCTGCAAACTCTTGGTAGATAGTTTTCCAGAGTTCCATCTAAAAGTATGAATTTTAAGGGCTGGGAGTGTAGCTGAGAGGTAGGATTTCTCTGGGTTCAGTTCCACACACACACACACACACACACACACACACAGAGAGAGAGAGAGAGAGAGAGAGAGAGAGAGAGAGAGAGAGAGAGAGAGAGAGAGAGAGAGCGCGCTGTGAGTGTAGCTTGGAGGTACAAAGAAGAAAAAAGTGCTCTGTGCAAGCCAGGTACATTGGCTCCAGGAGGCTAAGGGTGGAATTAGAGGTTTGTGGCCAGCTTGGGCAACTTAGCAAGACACTGTCTAAAAGTCGAAAATAAAAAGGGCTAGGCATGTAGCTCAGTGGTAGAGCATCCCTGGGTTGAGTCTTCGGTAACACAGACAGCCCACCTATTTGCCAATTACATGTGAGGCCTGAGGACAGTTGAGTAACAAGTCTGAGGAGACATCATGGTCAAGCCTGGGCCTGTATGCGTTCGTTAGGCAAGCATGGGTGATGCTGAACCTTTGAACCACTGGTTCCTCTTGTGTAAGATAGGCTTTCTTCCTCAGGTGTTGTAAGCGCTGCGTATGACTAGGGTGAGCACCAGCTGAGGGTGCTGTGTATCCCCCGCGTCCAGACACCTGACCCTCCCGCTCCCGCTCAGCCGGTGTTGCTGGGATTCCTGTGATGTAGGTTAAAATGGATCATTATCTCACCAGCAAATGAGGATAGGTAAGAGGCTATGATTGTTTTCCTCTCTTCTCTCCGCCTACCCCAGGACTCAGAAAAGAGCTTGAGGATATAGAAGCAGTCTGTAACTCTCCTGAGCTCCACCCAGAGCCACACCCCCAGCTCAAGAATCACGCGATAAGGTAATCAGGGATATTTGGAAATAGTACAGTCTTTTTTCCTAAATGCATGTATTACAGGAACTCCTTATCTCTATGACGAGCATGCATACGTTTTACTGCCCTGGACACCGTGGGTCTGTGGTGTGATGCCTGTCCTGCTAGGAATCACACTGGGATTGGCCTTGTGGTAGAGGCTGTCAGAGCCCCAGGCTCCATCAACAGCAGGCGACACTCCTCCCTTGCGGGGAGGGGGGACCGAAGCCACAGGCGGTCTGGACCCTGTGTGTACTTTTCCTTACTCATACGTGCAAACTCAGTGCCTTTCCGTCTTGCCTAAGCACTTGCCGGGGGCTGTAACCTCTGCAGTTCGAGATGAGGCAGCAGAATGGGCACCAATCTCTTTCCTTCTTCAGTGTCAGAGAGAGAAGGTTTTCACTGTAGACTGTGGCAGCTTACCCAGGGTTTCCTTCAGTTTGAGTGGCGACCTCTCCCGCACCTGAGGGAGGCCCTTCACAGCCTCTCTTCTTGGGCTGGGTTTGCCGTGGCACTGCCTGTAATACTTGTAGTTTGGGCCACGTCAAGTAAGAGAAGGCTGCCTGGACCCTGTCAGCCTAGGAGCGCAGACCAGAGTGGTATGGAGCGTGTGGATGGCCAGACACAGGCACCGCTGTCAGGATGGCGGTGTGCCCTGGGGACCTCAGCCGGTCACTGCAGGGCTTTCTATTTACTATCCCAGACTGCAGCCGGCATGGGTAACTGACACCAGGGACGGTACGGCGCTGCTGTCTCCCCAGCCAGACCGTGCCACACGAGGGAGGAACTGGTGACATACCATTTACCTTCACCTTAGAAGTAGTTACCTTATTAAGGATAATTTTGCTTAACTAAAAAATAATAACATTAATAAATATAATAATTATTTCGCAGTACCGGGGTGGAACACAGGGGCATTCTACCTCTGAACTATACCCTCAGCCCTATTTTTTAGACTTTTATTTTTGAAACAGGGTCACACTGAGTTGGGAAGGCCTCGCTAAGTAGCTGAAACTGTCCACGAACTGTAATTCTCCAGTCTTAGCCTCCTGAATGCTGGAATTAACTACTTTTAGAAGTATAATAATGGCATTTTTATCACTAGTAACAGTAATTGCAGTGTTTTTATTTGAAGTAAATTTTAAAAATACATTCCTAATTATTACAAGTATGATTTTGGAGACTAGAGTTAGTATAGTGTTGGGGTTAGTTGGTGTTAGAGTGCCTCCTTAGCTTTCACAAGGTCCGCTTTCGACCCCTTATCAGCCCCAAAGGAAAAGGGAGAACGGTGAAGAACTCATTTGGTAATGATGGATGTCGTTGGTCAGCACTCATGTATTCTGGGCATTGGGGTTCAGAGGCGAAGGTGTTGATGGCCACAAACTGCTTCTCATTTCTGTTAGGTGCAAAAGTAGCATAAAGGCTGAACTGGGGAGCTGAGCCCACAGGATAGAGAGGGCACAGTGCAGGGCACAGAGGGCACAGGTGGGTGAGTGAGCAGGGCACAGGGGGCACAGTGGGGTGAGCAGCCTGCAGGGCTGAGGTTGCACCGGGCAGGTGAACCTGCAGGATGTTGTTCCCTCCTCTGGCTCCCGTCATTTTATAGGCGGCACCATAGCTCTGTTCTCATTTCTATTTAGGACTCATCCCCATGAAGCCAGCAGCAGCTTGGTTCCTTCCCCCAGGCCCCCGGTACTCCAGGGTCACAGTACGAGAGAATACGTCCTCCAGGCCGAGCTATGGAAATGTCAGAAGCCCAGTGAATGCAAGTCTTCTGAATGGACTCACGTGGAGCATTCTGAGAGACCAGAGCTGCCCCTTGGGCTTGGTGCCGGCTCTGCCCCCACGGGGAGCGTGAGCAGTAATGGAGCGCTTTCCCTGTCTTCTTTCTGCTCCTCACACCTGAGAGCTACCCCGCAGCAAGCCCTGCCTGAGCACTGTCCCAACAGCCCTCCATCCAGGGAGTGTGCGGCCCGGCCGGACTGCGCGGCTGGGGGCTGCCTGATGCCAAAACCCTGCCCCAGTCCACCTCCACCACTGCCACCAAAGAGCCACGCTGTGACCAGTGTGCCGCAGCCGGGGAGCAGCCGGCATGTGCCAGCCATGCTCCCGCTCCCCGAGGCGCCCGGCGCCAGCTCACACGCGGCAGCTGGACCACGCTCAGGAGCGCATGCAGCTGTGGACCTCAGCCCTGCAGCCCAGGACTGTCAGGCCAGCCCAGGGCCAGCCGCAGGGTCCGGCGTCCAGCCGGCATGGCCAGAGGAGCCGGTCTCCTTGACTACCTACTTCTCAGTGGACAGCTGCATGACAGACACTTACAGGCTGAAGTACCACCAGAGGCCCCGGCTCTGCTTCCCAGGCAGCTCCGCACCTCAGAGCCAAGCTCCAAGCTGCCCCCTGGGACAAAGACACAAGCCCAGCGTGCCCTGCGACAGGTGAGCGTGGCGCCAGCAGCTCGTTCCCTTGGCAGACTGACACGGAGGAGCAAGACCCGGGCAGCGGAAGGCGCAGGAACCGTTCTACCTACAGAACGTTAAGAGTGTGCAAGCTGCTTCACGGTGACCAGTGTGGCACAGTGAGAAGTTCCCTTTGAATAGAGAGAACCGGGGAGGTGTCATGAATTTGCCAAACGTGTGAAGTTGGATAAAGCTGAGGCGCACCCTCTGTGTGGCTAGTAGACCCACAAGTATTAAACTCCCCTGTGGGTTGCTAAGTTATGCCCAGTGGAAGCCCTGTGGCAAGTAGCTGGTCCAGTCAGGCAGTGTTTGCTTTGGAAGAGGGCTTTCTCGTGGGTGCCAAGAGACTGCGCCCGTGTGTCTTGACTCTGCCTTAGTCTGCCGCATATGAGCTCTTCAGTGTCTTAAGAAACCAACCCATGAATTTTATAGCGTTGGGGAAAGAATGCCTTAATGATTTACAATTTCTAAATTTAAACATCGTGTAAAACAAATTTTACTTAGAGCTTTTATCCTCAGAATACCTAGTTAACATAAGTTAGGCCTTTGACTATTAGATGTATTCACAAATATACCTTCAGCCGTGTAAGCTAAAAAGTCAAAATACTAAACTTTAGCATATTTATTTGTCTTGTTATGTTATTTTCTAATTTTATATGAAATGTGAAAGTTTTATTTTGGTTTACTGAGGCTGCTGACCACCAGTGTTCGGGGCTGGCCGTGGCCTCGGGTGGGCTGGCTCTGCCTGACCTATGCTCCAGCCTCCTGTCTTCCTTGGTCCTAGTCGGGGGCTCCTTCTATCACCGCCTTTCGTAGGGAGGGTTATTTAAGCAGACACGTAACTTGGGCATCTTTCCAGCTCTCTGTCTTAAATAATTTTGCCAGCTACCTTCATAGAGAAGGCTTTGTTTAAAAATTGAAAGGAATTTTCGTTATGAGCATATGAGTGAAAATGAGTTACTTTAATTGCCTTATTAAAATAGTTGCCATTTTACTTAAGCTGATAAACTGTGATTTAGAATAGTTTCTATCATGTCTACTCCTGAGATTTGAGAATTATAATAGTTTTCTTTACATTCCTAAATGGATACTTCATAAATATGACTTCACCAAAATTCGGTGATATAGTAAATTTAGTATCTTGTCCCATTCCATAAATTCATTAAAACCTTCCAAAATGCAAGTGGTTAGAACTACAGATAAATAGAAAAGACTCGATTTTTAAAGACTCAGCTAGCCACTAGGTGTGGCAATGCACACCTGTACTTGGGAGGCAGACAGGAGGATCACAGGTTCAAGGACAGCCTTAGCAACTTAGTGAGACCCTGTTTCAAAAAATAAAATAGGATTTGGGGTGTAACTCAGGTAGAATACCACTAGGCTCAATCTTCAGTACCTCCTCCCCCCCAAAAGTCTCGCCTTAACCCATTATCAGATGTTGGCCAGCTTATCTCCACGTATGGAGAACTTTTTGCTAGCCTTTTCTACCTGTAATAGTTGGTGGTTATTTTATATTCTCCTAATTTAGAAATACTTGAACACCAACTATATTAAGTTTTATCTTTTAAGAAAGTTTATTTTTAAATTTTTGGGGATGGAGAGTTTGTAAATAATGTAGTTTGTAGAATTGTATTTGAAATGTCAATGTTTTTAAGTACAGCTTTTATAACAGTGTAAAATGATAGAAAAATGGGCTTGAAGTATTTTTTACTGGCTTCCAAAAATTGTAGGTTTATTTTTAACTTTTATTTGGTCAATATGTTCAGTAGAAATACAGTATTTGAAACATTTGAATTTCTGTTCATAAATTTATCTTTTCAACTTACACTTGAGTTGCAAATGTTAAAACAGAAATGTCCACCTTCTTTTTAATGTATTATCTAGTTAAAAGTCTCCTGAATTATGTAATTTAGTACTAAAACCAAGAGCCATCTGTTTTATGTTGACTCGGCACTCCAAATAGGTTCAATGCCTGTTTATTAACCATGCAAATGTTAATCTTTACTTTAGGGCGCCTATTTACTTCATAGATGTTTCCATGTTAGAAGCTTATATAACCTTTAAAATAATAAACCAACAGTGGTTGAAATGTTTAAAATATTCACATTCAGAATACTGTATTTTCATGTGGAGTCAGTTTCTTTGGGTTCAAACAGTTTTTAAGACAAACTGGATTTTAAGTTAATATGGTTGGATATTTTGCATTCATGAAATGCGCTCTGCCCCCACCATGGACTATGTAATTTACTGGAAATGTAATCCATTTAAAGCCTAATTGTACTTGGAATATCACTGATGGCAAGATCACATCACAGCATACTCCCATGTTAAACCCCAGCAAAGTCTAAAATGCATAGCATCCAGTTCTAGAGAGCCAAAGTCTGACTTTGTGGACCATGGGGTTTTGCAGCCAGGCAGCCCAGCCTCCAGGGCGTGCAGGCAGCCCAAAAGCCCCACCGAGTACCCAGCGAGGCTGAGCACTTGGACCCCAGAATCTGGACTGCACCTGATTTGTGTCTCGGCCTTCTGACTTTTTCAATCATTTTAAAACACAAAAAACATTCTTAAAGGCCTTCCTTATAAAAGCAGGTGGTGAGCCACTTCTCCCAGTGCCCTGGTGCAGCCTTCTAGAGCAAGATCAAGAGATCCCTTCACTGATGGCCAAAGTCCTACTTTCCGTAGTACTCCCAGGCCCCGTAGGACGAGGTGTTTGCTCTTAACGTGGGAGGACCCCTTCACGTTTCCTTGTAACTGCTAATAAAACAGCCCAACTGCAACTATTAGAAGTCATTTCATTTACATGAAATCCAATGTGAAACTAAGGAGTTTATCAAATTAAAATCACCTTAACCTTTTGATGTCTGTTTTTGTTTTAACAAGTCTGCAGCCTCTCTTGGTGTCCGTTTGTATGCTCTATAGGCCTTCAGAGTGTGGGTGGGCAGTGCAAGCCATTCACTAAGTCACAGCAGAGGTGGTTCTTTTCTGGGGTCAAGGACCTTGTCCTGCCATTTTGTCATGTTAGAATAAGGGGAGTTGTTCACAGAAATGGAACCAACGGGATGTACAGAAATGTAGTAAGGGGCACGGGCTCACATGACTATCGAGGTTCACAACCCCAGAGCCACCCCGTCCAGGTCCAAAGGCCGGAGGACCAGCAGCGCTCCTGTCCAGCAAAGCGGAGGAGACTTCCCCTTTCTCTGCCTTTTTATTCCAGATCCTTTGAGGATGGGAGGGCACACAGCTGGGGGGAGTGGCTTCTTTACTCACCCTCAAGTTTGACTCAATGCTCATCTCTCCCAGAAACGTCCTTTTGGACACGCCCAGTTTTACCAGCTCCTCTGGATCCCGCTGACTCAGAATTAGTCATCACACCAGCTCTCAGCTCTCCCTCTCCTGGGAATGCTCAGAACATCTGGCAGCTGGAGCAGCAGGCTGGCTTTAGGCTCAGAAAGGTGGTAAGGATGATGAGCAGGCTGTGTGTGATGTGAGAGTAAGCCACAGGAGCACTGTTAGGCTCACAGTCTTACCTCCAGATAATGTGACGCAAGAAAACCAAACTCAGTCACACAGGTGCACATTTATTAGACGGAAGTACTGTGAGCAGCATAAAAGCAGGCCATGCGACCTACTCGGCAAACACACTGAAGTCCACATCTGTTCCCATGACGCTTCAACCACAAAGGGTCTCTACCACAAGTAACACCATCTGAAGCCTCACTAGCTTTGCAGCTGTTAGGCCACTGTCCATCCAAAATCGTGTCCGGACCTGACACTAACCTCGAGGGCTTTCTGAAAGGCAGCAGACGCAGCTTAGCGGCTCTTACACATTGATTATAAGGGAGGGGAGTTCCCCCAGCATTTCAGTCCATAAGCGATACCACAGATCTCAACAAGAGCCACTTATATTTTCTATTATTCCTAAAACTCTTCTATAATAGTAGATATTATCTCTAATAGCCACTGTATAAAGTCTATAGGACTAACAGGAGTAGCTTCCAAAGGCTTAAAGTAGCTGTCTTGGGCATGTGGCGCTTCTGACTGATTAAATGCCAGGTGATCACGCCTGGGATGTGTTCTTGTTAAATTACATGTAGACTTTTAAGAGAGAACAGCAAGTGTGAAAGTAAGCTCCGTGAAGGCAGGGGTTTCTGCTTGGCTCACTGCTGTCTCAATACCTTCATGGCTTACCATCCCTGTTTTGTGGGGGAAAAGTGGCTCCGTTTGCACCTCAGGCTAAGGGTGAGGGAGGCAACAACTTGGGAATGACCTAACGCGTGGCCAATAGAGGGCTCTATGTGAGTTACAGGCATCATAAAAATAAGTGTTTTGGCTGCAAGCAGACCTAATAAACAGTTATCATAAAGTAGGTTTGAAACAATCCTATTTTTATTGAGCTCATTGAGTTTAAAAGGAAACCAGGGTGTAGGTTTGAAGCCAGCCTCACCCACTTAACGAGACCTTGTTTCAAAAAAAAAAAAAAAAAAAACAGGGCTGGGGGTGTAGCTTGGAGATAGAATGCCCCAGCACCACAAAACAGCAACAAAAAAAGTTTAAAAGGAATTAGGGAGCATATTCTGGTTAGAGGACATGTATGCTAGCTTTCCAATATTAGATATTATCTAGTTTCTCAACCTGACAATGACATGTCTTTTCAAAAGACCTAAAAAGATAATCTAGAGAATAAACATATTTAGAGACAATTCACTGTGAGCTATAGTTTCTGTATAGCTTTTTGCCCCTGTAATCTAAGAACACTTGGTTCTTTCTCTTGAAACTGAGTAATTTACTTTTCAATGTATAAACACCTCACCTCATTACACACTACATGATCTGAGTCAAATTACATCTTCCCTTCAAATGTTAAGAGAAAGCTATTACTGAATTTCTTAATGAATACACTAATCATTCATGTACAAATGCTCTGACACCAGCCCCTGAAAAGCCGTCAGACATTTAAAGAAGTTTTTCAGTGAGAAGTAATGAATCTGGTTTTTCGGACTTGACTATGAAGGAGCTCATGGCTAACTGCACAGTTTTCCAAGTGAGTTAACACAATGTATAAACTTAAGGAATGGTTCCTTAGCGGTTCGATTCTGGTGGCGTACAATCCTATTTCCTTTATTCAAGAAGTCTGTAGTCGTTCTCAGAATTCACTTCCAAATCCAATTTCTCCAGATGTCAGCAAGCCAGTCTGTAAAAACAAAGTATTTGTGAACTTTAACACTTCATGCCAACCTCTGAAAATATTGTCTTGGTCACCTGTAAAGGCCTGAGTCATTTATGCCTGTAGGTGATTTTTTTTTTTTTTTTAATAGACGGCCTAGAAAGACCATTTCCTCATGTCTCCCATACCCAGAACTGAAAATTCCTCATGTCTCCCATACCCAGAACTGAAAATTCAGGTCATTAAAAAAACAACAACAAAACCCCACTGCCTTGAGGTCGGTGGGGGTGGCCTGGGGAGTTGTTTACGGGCACACCCATCCCTGCCTTCCACTCGGCCACACCACCCAAGACAGTAGACGAAGAGTTTTACATTTTTGCCACAACTTAGAGTGAGGTTGGGGAAAGACGACGAACTGCCCGTCACCCCTACGCGCAACTCTGACAAGTGAACCCGCGTCCGCCCGGGTCGCCTTCGGGCTGGCGGCGCGGTTCAGGCCGGGGACCCTGGGGCCCGCTGGGCTCTGACTGCGGGGCAGGCGCCGCCCCGAGGTCCTTGAGTATCTGGGAGGCTGAGCCAACGAGCGCGGGCTCAGGGCCAGCCCCAGCACCCCGGCGAGGCCCTCGGCACCTTAATCAGACTTTGAGGAATAAGACGCTGGGGCTGGGGCCCGGCCGCTCACCACGGCAGGAGGTACACGAACACGAACAGCGCCAGGTCGAACAGGACGAACAGCCACACGTCCAGCCAGTACGAGTGCTTCGGCCGCCCGTCGGTGCCGCAGTGCGGCCGCGCGGCCAGCGCTGGCGGAGCCCCCGGCTCGGGCCCGCGCCGCTCCCGAGCGCCGTCCGCCATGCTGCGCTCCATCCTCCGCTGCCTGAAGCCGGAAGCCGGCAGCCGAGGTCGCCCAATCGCTGCGCCCCGCCCCGCGCAGGCGCAGCAGCGCGCGGCTTCCGTGACGGCCCGCAGGTAGCGCGGGCCTGCCGGAAGCGGAAGTGGCCGCCCGGGCGCTGATCTGGGCGGACCAGTTTCAAGTGGGAAGGGCGAGCGTCGGACCGAAAGTCCCGCCCAGACCTGCCTCAGCTTCCGCCCGGGCAGGTCCACACGCTGCACTGCCGGGGCTCCGCTCTCTGTGGCGATCTCCTAGTCGAACCCTTTGGCAGAACTGTAGGAAGGTCGCTCCAGTGTTTTGGTAGTGTTTCTGGCACTTTACACTGCTTTAGGTTTTTTTTGGGGGGGTACTTAGAATTAAATCCAGGAATACTACACCTCCGAGCTACACTACCAGCCTTTTTTAGTTTGAAACAGGGTCTCACTTAGTTGCTGAGGGTCTAAGTTGCGGGATCTGGTCTTGAACCCTCGATCATCAATAGGCCGGGCGTGGTGGGCACGCTTGTCATCCCAGCATTCAGGAGGCTGAGACCAGAGGATCGCGGTTCGCGGACAGCCTCAGCTACTTCGTGAGGCCCTCTGCAACTCAGTGAGACCCTGTTTCAAAATAAAGAATAAGAAATAGGGCAGGGGGTGTAGCTCGGAGGTAGAAGGCTCCTGGGTTCCATCCTCAGTACCGCCAAAAAAAAAAAAAAAAAGAAAAAGAAAAAGCATCTAGACATGCATCCTGAAGGGAGATGACTCTAATTGTATTATCACACAAACTTATCATTACATCTTCATAAAACGTTTTTGAAGCTAGAGTTACTACATTTACATATTCAGAAAACAAGACAAAGAGAATGAACTAAGGCTACAAAAAAATTATAAAATTGTCTGGGAGTGGTGGTGTATACCTGTAATCCCAGTACTTGGAGGATTGTGGGTGTGAGACCAGCCTTAGCGATATGAGAGATATGTCTGGGGGTCTAGCTCAATAGGTAGAATGCCCTTGGGTTCAATCACCAGTACAAAAAAATATTAATAAAATTGGTTCCAAATTCTTTATGCTCTTCTACAACTGCCCAACCTAGCTTCAGTTTGCCTCCAACCCAGTTGCTGGGTTATACAGACAAAGATAGCATGCTGCCTGAGAAGAAAAACACCACTGTCCTTGGACTTGTAGGTTCTGGGAAGGAGGATCCATAACCTGAGAATTGTACTCTATGCTGTAGCCAGATTATTTGCTATTGTAATATTAGAAAAGACCATGGACTTCAGTGACAATTAGTCTGTCTTGGCAAAAATTAAGAAAGACAGACAGTTGCTCCAGGACTCTTTGAAAAATAAAATATTGGGGATGGGTGTGTTGCACAGGTCTCTGTTTTGGATCCTGGGCCTCAATGTTTGTCTCCTGGCTAGTTTATTCCCAATCTCCAATTTGAATCTCCACTGTAATTGGTCCTTATCTCCCTTGCACTTGGCCAATTCCCAACCCCTAATGACATTCTGTGCAGTTTGGCAGGCTCTCCTAATCTCCTGCTGCAAGCTGGTTCTTCCCATTCTGGTGCCCCCTCGCATCCTTCTTGGTTAATCTTGGGATACCCTCACAGTGATTGTTCTCTCCTGGTGCTGCCCCCCTCCTACTATTCTTGGGATCCACAAACTGGTTGTTCTCAGAATTTGGCCCATGGGTAGGACTGAAGTTTAGTTTCAACTTGTCACCTGAGGCCCTTGTATCCTGACCTGTCTGCCTGGCCACTAATAGCCCTGTACATTACCTTTCATTGAAAAGGGTGCTTTCTCTACCTCTAATTAAAAAAAACTTAGACATTTTCTTCACACATTGTGTGGCACATTTGCGAGTTTTATATCAGTTTTACGCCAATTGTCTTCCCTATTAAGTATTATTTATTGGGGAAGACTATATTTTTAGTATCTTTACAGCCTCTACAGTCCCTCAAATAGTGCCTTGAAATGTGGAATACATTTTATACTTACTGAAATGTATTTTGTTATATTCTGCTATTCTAGCATGATCCCAGTCAAAATATTTACTGAATTATCTCTTTTAGAACATAATTATGTAATGATACCATTAGATCCAACACTATTTCTGGAGGGTTTTTTGTAAATACTAATAACAGATATGAGCTTATCTATTTCCCTTTTAAGGATTTCCCTTCTTTAATTTCAGTAAACACTTCTGAATGCCTGTCATGTACCAGACATTTGAGAATCCCTAAGAGACACAGGTGCGGTGGTTGTCCACCTCATCGGACACTCTAATCGGGCTCATGTGAGAGAGCAATGGGTTTTCAGGCTCTCACAGAAGCTGGGCCTAGAGCGCTGCCTGTAATTCCAGTTTTGGGGAAGCAAGCGAGGAGGGCTGCAGGGCGCAGGGCCTGCTGCCTCCACAATGTAGCGACATTCTCAGCAGCTTAGTGAGACTGTTTCAAAACAAAAACTAAAAAGGGTGTAACACAGAGGTAGAATGCCCTTGGGCGCCATCCCCAGTACCACAAATCCAAACCAAAACAAAATCCTGTGCCGCAGAGCCCGGGGATTCTGCATAAGGACTTGTGTGTTTGGAAGGCCAAGCACTGGGCTCTGGACAACCTACATACCTCTCTTCCCTACACACTTAACACGCATACAGACTTCAGCCACAAGAACTCAGCTCTGTGTATTTTAAGGTCCTATATAAGATTTTGTTTTGATAAGGCATTCTGCTGTTTTTTTAAAGTTTAAAAAGTTCAAAGCCAGGCATGGTGGCATACGCTTGTAATCCCAGCATTTGGGAGGCTGAAACAGGAGGATCTTGGTTTGCGGCCAACCTTAGTTAGGCCCTTTTGCAACTTAGTGAGATCTTGTTTCAAAATAAAGAGTACAAAATAAGGCTGGGGGTGTAGCTTGGAGTTAGAATGCCCCCCCCATACTGAAAAAACAAACAAGTTCAGCATGGCATAGCTTAAGTGTTAGGTGTAGGTGGAAAAGTTGCAACTCAGTTTTGAAATCATATGTTATGTATCAGCTGAACAATCAACCTGTTATCTGTTTTATTGAGATGTGGTGGTACAGTTATTGAGGCTGGAGGAAGAAAAGAAAGGTTAGCCAGCAAAATGTGTCATGTCTCATAAAATTAATAATAGGATTTCACGCAGAGACAAAACAGCTTTAACATGGGCATGACCTGGTGTAAATGTTGCCACGTTGATAATTGCTATGTGAATATAGAGAATATTGACCGGAATTAGACTTGTAAGTGTGAGCATCAGCAGTTAATAGCAGTCATCTCTGGGAGATGGTATCAAAGAAAACACTATCCTCTGTGCGTATCCATATTTTCTCAATGAAAATGCATTAACTAGGAGTTGTCAAGAAAGATTTTTTGAAAACAGGTTAGAAGAAAAATAAAACTAAGCCAACAGTATTACTTAAACATTTCTGATGAGAGACCACAGATGCTAAGCGCGTGCGTATTAGGGGTTTTAATGACAAACAGCAGAGCTTTTCAACCCAAATGTGTGGAGCCGTGAGGGTCCTCGGGGCTACCCCAGGACGAGCAGAGAAAGATGCTGGCAGCGTGGCCACGCCTCCACCGCAGATGCCCTGTGGGACAGAGGCACCTTGTGAAGGTTTCTGCTCTGGTGAGGCCTGTGTCAAACAATCGCCCTGTGCCGCCGACGTTCAGGTGCCAAAGCGGCAGCTCCCAGGCGCCTGTCCCTCCACAGACAGTGGAAGAAGAGGCACTTCATGAAATAACTTTATCCGAACTCTGGAGAACGGCCAGAGGGCTACAATAGCCAGACAAGCGCCAAAACAAAATACACGAAGCAACAGAATGGAAGAGGGAGATAGAAAAGGCTTCAGAGCTTCAATACTCCACTTGGAATAATGGGTAGAATGTTTTGACAGGCAAGTGTCAAGAAAATAGAAGGTCTGAGCAACAGCATAAACCCACTGGGTGGAGCAGACACAGGTGCGCTCTCCTCCCTCTGCAGCAGAGCACAAATTCTTCTCAAGTGTGTATGGAACAGTCTCCAGGATGATCCGCATATTAGGCCGCAGGGCAATTTTAATAAATTTAAAAGATTGAAATCATACAAAATCTCTTCTTTGACAACAACCTCTGCACCTGCTGTTGGTGGTATGGGGCAGAAGGCAGGAGGGTCCTGCCAGGCCTCAGGGCAGATATTCAGGGCGGGGACTCCCGGGACGCCATGCTTCACCCAGTACTGCTCAGTTGCTCCCTGTCTCCTAACATGGCATACCTCTGCCACCGCTTGCTCCTTCGCTTCCAAGTGAGTCTTCAGTGACGTCTGTCCCACCTGTAGCCTGCGGTTGGCGGTGGCCTGGAGGACATGGCTTCCCAGCCTGCACCAGCACAGGGTGTAAGGAGCCTGCCCCCAGGCCACCCGCTCTGAGGGCAGACCGGGCGAGCTGACAGGTGGGTCCACTGGCCCCCAGGCCACCTGCTCTGTGGACAGACCAGGTGAGCTGACAGGTGGGTCCACTGGCCCCAGGCCACCCGCTCTGCGGACAGACCAGGTGAGCTGACAGGTGGGTCCACTGGCCTGGGCTCTTCCCAGCAGTGTCCGTCCTGAATACTTGATGCCTGCTCTGATCTGAAGTGCTTTCTTTGAAGCTAGTTTTTACTCAGTAAGTGAAAACAGCTTTTGGGAATAGGCTCGAGAAAGAAAAAGTGTCTTCACGTTAGTTTGCTCTGCATGGGATTTGAACTAGAGAGGCACTTAATAAATGTCACTTCAAGCTGAAGAATATGCTGTGTCCCGCCTTGCTGGACGACTTCGTAGACACTGAACCTCTAAGGCCGGCCTCAAACCTGCAGTCCTCCTGTCTCGGCCTCCCAAGTACTGTGTTCACAGGTGTGTGCCACCATGCCCAGCTTCTCTGTCCTCTTTAAATTGCTTCCCTTCCCATCATATACTGATTGTATCTCTCAGATTCATACTTCCTAAACAAGTGGCCACTGAGCATCAACTGTTCCTTTGCACGGTGCTCGAGCTGGTCAGATGGTGACCAGTCAGCAGTACCGGTTT
Organism: Muscardinus avellanarius; assembly: GCF_963383645.1. NCBI lineage: Eukaryota > Metazoa > Chordata > Mammalia > Rodentia > Gliridae > Muscardinus > Muscardinus avellanarius. Next base: position 494,917 of record NC_137791.1, read on the forward strand.
ACAGCCGTTGGGAGCCAGGCAGGGTGGCAGGAGGTCAGCAGCTGTCCTGGCCTCAGCAGGGGCTATGGAAAGGCAGTCCCTTATCAGGTAATCGGTTTCTCTCCCATACTAATAATAATGGAGATTTACTGCCAGGAAGAATATAAACTGTGAGAAAAGAAAGCCTGGAGCCTGGCGTGGTGGCGCACGCTTGTAATCCCAGCATTCAGGAGGCTGAGACCAGAGGACTGAGGTTCGCGGACAGCCTCAGCTACTTAGTGAGGCCCTTTGCAACTCAGTGAGACCCTGTTTCAAAATAAAAGAATAAAAAATAGGGCAGGGGGTGTAGCTCGGAGGTCAAATGCCCCTGGGTTCCATCCCCACCCCCCCCACACACACACACAAAGAAAGCCTGTAATAAGGCCGGAAGTAGGAACGTGTCTAGCCGCTAAGTTGCCCTATTTTGAGTTGGACCTAGCTAGTTGGAGTGCTAGTCTTAGATGCAGCTAAGGATTAAGGGAAATCTTTCTTGAGATGTTCTTGTTTACAGCAGGCTGAGTCAGAGCGTAGATCGTGATGTACTAGACTGAAAGTCAGGTCCTACACCTAAAGCTTGTGTCCGCTGTGGACTGCACAAACTTCGACCAGCTAACACGCTTCTGTGTCTTGGTCTCTGCACTCTCAGAGCCAACGCCTGCACGTTTCCCGTTTCACATATGTACGCAATGAGGGTATGTAAGTAAAGCACGTTGACCCTTCTTTTAAAAAGCATGTGAAAGCCTAAATAATATTCCTGTATGAAGGTTCTTATGAAATGAACAGTGGAGTTACATTTTTGTTTTTTCCTTGGTTTTTGGTTGTGTGTGTGTGTGTGTGTGTGTGTGTGTGTGTGTACGCGCGCGCTAGAGATAGAGCTCTCGTGTGTGTGCACATTTGATGTGTGCATGCATGTATAATGCTGGGGATAGGACTTGGGGCCTTGTAGATGCTGGATGCGCTTGCTTTTCTTTATTTCTAGGTTTTCTGATTGTATACATATACATATACATATACATATACATATACATATACATATACATATACATATACATATACATTACTTTATATATATTACTTTTATAATATCAGATGTCATCAAAGGAATGATTCGAGCCGGGCATGGTTGGACACACCTGTAAGCCCAGTACAGGAGGCTGAGAAGGGATGACTGCAGGTTCCTGGGCATGTGGTAATTTAGTGAAACTGTGTTTCAAAATAAAAAGGGATAGGGCTGTAGCTCAGAGGTGAAATGCTCCTGGGTTCAATCCCCAGTACCCAAAAAAGAAGAGAAAAGAAAGGTTATTCGCAGCCAGCACAACCAGCACAAGTTTTTAAAGAACCCCATGCAGGTCGTGATTTTAGTTTACAAAACATGAAAATAAAAGTCTATTAAGTGGACATTGTGTAGCATTTTTAAAGGAGAAGCGGCTTATAAAACAATGTGAAAACAGTATTTATTTTTTGTCTTAAAATGTCACAAATTCTTTTAGAACATCAATAAGTGTGTATCTTAAAGAGTATAAGACAAATTGAACCATAAATATCTTTTGCTTTGGCAAGACTGAACACACACCAGTGTTGATACAGGACTATGGGTCAGCAGCCTGATATCTGGCGGGGAGAGGAAAGCAGGCCTGATGCACGGCTGATTTCCAGCCGGTGTGCCTCACGGGCCCAGCTCCAAGAACCGTGTTTATTCCTTTTTGAAGATCCTCTTGGCTTCTACTCCTTCGTATGTATAAGTCTGAAAGATTGCAAAGAACATAAAAGAACTTGCCATTAGATATGTCTAAATTAGGGTATATTAGGGCTACTACACCTTTGAATGAGTTGATACTGTTTTTTTTATATTGGAAAATAGTATTTTATGCAGAAATAGGGTATGCTCATTAAAACACATCTGGCTTGTAGTCATTTACACTTTCAGTTAAAATAAGCATTATATATATTATCTCTCTGATAGATATAAAAATAACCTATTTTTAAGTTAGTAAGATTTACAAGAAAATAAGTAACGTTTATAAAGATATAGCTTATCAATGACAACAATGGTTATGTACACATTTTTGTGTCTGGAGGTAGTTACCACTTTTTGAAGCTCACCTGGACTAGCTCGTCACCTATAATTTCTCGTACAGCAATCAGTGCGTTTCCATTATCCACTCGCTTGAACTTCCCCACGAGTTGGTTTCCCTCTATGGTCCAGGTCCCCTACGAATAATAATAGTGGTGTTTATTAGGGTCTTGCCACGGATCGCACTGTTTTGAGCTCCAGGGGTGACTTTTTCATTCAACAGATGAGAACGCTGTGAGCGGCCCAGCGATTCCCGGAGTCCAGTCAGGGCCAAGCCTGGCTCTGAGCTCCAGGACGTGTGTGGTCACGGCCCTGCCTCCTGGGCATTCCCACTTGCTGAATTTTAAGGCAGATGAGTGGGGAAACTGATGGAATTGCAGTTAAACGATGGCTGCAAACATATATACGTTATTTAGGGAAAACCCCAAGGCAAAAGCAGTTTGTAAAAAAAATCATGTGAAAATGAGGACTTCCTAGTGTTTAATCTTGAACATGACAGGCGTGTTCCCAAGGACTTAGTGTGGCATAAGCCTTTCCATGCATTATGCGTGACTCACTCACTAACTTACTATCTCAGTGTCCTTATAAAATGGCTAGTGTGTGTGTGTTGCTAGGGATGGAGCCCAGGGCCCTACACATGCCAGGCAGGGGCTCCAGCTGTGAGCCACATCCCCAACCACTCAAATGGCCATTTTGTTTAAACTACATAACTCCGAAAGCTTTTGTTGCTGCCAGCATGTAAAGTTGGAAATACTGAGCTTTGCATCACTTTGTAAGTAGCCCTATTCTGTCATTCAGAGGATATTTTTCTGATTCTTATTGTTCAATCCAGATTCTTTACAGAGGTGTGTGAAAATAAAAGCACTGTACTTAAATACCCCGCCAATTTCTGCCATAAATGATGTGGACAGACTTCACTGGCTTCTTCCGTAACGAAGGAGGCCTGCATTAGCCACCTATCCAGTGAGCTGAAGCAGAGATGATTTAAGCACCGAATAGAAAAATCAACACTGTGTGGCTCATAAGAAAGGTCCTTACATTGAGCTCAGTTCCATCTGCTAGGCTGTAAGAAAAGTTGACACCAAGTTCAAAAACAATCTCGATGTTTCGAAAAGCACTAGATTCTTTGACTGTGAATTTATTGCCGTCTTGTGTAATGATCAGTTTCAGATTGTCATGAGTGGCCAGCTTCCTTTTCACCATGTTAATACCTGCAAAAGCAGAGAATGGAGGAATAAAACCCCAACGCACAGATGCTGGTTTCCTAAGCTCTGCTCTCCTGTTTACTCTCCCCTCGAGGCTGGGGAAGAGGACTAACATCGCACCTCTGCCCAGCAGCACTGAGACAGCCTCTGTAGGAAATGTTCAGACTCCGCAAAGTCGAGAATTGAGTCAAGCTGTTTTTCTAGACTCAGGAAAAATCAGATGAAGCACAGGCCTGTCGGATCTTGGAGCTGATTGGTTTCAATAAGATAAACTCTATCAGTGTTAGGTAAATAAAATTCCAGAACTGTCAAATGAAAGATTAAAAGTATATTCATATATTTATGACAAACTGCAACTTTTATTCTGCATATACAGTATTTTTAAACACTATTTTGCTTTTCTTAGTTGCTTTTAAATTTGAGCTTCATAAATGCCCTTGTTTTTTGTGGCATTTCTGACTGATGCAAAAATGGAAAAAATTAACAAATTGTAAATTTTGGCCACATTTATTATTTGTACAAATCTCATACATTTAAACATAGAATCCTTAAACTATAGGACATAACTGGTGCTGATTTATGTTTTGGAGAATGCATAGATTCATTTGTCCATCTTGTAAGGTGTACAGTCTACCAGAATATTGATAAAACAGTTAAATTTAACTCCCCAGAGAAAATACATAGTTTCTTGAGGAAATTCTCTGTTTTACAAGTCAAAGGTAAAGAGAATTAAATCTAATATTTTCAAAGTGAGCTTTGATAGAACTCTTTTCTATTACTTTATTATATGCTCTGCATATATTCAATGTTTATAAATCTAAAATTGTCATTACCCACTACCATTTTTCTTACCCTATCTAAAAGTCAGGTTTTTTGGGTGTGTTTTAGTACTGGGGGTGGAACCCAGGGGCCTTCTACCTCTGGGCTATACTCCCAGACCTATTTTATACTTTATTTGGAAACAGGATCTCACTAAGCTGCTGAGAGCCTCACTAAGTAGCTGAGGCTGGCTTTGAACCTGTGCGATCCTCCTGTCTCAGCCTCTCAAGTGTGAGGATTACAAGTATGTGCCACCACACCTGGCTACAAGTCAGTTTTCAATGGTATGGGTTAGAGAGTGAAGATCTTTTAGGAAGGTGTGGCTCTTTTTTATTTTGGAGGGTGGTGCTCAGAGCGCCTCTCCTCCACCAGTGAGACAGGGGTAGTGGTGGTGGGGGGCTCACTCCTGCGCCCTCCCAGCAGGAGCCTCCCAAGCCAGGAGGAGTGGGCCAGGAGCGGGGGAGCTGAGGGGGAGCCTCACCCATCTTCTCCATGAACTTGTCATAGTTCTCGTTCCGGTCCACCTTCCAGGTACCGTCGAACGCCATGGTCTCGCAGAGCTGGCCTCGAAGCAAGATGCAGCCCGTCCCTAGGGCAGAATTTATTCTGTGGCTTATCTTAGATGAGCTTTATGCTGTGATGTGGAGGTTTAAAGTCCAAGAGATCACCGATGTGAGGCCAGTCCAGCTTCTCTGTGCATCTCCTTCTATCTTCTGAAAATCAACAGATATTGAACATGATAAGCGTGCCCACTCTGCCTTAAACTACATGTTCACACTAAGGACGGGAATTCATACTTCCTGAAGATAGCTCTTTTACATATGAGTTCAAAGTGCACACTTTATCATATGTGGAAAATGAGACTGTTAATGACCTATCCCTTTTTATAATTGCAGCTGTAAAGTAAGACTTTATAACAAATACAGTTGAAAAATATAATGTTTGAGACTGGAAACATTTTCTTTGATTTTTAGAATTATTTTATTGAGATACAATTAGCATAACATAAAATTAAACATGTTAACTAGCATAAGGGGTAAAACCCACTGCTATTCGGTGGAGTCCCAATATTGTGCGCACATCGCTGTTTTTCTGCCCCTGACAGTTTTAGCGTCCCTCCAAACCCCACACTTCTCACACCTGTGCCCCGTTTGCAGCCTCGCCAACCACTCGCTTTCTACCTTGTGGATTTGTCTTTTCTGAATATTGCATGCAAACAGAATCACACAACAGGTGGCTTTTGAGGTTTGAAGTTTTACTGTATGTTTTTAATGTTTACATATCACTGCCTTATGTTTAATTGGCTACATAGAAAAGCCCATGGATGATGGGTTTATCTATTTATTTTTTTTAGATTGGAAAAGTAGACCTGTCTGGTCACTGCAACAGAATGTGGCATAGGGGAGGGACCTGTGGTTTTTAGTGTTTTTTTTTTAGTTTTTTTGAAACAAGGTCTCACTGAGTTGCAAAGGGCCTCACTAAGTAGCTGAGGCTGTCTGCGAACCGCGATCCTTCAGTCTCTGTCTCCCAAATGCTGGGATTACAAGCGTGCACCACCATGCCCAGCTGACATGTGTGTTTTAGAGAGAAAAGGCCTTGAGTGTTGATACTGCACAGTGACATTCAGTACTGCGGCAGCCGTGGCCAGATTTCTCCATATCTTTGAGCCCCGGTTCTCTCGCCTATCGAATGCAGAGCATAACACCTGCTCTGTAAGGCTTTATCAACATATTATCTGAAGCGCCCACTGGAGCCACCGGTGGGCATCATGTACTCAGTAAACGTTAGTTTCTCTCATTCCCGGAGAAAGGAAACTCCAACCGCAGTGATAGTTAGTCTTAGAAGCATCCCATTTCTCTACCTCTTTGCTATTTTGTGAAGAAAACTTCTGGCGTTTATTAGAAAGCCACCTAAAAGTGTTGAGGTGTTTTGTGACTTGCACCAGTGGTTGGCTTGGGACCGGGATCCCTGGGATCTGCCTGTTAAGGCAGCGCTGTGCTTGGCTCCCGCTGCAAGGGCATCTTTCCTCCTGGGTCTCACAGCCACTGAAACGCACGCCCCACTCTGCCCTCCGCACACAACTCTTCTTCCTCTCCAGCCACTCTAAGACTCCCAGAAGGAGCAGGGGCTTGTGGAAGCCAATGGCCCGGGCCCCACACACCTCACCAATGGGCACGTCTGACTGACCTCACGTCCAGCAGTGGCTGTGCGCTCCTGTGCAGCCAGCCTGGGGGCCTGTTCACCACGTGGACTCACCCGCCTACTCCTCTAGCCGAGGTCACGGGTTTGCTCTGCGGTTCCTCAGTTCTTACCACGTACCTGGACTCCACCTTCAGAAGGTTCTGTGAGACCTGTGGACCCATAGAAACCTTCCTCAAACACCCTTCCCACCGATGATCGTGTTAAGCCACCCAGTGAAGTGGCAGCCCAGCCCCGTCTGCTCTGGTAATCCTCCAAGACTGCCCCCAGGTTTGGGAGGTGTGCCCCTGGCCGCAGATGCGTGGGGGCCGAGCTGCGCGCTCTCTCCTCTCCTCTCCTATCCCTGGCTCTACAGGCCATCTCACCAGCACACTGCTGGAGGATGTGGAATCCTATCCCATTTCCCTGAGGAAGCTACTAACCACCGTTGTTAATGTGGCTGTCAGAAGTGCCACGCGTCTCCAGCTTCTCCAGGACCTAGACAGCCGAACTTCCTGCGGCCCCCAGCCCCCCGGCACCCCGGCACCCAGGCTCGTGCTGGTTCAGGCCCCTGGCCACTGCTTGCTCTGGAGTGAGCGAGGTAGCGTCCTCCGCTCTTCATGGCTCATCAGAGACAGAAACGGTGGATAAGCAGGGGTGTTACCCTGGAGTCCAGAGACATCATTAGAAGGGGCAAAGGAGGCTGCAAGCCGTCTCGCTGGAATGCCTCCCTAGAGATCACAGAAATCTTTTTTGCCCTAAAATATGGCAGGAGGGAATGTTTTCCCTTGTATTATTTTTCATATATAATAAATGGAAAGCATCACTTTAGGGCATTTTCTTTTTCTTTCTTTTTTTTTCCCTTTTTTTGTGGTACTGGGAATGAAACCCAGGGGCTTTCTACCTCCAGGTGACACTCCCAGACCTTTTTTTTTTAATTATTTTTTTAATATATTGGAAACAGGGTCTCAGTAAATTACTGAGAGCTTCACTAAGTATCTGAGGTTGGCTTTGAACCCGCGTGATCCTCCGGTCTCAGCCTCCTAAGCTCTGGGATTACAAGTGTGTGCCACCACGCCCAGCATTTCCTTAATCACCTCAGAATTTATGCATCCTCTCCCCCACCGCTTTGGTACTGGGAATTGAACTCAGATGCTCCAAACTTTTTTTTATTTTTATTTTTTGTATTATAGGTGTGTATCACCTGACCTGGCTGCATACTGTTTTTCGATCCCAAGTTGTTTAACTTTTACATCTCAAAGAAAAACAAGGTCTCGAGAGGAGGATGGGGGTGGCAGGAGTAGCAGGGAAGCCTCGTCACTGCCGCCCGCCCGCCCCAGCCGCGAGTGGCTAAGGGTCCACTGCATTCCGCCTCAGCCGTGAGCCTCCACGTTTAGGACCACTAAGGCATGTTTAGTTTTGTTTGGATTTCATTCCTGGGGTGGTTGTTTGGTTTCCCTCAGAAGGAACGAAAGCTACCGTCCCAGGGGAAGTGGAGCACAGGAGTATCCGCCATGCAGGGCGAGCCTGGCCTGCTGACTTCTCACCCACAGCTGCTGTAGAGGAGCTGCAGTGTCCGCTGAGTGGCCTGGTGCAAAACTCCATCTTTGTGAGCTGAGTCTGTCTCCAAGTTGGCGGGTCCCTTCAAGCCGCGTAGGTAGAATGGCTCCTCTCCTGTGTCTCATACCACAGAAAGAAAAAGATGGGTCTGCGTGATCAGAGTTCACCACCGCCACATCCAAGCCATTCTGTTGCTGCCTTCTTAAAATAAAAAGAGCCTTTTTCTTTGAGACCACTTTCATGTGGGTACCACCTTCTGAGCTTTATCGTCACTGCTGTCTAGCACCTGGCCGTTTGCTGCCATCTCCCCCCGCCCCACGCAGGACCGTCTCCATCCACCGCTGTCAAGCACCGTCCACTGTCTACCCATCCTGCACCTCTCCCCTCCACTTTTATCTAGAAGCATCTACCATCCACCCCATTCAGCACCAACTACCTCCTGGTAGTCAGACCTCTGGATCACCATTGTCCCAAGTCCTGGTGTCTTCCCAGTGGCGTCAAAGTCCACGTAGCTAAGCCACCCGTCACTCTGACCTACCAGCTCCCGGACGCCACACATCTAGTCCCCTCACTCCTGTGCTTGGTCTGCTGTGCGGGGCCAGCCTGTGCTGTGGCTTGCCCTGGCATGAGCACACCGTGCCTGTGGTGGGCTTCACATGCCCGCCCACCCACAGCTGCCACCCCCTTGGCCCCTCACCTTCTCCTGCAGCGCCATCTTGGCCTGGAGAGAGCTGTGGTCAGTTCCTTCCTGTTCTCGCTCAAGTTCATCCCTCCTGCTTCACTTATATTCTCTCCAATCAGTCTCCTCTTGCCAATAGCAAGCTCTGTGCCCTTCCCCACTGAGCGAGCAGCCTGTGTCTCTTCCTGGCTTCCAGCTGCAGCCTAACCGTTCGCCCTGCCAGCAAGATTTCTCTGTATTTCCATCGCTTCCCTCCGCTGTCATGATGAGGGCTGTCCCTTTATCATCCGTAGCCTTTATCCTTGCCCCCAGCAGGCGACCTGCCTGTCACTGAACAAAATAAATAAATGATCAAGCAACCATCTACTCCTGCCCAGCACCACCTTCCACCCACCCATGCCTCTGAATGGCAGTTTCCTCTTCCTACGTCTTCGTCTTGGTACTTCTCCCACTGTCTTGTGTGTTCAGGGCACGTCTTCCCTGCTCTGGGGACAGTGTCAGTGTCCCACCACCAAGGACGAGCTTGAGGACTGCGTCACCGTGCCTGCTGTGGCACCGGGGCCCTAGGTTTCCCAGGGTAGTATTTCAACTGCTTGCCTCCTCTGCTGCCTAACCGAGAAGGCTCTGTTGGCAGGCTCACCAGGGAGAATAAGTGTCATAGCTGGCTACAGACTGTCCCCTGCAAAGCTCATGTATTAGTGCTCAGAGCTGATAGAATTAAATCCTGAGAGTTTTAATCTCATGGTAGATCAATCCATTGGAATGGACTTTCTGGTGTAAATCCAGGCTGGTGAGGTGCCACGGATCACTTCTCAGGACCCACAGACTTAATTTATGTCATCACGTGTAGATTCAGAGTCATAAACACAAGTTACTTAGTTATTTCTGTATTATTTACTTAGTTATTTAAGGGCAGTTGGAGAGAAGAGCAGAGAGCTCCGTTTTACTACCCTGCTCCTTCTGCAAGTCTCCTCACAGAAGCTTCTTGTTGATAAATTTGAACAGGGTGTTTGTTAATTGCAAGCTCAGGAGACACAGAGCGCAACCTGCAGTGTAGGGGAAGGGCTATTCTTGGCATGCACCAAGGGCGGACACACTGTAAAGGAATGTGCGCCTGGGCTCGTTTCTGATACTGGGACATGGAGAGGCTGCTGAGACGTTCTAAGTGGCCTCAGCAACTTAGCCCTGATGGTCTGCGGCAGCGGGGTGTTTCTGGACGAGGCGGGTCCCTGAGAATGTGGCCTGAGTCTCTGGGTCCCCTTCTTGCTTACTCTTGCTCGCAGCCTCTGTGGTCTGAGAGTGGAGTCGGCTCTCTCCCTCTCTCGGTCCGGCTGCCCTGCCCCTGAGCTCTGGACCCTGGCCTCGCACGGCCTGAACCCTGAATCTCCAAGACTGTGAGCCGATGAGTCTTCCTTCCTCTGAGTGGTGTGGCCGGCGGTGTGGATGACCACAGCGAGAATGTGGCCCCAGACACTAAGTGCAGGTAACTGGCTCCGGCCCATGAGCGCCTTTGGCTCTTGGATGACACGAAGCTTGTTCCCAGCTAGAGTGGAAGGACGATGCCGGCAGAGCGCTGCGCTCTGGCATGGCAGAGTGGTACTGTGCAAGCTGAGAAGACGTCACGACTTCAGAAAAAGCTCAGTTGAGCCAGGCGTGGTGGCGCACGCTTGTAATCCCAGCATTAGGGAGGCTGAGACTGGAGGATCGCGGTTCACAGACAGCCTCAGCTACTTAGTGAGGCCCTCCGCAACTCAGTGAGACCTGGTTTCGAAATAAAGAATAAAAAATAGGGCAGAGGGTGTAGCTCGGAGGTCAAATGCCCCTGGGTTCCATCCCCAGACCCGCAAAAAAAAAAAAAAAAAAAAAAAAAAAATAGTAAAATCAACTAAAACAGAATCACAGATTGTTTTTCTTTGTTCAGAGACTGTCATAATTAGCAGTTTAATGTGTGTTCAGTCACATTTCTTAGAAAAATTAAAACTCTGTATTTAGGGTCTTATATATTTTTTACTTAAAAATATACTCACTACAACTGGGTGTGGTGGCGCACGCTTGTAATCCCTGCACTTGGGAGGCAGAGACAGGAGGATCGTGCAGGTTCGAAGCCAGCCGTGTGTGCTGGCTTAGGAGACCATTTCCAAATAAAAAAATGTAAAAGTAGGTCTGGGAGTGTAGCCCGGAGGTAGAAGGGCTTCCAGGAACCCCAGTACCACCAAAAAAAAAAAAAAATTACATATATATATATATATATATATATATATATATGCACACACACACACACACACACACTCACTACAGTAGTACTATTTCTAAATAATTTTAACACCTGCATGACATTCTTTATAGAAATCTATTATAATTTATTTGATTAGTTCTCCAAAGGATAGATTCCTTCTACTCAATTCCAAATTGCTTGCTCTCCCCCAGCAAATGGTAAGTACTACCCCTGGTGGGTGCTGGCCAGAAAGTTTGCCCTCTAGGACTGGATTCTGTCCAGGAACTGACCTGAAAAATAGCTTATAAAAAGAGGGATATGAGCCAGGTGTGGTGGCGCACGCTTGTCATCCCAGCATTCGGGAGGTGGAGACAGGAGGATGGCAGTTCACGAACAGCCTCAGCTACTTAGTGAGGCCCTCTGCAACTCAGTGAGACCGGTTTCAAAATAAAGAATAAAAAATAGGGCAGGGGTGTAGCTCAGAGGTCGAATGCTCCTGGGTTCCATCCCCAGACCAGCAAAAAAAAAAAAAAAAAAAAAAAGGTGTATGGTTGTAGTTGATACACACAGAGTTAGGCATTGTGTAGTAGTTAAATGAATCCCCGGTGAGGAGTTTCTATATCCATATTATATATAAAATACAATGTTATATGTGTTCTGATAACATATATGTTACATATGTTCTAGTTACATACATGATACTGTGGAAGCAGAGGAGACTCCATTTTGCCTCCCTGACACAACCCCCCTCCTGTTTTAAGCAGCTAATCTAAAATTGAATCCTGCACCTCTAGGAACTAACTACAGCTGGAGAACCACTCCCCTGCCCTAAGCTAATGGTTTATCTCCTGGCTGAATTGCCTGAAATTCGGTGTCCTCTCCTCCACCCTTGGGCGGCCAGACCCAGCACCTGACCCTTAGATCCCCATTAACTCCTCCACCCTCTGTCCTTGGGTTGAGCCCGACCCAGCACCTGACCCCTAGACACACTAACTTGCAAGTTTCCCTTCTGTAAACCTGCTTGCTTATTCCCTATAAGCCCCCACCCGCCCAGGGGCGTGCCCCTCTGTCTGATTTTAGAGGAGCCTCCGCTGCTGGCCAGCCAATAAAGGCTTCAACTGGCAATTCAGTTTCCCTTGGACTCTCGAGTCTCCTTTCTGGATAACTCTGGATACAACAATACATTTTATATAAACTATATGTAATAGAAAATATGAAATGAGCTTGTTTCTGTGAGGGGTTAGTTGGGTAAACTTGAGACTGATGAAACTGTCCTAGTGAGGAGATAGAAAGGAAATAGGCAGATAGGGAAAAGGCCTTGGTAGAAAAAAGCTAATTTCCTGAGTTCCCTGAGGGGCAACAAATGCCTGAAATTCCAAAGGCTCAGGAGATAAGAAGGTCAAAGCTTCACAAGGCCATCCTGAGTTTCCTAATCAACAAACCCACCCAGCAAGTCTGGCATTCCTGAAAGGAGACCCTTCAAAGAACTTGCAAATGTCCTATGCAAATTCTCTTTGGAATCTCAAAGTCACCCTAACCACAAACGGACTTGCAAGCGGTCAGGCATTGGCCAGTCAGATGGCAAAAGTGGGTCACTTTCCCACTTGGGACCCCCTCCCCTTTTGGGGGGCTGTTCTCTCTTTTGCAGGTCGTGTTGGCCCTGAGAGAAGGCAGAGTGCATCTGAGGGCACGTGGCTCAGGCGACTCTCGAGTAGTGACCTGAAGGCCTCTGCTGGACATCATGGCTGACCAGGCCCCTAGGGGTGACCTGTACCTCTTTTCTGGCAGATCGCGTGGACTCTGGGAGAAAGTAGTTTGCAACTGATGGGCACTTGGCTCGGGCGACACTCGGGTAGTGACCCTGAAGGCAGCTACTGGACCCCGGAGTTCCGACAGCCCCTACGGGGTGTTCGGCCACTTTTCTCTATTCCCTTCTGGCAGACCACGCAGACTCTGGAAGAAAGCAGCCTGCACCTGAAGGCAATTCGGCTTGGGCTACTCTCAAGTATTGTCCTGAAGGCAGCTGCTGGACCCAGAGTTCCAGACCCTTTGGGGGTGTTCAGCCACCCTTGCCCCATTCCCTGCTGCTTCCAATAAACCTTTTACTCCCCTTCCTGAGGTCTGCGGGTGTCATTCTTCGCTCTCCGTAGACAAGAACTCGCAGGGGTTTTCTCACAGTTATCATCATGTTATATATCAAACCTGCTTGGGGCAAATAAAAGAACCCTTGGTGGCTTCTGCTGAAACCAGCAGCTTGCAGCCAGTGCTCTTTGGTCCCTTGCAATAAGTGCTCACCATGGCCCCACCCCTCATGTAGCAGATAACAGAAGGCTTTGGTGACAGGTTTCTCTTTAACTGGAACTTCAGGGGAAAACTGGAGGAAGGGTCTGTACAGAGCAAGAGAAATACACAGCGTCAATAAGTGCGTCAGTGAGGAGAACTCCGAGCGGCTCAGGCCCGCAGGTGTGGGAGATGTGCATGACCTCTCCCTCAGGACAGACGGGGCAGGGCGTGCCCGCAGGGCAGGACGAGGGGTGCGGTGGCTGGGCACTGCCGTCTTCTGCTCCACGGGGGGCAGCCTGCAGGGGACACCGAGGATCAGCCTTTGTGCTGGGGCCGGGAGGGAGGAGCCTGGACTTTGGAGCCCGGTCTCAGATCACACCCCACTTATGGCTGCTGACAGCCCAGGTTGCAGCCTGGCTTCCTCACCTGGTTTTCTGTGCAAAATCTATGCCGGTATTGGAAAAATTGCTTTGGTATTAATTTCAAAATGTAAAAGTAGACCTGGGTGCTGCGCAGACACTCAGGCAGGGAGGGGAGGCAGCTGTTACCCTGCAGAGTTCCCCTCACCAGAAGTGATTACCAAGTACACAAAAGAGTTGTAGCCCAGGGCCTTTGTAAAGACAAGTTTACATAATAAATAACTTCTGGTAGATAGGCTAAAACTCCCCAAGGATGCAGGAGGATGGTACAGGCCTTTGTTAAAGATGGCAGACACCACATGACCCCTGACTTTGTCAACCAAGTAATACATCTTGGTCGTAACAAAGGCTTGCACAGGAGATAATGGGCGGGCCCACACCTGTCAGATCAGGGGCAGATAGAAAGACTACTGGTCAAGCAGGATGGGAGATCGTGAATCCTTATGAAAACTGAAAACTGTTCTATGTTCAGAAACTTCAGTGTCTTATTTCAAGGCACTCCACTGTGTCCCTCTGATGCAGTGCTTTACTATTCTGTCTCTTCTTTCTACCTTTGTAGTAATAAAATTTGTTTAAGCTTGTAGCAGTATAGTTCTGGCTGTTTTTTCTAAACTAGCTAAGAACAAGAACCCATGGCAACAACTTACACCATTACAGAGCAAGAGGTGGCGCCCGATGGTGGGGCTCCATCGCACACCATGGCAAATCCACCATCCACCTCCCGGGCTGCTGTGGGGTAAAATGAGCAGTGTGTGGGAAGGAACAGGCAGCTGCTGCTCACAAACGTTTTTCCTTTGTTCTGCTCAAAAGCCTTTCGTGAGGTGGAGAATTGTTCTCTGCTAACAGCACAGGAAGACGCTCAGGCAGGAAATGGCGGGCTGAGCTAAGAACACGCTCACAGGCTCCTGGCAGGGCCCGCTCCCTCTGGAATTTACTTCAGGGATCCTACAGGCTGCAGACTAGGGCAGGAGCGGGGCCGGCCCTGCCCTGAGATTCTGACTGGTGAGAAAATAGAGTTAGGGGACTTAGAAGGGAGGTAAAAACACCAACCGGGTTATCAGAGACGGCTGTTTTATTAGGCCCCAGCCCTAGTACCCTCCGGAGGTCAGCCGGCTGGGGGAAAGGGACTGACGGCCATAGTCCTGATCGGCCGGCTGAGTCGTGGTGGATCGGCGGCACTGCTGTTTTATAGGCGTTCCAATTCTCTCCAACATCTGCAGCATCACGATTTTTGGAGTCTTGAGGCACCGGGAGTCTCGCAATATCTCCGCTTTTGGCTTCCAGGGTTCTGCTGCGCGATCACATGGGGGAGGGACCTAATTTATCATCCCGGCCTTTTGGTGATAATGGGCAGTGATTCAAATCTCAAACTACTTCCTGCTGTCAAGGGGCGTCGTAGAGGGGCCCCTTGGCCGGGAGAGGTTGGGTCCTCCAGAAGTGGGCAGGTGGGAGTATGGCTGCAGCGGAGTCAGAGGTTACCCTGGACAGCGTGGTGAAGTGCGTTCGAGGAGACTTTAACAGCCAAGGAGCTATTAAAGAAAAGGCAAATTGTGAGAGCTGTGAATGGGTTTGGGTCAGTCTGGTCAAATGAAAACATGCTATTGGGTCAGGAGCATCAGTAACAGATTTTGGGGAGTTTAATACTTATGGCTGTTTAGCATCTGGAGAGGGAGAGCATCATACTATGCAAACAAATGGACCTGCTAAAATAAAAGCATTGAAGAGAATTATACCGAGAAAAACAAAGCTTAGTGGGCCCCAAACTGTGCAAGACAGTGTGCATGCGGCTGTTGTAGTGGAGCCCTTTGTAGACTCTGCTGAGCTTCAGGCAGAGCAATCTTGTCCTGTAAAAGAGGGCCTGTAGTGTCCCTGTACTGAGATCAGAAAAGGAAAAACTAGAACCTGAAAGGATGGAAGCACTGAGCAGGCAACCAAGAAGGAGACTGGCTTACTCACTACCTGGAGAGCCACCCTGGGCTGGCAAGGAGGATGGAGGTTGAGGGATCCAGGAGCCGTCAGTCTTTGGCCAGGCTGAGTAGGGCCAGTGGCGGGGACTGGTCTGGAAAAGCTGGTCCCCCTGTGTTGAGGCACCTGGGGCTCACCGCTTTTCCAAGGGCACTCACTGTTCCAGTGGCCCTCCTGGCCACACGCCAGGCACGGTCTGATTGGTGGGCATGGCCTTGCCCCACTGGAGGCAGGCTCCTGGAGGTAGTCGTCATTGCTGTCCTCCACCCCTAGGTGGCGCTCCAGAGGGCTGAGCCACCACCGCTAGCTGAAGGGGAGCTACCAGGGATCTGGCTTTAGGCGAACTTGGAGTGTACACTCCATCTCCGCCTGTTCCTCTCTGGAATTAGAACTTTAAGTGCCATGTTAACCAAATCTCGGATAGGAGTTTGAGGACCGTCTTCAGCCTTTCTTAATTTTTTGAAAAGCCTCCTGAGTTGGTTCCTTAAGGGAAGAAGGCAGGGGGAACAGAGCAGGTTAGAGTGGGAGGCAGTCCTGGGATAGGATGGTGACCGGGGCGGTGAGGAGAGAATACTGCGGATACTGCAAATCAGTATCCACAGAAAGCAGTGCCTACAAGCCAGCCAGGTCAGATGCTGGCATCCATGTATCGCCACAAAATGTGGACTGTGCCTGTGACTCAGCAAAAGTGCAGGCTGGCGCAGGCCAAGATGGCGACTGTGTAACGTCACATGGTCGTCACTGTGTGATGTCACAAGATGGCAACCAAGATGGTGACTGTGATGTCATCAGGCAGTGACTACATGCCATCACAAAATGGGGGCTGGCAGGAAAATGGCAGCTGATGGGGAGAGCATTTGGAGGGATGGGAATGCAGGGGGAAAAAACCTGGACATAAAGACTTCTGACCATTTACCAAACCGCTTACAAAGTTGTTAACCATTCTTGGGCCACCATAACCCATTTCCCAACTCGTATCAAGGCCAGACAGGCGCTCAGGGCATACATCCTCTGCTAGTTTGGAGGTTCAACTTCTCATGATTGGTTTGCGGGTGAAAACGAAGAACAGGAAACAGGCGTCCCTATTTTCCTGATCAAGCGTTCGGAAACGGAAGTTAAGAGATCAGGAAAGGCGTCTTCATCCCTTCTCAAAAACTGGAGGATGACCTGGTCATTCAGAGGGTGGTCCCAGTGGACCAGGGGACAGTGAGTCACCAAACGCTTGGATTTCGGGGTTCCAGTGGACCGGAAGACCCAAGTCCAGAACCCGCCAGCCAAGGAAAGGAGAGGAAGCTTACAGGAGTGACTCTCCAGAGAGAAGTGTTGCTGGCCAGCGCCAGCTACGGCAGAAGTGCTGAGAAGCTGCCGGGGGCGTGGTGCAGTCGGGGTGTGCGGCGCCTGTGCCTGGTATGGGCGGCACTGATGACTGGCACGGCGGAATCAAATGATGGTGCACGAGCGGTGGTGCGGCTTGCCAGGCCTGCGGCGTGTAAACAAAATGGCTTCCAGGCGTGCAGCTGAGGCCAGGCCATGGGGCACCCAACTTATCATCCGTCTCTCCATCTCTGTGGCCACCAGGGCAGCTGCCCCCCTCGGGGGTCCCCCATAGCCCTCCGCAGGGTCCTTCTGACCTGGACTACAGCGCTCTGGTAAGGAATGGTGGCTGCTGGACCTCAGGATGGTGGCTGCTGGTAGCGCCCTTCCCTCTCAATTGCTCGGGGATGTTGAGCTGCTGCACAGAACATGTTTAGATAATAAATCAGAAGGGTACCTTTGCCCTCGGCTCCCAGCTTCCACGCAGGATCTACCGCACTGCCAGTGAGCAGTATCAGCTCAGATAAGACGCGCCAGCCCCTTTGCCCTGCTCAGCCCATGGTTGCCACAGCCGGGGCCTCTCAGAAGAGCCCGAGGCTGAACTGTGCCATCCCGGGCCGTGTGCGTGGTGTTCTCCAGGAGCTGGCCCGTGAGGAGGGAGGCTGATAACAGCTAACGCCGCGGTCCTGCTCGAGCGGCTGTGGATAACGCAGGGGGACTCTAAGTGCTCAGAGCGTCCTGACTGACCGGCCTCAGCTCTGACTGTTATGTCTCTCTCCCCCACATAAGTGGGCACTGCAGTACTCCCACCCAGAGGAAAACCCCAAATGATTAAGAGACAGAACACAGTTTTCAGTGAGTTTGATGTTAGCACTTCTTGAAGCCCAATGAAATCTTATTTTAATCATTGAATACTACTTGACTGCTCTGTGGGTCTGCATCTGGTTTTAATCTGGGAATCGTAGGCAATTAGAAGGAAAATGCTGCATCGCACTTAGGTCTGGGGGCGCAAGCTTAGTTTGTGAGCTAGGAGCATTTTTCTTCCTGAGCTGCGGGATGAATATAGCTGGAAACCACAGAGACTGCTCTCTGAACGTTCGCACTGTTTCTGTTCATTGTTATGTTCCTCAAGAACAGAAACCATGTCCTGACGTCCCCGCACGTCGAGTATGGGGGTGCTTCAAGGCTTCCCCCTCCCACACGGAGGACTCAGGTGGGGAGAGGCTGCAGATAATGGTGTAGTCCACTTGGAGAAAACCCGAGGACACGACGATGGGCAGTGGCTTAGTCGGGAAGTCTAAAACCCACAGAGAAGTTAATTCTCCCTACTTTTAATTTCCTTTAGATTATCTATTGGCCCCAACCCCTTTAAAGCCCCCCAAAATATTTTTAAAAATCAGTTTTTGAGCCAGGCGTGGTGGTGTGTACTTGTGATCCCCGCGCTTGGGAGGCTGAGACAGGAGGATCACACAGGTTAGAAGCCAGTCTCAGCTACTTAGTGAGGCTCTCAGCAACTTAGTGAGATCCTGTTTCCAAATAAAATATATAATAGGTCTGGGAGTGTAGCCTGGAGGTAGAAAGCCCCTGGGTTCCACCCCCAGTACCACCAAAAAAAAAAAAAAAAAAAAAAAAAATCGGTTTTTGTTCTTCCTGGCCAGCGAAAGATTTTATTTCTAGATGTGACCGGATTTTTGGCGCCCTCTAGTGACCACATCGATGAAGTTATTGGTCCCTCTGCAGACACACTTCCCTCTGCCCTCTAGCGTCGTGAACCAGAAATAGCAGATACTCTGCCCCACACCAAGAGGGCCTGTCCAGCCGCAGAAGAATAGTTAAGGATGGTAGGTGGCTCTGCATGCGATCCTACCTTCATGCCTTTGGGCCAGCAACACAGAGCCGTGGTGGCCTCTGAGATCAGGGGACACACCACAATAGCAAAGACCAGTGAACTACATGAGGGAGTTGACCCGAAGACCCAAGCAAGCCCACTCCTGTGGGTGGGTCAGGGGAGGTCACGTCAGGAGCATCTGGGCAGCCCATTCCAGGAGGATGGATGTGGGACCTCTAGGATTTATTTATCTACTCATTTGTTGCTGTGGTGCTGGAGACTGAAGTCAGGGGCATTCTGTCTCTGAGCTACGCCTCCAGCACTATTTTATTTTTACCTAGAAAGCCTCTGAGTTGCTGAGGACCTAAGTTACTGTCTCCGTCAGCACTGTCATGGCTGCAACCCCAAGACCTGACCACATGGCTTAGAGGAACGGAGGTCTATCTGCTTGTGATTTCTTTGGAGAATTCTGGGTTCAGTCAATGTGAGGCCGGGGCATGGATCTCAGGATGGTGGGTGGGCGGTGGAGAGGGGAGACTGTGAGGCTTCGTCCTCACATCATGGAGGCTGGAAGCCAGAGCAAGGAAGGGGAGGAGCCATGGATAATCCCCATGGGACCCACCCTCCAGCCCTGGCCGCCACCCAGATGAATCCACTGCATGCCAACCTGAGATCAACACAGGGGCTCTTCAGGGGCATCCTACATGCCACCGGGAGCTCCTCAAACCTGTGGTTCTTCTGTCTCAGCCTCCTAAGGACTGGGATTGTAGGTATGCACCACCCGCCACTGGCTACTTTTAGAATTTAAAAAATAAAGGAGCTATGTGGAATAAACACCTGCTTTGAGACTACACAGGCCAGGGCTGGATCCAGATCATGGCACTCGGCAAGAACTGAATTCCTACGCCTCCGCTCCTCGTGGGGTGGGGGCTGGCCACTGTCTCCCTCCAGAGCCTCGGTGGACTCCACCATAGACGGTGTCCATGCCCTCCAAGAGGCAGAAGGGTCATTAATAACAGGAAGACCACAATGAGAGGCGTCTCAGCCAGCAGCAAGGGTCTTACCAAGCCATGCTGTTCCGGGGCAAGAGGGCCATGGGTGAACTTGATTAAAAGTCTCTCGAGCCACTGGCCAGTTCCCAGCCCGCAGTCCCAAGGCCCCTAGCTCCCATCTTAAGACCCAGAGCCCAGAGCAATCACACAATGCCACACCCACACATTCTTTCCTCTTTTTATTTTTACAAAGCATGGCAAAATAGGGGCTGGACAGGCAAGGGGTTTGCACTGGGCGACCCACCCTGAGGGCTGTGGCCGTGGGGGGCAGAGGTGGTGAGGGCTCCGGGTCACCCAATAGGCATCTGAAAGAGGCTGACCCTCAGGACGAGCCAGAGGGACTTCAAAGCTAATAAACCAGTCACTCCTTTACCCTAGTATAAAAATAGTGCGAGAAACTATGTATTTGTTCAAATATATTGAAAAGGTATAAGAATACAAATAGGTGTCAACAGTGGCTAGTGATGATCCACAGGGCGTCTTTTCCTAAATGGTAATAAACTTCTATTTTCACTATTTACAGGCTTCCAACGACATTCATTAGGACGTGTACACAGGCTTTTCAGAAGCCCGGGGAGGCCAGGCAAGCTGCCGTACTTTCTTCTTCACTCCTGGGGGAGAGGAGGAGAGGACGAGACCACACAGCCCACAGAGCCCACCAGGAATCCAAGCGGCCTCTGCCTGGCCACCTGCAGAAAGTATCGTGCGCTGTGGGTGGACGGCTCTTACAGAATCCTCTTGGAGCTCACGCTGAGGAGGAGCAGGGTGCTACTGAGAGGCTCCCGGGAATCCCAGGAGCCATGCATGTGCCGTCACAGTGAGGTGACGGGTGCCTCTGTCTCCATGGCAACCCAGCAGGACTGGGAACTAGAAGCCTCCTACCAGCCCATGGACTGTGCGCTCTGGGAACCACTGCCCTCCCCAGCCACTTGCCTGACTGGCCATGCAGGGTGGCTGGAAGGTGGCTGGGGGCATGTCTACACTGAGCAACTGAATTCTGCCACTTTATTTTTAACTACAAGTGTTCACAGGAAAGATGGCAATTGCAGGTTCCTTCTCATCTTAATCCTATTAAAAACAAACAAACAAACAAACAAAAAACAACCCCCCCAAAAACCACCACATTGCTTAGATTGGCCTGTTAAGTTTTAGGAGTCAATTTGGTGAAAAACATCAGCAAACTGAAAAATCAAATTGGAGCAAGTCTAATGTTGAAAACAAAGACACTCCAGAAGGATCTGTGGCCAGTTCCCTCCACAAGTCCCTGCTATGAAGGGACACGACTGTCCCGCACGACAGGCAGTGGCGGCACCTCGGGGCGCTCAGCCGCCCGTCTCCTGCCCGCTGCGGTCTGCACAGGGCTGCACAGACCACTCCTGGTGGGCTTTGGAAGAGCCACGTCCACGCCCAGCAGTGGTCGCCCAGGCCCACGGGCTCCTCCTCTGCCACTCGAGGACGGAGGCCTGGCCGCACCTCCCCGTGCTCAGGCCCAGGGCTGCACACTCAAGCAGTGTGCGCAGAGGCACACAGGACCATGGCTGGCAAAGCGCAGCCTCCGCACCCTGTAAGTTTTATAGACATCACTTAACAAGTTAGGAAAATAGTGGGGATTTTAGGTTTGCTGATAACTGAAGTTAAGGGCATCATGTGACTTTGCTATAACCAACCACCAAACACACAAATAAGAATATAGAATAAGAGCAGTTTCTTGCTAGTTATGGGTAATATAAATATAGGGCAGGCTGAGGGAGGGCTGTATGCATTTTTTTTCCAACTCGAGAAGATGCTGGAAAGGAAACAGTCATAAAATAAAATTTAGGTTTGTACCCAAGTACCACAGATAGATAGCAATCCATGTATGGAATGATTTTCTACAAATTGAAACATGTACACCAATTAACCAGTGCCAAAGAAGTTCTCTGTTCTGTTTGAGCTAAAATGAGAATAAAATGAGACAGGCAGGGCACTGCCCGCTTCAGTTACTGTCTTGGCTAGCGAAGTAAAAGAAATCAACGTCAGAAGGCACACCGAACAATTTCTAATCTAATCTATCTACTGTCTTGTCAAGGCGACACACAAATAGCTCCTCCCCACGAACCTGCTGTGCCTTCTGGAGTTTCTCAGTGGCAGCTACTAGAGGGGCCGAGGCACAGCGATTGAAGGCCTTGGTGCCTTGCTTTAGTATCACTGCTGAACCGCAAGGTGCGTGTGGGCGAGGTTTACCAAACATTACTACTCTTTAAACAAGTTTCTATCCTAAGGAATTATGTATACATGCACAGGCGTGTACTGGCATGCAGATGTGACTTATTTTAGTGACAGTCTGTGTAACCGACACACCAGAGGTAACCTGACATTTGATCTGTATGCCATGAAATAAACATTCAGAAAATACAAGCATTTTACAACAAAAATATATATAGTATCCGATGATGACTTCCTAGATGTGCCCTTTTCAATACAAAGTAATAGAAGTAGTTTGTTTTGCTTTTTTTTTTTTAACCTGAATAGTGGGAAAATAGCCACATCACTTCAAAATGCTACACACAATCAGAATTTCATTCTTTTTTTTTTTTTTGTGGTACTGGGGATGGAATCCAGGAGCATTCTACCTCCGAGCTACACCCCCAGCCCTATTCTTTTCATTCCTTATTTTAAAGAGGGTCTCACTAAGTTGCAGAGGGCCTCACTGCGTAGCTGAGGCTGGCTGTGAACGGCAATCCTCCTGTCTCAGCCTCCCAGATGCTGGGCTTACAAGCGTGCCAGGCCCAGCTGTCACACTCAGAACTTTAAAGTGAACACTTGGCATTCTGGGCAGAGTTTCAAGGACCAGAGAAGAGGGGAGACCGTGTTGGTGAAGATGTGCGAGAATGCTGCTTTACCGCTCCCCAGGACGTCCCATGTGGAGCAGGGACAGAAACTCAGGCTGAAGACCCTTCCTCCTCGCAGGGTGGGCTGGGAGTGAAGAGATGGTCTCTGCCTATCCCACCTCCCACCAATCTGAACGTTTCTGTGTATCTGGAACACGTTCTCATTTCCTAAAGCAGCTGTCTGATTCACTATCTATCCTCCGACACTGAATAAGTCTTCAGGGGCACACCGCGAATCTCGAGAAAGCGGGAACTGCCCTAAGGGCACGGAGGCCGGTTTGGGTGCGCCCGACCTGTGTGCGTGTGCGGGCGAGCAGGAATCTCATCGTGACGCCGCTCAGCTTCGTTCCGCCCAAGGCTCCCTCTCTCACGGCTTCTTCAAATCCACTTTCGGCCCCAGTATCGAGGACAGCTCTCTGCTGTTTAAGTAATCAGCGGCTTCTCTCAACTTCACTTAACATGGGACGGGGGAGACGGTAAATTCCATGCCCTCGTCTCTGTAGCCATGCTCGTTTAAGCCAGTGCCCAGAGATGGCTTTTCTGCTGAGATTGAGGCTGCCGACTTGCAAGCTACAGCTGGGAAGGTGAAGAGGAGGACATTCTGTTCGAAAGCTCAATATTCGGAAGGCGTCTTCCCAGGGCCCTTGTAGGCAGAGTTTCTTGATGGCAGGGGCCCGGCCCCCCACTGCTTAGTGCACTGGCCTCTCTGCCAGGGACACACAGCTGCTCCTGCGACGTGGACACCACGGTAGTGCCCACGCTCCGTCCACGACAGTCCTTGGGTGGGTGGGCTGCACCAAACTACAGCCTCTCCCTGTCTGTTCTTTCATGGAGACAGCAAACCAGTTAGATACCAGGCTTTCATTCCATTACCACCTGTTTCTCAGTGCCTCCACTGACTGAGAAACGTGTTTCCCCTTAGAACCCGCTCAGACAGCATTTGCTCTAAATAGGGAAAGGCGGCAGGCTGCATTCAGCTTGCTCTTAACCCACTTTTGACAAAGGCAAGATTCCAAACGTTGTTGACAGACTGTACCCCAGAAAACACAAACCCCAATTATTTATAATCCTCAAGCAAAAAACGATCCCAGTTCAAGACTGGTGCGCAGTGCCGGCCCCAAACGCCAAGCAGCACTCTCGGGACGTGCTGGCGTGGGTGCCGTGGGTGGTTTAAGACAAACGTGGAGAAAACACGTACTAGTGCCCTAAACACACTTCATGCTACGCTCTCCAAGCTGTGCAAAATAAAAATGCAGCAGTGGCCAGGTGCACAGCAGTCTCAGGGTGTAGAGAGGAACGGGGCAGATGGCAGGCCGCCGCTCCACCCCACGACCTCAGCTCCGCTGCGCCGGGCTGCTTCCCCCGTGGGCCAGCGTCTTCTCCTGCTGCTCGGCCAGGGCCTGCCACTTCTGCCGGTTCTTCCTGCAGCCCTCCAGCAAGGGCAGGCAGTGCTCCGAGACGTGGGCCAGGGCCTAGGGAGAAGAGAGAGGAGCCGGCTAGGAGGAGCCAGGATCGGCTCAGGGCGTCCACATTCATCCAGGCCACTTCAGCCCATCTGGCTGCGCCAGTGCAGCGGCCATGGAGTGGAGACTCAGGCCGCACTCAGGCGACCGAGCTGTGGGGCCAGGCACCTGCTTCCGCGGTGCGGCAGACCGGGGCGGGGGGTTGCTGGGCTCTGTGCTTTCCTACACTCTGACTTTCAGCGGTGCACATGATAGGTCTTTATCAAAGAGCACATTAAAGCCAAGTTGCACTTCAGTGTGGCACTATTATTTACCAACCACAGTGCCATGATATTTAGTGGCAAGAGTCACTTACAAAGACTCATGGCAGACCTCTCTGTAATAGAGAAACAATGAAAAATGAGATACCCAGTGGGTGAGGGAGATTATGTAACTACCTTGCAGCTATTAAAATGACTCAGAAACATATTCCACACAGAAATATGTATGTTGAGATACATTATGAATTGCAGAAGCAATTTTCGTTAAATGGAAAGAACATGAAAATACAGTGCGTCTATACCCAGCTTAATCCCAACACCTGGGAGGCTGAGATGGTTAACAGTTGAACTGACTAGAGTGTGCAGAGATAGACTAGGCGCAGTATACTTTGAATGAGCACTGGCACGAGAGCCTTCTCAGCTCCCCTAAAACAGTTTCTTGGTACCCAGCACAAAGCAGGCACTCAGTAGATACGTATACATTAAATGAACGAATGTTTTTGAAACCAGGAAATATGAAATGCGTTCCTTGTTCAGTGCAAATATCATGTTCATCAGTAAAAGACAATACTCACAACTTTATTTCTGGCTTTTTGATTCAGAAGCAAAACTATGCACCTGGGGTTAATCTGCCCATTTTACTTCATTTTAATTTCTAACACAACTTGAGTTTACCAGGCCCACTGGTTTCATATAAGTACCTCGTACAGCTGCAGGCAGATCGCGTCGATGAACCCAACCTGCATACTTGGGATTTTGTTTTTCTTCTCCCTGTTCATTAGATCCTGAAGATATAAACAGACACATACAGATCTACATTTAGTCCAAGAACACAGTGAAGACTGACTCCGAAAAGATGAATCAGCGGGTTAGCTCGGGAAGGTCAGATAGCAGCTAGGTGCATCCTCCTCCCCAAAAAGAAAAGGAAAAAAAGAGAAAACTATGTTATGCTTCAATTCTGAAATGCAGAATGGTTTTAGAAGAATTTTTTTTTTTTGTACTGGGGATGGAACCCAAGTGCATTCTACCTCTGAGCTACATTCCCAGCCCTATTTTTAATCGTTCTTAATTTTGAAACAGGGTCTCAGTAAGTTGCGAAGGGCCTCACAAAGTAGCTGAGTCTGATCCCAAACCTGCGATCCTCCTGTCTCAGCCTCTCGAATGCTGAGATTACCAGAGTGCGCCACCACGCCCTTGAGATCGTGACTCTAGGTTAAAAGGCAGCATCTATTAAGCACCCTCAAATTCTGTGTTCCCGTCTGAAAGTTTACCTAACGAACCACAAAGAACGGCATACACAATAAATATAAGAGAAAAGCATTTCAACATCGTTAGCAATCGGGGAGATGCAAATCAAAATTACACTGAGATTCCACCCAACCCCAGTCAGAGTGGGAAACATCAAAAAGCCAAACGAGAAGTGCCGCTGAAGATGTGGGGAGACTGGAACTCCTCTACACTGTTGGTGGGAGTGCAAACTAGTGCAGCTGCTCTGGGGATCGGGGTGGAGATGCCTCAGAAGCTTGGGGATGGACCCACCACGTGACCTGGATGCGCCACTCCCGGGTAGATTTTAAAAAGGCCTGGAATCAGAGCATTAGAGTAACATATGCATATTCAAGTTTATAGCAACACAATTCACAAGAGTCAAATTATGAAACCAACCTAGGTGTCCATCAACAGATGAATGGGTCATAAAATTATGCGATACACACACAATGGAATTCTACTCAGAACAAAGAAAACAAAATTATATCATTTGCAGAAAGATGGACCTGGAGAGCAATATGTTAAGTGAGATTTGGCCGCCACAGAAAGCGAAGGGTCCCGTGTCTTCTCTCATATGGGAAGCTGGGGCGTCCTCAGGATGCCAGAGGGGCTCCAGATAATCGAGGAGAAACCCCCAGTGGAGCCAGGGAAGAGGGTGGGGGTGGGCAAGGGAGAGCTAATGAAGGATTCACCGCCGCTGGCTTTATGCACATATGTGAGAATAGCAATGTCAACCTCAACGCCTGGAGCCAGGGGAGCCGCCAGCGCGGTGCACACTGTCGCCAACACTACGCTATGTTGCCATGGGAAGCTACAACGCACCAATAAAATATGTTAAAAAGAGAACAAATGGCTTTGAATAGGAAAACAAGGAAGGACAGGCAGAAGTTGAGCAACCTAGACATGTACCCTGTGGACATGCAAACATCTTTACACCAGAGGACAAATCCTGGCCGTGTGCACTTCATGTGATAAGATAAACAAGACGCAGAAGGGCATCTGCTGGAAGAAAAAGTGGCTTACGGCATTTAAATGAAAAAGGAAACTATAAAAGGGAGTAGAATGTGATGACTGCCAGAGTCCTTTTTTTCTCCTTGATTTGCTTTTGTTTTCTGTATAAAGTATTTTCCATATAAAATTGTTTTCTGTATCATATATTCCTGTATAAGTATTTTCTGTATAAAATAAGTAATATTTGTAATATTATAAAAATACTATTTCTTTAATAAGAAAAGTAGTAATTGTATATGGTGGCACATGCATATAATTCCAATACATGGGAGGCCGAGACAAGAGGATTGCAGGCTCAAGACCCACCTCAGCAACTTCACAAGAATCTCAGCAACCTAGTGAAACCCTGTTTCAAAACAAAACTAAAAACATCTGGGTGAAGTAGTTTGGAGGCAGAACACCCCTGGGTGTTCTCCAGTACCAAAAAAGCGTTAAAAAACAAAAGAAGAAGTATATTCCCAAGAAAAGACCCCATGTAGGAAAAGAAAACAGAAGCACAGAACTTTAAAAAATGTTCTGGAGTCATCTCTACCAACAAGGCTCATACTTACGGTGGGCTCGATGTTGAGCTCTCTTCTCTCTCTGTCTCCTTGATCAAAAAATTCCGTTGCTACGAGTTCTGCTATCTGAAATAAACCACAGACCCAGTTTCGGCAAGGAAGGAACACCAGTCTTTTAAGCAGGGACTCTGAATGAAGATACTAAAATCATCAAATGGGTAGTTTTCAACATCAACAGTAAAATTAAAAAGAAGCGATACTGAGCAAGAGAAGCCACACTTCATTCGTTTAAATGTGTAACTAACCACAGGACTAGAGTTCGTAATCTTCTGTAACTAGGCATAAAGCAGCATGCTTTTAAACTTCACCAATTAGTGGGAGACTGGCGCGCTGTGTTCAAGCCAGTGAGATCTCTGTGCATCATCGGTGAGGTGTGTATCGAGCACCACTAACAAAAGGTGCTATGAAAAACAGTGTCAAACCAGGTGCAACTGGCTGGAAGGCTCTTAGAGGGACGGCGCAGGTTCATGGAATATTTCCAGTCCAAATTCAGGACCACAGGCTTTCTGCACAACCTCCACCTCTCTCAGATTCTACCTGTCCACTCAGCTGGACATCCTAGCTCTCAACACCAATAAAGTTTCTGACTTATGCAGCATCACCCATGCTAGTGACTGAGTATCAATGCAAAATTCCCACTAAGCATATAACTATAAAAAGGTTTTCCTTCTTAGGCAAATGGTGACTTATAATTCTTAGGACTATTGCTTTCAGCTACTTAATTCCACTGGAAAATTCCTCCAAGACAAAGTTTTAATCTTTATTTCTTGGAATAAATTATTACTTTGCTCTTTTAGGGAATAATTTTTTTAACTTGAAGATATTCACTTTGACAAATGGCACTGTTATCTCTGTGGACAGGATCTTTTTCTTCTTGGCTCTATTAACGCAGTGGGCGTGTCTGTCCATGATGGACACACTTGCATCACTCCGAAGCCATCTCAGGAACAAACACCCTAGACAGAGTAAGAACATGACAGGCGCGGGTGCTGCTGAGGCGAGGGACCCAGAGCCTCCATCAGCACCCTGGTCATGTATCAGTGAGCATCTAAGTGCCACGCGTCAAGTACTGTCCTTTGATCCTCAAAACAATCTTCTGAGGCCTGTCCTTGTGTTCTGTGGATGAGAAAACTGAGGCCCACAGAGGAAGTAACTTGCATAGGAGGACAGCTAATTAGTAGCATCGCGATGCGCGGACGCCCCTCGTCTGTGCCCAGCCTGCGCTCTAGACTCATCCCCACTTCTCTCTCTCCTTGCTTGCCCCCAACATGCTACCTTTTTATTTTAATTTTAAAAGACTTCTTCCTCCAGTAAAACCACAGGTGAAAGGGTGTAATTCAGTAGCTACATGGTAAGACCAGTCCCCCGACCCCTCTTCGTCTCCTCCCGATGTGGAGACAGGCACGGAGCCTGTCTAAGGAGGCCCGAAGGGCCAATGTCGGAAGTGCTGGCGGTCCCCACTTCTGCCTCACGGAGGGAGAGTGCTTTATCTTCTCTTCTGAGCACGTGTGCCTCAGGGCACGAGCCTGGGGTTGCTGGGCTCCATGCCCGAACAGCTTGGAGCCCTGAGCAGCCGCTGACCAGCTGTGGTCTTCCCTCGCACTTCAAGACTCAAAGCGCAACCTCAGAAACGAAAGTGTGATGACCACGGTGTCCACGGCGCTGTCCTGAGCCTCCGCCACCCGCAGGCACCTCCACTGAGGAGGGTTACTCCTCGCTCTGACTAGAGCCTGCCTGACACCTGCTAGAAACACTTCCTCCGTCTACCAGCCCTGGAAATGTTTCTGTTCTACCTGTTAAAGCCTGCTTAGGGCCAGTGTGTAACCCAATAGGTTAGCCACAAGAACATGATCTTCCTTCTCGGTTCCAGGGTCCTGAAAAGGATGGGCTAAAAATGCAACTCCCAAGGTGAGCAGTAACAGCACTGACATTAAAAATTATCAACAGCCGGGTGTCTGCCGTGTAGAACATGGATGTTTAAAGTGCAAACGACTCTCCTAAAAAGGGAAGATGTTTTAACGTTTAATTATCTGCTTTTGTGCTGCTTAATGGCTAGGGGAGAAATCCCACAAGTACTTCAAAAGCTACTTGGATGCTAAAAGCTTCTATTTAGCCATCTTGGCTGGTCTTTAAGCAACATACCCGCTGCTGGACGGGCCAGGGCTTTGTGATTGCAGAAAGGTCACACGCGGTCATCAGCATCGCTCTGTTGAGGGAAAAGAAACCCCAGACTCCTGTTTACTTTCATGTGAACACATGCCTCCGTCCATGGACACTAATAGAGGGTTACGTTAAACCCTCTCAACAGCGGGAGCGGCAGTGTCTGAGGACCAAAGCCCCAGGAGGAGCCTGCCAGCCACGGGGAGGGGTCTGTCCCCGCATGCCCCCACTGATCTCTGGCCTGGCACAAAGAGAAGCAGGCAAGCTTTGGGGAACACATGGCCTTATGGCTGTGCTTCCATCTTGGCTGCCATTCTTGGCGCAGCCTGGTAAGGCATACCAACTGCTGGCTCGTAACCACTATGGGGACCGGGCAGACAGCCTACTGATCAAGTCCTGCGAGGGACTCTGTGGTAGCCATGGCCTCGCTCCTCCCACAGTGCCTCCCGGACAGGCTTTCCAGGACTGGACAACATCTGCAGAGACCTGAGGACGTGATGTCCTTCGCCACTCCTGGTGACAGCACAGGGCCTCTGAGCACTGAGCTACCAGGAAAAGGGCTCAGGCTGGCCAAAAGTCTGCCATACTGGCCCTCCACAGAGCCGAGTCCACCCCTGTCAGAAGCTGCCTGCCCCTGGGTAGCAGGAGAAGGGCTTCAGAATACACCAGCCAAAGCCCACTTTCCCTCGCTCTGTAAGGCCATAAAGAAATCGGCCCTTACTGCCACTCTATCCTCAGACTCCCCTGAGGAGCCAGTGCCCAAGGCCCTTCCCTCGCTCGCTCAGCACCCACACCAGGGGGGATTTCAGCCTTGAGGGAATGGCAGAGCTGTGGTCTCTAACGGGCAGGTGCAGCTGAGCTCAGGCTGGAGGGCGCACAGTCAGGAGAGGGCAGAGAGAGGATGGCTGGGTAGGGTGTGCCGGCCTCGTGCCTCTGCTCTTATGGGGCAGCACTGTTCCCCAGCGCCAGGGGGCAAGTCCGTACTCTCCTAGGGCACTGTTCTGAGACCCAGGTTGAGTGTACAGAACAGCTATATACAATTTCCTCTTCATCCACAGCTCCCTTGGCAGGATAACTAATCTCCAACTATTTAAAGAAATGTTGATTAAAAACTGCATGGCCCAAGGACCGTCAGAGCCTTTTCTTTATAAAGGGCTCCTGGGCCTCGGTTGGCCCTGCTCTTACTCAGCAAGAAGAGGAAGAAACAGTATTGGCCAGGGCTGCCGTCCCCAGAGGGAGGGAGGACCTAAGATACTGCAGGTGTAGAGAGAGGACAAGTCCTACAGCACCACCCTCCAGGACAGGCGACCTCTCAGCCACCTCCCTTGCTCCAGGGTCTGCAGTTTCCAGCTCCTCCACTCCAAAGCACGAGGAAACGGGGAAACAGCCTCAGCCATGAATTGATACTCTTCTACCCCATGTCCCAAAGGTCCTTGAGAAAAACGGCACAGCTTATTCACTTGAGTTTGCCAGTGCTTGCCTGCCTGCCTGCCTGCCTGCCTGCCTGCCTGCCTTCCTTCCTTCCTTCCTTCCTTCCTTCCTTCCTTCCTTCCTTCCTTCCTTCCTTCTTCTTTTCTTTTTGGTACTGGGATAAACCTGGGGCAATCTGTTTCCCAGCCACACCCTCAGCCCTGTTTTGCTGTTCCGCTTGACACAGGGTCTCACTGAGTTGCTGCAGCTGGCGGCGAACCTGCCGAGTGCTGGGATGATGGGCTGCACCCCACGCCCAGCTGCGTTTCTTTTCAAGTAGAGGTTCCCGTTCAGTTCTTGGCACCACACTAGAGAAGTCTGACAGCCTCAAGGATCACTGTGTAACCAACAACTGCAGCCAACAGCAACCGGGAGGAAGCCGACACTTACAGAAATAACTCCTTCTGATGAGGGTCCTCCAGGTTGAATTGATTTCTTCTTATAAGTTCAAAAAATTCTCCTCTCCTCCTGGAAAATAAAGGAAAGTATTTAATAGTTATGACAAATCCTCAGGCTCTTGTCCCCAGACTCATGGAGTAACCCCCCCCTTAGAACTCAATATAAAAATAGTTTAAAAATAATTAATGGTTCACTTTCTCCCTCCTCATTGGGTTTGGATAAAACATTAAAGCATAGACATTAACTAGACATCACAGATAATAATCACTTCAACTCTAGGATATTCTTTTCTCTTTCTTTCTTTCTTTCTTTCTTTCTTTCTTTCTTTCTTTCTTCTTTCTTTCTTTCTTTTTTGGTGGTACTGGAGTTCCTGGAAGCCCTTCTACCTCAGGGCTACACTCCCAGACCTATTTTATATTTTTATTTGGAAACAGGGTCTCCTAAGCCATTGAGGCTGGATTTGAACCTTCACGATCCTCCTGTCTCCGCCTCCCAAGCGTGGGGATGACAAGCGAGCGCCACTACGCCTGGCTTGGAATATTCTTAATTGAAATATAGTATGCGTTAGCCGGGTGTGGGGCGCATGCTTGTAATCCCAGTGCTTGGGAGGCTGAGACAGGAGGATTGCGTAGGTTCAAAGCCAGCCTCAGCTACTGAGTGAGGCTCTCCGCAACTTAGTGAGACCCTGTTTCCAAATAAAATATAAAATAGGTCTGGGAGTATAGCCCAGAGGTTAAAAAAAAAACCCACTGGGTTCCACCCTCAGTACCACAAAAAAAGAAAAGAAAAGAAATATAGTATGAGTTAAAAGTGTGATATTAAGAACGATTTAAAATACCTTAAGCTCCTGGCATACTAAGGTCTCTAGGCTTCAGTTTAATGTCACACATCTCATTCTTATCTATCACAGCACAGGGTAAAACAGGACAATGCAGGCATGAGGTGCTTTTGAAGTCGAGCGGCCAGGCGGGGCTCAAAATAGGAGTTATCATGTCCAGTGAACACTGAACTGTTCAGTGTATGGTAAATACTTCCTGTGTGCCCAACACCATTAAGTTTCTTAGGAAGTCACAAGAGCTGGAGACACCAGACCAAGGAAAGAAAACTAACGTAGGAAAACCAGCTGTGTGCGACTAAGTCAGGAATAGGGCTGATTTGTGTGGAATCAGAAGACAGACCCTCCTGTTGCCCAGGGCCTGAAGTGGTTGAGATGCCATCAGGGCAACAGATACTCTCCTGACTCTTGGTATACTGGTAATCCTTAGTAATTACTGTGAATACTGCAGAAGGGGATAAGAACTGCTCTCTGCCTCTGGCTTCTCTCCCTGCTCCGTGGCTTTGGTGACAGTGGAAGGAAGCAGGGCAGGGCAGAGGCCGGGGAGAGAGGGCCAGGAGGAGGCGGTGGCCTGCAGACCCCCGGCTGGCAGCCTGGCCTGGGATGCTGGGGATGGACCGGGACGTCAAGACACAAACTCCAGAAGCAGAGCAGCAGGCCAGCACAGAGATGACCACACACGCCGCGGCCAGAGGAGAGGTGCTCGGTGCTGCCGCTTGGCAACGCCCCCACCTGGGAGCAGCTGCGTCAGGACATTCGGCCGTAGACTAGAAGGACTTCCCAAAGTGGTGTTAAAGTTTGGAGCCCTCCGAGTCCTTCCCAGACCTACTGCAGAGGAGAGTCTTAACACTTACTTAATGAACAGAGCCAGGTCCGTAGCTAGGATGGCCTGCTTGATTATCCTTAACACAGTCTTGTACTCTTCGATGGACAGGCCACTGAGAATCTGATTCCCCTTCGTGAAAAAAGAAAGCCATCGTTAGCACTCCGCCTGGAGAAGCTGATGACGAGAAAGCCGCAGCGACAGTCGTGCGGCTCCAAACGTGGAGGACGCACGTCCTTGGAGGACCCATGAGAGAACACTCCCCCAACAGCCCTGTAAGAAAAGCACCCAACTTCCTAAGGCTCCACCTGCCTCCGCGTGCGTGGCTCCCAACTCGCAGGCTCCTCAGAGCAGTCCAACCCGAGACCCAACGGCGTGCGTTCTTTTCCTTCCAGAAGATTAGTTGCTATAACCTAGCAGCAAGCGAAACTGGGAAGTTGAAGTCATGCTATTTGATGAAAGAATGGAGTTGTGAAGGCTTTAAACAGCTGATTATTACAAAAAACGTCCCCATGGCTTCTGTAATAGGCCAGAGACATTTCTGGTGCAGATCTACAGACCCTCGTCGTCTCCGAGCACTGTGTGTCCTCAGAAGTGCGGCTGGAGGCGAGTGAGGCTTGAGCGTGGGCACGCGTGGGCACAGTGGCGTGAGAAAGGGGCTGGGGCGTCAGTCGGAGCTGCCTACGGCGTGAATCCACATGCACGCCACTGACACTCTAGTTACGGGACCGTTTTTTATTTCTCCATTGTAATTTAAAGCCCAATGGCTCTCTGATCTTGAACTAAGTCAAACACACAGCACAAGTGCTCAGAATATACAGAAAACATCTTGAATCTAGTCAGATGTGTTTCATTACTCTTAAGGCCAACAAAAAACTCGGAGGCTTAGGCGTGGGATCTGGGGGCCAAGGGTTTTTAATGGAGATAGAACTGCTGGGTGTTCGAGGGTGCAGCCAAAGCGCAGGCAGAGGGTAATTTTAAGTGCTGGAATTGTGGCATGGATCTAATTAATGACAAAATTCTTCAATTGCTACCATAAAAGTTATTTAAATATTAAATCATTTTAGGTTCTGGGCCAAATAGAAAACTATTTAGAGAATGCCTGATACTTTTAATTAAGATAAAACAATTTCAAGCAGAAAATGAGATGTATCTTGGTGCTATATTTTCAATTTTCCTCCCAAAAGTAGAGACTCTCATTTTTTTTTGTGTGTGTATAACTGTGCTTACAAAGACAGATACACAGACACTTCTTATCATTTGGGCCATCCATATATACACCCAGGTTCCATACATGTTAAGTAATAACATATCTCGTAATGACTTCAGTTATGGACTAAAAGAAGTAACTAGACTAGAATACTGTCACATTCCCTTTTAAAATAAAAGGTCAGTGTATGTTCTTGCTTTGGAACTGCATTGCTAACAGGATATTAAACTAAAAGCTCCAGCAGAAGCACAAGGGCAGCGTGTGAGGAGGAAAGCACAGATGTCTCTGCTGCAAAAGTCTCGTTTTGGAAAACCGCTAGACATAACAAGGCTGATGGGAAAACCAGTGCTGGGTGGACCGCTTGAACCCAGGCGGCTTCGTAACCAAGCACAAAGCAGACCAGGAGCCAGTACCCGGGCGGGGTGGACACCCCAGCCTGGGGCCTGCGGCTGGGATGCTAAGGGCGTGGCGTGCGGTGGTGGTGTGCGCGGCAAGGCCGTGAGCAGGTGGCAAGAGGCTCCGCGGTCCACCGCAGAGACCCTTGCACCAGAGCAGGTTTTAATACCGGTGAGTGAGAGCGGGGAGGACTGCGCAGGAGGCCAGGCACTCTCCTGTCTTGTTAAAGGTCGAGATCCAGCTGCCACAGCCCTGGCCCCGGTACCCAGGCAGCGTGGGCATGGGAGGGTAGGAGCTCCCTCTGGTGGTCACAGACCACACAGCAAGACAGCCTGTGGAGGCCATGTGTGGGCCTCCCGAGGAGGAGGCTGAGCCTTCACCCTGTACCCCACTGAGTTGTCCAGGAGGCACCCCAAGTAGGACTGTGCACACGGTGTCCTGCAGGCTAGCAGGTGGCAGGGGACGGGGTGGACACCTGTCTGGCTCCTGCCTGGGAACCTATGGCAAGGCTGGTTGGCATGCTGGCTACGCTGGGACGTCCCCGCTAAAGGCTCTGCGGGCAGCAGGAAACTGCCACAACGAC
The DNA here is from genome assembly GCF_963383645.1 of Muscardinus avellanarius. Taxonomy (NCBI): domain Eukaryota; kingdom Metazoa; phylum Chordata; class Mammalia; order Rodentia; family Gliridae; genus Muscardinus; species Muscardinus avellanarius. Next base: position 529,835 of record NC_137791.1, read on the forward strand.
CCGGCTAAACTCTGCTGCCCCTGCGGGACGCCAAGTGGTCCTGCCCCTGACCCGCTCTCCCGCCCTCCCCCAAGTCTGGAAACAGCAGGGAGGCAGGGAGTGAGAAGGAGTTGGAAGAGACCTGAGGTGAGCTATGAGAAGTGGACAGGAAGTCACAGGAGAACCTGAACTAGATGAGTTCAGAATGTGGACTACCACCCAGGACGGACATTTTGCCTTTTGAGTTGGGAACCGCGTACTATACGTTGGTACCTAAAACAACCACAGAGCTTTTACGTAATAAGACAGTGACCCCCCAAAAAAATCAGGGGCTTCCCTGAGTTTCCATCCAGGGCTCTGGAAAGAACTGGCCCAGAGCCAGGAGCAAACTGAGAGACGGGCATGGGGTTGCTTTGGGGTTGCATGTCATGCCTGGTGCTTGCTCAGTGCAGTAGTTACAATGTCCACTGGCCCTTATCATAAAGGGAACACGCAGACAACAAACACTGTCAATAATGGGCAAACCGAAAGGACGTGATCACTGTTAACGTTCTGGCGATCCTATTTTAATCTTATTTTCTTTAACATAAACATATTTGGCATATCATACTTTGTGTGTGTGTGTCGTGCTAGGGATGGAACCCAGGGGCAGTCTACCTCTAAGCTACACCTCCGTCCCTATTTTATTTTTTTGTTTGAAACAGGGTCTTGCTAGGTTGCTGAGTCTCACTAAATTGCCGAGGCTGCCTCCCGACCGAGAATCCTCCTGCCTCAGTCTCCAAGTACTAGGATCACAGGTGTATGCCACCAAGCCCGGCTCATATATTTTTTACATTGATAAAGATCTATTTAACTAAGTCACTGAACAGCTTTATTCCTTAACAAACCAGTTTGCTTGTGATTCGAAATTTTAATAAAGAGAGTGAGGGCTGGGTGGAGCCTATTGGTAGAATCCCTGCTTAGTATGCTTGAGGCCCAGTGTTTAATCCCCAGCACAGCAAAAAAATCAGGAAAGGTATTGCTTTTGAAAGCAAACCCCAAGCTGTATATGCCATCTGCTTTGATTTTAAAAAAAGGGCAGAATTAGCCAAGAGCCACAAAATCCCATTTTGTTTCTAACTTGGTGCACTTAGAGTCTAGCAACCAAATTTCCTGTCAGGCAACCACTGGCCACTCCAGCTCTGCAGAGTGGGGGATCCATGAGGAGCTGCCTGCCCGGGCTTTGCCCTCCTTACCCTAAAAGGAATGGAGTATGTTCAAGAATTTATGGTGCTGGGATCAGGTCCAGAACCTAAAAATAAGAGTGCGCGCCCGGAGCCGTCCGCAGCCCCACCCAGTGCTTACGGGGCTGTTGAGGATCATCAGGCACTGGTCGAAGTGGTGGTGCTCCATGATGGAGTGGCAGTAGAGCTGCGCCAGCGGGTGCTCGCTGCTGCAAGAGGGCGGAGGGGAGGCGTCAGGCCCGGTGGTCTCTGGGAAACGACCCGCGGTCAAACCAAGGGCACCGCTGGTTCCAAGTGTGGACGGCTGCGCTTTTTTTTTTTTTTTTTTTTTTTTTTAATGGCACTGGGGATGGAGCCCAGGGCTTTTCTACCTCTGAGCTACACCCCAACCCTATTTTTTATTCTTTGTTTTGAAGCAGGGTCTCACTGAGTTGCAAAGGGCCTCACTAAGTCGCTGAGGCTGGCCACGAACCGTTATCTTCCTGGCTAAGACAGGTGGTGGTCCTCGGCAGCAAATGGATGGTGACGGAGGGGAGCTGGCTGGACCCAAGCCGGGGATGTGCGGGTCCCCCCAGTGAAGGAGTCAGAGGACCTGCTAGTCCAGGGGGACGAGCAAGGCAGGGCTTGCAACACCTCACCTGGGAGGGGACGGGGAGTGCCAGGCTTCTTTGGGCAGCTGTCAGGACCCTGGACCTCAGTGTCACTCATGGAGGGGGTGAGACGGAAGGTGATTAGAGGGGGGATGAAGGGGGGTGAGCAGCTGAGGGTCGGGCCTGGTGGCTCAAGGTGCCTGAGCCCTGCCCCCTGGGTGAAGGTCTGAACTGGATCTGGGTGGAGACCCAGCTAACACACGGATGAACCTTGATAATCGGGCAGGGGGATGAGCAGGAAGAAGGCCGGGCGGGCCTGTGGCAAGGATGGCAGGGATGAGCCCTGCCTGCACCCACGCCCTCCATCCTCGGCTGGTGCATCACTCAGATTACATGTTGACCTTAACATGACAAGGGTCACTTCCTTTGTACCTGTCAGCAGCAGAAAATGAAAAGCTTCTAAAGTGTCTGTTATTCTCGCGAAAGTAAGAAATTCCTTGTGGACGTCCTACGAACAGGCTTCAGGTCAGTTTTAATCTGCACACACATCTTGAGTCTGGTGACCCGGGTTTCCTTAACAGGAACAACTTCCGTTCATGGGGAGTCTATGACATGCGGGCTCCATGTGAGGTCACCCTGCTGAACTTCTACGGTAATCTTGAACAGGGCAGCTCCATTCACATTGTCAGGGTCCTCGCTCCCACCTGCTGCCTCGGTGCCCTCCAGGCTGCCCGCAGGACTGGCCATGCTCGGGTCAGGCAGCTGCCTTCACCCACAGGCGACTGAGGAGTCCTCTGGAGTCACTGTGGGCCTCACCTCCTCCTCCCGCTCGCTCCCCAGGGTTGGCATTCAGAGACAAGCGACAGACATACCCACTCAGCACCCAGACGTTCCCGCAGGGAACCTCAGAGCTGCTCCAATAGCGACGTTGTGTTATTTGGTCTTAGAGGGCTGAAGGTGCAGAGATAACCACCTTGCAGGAGGCGGGCGCAGCAGCAGACCAGAACCAATGCCTACCCTGCACGCACTGTCAAGATGCCCTGGACCTCTGCCCCTGCCCAGGCCCTCTCGCTGACCCAGGAAGAGCTGGACAGCGGGGCAGCGAGCAGGTCAGCGCGGGGCATGATGACCTCATCCCTCCACAGGCACGGTGCTGGGGCTGCTTCTGTCCACTGCAGCACAGTGGTGACACCTGGAGCTCCTACCTGGCAGTCAGAGCAGTCCCGGGAAGCGGCCAGCACCCAGAGAACACTGGCTCCGCGACAGGCACTGTTCCGGGCACCTGACATCTATTTACGCTCCTTCAACCCCTACCCAAGCCCTGCAGAGTGTCCCAAACACCAGGCAATAAGGCCTCCACCTGTGGTTCACTTCTGGGATCACCGCTCGTCCCTGACACCAGGCTAATGAGGCCTGCACTTTATTCCTATCCAGATCCATGGTGTCCGAAGACCTCCAGCCTCGCCAGGGACCGCGTCATCCTGAGATCACAGGTCTCTCAAGTCTGAACCCTACAGCAGCACTTTCCAGCACTCCTCATCACCAGGCCGTCTCTAGGGTCCTGAGGAGCCATGCTCCACTCCCACCAAGCCCCCAAGGACACCTCCCCTTCCCTGCCCTGCAGAGAGCACAGGGGACCGTGGCCTGGGGCTCTCTGAAAACACCTGTCCTGAGGTTGACCATGCTGGGAAACCATCCACAAAGATGCCCACCTCAGGGTGCTCTGGAAAGAGCCCTGCGCTCTCTCCTGCCCATGTGCAAGGCCCACTTCCTCCCCTAATAGTGGAGATGGGCTGCACTGGTCTTGGCCAGTCTCCTGAACACTCAAGTCCGCGCTGTTGAACAACACAGAGTGCACCGGACGCCTTCTCCCTCTGACCCTCACCATGGAGAGGGATGAGGACTGAATACCAGAAACCACACTTTATGCTTTACAAGAGCGCTCTCCTGCCTCAGAAGTGTCCAAGCTGCAGCAACCACTCAGTATCCGTCAGTCCAACATGTAGGAGAACTGCACTCTATTGTTCCACAGCCACCAAGGTTGCAGCTAATCAAATGAATGCACTGAAGACAGCCTTATCACACACTGCCCGCAGACTAATGCAAGTGGCTCTGTCTGCACCCATGCCGGCCATTTTCCCGAGCAATGTCCACGTGCTCCCTGCTGTGTTCCTGAAGCACTGCCTACTTTTAAAATAATGACTCAGCAGCCACCCGCGATGGAGATGGCTCTCTCCTTCCCACCACGTGGGAGAGGGAAGCGGGAGAGTGAGCCCTTCTCCTGGGCACTTCCCTGCACACCTGCAGGAACCTCATGGTTGCCATTTTCACAAACAGGACAGAATCAGAGCGCCCAGCCCTGGACCAAGGACGGCTTGCTGGATAATGAATGAGGAGGATTTCAGTTTCTCTCTCAGCCACCCACGACCACCTTTTTTTCCTTGATAGATTGCTCTGACTTCTGGTCCTTCTTTCAGTGCTGTGATTCCCTTGACCCACTCGTCTCCCTCTCTGATGAGGCCAGGGCAGGCTATCCCTTCAGGAGACAGTCATCACGTGGAAGCCTTATGCTAGTACAACTCTCCCAAGAGTTCTCCAGCTGAGCAGATCTAAGGCTCACTCATTCACCAGAAAGGGAAGGGGAAAAAAGTCCCTGGAAAATTCTTGGTTTCTCCTACTCAAACCACAGGGATAAAGGAAGAAATAAAAGTCTGAAATTTCTTCTTTTAAGTTTAAAAAAAGTCACGACTGCTTGGGTGAAGTCTGCTTTGTGGTGTGAGAAAACACGATTCTGCCGTCTATGACTCTTTCCCAGGACTTTTGTTGTTCTTAGAGAGAAGATGACGTTGCTCCAGATGTTTTTCTGGGTGATTATTTTTAGGAAAACAAAACTGAATGTTTTCTCTTGGCTGTGCAGCAGAGCAACAGAGCATCTCAGAGCAATCCGCGCACCGGCAGTCCCCCACGACAGTGCGCTTGGTGCCGAGTGGGGAGGCTCCCAGAGAGCGCCGGCTCTGACCTTAAGACAGCTCTGATGCACAGGCCTCTGAGGGTGCAATGCCAGGACTCTCCCTTCTGGATGATCCCGTTCACAACTGCTCTCCTGCCCGTGTGAGGCTCAGGATGCAGGACAGAGCTCAGGGGTCGGAGGACAGGCCGCCTGTCTGCCCTCCAAAACCTTTAGTTTCCAAGAGGAAGCGGCCAGGCTGACACCAGGCAAGAGTGTGCGGCCCTTACCCGCCAGTCAGCATGGGGCATGGCTGCTCGTCTCTAGATCCCCTTTGCACACAGTCTTCTGTTTATTCAGACAAAGAAACAGAGATGAGAAAGCTTTCTGCAATATCCTCGAGATACTAGATATCTGGAATGTTCTTAAGAGACTGACCCACTAGTGGGTCTACTTGCATACTTTAAAAAGATGCTCAGTAGTAAGAGATTTTGCCTTTAAAAGGCAGACTTTTCAACCAAAATGCTGCACAGAAATAAGAATGTCACAGTGTCTGAAAACTGTGACGAAAGGGCGTGTCACCGCCATCGTCTCTGCCATCACACGCACCTCTGATTTGGGAGGAGTCGCCGGAGGCTTGTCCTAAGGAAACCCACCCTGCAAGGAGGCCTTCTGCTGCGGTACAGCCGCCTCTAGCACCTGCTGCCGGCTCAGCACGGCACACGGGGTACTGCTGCCCGTGGCCCCCTCAGCTCGCCAGCCCTACGTGGTGGGCATGCTAGTCTGTCCATCTGTCAGGCCCACCCAAAGCCACGTCTGACCAGCAGGCCCACTTCCCAGCCCCGGGCTGCACTCCTCCAGGGGCGCCATGGCCTGTGTCCCCTGAGCACTCCCCAGTGAGCAGAGGCAAGCGGAGAGCTTTCCAGAATCACCTCTCCCATCCCAGGGCGAAATTCTACTTCTACTGAGAGGGGCTTGACGGTTTCCTCAAGACGCACTTCAGTGAGGCACACTTAAATTGAAGCAAAACTCCTGGCAGCTATCTGAGACAACAGGAGTCTCCACAGAAGCACTGTGAGATCTGCGGTGAGTGGCGTGGCACTGGCTTGCCTTCTTTTATTCTAGCTCCTTTAAATCTAAGTGGAAGCCGGGCGTGGTGGCGCATACTTGTAATCCCAGCATTCGGGAGGCTGAGACAGGAAGATTACGATTCACGGCCAGCCTCAGCTCCTACTTAGTGAGGCCCTTTCCAACTCAGTGAGACCCTGTTTCAAAATAAAGAATAAAAAACAGGGCTGGGGGGTGTAGCTTGGAGGTAGAATGCCCCTGGGTTCCATCCCTAGTATTGAAAAAAAAAAATCGAAGTGGAGCCTGAGAAGGGAGCCTGGCCAGTGGGCATTTGTATCACCATCCCCACCCCGCCCCCGGGGCTTTCACTTAAAACACCTAGACTAGGATGCATGGCTGCCAGGTCATCTCACCGCTGGATGTAGGAGTTGTTCACCCCACGGTGGTCCAGGTCGTGGCTCAGGGCGGCGATCAGCAGGGCCAGGATCTCCAGGTCGGCCAGCTTGCTCTGCGACCACGGGAGCGTGCAGGGGAGAAGGACATGGGTGAGGGCGGTCCGCTTCCTCCTCCCCATGCTTCAGCTTCTGCAGGTCACAGAGGATGCAACCTCGACGCTTCCCGTTCACGCTGGGGTCATTACAAGTGCGCCCTGGACAGCAGAGCCGAGTGGCCTCAGCAGTCGATGATCTGCCCCGTCAACGCCACTCTGTCACGAAGGCTGCTCTTGGCTGTGTCTGATTTTAGTGCTGGGGATGGAACCTGCAGGACCTCATGCATGCTAGGAAAGCGCTCTACCACTGAGCTATGAGCTCTCTCCACCCCAATGTCACCAATTCTTAACTATCTATACGTATGCGGAATAACCATAATACACTTTATTTTTGGGGGTGTGTGTTACTGGAGCTTTGGCCCAGAGGCATTCTACCTCCGACCTGCAAACCTCCCCCCATTTTTCAGTCTTTATTTTTAAACAGGGTCTCACTAAGTTGCGGAAGGCCTCACTAAGTAGCTGAGGCTGTCCACAAACCTGAGATCCTCCAGTCTCAGCCTCCCGAATTCTGAATGAATGGTGCGTCACCACACCCAGCCATAATAAACTTCAAATAATTATCTTTTCTCTTTAACTTCCTGCAGTTTCTGCTATCAGTTACTTTATCCTCAAGGAAAGTAGAAAATGTGACCATTAAGCAAAACAGCAGAATAAGATGATTAGGAATAAAGATCTTGGCTTTCAAATGTAAATGATACAGTCCCAAGCCAAATATAGGCTGCTTTTGACTATCTGCCATTTGAATTATCTACACATGTGTTCCCATTCATTAATCAGAAAACACAAGTTGAATCATCCCACTGCTCTAATCTGCTGGAAATCTCAGCACTATTAATTAAGTAGGTTTTGAAGCATCCGTGAAAGTCATGCTTCATGAGTTAGCATGAAAGGAAAGGATAGATTCCAGTGATGATAATCCTTGTGGCTCAGCCAGCCCCAAATACGTTCATCTTATTTCTTTTAAATTTTTGCTACAGAGCCAGGCGTGGTGGCGCATGCTTGTAATCCCAGTACTTAGGAGGCTGAGACAGGTGGATCTGGGTTCGCCGCCAGCTCAGCTACTTAGTGAGGCCCTCTGCAACTTCAAACAAAATAATAAAGAACAAAACAATCGGACTGGTGGTGTAGCTTGGAGGTAGAATGCCCCTGGGTTCAATCCCCATCACCACACAAAATAGATAAATAAATAAATGTTTGCTACAGCAGGAAAAATATTGCTCTGGTATTTCATCTGGTCTCTTGGGTAGCAGTCATTTATCTTCTTCCTTTCCTTCTCTCTCTCTCTCTCTCTCTCTCTCTCTCTCTCTCTCTCTCCTTTGTTTTGTGACTAGGGATGGAACTCAGGGCCTCGCACACTCTAGAGTCAAGCACTCCACCAAGCAGCTCTACATCCCCGCTTCTTCCACCTCCAGCCACTTTCAGGTGCTCACCCTAAGACACTAGAGACAGAGGGCAGCATCCTAGGACTTTATTTTTACAAGAGAAGAGGTAAGTGCTGAATAAAATCAGCTATAGATGATGGACACCTACAGTCCCTTACCTGGAATAACTAGTCAATTCCCACAGAGGATAGAATCTAAGGGCAGAGTTGTGGGTAAAATTTGGCCTGCGAAGTGGTGGATTACCTGGAACTTTCCTGCACTGATCTCCCTTTGAAACCGTTTCTGATCAAGATGTATGAAACCAAGACCTTTCCTAAGGAACAGGACTTAGCAAGTTGACTGAGGGCCCCAGAGAAAATGCAGGGGGCACCCTGGACTTAGGAAGCCGGCTCAGCCCCGCGGGTTTGGAGGAGTCCTGCTGTGCAGCCCGTCAGAAGTGGGGCCTCCTAAACGCTGCGGCCCCTTCTTCTGGGGGAAGTCTTTCTTTGCCCAAAGACTACTCAAGTGTAACCTGAAGTTAATGCAGAGATTCACAGTGTGTCACCCATGTTCCATAGGAAAGAAAACCGGCAGCCAAGTTTTCCTGCCATTTGTTGCTTTTAACAAAACACAACTGGCATGTGAATGGCAGTGGGTTACCTTCAATAATCCATGCATGTTAAATATAACCAGAAAGACTTTTTTCTTTTTTTTATTAAAGCCCTATATTTTTATTCTTTGTTTTGAAACAGGGTCTCACTGAGTTGCAAAGGGCCTCACTAAGTAGTAGCTGAGGCTGTCCGCGAACCACGATCCTCCTGCCTCAGCCTCCCACCAAACGGCCTTAAAACAGATGACCAGCTCTGAGAAATACCTGGATTCTCCCCACTCTCAGAGCAGCAAACATGCACTGAGCCGTGTTGAAGGCATGCCTCCAGTTGTGATAGGCAACATTCTTCCGGTAGTTCTTCTTCACGCTTAAAATCCACCTGCAAAGAACCTGTAGGAAACCAAGTGTAAGAAGTAAGGACAATCACAGGCACCGTCAAGGTCCCGCACACGGCACTGTGTCCAGTCTGCCCTAGTGCCAGGGAGGACGAGCTGCTCCTTTGGCCACTCTGTGGAGGAGGAACCCAGCATCATGGGACGGGGTGGCCAGAGTCCAACCTGAGCACGGCCAGAGCCCAGCACGTTAACACTCACTGGCTGAGCTCGGTGCCAACACAAGACATCTCACAGAAAGGTGCTGCGGGCATAGGGAGGGCCCGGCGAGCTTTCTAAAAGATGCTCCATCCCTGAGTGATACAGCGGGTAGTCCAAGAGTCACTGCGTGCGAATTCGCCTTCAGAGAGCAAGTTCTTCCCTGCTTCTCCTGGGCATATCTGCAAAGGTGTTCAGCACGGGCTACGGCGCAGGCCCCAGGACAGGTCAGAGGGCGCGTCCTAAGACCACCATTAATGAGGCCTGTGTCCTTTAAAGGTAAAACTGCGCTGAAGAGAAGGTGGAGTTGCTGCTTGGTGGCCAAGAAGTGACATTTGATGATACTCTATGCAGAACAAAGCTCTGGGTCCATGTAGGGAAAACACACACTTTAAAATATGGTGGGACAGAAGGCTGGGCTCCTGCGTGTGCAGCACAAGCCAGCTTTAACCCAGCTGCTGAGCGGTGTGTGAGGTGCTGTCCCTGGAACTCAGGGGCACTAAGCTATGGCTACTCTTAGTATTTGCCTCAGAGCCTGTCTCTGCAAACCCGAATGACTTCCTACACTTGAGGGATTTTAAATAATACATGTATGGTCGCCCTGCATGCATGACCAGGGCCACTGAAGGGGAGCTGAGTGAGGGAAGGGGACTGTTCAGCAGGTGTGGGGCTGGAGCCCACGGGCCCGCCATGCGGAGGAAAGCAACGGAACCACCGTGCTCCCGTGTCTGAGGTCTCCATGCTCCTGTCCTGTAGCTGTCTCTGTTCATATGGAATTCTGGCGAAAGACAGCCCTGATGTCTCCCGGCCCCTGCACCCTCTGAGTTGCCGTATCTCAAGCAAAGAATTTCTGGGAGCGGAAGAATTTCTGGGACCATGTGGTCTGTGCCATGGGCCACCACTGAATAAAGCCCGTAGGAAGATGGTGGCTTAATCTTACTAGGAGAATTGTAAGTAAAAGCCGTAAGTTTTCTTGGATATGTTTGAAAAACTATATAATGGCATGTAAGCAAGGAAAATAAGCAGGAAAACCCAGAAACACAACATATGGATATGTCTTTCTAATTCTCAATTTGAGAGGCATGTAATAGAAATGGACAACCTGATGGGCACAGCAGCTCGTAACTAGATTAAGTAGTTGTCAATGCTGCTACATTGGGACATCACGGTCCCATCATGTCTGGCAACACCCACATTTCTAACCTTATTTTCTACAGGATGTGGAGGGGTTGTGTGCAGTCTGCAGGTCTCTAGAGAGTGCATTCAACAGTGAATGGTCTTCAACAAGTTCAGAGTGATCCTGAGAGCAGGCTCAGGTGCTGAGGGAGAAGGTGAAGACTCGGAGCCCAGGCCCGGCGCCTGCCCTCAAGGAGCTCCAAGTCCTGGAAGTCGCAGTGCTCGAGGAGCAACACAAGCCTTGTGAGCAACTAATGAGGAGCACTGATGCAGGAACCCCGACGGCGACCAGGGCAGGAAGCCCGATGGCGACCAGGGCAGGACGCCGGGTCCAGGCGCTCTTGAAAGCAGGGAGTTTGGTGTCGGGCTCTGAGAAAGACAGTAGTGAGAGGCACAGCAGGTGCCACCCGGGAGAACCGCACAGGCAGACAGACAGAGGGGAAGCACTCGGCACATGCCGCGCTGGGGACACAGTCAAGAATCTGCCAAGAGATTGGTGAGAGGCGGAGTCGTGACCCTCAGTGATGAACTCAGGACACGGGAGCCCAGTGGAGACCCAAGAGCTCCCCCAACACGAGGCGCTCCTCGTGGGCTCCTCGTGAGCCAGCGTCCTTCTAGCTGTGTCACAAATCCGTCATAGTAAAATGAGACAGCGATGCCAGAAATGCACAAAACGGAAGAGGCACCAAAGCAGAGAGGCCAACCAGAACAGCGCAAGACCCAGGTCGATGTGGTCCAGAGTGAGCAGGTGTTCATGCAGAAGAGGAAAGAGGAGGAATTAGACATCGAGAAGCAGCCTTAGCCTAGGGATAAAAGAGCGAGAGCCAGCGTCGCCGCAGAAGCTGAGTGACTGTCTTCACTGTCCAGCCCTCAAAGGCTATCGAAAGGCCAAAGAAGAAATCAGTGAACTTGTTTCCAGCCCAGGCCTTTCCACGGGATCTCTGCTAGTTTCAGGGAAGAGAGTTCTCAGGAAGAGAGATCTGAGACGCTGTCAAGGTTTATGTGGTCAGGGGGTGCGCGAGAAGCAGAACCGAGATTCCCATTTGGAGTCCCCGGCTGTAAACAAGACCTTCATCCCATGAATAGAGAAGGCTTTTAAAGCTGACCCCTATATCCTGTGATGGGGAGATACGACAGCGATGTAACCAAGTCACTCGGGCACGCGGCAGGGCGAGGCCTGGCCTGTGTGTGAAGCAGGGAATCAGGACAGCGGAGGCCTGCAAGGGGCTCGATGTCCACACAGAGAGGTGCACACGGAGCCGGGAGGTGACACGCAGGAGGAGCAGCTCCAGGCAAGACTGCGGGGTCTTCTCTGCATCCTCACTGGCTGCCACGGTCAGCGTGAGGAAGCATGCTCCGACTCTCCACGCCGCACCGCAGCCTCTGGTTTGCATCTGGCCATTCCCGGGAGGCGAGCGAGCGCATCGGGTTGAGGTGGTTCTCGTCCCCGGCCCGCAGGCCACCCGGCCCTCCCAGCGCGGCCTCACACCAGATGCCTGCTCCGGGCCTTCTCTGCACGTGGTCACTAGGACTGGGCTGTGTGTTGATGTCACCGTCGGCTTCAGCTTCCTCAGTGGCTTACCACTCACTCCAGGACACAGTCCACCTCCACCGAGGCCCGTGAGGCTCCACATGCCTCTCCCCTTCCTCTCTGGCCACTGGCCCTAGTCTGTGCCATTGGTCTCCCTGGCACACCTGCTCTCACTCCTAGGAACTCTCCCTAACCTTCACCCAGTGCTTCATATGTGGCTGGAGCCCAGTAAATGTGTTTTGAAAGGTCAACAGTTTTTTTAAGAAACCTCAGTAACGCCAGCGGCTCGGGAGGCCGAGGCGGTAGGCCCAGGCAGGAGACCAGCCTGTGCACCTTGGTGAGGCTGCGTCCCAGGAACAGCCTCAGTTATGCAGGGGACCCCCCTCCAGCCCCGGCATGCACCCGTGGCCGCCCAGCCCACCTCATGCTTTATCTGGAAGTTCTGCACCAGGCTGAGGTCTGTGAACATCCGGATGGTGCACAGGGCCGTGTCCAGATCTGACAGCTCGAAGTCACTGAAGCTGAAGTCTGTGATTTTCAGGGTCTGGGCGGAGGGTACCACAGCAGCCTTGGTGGGAGGAGAAAGTGACAGCATCGTTAGGACAGCAGCAGCTCACACACTCTCTCCCCTGGCCACAGGGAGACAGCACATCACACTCAGGTCCAGTTTGCAGGCTTGGAAACTGAGCGGAGATGAACGTTTGTCCCCAGCTGCTGAGCCCAGCGAGCTGGGACCAGGTGCCCTCTCCTGATCTCTCTCCTCCTAAGAGGAGGTCTCCTCTCCTGTGCAGGTGGCCGACCCATCCCAAGCACGCCTGGTCACAGCAGCCCCCAGCGCCCAGTGGCACTCACTGGGGACTCCAGTCTAGACCTGGATGGGCCTCAGGAAACAGGGTTTGCTTTTGGAGGGGCTCACTTTTTAACTGAAATTCTGGGGTTTGATTTTACAGTGATTTAATTATCATCAACACCAACAATTTCCTCAAACACGCCTGCTCCTTTCCCCAAGGTCTTCCTCCTGCCTCCCGGTCCTCCTTTAATAGATGCCTCCACAGGTGGGCAGGTGCTCCTGGGCTCCCCAGGCCACCACACCTCAACCATGTTTAACCCTTAAGAGCTGGGGCTGGTCGGCAAGGCCAGGTCTTAGTAAGCTTTATGTCTACTGTGACTACTGAGGAACACCATGTGCACGCTTGTTACTAGGAACAGTCATTAATACATGGACGGAATAAAGCTCAGCCTCTGGGATTAATCTGAGTCACCAAATTCTATTCTTAAGGCCCCAAGCCTCCCTGGAGGGTGAGGTCTCTGAATTTGTGCAGAAACTGGCAGGTCTGGGAAAGGCATCCCTGTCTGCTTTGTCTGGTATTGAATGTTTTGGAAAATTCACCAAATTTATTATATTATTTGACAAAAGAGAGAATTAAAAAAAAGACTTCTAGGTTCTCCTGAACTATCAGGCTGAGATTAACCGGATGAAAAGAGGCTCTCATATATTTGGAGGAGAAGCAGCACCGGGACACTGGGGCCAGGCTTCCCAGCCCTCAGGCCTCCTGTGAGTGCCGGAGCTGTCACTGCTCAGCGGCCCCTTCATCATTCATCAACTAAAATCTAGGTGGAGACGATCAGCTCTTGAAGAGCCGTCTGCAGCGGAAGGCGCCCCAGCGTTTGGATCCATCTCCGCACAACAGACTTAGAGCTTCCAGGGAAAGCTCCTACTCTAAGACTGTTTTCCAAAGACCCGGATTCACCAGGAAATCTGCCAGGCGGGTCCCGCAGGCCGATGTGTGGGCTGAGAGGGAGAGGCTGGAATGTCCAGACCGGCCCAGCTGGGTGGTCAGCCTCCCATGGACGTCACGGGCGCGGCAGAGGGGCCGCGGGGAGGACAGACGGAGCCCGGCTGTGGCTCAGAGCAGACCACAGCTGCTCTCCTGCGGCCCGCAGTGCCAGAGAACAGAACAGATGTTTTTCCTCAGGGTATCATTATTTTTAGGGCAGGAAGTTTTCTTTCCTTCCTCCCACAAAAGATACTCCTCCAGCCAGCACAGCCTGTCTCTCCATTAACGCACAGATCCCCAGGAGCACTCCCTGAAAGAATCCTAGTTTGTGGTCCCTCGTGCCTCCCCAGGGCTCTTGGCAAGTGGCAAGAGAGGTGTGGGATTCTGAGGCTGGATCCTAACAAGGCACTGGAAACTCAGGCATCCTTTAAAGTGCTTGCAAGCTGCTTCTTAGACCACTGCATGAAAATTCAACTTTCTGTTTGCCTCGAAGACTTGGGATAGAGGCGATTTTAAAGTTAACTATATCACTGCCTATAATTCTCCCTTACCATGTCATAAAAATTTCCACAGTTTACTGACAGCAGAGACTAAAGTTTACAATAATCCTTATTAGTATTATACTAATACTAAACGGACTAAAGTCTGGGATGGGGTGCGCACATGTACTTCTAGACCTTCCCATTCTGCTTTTACTGATGGATTTATCTCTAAGGATTTGCAGAGTGAAGCCAGGTGTGGTGTTGCACAATTGGAATCCCAGTACTTGGGGCGCTAAGACAGGAGGTTCACAGGTTCAAGACCAGAGAACTCTCAGCAGCCTAGTGAGACCCTGTCTTCAAATAAAATATAAAAAGGCTGAAGGTGTGGTTCAGAAGTAGTATACCCCTGAGTTCAATCCCCAGTATCCCCCAAAATTTCAAAGTGAGATTCCTGAGTTTGATTTCCTTCTGGGAACAATATAATTTCTTGATTGTTTTGAAGACCAAGAGAAATAACACATTTTAAGGATTAGTATAATAATCAGATACTATATACATAAATATTATTGTTATGTATTATTTGATGGTTGAGAACCCAATCTAGAACCCCTGGAACTATGGAACCACTGAATGTCACCAAATACTCCCCATGTCTCCACGGGAACACCATGCCTTTGGATTTTCAAGCAACAGCACTTAGGTATTTAACACTTAACTGGAAGATGGCTAAGCTATTGTGAAGAGCTATAGTTTTAAGTTGTGTCAAATTAACCAAATATGGAATGCAAAAACCAGACAGAGCTCATGAACGGGCTAAATACCCAGCTTTCCAACCAGCTTGGGGTCCATGTATTCTGGGTTCTACAACTATTTCCACAACTCAGACTAAGAAAGAAACTACTTTACCTCCAGCGGCTCTTCAGAGAAAATCCTTCTTTTGAGTTGGCTTGTTACGGCCCTTTTCCTAAGACCTTGGCCCATCTCAGCATTCTTGCAAAAATTAAGAGAAAATAACTAGAGGTGGGTACATTGATTATTTTCTGGAGCATCAGATTGTCTTGTTAATGTAAGCAGTAGTTGGACATAGAGTTGTTTTAATTTCTTTGATATTAAGTTCTATTAAGTTCAAGCCAGTTGCTCTAAATACAATCTAATGAATAAGGACCAAATACCAAACTGATGACCAGCTGACTAGTTCTGACGTCAGCGGCCACAGTTGCCTTTCAGCCAGTGAAGGTCACGGAAAGACCAGCTCAGAAGCGAGGAAGGGGAGCCCGCGTGGTTCCGTGGCCACGTTGCCCTCCACTGGCCAGTGAGGATGCTCTTTGTCACCTCACAGTCCTCTTAAGAGGAGCAAAATATTACTAAATGGACTTACGGGGCTCCAGGTATATGCATATATTTTTTTAACATTAGATCACAGGGTTTCTAAAGGTCTGGGTTTTCCAGAATGGACTGATTGAGACATTGCCTGATTCATGAGGTCACTCAGCAAAACACATAAGCCAGGTCTTGTTACACAATTGCTAAGCAGTAGCTCCCTGCTATTGCTACGATGCAGGGACTAGGAACCCACTAGAGAAAGTAAATTATGCACACAAGCTGGGTGTAGTGGTGCAGGCTTGTAATCCCAGCACTCGGGAGGCTGAGACAGGAGGATCCGTGGTTCAAGGACAGCTATTTAGTGAGGCCCTCTGCAACTCAGTGAGAACTTATTTCAAAATAAAAATAGGGCTGAGGGTGTAGCTCAGAGGTAGGATGCTCCTGGGCCCCATCCCCAGTAACAACAACAACAACAAATCTGTGCATAGTGGAGGTACAGTGGTTGGCGCAGTCACAGTGGTCTGGTGTGGTGATCCCAACCACACAGGACGACAACCGAAGCCTGTGCTCCACTGCTGTTTATTTGAGGGGAATCTTCCCTGAGCTTTATCAACACCTAATATATTTATAAGGCAGGCTTATGGTTTCTGGAAACCCATAAACCACGTGTTCACAGACAACTGCACACTGGGCAAAGATAATAATTTAAAAACCACTGAGTTCCTTATTTTGTGTGGCTGCCTCGTGAAGAAGGTCTCTACTGAGCCTGTGGTGAACATGATTTACCCGGCCCTGTGTCCCTTACACAAGCAAAAAGGCTCCTGATGCCCAAAGCCATTTATCAAAATAAGTGTGACGGGAAGGGCAGCTACTGAACTTCTCTCCCACAAAATGTCAAACTCTTCCCATTGGCTTCCGTGTCCTGTGCGGGCATTCTGTCTCACTGTGCCTTGATATTTATCTATAAATGCCAAGGGGAAGAGAGACTCCAGTCTCACTAGTCTTCCTAATGAAATTGTTTTCAGGGATAAAATTAATATCTTCAGTCGGGCCCGCCAGTGGCTGCGAGGCGAGGCTGCAGGTGCTGGGGCTCTGTGGGCCTCGTCCACGCGTGGCAGATGCCTCGGCTCTCCGTGTCCAGTGGCTGAGACGGCTGCCACACCACGCTCTGCAGGTGCCATGGCCTCTCCTCCCCACTCCTCCCACCCTCAAACATGGGTTCCTCCAGAAGAAACCGCACAGTTTAGAAGGTTATTGGAATTCGTCTTTCTCAAGGAGGGACATGAATCCATACAGGGACACGAGTATCAACCCCAGTACCCAGAGCCACATCTTACCCATAGTACAGAAGTGTTCACAGCACCCAGGATTCACAGGAAGTGACCACAGCACAGAGGAACTGGCCTGGTATAAGTTCTTTAAAAACTAGGCCAGTGTATAATATGATTCTCCATTCTTTCTGATACTACATAAGTGGATCCCTCTAAACCTCAATTAGGGAAGAGACACTATTAAAAACTCGGACAAGATTACAATTTTCAAAATCCTATAAAGGAGGCATATAATATTCTCAAGATGCTGAAAAAATATGCCTACATCTATAAGTAAAACTTTAGGGTCAACTTATGACTATTGGGCTGATCTGGTCAACATGTTGGTTACCTAGTTCTCAAAAAACCCACACGAAAACCACGGTGTTTGGAATCCCATGCTGTCGCAGGTCAGTGCCCCACACTTCAGAGCTGAGACTACTGCTGGAAGTCGTAGGCTAGTGAAATCAAGGCGAGGCAGGAAAGATTAGCTTGGTAAAAGAAGTGGGAGGATCAAATGGAGGCCTAAAGTCTTCAGGGCGAAGCTGTGGCCCGGCTCACAGTACAGAGTCTACAGAAACAGAGGCACAGGTCGAGGTAGTATTAAGGCCCGGGGAGGTGGAGGGCGCGGGGCCCCACGGGCCGCAGAGCCACAGAGCATACAGGGTCAACAGCAGAGACCTCTCCCGCCTAGGTCGCCTGCACGAGAGTTTTCAGCTTACCGTCTGGCTACCCACAGGCTTTCCAGAACACCAGGCAGTGCCCTGCACATCTTGCTGCAAAGCATTTGACTGCCGCCAACGCTGCCTTCAGCATCGGAGATCTGACCCGGCCTCAGCCTCCACTCCCTCTGGGTGTGGCCACACCTGATGAGGGCTGGCCCAGGCCTCACTGGCGGCTCAGCCAGGCCAAGCTGAAGGTGAAGGTGCCTGCCCTGGGAGATCCCGCCAGCCTCAGCAGCTCCCCGCCTCATATTTATAAGGAGGAGAAGGAGTCTGCTGGCTTCTGGAGACATGGCTGATTAAAGAAATGGCAGGAAAGCTCTGAAGACTGGGTGGGCTGCAGACTCATGATCCTGACAACAAAACCAAGATTCTCATTTAATATGTGCATATTGAAAAGTAACTTTGGCACTGGGGATTGAACCCAGGGCATTTCACCTCCAAGCTATAATCTCAGCCTACTTTATTTTATTTTTAAAACAGGGCTTCACTAAGTTGCTGAGGCTAGCCTCAAACTCATGATCCTCCTGTCTCAGCCTTGCAAGCACTGGGATTACAGAAGCACACCTCCAGGCCCAGCCAATATGCATTTATTTATCATTTTTTAACAAGAGCAGAAAGCAGAAAATGCAAACAGCCAAGAAACCAATCATCCCATCGCACATGTTCACTTCTGTTCTGATAACCCATCAGCATACGTTTCATTCTGGTGTCTTGGCTAATTGACTTGCACAACCCTCCCAGCCAGCTGGTTTTGTCCTCTGCCATCTCAGCACGACAGACTGCGGATCGTTAGGAAGCCACATGCTCAGCCTAAAGCCCTGTTTCTGTTATAATACTCTGACTTAAGCCAGGAGAAGGTTAGATAAAAGCAGGGTTTAGAAAATCAGGCAGCGAGGGGAAAAAACAAGGACTGTCAATTTCCTATCAACTAGTGAATTTGTTTTAACTAGAGAACTTTCAGGATATAGGCATAAATGTTTGGTGTATTTCAGTACCTTTTTTAATTCTCTAGAGAATACATTTCCACAAATAAAAGTGAAGGAAACATTTGGTAGCCTTTCAATTTATCTTTGGGTTTATTTATTTATTTATTTATATTTATTTATTTTATTGTGGTACTGGGGGTGGAACCCAGAGGCTTTCTACCTCTGAGCTATATTCCCAGACTTATTTTTTATATTTTATTTGGAAATAGGATCTCACTAAGTTGCTGAGAGCCTCTCTAAGTAGCTGAGGCTGGCTTCAAAGCTGTGTGATCCTCCTGTCTCAGCCTCCCAAGCGCGGGGACTACAGGTATACGCCACCACACCCAGCTATCTTAGGTTTTAAATAGAGGTAAACAGTCAGACACATGACAAAGACAGCAATTTTGGAAATTGCTGGATGCTGCGGACACCTGTGAGGTGGGCTGTCGAGGAATTTTATGCAGTTTTATAGACAACTAGAACTGAAATCCAGTTTAAACGCATTGCTTGACCCGAGAGGTCTACGACCCTCAATTTCCCAATGCAGCTGCCAGAAATACATTTCCCAAATGCAACAACAGATGGTTTTGAACAATGCACAACACAGCAATTTTCAGTTATTTCAGGGTGCTTTTTTCCTCGCTAAAATTATAAGCATAATTGAGAAAATAATTTTCAGATTTTTGTGAAGGACTATGCTATTTTTGAAATGAAAAACAAAGTTTAACATTCTGGTGATTTTTTTTTTAGCATTTTCTTTAGAAATCGCTCCATTTGCAGTGTTTGCTCATCTAAGACGCACAGCGCAGGGCAGCCTCCCCTTCGCTTTAGCTCGCGCATCAAGGCCGCAAGTACCCTTCCTGGAGACAGCTCATGGCGGAAACTGTACCCTGGACAAGAGTACCGTTCTCACTTAGTCCTAAGGTGAAAGAAGCTTTAGACTAGAGACTGAAAAGCTGCTCATCCCTTGAACGTCCTCACGGGCACTCAGTAGAGACAGCCAGCTCTCTGTGATGTCAGCCCAAAGGACGCAGAGCCCTTCTGATAAAGCCACCCAAGATGGCTGGCTGCACACCTGCCTTTCCTGGCTGAACTGAATGTCCATGACCTTAGCCCCGTCTCCCTCCCTCGGTGCTGAGCCTCAGGGGTAGCTTGTCCTGACCCCACGCCCTGTCCGTGGGACCTTGAGCAAGCCGCTTGGCTCCTCCAGGTACAGCAGGGCCTTGAAAACACAGTTTATAGGAGACGGAGTGTACAAGGGCAGCCCAGGGCTGTGCCGGTGACAGCCGGCGTCCCGGCGACCCACTCACGGTCACCTCATCCTCGCAATCCCGAGAGACACCAGTGTCAACATGCTGCAAAATAAAAAGTGCTTCCAATTTTACGAGGTCCAGGTGCTCTCAACCGAGACCTAGGGCAGAGTCAGGGGCCCGCACACCGACTATTCTCCCTTGGGTCATGAGGATTCGTAGCTGGCCTTCTTTAGGCCCAGTTCCAAAAAGCACACCACGGCCATATGGTCAGAGATGAAAATCCTTCTCAATTTCCTGACAAAGCAGCCCAGGCCCTGGTAACACACTGTACAATCTCTGCTATCAATACTCTAGCCAAACAAACACTGTGTGGCCACCTGACCATCTCCCCAGGAAGGGGAGACTAAAATTAATTTTGGACTAAGAAAGATGTAAAGATTAAATCAGTTACCGGAAAGACAGGAGGGTGATGAGCTGCATCAGAGAACCAGAGCATGCGGTCACCGTGGCTGCTCCCGGCCAGTGACTGTCCTGGCAGAGTCTGTGTAAATATTTACTACATTTGATGAAATATTTAAGGGCCACTACCATAGATGCAGACACCCTTGGAAGAGCATATTTGTGTAGTAATTACATACATGGCAGTAGTTAATAAGTTGTTTTTTTTTTTGGTGTGTGTGTGGTGCTAGGGATGGAACCCAGGGGCATTCTACCTCCGAGCTACATCCCCAGCCCTATTTTTAATTCTTTATTTTGAAACAGGGTCTCACTGAGTTGCACAGGGCCTCACTAAGTAGCTGAGGCTGGCCTCGAACGGTTAGTAAGTTTTAAAGAGAAGGAATTACCGCCAAAGCCTGGAGCTCTCTGGTTTCTTCCTCCGCCGCTGAAGCATGATAGGACAGCACCTGCGCCAAGGAGAGACACGCTGAGGTCGGGTGGGGTCGCCGGGGTTAGGCCCTCAGATTCTGAGGGATTCTGCCCTCAGAATCCTGCCAGGATGTCTCGGAGAGCGAACGGCGCTTCTTGGCATGATCAAGCTTATTGGCCGCTTTCCGCAGAGTGAGAAATGAAGGTTGAGATCCACTGCTCTGTTTCAAAAACACAAAGTTACTCTACTTTCAAAGAAAACTCTAGAAACTAATTCTGATGTGTGGTTACGTGTTATCTATGTACCTCCCAAGAAATAGCTATTGGCTCAAATTTGGAAGGAAGTTTATGAACTTTTTTTTTTTTTTTTTTTTTTGCGGTACCAGGAATGGAACCCAGGGGCATTCTACCTCTAAGCTACACACCTGCCCTATTTTTTTTTTTTTCATTCTTTATTTTGAAACAGGGTCTCACTGAGTTGCAAAGGGCCTCACTAAGTAGCTGAGGCTGTCCTTGAACTGCACACCTCTGGTCTCAGCCTCCCAAATGCTGGGATTACAAGCATGTGCCACCGTGCCTAGCTTGTTTTTTTTTTTCTTTAAACATTGACTTTAAGCTGGGCGTGGTGGCGCACAGTTGTAATCCCAGCATTCAGGAGGTTGAGACAGGAGGATTGCACAGGTTCGAAGCCAGCCTCAGCTACTTAGTGAGGCCCTTTGCAACTCAGCTGAGACCCTGTTTCAAAATAAAGAATAAAAAATAGGGCTGGCAGTGTCGCTCAGAGGTAGAATGTCTCTCAGTTCTATCTCCAGTACTGCAAAACAAAACAAAACGAAAAAAAAATTGACTTTTGCTTTTGTACAGAATTAGGGGAAAATCCTATTGCATACACTGATACTTTAAAGTTGATGTTTTGAAAGTAGTTTAGAAGTGGCTTTCTGATTAATCCTGTGACTGCTGTACAATTTATACAGAAAAGGTACAGAGCTGGGACATGTCAGAGCCTGAGGGACCCCTCCATCCTTACACCAAACAGCACTAAGAAGAGAGGCGCACTGGCCTGTAGCAGCCAGGGGCAGCCGGGCGCACAGCTCGCGGGACTTGGCTACATGAGCAGACCTTGAGGGGTCCAGGACGCAGCTTCAGTCCACTGACTCTGTGACCGAGCACGGCCTCGGAGGCTTAGCCAGGACCACTGTCTTCTAACCAACAGGATGAGAACCACTGTTCCCATTTTCAAAAGTAATAACTGCTAAGCAATGGGATAATACTTTAGACGTTCTTTTCAGCTAAGGAAGTGTTGATATTTAAAATGTTTATCCTATTCTTTAAAGTAAAAAATTTTAAGTTCCCTTTTCACAGAAACAACATTCCCAGCCTCTCTGTAGGCTTACTGCCCAAGGTGCTGCAGAAGTGGGCTTAGGGTTTTCATTGGCTCCCAGCTTCTGACCGCCTAAGAGTGCCTTGAGGGTGCTGCTGTGGTTTTGGGTTTTAAATTTCTCTCCAGGAGGACACTCCTGGAGAGATGGGGGGCTCAGACGATAAGGAGAGATGGTCGCAGAGGCAGCTGACATCTATGACTGGACCCGTAAGGTCCAGGCTTGCTTTCTGCAGAAAAAGAAGAGCACTCCTGGGACCCTCAGCCTGGGTCTTGGTTAGGTCACGTGACCTCCGGCAAGGTTCGAAGATACTCTGTGTTAAGCCGGGCGTGGTGGCGCATGCTGTAACCCCAGGACTTGGGAGGCTGAGACAGGAGGATCGCAGGTTCAAAGCCAGCCTAAGCAACTCAGTGAGGCTCTCGGCAACGGATCTTGACCCTGTTTTAAATGAAAAAATAAAATAGGGCTGGGAGTGTAGCTGAGGTGTAGAATGCCCCTAAGCTCAATCCTCAGCACCACCCAAAGAGCATTAGCAGCAGTAATAACAGGCCTAGTGTCTTAGCTCTTCACTGAGGCCGAGGATGCCTGTGTCCTCTGCTTCTGTGAGGATGTGCTGTGGGAGGAGGGGGAGGATGAAGGGGAGGACGCTCACCTCCAGGGTCACCATCTGCTTGGCCATGGCGGGGAGGAGGGTGAGGCTGAGGGGGAGGACACTCACCTCCAGGGTCACCATCTGCTTGGCCATGGCGGGGAGGAGGGTGAGGCTGAGGGGGAGGACGCTCACCTCCAGGGTCACCATCTGCTTGGCCATGGCGGGGAGGAGGGTGAGGCTGAGGGGGAGGACGCTCACCTCCAGGGTCACCATCTGCTTGGCCATGGCGGGGAGGAGGGTGAGGCTGAGGGGGAGGACGCTCACCTCCAGGGTCACCATCTGCTTGGCCATGGCGGGGAGGAGGGTGAGGCTGAGGGGGAGGACGCTCACCTCCAGGGTCACCATCTGCTTGGCCATGGCAGGGAGGAGGGTGAGGCTGAGGGGGAGGACGCTCACCTCCAGGGTCACCATCTGCTTGGCCATGGCTCTCTCTACTGCTTCGTACATCTGCGTGTTCTGGATGCCCAAGCCGCAGAAGATGGCGAACGCTTCCAGAAACTGTTCGTCGTTCCGGTTGAAAGGCCTGACCTTGCCCGTGCTCTCCTCCACCTTGTTAATCAGCTGGCAGACTCCTGCAAGAGCGAAGGGCAGTCACTACTCGTGAGCAGCTCTCTGGCTCGCTGAGGACTGCCCGGAGGCGAGGGCCCACCATCCACGCTCGGGGCACGTGGTCCTCGACGCACACTGAGTGCACTACCTGCGCCAGAACACCCAGAACACTGTCTGCTTCCAGGCTCCGCGGGGGCTTTAGTTGAGTCCCCAAGATAACTTGTCCTTTCGAGACTAATTGGGTTTTTGTACACTGGCCAAGAGAGCGATTTTGATGCACAGTGGAATTTTGGGTTGCAGAGACTGCCTCTCCTTACTGAGAACTGGGACATTCAAATGCAACTATAGTATGTACATACATATATAAAGTTACCAATTCCAGCCTCAGAGACGTGTATGGGCAGGGGGCGAGGGAAGAGGGCCCCCAGGGGAGTGCTCTAACAATTGTGTGATATATATGCCTATCACTCTATACCTCAGTATAATTTATAATGACAACACACCAAATAAAATAGATAAAATACAATTACACATAGAAAAGAAGGCAGAAAATCAGGCAGTTTGCACAGGCAGCCTCAGATTTCAAATACACACTCAGGAGAATATTTGCAGACCACTTCTGATATTGCAAATAAGTGCAAATAAAAAGGACAATTTTTTTTTGTGGGGGGATGGAGCACAGGGGCTTTCTACTTCTGAGCTATACCTCCGGACCTATTTTCTTTTCATTCTTTATTTGGAAACAGGGTCTCACTGAGTTGCAGAGGGTCTCACTAAGTAGCTGAGGCTGGCTGTGAACTGTGATCCTCCTGTCTCAGCCTCCCGAATGCTGAGATTACAAGTGTGCACTACCACGCCCAGCCTAAAATGACACTTTAGAAAGAAAATCAGACCTAATCTGTGAAGACTCTCACAACCTCCCAAATCCTGGCCCCTACGAGGATATCAGGCATGCCTCCGAGTTAAAGTGGACGATTCGTCAATGGTTTGAGGAACCCGCACTGGACCGCAGTCCCCGAGACTCAGGGCCAGCCGTCTCTACACGGCAGTGGGCAGCCATGCCGGGCGGAGCGTGTGGAAGGCTGCACCACTCCCCCAAGGACGCCTTCCTTGCGCCCTCCATGCTACGCACCTTAGCAACACAAGTCTTCGTCCCACAGCGTGTACTGCAGGCGGGTGTGGCCTTCCACATCACGAATGGCTTAGGCTCTCAGAAAGGCTGTGCTGTCTGCTGAGAGCCACTCGGCAGCACGTGTGCCCCAGCCACCCTGCACACCGCAGCCGGCCTCCCATGGCCCCTCTACTGTCCCCACGAGGCGCACCCTCCAGGAGGAGCTCTGGAGGCCGCCTGTGCCCAGGGAGGAGCCGCCCCTCACCCCCAAGCCCAACACGAGCACTGGCGTATCAAGGCGAACTTCCTGCCCCTGTAATTCAGACCTGTGCGTCTGTGTATCTCAGCTGTGAGTAGCTAGGCCTTAAAGATATTTATTCCTTCCAATCCACTACTTTGGCCAGCAAAATGTCTGGTAGTCAGCAGGAATGCAAGAAAACTTTGAGTTAATGAAAAGACTGCAGGACTGTAGCTCTGACCTAACGTGTTTTCCCAGGAAGAGCAGATCTTCTCGTTTTTCCTGGACCACAGAGGACTTCACGGAGTCTGCGCGGCACCCAGCTACCTGCCCGTCCCTTCTATCAGCGCCGGTGAACTTTCCTTGTCTTCAGTATTCCACATGATCTGGACGCCCAGGCTTTGTTGTCCACTCTAGACAGCAGACACGTCCCTGCTCATCTCTCTACACCAGCGCTCCAGGGGCTTCCTCTCAAACTCTCCGTTGTCGGACGGTGCTGGGCAGACCTGGGCAGGCCTGGGCAGGCCTGGGCAGACCTGGGCAGGACAGCCATTCTGACTGCTGGGGTCTTTTCTGTTCTCAGTAATGTTGGCCTGTAACCCTGCTGCTTGACACCAAATCCCAGTCAAGTCCTGCAACCTGAAAACCATTCAAACTTTTAAGACAAATTTATATATTAAAGGGCAGCTTCCACTCGGGTTTCGATTTTAAACTTTAGAAGAGGCAGGCGTGATGGCACACACTTGTAATCCCAGCACTTGGGAAGCTGAGACAGGAGGAACACAGGTTTGTGGTCAGCTTCAGCACTGTAGTGAGCCCTCCGAACCTGATTGATACCCTTTTCAAAATAAAGAATAAAAATAGGGCTGTGGCTATAGCTTGGAGGTAGAATGCCCCTGGGTTCAATCTCTATTACCTCAAAAAAAAAAAAAAAAAAAAAAGCAACTTTAGAAGGCATTTATCTTGGCTTTGTTTCCAGGTGCCTGGAGAATTTTTATAGTTGGGAATCCTTGACGGCCGTCAATCATGGATGATTGGCATGTAAACTTCCATACTTTTTTGCCCCACACTTAATGCAACCCATGATACCAGGGAATGGATGTGTTGGTAATAGAGAACATCACTCCGTTTTTCTGAGAATGATTTTCCCACCGTTTCCAATTGCTAGGATTTCTCTGTGACCCTCATGGGAGGATGCAGGACCCTGAGAATGGGGTTTCTGTCTGGCTGACTTAATTGTCCCAAGCGCCTAGAGCTGTAATGCTCAGCAAGCACTTCTTGAGTGAATAAAGGAATACAACCTACACCCTAAACTACATCACGGAAGCAAGACCAGGAAGCAAGATTCTAAGCAGGACAAACACCGCCATCCTCCTGCCACAGCCGCCCGGGCTGGATGGTGGGTGTGTGTCACCGTGCCTGGCCAAAACCCCCCAGAGTTGACAAAACATTTGACAAAGGTCTATTGGCGTTTACCAACCTAAGAGTATTCCAAAGTTCTTTTATCATTCCAATTTTCATCTTTTCTTGTGCATTTTATCTTTAAATTTATCCTTGAAAGGAGTAGCTAGGGATACATTTTTTTAAAAAATGCAGAATACAGAAAAGGCTTTACCTATGACTTTATTCTTCTTCCCGTTTTTTATAGGTGTACAAAGCAAGCTTCTAACGCACTGCTGGCTTATGTTTCCCGCGTTTTCATTCTGAAAAACAAAAACACAACAAAGCTGAAATGATGAGATGGCACAGTGACTATTCGGCACATATGAAACCACTGAGTGTCCTCTTTCATGAATAAGTTAGAGACAGCGCCAGCACCACAGGGCGCAAACCATCACCAATTCCTCCCAAGTGCACTGCAATCTGTCTACATTAAAAACAGCATTCCAATGCCTGCGATCTTTTCAGCAATAGTAACACTAAGTATTAACTCAGTATCTACCACAGTTGAGGTAGACATCTCATTTAACAAAACATGCAGAATCCAAAGTATCGCCCCATCCAGGACACCAGAGGCTGCCAAGGCGTCCTCCTTGAGTAGCCCCCATCTCCTGCCCTGCGCACTCCGAAGAAGGTGCCCTGGACGTGCACATTAATAAAATCAAGGCGGCTTCCCTAAAGTGCAATGCTTGTCTGAAATAAAATGGTAGAAACTACCAGAATTCAAAGTTTTCAATGTCTGAGAAATGGGTCTTGGCGGCTTTTCTGTCGAGAAAAACAGATACCCATTTTCCCACAGAGCAGGTCCGGGTGCTAGGTTCCCAATCACATGAGCACTAGAAACACAGGGTGCTTCGTGTCTGCAGATAAAAATCAAGATCTCCAGCAAGTCTGTATGGAATGTCACAGACATTATGTGCGTAATGGTTGAGTTACTTCAAAATGAGCATATAATAATTTATTAATTCACATTTAGAAAACTAAAACAAGTCCAGAGAAAAGTAGCCAAGCATAGCTCCCAGCAGGAAGCCATGCACTGCTTTACCCCTGCGGCTCAGCCCTAACGCGAGCTCCAGGGCCGATGCCTCTCCCGAGGAGCAGCCTGAGAACCAGCCCTGCGCTCCGGCTGACGGCGGCTACTTACCGTCCAGGGAAACCTTTGGTCCTTGCTGACATCTGGGATGTTAAGGGGCTCCATGCTCTTTTTGACATACTGAGCGTACATGTAATTGATCTTGTCTGTATCACATTCCCTGTGGAAAGAGCGGATGTGAGTTCCTTCTGCACAGCGAGAACACGGGGGCAGAGTTAAAGGAACTAAGAAGAAACGCACTGCCCCAGATTAGAGGGTCGATCTGTGTCTTACTTGGAAGATACAACCTGCAGTGGGTTTGATGACTTGCAGTGTTGGCAGTTTATAAAGTGTTTTGAAAAGACAAAACCCACAACCGTTCAACTGTCTAAAACAAGCTTGAAAATGCCATCAAGGCATCTTATTACAGGTTGAGCATCTATGACCCAAAGTGAGCAATCCAAAACTCTGGAAGGCCCCAAATCTGGGACTTTCTGAATGCTAGATGAGGCCACAAGTGGGACCTCTACTCCTGGCCTCCCGACAGGAGCCCATGGAAAGGCATGCACCGCAGGAACACCGCAGGAAGGACCTCAGGCTGCACGTCCAAGAAACTCCAGCGCGCTTCGTGCTTACCTGGGCCCATCCCAAGATACCTCGCTGGGTCTACACTGACACTCCAGAGCCTGACACACTCCCGTCCTGAGCCCTCCAGGGGAAGGAGGTGCACCTGCACCACTGTAAATGGGCATGGTGGTTTGTGTCATTTGTAAAATTCACGTGGACTTTTCTCCATATCTTATGCTTTCATCAGATTGTGGAGTGACTAAACTCATGACTTGTGCTTCCTCAGTTATGCACTTCAGCGAGGCAGCCTTCACACATTCCAAGGTCCCAGGGAAGACCAGGCAGGCCTGCGAGGGTTTTACGAAGTTCTTCTCTCTGGTTGAATTTCTCCAGTTTTTACTTTTCCCCATCTTCCCTTCAACATCTTTCCTTTGGTTTGGTTCAGTTTCCTCTGAGGTGTGTGCGTGTGTGTGTGTGTGTGTGTGTGTGTGTGTGTGTGTGTGACTGGGGATCAAACCCAGGGGCTTTCTAGCACTCCACTACACCTCCATCCCGATCTTATTTTTCATTTTGAAACAAGGTCTTGCTAAGTTACCATGCAATGGCCTCAATCTGCAATCCTCATGTCTCAGGCTCCCAAGCATTGGGATTACAGGCATGTGCCACCATGTCTGGCTGTTGTTAACTGTTCTTTTCATCACCAGGGGCCAGAAGAAACCCAAAATGCTTAAGCAGCTGGCCAGAGGTGGTGAATTCAGACGCACAGGAACTGACCCAGAGAAGTGGCTGAGGTAGACATACTGAAATTACTTATAAATCAACAGGCACCAAATTCCGTTCAAAATTTACTGAAAACTTTAAGTCTTCCTGATGGCTACTTTAGTGAAGAACCAGCACAGGATCTCTGAAAGTTACACAACACTATTTATTTTGTATTCTGTAGGAAATGTTGATGATGTCTCAGCTCTTGCCTCAATAAATTCAGCTGGAACACCTGTTTGTTGAGAGGCAGTCGGCACTCCACAGGGGAGGCGAGCTCCTGCAGGCTGGGAGGCATCACGAGGAGCCTGTGATCTCACAGAAGCCGCACGGTTGTCTGGGTGGAGTCCCGTGCAAAAGGCCAGCTGTGTCCCAGGAATCTCCCCCTTCCTCTGTGGACGCTGGGTCCCCAGAATAAACACTATTATTTCTCAGCTGCTGACACGGGACCACGTTCAGCCCACAGGACTTGGGAGCCGGGGTGCTGACATGATGCGTGGTCCTGCCCGGGTCCCTGGACGTCATCCTCTTGTCTAGAATGTGGCCATGGTGCCAGAGCCATGACATCATTGGTCCTGAGGGGAAGGCCCAAGGGTGGTGAAGGAAGCCCGAGGACTCCAGGAGGGAGCCTCAGTGCCTGCCCGGAGCTGCTCAGCTCCTGGCTTTCATGGGAGAGAGTGCAACACTGAGTTCTGCACAAGCTGTTCCTCCTTCAGAATTTGAGGATTCACATTTAAACCTCATCTCTGCTAATAGCTGGCAACAGAGCACACTCCATACACGTGGAAAAGATAGGCAGACTCCACCAAAAGAAGTGGCCTGGTATCTATTTTTTTTTTTGGCGGTACTGAGGATGGAAGTCAGGAACATTCTACCTCCGAGAGACACCCCCAGACCTATTTTTTATTCTTTTATTTGGAAACAGGGTCACACTGAGTTGCAAAAGGCCTAAGTAGCTGAGGCTGTCCAAGAATGGTGATCCTCCTGTCTCAGCCTCCCAAATACTGGGATTACAAGCGTGCACCACCACGCCCGGCTTCTGATACCTAATTTATTTATTTATTTTTGGTGGTACTGGGGTTCCTGGAAAACCTTCAACCTCCAGGCTACTCTCCCAGATCTATTTTATGTTTTTTTTTTAAATTTGGAAACAGGGTATCTTATGCCAGAGAGGCTGGTTTTGAACCAGCGCGATCTTCCTGTCTCACCCTCCCAGGTGCGGAGATTACAAGCGTGTGCCACCATGCCTGGCTAATTTTTAATAAAATTAAGTTTTAATGAAAAATTTGTTATATGACCAACCAAAATTTTTCTACTGCATAATCAAAATGAAAGGTAACTTTGAAATATTTGGCTCACATAAGCCATTAGTACTGCTTTTTATGACCATACAATCAACAAAATAATGAGTTAAAATTAGCCTCTTTTAAGGTAATCACAACTCCTTATTTATCCTTTATAAACATATATTTATACTAATATTGTCTTGGAATGATTAAAAAATAAATGGGAGGATACCTTTCATTCAGCTTATAAAGAGAGGATGTGGTACTCATCAGAAAGAAATCAAAGTAACTAGTCTTTGCTATTGTAGTTTAAGAATACATTGGTGAATGCATATTTACCAGCAGAGGTCGCAATCACACCAAGTCACTAGGTGTTGTCAAGGCCCACTAGGAATTAGAGGACCTGGCTGAATTTATAACAGAAATCAATGTACCCGCCAATACATAAGGTATGATTATACGCTCCAGCAATCACACTTGCATGCAAAGCAGGCAAGTCATCATTTGATACACTAATAAGCACTATCATACCAATGTTCCTACTGCCCTGTGATGGACATAAAGGTAAATACGTAATTATAATGATACAGACTTATATTTATATGGAGTAACTCATTACTTATGCAAGCCAAAAAGGTAAGATATTCAAAGATTTACATGTGTCTCATCAAGCAGCTTTCTGAAGCTTCTTGTAAGAGCAGCAGCCTTGTGGCCAGCCCCAGCAACTTAGTGAGGCCATCTGCAACTTGGTGAGACTCGGTTTCAAAATAAAAGAATAAAATAAAGAGGGAAGTTCTATAACATACATGCTGTACATTCACAAACATGTCAAAGTCAATCACTAAGCCAAACATGAGAAGGAGGGAGGGGGAAGGAATGGGGCGGGAACGGGGAAGGGCTAACTGGGTGATGTGTGCATGTGTGCCTCCACCATCTTGTGGTCCGTTGAGATGTATGACTACAGTGCACCAGTTAAAAAAAAAAAAGAATAAAATAGGGCTGGAGTTGTAGCCCAGAGGTATAATGCCCCTGGGTTCCATCCCTCGTAACACACACACACACACACACACACACACACACACACACACACACACACGAGGCCAGCTTGCTGAGCGGCAGGCAGGAGGGAGCTGAGCCACACAGCCAAGTACTTATCGTGGTCTTGAGATGCAAACGCAGGAGATTCTTCTTGGCCTGATCTAGAGATGATCTGTCTGATTGTTTCCACTTTTCATGATAAACATTTTCTTTCCATTCTTTTATGATGAAGTATTTTAAAATGTACAGAAAGAGTCAAAGAAACTGAAAAGGAAACTGAATACACTACTCCTCGACTTTCCACAATTTAAACTATTTTGCCACATTTGCTTTCATCTGAATTCGCCTTGGGAGATGTCTTTATTTGTTTAAACATTTTAACCACATTTACTTATTTACTTTTGGCTGAACTGTTTTCAGGTACGCTGCTGACCTCATGACACTCTGTCCCTCAGGACCTCCGCAGGAACGTCCTGAGGGTGTGCATATCCTCCCCCGTGACACATGCCCTCTGAGTTACAAAGAGGAAGGCTAATTCCCTTCCATCCTCTAGCCTGCACTCCAGATTCAAATTTCCACTTGAGGATGGCTGCCTTGTTTTCAACTGGGGTCTCATCCAAGTTCAGGTTGTGCGCTGGCTTGTCTGTCTCCAGGCATGGCTCCCTGCCACTTTCTTAATGGCACTGGCTGTTCATGGAGAAAAGGCCCTTTTAACACACAGTGTCCTGTAGGACATGTGCACAGAGGTCGTTTTCAAAGCAGCTCTGCCAAGGGCTCAGCCACTGGGAGCTAGACTGATTGCTCTGTCACTCCCGAAGCGAAGTAACTCTACTGAAAATATCTGAAACCTCAATATCAAATGTCAAGTATGAGTAATATGCTCTATTTCCCTGCAAGGAGCTTAGATATAATATCAACAATGAGGAATAAAATAACTTTCAACCAATGAAAAAATGACTAACTGGATAAACAGCATTACCCCAAGTATTTCTAGCACCTTTTCTTGACAGATTTATATTATTTAGACTACTTTATCAATTGTGCAAAAATGCTAGGGTTTTTTTTTTTTTTTTTTGCTAAGGGTGCAAAAAAGAAAAAGAAACACAAATCAGAGCATTTCGTAGTCTACCCAAATCCTTATTTATTTATTTATTTATTTATTTATTTATTTATTGTGTGTGGCACTGAGGTGGAACCCAAGTGCTTTTCTACCTCCAGGTTATATTACCAGACTGATTTTATACTTTATTTGGAAATAGGGTCTCACTAAGTTGCTGAGAGCCTCACTAAGTAGCCAAGGCTGGCTTTGAACCTGTGCGATGCTCCTGTCTCAGCCTCCCAAGTACTGGGATTACCACGCCCAGCTACCCTAAGTCTATTTTAGAAATCTGCAGAAAGACTGAAAATTGGGAAAATGGCCTCTGTGTTCACCATCGCATACATACGTCACGCTGTGTCTGGGAATGGGCCATCGATGACAAGATGAACACACTTTAGAAACAGCAAAAACACAGTAAAAGCGAACAGCAGCGGGACTCTGACTGCAGCCACAGAAGTGCGCATCTGGGTGGGTGGACCACGGGCCCTCTGCTGTTAGCTCAGGCCTGCCTGACTCCAGATCAGCACCAACTTACAGAACAGCCTGCTCAGAAAGTGATAAAACTCCCAGGAAGGGTCAAATAAGTCAATGAAAAATAGAAAAAAATTATAGTGCTCACGGGTCTTAAATGAGCTAGTTCACAGTAATTCTATGCCAAAGCCTACACTGACCAACCCAAGTGACTCTATGGAATAGTTCTCAGATAGGGCACGGCAACAGTACACATTTTGACAAGTAAAATTACCTGGGGGGCAGCCTGTCATATATACACATATTTAAGTTATATACATATATATGCATATTTTTAAGCAAACGGTACCAATATAACTATTTAGCCAGTATAATGTACTGGTGGTAAAGACAAACAGATAGTAAGTTGTTTTACCTTGTTACAGTGTCAGATTTTTCTAGTTCCTCACACTCCATGTGAAACACATTAGAAAAAGAGTCCTGAAAACAGAGACCAGACAGCCTGGGCGTGAGTCTGATGACACAAGCAGGACCGGCCCCATCTCCCCACCGCCTCGCCTCACGGGGTCCTCGGACGCCCCGCCAAACACCTGGCATATTGCTTCTGGCTTTCACTTGCAAGAAAACGTCTTTGCATACGGGCTGCTTAGTTTTTCTACCAGGTTTTAATGAATATACTAGCTCTGAAGTTTCTGCATGCTCGTCCAATATCCTCAAGTTGGAGTCTTTAAAGCATACAGTGACTGCTGTTATTAAGTCCCAGGGAAAGAATGCCTTCTTGAAACAGGGTCTTGCTAAGTTGCTGAGGCTGGTCTCAAATCTGTGATCCTCCTGACTCAGCCTCCTACCACACGCGGCTCAGTAATAGTTTACAAGCCCCTTATAAAATTGTGATGCCTATTTAACACAGAGAATACTTCTGAAATTATATTAAAAAACAAAAGACATATTTGCATCCATGTTAAGTTAACATCGAATAAGGAAGTAATGTAAGAAAACAGAAATAAACAATGGTAGTGTTTAATTCGGGAATGGGAGAACGGAGTATGTCTGGGGGGTACTTACATTTTTATTTTTGCTCAATATTTTAATGCATAAATAACTGCAATATAAATAATAACAAGTCATCTAATTTCTTTTGTAAGACAATTTAAGTTATCAGAAAATAAGCAAAATAAATTCAAAGGCATATTGTTAGCCTTAGTTTGAAGTAAAACTGCTCCAAGTCCATTTGCTACCATGATTGACATTAACTGGCAGAAGCGAGCTCTGAATATTAAGGTGATATTTAATTTGTTTAAGAAAAGAATATTTCATGTATAACTTTCAGAAAGTAAGTGCTGAAGAGCAGGTCACAGAGCAAACCTGATAAATTGCCATATCACACTAATCAATCAGTTCCAATCTGAACTTTAAAAGGCTAGCAACTATCTTGCAGCATCTCTCTTATAGATTAAAGAAACTGATTAGAAATATGAAATAGTAACTATGAAAATACTGGCTGTCTTTTATTGCAGTGAGTTCTCACTTGATTTCCTGCTAGTGAGAATTTTATATTAATGACACATCCATTCTGATATAAGTGCATACACACAGTGATTCAGATGATACTGGGTCATATAGTCTTAAAATGCAAGCCAACTGAAATTTGAGTATCAATTATTAATTATCTTTTTAATTTAATTTTATTTACTTTTTTGTGTGGTACTGGGGTGAAACCCAGGGGCTTTCTACTTCTGGACTATACTCTCAGATCTATTTTATATTTTATTTGGAAACAGGGTCTCACTAAGTTGCTGAAAGCCTCACTCAGTAGCTGAGGCTGGCTTTGAACCTGTGCGATTCTCCTGTCTCAGCCTCCCAAGTGCTGGGAATACCACGCCCGGCTTCTCAACCCATCGGCTCCTGTCTCACGCATGGGTTATTACTGACCTAGACACCTGGAGATGCCACCTTTTTCCTAGCAATCCAGCCATGAGCAGCCCAGTCTCAGACTAAAGGCAAGAGACAACTGTGTTGACAAGTCGTGTCCAGAAGCACGGGCTCATGGGTCTAGGGACCTGGTTCCAAGGATGAGCTGCAGGTGCACAGCTGCATGTGGGGTGAGTGCTGGGGGAGCGCCCCCCGCCCTGCGCCCCGCCCCCCACCGGGGGGCGTCTCTCTATGGTGCAGACCCAGGGACTGAAAGCTGCCAGTGGGAGCCCTGGCTCTCCACGGCTGGTGAAGGGTGCAGGACTCATAAGCGCCTTTAGCAACAATCTCAACTGGGCTGTGCCTTCTGGTTTCTAACAATTTGTGGTAGAAATAATGTTTTTTTTTTTTATTGCCAACCCATTTGGAGTGTGGGTCTACCGTTACAGCAGCCAGGGTACTTGCTCCTGGCTGTAAACTTGGTATGAGGCGTAATGTATTTTACCATCACCGCCGGTAGCTGGCGGCAGGGTTGGAGGCACCTCTGCCTCCCCACCTCTCTTCAGCAGGATGGCTCCTGTTCTCAGTTTCACATAAATGTGCACAGATGTTGGCTTTGAGAGAGGGTTGGGGGCGGTTCCCTCACGGTTCTGGAAGCAGCGCGCCCTGGAGGTGAGCTTCCCCTTCTGCTAGAATACTCACGGAGCCGTCTTCGTCTGCGATGAAGATGGTGCACACCTGCACCTGCAGGAAGGAGATGATCGTGGCGGCGATCTTCCTCAGGATCACGTCCAGGGACTGCTGCTCCTCGAGGATCAGGCTGGCCAGGTCCAGCAGCACCTGCGGGGACACAGGGGCCAGGTTCATGGGCGACAGGTGGAACCAGCGGTCCATGAGCCATGCCGACTCTGTGTCCTGCACTCAGCCTCCTTCAGCTCCTAAGGACACTCTGATATTCCTTACTCACTGTGAACATGGTTAGTCCAGTGGTCAGAGAGACCAGGTTTGGGTCCTAAATTCCCTTCCCAAGTGGGCATCTAGGGCAACTTTCATAAAAGTGGGGATACGGTTAGTGATAGGATCATAGGTTAAATGCTCTGATATTTATCAAGTCTCAGAGCAGACCTGGCACCTGATACACTGTTATCATTGCCCCCAAACTTCTCTGATCAACATTTATCAGTATCGCATTTTATGGTCAACGTTGTCCAAAGTAAACAAAGTTTTAAGAGTTTCTCTGTGTCTCTTCTGGCAATATCTTTTTTCTCTGACGGCCAAAATGTTCCTTCTAATCTCGCAGAGCATTTGTGAGGCGAGGGGGCAGAAGGGCCTCTCCTCCACGAAGTTCAGCTGGAGGCAACACTCCCTTCAGGGTGTCTGGAAGGTGTCGGCCAGGTGGACAGGGAAGGGGGTTCAGGAGGAAGAAGTGAACTGAGAGAAAGCAGAATATGAGGGTACTGATCAGGCCTATGGCAGCACAGAATCTACAGAGAAGAACCAGAAGACGAGAAGGCCGTGCCGGGCAGAGACAGGACATGAGATGCCTATGTCACCTATTTATGCATAATAGATGATACGTTGGTTTACAAAGAGCCAGGACTCAACAACAAACAGGTGAGAGACAAAGCTCTGGCTCTGAATTCTGAGAGACTGCCTTTATGGTATAATAGACAATCTTTATGGTATAACAGATTTCCCCATGCGAGGATCTGGCACCTGACCTCCCCAGTACCATTTCCCGAGCATTTAATGACAATGTACAGCGACAGCACAGCGGGTAAACTGAACCAGGAGCAGCCCTGGGTCCAGACAACGTGGCTCCCTCTAAGGGGAGTCCAGGACGCCTGTGTAGAGGGACGGGGGAAGGCTGGGGCCTCAGCTCAACAGGATGCCTAACAGAAGGGGATAAGAACACAGGAGACCCAGTAGCTTCAGGGGAAAAGGCAGGACTTAAACGCATCTGGAAAATCAAGTCACAGAACAGAGGTGCCAACAACACGCACACTGCGAATGTTCCATTACACATGGCAACTTGGACCTCACTTCAGAAATGATCGGCGTGGCTGTGGGGTGATGTGTCAACGATCAGTGTGGGTAATAAAAAGGACCTCAGCTGGGAGAGCAGGGCAGCGAGGAGAGGCCACTGGGAAGGACGGAGGGGAGGGCAGGGGGCCAAGGCGCGTTCTTATAAAGTGCAGCTCAGAGTGGCGTCCACGGTCGACAAGCATCGGAACGCACCGCCAGTGACCCGTGATCCCAGGGCGCAGGGACGAAGCTCAGTTAGGACAGCGCCGGCCAATCCTCGCCTCCAGCCAGGATGGTGCAGAGTTCAGGGTGGTAGAGGAGTGCTGGCGTACCTAAAAGCTGCCCGCGCTATCTGAACTCCTGACCCTGTGCACCCACCACTTGGCTCGAGGCCTACAGTTTATTCTTTAAAAAAAGGATACCTCTAGTCTCCCCGAATCCCCAGACTTACTTGATTTCTCTTGTTCTCCAGCAGGGACGTCTCATAGAGCTGAGCATTATGAAGTACAATACCACAGAAAGCCAGGTAAGCGGCAAAGTCCTAGAAAACAGGGCAGACAACAAACGGACCAGAAGTGTCCATCAAGAGGTCCAGCAAACGGTCCAGCACCAGTGCCCGAGACAGAAGGCCCCGAACTAGTGACGGATGGAACAGCGTTAAGAGTCAACGTGGGGATTCTGCTCTGCGCAAAGCTGGGGCTGATGGGAGACCAGGGTCAGCCACGCCGCACAGCCGGCCAGTGTGAATGTGCTGTCCTTCTGTAGCATCAGATATCATCAGTAAGGACGGAGAGGGGAGGGGAAGGCTGGCTCCTCTTCATGCACACGAGGTTGGTCCATGCCTGGACCTCCGCTGAGACGATGTAGATAACTTTGATACTGCACCAGATTAGTTAACCGAATACCAGTACAACAAGGTAAATTATTAGAGAAAGTTGTAAGTCTGGGTTTAAGTGCATTCTTTTTAACATATAGTATTTTTATTGTACCACGCTAGAGTGATGTGCTGTCAGTGATGTTAATTGTTGATTAAAACAATCTGTTAGGTGGCATGCTTTATCCAGTTATGGGTGTGTTTTGCCAAGATGTGATAGGGCCTAAAAACTGCAAATTGACTCAGGAGGGTTTACCTTAGCACATACACACATAGCGGTGGAATAAAAGGCCTGTCTAAGAACGACACTTTCCCAGCAATTACTCTCAGGTGCCAGGTGTCACTAGGGGCGGAACGCTGGCTGTGCGCCACTCTGATTCTGGAAGGTGCTTACTATACTGTGAAGTGGCTAAGACACGTGGCCAGCATGCGTGCCGCTGCAGCCCACCGCGTGGGACAAGAGACAACGACTTGTCTGAGTGTCTTCAAATCCAAATGCTCCTACGGACGTCAGAGGAGCAACATTAGAGCAAAGGGCTGCCGGCAGAGGGCGCCCTGCACTGGGGTCTACAGCACATCCGCAGGAGCAGCGGTGAGCCCGCAGGCAGAGTGGGGGTCTAAGCAGGTCTAAGAAGAGCAGGTCAGCAGGTGTGTGGGCCGCATTCCTCCACCTGGATGAGGGGGACGGGAATCACAGAGGCTGTCCCTCCTTCTGAAGCTGAACCCACATCATCCAGCTGGAATTCACAGCCAGGCGCCCCACTGGCTGCACGCAAAGCGTATCAAACACTGGGAGACCACTTCCCCAGCAAGCAGTTTCCTTCCAGCCCACCTGGCAGGCTAAGGTTGAGCCTGCTGTCAGGGTTCCCCTCCAGGTCGAGCCTTTCTGTAGCAGTGACTAAGACAAAGGAGAGGTAAACGCCCTGTGTGTCCCCCTGGGCGGGCATGGCAGAGCGACTGGCACTCAGCCAAAGGTGCATTTTGAACACTCCAGATGGATTTTAATTATCCTGCTTTTCATGCCCAAGGACCTCAGGGGCTCCCTCTGGTGGCTGGTCTACAAACAGCAAAGAGAAGCACCCTCCACTCTGGTGCCTGCTACCTTTTCATCTTTCTCTGTGAATGTCCCGCCGTTTCCCGATTTCTTGTTGATGGCCTGGGCCACACCGACCACCTGGGAGAAGACAGAAAAGCGACACGTTCTTTTGTTGACTGGCACCGCCGGCAGGGATTCCCGAAGGCCACGTGCTCGGCCTGCGACAGGCTCACGGGGAGCCACAAGACAGGGCCCGCCTGGGCGGGAAGGAGTTCTGAATAGTCAGCCACGCTCTCTTCCCTGACTGGGGCATTCGTGCTTCTACTCTCTGTTTTGTTTTACGGTGGCGTTATAGTTTATTACGTGCCTTCAGACATGGAGACAGTGGAAAAGATATGATCATCTCCATTTTGAAAGCTCCGAGCATGTAAGTGAATTTTCACAGGCTACAAACTCAGTGAGCGGTGGAAAGCAGAACCAAGGCCTTCTCTTTCTAAACAAGAATTCATCTTGGCTCTTCTGTCAATCATCAGCTAGTTCTAAGGTCTTTACCCTTTATGCAGACTATGATATTCTTAACGAGAAGAGTCAATCTTCTTACTTAAAAACCCTGAGGACAGGGCTCTCATATTCATATTTGATTCTCTATATCTGTGTGTGTGTGTGTGTGTGTGTGTGTGTGTGTGTGTGTGTGTGTGTGAGATACCAGGGATTGAACCCAGAAGCATTCTACCTCTGAGCTACATCCCTAGCCCCATTTTTTATTCTTTACTTTGAAACAGGGTCCCACCAAGTCTTGGGGGGCTCAACAAGTAGCGGGGGCTGGCCACAAACCCATGAAACCTATCTCAGCATAGTTTCTGTCAGAAGCTAGAACCTCAAAGATACTTAATAGCAATCACATTATTCTGATGAATAAAAATATAATTAAGCCAGATAGGTGGAGCATTCCTGTAATGTCAGTACTGGAAAGGCAGAGACAGGAGGATCACAGGTTCGAGGCCAGTGTCAGCAACCTTCATGTTTCTAACTTCTTGAGGGCTGAACTACGTTGGGCTCTATGATTTCACCTGCATTTTAAATGAAATCATTGGTAATCACATTTTAAGTGAACATTTTCCATAGTCTTTGAATAGACAATTCAAATAAAATATATAGTAAAATGAATGTTTTAAATACTTCAAAAAGGACTAAAAGCTCCTTTACTAAAATGGAAGCAGGACCCAGTGGCAAATCACAGAAGGGACGCAGGAGAGCCATCAGGGCTCAAAGAATCCTTAACACAGGGACGCAGTCCAACTCCTTCTGAAACGTCCACCCTGGAAAATTATTTGACCTTCAAGCAGGCTTATTTTGGGGGAAAGAAGTTATTGAAAAATCAAACAGGAATTAACAGGCTGAGCTTTACTTGGAATAGATCAGAAGGCCTCTGAAAGATAAAGCAGGCCTTACAGGGCTTAGCAGAGCTGTGGATCCTTCTTACGGTCCACAGGAAGTTTAGCACAGCTTTGAAGATTCCCTCGTTTTTCTTCTTGGAAGTACACTTTGCTTACCGGTTAGGTTCCAGCTTCAGTTGGGTGATGCCCTTAGTCTTATAAGAGACTGTGAACCTACTTCTGCCTCCTCTGCATCAGATTAAAGTTCATTCCCACTTTAGTGTCAGCAGAATGAAGTCTTACCCCGAGAGGCGCACTTAGGAATAAGCAGTGCTTGGTTTCTGCAGAAGGCTCATCCTGATTTCTCAGCGCGTCCCCACCCCAACGTTAGCACAATGATGGAGCGTCCCTTCCGGATGGCAGGTGGGGGAGGAGAAACCTCCTTGTCTGATGCGATCTTCTCAACACCTCTGCCCCCTCTTTTATGAAGGATGTGAGTTTTAAAAAGCAGGGCTCCACATTTACTCTGGACCTCTCCAGAGTACCTGTCCCAATGGCTCTCCTGTGTGTGCACCTGCGTAAGCCCTTGACAACAGCCGGCACAGGCCCAGGCTCTGCCCAAGGTCCAGCGTGTGCGGCTGAGCTAGGCTCGCTCACTCAGAGGTCCACTTCGGGGCCACTGGGCTCCTGCACACAGAGGTCTCACTTGGTCGCCTGTCTTTTTATTTTCTGTGTGGTACCATATGGAACCCGTGGTCTGTGTGACCTCGCTAAGTGTTCCTCAGTTCATTCATCCATCCGCCCAACAAATGCTGGAGTGGCCGCTGTGTATCAGAGTGGCGAGAGCTGGGTGGGTGGCACACGCCTATGATCCCAGTATTTGGGAGGCTGAGACAGGAGGATGGAGGTTCAAAGCCAGCCTCAGCAGCATGGAGAGACTTTCAGTAACCTGGGGTGACCAGACCGTTTAAAAAAAAAGATCTGGGGGTGTAGCTCAGGGGTGGAATGGGGTTCAAGCCCTAGTACCACAAAAACGGAAAGAAATGGTGATGTGTTCACTCAAAAGCTCACAAAAAGCTATATAAATGACCAAAATAAAATGACATCACAGCTTTAGACCATCGTGATACCACAAGTAGATAGGGAAGTGACAGCTTCTTTCAAAGTCTTAAAAACAACAAAGTCAGCCATACGGTGAGTTTTCTTCCTTCCTTCCTTCCTTCCTTCCTTCCTTCCCTCCCCCCACTCTCTGTGGTAATGGAGATGGAACCCAGAGGGATTCACCTCCAAGCTATATCCCCAGCCATATTTTATTTTTTATTTTGAAACAGGGTCTAAGTTGCAGAGGTCTTCACTAAGTAGCTGAGGCTGGCCATGAACCTGCGATCTTCCTGGCTCAGCCTCCTGAGTACTGGGATTACAAGCATACACCACCACGCCCAGCTAGGCAGTGGGTTTTCTGAAATCAAAACTAGAAACATCGATCCAGCTGGTCAGCTAGATAACAAATCCCACTGCAGTCTGTAGCCCACAGACACCCTACTCTGCCAAGTTCTATGAGCTGGGAACCCGGATGGTGATGGAGAAACCATAGACCGGGCTGGAGCGGAAGCAGAGGTGCCTCAGAAAGCATCCGTCTCTAAGAAAGCAGCTCCAGACACGTGGCTCCCACAGGATCCCCAGCATCCTGCACCCACCACACCAGCACTAGAGGCTAGACTCTTCCAGCAGGCACACAGCAGCCCAGACTCCCCCCAAACCTGCATCCCAGCCTCAACTTCCTTTAAAAGTGCAGGTCTTGTCTCACACTCGGCAGTATTTATAGGACAAGCATTATTTCCAACTGAGAGGTTTTCTTCCTGGTAAGGGAGTCCTGCTCCTGAAGCCACACGGTAGGTCTGCCACCATCCACGGTTCTTACTTGCTCATGTGAGGCTCAGTTACTGTGTCTTTCAATACTAGAATTTTTCATGGGATTCTTTTCCCAAAGATGTCCATTCTTTCTCCTTCTCCTTCCTCGAATCACTAGTGCCTGATCTCCGGCTGTGCGACCATAGTTTGGGCTGTAAGGTCGCCCCAAGCGGGGTCCCTGGGGTCTTGGGTCCCTGAGTGAGCTGAGCCCACAGCGGGCGGCAGCCCATGTCTGTGCTGGCCTGGGTGGGGTCTGCATCCGCGGTGCGGCACTGGCACAGGTCTCTGGTGCCTCTGCTTCTCTCCCTGCTGCTCGGAGGAGGCCAGCTCTCCTGTTGCCTGTGGCGGGAGGCAGGGCTGCAAGGCGGCATCCTGCTGGGTTGTCAGGGTCTAGTCTCCCAGTTGCTGCTGGCCCCACCCGCAGGAGGAGACAGACGGCATGGCTCACCCATGGCCCTTGTGCCCAGAAGCCATTTGGCTTCTGGCCGGTAATTTTTCTTACCTTGTCCCCCCCCCCCCCCCGCCAGTTGGTTTCTGGTACTTAGGGTTTTCACTTCTTGAGCTCATTTGTATATTTTTAAAAGTGCTTTGGGTGAAATTTTATCTTCTGTTTTCAGAGTGGAAGACACTCTTCTGTGTGCATTAAGTCTTAAGAAGTCTAGCTCACCAGCTTCAAATTCTACCTTCAAAACCTCCTGGACAGCCGGGCGTGGTGGCACACGCTTGTAATCCCAGCATTCGGGAGGTTGAGACTGGAGGATTGCGGTTCGCAGACAGCCTCAGCTACTAAGTGAGGCCCTCTGCAACTCAGAGAGACCCTGTTTCAAAATAAAGAATAAAAAGTAGGTCAGGGGCTGTAGCTAGGAGGTTGAATGCCTCTGGGTTCCATCCCCAGACCTGAAAAAAACAAAAAACAAACAAAAAAAAACCCTCCTGGACACCATTTATTTCCTATGTCGTTGTCCCTTGGTACCCACAGGGAGGTGGCTCCAGACCCCCACAGATACCAAACTCTAAGGATGTTCAAGTTTCTTATACAAAATGTCAATTTTTGTAAATATCTTATGTACACCCTCTTATATACTTTAAATCATCTCTAGATATTAAAATACCTGACTAGCTGGGTATAGCGGCTCATACTTATAATCCCAGCATTCAGGAGACTGAGAAATGAGGATCAAGATTCATAGACAGCCTCAGCTACTCAGTGAGGCCCTTTGCAACTCAGTAGGACCCTAATTCAAAATAAAGAATAAAAAATAGGGATGAGGGTGTAGCTCAGAAGTAGAATGCCCCTGGGTTTCATTCCCAGTAACACACACACACACACACACACACACACACACACAACCCTAACTAACAGTAAATGTCATGCCAATAGTTGCTATTCTGTGTTGTTTAGAAATAAGGACAAGAAAAACATCAGTGTGTGTTCTGTACAGACACGATTTCACTTCAAATACTTTTGATCTGCAGTTGGTTGGACCCACAGACTCAGAGCCTCGGGTATGGGGGGCGGGCTCCATTTAGACTTTTCCTTCCAACACAGAACAAGGATATGTACTGCTAGGTCACTTTATGGAATGAGGACTCCCAGTAATTAATTTTTCATTCTTTCTGGTAAGCAATTATTTCTCCATCATTAATTTTATCAGCTTAGATATTAGAGGTTCATTTCTTTAATGGATGACTAATTAAATATGAGTTTTACATTAAAAATAGGCACATTTTCTTAAGAGATTGTTTAATCAAAATAATTTGTCTAATAGGTATATATTTCTCCATCCCAAGACGAATGGCATTTAAAAATCAGTGTTGATAAAAACATCAGATTAAAAATAGAAGAAAAGGTATGGTGTTTGTTTAAGGCCCCGGAGACAGTTAAAAGCCAAAGGGCAGTTCAACTCTCTGAATTCAAGACCCTGAGCAGGCCCAGCACCCTCTGCTGTCCTTGTGTTGATATGAGGTCTTTCAGTTGTTCCTTTAAATAAGTAAGTTCTTATTTATTTTTTTGAGTAACTGCTAACCACACATTAGGAAATGTCTATTTTCAAATGCAGCTTCTAATGCAATGTTGTCCAACCTCAACCGTGAGAGGCAGAGTCCTACACGGGTCTATCAGGAAGTCATCAGCCCCTCACTGGGAGGCCACCAGCCATGCAGGTCCACACGCTGCCCTGGCTGAGCACAGATGTCAGCCATTCTCCACAGCGGGAGTGGCTGCGATGTCCTCCAGAGCCGCGCAGGCCGGGACCCCTGACAATGAGCAGCCCCTCTCCAGCCCAGCGGCCCAGCCACAAGGTACACAGCACACACGGCAACCTCCACACACGCACACCCCGCCCCTGGGTGCCTAGCAGGGAGACAAAGCACGCATCTCAGGGCACCTCCACTCAACAATGAGGTCTAACCTGCACCCAGGGTCACCCTTCCCCAGAAAACCTGCACGTGGGACCTTCGGGAGCCAGCAGAGAACTCTGCCTGTGGGCGCTCCTGTCCTCGGCTCACTCCTCTACTCTGCAGCTTGTGACCATGGAGCGCCTGTGACGCGGCAAGTGACCACGGAGCGCCTGTGACGCGGCAATCTCTGTTCCAAGCAGTGGATGCAGGGTTGACATGACAGGAAAAGCACCTGTCCCCACAGCGTTGACATTCTGGCCAGAGAGTGCTGGGTGTGGAAGGGAATCTCCCTCCCCATTTCACAG
Source organism: Muscardinus avellanarius (assembly GCF_963383645.1). Lineage (NCBI taxonomy): Eukaryota > Metazoa > Chordata > Mammalia > Rodentia > Gliridae > Muscardinus > Muscardinus avellanarius. Next base: position 573,662 of record NC_137791.1, read on the forward strand.
ATGAACCAACTGGAAGGAAGGGGATTCATAACAGTACTCTCTTCCAAACCATAGGCACACTTCAAATTATGGCAGTATTCCATGTGGTAGCCAAATACTGGTGTCCCCGGAACATCCTAGGACAATGCCCGGCACCTCTAAACAGGTCACCCTAAATGGCAAAGGGCAGGCACAGGTGTCCCTAAGGATCTGGAGGTGGAGATCACCTGGGTCATCTCTGTGGCCTAATCACAAGGCCCGAGGACGGCACCGTCGAGATGGGGAGATGCTTGGCAGTGGGCTCTGCAGCTGGCGGCTGTGGCAGAGGGAAGCCGGTGCCCTCAGACACAGGAACAGAAGGGCGCAGGGGCTTCCCCGGGCCCCACAGGGGACCCGGCCCTGCACACTTGCCTTCAGCCAGCGAGGACTATTTTGGACTCTGACCTTTCAAAGCGACGAGATAAAGCATTCTTTACACGTTTCCAGCAGCAAGAAGAAACTAATACATCACAGTAAATCATTATTCTCACATTCCTCCTTTCAGTTCCGTGCCCATGTGGAGGCTCGCCATCTGTGGGCCCTGGTGTTTGACCACCCTGCTATACCACCTTCAGTCCCTCGCTGACCCGTAAGCCAGACTGACCTTCACGGAAACTTCTGCATGTTAATGGTTCCATCCAGCTACTGGATAAGAGTCAGATTTCTGCCTCACCTTGAACACCTGCCTCGAACTAGAACTGCTTGTGTGGCCCTCGAGTGATGACTATACCTGGAGTCCTATGTTCAGTGTTCCCCTGAGCACTGCCTCCCTCTCTACCAACACGAGCCTCCAAAGGCCTTCCAAGGCCCCGCTGGGATTCTCGGTGCCATCCGGCTGACAACGAGGCGTCTGTTTAACCTCATCTTCCCTACCTATCAAACTGCAATTGGATTTCCTAAGGACATGACGCACACCTGACAGTCATCAACGCCGTGTACTGTTCTGAACGCACTCGATGCTGGAGAGACGTTCCGTGGAGAATAATGGGAGAACTGTCAGAGGAGGTCAGATTTATCGGGGGTGGTGCAGTCACTGGAAAACTTACATTCAAACAACCATCTGTCCACTTGGGTTTTCTATGACCCTCACTCAGGATTAGAAGACCTGGGGTCTGTGTGGCAGTAAGAAGTCAATGATCTTAATAAACCAGTAGCTATGGAGCTGACACAACCTGAGAGGATTCTGGAAGAGGGGGAGAGACATCCGCAAGTAATGGCTGTTGGTGTTAGTTGCGATGTTTTGCACTCTTTAGTGAGCCTCTCTGGTTAGGCTGCCTTGTGCTTACACACAGGCAACTTCTATGTATAGTCAAGTCTCCAAAGGGATCTCAGACTCTTGTACTTTTAATAGTGAGGCTTAAGATCCCATTCACCTTACATCCTCACTGACCCCTATGATAGGGGGCTATTTTTTTTTTTTTTTTTTTGCAGTAGGGGACTATCCTAACAGGTAATAAACCCTCTCAGCCTGGTGTAGTGTTACATACCTATAATCCCAGTACTTGGGAGGCTGAGACAGGAGGATCGCAGGTTTGTGGCCAACCTCAGCTTCTTAGAGTGAGGCCTTCCAGAACTTAGTGTGACTCCATTTCAAAATAAATAAATAAACAGATAAATAGGGCTTGGAGTGGAGCTCAAAGGTAGAATGTCCCTGGGCTCAGTCCACAGCACCACAAACAATCAACAAATAAATACCTGGTTTTTGCTTTTTACAGTATTGGGGATGGAACCCAGGGGAATTCTACCTCTGAGCTACACTTCCAGCCCTATTTTTTTTATTTTTTAGGGTAACAGGGCCTCACTAAGTAGCTGAGGCTGGCTGTGAACCTGAGATCCTCCTGTCTCAGCCTCCCAAGTACTAGGATTACAAGTGCGTACCACCATGACTGGCTTTATTGCTGTTTTAATTTGCATTTTCCTGATTACTAGAAGGGATGTGCATTCTTTTGGCTTTTATTGGTATACGAGTTTCCTCTGCATTGCCTCTGGGTGCCTGTGCCGTTTGGTTTTTTTTTTTTTTTTTTTTTTTTTTTTTGGTGGTACTGGGGTTCCTGGAAGCCCTTCTACCTCCGGGCTACACTCCCAGACCTATTTTTACATTTTTTTAAAATTTGGAAACAGGGTCTCCTAAGCCAGCACACGTGGCTGGCTTCGAACCTGCGCGATCCTCCTGTCTCTGCCTCCCAAGCGCGGGGATCACAAGCGTGCGGCTGCCTGTGCCGTTTTTGACCATCTTAGTTGTTGTTTGGGGTTGTTGGGCTTTTATTCATGGATTTTAGAGTCAAGGATGGGCTGTTTCTCCAACTGATAAGCAAGACTGATGTTACTGGCTTGCGATCCCTTCCACCCACCTGTACCTGCTGTTCATCTCAAGAGGACATTCGTGGCCCTGCATCTATGGAGCAAGATGCAGGAGAGTGATGCTTTCGTCCACCCAGCAGGCCGGGCCGCTGGGCACCACGCTGACGATAAGATTCCAGGAAGTTGAATGACATAAAAGGGGAGAAGATAACTTGTAGCAGAGACCTGCGGTCAGCGCCCCCACTGTTAATACGGATAACATATCTATTCTCAGCCAAAGGCAGGAAAACGTGTCTATTAAAGTTTCCCATTTAAGAAGAGGAGGGTGGGCTGCGACAGGACAGGCAGCTTCTAGCTGACGACCTCCTCATTCTTCGTCACAGCCTTCTGAGAGATCCTGTCCACACAGGGGCAGCGGGTCCACAGGAAAGCGGGGTGAGTGCCTGGAGAGCGGGCGGACTGGATGCCCCGTGGCTCTGACCTCAAAACCCACATCCTTTCTTTTTCTCCCCGGAAAAAGGTGGCCCAACACCAGGGTAACATCCAAGCTCCTAGGGGCCATTCCTACAACGACCAGGGTCACAGTGCAAAGTGCAGGCTCTGAGGGGCCGGCCTTATAAGTGACCCGCACCACCGGGCCCGAGGCTCCTGGCACCGGCCACGGCTCCTCTCAGATCCCAGGAGTACTCTTATCTTGATCATACACAGTTCCCTAGAAGGGAATGGAACAATTTCGAAATCATAGCTTTAAGAAACAAAGATAAATCTAACATGGTTGCTGGAAGTTGTTTTCTTTCAGTTGGATTACTAATCTTGCGATGAACTTTTAAAGCTCAAACGCATGAATAAAGACAAACCATCTATGGGGTGAGGGCACCAAGCACCGTCGGAATGTATGCCACTTTCAATACAAGCCACATAAAAAATAAAGATAAGCAAATTAGTTAAAAACCCTAAATCGTCCTGTGGGTAATAATGGAGTCTGAAAAACATGGGGATTCTAATAAGCAAAACCAACTTACTGTGGTGGAAATCTGGGCAGTGGTCCTCATGGGTGGTGAGATAAACGGGGATGCCAAACCAAAGCATATTCAGGCATCAAAACCTGTACGTTAAGACCTATGTATTCACTACATGTAAATTTCATGGTGTGGATGTATGTGTATGTGTTACTGGGGACTGAACCCAGCCGTGCCTCTGAGCTACCCCCACCTCTTTTTAATTTTTATTTGAACAGGCTCTCCCTAAGTTGCTAAGGCTGGCCTTGAACCTACAATCCTCCTGACTCAGCCTTCCAAGTACTGATATTACAGGTGTGCACCACCACACTGGCTGGTTTTATGAAAATGTACAGAAGTATTTAAAAGCAGGTGAGTGTGTAACTGCGGCCAGCGTGTGGCCATGGAGGCCGAGTTGTGTCCCCGCCACTGAGGCTCAGGTGCAGCCCGAGTCCTGACCTCCTGGCAGGATGGGTGCTTCCCGGGCCCCAGAGTCCACGGCCACCCCACCCAGACACACCATGGCGAGAAAGGGGTAGGCTCCTACCACGCAGGGCTCTTGGCTCAATTCTTGATCATTATTCTTATCCCTTTGCATAAGTGAACACCTCCCTCCCTGCCAAAAACTAAACTCTGCCACACTAGCCTTTAAGAAATGAGGACAAACTCTTAAACCTATCACCACGGGGACCTTCTGCCTCTGGTTATGACCTTCCTTCCCCTGGGACACAGCCTTGGTCCCAAGACAGAACCCCACAGGGCCACTGGGGGCCCACGCTGCTTCTCCATCCTTCAGAAGCCGCCAGAGACACCACGGCTGCCGGCAGGAGAGAAGGTCTTCTTCCCACAGTTCGTTCATGGAGACTTTACTGAATTTTCCAGTCCTCCATCTGCCTGGTGCTCAATTCTCTTCTCTTCTCTTCTCACTCTCCCTTCTCTCTCTCTTTGCAGTACTAGGGATGGAACTCAGGGACATTCTACTTCTGAGCTATAACCCAGCCCTATGATTTAATTCTATTTATTATTTATGTATTTATTGTAGTACTAGGGATGGAACCCAGGGGTATTCTACCTTTGAACTACACCCCATCCCTTTTTTAATTCTTTATTTTGAAACAGGGTCTCATTGAGTTGCAAAGGGCCTCGCTAAGTAGCTGAGGTGGTCTGCAAACCACGATCCTCCTGTCTCAGCCTCCTGAATGCTGGGATTACAAGTGTGCACCACCATGCCTGGCTCTTGACATGCTACTCTCCAGAGGAAAAAGTAGACATTTCCTTGACCCCCTAAGGAAGCTCTCAGGCAGGGCAGGCACTGGCATGTGCCTTCTCTCCAGAGGACGTCAAAGCACCTGTGGCCTGAGCCTTGTGTGGGAGCCCTGCCAAGTTGGGAGTGAGGGTCCGGCTCCTGGAGCAGCCACTCTGAAGCCAGTTCAAAGCCAGTCACTTGTGCTACAACTGGAGCCCTTCCATTCACACTCTGTCCTCCAAATTACAGTAAAAATGGGTGGATCGACACTTATTGGACAAACTGCACTCCATATCAGGATAGTCCCACCACTCCGCGGCCACTTGATAACCAAGGTATAGGTCCACAGCCTCCGGGCACTACCTTGCTGGGGATGGTGTGGTCAGACTCTGCTGAGCCAGGGCAGGCTCATGTCTGCACCGCATGCTCCTGTAACCGGCCACATCTCTCGAGCGCGACGAAAGGCTGACTAACACACCTCATGAGAATCTCAGGGCGAAGGGCACCCCCATAACGTGCATCTACATCCAGCCGGAGCATTCACACGGAAAAAGAGCGAAAAGGAAGTGTCACACATCTGAACTCCAAAAGGCGGAATCTCGCTGAGAAGCTCAGTTGTTGTCAAAGGGGCTGAGAAAGCCTGTCTTCTCAGAGTTCAGCGGAGTGTTCAGTCCCCGCGCTGCCCTCGGCTGGCTGGCTGGCTGCACCCACAGCCCTGGGGCTGGGCATCCCTCCTGCTGAGCTTCAGAGACCCAGGAAGACGTGGCGTGTGGGGGCGCGCACGAGCGTATACAAGGTGTTTTAGAGTCGACAAATCTTTGGCACAGAATATATAGTGCATTAATTTGTCACAGACCAAACATAACGTCACCTCCAAGTGCTTCTGCTTCAAGTGAAAGACAGCCTGAAGCTCGTCATCACATACAGGTCAGAGGCAGTGACCATTTACCTAGCAAGTGCTCAGTCTTCAGTCGTACTAGCAAGAAGGACTTCTCCACTGCTTCAGCAGGACCCGCAGCAACTTAGTGAGACTCTGTTTCAACATAAAAAAAAGAGAAAGGGCCGGGCATGGTGGCGCAAGCTTGTAGTCCCCACGCTTGAGAGGCGGAGACAGGAGGATCGCACAGGTTCGAAGCCAGCCGCACTGATTTAGGAGACCCTGTTTCCAAATTTAAAAAAAGTATAAAAATGGGTCTGGGAGTGTAGCCCGGAGGTAGAAGGGTTTCCAGGAACCCCAGTACCACCAAAAAAAAAAAAAAAAAAAAAAAGCACATTCTTACAAGCTAGTACTCCTCCCGAATGATTATCCCGAAAGCATCAATGAGGACACACCCTCTGTTGAATAAAACACAACATCCAGTATGAACCGAGTTTCCTGAGCCAAAAGTAAGACGATCCGGCTACTCGGAGCGCACAGGGCTGTAGCTCTCAAGTCTCCGGCGTTTACTGGAGCACACGCACAGGAGCTTCGCCTGGCAGCGCCACGTGTCCATCTGCTGCTCTTAGGAGATGCCTTTCCTTAGGAAAGTGATCAACGTCTTCTTTGTAAGATACACTTATCAATTGTTTAGACGGCAATGTGGAAGAGGGAAAGAATCCTGACCGTCATGACGTCACATCCAGAACAAACCAGCCTTGGGGACGGAGCCCTTCTGCTTTGTGTCTGAGACAAAGCTCCAGGGAAGAGTATTGCTGGGAAATGCCCTCAGCCAACGAGGTCCACCTGCGAGCATGCAGACCTGGCCGTCCTTTAGGGTAACGCAGACCAACTGGCAGCCGCTGTGGAACCACCCTTGGTTTTGTAGTCACATTTCCATCTCTTCTGACATAGAATTGAAGGATTATGCATGAAGCTATAGCATTTATTTGCACCAAGCTTACTTGTGAATTTAAGCAGGTCCAGCTGATGCGTGGGCACAGGTCACAAGCAAGATGGCCCCTAGCCCCAGCCTGAGCTGGAGGGAGCAAAGGCTTCTGGGGCAGGTGCGCCTCCTCCCTCGGGATCCCTGTGCACAGACAGCCCCCCGCATCCTTCTCGGGAGCTCCCCAGCTCCTGGCCCACTCTCCCCTTAGAACTCGGAGCGAAATGTAGAACACACTTAACATCACTATCTGTTCCCTTATATAGATACTTAATTTTTGGTGAACAAGATCTGTGTTTCCACACTTTAAAAAAATTAAAACCAAGTGAATTCTGTTGCTTTTTTTTTTTAAATGTTTTTACTAACAGTGTTCTATATATTCCAGTAATTCAAGAACTACTTGTCAAAAATAAGAAACTTTAGGGGAAATGACTAAGAATATTTTAAATGAATAGATATAATCATAAATATTAAATTCCAGACAGCATTTATTTTGTATATTACAGCTGGAATTACACATCTTACATTTATGCCCTATTTTGTGATTTTTGGCAAACATGTGGCTTTGATTCATCAAAGTATTTTCCTCATATAAATACCATAAAATTATCTGGTACTCTTTTGAATCTTTTTGGAATGTTTTAGGAAAAAAATAGACAGATATTATGTTGAAACACTTATCATATTGTAAAGAAGTTGTCATACATACTTCAATGTAATGGTCTTAAATTACAGCACTGAATTTCAAGCTGTAAATTATTATCATCCATTATGATAAAATTTAAAAAAACAGGATCAGATAAAAATGAGCAGAGAAGAGAACTCTGGTTCCGACTTAGATTTCGACCTCATAACTGGAGTATTTGGCCACACACTTTAGCCTAGCTGGACACAATCCCCAGCTCAGATCAATACAGAATTCTCGGAGCCTGTGTTATTTGATAATGTCCTGTCTTTGCCTCCATCTGCTCCTCCCAAATGATCTACAGAGAAAAACTCAGCAGGCCCCGAGTGACAAAGAGGACTTGGGTGAGTTCCCAGGGCCGGTCCCCATCAGGAAAAACAGAACACACAGCTCCACCTGGTCCCCAGGAGCAAGGTGGAGGGAGTGCAGAATTCCAGAAAAAGGTTGTCTCAGCCAGCGGGAGGCAGCTCAAAGGTCCCGTTCTTCTTTACTAAACATAAAAGAATTCTGTATGGCTACAGAAATATCTAATGCACGAGAGAGAAAGAAAAACTGCTCCCATGTCTAGGTCTGAAAAATTCCAAAATTAAGTCTGAAAGAATTGTTTTTCCCCACTGTGCCCCATGGGCCATCACAGGGCCTCTCTGGAGCACACTGACCCAGGTTAGCAGGGACGTGCTCCCGCGGCTCTGCGTCCCCTGGAGCATCTCCACGAACTCCTCCCGAGGCAGCAGAGGGGTCTGACTCTCGCCTGCCTCTCATTTAGAAGAGTGTCTGCGGTGGTTTAGACTCTGGCCAAGGGCCGTGAGTGGGCGGCCCGGTCCTAGCTGAGGGGGCTGTGGGCGACGGTCCCTCCTCCCCAGCTGCAGCAGCTTCAGGCCGGGAAGGGAGGGCCTCGGCCACATCACAATTGTGAGGACGCGTCTTTCCATATTAGGACCTGGGAGTCCAGCCGCCTGGCTTCTGACGTCAGCTCCATCAGCGTCCAAGTCCGGCCTCTGAGCAAAGTCCCATGAGTCTCAGATGCCCAGTCCATGCAGGGGAAGAAGACCACGGCCTGCAGCTGCTCCTAAGATGCAGGAGACTGACATCGGTGGGGCAGCCACTGAGGACAGCGCCATCAGCACCCGTAGCTGTAGCCGCAGGCTCCAGGCAGAAGCAGTCACTCCAAGGCACTCCTGGTCCTGCTGGAGCCCTGCCTGCCTCTTCTCTCCCAGGCTCCCACTGAGTTGTCCTTTGTCTGTCTTCATTTCCTCTCCAGTGGCTCTTTGACCTTTCCAAGATAAACGATTTGGGCCTCCCCGAGCTGTTCTCCTTTCCCTGTTCCCATGATCCCTGTCTTTCCGAAGGGACTAGACAAGGAAGGCCGCAAAACCGTGCTCTTGGTTTCTTGTTTGATTTAGGAAATGCCATGACCTTTCCTTATAAAACAGCACTGCTACATCTATTGCATTAAGACTAGCAAATTAGTGAAAGCAACTCTGGCAAGCTGTGAGCTAGTTGGAGTCCATCCCAAGAAGAGGCGAGCGCTGTGCTTCCTGGTCGGTGCCACAGCTCAGACATTCGAGCTCCACACACCTGTGATCTGTGCATACGGCTTTCACGGCCACTGCCCACGTCCCGAGAGCCTGGCGTCACTAGGCTGCCAGGGTGCTTTGTAAGCATCAACAAATGGTCATTCAGCAGTCACAGTTCTTTTTAGGTTCCCTGGTAAAGCAGTGGGCTGGGAGCTAGCCTTCTCAGTACAGCTGAGCTTACACAAAGATGCCAAATTCCTGTTGTCTCACTGATGCCGAAAACTGGTGAAAAACATTTTTCTTTTAAGGTGAAAGTCTGTTAGAGAGACTAACTTGGCTAGGTCAGGTTAGCTCTGTCTAGCTGGTAACCACATGGGTTATCAACTGTCCAGATGGCCAGTTATGATGTGGGATGGCCCAACACTGCCCTCTCAGCACCTGTTAGCTCTGCTTCCTTTTATTAGTATTATTTTTTCTGGTACTGAGGGTTGAACTGGGGACATTCTACCTTCCAGCTATACCCCCAGCCCTTTTTAATTTTGTTTTGAAACAGGGTCTTAGTTGCTGGGAGTTGTGCTACATTGCTGAGGCTATCCTCAAATGCGGGATCTTTCTGGCTCAGCCTCCCAGTGCTGGGCTTATAGGTGTGCGTGCATGCACACCTCCCTTGTTCAAAGGAGTTCTGTCTGCCTCTGAACAACACCAGCTGACCTCTGGTGTGACAGGAACTGTACTAAGCCTCGTGCACGGAGTGTGTAAATCCTCCCAACAGCCCTGGAGGCAGGCCCCTTTGTCAGCCCCATTTGAGGTTGAGGAAGCTCTCAGAAGGATTACCCCGCTCCGTCCAGGCTCGTCATCGGAAGTGAGACGGGATTGCAGCTGGAGCTAAGGATCTTTACCACAACTCCCCAAAGCCCCATGGGGACAGTCTCTTAATTTGATTTCAGAAACATCCTGAGACAGAGGAGTCGCGAGTGTGCATCGCGCCAACCTGGCCGACGCTGCCCCTGCGGCCACAGCGTCCAGCCGTCCTGGGAGCCGTGCCTTGCGTCTCTTCGCGGCCTGGGTGCTCGGTGACGCCTTGGTGCTGTGACGGCCCGCAAGGCTGTGACTGTTCCTCTGCTGGGCCTCATTCCTTTTCTCTGAAGCAATTCTCAAGGGAAATCATGTCAAGCGGGCCGCGCAAGGCGAGGACGGGGAGCGGGAGCGGGAGCGGGAGCGCGAGCGAGCAGTTCGTTGGGAGTGCTTCGGAGCCCTCTCTGGCTCTGCCTCAAGGTCTCTGGGGAAGTCACTGGGGTTTTTATCTCGGGAGATGCTTGGTGTGCGCCAGTGACAGCCCGAGGCTCACCTCAACTTGGCGGGGCAGGATGGAGCAGGGAGGGCGCTCGGCACACCTGGGCCCTGCAGCAGACCCACCTCCATCAGAGCTGTAGGCTCCGCTGGGCGTGGGGTTGTGCACCCGTGTCACAGACCTGCCATCCCCGCTGCAGAGCCAGGGACTGCAGCCCGGCATTATACACCGGTTGTACATTAAGTATCCGTCCACTGTACAGCCTCAAGCCCTTGCGATGCCCAAGTCCACATTGCACGCAGACCCTGAAAACAGCTTTTCACATAGAAAGAAAGAGCAGGAAAGCCCAAACGTCTATCATTGGGGGAGTGGATAAACAGACAGAGGCACAGATCACACACGGTGATCACCAGGGACCAAGGGCAAGCCGCCGGCACGCGGGCCGGACACCAAGGCCACATGCTCGACACAGGTTCTCCCCTCTGGACAGAGTCCATGAAGACGTCCTTCACGGACCCCCTTCGCCCTGGGGCGTCTCCCCCATTATCCCCTGGCATCTGATGGCTTCCTAGTTCCACATATGAAAGCATACACGACCCTCGCTCCCTGTGCTGGCTCAGCCACTTAACACAGTGCCCTCCAGGCCCGTCCATTTGCCTGCAATGACAGGAGTTTGTTCTCGATGGCTGAGTGCAATCCCCTTGTATGCATATCCCATAATTTTGTAATCCATTCACTTGTTGATGGATACTCAGGTTGGTTCCATAATTTGGCTATTGTGAACTGTACTGATATGCACACATTACTGTGAGATTCTGGCTTCAGGTCCTTTGGAAAGATGCCCAGGGGTGGTCTAGCTGGATCACACAGCAGGTCCATGCCCAGTGCCCTGAGGCACTGCCACCCTGATCTCCATAGTGGCTCACTACTCCACCAACAGTATAGAAGAGCTCCAATTTCCCCACATCCTCACCAGTATTTCTTGTTATTTGACTCTTCCTGATTACCATTCTGACTGAGGCTCAATGGAACCCAAGTGTAGTTTTAATTTGCACCTTCTGATTGCTAATGATGTTGAATGTTTTTCCCCGTGTATTTATTGGCCATTTGTATCTCTCCTTTTATGAAGCGTCTATTTAGTTCAATGACCCATTTCTTGATTTGGTACTATATTGCACCAATAAAAGTATAAAAATAAATAAATAAAATAAATAGATCCAGGGAAAAAAAAGACCACATACTGTATGAGTCTATGTGCTCTCAAAAAGGCAAAACCAAAAACAAAACCCTACAATGGTGCAAAGCAGAGCAGGGTGTGCGAGGGATGTTGGGGAGAGACAGAGATCGGCTGCACGGGGTGGGCGGGATGTCTGGGTGGTGGAAGCCTTCCCCACCTCAAGGTGCCGTGGTCACATGACGGCTGGACGGGCACCAAAGCTGCTCACCTTCTACCCTGGCCATGGGAAGTGTCTGCATGTAAATGCTATCCTGACCCACAGGCTTTCTGCCCTTGGGATCGACCCGCTGGTGACTGGTGGGTAGAAAGAGGAAGAGCTGTGTCCCAAGTAACCCCGGAAGGCGGCCCTGCTCCGTGGCCGTGACTCTGCACATTGTCTGGGGCTGCCCCGTCCCTCCAGCTGGGGAGATGGTTCCTTAAAAAGAAGTGTAATCAGAGTGTGACTCGGGCTAAGTCCCTTCACCAAGACAGAGGTGCCTTTGGGGACACGATTCTACAGTTTACTTATAACTAAAAGTTGAACATAGTCTGTTTAGCTGCATAGAATAGCAGTCTTTGGTTTATAACAAGGCTGCCATATGAAATTTGAGTGAATAAATAATCGTATAGTATAGCAGCAGTTTGGATAGTACACTGGCACATTTTCTTTTGCTCTGTTAACCTGAGTGCTAATGCTGTGATCACCAGTCCATGTGTGGGCTTTCCACTTTTACTTATTTACTCACATGCTCAGTTAATTAGTTAATATCATATTCATGCCACAGCTACAGGTGTTTTTAGTAATGACTGCAGGAACTTTCCCCTTAGGAAACTACGTAGCAACGTCACAACACTAAAGCACTAAAGCACTACTCAGGCCTCAGCCAGTATGACCACCCAGGGCATCAGGGTACCATCCCGCTGGGAGCTGTTGGCTAACTGTTAGGTCTCACCTAGACCTGCTGAACTCAGAGTCTGTACGGAGCAGGGTCCCCAGGCAATCCTGTGCATGCTTAAGCTTTGGAAGCACTGATTTAGAAAGCTTTATTTTAAGAAAATCCCAGGGGCGGGGATCAGGAGTGGTTGGAAAGGAAACCCCTTACAGGGACACTTAAAGCTCAGACAGATCCCAGCATTCAGGAGGCTGAGACAGGAGGATGGCAGTTCGCCGATAACCTCAGATACTTAGTGAGGCCCTCTGAAACTCATTGAGACCCTGTTTCAAAATAAAGAATAAAAAACAGGGCAGGCTTGGAGGTTGAATTCTCCTAGGTCCCATCCCCAGACCCGCAAAAAAAAAAAAAAAAAAAAAAAAAAAAAAAAAAAAAGCTCAGGCAGCCAGCACAGTGGCACACACTTGCAATCCCAGTACTTGGGTACTGGGTGCGGTGTGCAACCAGCCTCAGCAATTCACTGGGCCTCTCAGCAACCTATTGAGACCTTGCTTTCAAAATGAAAAAAAATTAAAAAGGGCTGGGATGTAGCTCTGAGGTAGAATTCCTCTGGGTTCAATCTCCAGCAGACACACATGGGCGCACACTCTCTCACACACACACTCACGCCCGGCTCAGCATCATTACTTCAAGACTCAAAGTATATACATGCAGACAGAGGAATGGACAGGAAGGATTCGAAGTGAGACAAGTGAACAGGAGAGGGCGTGCGGAGCTCCGCAACACCACGTGAGGGCTGTCAGAATCGGAACATAAGTCGAGCACAGATGCTTTGTGGCGGGCAAGGCTCACGTTCCAGGAGCCCATCACAGACCAAAACCGTCCCACACCGAAGGTGCCTTTGACACACCGCATCCCTCGCAGGGGCTCCAGCACTGCAGGACGGGCTGAGCAGGAGCTGCAGCTGGCCGCACGGCCCAGCGTCCTGAGAGAGGCCGTCCCTCTGTACATCCCTAGTCTCAGGGAGACCCACGTTTCTGGAAAACTCGGCGCCATGGTAAAGCCTAAAGAGCGCTGTCCACTTTAAGCTGGGGACTGTCCACACGTCTGATACAACTGCAAGTGGCTGTCAACCTTGGCAAGTTGCCGGGCACTTTGGGATGCCTGGGTCCCACCCCAGGGATGCTGCCATCAGGGAAAGCCTGGGTGTCCATTCCGGTGTGCAGTTACGATGAAGAAAGACCTTTCCCTGAGAGCAGTTATTCTGACCCTGGCACTCCTTAAAACTACCTGGGGTGCATCTGGAGTCCCTACGGCTCAGATTTAACTGGTGTTAATGGTTAACTTTATGTGACAATGTTCCCGGGTTCAGGGACACCCAGACAGCTGGTAAAATTCCTGGGTATGTCCATGAGGGTGTCTCCCAGCAGGTGAGGCAGGAGACTGAGTGAAGAAGTTCCTTTCACCACGTGGGTGGGCATTCCCCAGTCCATTCAGGGCCCAGTCAACCAAGAAGGCAGAGGCAGAGGAAATGCATCCTCTTCTGCGGCTGGGACTCACACCGTGGTTCTCTAGGGCCTCAGGACTGGGGATGGAGAGTAAAACTCTCTGCATCTTTCCTGGTTTCCTGGCTGAAGACGAGGCCCAGGGGTTCTTGGGCTCTAACCCTCTGAGCCAGTTCTCGTATTGAACCCCTTGCACATGTCTAGTGTGGCCTCTGGACTCTTTCCCAAAGCATCCTAACGCAAGCCCTAGTCTTCCAGGATTCCCAGCTCCCTGTAATGTGCAGTCAGGTCGCCCATGCACACATTACCTGATATTTTATTAACTTTTATTTTTCAAATAAGTGTAAAATGAAGAGGGAACTCAGTGCCAACAGAATCCAAATCTTCTTGTTAGGCAACATACAAGCGAATGCATTTTCATTTGCTTGTTATAATTCCACAATAATTGGAATACTATTTTTTCAAGTCTCAAAGTGAATCCAAAGATACCTGCCAATGATCAGTATAACTGGATGACGACTTAGGAAATGAATATTCTTCAGATACATAAAATATAAAATGGGGCAAACTCTAACCACCACCATAATTGTGTATCTTAAGAGAGAATAAGGTACTCAGCTTTACAGAAGCAAGAAATAACAAGTAAAATGTGTTCTAAGTCAAAGAGCATAGGGAGGTTCTATCAGGATTCAACCCAATAGCCACAGAATAAGTCACACACATCAGGCAGAAAGTGTCAGCATTTTATATGCTAACTTGCCGCTGGTATTATTTTGGGAATATGCAGTGTAAACATTTTTTTCCAAAGAAAAAGTATCTCTGAATGGCCTTATAACAAGAAGAATTGGCTTACCTCGTCCCTGTGGTTCTTAATTGGCATACAAAGGATGCTTTGTGTCTTGTAGCCTGTGATTTGGTCCACTTCTGCATTAAACCGAGGATCCTAGTAAGGAAAAGAAATTCAATTCAAGGACTGACCCGTACAAAGATTGATTCGTTTTCCTGGTGATTAGATCAGAGAAGTCTAACCTTTGACTTCCCTAGTTACGTGGGTTGCAATTGTATCATTGTGAATGACACCCACCATGCAAGTATACATCATCTAATTTAACACTATTTCAGCAGCTTTACAAGAAATGACAACTCCTCACCCCCCAAAAAAATCTGACTTGAACACATGTTTAAAAACAAATGTTTAAAAATTCAAAACATTTCTCACCATAGATAGCCTTATCATTCGGAAAGAGTGGCGTGTGTGGTGCCAACAATTTGCCTGCCCCGATCACCTATGCCTGATTTTACTGTGCCATCCATGGAAAAGCATCTCCATTCTGAAACAGCTCTACAAACTCCCACCTGCAAAGCCGCCTCCCAACACGGACTGGCCTCCCTTTGTGACGGGCGTTGTGCACCCTTGTTATTCTGCACTTCTAGCTCAGGGGTGTCTGACAATTCTTTTTTGGATAAATAAAAAAGATGCAAAGACCCGGCTTGCAAAAAAAAAAAAAAAAAAATCCTAAATCCTTCCCCTTTCTACGAAGCACATTATGCACATCCACGAGCCACAACGGGCTTTAGAAAGGCTTAAAATTCTATTTGTGGGTTAAAGAAAGAACAGTGGCAGGATTTCTTCCCATTAAACTTTAGGAAGATCTAAAATTAGCTATAAAGTCTAGGAGGATTGTGTGTGTGGGGGGGGGGGGAGGAACCGGGAAGGGGACCCAGGGGCGTTCTACCTCCCAGAATCCCTATTTTATTCCTTTATTTTGAAACAGGATCCCACTAAGTTGCTGAGGCTGGCCATGGGCCGATGGGACCTAGGAGGATTTATTTTTTTAAATATTACTGTATTCCCAATACTTAGCATAGGGACTCACAAACTTATTAAATAAATGAGGGGATGCATTAACATTAATAACTCAGTTACAGAGCGTGGTCCTTTTTAGCTTATTAGGATGGAATGCAAGCAATGGAGGTGAACCGGAGGCGAACGTCCGGGAACCCAAACCCCGAAGGAAAGTCGCTCTTCCCGAGCAGCGGCCTTGGGAAGTTACGTGTTCAACCTAATAATAGCACAGCCGCGCCTGGAATTCCCTGCGGAGAATACGGAATATTCACACTGGAAAATCCTCGTTTTTTGAAGGTCACCTCTTTTTTTTCTTTGAGTTTCATGTCGTGGGAGGCTGAGGCTGTGTTGAAATAGGTGATCACCCACCTCCCCTCAAACGGGGTCAGAAACGAGGCCAGTTTTCCCTTGAGATGGACACACGTGGCCTTAGAGACAATTTCAAGAGGGAAGTTAGAAAACGGTGGAAATCCACACAAACACTCTGTGTACCATCAACACGGCTGGATCCCTGTGCACCATCAACACGGCTGGATCCCTGTGCACCATCAACACGGCTGGATCCCTGTGCACCATCAACACGGCTGGATCCCTGTGCACCATCAACACGGCTGGATCCCTGTGCACCATCAACACGGCTGGATCCCTGTGCACCAAAAACACGGCTGGATCCCTGTGCACCATCAACATGGCTGGATCCCTGTGCACCATCAACACGGCTGGATCCCTGTGCACCATCAACATGACTGGATCCCTGTGCACCATCAACACGGCTGGATCCCTGTGCACCATCAACACGACTGGATCCCTGTGCACCATCAACACGGCTGGATCCCTGTGCACCAAAAACATGGCTGGATCCCTGTGCACCATCAACACGGCTGGATCCCTGTGCACCATCAACACGACTGGATCCCTGTACACCATCAACACGGCTGGATCCCTGTGCACCATCAACATGACTGGATCCCTGTGTACCATCAACACGGCTGGATCCCTGTGCACCATCAACACGACTGGATCCCTGTACACCATCAACACGGCTGGATCCCTGTGCACCATCAACATGACTGGATCCCTGTGTACCATCAACACGGCTGGATTCCTGCTTTCTCTGAAAACATGCTTCAAGCTTCAAGGTTGTGCGAATGGAGACACCCAGGAGACCTTAGATCAAGGTTTTGGTTTTTTGTGGTACTGGGGTTCCTGGAAACCCTTCTACCTCTGGGCTACACTACCAGACCTATTTTATGTTATTTTTATTTGAAAATAGGGTCTCATGGCAGCGAGGCTGACTTCGAACCAGTGCAATCCTCCTGTCTCCGCCTCCCAAGCGCAGGGATTACAAGCGTGCACCACCATGCTAGGCCTTAGCTCAAGGTTTCTAATGAAACGCCTCTGTTGTTGTCTTTAGACACTTAGATATTTTATCTTTACATTGCAAGGAATTTGCAGGAATAGAATACAGATTCTGATGAACTGAAGTAGAAAATGATTGGAAAATAGTGACTTGCTTTACAAATAAAATGTGAAGAAAAAATGCATTTCTGCAATGACTTTTAATGAATATTAGAATTATGAGAACAATTTATTAAAAAGAGGTGCTAACCCAACTCAACTTCTCAAGTGGCCAGGGTTTGTAAGGCACAAGAGAAGCCCTGCGCTGGGGGTGGAGGAGAACGGGAGGTGGCTGCAGGCTCTCTTTGCTCTGGGCAGGTCCAGGGCAAAATTCTGAGCATCTGCAAAAATTACCTGCTGAGAGTGGGAGGCTGACAGCAGTGCAGGAAGTATATGGAGACGGGGCCTTGCAGCCCAGCCAGAGCGGAATTCTCAAGGCGCCCAGGCATTCCACTGGCAGGGTCAAGGCCGCTCCTCACCAGTGCAGGGGACATCCCATAGCTGTGGGGCTCCCTAAGACTACATTCAAAGCTGGAATACAATAAGCCAGGTGTGGTGGGCACGCTTGTCATCCCAGCATTTGGGAGGCTGAGACAGGATGATCACGGTCCATGGACAGCCTCAGCTACTTAGAGAGGCCCTCTGCAACTCAGTGAGACCCTGTTTCAAAATAAAGAATAAAAAATGGGGCTGGGGATGTGGCTCGGAGGTAGAATGCCCTGGGTTCCATCCCTAGTACTGCAAAGAACCAAAAAACATAAAAAGACCTAGTTTGAATGCATCCATGTAAAGGACCTAGCTTGAATCCATTCTAGCAAAACAACTGGTCTGTATCCTTCAAAAACACGGAAGCCACAGGAACTAAATAAATGCTAAAGAGTCAGAAAGAGACTAAAGACACAGGACCCCGCGCAGTGTGTGGCCCTGGGTCAGATTCTAGGTCAGAAAGAAAACTGGTCACAGAAAGGCTATCTGTTAACGGGACAATTGACAACATTTTGACCATGGACTATTAAAAGTCTGATCTCAAATGAGATAATAGCATTGTGTCAACGCACACTTTCCTGGTTTTGATAATTTCATCACATGGCACGTAAGAAAAATACTCCCTAGAACACGTACAGTGAAACATTGAGTTCAAATATGTCCCCAGTGTATTAAATTGCTCAAAAGCCAGTAAGCACAGATTGCTTCCGTATTAAAGAGAGGCAGAGAGAGAAGAAACGCAGAGCAAATGATAACAAGAGATAGACAAGGAGAGAGTCGGGGAGAAGGTGTCGGAGTGCTTCATACCTGCAAGTCCTTCAAGTTTTCAGTAAATCAAAATTATATCAAAATAAAAATAACAGAAACAAAGCGAAAAAAGGAAATAAAGCAGAGGACTTGTCGGACTATGAGGCTTGTCTTCTCGCAGAAGGCATTTTTCAGATAATGCCTAAAGGTAAGCGGCCACGAGCGAGCAGACAGCAGGTCCCGACCGAGCTCCCGGGGCCGATCACACCGCGCAGGCTTCTAAATGAACACAGTTGCTGCTGCTCTTTTTTTCTCCTAAAATCTATTTTGGAAATAATTTTATTCATTAGCTTCACTTGAGGGAGCTCATTTTCCTTTAGAAAAGTATCATCATACATGCAGCAGACAAGAGACCTGCGGGGTGAAAGGAGATGATTTGTTTGGGGGAGGAGAGGGAAGGCAGGTGGGGAGGCCATCATGCTTTCTCTAGAAACCCCGGCACAGGGAGCGGGCTCCCAGGGACACAGGAGGCGCGAGTTCAGGTCACCGCGAGGCACAGAGGGGCCACGACGGCAGACAGCCTTCAGACCCAGGAGATGAGGCTTCCTACCCAACCTCACAGGATGAAACCTAGTTTCACGCAGAAGAAACAGCATACGTATTATATAATTTATTACTAAATCAGTACTTTCTTACCTATGCTAATATTTTATCTTCTTACTAACAAATTCCAGCCAGGCTTGTTGGCGCACGCATTTGGGAGGCTGTGAGACAGGAGGATCGCGGTTCGCGGACAGCCTCAGCTACTTAGAGAGGCCTGCTGCAACTCAGTGAGACCCTGTTTCAAAATAAAGAATAAAAATTAGGGTTAGGGGTACAGCTCGGAGGTAGAATGCCCCTGGGTTCCATCCCCAGTACCGCAAAAAGAAAGAAAGAAAGAAAGGAAAGAAGGAAAGGAAAAGAAAAGAAAGGAAAAGAAAAGAAAAGAAAAGAAAAGAAGGAAATTCTATTTACTGTCCCCTGGTATTATTACATCCAGCCAAGACTTACTAAGGCCTACCTGCAAGGGCTGTAACCGGTACCAAGAGACGGGCAAGAATAAAGCAAACACGACCCTTGGAATCACAGGGGGCCGATGTGAGTTAGGGCTCCTCACAGCATTAGAGAGGGCGTGAGAATGACTGTCAGGGCTACCTCCTAAACACAGAGCGCGCTATTTGTCAGTGAAGATGCTCTTAAATATCGCAATTTTGCTAATAAAAGGGTTGGTATCATTTCCAACAGAAAATCTGAAGACCTCTTCAGTGACATCCATAACTCCACCATTAAAGACTTGTGCTTAGCGATAGCAAAAGCAGAACTATGAGATCTGTCCACTGAAATATCTTAGAGCAAAAACTTCCACTGCTCAAAAAGACAGTCACAAGTTCATCTATCTTAAAACAACAAACAGAAGAAGACAGAAAGAAAGAGAACGGGACTTTGGCGCCAATGGGAGGTCCGATGAATGAGCTGGATTTTTCCCACAGTTTTTGGACCTACTATTTCTTTTCTTTTTTTTTTTTTTGTGGTACTAGGGTTGGAACTTAGGGGCATTCTACCTCTGAGCTTCACGCCCAATCCTAATTTTTTTCTTTATTTTGAAACAGGGTCTCACTGAGTCGTAAAGGTCCTCACTAAGTAGCTGAGGCTGTCCTTGAACCTGGATCCTCCTGTCTCAGCCTCCTGAGTGCTGGGATTACGAGTGTGCATCACTGCGCCTGGCAAGGACCTACTATTTCTGAGCCTCAGTAAGCTCTGTAGACATTCACGTAGAGTGGGCACAGGGTCGTGTGTGTCCAGTGACCCGGTCACCAGGTTAGTGAGCACAGCTGGGAGAGGCATGGCCTTTAAGGAAAGCATGAGTGTGGGTTCCCACAGCCCCACGCCCTTACTGACCCTCCAGGGGAGACACCCCACCATCTACCAGATGGGGATGTGTGCTGCACATCCCCGTTTGCAGTGACCCATGACACCTGGCCTCCACAGGCCCAACACCCCTCACCGTTGGCTGGATGCCTCCACACCCCACCTGGCTCACGCCAGGCCCTTCTCACCTCGTACGCGTCCTTGATGTTCAAGGGCTCGCCCAGCGCAGCCACGTGCCCCACGATGCCCTTGTTCCACTCCAGGCGGATGCAGCTGTTGGAGGCCTCCTCCAGGGTGGAGCCCTCGGCCACGTCGAAGAGGCGGCTGACCAGGAACTTGTCGTTGGAGCTGTCCTCGCAGACCAGGAACAGGGAGTAGCGGTCAGCGGAGATGAGCCCGTGGATGTGCAGGAAGATCTTGTGGCATAAGGCCGTGACATCCAAATGACTAGAAATATCCTTCACGAGTTCCAAGAGCCTGGCGCACTGGTCTCCTCCGTCGCTATCGAACCTGGGGGGCGACAGTGGCATCCGGTCCTTCTTTTCTGAGTCAGAGAGGAAGCTCACGGCTCCCTCGGAATCCTTGACCACGATGGGTCGGAGCGGCCGGTCAAACTCGGAGGCAGAGATTTTCCTGGTGGGCGTTCCGGGGGCGCTGCCGTCGGCACGGGGGCTCTGCTGTGAGGGGCCGGAGCCAGCCGGGCTGTGGCTACGGGGGCCCTCCTTGCACACGGGGATGGCGTGGACTCTCTCAGCAAACCAGGCATTGACCATCTCTCTGCAGAACAGAACGTGTAGACAGGTTAGGGTCAGAGCAGGAAGGTGCGGCCGGGAGAGCTGCTGGCGACTCTCAGGTAGGGCTGAAGTCACTCCACAAGACTTCAGGGTGTGGGAGAAGATTGCCTCCACCTCTCTTTGGATGCCAAGTACAAAGCAGTGAAGAAAAACCACCTCTCGCCTCAGAGGGACTAAGCATGTGGCAAAGGAAGTACCGGAGATGGACTGTAGTGATACTGGCTGCAGCCAAGGTGAGAAGGGTGAATGCTGATACTTCGTGGTGCATGTTCACAGTGGAACGTCAGGGTGATGTTCTGTGATGGTCACGGGGCCAACGTGAATAATCTCCACAGGCCGGGTGTGCTGGAACACGCCCTCATCCTGGTACTTGGGAGGCTGACACAGGTGGATTTAGCCTCAACAAAGTACTGAGACTCTTAGCAACCTAGCAAGACTGTTTCAAAATAAAAAATTGAAAACAGGGCTTGGAGTGTAGCTCAGAGATGGAACACTCCTAGGCTCATCCCCAGTACCACAAAATAATAAATCAATCAGTACTAAAAATAATATATAATATGAAATTTAAATAATAAACTAAAAATAAATAAACCATCTCCAAAGGGCCCAGAGGTGTGGCTGGCACAGTAATGGAGCTTAAGCTTAGCAAGCACACGGCCTCAGATTCATGAAGATATGTCTAATATATGAATAAAATATAGCAAGTTAGATTCAGGAAACCTGAACCATAGCTCTGATTGGGAAAATCGCTTCTATGCCTAGGAAAGGATTTTAATCCTCCCCCCCCTTTTTTTTGCAGTACTAGGGATAGAACCCAGGGGCATTCTACCTCCAAGCTATACTCTGCCTTACTTTATTTTATTTTATTCTCTATTTTGAAACAGTGTCTCACTGAGTTGCAAAAGCCCTCACTAAGTAGCTGAGACTGTCTGCAAACTGCGATTCTCCTGTCTCGGTGTCTCTTTTTTGCTACTGGAAGATTTTGAAAAATATTCAATTTCAGATACTGGAAAAAATTTAAAAGACTGGGGGAAAAACAGCATCCTTTTCTCTAGGCCTGGTGAGGCAGCCATCTCTAATTCTCTGTCCTCCACGAAGCTAATGGATATGGCTGAATGGAACCCATTCTACCACGAGATGGAAAAACCAGGAATCCAATCCAAGTCCTGACACCTGGTGTTATGGCCTGGAGAACACAGGAGTCCCAGGGCACCAGTGCTGGCACAAAGAAGATACTCACGACTCTATCTACATGGGAAAGTCAAAACCAAACCGCCCAGAGACAGAAGCCCACAGCCAGCGACACGTGCTCAATGCTCTGTGCCGTTCTCTACCATGTCCTACACGCCACTTTGACATGTCTCAAAGGATTCATGCAAAAAGACTCTCAGGGAGAGTGTCCTTTGAAGAAATTGAACTGAATCCTGTCATGACTATGTTCCTCTGAAAAGAGGTCATGTCTTATAAGTTGGAAGCAACTCACTGAAAAACACCTGTGACATGTGTGTTTGAGAGGAGAATTGTTCTGCGTGTTGCTGGGTACGGCCGAGGCAAGCGGTAGGGAATCGTTCAGCACAAGAGGCGTCTGAAATTCACGGCCAACAGGGAGCCCTGCACTGTGTGTGGTCTGGTTGCCCACCATTTAAGTCATTCTGCCTGGTTTTTCCTAACTGAAATGGTTGGTGACTGGACAATAGGTTCTAATCTCTGCATTTGCTGCTACTGGGATATGACTGGTGGTGAGCTAGCTTCCTTCCCTCTGAGTTTCTGGGTCACCCTGGATGACTTGGGGACACCACCAGTTCCAACCTATTCATGAAAGTAAATAAGGTGCTGGCTGCCCTCAGAGGGGCGTACCATCAGGGATTCCAAACTGGTGGGCAGGGGTCGTCCTAGCTCCAGAGGCCACAGCTGCTCCGCAGCTGTCTTCTCTGAGGTCCAGTTCTTCTGTGTAGGCCACTGGGACCCCCAAGAGCTGGCCTGATCACCAGGCCAGGAGGTGGCCTTCCCCTCTCCTTTCAGATGGCGGGTCTCCTGACTCCTTCACCCACAGAACAGGGTTGAGGCCAAGTCACATGGTACATGTGGAGGGACACATTTTCCAAGTGGAACTCAAGCTGAGCAGCCAGGCACCGTGGCACAGGCCCATCATCCCAGAATGTGGAAGGCTGAGACAGGAGGATCGCAGGTTCAAGGCCAGCCTCAGCAACTTAGCGAGGCTCTCAGAAACTTAGTGAGACCTGTTTAAAATAAAAACTAAAATTGGGCTGGGGATGTAGCTCAGAGGTAGAATGCCCCTGGGTTCTGTCCTTAACACAATACAAACAAACCAGTGAAGGAACAAACCCCCAAGCAGAGCAGGTGCAGAGAGAGAAGGGGATGCTGAGTCCAGGGCTTCCCTCTGTCCTAATCCTTCAGGCCTCCAGGAGAGGCAGAGGCCCAGGGTCAGGAGGGGTGGCTGTGCTTTCCTCATAAGATTGGGCCAAGAGAATCAGAGAAAGGTCACAGGCCCCAGGCAGAGGGGACGACAGGGTCTGGGCATGGGCTAGCTATGGGCACCAGGTCCTTGGCCAGAGCAGACTCCCACATAGCAGGATCTGCTCTTTGCAGAGCCCTCCCCTGTTGATTCTGTATTTTAAAAAAAGTTGAAGTCACATCCCAGCTGATGGAATCAAGCTCCACCAAGCTCCTTTGCCCTTTGCTCCAAGCACTAACAATTCCGGCTCTACCTTTGTGTGGAAGCCTGTCTCATCCACTGCCTCATACTCCAGGAGCGGGCGGAGAGCACATGGCGTCTTGGCCACCACCATCCTGATGCTGCGCTGCGGGGAGGCCTGGCCCAGGGAGATCCATGAAGGCTAGTGCCGCGGATTTACTGTCGGGGACAAGATGCTGGTGTCCAACCTGCCACTGGGCCTCCTCCGGCCGAGCCCTGCTCTCACCGCCGCCTCTCAATTCCTGCATATTCATTCCAAAAAGTGTCTTCCATACCAATGAGTCATATCACACACCTGTCTCAAGTGGGCATTTAGATTTGTTTTTCAGCCTCACAATGTTTAGAGTAAGCAAGGAAACCCAGAGGGCACTGAGATTGGGTAGCTGGTCCCGACAGCCCCATGCCCGCAGCCTGGCCCCGCAGGGCAGCCGAGGAGGCATGCTGATCAGACAGCAGAACACCCCAGAGAACGCCACCAACACAAGCCTGGCTCGAGTCACAGAGCTGACTTAGACTTCAAATCCCAATCTTTCCAAACAATGAATCCAATCGAAAATGGATGATCTCAGTAGTGCACTGCAGGGAAGAATGGCAACCCCACTGCTCGAGTGACAGAGATTTCCTAGTCAGCGGCACGGACACTCATCGCTAGCATGCTAGGTTCTGTGAGGTCCTTACAGAATGAAGCTGAGGACATTTGAGGGCAGGTGGAGGACCAGGCCGGGAAAGAAAGACACCAGTCTTGCCTGCCCCAGAGCCTGCAGACGGTTTATCAAAACCACACACGTGATGGCAACAATATGCGACACGTTCAGTTCTACACACCGTATGCACTCCATTTAAAAAGTGCAGGAGAAGCGGTTGGATTGGTTAATGATTAAATCAGATGGTTTCCAGCTAGTAATGATTTTGATGGACATTTAAACAGGTTTAAATCCTGCCTGGGAGTGGGCTTCATTTCACATTCTCTGAACAATGTATAAGTTGATTGATACTATTCTTTAAAGCGCAAAGAAAGCCCACTACTGGACACAGACTGTGTAGAGAAGCGAAACTCCTCCCTCTTTCCCACTTCTCGTTTTCAAATGAGGTTCTTATCACCCTCTCCCAGGAAAGGAAGCTCCACGTAGGGTTTGTGCTTTAGAAGTTATCCACTACTCCAGACAAGTCCTGGCCGCTTCCAAATGCCCGTTCTCTGGAAGCAATAAAGAGAAGTTTGAATGTAAAACTCAGAGGTGGGACCCAAGGAAGCAAGCTCTCACACAGAATTTCAAATGTGATTAGTGACAAAATGAACACATGAATAAGCACACCTATACATGTGCGCGCGCACACGCGCACACACACACACACACACACACACACACACACACACACACACCTGTGCCTCTGTCCACAAGGGACTCTATGTAGAAGTAACTTCACTTCCCACTAAAATCCAGAGGCTCACTCATCTGACAATATAAGTCTTGGAAAAGATAGAAACACCTTAAAATATTCAATATTCCAGATGTCTTGAAAGGGAAAATAATTAAAATATTTTGTCTATGTGTTGTAGGAATATTTCTTGGCTTCTAGAAAAGTAAGAAAAATTTACTAGGCAATATTAATTTCTGATATAAACCTAATACCCATTGTGAGTTAAAAGTATAATTAGATGAAACCGACTAATTAGATGAAACTAGTTTAATGTGCCTTGTACTTTTGCCTAAATAAACTACCAAAGGATAAAAATTATTTGAAAATATACTGAACTTAGAGTGTTTTTGTTCTAATACTAAAATATAATTGTAATGGTCGAGGGCTTAAGTCTTCAGCCATTCTATGATGTCACTGGAGATTTCCCACTCTAAAATTTTACATTCTAAAATTATACATGGAAACTAGACCCACATGAATGAGGTCTCCAAGACACAGCGCTGTAAGTAATGTGCTTGCACGTTAGAGATCCTCGGAGAAATTTAACCTCTTCCTGAGCCAGACGCCGCGTGGAGTTAACCCTTGAGCCTGCTTGAGCCTGGGGGGCTTCCTCCAGGACAGCACAGTGGCTGTCACATGGGCAGATTTGGACTTCACCCTGGACTACTGCTTACCAAGAAAAAGACATCAGGCACATCATTTACTCTCTGTAAAATGAAGAAAAAGGCACTTACCCTATAGGGTTCTTTAAAAAAATTAAAGCAGTGGTGCGTATAAAGTGTTTAAAATCGCTGGGCGAGGAGGCACAAACTGTAAGCCCAGTACTTGGGAGGCTGAGACAGGAGGATCGCAGGTCTGCAGCCAGCCTCAGCCACTTAATGAGGCTCTCTGCAACTTAGTGAGCCTCTGTTTCAAAATAAAGAGTGATAGCCAGGCGTAGTGGTGCACGTTTGTAATCCCCGCACTTGGGAGGCTGAGGCAGGAGGATCACACGGGTTCAAAGCCAGCCTCAGCTACTTAGTGAGGCTTTCGGCAACTTAGTGAGACCCTGTTTCCAAATAAAAAATATAAAAAAGGTCTGGGAGTATAGCCCGGGGGTAGAAAGCCTCTGGGTTCCACCCCCAGTACCACCAAAAACAAAAAACAAAAACAAAATAAA
The DNA here is from genome assembly GCF_963383645.1 of Muscardinus avellanarius. NCBI lineage: Eukaryota > Metazoa > Chordata > Mammalia > Rodentia > Gliridae > Muscardinus > Muscardinus avellanarius. The sequence continues at coordinate 599,667 of NC_137791.1, forward strand.
GAGTGATAAAAAAAAAAAAATAGGGCTGGAAGTATAGCTCAGAGGTAGAATGCCCCTGGGTTCCATCCCCAGTACCAGGATAAATAAGCATATAAATAAATAAAGTGGTTAACATAGACTCTGGTATACAGCATTTAGTACACCACAGTTACTATTCTATTAGATAGTAAATATATTTTAAATAAATTAAGCTTTCTTTCTTTTTTTAAAATTTTGAAACCAGGTCTCATTACTTGCTGAGACTGTCCTCAGACCTGTCATTCTCCTGTCTCAGCCTCCCAAGTACTGGGATTGCAGGCATGTGTCATCACACCTGGCAAGCTTTCTTAATATGAAAATGTATTCAGTGAGCTTAAGCAGAATAGCTGGCTGTCAGCCATTACTTCACTTTAAGCACCTAACTTAAAAGCACCAATTTTACAGAAACTCTTCATACAAAAAAAGTTGTCTCAATGTATGTTTTTCAAAGTAAAGCTGAAACAAAATGGACTCTCCACGCTGATAACTATACTTACATAGAACATAACTTTCTGAATCTTTTATCAAGGAGTGAAACATTTAGCTGAGAAAAATGAACGAGCGACTGTAACTTGTTTCCCATTACTGCTTAGAAATAAGCTTTTGTCCAGAAATAAGTTACAGATTTGGGACATTCCCCCTCCTCCGGAATATAGAAGATAAAACTAAGAACAAATGCAAACAAACAAACAAACAAAAACCACACAAAAAAATACCTATGATGAGAGCCATACACATAAAGAGAACCACTTTATGGTAACTGTCCTTCCAGCCGCAGCCCGTGTTTGGGTCTTGAAGAGCTGCGTTAGCTCTTCACTGGGAGGAAGCTGCACTGGCAGCTCTTAGCCAAGGGGAGCCTGGGGAACCTCAGAACCTCGGCAGCAGGTGGTGCTGCCCCAGGGGCTGAACACGTCCTGAGCGCGCGCGCGCGCGTGTGTGTGTGTGTGTGTGTGTGTGTGTGTGTGTGTGTGTGTGTTCAGAGACCTCAGACACAGAGGAAAGAGTTGCAGGCTCCGCACAGACCTGACACCGAGAGCTTCTGGGGAAAGGCCCTCCTTTCTCCTTCCTCATCCACCCTGTGAATTCACTCGCTGAGAGTTGAATTGCACAGCATACTCAAGTTTCTGCTTGAAAAGAATACTTGTATGAAAATCTGCTGAAATTACCTGTAGGAAAACACAAAAACCAGCTTACAGTGGATTTTTTCTTCCACGCTTGGATCCTTACTTTATATAGTTTTAGTTACGTGGGTCGCATAATTTGAGCTGGATCTACTCTTAGAAAAGAGAAACTACTCAATTTGAAGAGTGGAACGTTTGCTCTCCTTGTGAGAATCAAGACGTGTAAGTGCCGAGTTTAAAGCCCGTGTACGCCTCTTTCTGCCGTGATTCCTTAAGACGCTTCAGGTCTGCAGAATCATTATTCTGTTGCCCTGATTCCATGTGCCAGATAGAACAAGGGCTTCCTATCCAAAGGTTTTGCTTATATTTTAGGTGCTAATGATTCTAAGGGTTAAAAAGATGATTAAATACTAACATAATTTTTTGGGGGTGGTATTCAGGGTGGAACCCAGGGGCTTTCTACCTCCGGGATATACTCCCAGACCTATTTTATATTTTATTTGGAAACAGGGTCTCACTAAGTTGCTGAGAGCCTCACTCAGTAGCTGAGGCTGGCTTCGAACCTGTGTGATCCTCCTGTCTCAGCCTCCCAAGTGCAGGGATTACAAGCGTGCGCCACCACACCCGGCAAAATAAATCATTTTTTAAAAAGTAGGGAACAAGCATCCTTCCCCAACATTTCCCTAAGAGCCCTCATTGATGAAGTAAATCTGTGCTTAGCATCATCTCTGAGAAAGGGGGTTCTGGAGCCGAAGCCTGGCTCTGTCCCTTCCTGCAGCTCTTAACATAAATAGAAACCAACTGTGGAGGTCTCGAAGACTGGCTCGCACCCAAGCCGCAGTGGCAGCCCTGGAGGGGCATCCTGAGACATATCTGCGTCCACAGTCCTGTGTGCTACAGGATGTTCAGTGTCCTATGAAGTGCTGCAGTTGCCCTCAGATGCCAGCATCCTCTCCTGAGAAGCGCGGTCAGGCGAGCAGGGGATGAGCATCCCTAACCCTGTACCATCGGGAGACCGGGAGACCGCGAGCAGCTCCGCCAAACTCCACCACCTCTACTCTGATATCACCGGGACTCATCCCCTGGGTCTGGAAGGGGAGGAGCAGAGTGCACCCTCTACAGTTCTGAGTACCCCAACTTCTCTCCCGCTGTGAAAGCAGTGGAGGAGCTTGGGACCAAATACCAATAAAATGCAGAATTGCTCCATATGATTTTTAGTACATGCACATACACATACACTCACACACATACACATACACACACACACACACACACACACACACACACACACACACACTTTTTTTTAAGTACTGGGGATGGAACCCAGGGGCATTCTACCTCCAAGCTACACCCCAGCCCTATTTTTATTTATTTATTATTAATTATTATTATTATTATTATTATTATTATTACTACTACTACTACTACTATTACTATTATTACTATTACTATTATTTTGTGGTGCTGGGAATGGAACCCAGGGGCATTCTACCTCTGAGCTACACCCCCAGTCCTACTTTTTTAATTCTTTATTTTGAAACAGGGTCTCACTGAGTTGCAAAGGGCTTCACTCATTAGCTGAGGCTGTCCATGAAACACGATCCTCCTGTCTCAGCCTCCCCAATGCTGGGTGACAGATGTGCGCCCCCACGACTGGCACGTACACACTTTTACTTGGTGCGCTGTGATTACATATCGTACTGAGGCAGAGTAAGAGGAACACACATACACACAACTCTCGAAGCACTTCCCTCAGGGCCTCCGCAGTCCTGCCCTTCCTTGTACGTGTCTTTGAGATGGGAACTGGTAATCTCATGTACATATGTAGAATTGTTCCAATTGTTATGCATGTGGTTTTATATTAACAATTTGAGAAAGTTGGAAGGGACGTAGTATTTTGCAATTTTTCTTGCATCCACAACCATTCAATATTTAAAACACTGCTTCAAGGGAAACCTACATCCTACAGAGAACATCACAACTGAAATCTGTGTGGTGACCATGTAAGCCGACTGCTTCGCTTTTTAGATGTAGAGAACCGGCTAGATTGGCATTTCTCAACCGCAGGCCTCGAGAGCCCCAAACAAGCACGTGTTGGAGACCTGTGTACTCCTTGTGAGACTGTTTTAATCTTGTGTTCCCAAGCAGATCATAACTAAAACAGTCAAAGGTGAAGAAGGACGCCCTCGATGCCTGGGGTGACCATTTTAGAGACTGTGCTACAATGGCAGCGCACAGGTTGAGATGTGTTAGTGAGGAAATAACAGAGAAAGTTAATCTGCAAAGATGCCTCCACACCAAGTAACAGCTGAGAGCTGGCCTGCCGGGCCCCACAACTGTCCAGAGACGCGGCAGCGAATCGTCCAGGAGGCTGTGGCGCGGCCACCGGGCCCACCTGACTGGCTTTGCAGGCGTGAGGCTGCCAATTCGCCCTCAGCTCTGGCTCCATCAGTTTGTTCACAGTTAACTCCAAATTTACTTTGGTATTGTAGCTGCATACATGTTGTAGCTCTGACTAAATTATGCCTACTCTTACTCATTCTACTTAAGAATTCCATATTCAACTAACATTTAAAATAAAAGGAAGTCAACAGAGGTAAGGAAGGTATCTGAAACTTCGGGTCTAGCACACGACTCTCTTCTGGGAATCCCTCCTCCACCCTTGAAGGACGGATTCCACCAAGTGTCAGCAGCCCAACCCTCCAGGCTACAGAGACCCAGAGTGAGGATAAGACCCAAGTATGGCCAGAGCAAGAATGAGGCATCTCTCTAGGACCAGAAGCCGAACACTCACATAAACTGGTCCAAAGGAAGCCGTTCTAGCACATGAAGAAACCGGGTAAAAACAATAAAGCCCGCACAGTGCAGGGCTAAAGAGGACAGATAAAGGATGGATGAGGGAGAGCAGGCAGGCGGGGGGAGAGTACAGTAGATAGACAGGTAGACAGATGATGGATGGATGGATGGATGGATGGATGGATGGATGGATGGTTGGATGGATGGATGGATGGTTGGATGGATGGTTGGATGGTTGGATGGATGGATGGATGGATGGTTGGATGGATGGTTGGATGGATGGTTGGATGGATGGATGGGAGGGCAGGCAGGCAGGCAGGGGATAGTGCAGTAGATAGACAGGTAGACAGATGATGGATGGAGGGATGGAGGAATGGAGGGATGGAGGGATAGGAGGGCAGACAGAGAGGTGGATGGATAGATAGTAGATGATAGAGGTGGATATGGGTGATGGATGGATGATGAATGAAGGGAAGGGAAGACAAGAGTGTTGGACACATGGAGTCGATGGATGGATGATGGATAGACACAACCTTAACAAGATTATTTAATCAGATGAATTCATAACTAAACCAATCCCCGGGCACTTAAATTACACAAGCCAAGTTTGTTTGAATTCAAGCTGAGTTCCTGTCACTTGTGATCAAAAGCCCGATGACTCTACCCAAGCACAATAAGAATGTGATTCTTTAATAAGGCCACATTACCCAAGCTTGAGAAACTGATTATATAAGTCTAAAATTAAATACGCAACTCCAAAGTGTATCTCCAGCTCTCAAGTTTACGGGGCCTATGTGTTCGAATTGTTTCATCAGCTCAAAAGATTAGGATCTTTTCTTTTATCCTGAGCATAGGTATTCAGCAGAGAGTACAGATGACTATTCTTATTTTTGAAAATTATCACATGGGATATGACGTCAAACGGGGATCTTTTCTCTCCCAAGTTAAAGCAAAACAAAATTATTCAGGAAGCTAATAAGCAAAACTTTGTCTTACAGCTCAGAATCGAAGGCAATTCTATGCCATCTATATATCTCAGAATCACCCCTCTCAAAACACAGACATAGCAAAGGCAATTCTACACTATCTATCTCAGAATCATCCCCTCTCTAAAAAATAAACATAGCAAAGGCACATAAAACTAAAAAGCCTGTGTTCACTACAAACTAACAACCAGAGAAACATATCTTTTAAAGGCTTTAAAAGCATTTTCAAATAGTTAACAAAATAATTCCTAGGAGCTTAACACTCAGTTACCCGCCTTAAACATTTGGTTGGAAATAAATATAAATTCCTACTATTCAGAGAAAATATAGTAAATTAATTTCACTGAAGTCTTATGAAGTCAGTAGCCAGCCTGCATCTAAAATCCAGAGATCGGTCCTCTGCTACTAGTCAGCGCTGGTTTATTACTTGTCTTGCACACCCTTCCAGAAGCTTTTTATCCTGGGCACAAGTTTTCTTACCACACTCAGCTCTGAGAACAAAAAAAAAACCCCTGTAACTCGCATACCAGTTGTGGGCTTAATAAATTTTCAGGCTGGAAAGTGTCTGCAGCATAAACTAATAAACAGCACAGAGTTCTGTTCAGCCTTCCAGTGACAACAGAAATCGTTCCCAAGCATCGTATGACACATTGCATGCTTTCAAACCTAGAGGAACGGTCTTTCTTAGGAAGATGCACTCTGTCCACGGATAAGAGCAAAGGTTCCAACCTTCCACAATTTGAAAAAAACTTCAAACATTTAAAAAAAATTATATTAGAGGCCAGAGTCACTTCATCTACTTAGGTGACATAATTTAAACAGGAAATTATGTTGCCCAGTATAATCACATGCTAAAATGTTTCCTGATTTTTTTTTTTTATGGTACTGGGGATGGAACCCAGGGGCATTCTACCTCTGAGCTACACCCCCAGTCCTATTTTTAACTCTTTTTTTTGAAACAGGGTCTCACTGAGTTGCAAAGGGCCTCACTATGTAGCTGAGGCTGTTCGCAAACTGCAATCCTCCTTTCTCAGTCTCCCAAATGCTGGGATTACAAGCGTGCGTCACCACCCCCGGCTAAAATGTTTCTTGATTTTTTTTTTTTTTTTGTGGTACTTGGGTTCCTGGAAAACCTTCTACCTCTGGGCTACACTCCCAGACCCATTTTTATACTTTTTTATTTGGAAACAGGGTCTCTTAAGTCAGCGTGTGGCTGGCTCCGAACCTGTGCGATCCTCCTGTCTCCACCTCCCAAGTGCGGGGATTACAAGCGTGCACCACCACGCCCAGTGAATGTTTCTTGACTTTGAAGTGCTGCGGACATGAATGAACTCATGGAAACATCGGTAGTCTGCACAGATCTTCAGATAACAAACTGAAAAAAGGCTGTCCAATTTTACAGCAGGCCTGGTTAAGTGTGTGTCATCCTAAGCAGGTCAACTGATCTAAAGACATGATGTGATGAGTGCTCTTACATATACCACGCTTTTAGGATTCGCGATCATGCGACTCAGGCCCTAAAATGAGTGTACAGTTGGAACTTTGAAGACATCAGACAGAAGGCAACAGGAAACCTCACTTCAAGGGCTCCCATGGGTTCCTCTAGCAGGAAGAATTCGACCCACAGGCATGAGGAGGTCACTCCACAGCTGTGGAGAGCTGGCTGTGTGGACCCTACTTACACCAGGAAGGATGGCCCAGTACCCTGAACATTACTGTCATCAGATGGACCAGTAATGCCCAAGCCCTCTCCAACACCAGCAACGAAGCAGGCTCAACAAGTCACCCGTCCGAACACCATGAAAAACTTTATATTCCTATAGAATTAAAGAAACAATCATTTTTGACAACAAATAGCAATACTGATTTTATATTCTTTATCTGATTCCAATGTGAAAACCTTAGAAACTAAAAATGCTACTGCTTTAAGAGATGAGAAAAGAATGATAAAAAAAAAAGACTCTCCAACACAGCACCTGGAAACTCAACAACTAACCCCACACAGCTCTGCAGGCAAGCGCAAAGCCGCAGAGAGCACACAGGGCGTGAAACTTCTGTTACTGGACTTTGATCCAGGCTGTCATAAAAGTTCTCCTCACTTAGTATCTATTTCTATTAGATGCCAAATATTCTCCACTTTTTCCCTGGTACAAAACAAAGCCATAAAAAGTCAACCATGTCACCCCTAAACACTCCATGTGACCCGCAACCTCAGAGCTGGTTCGCAAGGAAGGAAAGGTAAAGCTATTCTAGCAGGGGTCAGGAGGAACCGCAGCTGGGCAGACTAGCGTGGGAGGCAGGGCTTGGAAGCACCTGCACAGCAAAGCCCCATCAGTCAGCCCATCGCCCCAGGGATGGCAGGCATGTGGGTGCACACTTCACTGGACTGTTGGGAACTGTTCACACGACACCAGCAGGCTGTGACTACTTAAACGCGCCTGGTCTCTGCCCTGAAGTACAGCTTTTAAGGAGGTGCTCCGCCGGGTATTTGAAGATAATTGCAGGAAACAATGGAGCAAAGCAGCGCCGGCTCCAAGGTCAAGAGAGAGCCGCGGTGTTGAGAACGGGACTTGCCAGAATCCTCGACGTTCAGGACAGACTGCGCTGAGTGTGGATCATGTCAAATGGACACGTCAGGCAAAGGATCCCATCAGCAAGGCCGGTGCAGACAGACAGACAGACAGACGACAGACAAGCTAGAGAGTCTAAGTTTAAAACACTTCTCCTGCATCTTCGGAAAGATTCTGGTGCATGAATTCCCTGAAACCCACACACAGTATTCCTTTTGCACTTACAAAGCATAGTAACAAAGTGATGTGAGCTGCTGGCTTAAACATAAAGAGCTTAGCTGTGAAGTTAAAATGGATGTAGCAAGTTCTCAGCAACACCCGGCTCGGTGGTCTGCAGCTTTATAAGCAAGCGGTACCCAACCTCTCTGCTAATGCCCCCCTGCAGGAGGCCCAGGGGAAGGGCACCGACCAGGGTCTGAAGCTGCAGGGGACCCTCCGCCTAGACCATACACGCCGGCTCAGCCCTTCCCAGCTCAGCTGTAGGCGGCTTTGCTCTTGAATTATTTTACACTTTCGTTTTCCAAGCTGTATTCAACATAAGTTGTATTCTACAAAACTTAAAACACACACACGCGCAGTGTTCAGCCTATGACCAACATCAACTATAATTTATAAACCATAACTAGAAGAAAGAAAGAAAGAAAGAAAGAAAGAAAGAAAGAAAGAAAGAAATCTCTTGAGGTCTCAGATGGTCTCAATTTCGCGGCGAGCCTTGTACAATAAAATGGGGGGGGGGTAACAACTCTTTAGAAATCGTGGCTACACTTTCAAAGCTTTGATAGTCTCTGAAAACTGAGTTCTTAACTATGATACGTCAAAAACTATCTCCAAACCGCCCCAAGTGTGGGTCTTAAACAGGAAGAAGAAAAACAAAGCCGGGGACCGTCCGCGCTAACTTAGACAAACTGACCTTATCCTTGCGCTGTTAATAACGGGCCGGGGAGAGCCCGGCCCTCCCCTCTGCGCGGCGGGGGCTCCCGCGCAGGTGCCCCCCAAGCCGCGGGCTCGCAGGGTCCCGACTAGACCTGGATGGGCTCGGGCCGCCCCGAACTCGCAGAGAAGCGCCACTCCGAGGGCTCTCCGCCCCGGACGCCGCGGGAAGGGCTGGCCGAGGGGCTCCGGGCTTGGCCCCGCGGGCCGGCGGGAGGGGGCTCGGGGGTCTCGGCCCCGCGGGCCGGCCCCCCACCGAAGCGCGCACGCCCCGGCGGCCGGGCGGGGACCCGCCGCGCCTACCTGGTCCTGTCTCCGCGGGGCAGCATCGCGGGCCCCCCCGCCGCCGCACCATGGCGGGCCCGGGGCCCGGCCCCCCGGGCGGGCGCGCTGCGGCCGGCACCCACGTCCGCTCGGCCGGCTCCCGCGGGCGCGGGCGGCCCGGGCGCGGCTCCGCCCCGAGGGTCCAGGGCCCCCAAGGATGCGCGGGCGCTGCCCTCCGGCCTGGGCGCCAGTGCGCGGGCGGGCGGCCTCCTGGCGGCGGCGAGCGGAGCCGCAGCCCTCCTTACCTGGTGGCCTTGCGGACGAAGTAGGAGGAGGCGAAGTCCGGGTGGTCGTCCAGCCACGCTTCCACGCCCTCGGGGCCCGGGCGGGCGCGGGCCATGGCGCCCAGCCGCGCCGCCGCCGCCCCGCGCCCTCGGCCCGCGGCCCGCGCCGCCCAGGTGTGGCGGGCGGGTCCGGCCCCCGAGAGGGGCGGCCGCTGGGGGGCGCCGTGCGCGAGGCCGCCGAGCTGCCCCAGGCCCGCAGACCCGGGCCCGGCGGGGTGGGCGTGCGACCCCGGCGGCCAGCCCGGCCACGCGCTGGCGATTCACGCTTTCACCACTGCATCAAAACTGGGAAGGACTTCTGGAAAAAAAATAGAAGGCAGACACGACAGGCAGGTCTGCATCTGGAGCTGGGAAGCAGGGGCACCTCTACAATTAGGTTAACTCAGAGCCCCGGCGCTGTCTGGCACACTCGAGAGAGACCCGTTAGCCCAATTTTAAATGAACTCATTTGTATTTAACTGGGATCAAGACACCCCCCACCACCACCGCCACGATCCAGTAAGAAGAGCTCAGCCTGCCTACCCTATTTTGTCCATCCCTACGGTGCTTACAAAACAACAATATCAGCAGAAGTTGGCTTCTTCTCTGCCCGGTCCCCACCCTAGTCGCTCTGTGGCAGCCCTGCAGTTTGGCCGTGGAGTTTCGCAATGACCTGGTTTCTGGGCAGAATTAGATCTGGAGTTGTACGTTGCACAACTGTGCGACCGACGCCGTCCGCTGAGGACCAGCGGTGAGCTGACACACTTTCGCAGGCTCCCTTCAGGGTGCGCGGAAGGCGTTACTCATCACCAGACACACATCATCACGTTGATAGAATGAGAACTTGAGAGAGGCCTTCCCTCCTCCATGCAGGGCTTCTTCCCGTGCACTGAGTACTTGTCCTTTTGTCACTTTGGTATCTCTGAAACTGTAGCATTGTACGCAGTCAACAGGACCAGCTTAAAACAAAGGTGATAAATTGTACCCACTTTTAAAATGAAAGGGATTTCCTAGTTTGTCACTTGTGAGAGTGGTTACAGTGCTCAGGAAAGAGAGGTCTCCGTGTTCCATCCTCCACCACCCCCAAGAAAATCGGTCTATTTCTCCTAACAGTAAATTGACTAAGTTAAAACAAGGACCTTGCCGGGCATAGTGGCGCACACTTGTAATCCCTGTTCTTGGGAGGCTGAGACAGGTGGATCGCACAGGTTCGAAGCCAGCCTCTGCTACTTAGGCTCTCAGCAACTTAGTGAGACCCTGTTTCCAAATAAATTATAAAATATGTCCAGGAGCATGGTCTGGAAGTAGAAAGCCTCTGGGTCCTCCCCCTCCCCAAGTACCAAAAATAAATAAATAAATAAAATAAGGCCCTTTGCAACTCAGTGAGACCCTGTTTCAAAATAAAGAATAAAAATAAAAAAATTGGGCTGGGGATGTAGCTTGGAGGTTAAATGCCCCCAGGCTCCATCTCCAGTACAGCAATAAATACATACATACATAATACATACATACATACATACATATATACATAAATACATAAATAAATAAATGAGTTACCCAACCAAGTTTGGAGCTTGAGGTGCTTACTTTGCTTGGTTGCCTTGGGAGCAGGTATGATAGTTTGGTGTCCACATCCCTCCCTCCCTCCCTCCCTCCCAAGTTTAAGCTGAAACTCCTGTCCCAGTTGCACTGTATTAAGAGGTAGGCCTTTAGATGGGGATCAGACCAAGAGGGATCTGCTTCCTGGGTGGACAGAGCCTTACAGTTGGGCTGGGGGACAGGTTGCCCCTCTGCTCTCCTACCCATGGGGACAGGCTTGGCTCCTGCAGAGGGCAGGAACACTCTCACCAGACAGTGAGCCCTGGGGACTCGGCTTCCAGAGCCATGGATAGAAACCTCCACTGTTTGTGGACAGCCAGTCTACAGCATTTTGTGTCAAAGCACAATGATGTCTATTTTCCCTGCTAACCAGAAAGCACTGCATGATCAGAAGCCATGAAGGTTTCTGAAACATTGTTGTAAGAAAAACTCTCCATGTGTTCTCCACCAGTGAGTCCTGGTTTTGAGTGGTGTGGGTGGTGGTCTCGGGTTGCTCTGATGGCTCATAACCTGAGAAACACATTAGAAGGGTGGGGACAGGAGTGTGTAACTGTTCTAAGCTGGGATGCTCAGGAAGGTTTTGGCAGTATCTCCTGGAACTCTGAATGATGAACTTGAAGGTAAGCACTTTTTGTTTGCGTGCTTGTTTGGTACTAAGATGAACCTTGGGCATTCAGACTCTGAAGTACACCCCTGCTCTATTTTCTTTTTCATTTTGACACAGGGTCTTGCTAAGTTGCCAAGGATGCCCTTGAACCTGCAATCCTCATGTCAGCCTCCCAACCACTGGGATTACAGGCATGGACCACCACGCCCGCCTCGCATGTTCTGAGCGGGCTTTATTTTGGCCTCTTTTTTTCTAGCTCCATTCTTCTTCCTGGTTTGCTCAGTCATTTTATATTTTAACTTGTTGGGATGCCTTGCTCTAAGCAATTCAGACCTTGTTTTGGAATGAGTTGAACAATAAATAAAATAATAAACATTCTCAGGAAATAACTTTAGAAGTGACATTAATGCTATTTCTAAGAAACAATGTGCAGTGAGTTCACATAGAGACTCAATACATTGTATCCCTGTTGTGCCAGGGATACAAAACTCTTAGCATTCATGTTAGTCAGCTTTCCACTGCTATAACAAGTATCTAGACAATCAGTTTAAAAAGAGGAAAGGTTTATTTTGGCCCTCCATTTTGGAGCTTTCAGTCCATGGCTCACCTGTTTAGTGCCTGTGGCAACACAGTACATTTTGGAGGGGGTACCAAGCTAACAAGGCCTGTTTACCTCATGGCTGAGTGTAAGAGACCAGTATCCCACAGTCCCCTTCGAGGGCATGCCCCAGTGACCTGAAGGCCTCTTGCCAGACACCCCCATTAAAAGGCCTACCACCCTTCAACAGCACCACGCTGAGGACCAAGGCTTCAACTCATGGCCTTGGGGACACTCTGGAACCATACAGCATGTGGTGTGTAAGGTCTGGCATTGTTGGGCTTTTACCTACCTCTGTTGTTAAAAGTTTTGGTCACACACACACACACACACACACACACACACACGCAAATAAAATGATGAGCGATTAAATTCTTCTTCACAAAGGGAGAACACAAAGTTCAAGAGGCATGACATCATCCTGCCTTGGTTCCCCCACCACACCTTGACTTCTGTTCCTCTGCTGCAAACCTAGGACCCATCAAGTGGAACAACGACTATATGCCAAGCAACCGAGGATGTAAGGAAATAGTTCAATCAAACATTTAAGGGAAAAGTGATAAAGAATGAATATCATGCCAACATTTTCATTAAGCCAGAAAAAACCTGATACCAAAATATGACATCTATTTTCTGGGCGTGGTGGTTCACGCTTGTAATCCCAGGATTCAGGAGGCTGAGACCAGAGGATAGTGGTTTGCAGACAGCCTCAGCTACTTAGTGAGGCCCTTTGCAACTCAGTGGGACCCTGTTTCAAAATAAAGAATAAAAAAAAATAGGGCAGGGGATGTAGCTCGGAGATCACCATCCAAAACAGTGACCATTGTAACTTGTGAGGGGCTGAGGAGAACAGTAGTAACTGATGTTTTAATAATATTGAGCCACACAATCCATGAACATGGTATAACTATTCATTTATCCAGATCTTTTCCATTTTCCCCAGCAATCCCTTGCAGTTTTCAGAGTAAATATCCCACGTTATGATATTTGCATTGCTATGCATGTTCTACCCATTACATTGAGAAATGCTAGAAGAAGTGACAGCCCAGTGGCCATGAGCCCACTTGGCACCCAGACTGGGTTTCTAAACACCATTCTCCACTACAAAAGCCCGTATATTTAGAGAGAAGCTTCCAGGTCTGGGAAAGAAAAAGTATGAGATGTGCCTGGAAAAAATATTATTTTGCCTGTAAATATGAAAGCCTTAAGGAAGAATGAGAACTATTAGAAAGACAGAGGTTATCTTTCAAAGGGCACTTTTTTTTTTGGCAGTACTGGGGATTGAACTCAGGGGTATTCTACCTCTGAGCTACACCTCCCAGCACTATTTTTTATTCTTTATTTTGAAACAGTGTATCCCTAAGTTGTAGAGTGCCTCACTAAGTAGTGGAGGTTGGCAGTGAACCTGGGATCCCTCCTGCCTCAGCCTCCCAAATGCTGGGATTACAAGTGTGCACCACACCCAGCTCAAAGGGTACTCTTGATGGACAAAGGTGGAATGATTTGAATATCAAAATGTATAATGAGCCCGGCAGCGTGGTGGCGCACGCTTGTAATTCCTGCGCTTGGGAGGCAGAGACAGGAGGATCACGCAGGTTTGAAGCCAGCCGCGCTGGCTTAAGAGACCCTGTTTCCAAATATAAAGAAGTATAAAATAGGTCTGGGAGTGTAGCCTGGAGGTACAAGGGCTTCTAGAAACCCCAGTACCACCAAAAAAAAAAAAAAAAAGTATAATGATAACAAATTATAATCTACTGACTAAATTAGGAAGATATGACTCTAGATTGATAAAAATAAACAAAAATAATAAAATTCTGCTTTTTAATGGCAGAATGTCAACTAATAAATATAAAAGTTACCATCCAGTTTAGGAAGCACTTATAGCTGCTGAAATGAATAGGTGAGAATTTGAGGATGAACTGAATGTTTACATTGTCCTGGGCCGTGCCATCATAAGGTGCTCGTTAGTTAAACCATGGCAAAATAACTGCTTTACAGTGAGGGGTTTTGTAGATACCACCCTAGCCGCATGGTAGATTTAATATCACGTATATTGGGACAAGCCAAAAGCCCATATCTTATTTTATTTTATTTTATTTTGGTGGTACTGGGATTCCTGGAAACCCTTCTACCTCCGGGTTACACTCCCAGACCTATTTTATACTTTTTTTAAAATTTGGAAACAGGGACTCTTAAGCCAGCGTGGCTGGCTTCGAACCTGTGCGATCCCCTTGTCTCTGCCTCCCAAGCGCAGGAATTACAAGCGTGCACCATCACGCCCGGCTTCATTCTTTATTTTGAAACAGGGCCTCACTAAATAGCTGAGGCTGTCTGCAGACCACGATCCTCCTCCCATCTCAGCCTCCCATGCGCCACCATGCCCGGCTCTCTGGGCTGTTTGCTGGAGGCTGCTCACAAGTCCCTGCCACCCGGAGCTCCTCGGTGTGGCCACTGGCTCCCTCAAAGCCAGCAAGGGCAGGCCTCATCATCTGACAAGCATATTCACAGCATCCCATCTCCTTCGCTGTATTGTGTCTTTGGGGAGCAAATCAAGGCCTGCCCGGGTGAGGAGAGGGACCACACAGCCACCGTCAGAGTCCCAGGAACACCACAGCACAATGCTGGTGCACGGAGCCCAGCAAACGTGCTGGGCGCGTGTTTATTGAGTCAGTTTAAGAAGAAACGTGGGAGTTGCCTTGGAGAGCTGTATAGTTTTTCTGTGTGCTGTTTGTGAATATGTCAACAGTCCATCTCTGAGGAAGACTGGCCTCTTTCTGTGGTCTTGAAAGACCGCCTTTCCCGTCGTACAGCCCAGAGCCCACGTGAAGGAGCTCATTCCTGTTGATGGTGCAGGGGCACCTGCTTCACTCTCTTACCCTGTGGGCTTAAGATCGGCCTACTAGTTTAGACATTTTTTTCTTAAATTTTATTGATGTATTGTAGTCATCCATCTCAACGGGGTACAAGATGGTGGAGACACACATGCACACGTCACTCAATCAGCCCTTCCCCAATTCCCACCCTATCCCCTCCCCCTCCCTCCTGCTCATGTTTGGCTTAGTGATTGACTGATATGTTTGCGGATGTACATCCTGTGCACTGGGGAGTTTCCCTCCTCCCCTCCCATCCCCTCAGTGAGGCCTCCTTCTTTGCTCACCTATGGTTTCTTCTCCTTCGTTTAGACTTTAAATCAGACCCTGACTCAGTGTTATGTACAAAGCCACGTTGTGGAAACAACTCTGTGTTGTGGCCCAGTGATTCGAGAAAGCACACAGCTCCCGTCCCCACGTCCAATATCGGGTTTCTACCCCAGCCTCTGGCAGCAGCCGAGAACGCAGGTGGACACAGAAAAGCTGATGCGTGGGAGAAGCCCATGCACAGGACCAGGAGCAGCTGCTCGCCGTGTCAACAGAGGTCACACATGGAGGAGACAAGCTTCCATCAGAGCAGGCGGGACCTGGACAGATACTGGGCACACCTTCCTGACAGATGGGTGCAATCCGGATGGACTCACGAGGAAAGACAACTGGAATTTTCCCCAGGAGAGTCTCGTGAACGGGGTGGACAGCCATCTGCTGAGAGCGCTTTGCAGTCCTGTCTCGGGGACGGCTCGACCTTCAGACCTCTCAGGCGCCTTGCTGGCCTTTACACGCAGCCCACGTTAGATGAGGAATTATGTCGTTTTTATCGATAAACAATGTTAGTCACTCACAGAAACACAAAACGACATGAAAGGCTCCCAGTGAGGACATGTGCGTCCCTCCCTTCTTCTTTTCTGTTAAAGAAGAGATTCCATTCTCTAGAGAAAATACCCTACACTAGTCAGGAGGACTAAGAATACAATGATCGGTTTAGAGAGAAATAGTAGGCAAGTGAATAGCTTTCCAGTTAACTTGTCAAGGTGGGGCACAGGTAACTAAATTAAACAGCTTAAAGTAGGACAGTTAAAATTGACTAAAAATGGAAGGAACAGAGATGTGTGTTCTTAAAAGAAAAAGAAAAAGAGGTTTACTGATCTTGAATGTCTAGATAATTGTTTTTCCTTTATAAACTGTAGATAAACATTTTTATTTGATGTTCAAAGACTTGTCTGAAAACCCCAAGTAGACATGCTTCAGTCATAGTTATAAAACCTGCTCCTTCCCAAATGTGTAAAAACAGTGTGATTGAATTATCATGCCAGAGAAAGAGAAAGAACCTCAAGTATACAGGTGATTTTTATCTTTTAGAAATAGTCACTGGATAAACTTCTTTGAATCAATTCCTTTTTAAAAAATAAAGTAGCATTTTGTGGTTTACTAAAATCAATTAAAAGTTAAGAAAGATGTCAAAATCAAGTTCACGCCAAGGGGTAGAATAATTTTGACTTGATGCTGGTGTTTGAGATGGGCCAGGGGCGCGGGATCTGGGCTGCGCCAGGCCTCCTCTGTAGATCCAGGATCAGGGACCCCGCTTCCCATCCCCTCCTGCAGGAGATTAACAGGATGCTGACGGAAACAACTTGCAGCTGTTCCAGTCTGGAAGGTCCAGGGTAACATTTCATCTGTGCTTACAGAAATGCCGTCTGTAAATCATAGCACTTCCAAGAGGGGTAATCAATAAGTCAGGGGAAGAAGAAACAGCTCCCAGGACAGGCCATTCTTTCCTCCCACGCCCTCATGATTCCCTGGCTGCTGGGCCACCGGGGTGCGGGGGGCCCCACGGCCTGGCAGCAAGGTCTACGCGACACTTTCATGCTGTGGCTAAAAGTTCCCATGAATACAAAAACATCCCAGTAATATCTGAAGTGGGACGTCACCATGCTTTTATTTTTATTTTATTTTATTTTTTTGCAGTACTGGGGATGGAACCCAGAGGCATTCTACCTCCAAGCCGCACCCCCGACCCGATTTATTTATTTATTTTTATTTTGAAACAGGGTCTCATTGAGTTGCAAAGGATTCAATACTAAAACTCACTCCGCCTATGCTCTGGTGGGAAATGAAAGCAAGTTATTTTCACAAAATCAGAAATGGCTCCAGAGAAATGGGAACAATTTCCATTCTCCACCCTGGGAGTTTACATGTCCTTCTGTTTTCTGGCTCCTGGCTGTGTGACTGTGGGTCACTCACTCAGGGTATCAAGGCCGCCCCTGCTCATGGTAGTAGGATGCAGCCCCTGCCTGGGATCCTCATGGCAACTGAGCCAAAAGGAAGTGCACACAGTAGACGCCGATCCTTGGAGAGTAACTGGGCGTAAGGACTCCGCCCCTCCTTCCTATCAAACGCCTTTTCCACGTGATTCCCAAACCCCTCCAAATCCAACCTTTAAAGTCAGCTCTCGACTTTGGGGCCCCTAGTTAATGCTGTAATTCTCTCTTCCGGAGCTCTGTCCTGGGGTCCTGAGGGCCGGCCTCACCTCTGACTTTCAAACCCATCCCACTTCCTCCATCCTGCATCTAGCAGTTGTCTTCAACCCGAAGGCCAGTGTCTTCTCCGTATGGCAGGACGTGGCCTTTCTGAGAGTCTGCTTCTGTCAATTCCCCTCTAAAACTCCGTAGCGACTTGGAGTTGTCCACAGGATGTGGACGTGCCTCTCGATAGAGCCGCAGGCTGTTTGCGGCTGGCTCCTCGCCGGTCCACTGCAAAAGTGTCAGAGCAGGCTTCTTGAAACGCAGCATGGTCTCTTTCCCAGGTCCCTGCACAAGGCGGAGACGCCTGGCTGTAAGTGGCCATGTGAGTAATCTGACTGTCCTGGCCTGCCTGTCGGGGAACATCAGGAGCTAGAGACAGAGGTGGTTGCTCGGCCACTGCTCTGTACTGCAGGCCCCTGGGCAGACATGCGAAGGAGTCAGGTATTGGAGGAGTCTCAGATTCGTCAAATACACCATGAAGAGAACCGAGGAATCCAGCCAGGGCAGACGGAGGCCCACATATACGGCCTGTCAGGCTGGCCCAGCCATCCGGAGTTCTTCAGATGAGCCCATGGAGCTCCGGCTATGAAAGGGACCATCCTTTCCCACAGTGCCCTCCCTGCCAGCATTTCTGGCCCACATAGTCCTGAGCCTGGTGATAAGTGTTGGTTTACATTGGTAAGTTTGGGGTAGTTTTTGCACTTCAGTAAATAACCACACACTTGGCTGGAAACCTCTAGGCTGGGCCATCCCCGGATGGCTGGGTTTTTTTGCCAAAACATCTCAGAGACACCCTCTCTGAAGCCATCTCCTCTCCTCAGCTGTGTGTGTGTGTGGCTCCTGCCACTACTAGGGAAATGTTCTTGGTTAGTGGCTCTGACTCTTGTCCCTCAGAGGTTCCCAAGCTGGAAACGTGGTGCCCAGTTTGTGGCGTTGAGGCGGGGAACTTTTAAGGGGTGGGACCTCGTGAGTGAGAAGACAGAGGTCATGGCTGCTCCACCCTGGCAAGTAGACTGATGCGGTCTTAAGGAGTTGGGTCAGTTCTCACAGGACCAATTAGTTCCCATGCTGTGAGTCCTAGCTCCTGATATGATAGTGCAGGGACTGTAGTGCCAACCCAGAAGTCTCTATCCAGGTGCATGGCAAACCGCACACCCTCTAAATGACATCAGTTAAAAAATTTTCCAGCTGGGCGTGGTGGCACATGCTTGTAATCCCCATGCTTGGGAGGCGGAGACAGGAAGATTGTACAGGTTCAAAGCCAGGCTGGCTTAAGAGACCCTGTTTCCAAATTTAAAAGTATAAAAATAGGTCTCAGAGTGTATACCGGAAGTAGAAGGGTTTCCAGGAACCCCAGTACCACCAAAAAAAAAAAAAAAAAAATCCAATTCAAACATGCTTGTTCATCTGAAGTCATCAAGTTCCATTTTCCTAACTGTGTGCATTGTGTGTTTCATGAAATAAAATGTTTTCTGGGATGGCAAGACAGCCAAGCAATCATTCTTATGGCAAAAGAAGATGAAGAGGGAAGATGGGTGTCTAATTTGTGTACGAATTTCCATATGGCCTTTGCCATGAAATAATTACAATTTTCAAAATGCTTAACAGACTTTTAAAATCCAACAAATTAAGGAAAACTTTTAAGCTAAGCATGAAAGTTTTGAAGCACATTTGAAGAGTACTAGAATCAGAGCCACTAAAATGTGTTTTGAGTTGTGAATGGTACTTTTTACCTTAAAAAGAACATTTGACTCTTGAGTAGATGATAGCTGTACACATAATATTAGAAGAGAGTATTCAGAATTTCAATGAGCTATCAAAGTTTTAAACAATTAGAGAACTATCTATACTAGGCTTTAAGTGGTACAGAAAAAAACCTGCAGTGTCTTTGAGTCTGAGAGTAAAGAAAGATTTCCTTCCTTCCTTCCTTCCTTCCTTTTTTGCAGTACTGGGGATGGAACCCAGGGTCATTCTACTTCCAAGCTATACCCCCAGCCCTCTTTTTTATTCTTTATTTTGAAACAGGATCTCACTGAGTTGCAAAGGGCCTAAGTAGCTGAGGCTGGCTGCAAACCCGGACCTTCCTGTCTTAGCCTCCCAAATGCTGGATTACAAGTGTGCACCACCACACCTGGCTGAAAGATCATTGATGGCACATTTTTTTCGAGTATATGTAAGCTCTAGAAGGTTGGATTTTGCAATCCCAGAAAGATTTCTTTTTAATATTTTTGCATTTACTAGAAAAGTATATATTTTGTTGTTGGTGGTGGTGGTACTGGGGGTGGAACCCAGGGGCTTTCTACCTCCGGGCTACACTCCCAGACCTATTTTATACTTTATTTGGAAACAGGGTCTCACGGAGTTGCTGAGAGCCTCACTAAGTAGCTGAGGCTGGCTTTGAACCTATGTGATCCTCTTGTCTCAGCCTCCCAAGTGCAGGGATTACAAGCGTGCGCCACCATGCTCGGCTTATATATTTTGAAAACAAGATGTCTCCTAAAACCAGTTCAAAGTCTGTCACCTTTCCTGTTTGTTCCATTTTCCAGGGTCTAGTAAAGTTGGAATCTATTCTGATATCTCTATCTCTGATGTGATTTTTTTTTTTTACAGAAGCTAAAGAATGTAGAGTTTATAAAGTTATTTATACTGCTTTAGGATCCAACAGGCATTGTTCTGGGGGTAGGAGGCGGCCAGGGACAGAATAATTCAAGATTCATGGGCTACCTCCCATTTCTCCAGGGTTTATCCACCCATTTTTGTGTCCAATATCAAAGAATTTTGAGTGCCTCCTAAGTAAAAGAAACTGTGAATATTTCAAAATGATCTGTGGAAAGATATGATTGCTGGGAATACGGATATTAGAGCAATTATTTTCCATTCATTTTGCAAGGAATTGTATCCCTTGAGCGTGTTTGATTTGGATTTGTATTCCTAAAGTAAATATTGCTATGTTGGCTTCCTGTTTAATGTCAGGCTCTTCAACTGACCGTAGAAACTTTCCAGTTGTATTAAAAGTTCCTTCACGTGGATTCCAATGCAAATACTTTAATATTATTTGGTATGCAAAGCCCCACTGCTTCCTATAACCAAATGTTTACGGTATGTTGTCCTCACGTTTGTGAAGAGATTGGAATGACTTTCTAAAAATAGAGGCATTATTTCTAGGTAATGATACGCTGTCCCACTTAGGTCAGCATTTAACAGTTGTCATATTAATTCTTAGATAGAAATAAAATTAGCTGTTCTGGTTTCCAGCTTGGTGGAAAGTTATTACTCTCCCTCTCTCTTATCTGCAAAGCTAAGTTCCGCCAAATCCATCACCCGTCCCACAGCTGGCCCCACAGGCTCTGTGCTTCCTGCTGCTGTGGGTGATCAGCACGGCTGTGCCTTGGTCCTCTGAGCACCGAGCACCGCACAGGCTGCGGGGTCTCCGTCCCGCGTGTGCCAGTCCTCCCGGGGCTGCGCCTCTGCCCTGGCTCTGCCTGGCTCCACTCTCTCCACAGCCAAGCTGCCTGCTGCTGTCTGTTGCTGGGACCACAGCCACTTTTGCCCTCACAAGGCTTTCTCCTGAGCTCATGCTAGTTACTCGTCTTCACTCTGCTCCATAGAAAAGTGCTCAGTCAGGCCACTTCTGCTTGGCCCCATCCAGCAGGGACCCCATCCTTCCTTGCCCCCACGCAGCAGCCTCTGCCCCACCCACCACCTCTACCATTTTCTTTCTTCCCTGGTTTTCAAGATGTGGCCTGCATCTGCTCTCATCTGGGTGGGGGCTGCACCTCTCTCCCACAGCCAGGCCTCCGGTGGCCTCCGCTCACGTCGGAGTTCTCCGTCTGCTCTTCCTGGGCCAGCTCACCTTTCCTGCTCTGCGTGTGCGCTGATGATCCCTGCAGTTCACACCTCCAGCCCAGACTTCCCTCCGCCTGGGACAGACACTTCGAAAGCAGCATTACCACTGAAATGCCCTTTGGCTAGAAATGCCAACAGCACACGGGGTTCCTGAGTCATTCTTAGTCCGGCCTCATGATGCCTGTCTAAGTGTCCTGGTCACCGGCTGCCTCACTCCTCTTCCAAGGGCTTCTGCACCCGCTTGTCTGAGCCTTCCCAGCCTCCAGTCTCAGACTCCTTCTATCCCCCTCCGCATGTCTGCCAGATGGTCTACCTGGGCCAGAATCTGAATATTTCACTTCCTCTGATACCGTCTTTGATGGCTTTCCACCTCTTGTGAAACGGAGCTTGTGTTTTCTTTCACCTTAAGAACAAAACCTTTTCAGCCTCGTTCTGCAAAGCCTCGTGGTCTGCGCGGTCTGTGAAGCTGACCCCTTGGATCTCCTGATCTTTGACTCTCTTCCCACGGCTCCAAATACGTGGCCTTCACCCTGCCTGTCTGGTGAACAGGCATCCCTCCCTCAAGGCTCAGGAGAAGCCGTCCTCTCTTTGAGGCTCCAAAGCCCAGGGCGCCATGCAGAAATGGGCCTCCTCTCCTGAGCACCTGCGTAGACCTCTTCATTTCTCTGTTTTATAAATATGGTGCCACATTCATCTGTATGCGTTGTATGCATGTCTGCCCCAACCGGATGGGAACCCGTGCATCATTAATCTTATAGTCTATGATTTTATTTCATCTCTTCTAAAAGTAGGGCAACTATTGTGCACCCTCCTTTTAATGAATAGTTTATAGCTGCTGAAGTTTTGCTTTTGAGACAAAACTCTTCCTAGAACAGAGCCCTTTTTCCCTAATGCTAGGGTCTCCCTTCTCATTTACTCAAGGTTTTCTGTTGTTGTTGTTTTGGTTCTTTTTATTTTTTTTTGCGATACTGGGGATGGAACCCAGGGGCATTATACCTCCAAACTATACCCCCAGTCCTATTTTTTAGTCTGTTTGTTTGTTTGTTTGTTTGTTTATTTATTTATTTGAAACTGGGTCTCACTGAGTTGCGGAGGGCCTCGCCAAGTAGCTGAGGCTGTCTGCAAACCATGATCCTCCGGTCTCTGCCTCCCGAATGCTGGGATCACAAGCATGCGCCCCCACGCCCGGCACTACTCAAGTTTCTTAAATTGAAATGTAATCCATAAGACATAGAACCCACTCTTCTAAGGTATCCAAAAGCAGTGTTTCGTACACTGCCCACAGGTCCAGAGTGTTATCGTCGACCCTTTCTGAGACAACTCGTCTACCTTCTGTCCTTTAGAATTGGCTATTCCAGACATTTAGTATAAATGGAATTATACAATATGTGGTCCTTTGAGGCTCACCTAACTTAGTTGCTTGAACACTTAACAAGCACACTATATCCTCCTCTGCTGCTCAGCAGGGTGTCGGGACTTTGCAGTAGGTTTTACAAGTTGGATGAATCTACTTGGACATGTGGCTGGGCCGGGGGTGACATATGTTTTTGCAGCTGTTTGTGCCTTTATGCCTGTATTCCCAAGGCAGTCTTGCAGATGAGGTGACTGGGATTGTGACCAGCACTTGAGCCTCTAGATGAGGAGAGGATTAATTCAGTTTACACACAAAAATGCCAAGAATGATTGGCCCAGATGGATTCTTCATGCAGAGAAGAGCCGGCCAGATGCCGGGAGCTGTTTTCTGCAGTCTTAGGGCTTTGGGGAGACTCTGCTGATGTATCCACGTACATTCTGATAGAGTCTTTGCCTATTCCTCCCATGTTTCTTTCTCTCTCTCTCTCTTTTTTTTTTTTTTGTGGTACTGGGGGTGGAACCCAGGGGCTTTTCTACTTCTGGGCTATACTTCCAGACCTATTTTATACTTTATTTGGAAACAGGGTCTCACTAAATTGCTGAGAGCCTCACTCAGTAGCTGAGGCTGGCTTCAAACCTGTGCAATGCTCCTGTCTTGGCCTCCCAAGCACTGGGATTACATGTGTATGGCACCACGCCTGGCCCTCCTTCCATGTTTCTGTAAATATTCTTCCAAAGATCTTGTGTGTGCACATTGAGTATTTCTCCATTTCCTCAGAAGCCTTTACCTTAGTCATCAACAGAAGGCCTCTTTCTTTCATTCATTTCCCATGCCTGTGGATTTCATTATTAGCAGCACTAATAATGGGTTGTCCCCTCAGGACCTCTTTTGGCCTTTTCTACAAACAGCGTGTGGTCCTGTTTCCAAATGTTCTCCGGTCTCAAATGTTGCCTTTCTCACATGATCGACAGAATGTCACACTTCTAGAAAAGGCTTCCTTTCCGTACCAGTTGCCCTGAAATGATGATTTCTCTTTGAAGGAAGAGCCACCAATGAATGACTTCAGAGAGTTCCACTGGCCCTGTGCAATATCATATGCCATTAGATTACTCTCAACAACTCTAAAAGTCGGGGATCTAAAGTTGCTCTCTCTCGTTGACTTTACTGTCCCTTAGTTGGCTTTTTGGTCCTTTCACCATTATCCTGACAATGCGAATGCTCTAATCCAGCCATCCTCTGCAGCCTCACCCCAGACATCCTGGCTTCCTCATGATGCCGTGGAGTGTGCATGGCTGGACTTCAGCCTGGTGCACAGTCACTCTTAAAGACACAGCTAAATGCTCAAAGGCTTCAATCAGCCCATCGCTAATTTTCTAACTATATGCAAAAAAGAAAAAGGAGAGTGAAGCGGATTGTGTATGTGGAAGAACAATTCATACATATGACGGATGCTTGGGGGGGTTAGCTGAAATAAACTCACCATGATGGACCCCCGAGCCTCCTTCTTACCCACCAACCCTGGCTAATGCACGTAGACTGTAAAGCACTTTTTTGTGTGTTTTGCACGTTTCTGTACTATGATGGCTTTTCCTAAGAAGGAGGATGACAGTCTTAGTTGATTCCACAGACTGACATTCACAGGCAACTAACTCCTGCAGTTCAGGTTGTCTTCCTCGCCAGTAACATGTCTTGATTTTATCCTTTGGATGTGTGTGTGTGTGTGTGTGTGTGTGTGTGTGTGTGTGTGGTGTATGTGTGTGGTACTGGGGATTGAACTACCTTTGGGCTATACCCCCAGCCCAATATTATTTCTTATTTGGAAACAAGGTCTTGCTAGGTTGATGAGAGTCTCACCATCTGCTGAGGCTGTTCTTGAACCTGCGATCCTCCTGTCTCAGCCTCCCAAGTACAGGGATTATAGGCGTGTACCACCACGCCTGGCTTGTCCTTTGCATTTTTAACAAATTTACATTTACTGTGATTCTGGTGCTCTTACTGGACCATATAAAATAGTCTCTCCTCCAGCCGGGCGTGGTGGCGCACGCTTGTAATCCCCGCGCTTGGGAGGCGGAGACGGGAGGATCGCGCTGGTTCAGAGCCAGCCTCGCTGGCTTAAGAGACCCTGTTTTCAAATAAAAAAAATATAAAATAGGTCTGGGAGTGTAGCCTGGTGGTAGAAGGGCTTCCAGGAACCCCAGTACCACCAAAAATAAATAAATAAATAATGGTCTCTCCTCCTTGCTCGTATAGGGATATGATTGTTATCCACTTGGATAACAATCCAGTTAAGACTGGAGGAATCTGAAGGAAGATTGGTTTCTCCCAACCACACGAAGAGGAGAGTGGACAAAGCCACGGGTCTAATATCTTCTTGCTGTTGGTGCGTCACCGTCCTACGCACTAGCAGCATTCAATGCTGCGTATTTGTACAAGCGCTTAACCTGATTCGGCAGTCCACGTGTTCTAGAAACTGGACTCAACAGAAGCACGGCACACTTGCCATGCAGTGGACGCCCGGAGGAGAGCCACCACGCTGCCATCAGCTGCGCACCTGAGCGTCTGGGCCCAAAGTGTGCGGCCCTGGAAGGTCGGCCCAGGTCCCTACCTCCCTGTCTATGGCACTTGTTTGATTTGCAGGTGCAATCAGCCACACACTCACAGCCGGTGAGTGAGCAGATGCAGTATGGCATGGTTTCCTGGGTCCAGATGCTCTCCCGTCTCAAATTTTGCCTTCTTACGTGATCGACCCAATGTTGCACTTCTACAAAAGGTTTTTTTTCAGTGCCAGTTTCCCTGAAATAACGATTTCCACTTGAAGAAAGAGCCCCCAATTAATGATTTCAGAGAGTTCCACTGGCCCTGCACAATATCATATGCCATTAGATTGCTTTCAACAACTTTAAAAATCAGGGATCTAAAGTTTCTCTCTCTTGTTGACTTTACTGTCCCTTAGCTCGCTTTTTGGTCCTTTCATTGTTATTTTAATAAAAATTCTTCTTATTAGAATGATCTCAGAATCTTAATTTTAGAATCAGTACTTTCTAGGTATCAACACCATATATTTCAAACTGAATAGCTAGCTGTGATCTTGGCCGAATTTGGAGCCATGTAAAAACTCAGTATCCCCTTAGATCAAATTGGTAAAACAGCAAAAGCTCCTTACCCGAGTAAGTTTGATAGTGGAAGAAAAATTAACCTAAAACAAATTCACTTAGGTAGCTTAAAATTATATTCCAAGATGTAAGAATCTTGAAAACTCTTCTTTAAATATTCAAGCTAAGCTAAGTGGGAATGAATTCTTCCTAATTCATAGCAAACACCTCAAAGGCATGTTATTTCTGAGCATAAATAGGGACTAAGTTGAGTGTTCGTTCTGGCGTAATTTTCGTGGGATAAAATCAGTAGATGGCATGATGGACAAGCTTCCCTGGATCCTCTGCTTCTAAGGCAGGATTGTACTCTTGATATTTAAATCATCCTTTTTGAAGAACATATCTTGTCAATAGACTGCTGATTGTCTCTTCTTTACTCCTCAGCCACCTGATTTCTGTTGGCTCGGGACTGCCAAGGCCACTGTTATGTCTGCGATGTACAGTGTCCCGAAACATCTTGCATCCCTTCCGTGGACCCAGCGTCCTCACCGGGATCTCTCACTGTGCAGGACTGCAGGCTTCCACCTGCTGCTGGATGCCTGGTACCACAAACAAGGAACAGAGGGCGGAAACCTGGGCCCTGGCGTAGATGGCGGCCTTCAGAGAGTGGGAATCCACTGTATCTCTGGTTAATTGGCGACTCTTTCCAACTTAAGTAACCTGTGCTTTCATCTGAACACGGGAGCCCAGTCAATAAGTACCGATTTAGAGTTTCCCTAACTCCCTGGGTTTTATAGCTGAGAAAACTAAATGCAAGGACATATCCAAGACACCTAGCGCAGCACCTAGCATGTTTTTCTCACACAATGCGTATTAGTGATAGTTCTTTGCAAGCTTTCTCTAAGGAAGCAGTCTGCTGTACACAAGTCTTTGGGTGTGTGCAACAGCGTGGACCTAGCCATCCAGCAGTTCACACGGTCCAAGTTCACAGATCACAACACTGATCAGAAGCACCCATTTCATTTATTTAACTCACCCCAGCGTCCTACCAGAAATCAGCTGGCAAAGCATACCTTAGAAACTTGGTTGCCCATTATTGATAAGTGAGGGCCTCGAAGATGGAGAGAATGCCCCAAGTCAGATGTAGAGGAGGAGAAAGGTGGGTGTGCTCAGGTGCCTGGTGGTGATGCAGATGCTGGGCCGAGGTTCGCCTTCCCTTTCTTATTCCTTCACCTGCTTCAGTCCTCTTTGAGCTGAGGTAGAAGGGACCGGACCCCACACGGGCGCTGGGCCTGCCCCAGCTCCACCCTCTCTATCCTTACTCTGGACTTGACTCTGAAGACGTGGGTATCAGATCAGTAGATATATTTTTTTCTTTTTTTGGTGGTTCTGGGGTTCCTGGAAGCCCTTCTACCTCCGGGCTACACTCCCAGACCTATTTTATATTTTTATTTGGAAACAGGGTCTCTTAAGCCAGCGCGGCTGGCTTCGAACCTGCGCGATCCTCCTGTCTCCACGTCCCAAGCGCGGGGATGACAAGCGTGCGCCACCACGCCCGGCAGATCAGTAGATATTTTATTGTCTGGTCCAGTGTTTCTCCAAATGAATGTGCATAGGATTCTGCTGGGGAGCTTGCTAAGGGCGGGTCTGACTTGGCAGGTCTGAGGACCTTGCATTTCTAGGGGTGGGCTAAAATTAAAGGCCTTTTTGATGAGTAAAGGAATTAAATGTACAACTTCCTGTTTATCAACACCACTTGGCTATATATTGGGAAAGGAAATAAATTGCTTTTTCTAGTAGTACTCAGGCTCACAAAAGCATGCTAATGGCTCTATTTCTGGACTTCCAAGGACATTTCAAGTGATGATGTTCTACTTTCTCATCTAATTTTGCTTTGAAAAAGCCAGGAAAGTAGACCGTCTCTAGTGTCCAGGTGGCCTCTAAGCCTCTTGCCGTCCCCCCTTGATGACGGCTCTAGACTGTTCCAGTTAGAGAGTGAGGAGCCGCAATGACGGTGGGGTGTACACTCCCACTGCGTGACATGAGCTGCCGTAAGTGCTGGAGACGCAGGGGTAAACAGAGCAGAAACCATGAGCAATCTCCTCTCCACCCACCCCGGAGACAGTGGTAACGCAGCCAGTCCAATGACTGCGGCTGCTGCAAGTGTGGACCCTTGACCCAAGAGTCCTTCTCCAGGGATTCCAGCCCCCTCGCCTCTGGCGAAACTAGAAGCCTCCACTCCCTATTCCTACTTCGGGAGAAGAAAGGTGCTGAGATGGGAGTGGCCGCTTCCAATATGTTTTGTAGAAAAGGATCCCATATTCAAGCCCAAAGGTTGCAAATCTGAACATTTTCAGATTTCTTTACATTATTTTTTTCAGCCGGGCGTGGTGGCACACGCTTGTCATCCCAGCATTGGGGAGGCTGAAACAAGAGGATCGCAGTTTGAGGACAGCCTCAGCTACTTAGTGAGGCCCTCTTCAACTCTGTGAGACCCTGATTCAAAATAAAGAATAAAAAATAGGGCTGGGGGTGTAGCTCAGAGGTAGAATGTCCCTGGGCTCCATCCCCAGTACCACAAAAAATTATTTTTCTCATTCTAGTGTGATTTTCTATCTTTCTAGATTTGTCCTGGATCATTGACTAAAATCTGTATATTTAAAATAAAACTCTACCATACACAGAAATCAACTCCAAGTGGTGTTGAGACCCAAATGGGATGGGTGAAACAGTAATGATTACAGAGATAATGCACAAGATCCTCAGAGCCCAGAAGGGAGAATCCTGCAGGATACAGGAGATGCTAGTGATAAAGGAAAGCACTGATATTTTGTTCTATACCAAGACTTCTGTTGATAAAACTATCAGGTTAAAGTGAAAAGACAAGTCATGAAATCGGAGGAGGTATTTGAACACAGGAACCAGCCAAAGACTTGTAGCTTAAAAGAAAAAGAAAAAGGAAATACTTTCCAACAAGTCAGGAAGGAAAAGATGGAACACATCCCGGAAGAGTTGGACGTGCTCTTCACCAAAAGCATACCCGCCCTCCCAGGAGGCACAGGGAAATCTCCCGCCTCTTATTTGCCATCAGGGAAACACAAATTACGGCCACAACACACCACACCGCGTCACACTTTCCAGAATGGCTAAAATTAATCAGATTCACGAACCTGGAGCACCAGGAGCTGGTGAACGCTCCGGTAGGCATGGTGCCAGGAGTGGGCAGTCGCCCAGCCGGTGACTGGCCGGCTCCTCAGGCACACGAAGGGGCAGACACAGGAACCTGCGCACTCCACACCTTCACAGAAGTCAAGCTGACCACAGGCCAAGAGTCCGTAAATGTACGATAAATGACCACCCAGCGAGGAACTCAAACCACCCAGGTCACACCCGGGAGCGCACCCTGCACTGTCCTGATGTGTAAAGTTCCTGGTTCCGTTCCCTTCAGAATTCTCTGTGTTGTGCATTATAGCTAATTCACTGTAAACATGTATGTTATTTTATGTATGCTATATAAATGTGGGAGTTATGCACACACTTCATGTATATTATTTTTAATAAAAAATAAAGTATGTGAAAGAGTACAGTTGTTTAGTTTGTGAAAAGGCTGTCATTTTCTCCTTCTATAGCAGAGGAGCAAGCTTCTTGACCTATTCTCTTGCCTTGCATAACTGAAATCCGTTTTTGAAATGCACTTTTTGATGCCTATAAATGCTTCTTTTATGGCTTTGTCTTCCCCAGGTCTCGCTCCTTGCACGTAAAACCCATCCCTGTGCACCTTCAGAGTTCTGACCCACTCTTGCTTCCTGTCACTTTCCCATCGACCCTGTATGTTTTGGGGGAGTTCTGGTAACAATCCCATTTGACACTGAGATTTTCAAACATTGAACAAGGACCTGCATGCTGGGTCTGTGGCGTGAACTCATTCCATCTAACATTTAAGAAATGCAGTCCACTGTGGCTGACGGCCCCCTCACTTGCTTCCCCAGGATGTGAGGCTTGGACCAAGGAGATGTTCTTTGAACAGGAGCCCAGAGCTGGGGGTGCAAGGCAGCGCACCCTCTGGGAGGGAGGACTGCCCTCCCAGGCTCCTACCTCTCAGGGCCTCCTTCCCGGTGGCCCAGGCAGGTGGGATGGCTTGGGAAGGAGTGCTCTGGGCATCTCACAGGGACTCAGACTTTAGATCCTACCAGCAGTGTGCTCCCAAGCAGGGGATTCCGTGCCCTGAACTCCAACTGACTTTTCTATAAAATAGGGAATAAAATTAACGACACCACAAAGCCATGACAAGCGTTTAAATTACCTCAACTCGTAAATGTCTCTAACGGTATCGAACACATCTAGCTGTGCAGAGGACCGGCTCTCTTTCCCACCCTTTTCCTTTTTAGGCAAGACTATGTTCTGGTAGCAGCTTCTAGTCCTGCCGGGGATGAGGCCTCTGGCGCAGCCATCTGGCGCTGGAGACCGGAGGCCGTGAGATGCTGATTCCATGGGCATAGTTGGGATTCATGTATCTTTGCGTGCCACTTTCTGTTCTTCTTGAATTTTCCAGATAAAACTTGTAATTCAAGTGGGATAAGAATGCAAGATATAAAATTTCTTTGCTGGGAATTGCTCTATTATCTTCAGGTACTTTCTCTATTATCTCAAAAGAATACAGAAATGAGCCTTGAAGAGAATTTATTTATTTTTTCCCATATGGAAAGTGTTTCCCACTTGACCAACCTCTGATGAAGACCTAGACATAGTTGTGATGTTTTTAAAGAAATGGGCACTTGGCTACACTTTATTACGCACAGTTGAATCTGGCTTTTAAAAAGTGTATTACTTTGGAAAGTTGTAAGTGAAATAACCAGAGGGAACTTTAGCAGTGATCAATCTTGCATTGTATTTTATTTGGTCCTGAGGATTGAGTCAGGAGCATTATCTCCGAACTACACCCTGTTCTTTTTATTTTTTATTTTGGAACAGGTTCTCTCTCATTTGCCGAGGCTAACCTCAAACCTGTGATCCTCCTGTCTCAGCCTCCCAAGTACTGAAATCAGAGGTGTGTACCACCATGCCCAGCTAATCCCCTCATTTTACAGATGAAAA
The DNA here is from genome assembly GCF_963383645.1 of Muscardinus avellanarius. NCBI lineage: Eukaryota > Metazoa > Chordata > Mammalia > Rodentia > Gliridae > Muscardinus > Muscardinus avellanarius. The sequence continues at coordinate 630,257 of NC_137791.1, forward strand.
AATTGTAAGGATGTGAAGCAATATGTTTATGGTGACCCTGGAAAGTTAGAATCAGTGATCACACCTTCTCTCCTGTGGTTTCTAAATGGCAGACAGAATACACTAAGAGTTAATGTGCCCATGGCTGGCACTGCTGGTGCTACAAAGGATTCAGAGCACCTGAGCCCTTGCTGAGAAAAAAAGACAGTCGCCTTTCCCTGCCTAAATTTGCACCCCGTGGTGTGGACCCGGACGGAAGGCACGGAGACGTCCCGTGAACAGCCCGCGCTCGCTGCCTGTAATTTCTACAATCCCCTGTGCTACTGAGCGCTCCAGGTGCTGAGGGGGACCACAGGCCGAGGAGGGCCACCCCAGAGGCCTCCACCCCGCAGGACGGCTGCTCCCAGGGTCCTGTGCGGCCCCTTCATGTGCTCGTCTTGCCCCTTGCTCCTCCTCTGCTCTGTCCTTCCAAGAAGGCCTCACTTACAATTTTAGTATAGTGTAAATTAACGCAGACCCTCCAGTCTCTGCATTCTTACAAGTTGCAGTCACGAGGCTCTTTTGCACAGTTACGGCTGCGACTCCAAGTCGGGCTCAGAGGACGCTCTCGTCCTGAGGTACGGTCAGAGGCGGTGTGTCTGTCCCTGGCCGAGCCGAGCAGCAGCCGTCTGGCCCTGCCGTTGTTTTCCCCATTTCTACGGTGGACGGGGCCCTGGGCGGAGGCCATGAGGGGCGCTGCGTGGGCCGGCCACCTTACCCCTGGGCCGCGAGGGAACTCCACGGGGACCATCCGGTGACGTCTGCTGGCAGGACAGTGGCCCCGGCTGCGCATGGCTTGGTCCCTCGGCTCAGAGCGCGTTCTCATCACCGCTTGCCACCGCGACGCTGCTTTATTGAGTCACTGAGAGGCCGCTCTGGGTATAGAACGTCCCTCCAACACCCTAGCTGCACCTCTCTCCGTTAGAGAAACCAGTGCTTCATCTGCTTCCGTCGACCTTAACTGGCGTGAAGGAACAGAAGTCATCGTGGGGCTTTTAGAAAACACGGTTGACATGTCCGAGGGGGCCCTGACTCAGAGCGTCACAACCTCCTTCTCTAAGACGATGCTGCTAACCTCAGCGCTGGGACTCACAGGGCCGTCTACAGGTCCATCTTCTGCTGTCTGCAGGGGCTGCTGCGTGGTGGCGTGACAGCTCTTCACCAGCCTGCCTGGTCAAAGCGGGCGGCCGCTCCCACCCGCGTGGCGAGAGGCGAGTTCTCAGCCCCTTGGAGACAGTGGTAATAATAGAGCACATTTCAGAGAATCACCACGTGGACGGCCTGAAAGGATCCGTGCAGAGCAGTGGCGGTAGTGTCTAGCCCACAGTAGGTAGTGTGGAAGCGTATTAACAGATACTGAGTTCTTGCTGAAAGTTAAGGAGAGCCTTGCTGTTTGTGACGTGTGCATTTTAAAGTTAGGACTCCTAGAGCCGGGCGTGGTGGCGCACACTTGTAATCCCCGCGTTTGGGAGGCGGAGACAGGAGGATGGCGCAGGTTCGAAGCCAGCCACGCTGGCTTAAGAGACCCTGTTTCCAAAAAAAAAAAAAAAATAGGTCTGGGAGTGTAGCCCAGAGGTAGAAGGGCTTCCAGGAACCCCAATACCAGCAAAATAATAATAATAATAATAATAATAATAATAATAATAATAATAAATAAAGTTAGGACTTCTGAACAATGGATTGGGACCTCCTACTGTCCCTTGTTTTTTGTCCCCCAGGACCCAGCATGTGTTCTGGAAAACCCAACCAAAGAGAGCATTTCTTTAAATTGGGATCATTTATACCTCTGCTCTAGTACAGAAGGATTCACAGCAGGTATCATACAAATACATATGAACTGGAACAAGTTAAAAGATAATAAAATCAAGCTGGGTGTGGTGGTGCCTGCTTGCGGCCCTATACTTGGGAGGCTGAGACAGAAGGAAGGCCTTAGCAACTGAGTGAGGCCCTACATAACTTACTAAAACCCTGTTACAAAAAGAGAAATGAAATAAGGCTGGGGGTGCAGCTCACAGGTAGAATGTCCCTGCCTGGGTTTCATTCCCACTGCCCCCCAAATAAATAAATAAATAGCTAATTAAAAAAGACTGTGAAATCAGAACAAAGGCGGAACACGGGTAGAAAGACCAACGAGCCTTTGAGATTAACTTGGCTTGTTAGGTGCTGGTACCTGAGCCAGCCCCACGCCACCCGTCCTGAAGAGACAGTTCACATTACGTTTGTGAGACCTTTCCTGTTATCACAGAAAGAGAAAGATGATTTTTATTGTTGTTGTTTCTATAAGCGGAAAAATTCAGGCTCCAGAAAAGGAAGCCGGTTTTTCTCACTTACTTTCTAGGCCAGTGAAAATGAAATAGCAATATTTAAACACTACTGGCTTTACCTGATGGTGACATGATTGATATCCTACTAGTAGATGGATTATGCATGTTTAAAAACTCTGCTAGCCATTACTGCTCCTCAAAAGACAACGTTTGACCCAATGTCCAGAGAGATGCGGCCGCAGTCCACTGGATATGGCCTTCCTTCTATTTCCACGCTTCGCGTTAATCCAAGCACGCAGAGGCCTGTGTGCTTAGCTCCTGTCTATAAAAGGAGACTGAGCAGAAGCGGGAAGTGCGGCCTGCCGTCTGCCCAGGCTCCTCGGGACGCCTTCCCGGCCTGTCAAACAGCTGCCACCCTACGCTGCTGTGCACGCTGCCACCCTGTGCGCGGCTGGGCGGGCGGGCCGGTTGGCGTGCGCTCCCTGAGCGGCGATGAGCGGGCTGATTGGCCAGGGCCAGAGAAAGACAGTGACTGTCAGGCCTAAATTCATTAGGGAGCGGTTCTCAGCCCGTGGCGCTGCCCTCCGGCCTGATGGTGGAACATTTCATTCTCTGGGCCCGAGGCGGCCGGTTTCTGAGGTTGCACATCCATCACCAGTGAGGTTCAGCCTTTCCGGATTGTCTTGTTTGGTTGAGATAGATGTAAAATTCTTCCTCCTATATAGCTAACACTTGCCTTAATCCCCTGACAGTGGTCTGTCGGCAGGACAAGGGAGGAGGCTGAGGTGTCTTGGTCTGGGTTTATTTTTCCCTGCTATCACAGAATACCACAGGCTGGGTACTTTATAAAGGGCAGGAGTCGGCCTGGCTCACGGTTCTGGAAGCTGGGTGTCTGGGAACATCGTGAGGGCTTTGGACCGCAACATTACCTGTGAGCACGTGCAAGACAGACAGGGAGGAAACCCGGGCCAGCCTCATCCTTCTCACCACAACCCAGGCCTGTGGTAGCAGCAGCCATCCACCCACCAGCCTGGGCCCTCAGGACCTGAGTCCTGCAGCCCTCCCTCTTGACGCTGTTACAGCAGCAATTTCAGCATGAGGTTTGGAGGGGATGATCACTCTCCAGGCCAGAAATAATTTTAGTTTGGGCCTTAAGTTTGATAGTGTCTATATTTCAGACTAACAGTCGTTAGTTCTCATTTCCAATATAATAATAAATGGAATTATGAATAGTATAAATATAATGCATGGTGTTATGATTACTGAAATAAATGGTACTGCACTTTTCCATAGACGTGGGAATAAAGTCAAAGGAGTTCTGAAACTGCAGGTGGCACAATGGGAAGTTATTAGACTGCGTTGTGCTCAGCCCAGGCCTCGTGCAGACAGTGCTAGGCGAGCGAGAGTGTGGAGCGGTGGAGCGCCCCTCAGCTCTGTCCTGGTCAGCACACAGTGCCCTCACTAGCCTCAGAGAGAGCTGGGGGCAGAGGGGAGGCGGTGAATTCAGACGGTGGACACTCAGTGTTGTGGACAGGGCGGTCACCACGCCAGGACGCAGGCTCCGCTCCAGCTCCCCTGGCAGAGGGGAGGCCCTGGCCGAGTGTCTCCCGGGTCTTGTCCAGGAAGGCCTTGCACTCCATCCCGCTCTTCCCCTTGGATCTGATGGACGCTGGAGTGGCCACAGCATGAGGAGTTGTGGAAGCAGTTCTGAAAGGAGGCTGGGTCTCTGCTCAAAGAGACCACCTGTCAGCTGAGGACTCCTGCTTGGGATTTTCCATGAGTGAAAAGTAAGTCCCTATTGTAGTGGCGCTATCACGCATGTGTGAGCTTATTTCTTAGAGAAGCGAATGGTCACAGAACTAATACAAGGAAAGAAACAGGGTCCAGCAGCAGAGCTTGCTGCCTGCCCACCGGCCCTGTGCAGCCGCAGCCCGGGTGAGCCGTTCCCTTTACATCTTTGCCACCAGCTGGCTGCGGAGTGGGGTTAGGTGCAAGGGCCGAACTAAACCATGAGACGTGCCATGCACTGTAACACCACCTAGGCATGGTCAGAGATGTGCCTCTGTGAGGGCTGGCAAGTTGGCAAAATCGAGATGTTCAGTTTTCCCGTTGGGTTTGCTTCGCTGCTCCTGTAGAATGCAGGGTGACATTTAGACATCTGATTCAAGGCTCTCCTTCAAAGTCTCTGATCATGAATTTGGGTCAGAGCTTTTCCCAACCATTACATTCTTTCTAGAACAGCATTTACCATACACAAACAAGTTCCCAGAGTAGATTTTAAAAAATTAAATATGTTCATTCTTTGGCTTTATAGGCATATTGAGTAAAGCCCATGTTTTCAATTTTATATACACATATCTGCCAGAGAAAAATGAATTTATTTTCAATGTGGAGGGCTATTCCTGCAATGACTTCATGTCATTTACCCTTGTTTTATTTTTACTTTTATTTTTTGGTGCTGGAGATTGAACCCAGAGGTGTTCTATCTCCGAGATATACCCTCAGTTTTCATCTTTAAAAAAAAAAATATATATATAATTTTTGCAGTACTGGGGATGGAACCCAGGGGTATTCTACCTCTGAGATATACCCCCAGCCCTATTTTTCTTTATATTTTTTGAAACAGGATCTCAGTGAGTTGCAAAGAACCTCACTAAGGGGCTGAGGCTGGCCACAAACTATGATCCTTCTGTCTCTGCCTCTCAAATGCTAGATTACAAGTGTACACCACCACACCCAGCTACCTTTAAAATTTTTTTTTGTATGTGTGGTACTGGGGTTCCTGGAAACCCTTCTACCTCCAGGCTACACTCCCAGACCTATTTTTATATTTTTTATTTGGAAATAGGGTCTCTTAAGCCAGCAAGGCTGGCTTCAAACCTGCTCAATCCTCCTGTCTCTGCCTCCCAAGGGCAGGGACTACAAGCATGCACCACCATGCCTGGCCCTTTATAAATTTTTGAAACAGTATCTTGCTAAATTTCTGAGGCTGGGCTCAAACCTGTGATTCTACTGTGTTGAACTCCTAAGTACTGAGTTGATAGGCCTGCACCACCATGCCTGGGTAACCCAAGTATGTGGGAAGCTGTCTCAAAATAAAAGTAAAATAGCCTGAGGGTAGAATGCCTCTGGGTTCAATTTCCAGCACCACAAAATAAATGAATAAATAAATAAATAAAGTGCAAAGTATACAAGAGATTGTGGATGGACTAATCTTGTACTTAATGGAAAAGAATAAGTAAGTTAACATTCTATAAGACACTGAAAATACTTGAAGTTTTTACCTACACACTTAGATACCAACGAGTAAAAACCTTCCTGTACATAAGCTCTAGGTTTGTTTTCTGCACAGTACTTGATGTACTGTGTACTGAGCACTGCCAGCCCCTTCCCAATGAGTCTCTCTAAAAAGCTGACCCTGGATCTGATACTCACCTACTTTACCTGGTAGAATGTCTGATTAATAATAATTAATAACAATCAAGTTTTACTGAAAAGTTAAAACATTAAAGCACATTTTTTTGGTACTGAGGATTGAATCCAGGGGCATTCTACCTCCAAGTTATACTCCATCCCTTTTTATTTTTTGTTTGGAAATAGGGTTTCTCTAACAGCATTCTCACTGATATAATCCAAAGCAACTAACCACCCAACTTAGAGGAAGGGAGATTTATTTGCTTACAGATTTTGGAGATTTCAGAGGTTCCATCTGTATCTGGCCATGTCTGCAGAATTCAGGCACGGAGGCAGGAAACAGAGGTGAAGGAACAAGGCTCTCACTTCATGCCCCAAGGGCATGTCCCCAGAAGCTCCTCCATGGGAACCAAGTCCCACTTCCAACATGGCTGCCTGGTTTCCATGAAGGTTAGGGGAACATTCTAAATCCAAACTATTACATAGGGTCTCACTAGATTATTAAAGTTCTCACTAAGTTGCTGAGGCTGGTCTTGAACCTGGGATTCTCCAGTCTCAGCCTCTCACGTCCTGGAGTTACAGGTCTGCACCACCATGCCCCGCAGTATTAAAGCACTCTTGGTGAGTGTTCTTATTCCGCAGAATGACCCCGTAGTAGGAGAGACTGTTTGCCCTTTCTCAGTGGGGAACTTGCATTATAGATAGGCTGGGTGACTTGTTTGGGGGAGCTGGAACTGAACAACCTATTCTTGGTATTCCTGAAAAATAAACTTAGTAAGCATCTTTCATTAAATGAAACCAATTCATTATCTTTACTAATGGTAGTGTATATTAGACATTACAATAATATGAATGCAGGAAATTAAAAGAAGTTGTACTTATCCTCATATTAGTACATAATTATGTTTGTTCTTATGGTTTTATAAGTATACTTAAAGTATTTACTATAGCTATCTAGTACTTTTACTGCTACATATATGTTTATATTATTACAATACCACTATATACTATATTAAAAACTAAATCAGCATTTAAATACTGGAATATCAAGAACTTATTGCTATCTATATATGTAGATAAAAACTATGCAATATATTAAACACACACACACATATACCTTACTATAGTTCACAAAAAATATAACCATATAAATAACAATCATTGCAAAATATAATTAAATAAAACGTTTAAACCAACACTATACTGATTTTGGAAAAGTCTGGTATTTTGCCTGTGAGCAGTACAGTAGATAAAGTGTCACGATGCTTTACAAATGCAAAGACCTTCTTGGAGCAAGCTTTGGACCACCAGTGTTGTCTGTGTCTGATGCAGTTTGAATAAATGAGTAAGGAATGTTTTCAAGCAAAGCCTCTCTCAGATCTGTTCCAAGCTAATGGAAAATAAATGTTCCATCATCATGTAACTAGCGTATATTCGATTATTTTAGTTTTCAAATAATTCTAATAGTTCTAAACTAGCTCATGCTTCTATGAAAATTACTTTGATCTGTAATGATTTTACAGTATGAACCTGATTGTCAGATATTTTTACTAAGGTCCTTGGGTCAATGAGAGAGTAGGTCAATCCGGGTCAAAGAATCATGATTTCTACAGAAGCAGATTTAGTGCTAACGAAACACAACAAACTGCTGAATGTGGTACCAGACAAAGCAGCTTCCACCCAGCAGGGCGGGATCTGAATTTACACCGAAACTGACTGCAACGAAAGGAAATTCACTGGTCGTTCCCGCGGCGACCATGCTGACCCGCACAGAGTCAGAGCTCACCCTGCTGGGGACGTTCTGCCACATGCTCTTCTCAGGGGAGGCAGAGGTGACCACCGAGCAGCTCTCGCTGGCCAGTGTGCAGCCCCGCCTTAGCTGCATTTTAACGTCCCTTTGGCAAACACAACTTAATAAATATTAGACTTTGAAAATTTACAAGGAGAAGCAAAGAGGAAATGGTGTTTGTATACGAGTGCAGAAATGACCCACTGCAGTGTCTGACCTGTGTCTTTATAATACAGACTAGCTTCGGGAGGACACTGCGGGGAGCGCTGTCTCATTCATGCTTTACACGTGGCACTGAAGAATGTACCGTCAGCTAGTTACCCCTTCAACCACAATGTTCATCCTTCAGCACCAATAAACCTCGGGTTTATAACGTTGATTTGTTTACGTATTACACTAGATTCATTGACTTCATCTTAAGTAGAACTAATGGAGCATATTTACAGAACTGTTTAAGAAGTCTTGAATCAACTTGTTGCTTTAACTTTAGCTGAGCAAAAAATAAACATTAAAAATAATCCTTTCTCATGGTGCCTTCTTCGGCTGCGCCATCCAGTTCCCGCTGGCCACTGCTGGAGCAAGCCACCATGGGCATACTCTTAAGGCCCGGGGACTTTTCTGGCACCGAAATAAGAGAGCCGCAATATCTCCTAGTGGTTAAAGACTTACTGGGGATACAGCCGAGGACCGTCACGAAGTTACGGATTTTACTTGGAGCACAAGGCTCTGGTATCTTGAGCAGAAGGGAGGAAGAGATGAAGGGTTGGAAGGGCGGTGAGCCTCCTGCTATCGTCCAGTTTCAGCTTCCCAAGAACTGGGCTGACAGGTGTGTGCCATCAGGCCCAGCTATCTTTGTAAGGTCCCATGGTGACAGAACGGTGAAAGTTCTTGCTGCTTCCGAAGCAGAAGCTGTTTTGCTGTTTGTGGTCCAGAAATTTGGGCGCTCAGTGGAGGAGAGAGCTGAAGAGAGGGGCTTGAGTGTGGTTAATCTGAAATCCAGAGAAGAAAGGGGGTGGGCTGCGGGGACACACGTGCACACGTCCACAGCAAGCCCACGTCACTCTCCAAGGCTAGCCCGGCTCTGCACCTGATTGCTGGGTCACCGCACATGGGACCTAGTGGTCCTCGACAGCCACTGTCCAGGCAGTGATGTCCTCCAGCACCCCATGCTGTACAAGGGGCTCACGTGGGCTCTGGACAAGGACACATACCAGTGCCCAACTTTGCTGTGGGGGAGGCCAAGTTCGTGAGCTTAGCACGAGACATGGTGCTCATCTTTATACCAGACTAGGTGACGAACGCCGTGGAGGCCGCCTGAGAACCTCAATCCTCCTGTCTCAGCCTCATGAATGCTGGGATTAAAAGTGTGCACCACCATGCCTGACTCTTGAAAAGTGAGTTTTAATTTTTTAATTTTTATTTTTTTGGTGGTACTGGGGTTCCTGGAAACCCTTCTACTTCTGGGATACACTCCCAGATCTATTTTATACTTTTTATTTGGAAACAGGGTCTCTTAAACCAGCAGCTGGCTTCGAACTTGCACGATCCTCCTGTTTCCGCCTCCCAAGCATGGTGATTATAAGCATGTGCCACCATGCCTGGCACGAATTTTTAAATAGTAGTTGTTAATGTTAAAATATAAACTCCTTGCATCTGATCTACAATCAGTAAATATCTGTTGAAACAGGGTGTGGTGGTACATGCCTGCAGTCCCAGTATTTGGGAGGCTGAGACAGGAGGATCGCAGGTTCTAGGACAGCCATAGCAATGTAGAGAGACTCTAAGAAACTTAGTGAGATCCTATTCAAAACAAAAACTAAGTTCTAGGAGTATAACGTGGAGGAAGGACAGCCCTGGTTTAGTCCCCAGTACCACAACACCATAAAAGGCTGTCGAATAGTGAATGGTAATTGAATAGAATGTGGGTCAAAAGAAGGGTAAGAATGTATATTTCAACTTCCATTGATTAAGTTAAGGCCTGTCTTTTCATAACATGCATTTTGAGTATAATGCTTACATCATAGGAGAGTTATTTATGTTTGAATATTAAAAACCCAGCCACCAAGACAAGCAATATAGCCAAGGAGTCCTCACTGACTTTCGTGGAAACATACTTAGAGAAGAAACTAAAATCTTACTATTTTTTTTTCCTAAATGATGTGTTATTTTAAAGAGTTCTAACGTTAACATGCATTTTGGTCAAAAAAGAGGGGGTAAGAATGTTGAGGGAGCCTCCATTTGGTGGCAACCCAGCAGACTTTGTGCTTTCTCTAGTCAGTAATTAGTACAGAAGCCGAGCCTGCAATACTCCCTTTCCTGTCACCGAGGACTGATGAGGTTTGCGGCGTTTGCTGTCCTTCAGGCTCTCAGCTGTGGGGTATTTGCCTAATTCAGTAGAGCCTGTGCTGCTGCATGGCCAGGAGAAAGAACAGCTTGGAAGCACAGCTTTTCTTTTTCTATTTCCTCCCAGTTTTCCAAACAGTGATGTTGCAGCAGAAGGAAGCCAACATAATTAACTTCAACGAAATCTACTGACCTTTGTGAGGTCTCAACTACCCATTCACCATAAAGAGGGATCCGCATAGTTTTAACCACCAAGGAGTGGCTAGAAACGCCACTTCTATACAGCTAAAATCTTTCATCTTGCCACTTCTACAAAGGCTGAAACCGTTTGAAAGTCAGATGATGACCCCTCTTCTTCCAAACAGCCGTTGGTCCCCCAATATTAAAGTGTGTGTCCACTGTCCACGGCCAGCATTTCATCGTTTGCGTGATCCCGAGCATGTTCCTTGGAAGATAAACAGAACCCGGGCTTCAGCGACAGCCAAGCCTTCCAACAGAAATAATGACCAGCTAATCCTCAGAGGACTGGAATTTGCCGGACTTTTAGCCAAATAAATATTTAGGAGGCTGCCTATGCGCCTGTGTGTGCAGGGGCTGTGGGTTCTGCTCTGAGGAGAGAGGAGGACAGCTCGCTGAGGCCCCATCCCAGGCCAGGAGGTGTTAGGGGTTGAGAGACGGTGTTCCTACGTGTCTGCAAGTGTGCACATGTGTGTGCAAGACGAGATGGTGTTCCTACATGTGCACGTGTGTGTTACATGTGTGTGCAAGATGAGTTTTCCTACGTATGTACATGTGTGTGTTACATGTGTGTGCAAGGAGAGATGGTGTTCCTACGTATCTGCACATGTGCACGTGTGTGCAAGACGAGGCGGTGTTCCTACGTATGTGCACATGTGCACATGTTACATGTGTGTGCAAAACAAGACGGTGTTCCTACACATGTGCACTGTGTGCATGTGTGTTACATGTGTGTAAGACGTGAACTGAGAAGGGGCGGCTCACTGTAGCATCACTGTCTTTCTGACACGCAGACCTAAGCAACAGAAGTCTCTGGGGCTTTCCATTTCATCCATTTCCTGATGGTCGAGATGGCCGTGGACTCCTCTGGCCGTGGTCGGCCAGCGGGCACCTGCTGCAGAAGACGTTTTCATGGATGGTGAGGCAACTTTCCAATTCAAGATTCCACCGTAGGTTCCTGCAACTCACTTGGTCCTTCCCTTCACTAACTGTGTGTGAGGACACGCTGATTTCCAGAAACCTCCCAGGATACCAGAAAACACCTGGCCACACCCATGGGCGCAATCCACCAGTGTTACGGGTTGGTTAAATACGGCGCAGCAGCTAAGAAAAGTGCAGAGAACGCTGGTTGTCACATAGAGGAGAAATGTAACTCCCCACACCACTCCTGACTGAACCTGGACAGTCACCCTCACCGTGTCCCTGGCCCCTGGAGCCCCTGGCAGTCAGGAGCTTGTTGCACTGAAATCAGGGAGAAGCTTCCCTCTGTACTGGTTGGGAGAGTGAAGGAAACTAGGAGCCGAGAGAAAGAAGCCGAGACACCATGGGTCCAATTTGCAAGGGTGTGTGCGGGGCTCTGTGGTTCTCCAAGACTGCTCCCTGTTCTGCCAGGTCAGCCCTGGGCAGGCTCTGCCCTCCACTCCCAGGATGCTCTGCCTGCGCCTACTCCATCCACGCGCAACTCTACCTTGGGCTGGTCCTCATCCTCAGCCTGGCTCTGGGCTGCGGTTCTATTATTATTATTGTTGTTGTTGTTGTTATTATTATTATTATTATTATTATTATTATTATTTTGTGGTACTAGAGATGGAAACTAGGGTCATTCTACCTCTGAGCTACACCCCCTGCCCTATTTTTTATTCTTTCTTTGGAAACAGGGTCTCACTGAGTTGCAAAGGGCCTCACTAAGCAGCTGAGGCTGGCCACAAACCACAGTCCTCCTGTCTCAGCCTCCCAAATGCTGCAATTACAAGCATGTGCCCCCATGCCCGGCCCCTATTTTTTATTCCTTATTTTGAAACAAGGTCTCACTGAGTTGTAAAGGTCTCACTGAGTAGGACTGATTGTACCATGGTGTACACAGTCTTACCCTCAAAAGAAAACCACTTTTCTGATATATTTGTTTGAAACTTACATTTATTTCTTCTGGCAAAATGCCCTACTTCTTTATCAGTAAGATGCTAATAAAAGGTATTTGAGATATGAATGTGGCCTTTTCTGCATTTTGAGCAACTCAAAAGAATTTATTAGGGCTTATATCTGTGAATAAATGATAGTGTAGGTAAGAGCATTTTAAACATCACGTGTGTTTATGATTATATTGTTACTATTTTTGCTTGCTTTTTTGTGGTATTGGAGATGGAACCAAGGGGCGTTCTAGCTCTGAGCCACACCCTCAGCCCTATTTTATTATGTTTTATTTTGAAACAGGGCCTCACTAAGTTGCTGGGGTTGGTCACACCACCAGCAACAGATGCACAACCACGCCCGGCTGTGTTTATATTGTTTTAGGCAGTCTCAAGTTAAACTGATGTCTCGGCCATCACTAAATTTTAGTTGAGACATATTTCTGCAGGGAACAACTTTTTCACTTCATGAAGTTTTTATCTATTAATGTCTCAATTCAAAACTACTTTTTATAAGTACTCTACAAAGAATAGTGTCAAAAGCAACCATGTGGATGTTATCTTTTAAATTATGCTTTTTATTTTTTAGTTTTGCTAATGTGCTGAGGACACCTGATAAAACACTGAAGATTTGGAGGGAAAATTGATACTTTTACTGGGCGTGGTGGCACACACCTATAATCTCAGTACTTGGGAGGCTGAGGAAGGAGAATTGTAGGTTTGAGGACAGCCTCAGCAAGTAGTGAGACTCTCATCAACCTAGCAAGACCATGTTTCAAAATGAAAGCTAAAAAATAGGGCTGGGAATGTAACTCAAAGGTAGAATGCCAAGTTCAATCCTTGGTACTACCAAAAAAAAAAAAACTTATCTTCCTCACCACCTCTTGCAAAATGAATTTCTTTTCCACTAATGTTATCTCCCGGTTAGATAGCCATGTCCAGTAGACGCAGGACAATTGTTATTGGAACATGTCATTTACTTAGTAAAAATAAATTTAATTTCTTCCACATCTTAGAAGAGAGGAGAGTTAGGTAAGTGGGTAAACATGGGTTTGTGGACTCCTTATCCACACAGGCAAATCTGAATGCTCTTCAAAATGTGGTCAGTTGAGCTCACTGGATATTTTGAAAATTATAGAACCTCCTGACTTTCTGAGGATGTAGGGGTTGCTTTTTCACTGACTATAGAATTTAACTTGTAATCCACGTGGGAATACAGTCAATAAATTTAGTTTTAGTTCTAAATAGGATTCTCTTAAGAGTGAAGAAAGCCGTCAGTGGGGAAAAATTGTTCGTAACTATGTATTTTTCTAAACATAAGTAGACAAACATGCCGAAATCAAAGTCACATAAGAAAACTGACCCACAATAATTTGCTGCAGGGAAGTTCATGAATGCTCAGAACTCGGGGAACTCCAGCTCTGGCCCCAGACTTGGTAAATAAATCTCGTTCTACACAGTGGACTGGAGGTTAGAGGCTACTGAGTATAAATAAGCAGGAACAGAGCTTGTGTTTGACATACTATATTACAGAACACTTTCCCCCAAGGTTTTCAAGAATTAGAATTCATAATAAAGCTAAAAATAGCCGGGCGTGGTGGCGCACGCTTGTAATCCCCGCGCTTGGGAGGCGGAGACAGGAGGATCGCGCAGGTTCGAAGCCAGCCGCGCTGGCATAAGAGACCCTGTTTCAAAAATATAAAATAGGTCTGGGAGCGTAGCCCGGAGGTAGAAGGGCTTCCAGGAACCCCAGTACCACCACCAAAAAAAAAAAAAAAAAAGCTAAAAATATCCTTGGGAGTCGAAGGTGTAGATGCAAATGCTCGTCAATTATATGACATTTTTAAACATACGGACTGGGACCGGGGGCTGCAGACTGTCGATTTCTGGGGACGTGGCAGCTATTTTAATTTCCAAACCTGTGGCGTCATTGAACTTTATGAAGAGAAAAGATGACTGCGACTGTGTGTGCAGCACAGTACAAGGTTTTTTATTTGTGCCTCTCTCAGCCTTACAGCAACCAGCAATGCAGATGTCCTTTCCTCTATCGATGGCTGAAGACTCAGACTCTCTGGCAGGAGCCAGTCTGCAGGAAGTTCTCACACACTGCTGGTTCTCTACTGTTCATCTGTTTATCTTGAACAGGCAAGGGAACTTGTGCTTGTGAGCTGAGAGATCTGTTTATCTGTTACAGATGGAAGAGGAAGTGGCAGCTCCAGGAATGAGGGGTATGTAATGGCCTCCAGAGCGGGTGGTGGGGCAGGAGAGGCCCAGGGGAATGGGGGAACATGAAAAGATGTGTTGGGAAGAGGGCGCAGCAGATGGCGTATTTGTGTGAGCTTCACATGGCCAGTCCGAGACTCAAGGCTCCAGGGAAAGCCGGCTTCCTTCCCTAGTCCCCATTGTAGAATCCTTCCCATTTCCAGGGAACTCCTTGATGGGAAATGTGCCAGTATTGGGAAATTGCTTTGGTATTAATTTCAAATGTAAAAGTAGTCAGGGCCTGGGTGCTGCGCAGACACTCAGGCAGGGACGGGGGGCAGCTGTTACCCAAAGTGATGAGCAAATTCACAAAAGAGTTGTAGCTCAGGGCCTTCATATTTTAAAGACAAGTTTACATAATAAATAACTTGTAGCAGATAGGCTAAAACTCCCCAAGGATGCGGGAGGATGGTGCAGGCCTTTGTTAAAGATGGCAGATACCATTGGACCCCTGACTTTGTTAACCAAGTAGCACATCGTGGTCATGGAGATGAGGGGCTTGTCCACACCTCCATCAGGACAGGAAGAAGGCTTTGGGGTAAGCAGGATGAGAGATAGTAAATTCCCATAATCATATCAAAAGGCTTGCACCAGAGATAATGGGCGGGCCTATACCTAGTCAGGTCAGGAGAAGATAGAAAGACTACTGGTTAAGTGAGATGGGAGACAGTGAATCTGTAAAAACTGTTCTACGTTCAAAAATGTCAGTGTCTTATTTTCAAGGCACTCCACTATGTCCCCGTGCTGTGGTGCTTTATGATTCTGTCCCTTCTTTCTGCCTTTGTAATAATAAAAATTGCTTAAGCTTGCAGTATAGTTCTGGCTATTTTTTTTTTCTAAAATTAGCTAAGAACAAGAACCCACGGATGGCTCTCCATCTCACATGTTACAGTTTTGGGACTCCATCTGGCACCGTTACACCCTCACCTCCTGTGCCTTGACTCTCGACTCTCAGATTGCTATGAAGGAACCCCCAAAGGCTCCCCAAGGTCAACTCACTCCATCCAGTTAAGAAGTAGGATCCTACTCAGAGGGCCTCTCTCTGGTTGTTCTCTCACTTTTCAGGATCAGCTTAAGAAACATCACTTATTACTTTCTCCTTTAGAAACCCTTTCACCCACTAAAGTAGTAGTAGTAGTAGTAGTAGTAGTAGTAGTAGTAATAATAATAATAATAATAATAATAATAATGATAAGCTGAGCTGAGTGGGACTTACAAGAAATCTCCTGTTAGAATTTGTTCTGAAGGTGACTTGCTTGGTGCTCTGTCTTCTCCCAATGCCAGCCTGAATCATCTATCAGCAACCCCTGGCCCAGCACACGGATGATGGAGCTGGGTTGGCCCAGTGTGCCATGCTGGCGGGGTAGGTTTTACCCACTCTGACATGGCCGCCTATAAGTCAGATCAGTGTCCATCTGGTTCAGTATTTTATTACCAATATAAAATCAAAAGAATATGGCACCATGATTAAAATTTATGACAACTCTGCTTCTCTTAGTAACATTTGGTTATCGGAGTTTAGAATGGATTTGTTTCTCTATTTGGACCAATGCTGTCAATTGCTTTAGAAAGAAAAAAAAGGAAGAAAAACTTCTGACACATACCAAGTAAAGTATTAGACTTCTTACTGACATACTTTTCATATACCCTCTGATTCTTACAATAACTATCTAGGCTGGAATTGTTAGCTTCAATTAGTTGAGGACCCCAACACTCAGAGGCCTTAGAAAGATTTGAAGATTGTTGAGAGCAACAGAAGCAGACACTTGAAAAAATTACTCTGATTGTACCACAAAAAACTTTTGTAGGGTATCAAAGCCAATGTGAAAAAATCAGTTGTTATTTATTGCAAGAATCCTAGAGAGTCACCATGTCAGCCTGAGTGAGTCAGGGGCTTGAGCTGACGGAACTGAAGCCAGCGGAGAAGCAGGGTGCAGAGCCGGAGGGACCAGGACAGGTTCATGGTGGGAGGGAGGAGGAGCCAGGTCCCACAGCCAGGGGCTGGCTGGGCTGCTGACTGGATGGTGGAGCCCCAGAGCAGGTGAGGAGCCCCTGGGGAAGATGGGGGTGGGAGGAGGAGCCAGGCAGTCCTTATCAGCAGATGCCGCCCTGGGAGTGTGTCTAGTAGATTTGGGGGCTGGAGGTCTGAGCACACATATCTATTTCCCCCGTTCCCCCTCAGTTCTTTCCCCTCCCACGTGGCAGGCCAGGTTTGGACCTGTGGCGCTCATCACATTTTCTGGATGGCTTTGGAGGTGGACAGGTAGCAGCTCAGCGGCCCTCAGCTGTGCTCCTGCGGGCTCAGATACCCTTGGTTGGCAGGCATTGTCTTACAAGGGGTCACCAGTGTGAAAGGCCCCACCTCAACTGGAATTTGGATTTGGAATTTCGGTGTGTTTAAGCCCAGGACGCCAGAAGGGCGAAGCAGATGTCACTGCAGGGGTGTCTTCAGAGAGGGGCTCCAGGGAGAGGGCAGGCCAGAGCTATTACTGGGTTCCTGGCGCAGTCTGAGCCCTGAGGGGCATGGGCCGCAAGACGTGTTGGAGGTGTGCAAGCTCTCTCGCCATGGAGTGGCCTCGAGTCCAGCCCCTGGCTTGAGAGGCAGGAAGAGCCTCTGTCTTATGTCAAGGCACAACACAGCCTGAGGCTGGACAGTGAAGCCCCCGTGGCCTGAGGTTTGCATCTGGGAAAACTGAGTAGAGTTCAGTGCCCGGCCCAGAAGCCAGGGTCAGCAGGCATGGCAGGCAGAGAGACCTGGCCCAGACCGGCCTGCTTGGACCCTTGCCTTTGAGGCCAAAGGACAGCTGGAGGGTGCTGCAGAGAGCCAGGGCCATGAGGCCCAGCTCTTCCTGGGAGCGGCTTGGTTGGGGAGATCCGGGCAGCGAGGCTGGGGAGCGGGAACCCACAGGAGAGCAGGTGGAGGGCGGGTGTGCTTTGGGATGACTGGTGGACTGTCTTGAGGAAGGCCCATGCCCGCGTCCACTGCAGAGCTCGGGTGCAGGATGACCAAGGAGGCCGCGGAGGTGCCTGGGTGGCGGGGTGCTGAGAGCGGCCTTCAGAGTTCCCACGCTTGCGCGTGGCTGAGGACCCCGTCTTGGAGCTTGTGGGAGCCGGAGATGCCAGCAAGGGAGGATGCGGAGCTTGGGCAAGACGCCTCTCTTTCACCTTTCCACTTTCCCGCCTCTTCTCTGTCCCCTGGTTTTGCACACCACACCAAAGCAGCTTCTTCCACAGCTCCTCTGCGGAGGAGACAGATGGGAAGATTCCACCAGGCTCCAGCTCCTGCTTCTTCCTAGCTGGACAGAGATAAAAGAAAAGCCAAGAATGTAAACATCCTTTCTTCTTCCTCGGCGGCACATGGCTCATAATCTTATTTTGTTTGATCAGTTCCATGTTAAACAATTGTGCGAATATTTGTCTTGAAACATCCTACTATTTCTGTGGCTAGCTCTGTTAGTTATCAGTGGGATTTAGACATCAAAGCACCTTCAGCTCCTTTTCTCTAGCGGGGCTCCACAATAACCCCAGGACCCGGGAGCCCCAGGAACGATCCCCCCCGGGAGCCGCCTTCGTCAGGCCCTGCGGAGGCGGGGCAGTGTGTCCTGCTTTTGGAGAAGCCATAGTATTAAAAGCAAACAACAAGGGACTGGATTCCGGTTCAGCGATTCCTGTACTTCCCAGTGTTATTTGCAATTTTTAATCCAATGAGATGTTTGTCTTCTTAAAAGAACACTCTGTCTTCTAAGATCTTCTTCAATTTCTTTCCTTAGTGTTTTATAATTTTCATTGTAGAGGTATTTGAGCTTCTTAGTTAAATTGACTTATTTCTAGGCGAATGAGATTGCTTTCTGGATTTCTTTTGCAGTGGGATCATGGCTGGCACATAGAAAGGCTACTGAGGTTTTCAGATTGATTTTGCATCCCGCTACCTCGATGGATTTGTTAGTCGGCTCTAGAAGTCTTTTGGTTGAGTTTTTTGGGTCTTCTAAATATAGGATCATGTCATAATCTGACTACTTTATGCAATGGACGTCACTGATCTTTTTAAAAATTTCACAGAAGACATATTTAAATTAAAATTTAATGTTACTACACAGAAAATGAAACAGAAACAAAGCTCTTCGTTTCATTTGTTCTTTTTTTTTTGGCCCTGGGGATGGAACCCAGGGGCATTCTACCTCTAAGCTACACTCTAGCCCTATTTTTTTATTCTTTATTTTGAAACAGGGGCTCACTGAGCTGCAAAGGGCCTCACTGAGTAGCTGAGGCTGTCGGAGAACCGCGATCCTCCGGTCTCAGCCTCCCAAGTGCTTGGGATGACGAGCGTGCCGACCACGCCTGCTCACTGTTACTCTTTAACTTAGTTTGGGTTTGTTTTTTGTAAAGTGGGAAAAACGCTTTTGTCTCCAAAACTTTTCCTTTATTGAGTGACTTCAGTTTATTGACCCTCTTCAACTTTCAGTTTTTTATTTGGAAATTTTAAAAAAACAACCAGTACTTACATATTTTTAAAAGCTCTAAGAATTTTCTCAAACATGTTCTTTTGGGACTAGTTCATTATAAAAACTCTATATGATTAAACATTCTGACTTCAATAAATTCATTTAACAGAAGCTACAAGATGCGATTTGAAGATTTATGAATCAACATTAGGGTGAGGAATATACTTTCTATCCTAATGTCTCTGGTAACTTTGTATTTACCCAGAATATATGAGGCTTTGAAAAACTAGAGAGAAGATCTGGGCATGGAGGCACATACCTGTAATCCCCAGACTTGGGAGGCTGATATCAGAGGATCACAGGTTCAAGGCCAGCCTCAGCAATTTAGCAAGACCCGTGGCAACTTAGCAAGATCCTGTTTATAAATAATAACAAGTAAAAGATAAATAAAAATGCTGGGGTTGCAGTTCTGAGATAGAATGTCTCTGAATTAATCCCCAGTAACAAAAAATGTAACTTAAAATGTGCACCCTATTCCCTTTGTCAATGGAGAGGTTTTATTGTAAAGTATCATATAAATAGTGTAAACGTAAGTCTGAGTGCTCATTATTCTAGAAGGAAATGAAAAGAATATAGCCACTCCTCCATAAAAACCCACGTGCGGCCGACAAACCCCTTACCAAGGGGAGAGCCAAAGACGGGTTTGCTGTCTACGTAGCCCAGGGTCAGTAGATGGCAGGAATGAAGGCATGTGGTTAGACTCCCCTCCTCCTCTCAGTGCCCCTCTGCCCAGGCCGTCCTCTCCCGTCCCCAGGACCAGAGCAGCGTAGTCCATTTGTGAACCAAACTTCTAGGACACCACGAAGCTTCAGAGAAGTAGGAGTTGAACCTTGTCTATTTAAAAACACTCAGTATGATTGGAGTTTGGGTCTCAAGAGTATTCGGTTGTAATCAATTTCCCATTCTTTCAATATGAGGGTATGTATGTGTATTTACACCTGGTGTCCAAGACACACACACACACACACACACGTGCGTGTCCTTATAACTTACTCTCTCTGCATTAGTTCTATTCTACCAAGAATAAAAAATGTACTACACCACCGTATCATTTGACAGAAACTTTATATTCCAAGTTAGAAGTTCTATCAGGGGAGTAGAAATGTATTTTAAGGAGAGGTCAGGTTAAGTGATGGGAAACTCCAGTCACAGGAGCTAGGGCGTGTAGGCCAGGTGTTCAGGGCCGTGGAGGTGAGCTTGGTGGCCGGGCCTCAGCTGTGACGTGGCCCTCGCCCCGTGAGGGCTCTGCAGCCAAGGCGGTAGCCACAGCTGTTCTGCCTGCTGCCTGTTTGCGGATGGCCTTTGAGCTCAGAAGGGTCTTACATTATTAACTAGTTGAAAAATTACGAGAGAGTAATCACATCTGTAGACTCGTGAAAACCATATGCAATTCCATTTCACTGACCTCGGTGTGTGGGTAGAACTGCACCGATCCCTTTACCCAACATAGCCTCCAGCCACTTCCAAGCTAGGGAGGCAGAGCTGGAGAGTCGCAACAGAGTCAGCATTGCCACAAGCGAAGACACGCACTGCCTGGCCTTGGTGGGAGGTTTCCTGACCCCAGCTGGACGGCCTTGGCCCAGACCTTTCAACAGTCAGTGTGCCTATGGGTCGCCTGGGCATCTTGTGAAAACAGTCTTCATTCCTTTGGACTCAAGACTGCACTTTAAATAGCAAAGACCCAGTGTGGGGTCAGCAAACTTTTCTTCCAAGGGCCAAATAGAAGAAATTTAGGAATCTATGGGTGACTTGGTCCTTTTCTTATAATGACTCAAATCTTTGGGGGAAAGCAGACAGAGACAGCACATGAAAGGACAGGACTGACTTCTCCAATAACGCTCGGTGTGCAGAAGCCAGCGTGGGCTGCGCGTGCCCCTGGGTGGAGTTTTCGTGCACTGAGGCACAACCTCCCTGCCTCTAGCCGGCTCACCAGTGCCTTGCCTGCCTGTAGCAGTAACAGCCAGGGCGATGTCAGCTTTGGCTCTGCCAGGTCCACCCTAAGCAGTGTGCACCTTCTCTATGCTTGTCTTCAGTATAACGAAATTGAGCTTCAGATAAAAACAGCTGGGCCTGAGCTGCCGCAGGCAACAGGTGAGGGCTGGGCTACAGGTCACCATGGCTGAGCGCTGAGTGGCCACATCTGGGCCTGGCCGCCCTCAGCCCTGGTGTCACAGCCCGAGATGGAGGGAGCTAAGCCCTGCGTTGGAGGGCAAATTAGAAGGAAAGCAGAGAGCTGGGTCTGCCCAGGGACAGAGTTTTCTGTGTCACCAGGATTTCACACTCATCTTTTGCTGGTGGCGAGGAGAGAGGAGTTGCAGAAACACACAGCTCAACATCTTGACTCCCGAGGCTTGAGATAAAATGGCTTCACTTTATAATGACATTATCTTAGGCCCCCAGTAGGAAGGCATTCTGTGGACTCTGGATGTTTAATTATACAATGAACGTCCCTTCTAGCCACAATGGATGGACTTCTGCTTTTCTTTCCGAGTTCTTCCAGAATGTGTTCCCCGTTTCATAGCTGCAGGGAGGGAGGTGGCGAGGAGGCCTCGGTGGGCTGGAATGTGAGACGAATTCCATCCTCTTTTCGCAGTCGTCGCTGCTTGATTAATGTCCGCGGGAAGGCAGGCATCAGCATACCCTATCATAAGAGATTAATTGGACACTAGCAACAAATTTGCTGTAAATAAAAAGCCTTGGAAAAGTGTTTCCAGAGCCTCAGGCTGCAACTGCAGATAACATATAGAGATGGCTAATTGTGTTACTTTTATGAATCATCTGTTGAAAAGCAACACCCTTGTCTTGGTGATTAACTAAGGATTTACTGTCTCAGCTCTACTGATGGGCCAGAAAGTTGGAACATGGCAGGAGTGTGAGCCCGCACTGAATGTCGGCTCTGAGAGCAGCGCTCTAGACAACTGAATTCAGCCATTTTATGCTAAGCCTCTGTCCAAACTGAGTAGTAAAACCCCTAAAGCCATTCCCTTTTTCTACACAAACGTTAGTTTTTCCTCTGACTTTGGGAATATGTATTTACTTCCTAGGCCATTGTACAAAGTACCACGGTGCTGAGCCAGGCGTGGTGGCACACACTTGTAACGCCAGTATTTGGGAGACTGAGACTGGAGGGTCGCAGGTTCATGGGCAGCTTCAGCGACCTGGTGAGGCCCTCCGCAACTTAGTGAGACCCAGGGTGGGCCCGGTTCTCCTTCTGGAGGAAGCTGCCCCGAATCCTGGTGAGGCCGGCGAGCCTCAACCTCTCCAGCTTCTGCTTGGCTCTCTTGGAGTATTGCCCCTGCATGCACACGTGGCTGACCCTGCACGTCGGAGCAGGGGCCTGACCCACTCCAGCACAACCTCGTCACCATTCATCGCATCTTCAGTATGCTTCTCAGTCGCATTCTGAGGTTCTGAGTGTCGGGACTTGAACCTATCCTGTGGGGGCACAATTTGACCCCTAATAGAACACCGAACACACAGCTGGGGCTGCTTCCCGTGTGGGCTTCAGGGGCTGGGGAAGAAGGTGGTGTGCATGGAGGCCTGGGGAGGCACAGTCATGCTGGGTCAGTGTGCCGGGACGACAGCCCAGCCTGTCTGGTGCCACCACTTGCAGAGTTAGCGCCAAGGCAGACTTGGTAGGCATGGCAGTCTGGAGTCTTTGCGAGTGTGCTTGGTCCGGGTGACTGGCCAAGAGCTGGTCTCCATGCCAGGAGTCAAATCTTGAGGCTTGCAAGAGACTGCACAACGGCTAGTGTGTTAAGGAAGAGGGTCGCATGGCCACACTTGAGCTAAGGGCAGATTAGCAGGCAGGGAGACGGAAGCCAGGTCAGCCGCTGGGTCACCCATTGCTCAAACTCAAGAGCATCGCAGGTTCACAGAGAGCAGCAGCTTCTGAGGCATCGTGCCCTGGAAGGAAGAGTCGGTGGCCATGGGTGGAGAGGGCGACTGAGTCAAGAGGTCCTTTATGGCCAGAGGCATCAGTGTGGCCAGGACCTCTGCCCGTCTCCAATCCCTCAAAGGGCTGAAAACAGACTTTCTCCACACTCAGGTGACAAAGCAGTAATTTGGTCCAGAGCGCAGGGGCTGGACCATAGGTCAGACCTTAGCATGAGTCTGCTTGGTCCATGCCAATGCTAGTTGAATAATCAAGTACATGAAGAAAGCATTAAAATAAGCCCCCAAACTCCAGAGACTGAAGCAGCTTAACTTTAAAAGTGGTCAGGAATATTTGCTGAACTGCTTTGATGCGGTCTCACCCCTCCTTACTGTCAATTCTTTTGAGTTCAACACACCCTAATGTTGCTGTGATTATAGCTGCAGCTCTACAGCTCTACCTATGACATCAAGACCTGTCTATTTTAAAAATAAATATAAATTCTCTATGATTGTTAAGCCTGGTTTTTAAAGTATTGCCAAGGAGTGTTCCAACAGTGGGCACTGATTGGACAGCAAGACCACAATCAGGGATTTCCCACATAGGAATTCACCAGGCAGTTTAGACGGAGAAGCTGCCCCAACAATCATGAATTCTCAGCAGAGTATTTTTGGAATTTCCTAAGAAAGCATCAATCACAGAGGAGAATGGGTTTCTGCACGCTGGGTTCTCCTGGGCGGATTCTTTCCCTGGGAGGAGTTCGTCCCGCAGGTGTGTGGGGCTGTGAAGAGCGTGCCTGCAGCTCTATCTCCAGTGACACCGCAGTCTGCATGCATTTGGCAGCCCCCACCCCCAGGGGCGCAGGGCCAGGCCACAGGGCCACCCTGAGTCTGGAGAGAGGCAATCCCGAATGTCCCCCACCTTCAGCCTGCAGCATAGACTGTGCCGAGACTTCACGCAGGCGACACGTTTGGGAAACATGAGCCCCAAGCTGGAAGGTCCACATGTATTCATTCTATTTCTCACGGATCAAGGGTCCAGTGAAATAAGTGGCACCCTGCGCGTTCTGCTCATCGATTCTGTATTCCACGTGGAAGCTGACGTTCTTTTCCCAGGTGCTGAGCATGACATAGGGCAAGCCCTCAGCTGTGTGGAAGCAATGTCCAGTTGCCCATGGTTGACTTTCAC
The DNA here is from genome assembly GCF_963383645.1 of Muscardinus avellanarius. NCBI lineage: Eukaryota > Metazoa > Chordata > Mammalia > Rodentia > Gliridae > Muscardinus > Muscardinus avellanarius. Next base: position 654,055 of record NC_137791.1, read on the forward strand.
CGTGACGTCTTGCACTGAGGGCGCCAAGTACCACAGGCCTCCCCAGCCCGAGCCCCCAGGCCCTGCACCGCCCTGGGCAAGGCCCAGCTGCCCGCTCTCTAGACTCTCATTGTGACTGTGTGGCTCCCGCGCCCAGACACATAACAAATGCCTTCCCTGTTATAAGTCTATTTCCTAGACTAAAATTATCTGCTCCTCCTAGGGAAAAGAGCAAATGGAAAACTCCCCTTTAGCATCATTGCTACATAAAAGAATGTTTGGAATGTTAGTTTGGAACACTGGGCACTAAATTATAACTCTGTGTTATAAGATTTGAAACCAACAGCGGTTCACATCAGAGGGTCCCTTCCTTCATAAATCCGTGTGTCCTGCAGAACAGCCCAAAGGACAGGGTGGTGGAGGACCAAAGTGAAAAACTAGAATGAATTCTCTTTCTTGATTTGGTCCAAAGGCATGCTCAAAGATGAAGGGTAAATAGAGGTACAAAGTGTTGACTGTGCCAAGCTCCTGGCACTAACACATCAGGACTGTGATTTCAGCAGCTGAAACATGACACACAGCCTTATTCCCAGTACACAAGTCACCCCATGGCTTGAAGCAGGGCTCTTGTGCGAGGTGTTCAGAGAACCCGGCGGCTCAGGTCTGTGGGCTGTCTAGGTCTCACCTGCTGCCCTGGAAGCCGAGCAACCCTCTGGGGCCTCTTCACCTGCTCGTGTGAGATGCCTAGAATCCAACAGAGACCGACCTGATCTGGGGACCCGAGATGGCTTCTGCAGCGGAAAATCTAAGCACATGCAGAAATGGTCCATCACGTAGATAAAAGGGCCATGTGGGTATGCGCATCTGAAGCTCCCTCACAGTTTAAAAATGGGTCTGGATACGACAGAGAGAGAGGGAGAGAGGGCTTCCTAAGGCTGCGCATTCTTCTCAGACTCTGGAAGGGCAGAGAGGCAGCATTTGGCTCGGCTCACCTCGGTGCGCTTGGTCGGGAGTCAGTGGCTGGACCTTCTCACACCTGGAGGTTCTGAGAACGGGTGATCTGCGCCCTCCGATGTGTAGAATCAGTGGCACATGGGCAGGGGACCCTGGCTCTTCTGTGCACTGCTTCTGCTGCAGAGGGGATTTAGCAGAGGTGTGGACATTTGGCCCCGCCCTCCCCGAGGACAGAGGTGGTGGACACTTCACACTGGCTGCTCACGCTTAGTGGATTCCTCCCCGATCACTTACTCATCAAGTTCATGAGCATTGCCACCTCACAGAAAGTAGTGGTTTCTGGTATGTTGTGTGTGTGCTAAAAACTGGGTTCTGAGCTTTGACGGCTTGTTGAGAGCTTCTCCTACAAATGAGACGACATCGTAAAGACACACCGGCTTCTGAGCAGCCACAGAACGATGCAATTTATGGAAAGAATAAATCATGGGTATTTGGAATAATCCTCCTGAATCTATAACCCAGAGCAGCAAGAAAAGAACAAGCCGTCCTCCAGCTGTTCAGGAGGAAATGCTACTTTCTGGATTCACATTTCACGTGGGGTTGTTTCATTGGCAAAATGCTGAAGCGATTAAATATGAAACCACGAAGCTCGAGCAAACCATGGAGTCAGAAACGCTCTGGAAGGGGCCCTGGCCGCGGCTCCTCCTGTGGGTGGGTCAGTGATGACATGCGCCAGGCTCCGCCGGCTCCACTGCCCGTGAGGACGGCTCGCCTGCGGTTTGAAGGTGTCTTCTTTCAGGATTCTGATGTGGCAGCACATCTCCTTTCAGCTCATCTCCTGAGGATGCTACACAAGAGCCACGCCGGGGAAAGGAAGGTTCAGACCTCTCCCCTCGCCGCGAACCTTCTCTCTCTAAACACAGTGGGCCTCGTACCTGGCTGAACGAAGCCCGCCGCAGGGGTCCTGTGTGCGTGCTCTGCAGGGACCCGGGCTTCTTTTCCAACAGAAAAATAAGAGAAGATGCCTTTCCTAGCTTTGTGCTCTGCCCAAACATAAAACTGAAGCCAGAGTGAAGGAGACACACTTGTTGGGAGGAAATTCTAAATGGTCCATTTTCTTTTTATTTTCTTTCTTTCTTTTTTTTTTTTTTTTTGGTGGTACTGGGGTTCCTGGAAGCCCTTCTACCTCCGGGCTACACTCCCAGACCTATTTTATATTTTTGAAACAGGGTCTCATACGCCAGCGTGGCTGGCTTCGAACCTGTGCGATCCTCCTGTCTCCGCCTCCCAAGCGCGGGGATTACAAGCGTGCGCCACCACACCTGGCGCTAAATGGTCCATTTTCTAGCACTATCAACAACGTTTGGTGAGCCAGACATTACTGTTTTACCTTATGGCTATGGCTTTACTTAATACCTTATGGCTCTCCCGCTTCCTCTCAGCTCATTAAGTACCTCTGAAGAAGCAGGCTGTCAGTCGTTGGGAAGTCGGATGTAAGTGTCCGTGGCCTCTCCTTTCCTAGCTGCTCACAGGCTGCTGGCAGCCTGCGCTGGGTCTGGCTGCTACGAACTTGGAAGAAGGGCACACGCACACAGTGCAGGCCTCGTGTGCTCAGGCACGGCTGAGGAAGGCGCAGGCGACCCAGCAGGTAAAGGCCTGTGGTGGCCATCGGGGCTGGGCAGGGGATCGCCCAGTCTCGTCCTGCAGGCTCATCCTTCACGCCCGGTGTGCTGGGCCGACGTCACCTGTCTCCCTCGTTCCCCAGTGGCTGTCTGGTCAGCATTCCTACAGCCAGAGTCTACAGACCTGACCACAGAGCCTAGAGGAAGGAAGACTTATTTTCTTGCAGTTTTGGGCTCAGTCGTGTGAGGCCGGGGAACTTGGAACTCAGAGTATGGCGGCCAGAAGCAGAGAGACGGAGAGCACGTGGGCTGGTCTCCTCACAACATGGAGGCCGGAAAATAGAGCGAGGAGGGAGGGGGGGAGGAGCCCTTTACACCATCTCAAGGCCGCAACCAGGGCCACCTCCAGCCACAGCCCTCGCCTGGGTCCACCCAGATAAAGCCGTACAGTGGGTTTATTCATGGCTGGGATTACAACCCTCAGTGACGTCAGCTCCAAACATTAATTCATGAGCTTTTTAGAGGCCGTTTCATATCTATCTGCAACAATGGCATAATGCTAGGTGACTCGTAGTGTAGGATTTTCACTTAACAAGGTTACTCGTAAGATAAATACATTCTCAGATTGTCAGATACTGACTCAATAGAGCCAGAGCCTCAACACAGAGGGAGCAGCAGGAGCTCAGAGCTCTGTGAAGAGATTCTGTGTTGTACACAGAGCGACTATTTCTTCAGCGATGTTCCCAACTTCAAAATAAGTGGGATCACTTACAGTTAAACCTGCTCATATATGATTCGATTAGCCTATATTCCTTAGACTTATTAACACTAATTTATGATGTTCTATTAAAAATAAACATGCAATATTTTAAATGTTTTTTGGAGAGTCAAAGCTAAATTACATAATAGATTTTCTTGTCCTTGGCGACTTATAAAAAAGTCAGAGAAGCTGGGCGTGGTGACTCACGCTTGTAATCACAGTACTTGGGAGGCTGAGACAGGAAGATCACGGTTCATGGCCAGTCTCAGCTCCTTAGTGAGGCCTCTGAAACTTAGTGAAACCCTGTTTCACAATAAAGAATAAAAAATAGGGCTGGGGGTTTAGTATGGAGGTAAAATGCCCCTGGGTTCAATCTCGAGTACCAAAGAAAAAGAAAAAGTCAGAGACCATTGTCCTAGTAAGTATTTATTAGCTAGCTCGGGGCGGGCTGCGGTGTCCTGGTGCGCAGTGCTCCACAGTGGCCTGGGGTACTAGTCACGAGGGCACTCTCACCTCACAGGGCCTGTCTGCCAAAGCCTCCTGGGGCACTGGGTGGCTCTCACAGGCAGGACGGCTGCTCCAGCATGGTGTTTGCACAGATCCTAAGAACAGTCCCTGAAACTTAAGCGTTTCTCAAGTTCATTTGTAGAAGTAGCCCAGGGCCTTGACGCTCTGCCTGGATCCTCCGATCAGGGAGAGAAAGCAGGACAGCGGCGGGGTGGGGAGGCCTTAGTGCATGTGCGGAATCCAGCCAGGCATGGTGAATTCAGAGCCCAATTCCTTGAGACTGAGATGAATATCAAATGTGCCTCTGATAGTTACAGCACGTAGCTGCCGGAGTTGCAGAGTCCATCAGGGGCCGTGAGTGAACTACTTGCTGCCAGCTGCTAAGCCCCGTCCGCATGCTACCTCTTATTTGATATCCTTTCTTGTCTCCTCTTTGGTATCCTTTCCCCTCAAACCACTTCCTCTATATCACTGCCAATTTATTTCACCGAACCAAATATCCTCATGGAAGCTCTTTGTCAGCTAGACTATTGATAGTGTATGACTAAATGATTTTATCTTTTAATTCCACTCTTAGAATATTGAGGAGTGTGACAACCCTGTACCACACACAGCTTGGGGAATTTTCCTGAAAATTAACTCCTGAATAATCACAACTATTCTGGTTAGGATTCTCACAGACATACATTAAAGGCTGACCACATAACTTAGAAGAAAGAAGATTTAGCCAGGCCTGGTGGCATTCACTTGTAATCCTAGTACTTGGGAGGCTGAGACAGGCGGATTGCAGGTTCAAGGCCGGTCTCAGCACCTTAACAAGGCTCTCAGCAACTTAGGAGACCCTGTTTCCAAAAAGAAATGAAATCGGACTGGGGGTGTAGCTGCGAGGTAGAATGCCTCTGGGTTCAACTCTCAGTACCACAGAAAACAAAAAAGAAGAAGACTTATTGTCTTATGATTTGGGCTCAGTCCATGTGAGGAGAGGGTCGTGGATCTTGGGGCATGGCGGCAGGAAGCGGAGAGAAAGAGAGAGAGTGCTTGGGCTGAGCTCCTCACATCATGGAGGCCGGAAGCCAGAGAGAGAGACAGAGAGCGGGAGAGGAGGGCCATTTCGATGATCCCCAGAGTGGAGCCCTCCTGGGCTGCCTCCAGCCACACCCCGCTGTCCTGGGTCACCTCTCAGATAAATACATTTCAACAGAGCCGTCTCCTGCTGGGATTCCATGCCTCATGAGACTCAACTGCATCATCTCCAAACATCAATGAATGAGTCTTCTGGGGACACTTGATACCCACCTGTAGCAGCAATCCACCGGGAGTGTTAATCATTTAGAGAAGAGACTGGGCTGCTTGTTTAACCTGCCAGAATCAAAAGTTACAAGTAACAGCCTCTTTATTTGTTCCTTTGGACAGTTCGAGCTCTTGGAATTTTTTTCAATCTGCAGTTGATAAGGAATGCTTTCACAATAAATGTACTCTAACATAGCTCTTGGTTGTGGGTTTTAAAACTAGAGCCAAGAAATAGTTTTACCAAAGAGTGCATAATCACATTATTTTTACCAAGTTTTCTTTATTTAAAAAGTGCTCGTTTTTTTGTAATCTTGCCAAGGCATGGCTCATTTTCTTTTTTTGTTTGTCTTAACACAGGAGCGCAGGAGAGGGGTAAGGGTAATACTCTACAATAGTAATGAAGGGGGAGATAGTTCTACAGGGAATGATTGGGTCAGAGAAAACTTAGAGGTGTGCTGCTTCCTTTGCTGGGCTTCAAAAAGTTCTCTGAGAGGGGGAGGAGGCGGGTGCACCGACGTGAACCTCATACTCTGCGACACAGGGAAGTCATTCTTTCCCAAGGACTTGGGGACTCTGGCAGAGGGCCACCTCGCCTCTGAGCACGTTATCGCTCCTGTTCTTCCTGATCCTTCTGCCGTGGCTACTCATCAGTTAGAAATGCTGATAGCTCTCATTTGTGAGTCAGTGTCAAAGTACCACTTTCTTTTTCTTTTATGAAAAAGAAAAACCATAACTACACCTAAGAGAGGTTATGCAGAGCCACGGATGCTCCGCAGGTGAGCTCTCCCCACTCGAGCCTCTGTTCCTCCATGGACACTGCGATTAGATTGTCATCCTTCAGGACATCGCTTTTCAAATGACCCCATTAACTAAAATAAAGCGCCTTTCTACCTGTAGCTACCTAGGTAAAATGAGCCTTTGGCGGCTGTTCCAACCCAAACCTTAGCAGTCTCCCTCCCTCCCCCAGATCAGGCAGAGAAAAGGAAGACACCGCAGTCTCCCCCTCCCAGCCCCAGGCTCACCGCGGATGAGAGTGACGAATCTCCATCTAAGAGGTTGTTAGTTCCTTCCCTAACCCTTGGCAGACTTAAATATATACTACAGTTCAAATTTGAGAATATTCTATTAAAGGAGAAGAATCTGTGCTTTCCAATGAGAGAAATCAAATGATGCCAAGGAAAGGCAGTTCTCTGGAGATTGGAAGGATGTAGAAAACCCAGGGAGAAGGAGGACAGTAGACAGCCCTTGCTCTCCTCTGTACTGGCTGAAAGTTTCCTGGACTGCAGCAGGGTTTCTCTCTGGCGCCGTCAGAACAATACAGTTGCTTCAGGTTCTTCTGAAGCCAAAACTTAAACAGATCAGCAGATAAAACATATTGAAAAACCGTAGAGCCAGGTGTGGTGGCGCATGCTTGTAATCCACTTGGGAGGCTGAGACAGGAGGATCATAGCCGAAGCTGCTTAGTGAGGCCCTCTGCAACTTAATGAGACCAAGAAAGAAAAAAGGAAGGAAGGAAGGAAGGCTATAGAAGGCAACATGCAAAGTAGGACAGAACCAAATCACCAAACAAAACAACGATTTCATTAAGTAAAACCTGCTTGGCTTCTGCCTTTCTGAGTAACCGTCTTCCTGTAATCAGCGTGTTCTTTTGTATCATTAGTGTATATTCAGTCATATCTTTCCCTCTACCTTAATCTTCAAATATGGTGTTTCCTTTAATTTAACAGGGTTTCACTGTTCCCATCCCTTAATTTTCTAACAGCCTTGCTGCGAGAGAGGTTAACTGTTGCCCTAGAAACACTGAAAACATCAATTTCCCTGGAGCCGTATCTCACTAATCTCAGCACTTAAATCACAATGTTTAGTTAGAGCTTGTTCAGTGAGTACTTTAGGATTGATTAAATGGCCATTCAAAGTCCCAGAGCAACTAAAGTAAAGCACTCAGGAGGGGCTCAGAAGGATGCGCGACGCGGGCGCCGCTGCCAGCCTCCCGAGGAGGGCGAGCGTGTGGGGACCACCTGGAAGACGCCCGGTACCCGCTGACCGACGGCAAGGGCGGCGTCATTGCTCTTTCTAGCCATCCCACGCGGGGTGGTAGACAGCCCATGGCAGCTGGTCTAAGCTCTCCCACTTACTCTACTGTTTACCGACAAGGAGCAACACCTCCGTGTGCTCACGCATGTTTAGGTGTGTGGCTGGGAATGTGCGTGTGCATACGCGTGCTCCTGAGTGTGCTTCGTGTGCACAGCGGCATGCACAGCTCTCTTGCCCTTCCCCCTCTCTTTCTTTGTTCTCACTTTCCTCTGGCTGGCATCTTATCAGCTCTCAAGGGACAGGTCTGGCAATCAAGCTAATGTCTCATGAATTAATACAGAAAGTGCAGTCTGGATTTGAGAGATATCTCCCAGCTGATTTTATTGGGACAGGAACAGGATTTTTTTTTTTTTTTGCATTGTAATTAGGAACAGGGTTTAGCTAACTTTCCTACAGAAAGTTATTAGAACGATGCAGGTTCAAAGTGTGCCTACCGACAAACTCACGAGAGTGCCCAGGACAGGGAAATCTGAACAGAAGTCCAAGTCCATCAAGTAACGATGCCAACAACAAACCCCAGCACGGCAAGACCGAGCCTTAACGTGAACCATGCCAGCGGTCTGCCAGAGACGGGGGTGCCCGCAAAATCTGCATGAGTTAGTTGTCAAGAGAAATGCCATCCGACCGCATTTGGAATGGCTTTGCACAGCGGCAGCCACTGACCAGCACCCCAGGTCCAGCTTACGACGCAGCCCGGAGCTTGCTGGGACGACCGCTCCGCGCCGAGCCCCGGGGAGGTGTATGCTGCTGTACCCTCGTTTCAGGTGGGATAAAACGGGCGGAGGACCCACGAGTGTCCCTGGGCGTGCACAGCCCGCTGCAGTGAGTCCAGCTTTGTTAGAGAAGCACTTTACAGAAACCTACTTCAAAAAGAAGCACAAGCTGGGCCTGGCGGCGCACGCCTGTAATCCAAGGACTTGGGAGGCTGAGACAGGGGGGTCACAGGTTCGAAGCCAGCCTGGACAACTTAGCGAGGCCCTCTGCAACTTAGTGAGGCCCTGTTTTCAAATAAGAAATAAAATTGGGCTGGAGTTTATCTCAGAGGTAAAATGCCTCTGGGATCAATCCCCAGTGCCACACACCAACACACACGCACACACACCACACACACACACACACAGATACATGCTTTAATACTTTTTAACACTCATGTACCTATTTGCAATAATTCACATATACTTGTATTATAGAAATACATACATATGTATATAGTTCTTTAGAAATGTTTGGTTGCTATGAAATAAAATCTAGTTTGAATGTTTGAAATTAGTTTTGCTTCCTATACAAATACAATGCATTTTACTAATATTCTGAGATTCATTTCTTTCTCATAGTTGTTAAATATTTTGAGATAGAGTTATGACTTTAAAAATAATAACCCTGGGCATTCCACTTCTATGCCTATGAGCCAGAATCCTCTTGCCCTGTGGCTAAAGTTGTACAGCAGCTGTAACTGCAGTCTGTCTTTCTCCAGACAGAGGCCACCAGATTCCTTCTCAAGGTGCCTTAAAGCCACATTTAAGCATGCAATTTCATGCCATACAGCTCTATAATTTAATGGTGATTGTCCACTTTAAAAATAAAGAGATTAAAAGTAAAAAGGGGTATGAAGCCATTTTTCCCCCTGGGGAGCAGAACGGGAAGGAGTGTGAGGTCCTGTGCGCAGCTCCTCTGCGAGGAGATGAAGACTCGGAGCCCGGGAGACAGAGCTGCCCAGGCCACAGCTCACAAGGCAGGTCCAGCACCGGGACCCGCACCTCCTGGCTCCCGGCCTTTCCCCACTGCATCTTAATGAGACCATATTGAGAAAAGATTAGGATGCTGAGACTCAGCAGGGCATGGCGGCGCACGCTTGTAATCCCAGCATTCGGGAGGCTGAGGCTGGAGGATCCCAGGATCAGGGACAGCTTCAGCTACTTAATAAGGCCCTCTGTAACTTAGACAATAAAAAGATAGGGCAGGGCGTGTAGCTCGGAGGTTGAATGCCTCTGGGTTCCATCCCCAGACCCGCAAAAATAAAAAATAAAAAAACATGTTGAAACTCTCCACATCTGCATTTTAAAGGAAATCGGCCTCGAAAGCGAACCACGCTCACACTTCCAGGGTTTATCTGGAAGCTTCTGGAGCTCTGGACCTGCTAGGGCTTGTCTTCCAGGAGCTAAGTTGGAGGGATGCTAGCTCAGCGGGGCGTCCTGCTGTGCGCTCTCTGTCTGAGTGCGGCCCTGCGGCTCTGGCTATGCTAAAACATCATCTCTTGAGAGAAGCCTCATTGGCACTGTGCTGGGGATAAAATCTATGTTCTTCTTACAACTCCCAGCCCAGAAGTGTGGCCACAAGCAGCGGAGGTGCAGAGTAGCTTTTGGGCTCAGAACAGCCCAACCCGTTGTGGCCAGCAGCCACGTGATCAGCCTGGACGCTGCCCCAGCCCCCCTTGGGCTGTGTGCAGTGCTCCTGCGGGCTGGGACCCCGTCGCCTTTCTGCCTTCTTCCCCACCTCGGCTCCCAGCTCACCTCCTAGAGCGGTCTCTCTGATGAGCCTGTTGGAAACATTTTCCTCCTAGTACCTATTAATGCTGAGATAGCTCCTCGAGAGGGTAGACTGTTGGGTGGTGCACAGTAGGCCCTCAAAAGTGATTTTCTAGATTAATGAATGAGGGACAGGTGCTGGAAGACGTGGTAAGACTGTAAGGATGACCACCAAAGTGTCAACAGGGACAGGTCTCGGGCTTTTCGCTTCTCCTTTACCATTTTCTCTGTAGCTTGAAGAGGCAACGGAATCTCTGCGCATTCTTTTGGTCTCAGCATTTTCACTTCTATAACTCAAAAAGGACTGACCATACAACTTAGAGGGAAAACTATTTTTCCCAGTTTCTTGGCGATCTTGAGTTTAGTCCATGTGAACCTGGAGCTTTCAGATCTCACGGTATGGTGGCAAGGGAGGGGGGTAGGGGTCTCACACGGGCTCTGCTCCTCACATCACCGAGGCTAGAAGCAGCGAGAGCCAGCAAGAAAGAGGACCCAAAGACACACGCCCAGGCCCTAAGCCCTGCTCAGGGACCCACCCTCTCCAGCTGCACCCCGACAAATCCACTGCAGTGAGATTTACTGATGAGACCGCAGTGCAGGACTTAATGATATCAAGCCTGAACATTGATAAATGAGCTTGTCAGAGGGGATTCTATATATAACCATGGCACTGCTCATTGAGAAATCAAGATTCGGCTTCTGTTTATACAAGCCTGTGGTAAGTTTATAGGAAGAACTCAAAGAAAAAAAATGCACTACTCTCCTTCATCTCAGAAATGTAGGATTGCCTCTAATCTCTGTACTCTCATCTCAAAGAGAGCATCCGAAGCTGGCTAGCCATTCCTCTGTACATGTTCTGGCACGGGGAGGAAGCTGGATACTCAGGATCTTAGCTCCTCTACCAAGCTCTTGAGCCCCACGTCTTTCTGACTTCTGCATGGTGGTGTCTGTGTCAAAAACAAACAACTAATATTTTCTAGGGGACTTAGGGAAAAGTGGACTGCTGTTTCAATTTGCTTTGAAGTGCATAAGAAAACAAGACAGGTGAATGGGTAAACAGAGGGATCAATCGACAGATATGAAGTAGAACAAGACAGCAGGTGCTAGTGACAGAACCCAAGTGCACAGTGTATGTCTTTGATGTAAAATTCTTTTAGCTTATGAATATATGAACCATTTCATAATAATGTTTTTGGAAAAGCAAGTAAACCTAATAAAGCTTAAATAATATGATGTTCATAAGAAATTATTTCCTTGGGGAGCAGTGCAGATATTCTGATGTGGGGTGAGTTTTGGCTCAGTGGTGGAACATGTGCTTAGCCTGCCCCAGAACCTAAGTTCCACCCCAACACCAAGAGAAAAGAGGGCCTCTGAGTGATAGCCCACGGGGGTGTCGCTAGTGTTCTAGGCATAGTAAATATTCTGACCCACTGACTGTCTTAGGATTTGCGGTGTAGCCCACTGTCTTGTTGCATTCTACATTTATGCAATTGGAAACATCGATTTGGACCATCTGGGAGCAGAGTTTTACCAGTTATCTCTTCAGGCATTGGTGTGAGAAGCAAGGACAGTGAGCTCTTTTCCACTCATTAGAGCTTTCTGGAGCTTGCTGAAACTGAAAAACACCCTCTACACAAACACACACACACACACACACACACACACACACACACACGCCATTCAGAGCTGTTGTGCTGATCCACAATTAGCATCATTAATAATAGCTTTCTCAGGAAGAGAATTTAATGACTGTGCAGAACAACAACAACAACAACAACAAAAAACCAACCTAAATAAAGCTCCCGGGTAGAGCACTTCACTGCTTTCCCATGGTGAACAGGCAGGGATATTGGTCTCCATGCTGAACACCATCACCCTTGAAAGCACAGCGCTCAGAGGGGTTCCTTCACTGCTGAGTGGACCTGTTCACACAGCCGAGGAGAGGCAGGCGCGGAACCCGGCCTGTGCCTGGTCTCTGGCCCTCCCCCTCTGCCTCCTTGCCTGTCCACCCCTCCTCTTTCTTTTTATCTTCTTAACCTCTTATTGTCCTGTGACCGTCCTTCAGCTTCCTGCCTCTTTCTCTGCATCCTCTCTTTCATGCCTCGGGGTGTTAGAGAGAGACTCGGCGCCTCTCGGATGCCTCCTGAGCTCAGCCCCAATCCGGTTGTCCTCTAAGGTCTGACCTCACCCACGCCCCAGCTTCTTTAGCTGCTGCTCTCAAGTCCTCCCTCTTCTCCTACACCATTTTCTCTTTTCCTCCTGCCCATCCTATTTACGTTCTCTTTCTCCCCAGTCCTCCTCTCCTTCCTCTCCTTCATCTTACCTGTTCATCCTACAAGGCCAGCGCCCCCAGCCAGGCTTCCAATTTCCCAAACGTGCTTTCCTTCCTGCCTTCCTTGGGGAGCTGGACATAGTCTTTAGACGGGAAGCAATCCAGCTCAACTTGCTTGGGCTCCAGGGCCCTCACTAGGTTGTAAATTCCTTGAGGGTGGTAATTCTGTTTTTATTATCATTTTATCTAATGTTAAAATGTTTTGCACATAACAGAGTCAGTATTGGCTGAGCTGGGCTTTCCCTCGGGATCCTGCTGCACCTCTAGAGATGCTGGTGTGTACTTGAACACCACCTTGCTCTACACATCTGCTCGCTCATTCCCATGTAACCTTCTACTGTTTGACCAATTTTTACTGTAAGTCAAATATAAAAAGAATCACATCAGCTGGGCATGGTGGTGCACGCTTGTAATTCCAGTGCTTGGGAGGCTGAGACAGGAGGATCACACAGGTTCGAAGCCAGCCTCAGCTACTTAGTGAGGCTCTCAGCAACTTAGTGAGACCCTGTTTCCAAATAAAGTATAAAAAATAGGTCTGGGAGTATAGCCTGGAGGTAGAAAAGCCCTTGGGTTCCACCCCCAGTACCACCAAAAAAAAAAAAAAAATCACATCTATCATCCCCTGATATTAAGACAAACTTAGTATTGTTAGCAAAGTAATAATATTGTATTATTAACAAATTATTGTGTTAGTATTATTAACAAAGTACTTATGTTCTTTTGTGCTAAAATCTTTGTCATTTTCCCGATGGACGGCCAACTCCCCTTTCTCATCAACGTTACAGCAAAGGCAGTAGCACCTGGGGGTGCGCTGATGCCTGGGTCAAGTACCCATGCACCTGTTGACCAGGACCGGTGCCTGTGACATCATTCCCAAGGAGCTGACGCTCCGCAACCTCCAGCCATCTGTCTTCACAGCTCCAATCCAGAGTGCACATAGAGATTTAATAACGTCACTTAATAACAGCAATAAAGCTATCGTTGTTATCAGAAAGAAGCCAGCTAAGTTTAACTTGAAAATAAATTCAAGAGTTATAGAAACAGAGGTTTCAAGTCCCTCACTGTGTTTACAGCTAGGGCATGCTGAATCTTAGTTGCTCTAGACCTTGTCCTCCAGCAATCCTGGTTGTTCCTGTCATCCACCAAAGCCTTAGAACGCAGAGAAATAGAACTGTGTCATGGGAACCCAGGGCACCGTCGATAAGGCCCATTTTACCACATGGTAATATTTCTTTCTTCAAAGCCTGGCTCATAATGGAAGAGTCTTCCAAAATTCACTTTGCTGTAACTACTCTCTTTCTTCTAGACCATAAGCACTTGGTGTGTTTTTGAAAATCGAGGTGAAATCTACATAAGGCCGGTGGCCTTCAGCACAGTCCCCATCTTGTACCCTCACTCTGACTATGCCGAGAAAACCCTAAGCTCATTAGGCTGCTACTCTCTCTTCCCCTCCGCCCCACTCCTTGGCCATTTTTCTATATCTTTGGGTTTACCTATTATGAATATTTCACATAAAATGCAAGAAGAAAGAAATAAATCGAAGAAGGAATTATCAATAAAAGGAACCAGAACTTAAAAAACATAGAATATTCTCAGTCTATCAATAATAATAATAATTAATAATAGTAATAATAATGAGAAAGCATGCTGGGAGGAGGACTTTGGTGTGGCCAAAGCCCATTGGTAAGGAAGTCTGGAGGAGTGAACTCAGAGCACAGAGTTGCTTGCAGGACGCCAAGGCTTTTTGTGGTACTGGGGATGCCAAGGTTTTTGCTGAACGGAAAGGAGATGGGTTGAACTGAAGGGTGGCTGTTGGACCCACCACACATCCTCAGCCTGGACAGAGAACTATTCCACTCTGAGCATGCACAGCTCTCTCCAAGGAAAGAGAAGGGCGTCTGCAGGGGATGCGTGCTGCCTCTTCTGTCAAGTGCACAGGGCCATCTTCTGAGCTTTAGCCATGTGTTTTATTGGCGCATTGCAGTCACATATCTTGAGGACGTTCAAGGTGACAGAGGCACACACACAGTACCCACTGCATCCTCCCCAGTGCCCCCCACTCCCTCTCCCTCCCCACTGCCTGTGCTTAGCACCATGATTGGCTTTGATAAGATCTTCTCAGTTTTAACTGGACAAATGGTGGCCACTCAGAGCTTGGGGAATGACCCTGCTTGGCAGAGCTGACCAGGTCTGATACTGCCCCCAGCAGTAGCAGAGGTGAGCTACCCCTCAACGGGTCCATAAAACAGAACCTTAGTAGGTCCAGAGAGCAGATATCAAACTAAAGCAGATTATTAAGAGCCAGTGATGCGTGCCTTGCTAGGTTTTGAATTTGCTCGGGACCCGCCAGCCTTTCTTCTTCCCTTTTGTTCCTTTTGGCCTGGGCATGTCTGTCCAGTGCCTGCTCCACCATTATACTTTAGAAGCACCTAACATGTTTGGTTTCACATGTTCATAGCTGAACTGGGACTTTTGCCTCAGGAGGAGTATGACCTCAAGCTCCATCCATTTCTGAGCTGGACGCTGTTCAGACAAGTCTTTGGACCTTAGAGCTGATGCAGGAATGAGCTGAGCCTCATGGCTACTGGATGGGAGGAATGTGTTTTGCATAAGGAAAGGGGGCTGGGGAGAACTGTGGACAGTACCTCGAGCTCCTGCCAAAGTCCCACTGAAACCCCCTACCCGCGATGGCACAGGATTTGTAGGTGGGGTCTTTGGGAGGTAATAGGGTTATGGGGCCATGGAGGTGAGGCTTCCCTGATATCATAGTCCTTATAAGAAGCCAAAGAGACAAGTGTCTACGATGTGGGACATTCCAGGAAGCAGCCATCAGCAGGAAGCCCAGGCTCTGTGAGAACCTGCCTGCGCTGACCTGGTCCCAGACTCGCAGCTCCAGGGTGGTGCAAAGACCTGTCGAGTGCACGGTGCTCATTATAGCGGCTCGCGAAGACCAAGGCGGCGAATGTGTGTTTCAATTTGCCACGTGCCGCTGGCAGTTCTGAAGGTTCAGTGGGATTTGTCTTCAAGTCCCTCCCTTCACTCGGATTTGGAAAAATTTTAGACCTGGTATTAGTTGGCTTTGTGTGACTATAAAGAAAGCCCTGACTAATCAGCTGACAAAGAGAAGAGTTTCCGTCTGGCTCGCAGTTTTGGAGATTTGCCGTAGAATCCCTCGGTCCCATCGTTTTGGGTCTGTGGTGAGGGAGCGCATCATGGCAGGTGCGTGGGAAAAGCTGCTCAGGGCAGGGCCAGGAAGCAGAGGGAGGGGGCAAGGGCCAGAGGCTTGCAGCCTCCTGAGGCACCAACGGTCTCCGACCTCCACCAGCCCCCCTCTCAACAGCACCAGACCAGGGACCAACCCTCCAACACCTGGCCTGGGGGCATGGACCACAGCACAGCGGCAGACCTGGTTCTCAGATGTGGTGTCCAACTTTCCGGATTATAATACGGCACATTCTGATTATGCTGGCTAGTCTGAAGCAGAAGGGGGCTGTGTTTTTTTCTTCTACTTTAGCCATTTTCATTCTCTTTTCTGAGTCCAGAGCTTAGAGGGTGTCTCTGCTTCATTACCCAGCAGATGCTCCTGGTGCTAGCTTCTGAAAGTGCAGTGGCATATCGCAATGGCCTTGGGACTTGACAAGCTCATTTTTAAATGAGAGAATTCTTAACACCGCTGACTTCCTTGATGCTTCCTTGATGCTTGAAGCGCTTGATGCTGCTGTGTTTACTCATCATGTCACCCCAATGATATATACTTTTGCTTAAATATCTTTTATTAGTCAGCCAATTTTGCTTCTCTCAAAAAAAAAAAATGGATGTCTATGTAGGCCTCTGGGCTGTTTTCTTTTTCTCTTACTCTGAGCTCATGCCACAGGAGGACCATAAAGAACACACCCTTCGATAGCATAAGGGTTCTTGCCAGCAGACCCCACCAGAAGGGCGCCTGTCCTGTCCTCTGCACTTCCCCAGCGCAGGCCACCTGATGGAGGCTGAACACTGCACGGTCTGGCCAGGGCACCTGCCTCCACAGGTCTTCTGTGAACAGACCCCACACCTGTCCTCGGCCAGGAAACCTGCCCTGGGCCGCAGGGCTCCCCTGTTTTGCCAGTCCCTCCTGGGCTTGCAGGGAGCTTCTCTTTAAGCTGCAGAGCCCCATTCCTTGCCTCTTTTCCCAACATCTATTAAGTTGAAATTAAACCTAGTACCACCAAAAAAAAAAAAAAAAAAGAAAAGAAAAAAAGAAAACACACTCATCTCCGTGTCAGGAGAGGAAGGGGAAGGGAGGATCACGGGCACCCCTCTTTGGAATCCCTCGCATGTTCTAACCATTGCACGTAACTCCGAATTATCTGTCAGCTGACAAAATCAGTCAAGTCTTCCTTCAGTTTTGTTGAAAATACAAATGACTGGTACCCAGTCTGGGAGTCATTCATTTGCCCAGTATTTAGGAAATATTCTCAAACGGGTCTTTTGAAGAAGAAAACACATGGGAGTTAATCTTGGCCACTAGTCATTCTCTTAGACACCCTGTTTTGGACTTTTAATGCAGAAAGTTTTGGAAAACTTGAAGCGGGGTCCATTTTAAGCTGATGCTACGTTTTAGATGGAGATGGTTCTGTGCAGTCACAGTACCCACAGTGCTGGGTAGTACTGGGCACTGTGACTGCCTGTTTTTTTCCCTAAGAGTTAGAGTTGCAGTTAGTTCATTCCACCTGCAGCCATCAAAATAAGACTTTAAAAAGTCACCTCCAGCCGGGCGTGGTGGCGCACGCTTGTGATCCCTGCGCTTGAGAGGCTGAGACAGAGGATTATGCAGGTTCCAAGCCAGCCTCAGCTATTTAGTGAGGCTCTCAGCAACTTAGTGAGACCCTGTTTCCAAATAAAGTATAATATACATCTGGGAGTATAGCCCGGAGGTAGAAAGGCCCCTGGGTTCCACCCCCAGTACCAAAAAAAAAAAAAAGAAAAGAAAAAGAAAAAGTCACCTCCGGTGAACGCATTGAGATTCACGTTCTTGATGACCACTCACTCGGCATTTCTGTCTTAACTAGAGAGATGCCTCCGTGGAGAGGCAGAGGTAAGCTGGGTGGGGCACTGCAGGTGAGCCTGCCACTGGAAATGCCTTTCCTTCCTCGCCATTTCCCTTCACAGATCCCTTCACTTCTGTCCGCTGGGCGCTCATCATGGGGACTTTTAGAGAATAGTTGGAGACTGTGTCAAATAGCACAGGTGCCCACCACGTTTCCCTGACCAGAACTACTTGGGCCTGGCTGTGAGCTCGGGCCTCTCCTCTCAGGGGTCCTCTCCCCTCAGGGGTCATCTCCCCTCAGGGGTCCTCTCCTGCACAGTTTCCACCCTGAGAGTCTGATGTGCTCCATCCCTAGACTGGGATTCACGGGAGACCTTCGTTCATAAAGCGAGAGGGTGGTTTTGAAGAGAGAGGTGGGAAATCAGGACTGTCATCACGCTCTGGCTTGTGAGTGTGTGTGTGTGTGTGTGTGTGTGTGTGTGTGTGTGTGTGTGTAGGGAGTATTTAGGGAGAAGAAGTTTGGGAAAGGAGGGGTGTGGGTGGATGCGAAAAGCCAGGTATCAGAGTCCTTTAAAATGACCTACTGTGCACCTGTGGGTGGCTCGTGTGCACCCAGGAAGGTCGGCCCTAGTTTGCAGAATGCCATTTTACTGCACAGACGTGGTCCTTGACACCACAGGGTCAGGATGGAAAGGCAGACGAGCAGAACACAAGCCAGGAGGCATGACACAAGCCCTGAGTCAGCGCAGGGTGCCGAGCAGGCGCAGGACAGCCGTGGCCCCTCACTGGGCCAGACGGAAAGGCCTTCCGGGAGATGGCACCAAAACACCAGCAGAGGGTCCCAGGGTGGGCTCCCATCTGCAGCCCTGGCCTCTTCCAAGCATCATGGTAAGGGTGTGATTTAAACGAGCTCCGGGGGTGGGTGGAGAGCAGTGGTCTGTAAAAATGGCATCCAGTTACCTGCCAACCAGAGACAGGCCTCCTCTGGGGGAGAGAGCCACGAGGCTGACTTAGGAAAGGCTGAACTTATGGTTTTGATGGCTCACCTGGAGAATAACAGCCAGGAAATGGCCAGAATGGACACGGGAAGCTGGAGGGAAAAGTGCTCCTGGTCACGTGGATCTAGGGTGTCCAAATGGCAGGGGTGCCGAGCGGGGCAGGGCTGAGAAGCCCGCGGGAAGACAGGGCCGCAGGTGGCGGGTTAGGAGCTCTGCAACTCCAGTGCAAACCCGTCTTTGCCCACTGCCTGAGGGCACAGACCGTCTTTCCTACTTGTGAATGTAGTCACTTGCTGAGACTGCAGACTCCCAGTGACACAGGCCTCTCTCGATAGCGCCGTGGGATTGCTTAATCATCTTTGAGCCGCATGCTCGCTATCTGCTTTAATAATAATTCGTGCTGTCAAGCATAACAATGAGGTCCTTTGAGAGCAGGCATTTTTAATAGATATTTACTGCCGAGGTTCATCAGAGATGACTAGATGTATGTTTTGGTTTTTATCTACTGACTTCAAAGTATTTTACATTGTTTCAGACTTCTGTTAGAGTAAAGGCTTGTGTGTTGGAATTTTTTAATCATACCAACAGTGATGAGCAGGGGGTGGAAATGGTAAAACAGCAGCAAGAGAAAACCATGGCTGAAATATCATAAGAAAAGTAAAATTTAGCTTAAAAATATAGCTTATTTTTCTTTCTTTTAAACATGCTATTCTTTTAACTATTGGGCAATTATATCTTAAGAAACTTAGCACTGCAAAAATGTGTTTAACATACAACTTGGAGGAGCTGGTTGAAACATAAAGAGTATTTACTTCGTGGATGTACTTATCATAGCTGGCTCGGAGCACTTCAACACTTCTTGGCAGATTATTAATAATTTCCTAGGACACGCCGGGCAATGGAGGCTTGTCAGAGGACAACATTACAAGGGTTTAGCTTGAAGACCTCAATTGTGATTTCATAATGGGCAACACTGGCAGAAGTGTGCTTAGGAGCCAAGAAGAAGAGCGTGGTTTCACAGACAGAAGAGGGCGGGCGAAAGCGGGAACAAAACGGGCAGACTGGCCGTTCAAAGTCGCTCTGCTGGTAAGGCCCAAGCGGGCAGCCGGAGCCATAGAAAAGAGCTGGTTAACTCAGGTCACCGCTCCGGTGAGGATCAAAGCAGAGGCAGCTTCCTCACCGCCAAGGAAACCGGCGCTTGGGAAACTGCCTTTCTCTTTCTCTCCTGATTGCGGGTCAGAGAGTGGATTA
Source organism: Muscardinus avellanarius (assembly GCF_963383645.1). Lineage (NCBI taxonomy): Eukaryota > Metazoa > Chordata > Mammalia > Rodentia > Gliridae > Muscardinus > Muscardinus avellanarius. The sequence continues at coordinate 673,396 of NC_137791.1, forward strand.
GTCGCCAGCTCTGCGGCACGAAACCTCATCGTGAGTAACTTCATTTGGATTTCTCGTCGGCTCTGTCGGGGCCGGTGCAACAGCCTGCTGCAGGGTGATAGTTAGGGTGTTCACCTAAAGACTTACATTTGAATAAATGTTTCATCACTTAATTCCAGTGAGTAAACTTACAACACGTATCGTGTCTCCACGAAAGCCTCTTCCACTCCAATGACATTTGTCAGTATCAATACTGTGGTTCTTCGCTGACCCTTCCTGGACTGCCTGTGAGGCATGGTTGGCGCGAGGCCTGCAATGGGCCAGGACCCAAACGTACATCTGGTAAGACCCCTATCCTCAGAGAATCAGAAAAGCACACGTAGTTAGAGCTGACTGACAAGTTTGAGCAGCACTTCCCAAATTGCTTTGATCTTAGCACTGTGTAGACTTAAAAATCATTAAGGACCCTAAAGCACTTTTGTTTGTATAGCCTGAATCTGTCTACATTTATCTCATTAGAATTGAAGTTAGAATTGGCAATTCAAACACAAGTATACACCGATGAGACACTCCTTTACTACCTAGGTGTTAGATTTACCCGAGCCATGTGGTTTCTGAAAAGTGCCACCATATGTGCCCTTGTGAGAGGACAATGGAGAGAAAGAGCAGCCTCCTCACTGCCCTCGAGCTGCAAGAGGCCTGGGACCCACACGTTGGCGAGCAGTGAACCCCGGGAGATGACTGATGTCAATCACTGCTAAGATTATCCATCCATATTGTTAAAATGGGTCGCCAACTGAGCCCAGATTGGAGGAGAACGTAAGATAAATAGCAGGCAGTAGGGCTTGCCAAGTATTCCCGTACATGCGATGAAGGCATTCCCCTGCCACCTGGTGGTGATGGGTCCTAATTAGGCATTGAGCATTTGTTTGAGTGATGTTCAATTAAGTTACATCAGAATGGTAGACTGAGAGCCTTTGACTGCTGAATCTACCACCAAACACTCGAAAATTACATTTGGAATCTCTGTGAATGACAACTTCACGCTAACTTGTTCTCCGATAGAATAAAAACAAATGGTTTAAAGTCAATTATGTTTGAAAGAACCAACAATTATGTTGGGGTTTGACAGTGCTCTGACTGCAGTTAGAGGTCACTGTGTCGGGTGGTGGAGAGGAGCACGCTTTGCTTTTCTGTAGTGCATCTTCTCCCTGGTGAGGGGCGGGCGCATTCAGGTCTCGTGGGCCCCGCCGGAGGGCTGGCAACATGCCCTGGAGGCTCCGTGGGCAGGCTCCTTTCCACTCGCTCACGGGCACGTGGAGGCCCAGAGAGAAGCAGGAGCGCAGAGGGCCCGCAGCGTCCCTGCTGAGGAATGTGCTGGGCGCCGTGGACCTTCCCAAGCTGCTCCTTCTCAGGCAGAAGCACACCACCTCCGAGATGCTGTTTTCAACAGGACAACAAAGAAGTTTTCATGCTTTTATGGAAATCCTTTTGAGCTGTTGTGAAGTGCAGGGTGATGTGGACGACTTGCACACGCTTGGGCATCCCTCTGACGCTGAGGGGTACGGGGTAGCCTACGCGGTGCAGGAGCGGCCACCAAAGCACACGGAGACTTCCCAAGATACATCGGCGTGTGCAGGTTTAAGGCAACCAGCTTCCTGGAAATTCACTTCCATTGGTGGCATCCCCATAGATCTGCTCGAAAACAAGCTGTGTTCCCAAGCACCAGTGGTACTCCATGAGGGGTACGCAGCTCCTCTCAACTCACACCGCAGGGCGCACGTCTCTCAAGTGTGACGGCACGTTCTCTCCAACAGTGAGCCGCAGCGGTGCCGGCCCTCCGGCCTTCAGCCCTCCCCAGCTTTACCTGTGTTTCTGCTCAGGCTAAAGCCCAGTGAAGGAAGCTGGTATTTTTGCCCCTCCAAGTGTGGTGACTCTGAGATGTGTGGTTTAGGGGCTAAAGGAATAACAGCCACTTTTATTTAACATCTTTGATTCTCCTTAGTAATTTCCAAAAGTTCATGGTTTTGGAGGGAGAGTCCATAGAGGAGAAAGCACCAAGGATGTCAGTAACGAATGTGAAACGCTTCAAGAGCATCCTTTCAACCATCCAGGGGCCGGCTGGACCCAGAAGGCCAGCAGAGCTGGTGTGAACCTGTGAGCCTTCATTGCTAACCAGGCCCAAGGAGGCCCCCTGCTTCAGTTACCACAGCTGGAGCAGAAAGGGATTAAAGATGCCGGAGGGGACCCCTCTTCAGGCCTGGAGAGGTGAGTCAGGGGGATGTTTCCAGGACATCTTTGGTTTCTGCCCTGTGGTTGAAGGAACATTGAACTCTTTCCCTCAGGGGAGGGATGAGGTCAGATTTTCAGTGGGGAAATACAGCAGCAGTGGCGGCAGCTAAAGAGCTGCCAGGGAAGAGGGTGCAGGCTGGGAGACGGTTGGTGCAGATGGCTGGGAGAGGTGAAGGCGTTGGACTAAGGCAGTTCCAGAGGGAGAATGAGGGACTGAGGGCCAGGTGAAGAGGCGTGTAGGGAGATCCAGCCACATGGCCAGGTGGAAACTGGATGCAGGGCAGGGAGAAGGTCAAGGCTCAGAGGGCCACGGTGACGGGTGAGGGCCATGCGTCAAGGGACTGCGTTGTATGCAGGGAGCACTCTGAGGCCAAGCCAGCCCAGGTCACACGGAACCTGGTGGTCAGGCTCCCAGTGGCAGCTGCAGAGAGGCTCCATGATGGAAATGCACACAGCAAAAGACAGAAGAGCCAGAAGCCACATCCAAGAAGTATGCATATTTAAGAGAGAGGAGAGGCATTGCTCTCCACGGGGGAGGTAGTGAATCTGACTCCAGAAAGGAGGCAAGAACAGGCCCAGAGTATTGATTTGAAATTATTTCTTCCATGCCTGTAATCTCAGTACTTGGGAGGCTGAAACAGGAGAATCATAGGTTCGAGACTAGCCTCAGCAACTTAGCAAGACCCTGTTTTAAAATAAAGTAAAGTAAAATAAAATAAAATAAAAAGGGCTTGGGGTGTGGCTTGAAGGTAGCATGCTCCTGGGTTCAATCCCCGGTACCATTTTTTCCCCCCAATATTTAACATTCTCCGTCTTTTAAATTTTCTGAGGTAAAAGACAATATTCACTCGATACAGTCTAACCTCTTGGTTTGCAAAAGGTCTTCCACGATTTGTTTTTCAAGATTCGCTTCTCAGAGTCTTCCAGGAGGCTGTGGCTTCCTCCTGTGCAGCAGAGCCTGGATTTAATAACCAAATGCCTGCCACAGTACAGGCAGAGCAGTCATTATGTAATTACTAAAGGTCATTGTTGGTATGAGCATATTTCACTTAGACGTGAACTTTGCTGCTGTATTGTAGGCGCTTCAGAAATGCAGGGCTCCACACATCCAGGCATGGTGGCATATGCTTGTAATCCAGGATTTGGGAGACTGAGACAGGAGGATCAAGGTTCAAATCCAGCCTCGGCAACTTAGCAAGGCTCTCAGCAACCCAGTGAGACCCTGTTTCCAAATAATAAACAAGTAAAATCAGGCTGGGGATGTATCTTGGAGGTAGAATGCCTCTGGGTTCCATCCCCAGTGCCAAAAAACACATAGGATATGTTGATACCAACAGTTTATAATGTGTCTCAGCGTATTTTTGTCATTTGCTTCTGAGGTTGCTAAGTAGTTAAGCAGAAAGGAGCCAGGGTTGAGGGTAAGGCCCATTCCCCTAGGGGACAAAGAGCCATCCTGCCCAGGTGATGGAGAAGCTGCCATAACCCACTTTCTTCCATTTGACAGAATCCAGGCATACCTGGCCCTAGGGCCATTCCAACGTTGGAGCACAGGCACGGCACTGAGCCTAGGCTTTCCCTGCCCAGGGGAATGTTCCCAATTTTTCAGAAACATAGATGTACCAAGCTGTGGTGTGAAATAGCAGGAACAGCCCCAGATACACACTGCAGGAAGGGAAGGTTTGCAGGAAGGAGAGACGTTAAACTCCTTCCTCTTAAAACTGTCCATTCCTTTAAATAAATCTTGCTGATTCTTTGTGTGTCTCTAGAATGCAATCTTTATCAGGAGAACGTGAAGGACCAAGAAAACCACTGTCCAGCAAGGAGATGACAGTAACGGCAGGCACGTGGTGAGGGCTGCTCGAGTCTTTCTTGTTACGGTGAAATATGTTCGGTGCGTGTGAGGGGAGAAATAATTCCCCTAACACAACCACACAAACAGGGAAAAAAATGCGGGTTCTTGTCCTGAGCTAAGGATAAGTATACATAGCTCGGACTCTTGCTGAAGATTTAAGGATGTTTATTAAAAAGATAGAAATACAGAAGGTAGTTACAGCCCTAGGCCAGAATGGCATGGGGGAGGGTGGTCCGAGCCAATTCACCACCCCAAGATACAGCACATGGACCGGACGTTTTATACCCATGACCTCCATCTTGTTTAGTACTTCTGACTAGTGAGCGTCCCTGTAAGGTACCTCCCCCAGCAAGGTGTGGCAAGGTGTCTCCTTTCATGAAGGTCGAAGGTCTATCCTAGCTAATTATGTAGATCTGTCTTTAGACAGAGGAAGCCCTAGTTCCCCTCTCCTATTGACTTGAATTACTTTTAGCTAAGTCAATCTAAGTTTCAGTAGCTGTTTGCTTCCTAACCAAAGCCAAGCCTTTCTCTCTCCAGGTCTGCCATTTTGACACAATTATTCTGAAATATATCTATTAATAATCAGAGCTTTCTCAAATCTTCCTAAGTTATTCCCAATACTGGTGCACTTCTGACTGGTCTGTCTTGAGGACCACACAGTGTCATCCTTCATGGTGCAGAAGCCTTCACTGGTGGGCAAGGCAGAGCCAGAGCGCCGGACCAGCCCCAGGAGACTCAGAGTTAAAGCTTCATCTGTTTCTTAGATGCTGTTGTTACACGGTGCAGTTTATTCAGTTTATTTTGACAAATTCTGTACTGACATTTTTCTTTCTTTCTTTCTTTTCTTTTTTCTTTCTTTCTTTTTTTTTTTCCAGTACTGAGGATGGAATCCAGGGGCCTTCTACCTCAGAGAGACGCCCCCAGCTCTATTGTTTAGTCTTTATTTTGAAACAAGGTCTCACTGAGTTGCAAAGGGCCTCACTAAGTAGCTGAGGCTGTCCATGAAATGCGATCCTCTTGTCTCAGGCACCCAAATGCTGGGATCACGGCAGCGTGCGCCACCATGCCTGGCCCTGGGTGGCTTTTAAGGGAGGAACTTGTGTGGCCAGGCTTGGGGATGGGCAGAGGCAGTGCCTGCATGACTGCACCTGCCAGAGAGCAGGAGGGCAGTGCTGAGTGCACCGGGGTGTTGGGGCACCCACGTGCAGCCTTGGAGACGGGCATCTCCTATTTAAGCAGGCCTGGAGGCTCCATTGGCTGGTACTGGTACGGAAACTTATAATTTAAGTGGTTTTTGAAGTGAGCTGAAAAAAGCCCATCCTGCTCACATCTGCACTGCTGTCGTCTCGCTGGGTGGATGGTGTGCAGGGTGGCTAGGAAGGAGCGGATCTGTAAGCATCTTAGGTGCAGGACAGGGCTGGCCTGGGCGGTGGTGGGCTCCGGGAGGAGGCAGATCGGGGAAGATACTGCTCCTGGAGCAGGGAGGGGCGCAGCTGGAAGAGAGGGAGGCCTGGGCAGGAAGCCAGCACGGCCCAGCTAACTTCTGATCTCTTGTATCTGAAGTGAGGGTGACTCTGCCTTGTACTCTGAATGTCAGACATGTCCTCAAGCTCCCAAACAACGCTTGGACCTACACATCAATCGATAGTTACAGGAACTACTGATTACTTAACACTTCCGCAAGTCAGTCTCCTCTCCTGCCTCATGCATTCGTGAAATTACAGTGAGAGCCTATGTCGTGATGATGAATACTCTTCTATAATGTTTTCTGGAAAAAAGTTCAATGGGACACTTTCCCCCCATGTAAAAATAGCTTTGAATCGTACTTTAAAAGAAAGTATTCTCATGAATTCCATTTATTATTTTATTGAATGAAGGCAAAAGTATACCAGTATTGGGGATGGCCTAGGAAGATTTGAGAAAGAAGCTCTGATTATTAATAAATATATTTTAAAAATGGGGTCACAGAGGATGAAGCTCAGAGTTGTAAGGGGGAAGGGCAAGTCAGGACTTGGCTACAGCCAGGAGTGAGATAACTGTTATAATGTAAAACTCCCCAGCTAAAAGTAATTAGCAAGTCCATAGGGAGCTGGAACTTTGGACTCCATATTCTAAAGACAGGTTCACATAATAACTGATATCTAGTTAAGAGGATGGGAGGAGGGAATGGCCTTCCTGAAAGGAGAAACCTGGGTGCAAACCAAGAATTAGGCGGGGAAATTAAGGGGATGGACTTTACGTATGGCAGACTTGCGTAGGAGAGCAAGACGGAGGAAGTCATGTCTATAAAAGGCTGTTTTGCATTTTGTATTTTGGTGAATTTCTTCAACCCCCCGCCATGCTACTCCTGAGTGGCATGGGGCTGTAACTGTCTTCTGTATTTCCATCTTTATAATAACTCCTTTAAATCTTCAGCAAGAGTCCTGGCCAAGAAGCCGCAGTTATGGGGAATAACCTTTGGGAGCCTAATCGGGCTCCCTGGGGACAGTTCCCTCAAATGGTAACAGAAAAGGATGAGAACGGCCCCTGAGTGTGCCTGCTGAGCCTCGCTGGCATTGGCTGTGTGGGGAAATGAACCTGCCTGGGCTTCTTGGTCCCTCCATGGCTGTACCTCCTACAACTTTTGTGAGCCTGGCAGGAGATTATCATGCGCGGAAACTGGTCGGCTGCATGCTGAGCCTATGCTAAGGACTTAATGACTAGTAGCCATTGTTTTCTGAACAACAGTGTTCAATGGAGTGATTTTATGAAATGGAGTGACTTTATTGAATAGCATTCAAAGGAGTGACTAATTCATCTAATTTTACAAAGGTCATCTCTGAATTGGGCTGTGCATGCATTTCCTGTCTTACGCTGATTTTTTTTTTCTTTTTTTTTGCCGTGCTAGGGTTGGCTCAGGGCCTCTGTGTCCCTGTATTCTTCTGAAGGCTTGTACATGGCAGTTGTGACTCTTAATGTCAGCTGCTGTGTTTCATTACTGCCACAGGCCCCTCCATACCATTTTTGATGACTCTGTTACCAAAGCCAGACTGAAAGTAAAACAAAATAAATTCAAAAACTAGCCATCAGCTCAGGGCCCGTCTTCCATCTACTGTGGAAAGGGGCAGCAAATGAGCTGCAGCTGGAGGATTATTTACAGTTCCTTGGCATGTCCTGAGGGCCCAGCTGATGTTTTGTTCAGTGTCAACACATCACAGCATTTAAAACCTCCACTTGCAGGGCGTCCCACCATGGAGAGGGGAAGCGGAATCTCCCCTGGTGCAGAACGTGGCGTCCTGGGAGGGATCAAGCATGCTGCCCTCCAGGCGTAGGCCAGCTCATGACCATGATGTATGGACCCAGGAAGGACAGGTCTGTGCGTTTCCTGGGGCAGGTGGCCCATGCTGGCCTCCCTCTGGCCTCTCAGGCCCCCAGACACTTCCTGCAGGGCTCCTCCTATCTTCCCAGGCTGCCATTCTCCACCCCAGGGCTGGACTCACAGGGCTGGTGGTTGGTTTCAGGCCTGTCTGGTGCATTCCCGCTCACCCTGCTCACTGTCTACATCACACGGGCAGGCAGGCCATTCAAGTTTCTCCAACGTGTGTTGAGTGAAGGGCTTTCTGGAGGAAGCGCAGCTCCCTTGGGTCTTTTTTCATCTGCCTGATTAGATGTTCATTTCAAAACTGATTATATCTTACAATATTACCATGTTAATTTAGTGGACAAAATTATTTCCCTAGTTTTATTTATATTTTAAATAACCAGCATCAGAGTTCTTTTGAAAACAAATTTACTCCAGAAAAAAATATTTTATTTATTGGTTGATTTAGTGGTGCTGGGGATGGAACCCAGGGGCCTTCTACCTCTGAGTTACTTCTCCAGTATGATTTTTTATTCTTTATTTTGAACCAGTGTCTCACTAAGTTGCAGAGAGCCTCACTAAGTACTCACGGCTATCCTTGAACTATGATCCTCGTGTCTCAGTCTCCCAAGTACTAGGATTACAAGCATGCACCACCACACCCAACTCAGAAAAATCATGTTTTATACTATTAAAATTTAAAAAGTTGCTGGAGCTAATGCTCTAAATAATATGTTAACTGTAATCTGAGGTTGGAGGAAGCAGCTCTGCCACCTGGTGGGATTCTGGAAACTTCCAGAAATGCTCCTCTGACAGGTGGTCATGACTTTGGTGGACACTGCTGTCTCGTATTGGTTTGACATTTTTAACTTGTTCTGCCCTAAGTCACCTTTATGGCACCAATCTTTGGAAGAGTCTGTTGTGCATGTTTTGGAAGCAGTTTGGAGCACCTGGGAAGGGGCCGTGTCCACATCTGATGGTGGGAAAACGTGGGGCTGGAGCTGCCGCAGAGGTGACTGGTGGGTGGAGAAGTGTTGGTGGCCTGGTTCTGTCGCATCGTTTTGAAAAGATATTTGGTTGGTTCACCTGGGCTTTCAGATATATGTGATTGTACTGAGTGATGGTAATAGTTCAGAACTATGATACATATACCAACAAATATAACCATTTGTTGAAAAGAAAGTGTCTTCTGGTCTAGTTAGTGGCATGTAAAAGAAAAGCAAAAGTCAGATCTATTAGTGATTTCTGTTTTTAATGGTGAGAGTTCTGTATTTTCTACTTTGACTGCCTGTAGAAACTTCTGGAAAGCTGGGACGCCGAGGCTGTGGATCCTGCAAGAGGAACTCACATCCTTCCTTTTTGGGAAGGAGACGGAAGGAGAGGTCAGGGGCCAGCCTCCCTCATTCTCCCAAGATGGAGGGCACCCTGGCCTCCCTCGGATCCTGTCTCTGGTCTTGGCTCCTCACTCTTGCTCAAGTCACTCTGTGATTCACATCTGTTCCTTTTCTAGAACTGTGTAGGAAGAAACACCTGAGAGGTAAAGAATCTACAGTGGACAGTCCCTAGCTCTTCCCCAGGTATCAGACACACCGTTGGGAAATGAGTGTCCTAAGTGGACACTCAGGAGAGTCCTTGATCTTCCTTCCTTGAGGTGTAAACAGCAGTTGTAAAAACTGAAACTTGTTTTGCTTTTTGGGTTTAAAAACTATAAGTGGGTAAGACCTTATTAAAATACCTAAATTTTTTACCATTTTTGGCAAGCCACACAGCTATGCTTTTTGCTTTTACGAACTGAGCCAGGCTGTGCTGGTCCAGCTCTGTGGGATTGCTGGCTTGCCTTCTTTCATCTCGACGGTGGGAGCTTCTCTCTGGTGAGCTTTGCAGAAAAGCTCTCTCTGAGGTGCCTCTCTATTGGCCACTGCGGGGGTCAGGGCGGTCTTTCCAAGTGGCTTTAGAGGTGGTTTGTGTCTAGCTCTGCAGCTGGCTTTACGGTCACAGGTCCTGCCCCTGAAGTACTCTATCTGGTCTCAGGGGCCCAGTGGTCTATACCAGGATGACGTGAATGCAGTTGAGCTTCAAGAAGAAAAATGCAGGGAGGAGGTGCTGCTTGGAAAGAAAGAGAACAAGGGTATTGCTCTGAAGCAGGACACAGAAGGATTGCCTGTGTATTCTACTTAACACCTTTGGAAATTATTTCTGTAGTTTGGTCTCGAGTATCCCCAGAGGCCTGTGCTTGAAGGCTCGGTGGCCAGTTGTGATGGACCTTGAGCTGGGCTCATGGGTGCTAATAACAAGTTAGGAGAGGGGAGGTTGGGTTCGGCTTGTGGTTTCAGAGTTAGTCCACAGTCGGCTGCTCTGTGGCTCTGAGCAGGGCATCCTGGCGGGAGGGCTTATGCAGGAGAGCCACATGGCTCCTGGCAGCCGGGAGGCAGAGAGAGAGCGTCCTCAAAGGGCGGGTCCTCAGCGCCAACTTCCTCCAGCCATGACCCGCCTGCCTAATGGTTGAAGACGCTACACTCGGCTTCCTCTCCTTTCTCCCGGTAGTCCATCCAACCCTCAGCACACCAACCAGCGATGAGACCCGAGTCCTCGTGACTCAACCACGTCCCCTGGGTACGCAGCACGGGACCAAGACTCAGCACGTGAGCTTCAAATGGACTCGAGCCATGGTGCCCAGTCTCCCTCTTTCTCTTCCTGGCCACGAGGGGAGTGGCTTTGCTTTACCACGCAGTACTGCTTTGTCGTTCTGCCTCACCACAGGCCCCAAACAGTAGATTGAACCCTCTTCATAAGTGGTTATCTTGGATGTGTGTTATAGTACTGGAAAGCTGACTAACACAACTGTTTCACTAAACTGCAGAAGAGATACACTTAAGCTTACTCCTGTTATATTGGGTCGTGTGTTTTCAATGGCAAATGGTAATGGTACATTTTGGAAAGTGATCAGTCGAAATATGGAAAATAGATTTAAGGCATTATTGGCTTATTTCTAGACTCTCTCTGCATATGACTTCTTGCTTGCTTGCTTGCTTGCTTTCGTGGTTAATCTCTTCTCCTTCAAGCTGTACTTCCATGTTCAGGACGACGGTCCTCAACCGCACGCTCCCTGCGCAACGCCCAGTTTCTTGGCCTACACCTGGTACTGAAATTGTCTCTTGACTTGTCAATTTCCTTCATGGCCTCTGAGCTCTACGAAGGCAAAAACCCTGTGTTTTAGAAATCACCGCTCCTTTCGTGTCAATCAGGGGCGTTTCTCTGTAGAAGCGGGCCTTGCTCTACAAGTACTGGCTTAGTAAATTATTGAGTCTTCAATGTGTTCACATTTTGGGGAGACAAGAACCATCAACACCATTTTAAAGACGCAGCATTTCAATCATTTGTGCCTGGCTGGATGGAGTACTGGGTTCTAAAGAGGCCATCGAACTGGTATAATTTAATAACAGATTTTCATAGGAGAGCACCATGATGTCAGAAGTCAACCAGCTTTTCTGACATCATGGGCCGTGTTACTGTCAGAGCCAATGTTTCAGAGTGAGGTACTGTTTGAAGGGGCTGTGTTCACATTTGCTGTCCAACCTGTGAACCTCTGAGCGGGCTGCTGGGATCTGGTTAACACCTGGCCTCTCCAACTTTGATTTCTTCACCTCTGACAGGGAGATGGTGTTCAGGAAGAGGATGAGGATAGAGACGAAAGCACCACGCAGTCACCAGAGCTTCGGGAGAGCAGCTGTGACCCCTCATTTTCACTCAAAATCTGATCATTTTCACTCAAAATCTCTGACACCGCCCCTGAGTCTAAGAAAAACACTTAACCTAGTCTCCGGATCACCATCTACGCCCACAACAAATAGGTGCAGACAGCCTTTCTTGTTTTAATAAGGGCCTCGGCTGCTCTGTGGTCAAGTGCTCCTTGCACACACCTAATAAGGAAGCAACTGCCAATTTGATTTGTCCCCTCCTTCCTCTCCTTCAGTTTAATTTCTCAACCTCTCGGTTAATAAATAGTACATGCCGTCTTATTTTGACCTGCAAATAACAAGCTGTCCCTTGGGATTTCCTGCCTAGACAAAAGATCATTAGCAGAGCTCGTTTTCTTGTGATTAACGTTGAGGAGAGACTGGGACGCAGAACGTGTTTGGCTTATTACCTCGTCATTCAAAGCTGATGCTGACATTTGGTTATCATGCCAGCCTGCTCTGAGCCCTGGGCCGCCAGACAGCAGTGTGAGGGGCCTGGGTCTCCCTGTGCTCCTGAGGCAACATACTTATTTGAAGTTTCCTTTGTTCACGTCCTTCCGTTGTATTCTGACAGCAAATTTTGCATTCTTTTTATTTTTATTTTTTTTTTAGTGGTACTGGGGGTGGAACCCAGAGACTTTCTACATCTGGGCTATATTCCCAGACCTATTTTATATTTTATTTGGAATCAGGGTCTTACTAAGTTGCTGAGAGCCTAAGTATCTGAGGCTGGCTTCGAACCCGTGCAGTCCTCCTGTCTCAGCCTCCGAAGCGCGGGGGTTACAAGCGTGCGCCACCGCGCCCAGTGCATTATTTTTATTTTTAATTTGTCAAGGTAAAAGCATGATTCCTGAGCCAGAACGTGGCCTGTCTTGGAGAATGTTCCATGTGAGTGTGAGCCAAGGTAAAAAGCAGGGGTTAATGGCTGTGGTCACTCCTGCCCCAGTCTGTGGCTGTCCAGGAGTGTTTTTAATGAATGTACCTCATTTTAAGGAAACTCTAGAGTATAAACCTGTAGCCTTTCAGTTGGCTCTTCAGCCTGGATTCTGTACTTCACAGATAAAACATCCTGGCCGTCCTGCTGCTTGCAAAGCTTTCTCTGTCACAAATGCAGCCCGAGCCTGGGCAACGCGCAAGACCCTGACTCAAAATAACTTTTCCCAAAGGTCTGGGGTTGCAGCTCGTGGTGGAGGAAGAACTACGGACACAGCCGAAGCTCTCTATCGTGACAAGTGCCCTCTCCCGTGGCTCGGACGCCCGGCCCCACCTCTCGCTCCTCTCTTCCTGACGCGTGCCTGGTGTTTCTCGGTGCTGTTCTCAAGCAGAATCCCCTCCTTCAGTGGAGACGCTCTCCTCTGCTTCTCGCTCCTGCTCCCGCTGGTTCTCCTCTGCGCCTGACCTGAGGCACGTCTTCAGGTTGCTTCTTGCTCCTGTGGCTCCTCTCCCTCTGCATACAGAGGGTGGAAGCTTAGATGTGCACCCCAACTTTCTTCTTTTCTGACACGCGCATCCAGTCCTATCAATTCCGCTGTGATCACCACTTCCTCTGAGCCCTCACGTTTTGCTAAGTTGTATTTTCATTTTGACTTGTTCTAAACACGTTTCTCTTCCCTTGAGCCTCTCTGGCTGTGAGCTGCTTCTCTTCCCAGTACTTTGGGGTTTTTCAGCTGACTGTCACTTCTCAGCTGCTACTTCAATCTTGCATTCAGATGATAGATTTTGCCTTATTGTTTTTGTTTTTGTTTGTGGTACTGGGGATAGAACCCAGGGGCATTCTACCTCTGAGCTACACCCTCATCCTTATTTTTTATTCTTTATTTTGAAACAGAGTCTCACTGAGTTCTAAAGGGCATTACTAAGTAGCTGAGGCTGTCCTCAAGCAGCGACCCGCCTGTCTCAGCCTCCTAATGCTGGGATTATTAAGCATGCACCACCATGCCCAGCTATTATTTCTGCTTTTAATTTGTTGAGGTAAAGGTGTGTTTCCCAACCCAGAATGTGGTGTCTCAGTGGATGTTACTTATAAACTTGGGAAAGATGTGTGTACTCTGCTACTGTTGGGTAGAGCATTCCATAAATGTCAATTAAATCTACTTGACCGATGGTGTTCATTCCATATCCTTCATGTTTCCCGGCTGCTGGATCTGCAGCTTACTGATGTTGACAACTCTAGTTCTCACGGTAAGCCAGTTGATGGACTGGTGGCTGGTTTCTGGAGAGTGGTGAGCAGAGAGGACACAGAGGCTTCACATCATCCCTCCCACATCACACCCACGCGCTCTGCGACCTGCCCGAGCACCTGCCTCCTCTGGGATACCCTCCACCAAGCCAGCAAGATAAACGAGAGCATCCCCTGAGTTCTGAGCCACCCTAGCCAAGCCAAACAGAAGCAGAGGGTCTTGGGGACCAAGAAAGAGGGAAGTTAGAGATGCTGGAGGTGGCTCACCCAAGGGTCTGGAGGGCAGACTCCAGATGTGAAAAATGTCCAAAAACTAGCTAGCTGCATTCTTTCCCATTCTCCTGTCTGTGAGTGGATGCTTTTAGATCTTTACCAGGGGAGCTGTCAGAGTTTGGGGAGGTGAAATCCATGTGTGTGGCCCCCCTGGGACCAGGCTCTTGGGGGCTTTTGTTGTGTTTGTTTTTCTACTAGGAATGACACCCAGGGGTATCTGTATCTGAGCTACACCCAGCCCTTTTCAGTTTTTTTTTTTATTTTAAAACAGGGTCAGCCTTCCAAGTATGGGGATTATAGGCATGGGCCACCGTGCCCAGCTCCTCGGGAGTTCTTAACCTGCAAAAGTGATTCGCTCTGCAGAGCTCTGCCACTTACCGGCTCTGCTCTTACCACTCAGCCTCACTCAGGAGAGCCCATGCTGGCTAGGACTCTGCTTCCCAGTCCCTAGACTCCAAGGGCTGCTTTGCAAGGTGACGCCCTCTCTCTAATGGAGTTAAGAACAGTCATTGATTTGCAGTCTGCACAGTTTTTGTTTTCTGAGTATGGGGTAAGGATCAAAGTTCAAACTGCAAGCTTCACCTCATCTTTTAAACCTCTCTGTAATAGGGTGGAATGCCCCGTCTCCCTGACCCCCAGGACTGCGCCCCGCCCTCTCTGGGTGAGCGCCCTCCGATCCTGAGCAGGCCGTCCAGCCCTCCCTGCCTGCGTGTGCCCTCCCTGCCTGCTGGATGTTCCAGCGAAGACTAGGTTCTTATCCTCCTTCTGCTGCAGTGCGCTCCCCAGCTCTCTAAATCAAGGAAATAACCATTCTGAGCCTGTGTCAAAAATGCCCGTAACACCCGGGGCTGCTGATGCGAACTTCAAGCTCTGATTTCTGTGCTGACACTTCACGCTGCTATTGCTAGTCATGGTCTTTGTTTAGTCCACTGGGATGAGCACTAAGTATGCACTCTCACCTGCGGATTCAGGTGCTCTGACACTGGGATGCCCGTGTCACTCGAGAATCTGAGTCCTGTTTTCTTTAATGTCTCCTATGACTTTTATTATTCTGCCTTTAGCCTTTCTGAATTCTTTCTTTATCTGGAGCCTTTCTTTCTACCTCCTCTTTTTATTTCTACTGTGCTTTTACAGAAAGGTTTTCTCAATTTTATCTTCCAAATACTTTACTAAATTTTTATTTTTTAGAGATGAAAATGTTTAGTTAAATAGAACACTAAATGTCAGGAGACTAGACTGATCTATTTTTAAATTCTCTTTCTTATTTTTATTTCTTTTATTTTTGTTCAATTTAAAAAATATACTTCTATTGGTGCACTGCAGTTAAACCTCAACTGAGCTCCTGAGGAGAGGAGCTCACGTTCACTCAGCGCTTGGTGCTTCTCTCCGGATCTCACTCCACTCTCTTCCCTTCTCCGCACACGTTGTTGAGATTGGTACTTATCATTTCATATATGAGCATTAGTTGAGCCGTTGCCTTCATCTTTACTAAGTTTTTAAATTTTAGTAACCATAATTAAAAGTTTCAAGAATTTTTTTGGTCTCTGGTTGGTTCTTTTTTGTAATGAGTTTTTCTTATGGTGTGCTATCATCTCTTAACTCTTTCGTATTTCCAGTAAGGGGTTCTGTGTGTTTACATCTTATTCTGTTCTATAAGCATTTTGTATTCGTTAGCGCAGTGTTTTCTGTTCAGTTCATCTTGGTCTCTCACTTTGGGGCTGTAGGTTTAAGTATCTGGAGATGGCTGGTTCCTGTCCATATTTTATAGCAAACCCAGAGCAGGTGCTGGGGGGACATTAGTTCTTATCATCAGAGGGTTGTCCACAGAGGGACTTTGCTCTGGGTAACTACACAGGGAGGTGAGCATAACTGGGGGCGGGAGGGCATACGGTACAGCTGTTAGATTTAGCAATAGCAGAATGGAATACTCATTAAATTTGAATTTTTTGGCAAGCAAACGCCATTTTAGTACTTTTTCTTGCAAGCTCCCTTAAACATCATTATGTGAAGGTATTTGCTAAGAGCCAGTTTCTTTTGCAAATAACCCTCTAAGTATTTGCTTAAGGGAAGAAGCTTGGCTGTTAGGTTTGTGACACGTGGCAGGCAGGGGGAGGTGGGCATAGACTGTTGTGTGTATACACATTTTCAATGAATCCTCTGATTTTCAGTGCCATACCTTGCTCTGTCTTCTGCTAGACCTGATATTTCAAATCAGGCCTGTCTTTGTGGCTCCGAAGCCATCATGCGATCGGCTTCTGTTGGTCTTCCCTGAGCCACCCTCGAGGTATCTCACAGGCCAGTGCCTCTGAGCCAGTGCACCCAGGTGGGCCATGGATATGCAGCAAAATACCAAAGGTTAGACAGCTTTGAAAGTCACAAAACAAAAGTGCATTTTATATTTCCTTAAAAGCTCACAGTAGTTAAATCTACAGTTAACATTATAATGAAATCTTTAGTTAACGTTGTAGTTGAGCCTTCAGTTAACACTGTAGTTAAATCTTTGGCTAACATAGGTCTGTTACCACTGTAGTTAAGTCTTTAGTTAACATTTGCTGACTTCTTGATTTCGGCGCTCGGGTTTTTCACTCTGGGCAGAGAGCCTATTGATCCAGAGCCACAGAGAACTCCAGTTTTTCTATTACTTGTGTTGGGAGTTCTGGTTTTTGGCTTGAACAAGGCTCTTTGTTTCGAGAGTGAGTATGAGACCCCAAAGCTGCAGCAGATCTCTTCTGCCCACGGCAGCCGGCGGGTGGTGGGCGGCGGGCACGGGTGGCGTGTTACCCAGAGCTCCTGCAAATCCATACTCAGTCTTTGTTCCTCCCATATTTGGGGCCCCAAGGAAACCCAGGAGACCGTAAATGAGTTGCTGAGGGAAGCCGACACCGCCGGGCGCCATCTGTCCCTGGAACTCACTCAACCCTGCTAGCGTCCAGTGCTGCACACCTCGTCTTCACACGCCAACTCTATGTCCTCTGGCCACAGAACACCCAGTTTAGGATGAACAGTCATGTCTCATGTTACCGAGTATCTCAGAGTTAAGTCCCGGGCTCTACCAAGAAGACTGACAGCAAGAGCACATCTGTTTGGTGAAAGGAGAATGTTTATCCTCCCACACAGACCGGCACTTATCCCAGCTCCCGGGAGCCCATCTGGATCTCCTCTCTGGGCTTGTCACTTGAGGATGCGCTGGTCTGCCTTCCTGAGGACCTGGGTGAGCACTTGGGGCTCCATCCTAACTCCAGCAGCTGGCCAGGGCCCACTGTGCTGACGCCTGGTTGACCGGGGTGTCTGGCTGGGGTCTGGCTCATACCTAAAGCTGGAAGCTTTCCATAAGATGTATTTAAGAGTTGAAGGCAGACACACGTACAGGTATCTTCTCCCAAACCGCCAACTATGATGAGTTACCCAGATCCCGCGTAAGAGAAGACGACATGACACCACTCAGCCTGGGCTTGAATGCCGAGATTCCAGACAAGTGAAATTTGTCCTAAGTTGGGCAAACCCAGCAGAATCGCAAGGCGAGGCACTGTCTGTGGCCTGAACACATGCGCACGCGCACACCCGGAGCTACGGCCCTTCTTGTGGGCCTCTGTGATACTTTTCACGCCCCTCCGTGTCCTGGCAACGCATGTCCCCACGTCTGCGTTCCCATGGCTTCTCCTGCTCTTAACGGAGAGGGAAATGAAAAATGCCTTTTTAACTTCTCATGGCTCTCCCCCACTGTGAACGGAGCAGGAAATGAAAGTGCTTTTTTAACATCCCTCGGGCTTTAAGTAAAGTTAGACTATGACTAGGCAAGCAGCTGCGGGAACGAGGGGACACAAGCGGGCAGCCCTCCCCAATGGAGCTCACGGTCCACACCAGTGGGCAGGGCACAGTGGGATGACAAGGAGCAGGAGGGGAGGGGAGAGAGGGGGAAGGGAGGGGAGGGAGGGGATGGGCAGCCGGGGCCCCCCACTGCCTTCAGCACCGGGGTCCTGCTCCCAACATTACTCACTCAAGAACAGCACAGTGGTTCTGCCGGGCACTGTCTTGGGGAAGATAAAGAACTCCACACCTAGCAGGAAGCCTGGGGCCTGTCAGGATCATCTCCTCCATTTGTTCCAGGGTGATTGAGGGGAATACTGAAATATCTTGATTTTCAAGTGGTGCTAGGGACCAGAAAGATTTGTATGAAACATTTATGGGACTAAAAGTACTTGTCGTGACATCTGATTCTTGTTATTTCATCTTTAATATTTTAAATTTGGGGAATGAATGAGCAGAACAACTCTTCTGTATAATTAATTGTTCATGGGAGGGAATGTACTGAGGACAAACATCCCTGGTGTTGATTGAATTCTGTTACACGGCAGCTGGGCTAAAATTTGGCAGTGCCAACATGAATACAACAAATGTGGTCCCTGCCCCAGAGCTAACATCTCAGAGAAGGAGACAGGCAAAAACAACCAACCAAACAACCAGGTAAACAAATACCTTAGGTGCTTTGCAGGAGGGAAGCCAGGGCCACAGGTAGGTGGCCATGGTGGGCACCAGCAGCCGGAGCCCAAAGAGAGAGGTCCAGACCACCTTCCCAGAAGCCCGCGCTGGAGGACAGAAGCGGATTTGCACGTCGGACTTAGGTTGGAATATAAGCGGGGTTTGAAGGAGCGTCCCTGGTCAAGTTCTTCTATCTGGGGCTCTTAGTTTCATGTTCCTAAAAACAGAGTTATGTGTATGTTGGAAACTTAGAGCTTTCTGTGGCAAAGTGCCCAAGACATTGCAGCTCTTCAGCAAAAGCTTCCCCCTTTCCTGCCAACATTTTATAGCTTTAGATAAATTCATTACAAAATAATAGCAATAAGAGCAACAACCAAATGTTAATACTTCCACGGATATGTACTTTTGTCCCAAGTAGCAGTGAAGAAAGAAAGAAAAAAAATCCCCTGAAACAAAACAAAAAGCCCTCTCGACAGGTCCAGCTGTCCCCTAACAAGTGTGAAGGTCATAGATGACTGTACCTATTTGTTTTCTAATCCAAGTGTATTTCGGTGGCTGTAAAAATCAAGCCTGAAATGGAACAGATTGGATTCTTTACTTGGTGCGTTTTCAGCAACAGATTAGTGTGTATTTAATTGACTTTTCGGTCCAAATTAGTTTAATCTCTTTTACGTTAAACAGATTCTTAAACAAGACTCCATGGTGCTACTGTATCACCACCAAATTATTTTACTATCTATAGACATTTTGCATTTTAAAAAGCCCTACAAAACATGTGCTGTTACATGACCTCCCATAACTAATTCCATTCGGGGTTTGTCAGCCAGTCATGCTTATCTTCTTAACAAGAAAGTAACCTCCCCTTTCTAAGAGAAAGAACACTTGGTGTATTAAATGATTACAGCAGTTTAAGTCCTGAACAAACTCAGGTCACCTAAAACATGTTCCTCCGAGTCCCAACCACAGCCAGAAGATGACCCATGATAAAGCAAGTAATCCCTGGGATTAGGATCTTCTACATAAACCCGGGCGAAATCGTCACCTCGGACCACCTCAGGCCCTGTGCCAGCGCTTCCTCGCCCGACTGTGACCATGGTGCCATGAATCCCCATCTTGGAAGAGCAAAGTGGGAGTCAGACAGGGTAGCACGACCAGCCAAGGAGGCCAGGATCTCGACTCCATCTCCAGGTTTACAAGCTATGCTCTTCAGAAATGCTAGTATTTCTTTTAGCGACAAGAGAGCCAGATTGTTTCTCTACTCAAATTCTAAACAAAGGTTAAGAAGAGAAAATGTATCAAGTATGTGGAGCCTTGAAATAGAGTAGGCTTTCAACAAATTGGAGCCATATTAATCAAAATAAGTCTACCTTTAACACACTTTTTTAAAAAATGAGGATTAAACCCAAGGCCATCTACCTCTGAGTTATATTACTGCCAGCCTCTTTCTTTCTTTCTTTCTTTCTTTCTTTCTTTCTTTCTTCCTTCCTTCCTTCCTTCCTTTCTTTCTTTCTTTCTTTCTTTCTTTCTTTCTTTCTTTCTTTCTTTCTTTTTGTGGTACTGGGGTTCCTGGAAGCCCTTCTGCCTCCGGGCTACACTCCCAGACCTATTTTTACATTTTTTTTAAATTTGGAAACAGGGTCTCCTAAGCCAGTGCACGTGGCTGGCTTCGAACCTGTGCGATCCTCCTGTCTCTGCCTCCCAAACGTGGGGATTACAAGTGTGCGCCATCATGCCCGGCCTACTGCCAGCCTTTTTTTATTTTGAGACATGGTCTTGCTAAGTCACTGAGGCTGTCCTCAAACCTGCAATCCTCCTGTGTCAGCCTCACAAGTACTGGGATTACAGACATGCACCACCACACTCAGCTTCTTTTCTATTTTTTACATGATATTTCTCTCTCTCTCTCTCTCTCTCTCTCTCTCTCTCCCTCTCCCTCTCTCCCTCTCTTTCCCTCTCTCCCTCTCTCTCCCTCTCTCCCTCTCCCTCTCTCTCCCTCTCCCTCTCTCTCCCTCTCTCCCTCTCTCTCCCTGTCCCTCTCTCTCCCTCTCTCTCCCTCTCTCCCTCCCCCCCCTCTCTCATGGTAAGAATCAAGCCCAGGGCCTCGTACATGCTAGGCAAGGGTTCTACCACTGAGCTCTAAGTCCAACCCTTTTTATGAGCTGGAAGTTCACTAAGCTGTCCAGGCTGGCCTTGAACTCGAGACCCTCCTGCCTTGGCTTCCAGAGTTGCTGGAGTTAGAGATGTGTTCCATTATGCCTGGCCTTGATATGGTTTTTTAAGTTGGGTCTTACTATAGTTTTCATGATATTTTTCTTAATATAACATCATACCTCTGTGTTATTCAGTTCAAAATATCCATTTTGAGCTCAACTGACAACTGGCCTTTTCCCCGTAGGTAGAAATGAAGCAGTGAAGGTGTGGTGACTGTATGTTCACCAGAATGTATGGTGATAGGAACAGAAAATAGTAAACTATCATTTTCTGACACCAAAAGGTTAGTGCCCTATTTAGGGAGAAGAGAGTTACCCTAATAAGAAAAATAATGAATAGTGCAAGAGCATATCTTGGTATTGCAGCAGGCAATGTTGCTTCTGAACTGAAGCAGGAGATGAAGTTTATCCATCAAGCGTGGGTGAGACATGGTGAGTCCTCCAGGCTCCAAGCACAGGAGGAATAAAGGCAAGGCGAGTGGGAGCTGGCATTTCCAGGGGGAAGACATTGATCTTAAAGGAGTCTTCCACTGGAAAATCATGGGAACTCAGATGTGTTGATAGGATTGAGACAGAGGATGGGAGAGCTCAAAAGTTCCACTAAAGGCATTTGCCCCTGTGACCAAGGGTGGCTTCTCCTTTTTCTATTTCTGTCCAAACATGGCGGTGACTTTATTTCTGCACATTCTCAATGTATCTCTAAGCTATATCAATCCTGAAGTTTCTAAAAATACTGCATAAAAGGCTATTTCTGCTCAGGATTCCTCACATTGATGCCAAGAGGAAAGATCAGACATTGAGTCATATTGCTACACTAAAAGAAGACTAGTTTCCACAGAGAAATTCTGTGACTAAATTTGAAGTCATTTCACAGAGGCCGTGAACTCTGCTCACAAATGATAGATTCTTGGTTGTTCATATGGATTGAAGCCATTGGAAAATAAAGCTCTTCAATAGGTTCCTACAAATGAAAAATTGGAGTTAGCCAGATGGTGGCACGTGCCTGTAATCCCAGTACAGGAGGATGTCAGGTTCAAAGCCAGCCTCAGCAATTTAGTGAGGTCCTCAGCAACTTAGCAAGACCCTGTTTCCAAATAAAAATTTAAAAAGGCCAGGCATTCTTGGAGCTAGAATGCCTCTGGGTTAAGTCTCTAGTTAAAAAAAAAATTGCAGTTGTTAGATAATGCAACGTCAACTTTGGGCAGTATTCATGAATTCCTTGGTGTGGAAGATGAGGAAACACACATGGTATAGAAGCCCCCATGATGGTCTCCATCCTGCCTTCAAGAAGTCGGTTCTCTCCCTCACTGAGCAGGGCTCATTCACGTGTCCACAGGCACTGTGAGACAGTTTGCGTGTGCTGCTTCACGCTGCTCAGTCTGGAGCTGCCTGTTACGCAGCGTTGCTTAGCCGATGCACACACTACACCAACCCTGCCTTCTGGCCCGTCCACTTCTAGAAGTTCATTACTTAGTTTGGTATATTTTAACTTCATCAGGATTTATAACCTTATGTCTAATCTTATATACACAATAGCCACTTTATAAGTCTTAATTCTGTATTTCAGTGTAATTATTCAAAATTCGGAGCTTGTGAACAGTTCCTTTCGACCTCTGAGTACTTAAGTTTTGAATTGTATTGTGCTGGCTGGATTTCCTCAAGCAGCTTCTTTTTTAATAGGTTAGTGTGTATTCTATTTCCAGCTGTGCTATAGCTTGAGGCCAGTGTAATATTTTCCAGCTTGCTTATGACTTGCCTCTTTTGTTTGGGTATCTATAATTTCTTCTTTTTTAATGTGTGAAATTCAGTAACCTCACAAGACACATATCAGCGGGTAATTACTTTTATTAGTTCTTCTTGGACACAGGGTTGCCATTTGCCCTACTGTGTGATTGAATGTTTTTCCAGTTCATAGTTTGTTTCTTGTTCCAGAGTTCCAGGACAGCAAGTCCAAGGAGAGCACGTCTGTGTGTTCAGAGCCGGTGGTTCTTCAGGTCTTAGGTGGATTGTACATTAGCTTGAAGACCTTGTGTAAGTATTTTAAGAAATTACATGTGTGAATCAGTTTCTAATCTAAAAAGAAAAATAGCAGTATTATCTGCCTGTTAGAGGTTCTGTAAAGATTATAAACTTGGTGTTTATAACAAAGGTTAGCCTAAGTTTGTGTTTATTGTGATATTCACTGAGCACCTTGTATCTATAGAGTTAGTTGTTTTATCAGATTTTGGACAATTTTAGTTTTCATTTATACAAGTAAATTTTCCTGTTCCCTTCTACCCTCTCCTTTTAGGGTCCATATATGTTGGATTATATGTATGTCATGATAACATATATTTGAGATGATTTTACATTTTACAGATCCCTGGGTCTTCCCAATATTTCCCTCTCTGTTCATCATAATAGAAAATTACCACTTATCAAAACTTAGTTTATTTATTCTTTCCTGTTTTATGTATATAGATCATCCTATGACATTCTTAGTTCACTAAATATTCTGGTCTAAAATTTAAACTTTGCTAGTTAGTTTTAATTTCTGTTGAGCTTTCCTCTCTGTTCATCATGAGCATCTTTTGTTTCACTGTTTTAAAGTCGTTGCCGCTGGTTCCAAGGTCTGCTTCCTCTTGGTTGTTTGCGTTTCTTCCCACTGAAATACCTTCCATGTTCTTTTGTTTTTGTCAGGCTGTTTGGGATTATCGTCTGGATGCTTCCCACTGAAATACCTTCCATGTTCTTTTGTTTTTGTCAGGCTGTTTGGGATTATCGTCTGGATGTTGTGAGTATTAAGTTATGGGAATTCTGGATTCTGTTTGTTTCCGGGGAGGGTGTCATTCCTATGACCGTATTTGGTTGTTATCTTGGCCGGGCTTGACAGGTGCGTGCCTTTCTCTTGAGTGGAAGCCTCGGTGTCCATTTGTATGCTTTTATCTTGGTTCTCTGACTTGCTGGCTTGCTCTGAGTCTGCACTGCAAGGTTCAGAGGTGTCCTTGTCTGGCCTGTCTCCTAAATTCTCATGTGTTAGAAACTTTATCGGCGAGGCCTAGGGTAGGGGTGGGGCTGGGCTGGACGCTGCCTGCGGGCTGGGAGGGGCTGCCCTGCTGCTGGACGGGCAGGACTGGCGCCCCTCCCCATCACAGGGAACAGAGGAGTCTCTTGGAGGAAGAGACAAAACACTTTCACTGTTCTCTCCCTTTGTCGATCTCCTCGTGGTAAATGCAGATATTAAAAGAACATGCTGCTTTGCTGAACCTGATTTTGAAAGCTGTCTTTGTACCAGCATACAATTCAAAAGCCTATTTCAGGGAACCAGTGCTGAGCACCAATCGGGCAGAACTAGGTCGCTGGGTCACTAGGGGACAGTGGACAGGACATCGAGGCGTCGGGCCCAGCCTGTTGGGACAACAGTTCAACTTCAAAGGATAGTGTTGGAAATTCTGTGGGGTGAAGGAAAACCCTCAGAGAAGTGTAACCAGAGCCGGGCGTGGTGGCGCACACTTGTCATCCAGCATTCGGGAGGCTGAGGCCAAAGGACAGCCTCAGCTGCTTAGCTAGAGGCCCTCCGCAACTTAGTGAGACCCTGTTTCAAAATAAGAAATAAAAAAGAGGGCAGGGTGTGTAGCTCTGAGGTCGAATGCCCCTGGGTTCCATGCCCAGACCTGAAAAAAAAAGAGAAAGAAAGAGAGAGAGAGAGAGAGAGAGAGAGAGAGAGAGAGAGAGAGAGAGAGAGAAGAAAGAAAGAAAGAAAGAAAGAAAGAAAGAAAGAAAGAAAGAAAGAAAAGAGTAAGCAGAAAACACTGATTGAGGCTGGGCGTGGTGGCACACACCTGTGATCCTAGTACTTGGGAGGCTGAGGCAGGAGGATTGCAAGTTCCAGGCCAGTCTCAGCAACCTAGTCATACTCTCAGCAACCTAGTGAGACCCTGTTTCAAAAGAAAAAATAAAAAGGATTGGGGGTGTAGCTCAGAGGTAAAAATGCCACTGAGTCCCCAGTACCTATGTCCCCAGTACCACACACACAAAATTGATTATTTCCTTATTTATTTATTTGTTTATTTATTTATTTATTTATTTTTGCAGTACTGAGGATGGAACCCAGGGGCATTCTACCTGTGAGCTATACCCCCAGCGTTATTTCTTTATTTTGAAACAAAAAATCTCACTGAGTTGCAGAGGGCCTAAGTAGCTGAGGCTGGCCACAAATGAGATCCTCCTGTCTCAGCCTCCCAAGTACTGGGATTATGAGCCTGTGCCACCACACCCAGGTTGATTATTTTCTTATTGTACTTTTTTTGGATTTCTGCTCATTCCTAACATTTCCTGAACGCTCTTAACTCCTTGCTCTCCGTCCCTTCTTCGCTAGGAGCCTGATGCATCACTTCCAGCTCCCCGTGTGCTCGTCCAATCCTGTGGCTGTAGCTGAGTTTAGTTTCTCCTTCCTGGGCTGCGCTAAGCTCCTTGAGGACGGGCACAGGTTGTGTCTCTCTAAGGAGACTTGTGCAGGCCAGAAATGCTCAGCTGGACTGTGCAGAACTAGACTGTGTTTCTTGAGTCCCCGCTTCACCAGCATCAGGAGCACTTTCCTCAAGAGGGTTACAAAACTCTGACATGTGCTTAAGATGTGTGACAGGCTCTCGGCCCCATCTTCCCGGCCCTCTGTCCCTCCTCCATGTTTAAAAATATACTTAAAGATCGGACTTGTGTTGCTGGGATTCAGAAGTGTGCAGAGCAGTTCTATCCTGAATTCATCATGGCAGCTGTCGCTCCACATTAATTTAGATGCTGCAGGAGGTTTACCACACAGGTGCTTTGGTTTCCATCTCACTCACTGTCTCCTCTCCCTTCATCGCGTGCCAGGGATGCTTCTGTCTGTCTGCCCAGCTGCAGGTGGCAGGGGTGAGCACGTCCCACGATGCTCTTGAGTGAGTTCAGAGGAAGAAAGACCGCGGCGGGTCCCCCGTCTGTGGTGGTGCGTCCACAGAGAGCACCCCTTCTCTTCCTGGCCCCGGGCTCCAGAGCCCAACCTCTGAGACAGAGAGGGAATGCAGAGCCTCCCAGATGCGAGTTCTTAAGCTCCGAGTTGATCAGAATTGATTTTCTTGGCTTCTAGCCCAAAATGGATAGTACCCACACACACACAGGACACACACACACATCCTTCCCCTCTCTCTCTCTCTCTCTCTCTCTCTCTCTCTCTCTCTCTCTCCTGAAATTCTTTTACATAGTATGCTCCCTATATATGACGCTGTGGCAAAGTGATTATCCCCACAATTTTGGGTATTCTAGGCTCAAATCAGACTCTGCACTAAATCTTCCCACAACCCCCCGAATACTTTCTCATATAGATTAGAATATCAAGCCTTTGTCTGCATGCCCAGGGTCCAACCCCAAGGACATGCCAGACTGATCAGAAATTAAGTTTCTGGTCTCATGAAAAAAAAAGCACAATTTGTGTAATCCTATTTTTCTTAAGAAATGAGTAAATTAAGGCTTAACACGGTAGCCAAAGTACTGCTACCACACAGCTAGCTCCATAGACCAGTTATAATTTTCGAATAGCAGTTTTGAAAGCCGTTTGCAAAGCTATCTTAACTACGAGATTTCATTTTTCATCCACACCACCACGCCTCTCCTTGAAAGAGAGTGTACTTGTAAACCCTCGGGTGATGAAAGTGTCTATGAAGATTTCTAAGCTCTCCCTGAGGCAGCAAAGTACAGCAATGTTTTAAAACATATGGCCATCAATTAGTATGGGGTTTCTTTTTAAATAAATACTCCTGCTCTAAAATTGTACTCTTTTCTGTCCTCTAGAAATGAAGCCATTTGTCCTTTGTGTTCAAGGTCTCTGATCTCAAAAGCTAGCCCATATTTCCAAAAGGCTTCAGGCTATCTTGTGGTTCCCCAAGCCTAGGCAGAAATGGATTTGGGATCACTAACATGTGGAAGAGAGGGGGTAAGGTCATCCTAACGGGGAGAGTACGGTGAGGAAGAGCCGGGCAGGACGGCCCCGAGCAGTGCTTGCTTCTGGATAAAGCAGAAAGGAAGGAGAAGGGAGAGTGAAGGGAAATGTGGACTTTGCTGTCCTGGATGCAAAGAAAAAGCAGCAAGAAGTTTTCAAAGCTGGTAAAACCACAAAATTAAGAAAGTTGGTGAAAAGAAGTCGGGATAAATTCAGAGAAAACCTTGCCTCAGTGCTTGATGGTCAGACTCTCCCAAAGCAAAGGTTAAGGGCAAACCTGAAGCACAGCGGTGGACGTGGACGGCAGACTGAAGTCGCGAGGGACGGAACCAGGAGCGATGGGAGACAGCTTTGCCATGATAAAAGGAAGCCAATCCGGGGTTCGCTATCGCAGGAAAGCAGCTGCCCGTGGGAGGGCGCGAGCATCTTCCTCGTTAGCAGTTCACAGTGAACAGAGGAGCTCATTCAGGACCAGGACAGTAAACCCAGGAGAAAGACGGGTTCTGCCAAGAACCGAGGCGCACAGGAGCGTGTGAACGTGGGGACACATTTTAGAAAGTGTTGACCGGTTTCCTTAAAATACGACTGGCTGCCTAAAGCACCCACAGTAACAGGACCTTGAAGTCTGAACTGTGTGTAAGCACTGCGGAGCCACAGACACTGCAAGGAGGCGCAGGCGGGGACGGTGCACTGTCAGAGTCAGCGCACTATTAACCCAAGCTACCTTGTGATAAACTGAGAAAGAACAGTGTAAGCTCCACGTCATCCCTCAGAAGCAGCACAACTGAAAGCTGCTAGAGCAGGTAAAATGGAATACTGAAGATTACTCAGAAAATACAAAAGACGCCATGAAACGTCAGAGGAAACAGAGGAGGGAAGCACTAATCAGCCATCAGTGGGAGAGTTAACCACACCAGGAATACATAATTCAGTGCGATAAAACATCGATCAAAATGCTGAAAACATCAGGCTGACTTTGAAAACAAGAACAACAACAACAAAAAAAACAGGTAATATTGGGTCTTTTTTTAACTAAAAATGCTACTGGCTTCTTTAATTGGTTAAGAGCATAAAACACAACAGGGTCTGTTTTAAACAAACTAAAAAGCTGTTTCTTTAATTTTCTCCAAGTCACCACAAAAATGGTGTGTGAAGGAAATCTGTCATACACAAGAAGTTGTATCCTGAATCCTTCAAGGAAACAGTTGTTGAAACAGAAATTAACACAAAGTCAGCAACAGGTTAGCACTTTAAAAACCGAGTCATTAAATGCTGCATAGCACAAAGCTATACGACAGAAAGTACTGCTAGGTACAAAGGAAAATGTCCGCACAGCTTTCAGCAAGAGTACTTTCCCAGAAAAGCAAATCAAAGTAAAATAACACAATCAGCAGAGCAAGGAAGCTACAGGTGGACATCAGAGCTACAACTTCTCATACCCGTGCTAGAAAAATCCTATTTATCCTGAATGGGCTGAAATTTCAGGACAAAACAGGGATATTTTTACATTTCTTACTTTACCCATTTTCAGTTTTTCTTCCCTCCACCCATCCAGTAATTTAGCCTGATCCAGGCTTGCTTTTAGGGTTGACTTGTTTTATTTTCTTTCTGTGGTAAGACTGTCATGGAGCCTGGTTATTTCAGGCTCATATGCATCCATGACCAGTGTCCTGCTGTGGTCAAAACACTTGGCAATGGACTTGGTGAACAGTTTCCCGCTGCCGCTTTGTTTTCCAGGGATGAAGGTCAGCCTCAGGGTGTATTGTCATCGGACCTTTTGAGACTGGAGGACCTGGAGGTAGAAAGCCTCTGGGTTCCACCTCCAGTACCAAAAAAAAAAAAAAAAAAAAACCCACCGTCAGGATCCACCTGTGGGATCTCTCCTGTGAGCCAGGAGAACGATGCTCTTCTCCTTCTATGAGGCATAAGTGGTTCGAATGCTCCTCATCACAGAATACGATATAACACAGAAAACAAAGCCCGCCTGGACTCTGGAAAGGGATGCACAGAATCCCAAATCAAAGCTGCCATGGCGAAGAAACAGGAGACTGCACAGATGGCGAGGTGCCCATCGATTAGCCCCAAATTCTCCACATACTTGTACTTTTCCAGAAGTTCCTTTTCGGCAGAATCGTCCAAGGAGTTTTCCACAGCCGATCCATCCCACTTTTCAGTTTTACAGGCTTGTCATCACATCAGTCTTCCACTTGTCCAGCAAGCCACTGCGGGTGTCACCTGTCCCGCAGCTGGGGCCATCACCACCGCCGCCTCTCCCCTTAGGTTTTTCTTGTTTTATAAGCCAACCTGACATTATTTAGACTTAAACATAATGATTTGAAGAGTTTAAAAATAAAAGGATTGGAAAACCAAAAGTAAAAACAAACAAACACCTCGATGTGGCTATACCAGCATCAGATGAAGGTGCTTCGAGTCAATAAGTACTACCAAGAATGAAGAAAACACTTAGTAATAACTGAAGGGTCAAGCCATCAGGAAGCCGCCACGGCGACAGAGAGTCAAGATACTTAGGACAATATTCAACAGAAGGAAAAGGGAGAGCATGCCAATCCCCGTCGTAGCTGAGTGGTGAAGAGGACGGTTCTCATGAGCTGAGCCATCTGGGATGGGCGGTGCCCTCGCTCTGGCCGCTTCTCACCTGTCCCATAGATCTCTGTTCGTGGCGTTAGTGCCTACGCTGCCGTGTCTCTTGAGGGTCTCCTTCAACTCAGCAGAGTGTCCTGCCTGCCCAGCAGTGGCACAACTCCTCCAGGGGTTCACTCAGCCTTCCCATGGCTGTGACCAAAACACCCGCACGAACCACAAACCACATAGGGAAGCTCGTTTGGCTCCTGGTTTCAGGTACAGTTCATAGCTGGCTGGCTCCAAGGCAGATATCCTGGGGCCCAGCATGGTAGAGGAGGGCTGAGCTCATCTCCGTGATGGGGAGGAGGAGGAGGAGGAGGAGGAGGAGGAGGAGGAGGAGGAGGAGGAGGAGGAGGAGGAGGAGAGGATACAGTCCTGGAGGCCATATCCCCAGAAACCCACCTCTGCCACACACTCCACCTGCCCAAGTTACCACCCAATAAATCCATTCAAATGATTAATCCTTGTATGGATTTGTCCACTGATGAGAGTGGAGCCTGATTCAATTATTCGACTTCTGCGTATGGTTGCTCTGAGGACCAGCTTTCAGCACACCAGCCTTTCAAGGGCACGCCAGAGCCAAACCATAGCAGGCTGTCATGCTGCATGGCTTGTTTTCTATAGCTTGACATTTGATGAGGTAGTCCAGAGAGTCCATTTACAGGCTTTAAAGCAGTAAAATTTTACAAGACCTTAAAAGAGCATATTTTGATTTTCTCTGTGTAATTCTTATTAAAATAATCCATCTGATTGCCATCTATGCACTTGGGCAAGACAACCACGCTCTGGCAGGCTCTACGTGACACAGCTTGTTCTGAGCTCTCACTTTTTCCAGTTCTTGTGCCAAAACTATTTTAAAATGGTACCTGAAGCCTGGGCTGGCTTAATGTGCTCCTTGGGCTGTACTTGGTAAAGATAAGCTTATGCTTCAGGGCCAGCCTGTAATTTCTGGTCTCAGTTCAGTTTAGTATGAATGGTCCAAATTTGCATCATGACCAATTCTTATCTTTACAGATGGGATCAAAATAAATTGAGGAGACAGACTTTTGCACACACACACACACACACACACACACACACACACACACACACACACTTTTTGTGGTATTGGGGATGGAACCCAGGGCATTCTACCTCCGAGTTACACCCCCAGCCCTATTTTTCATTCTTTATTTTGAAACAGGGTCTCACTGAGTTGCAGAGGGCCTTACTAAGTAGCTGAAGTTGATCTTGAGCCCCGATCCTCCTGTCTCAGCCTCTCAAATGCTGGGATTAAACGTGTGCACCATGCCCAGCTGTTCAAATATATTTTCCTCAAATTTTAGGAAATGTATTTGAGATTACTCAGTCATTTTGGTTAAAATTGGATTATATTGCTGCTGCTAAGAGACCCCTCCAGGACACCACGAGAGAAATCATGCCAAGGCAGTCTTTCTTTCCAATAAAGAAGTAAAAGAAAATATAACACAGTCACTGTGTGAACAAAACCCCACTTGCAGTGTGGGTCCTTCATCCCCTGCGCAGTCTCCACCTCTCCTGTGTGCCCCTGCTCCGCCATCTTCCTCTTGGAAACCCTGCTCACAGCGTGGCCAGGGCATTTCCACAGCCCTTGGCCTCTCCACACCTCAGAGGGTCTTCTCCTCGGAATGGCCCCACTGCCTGGCTTGGTGGGTGGGGAGCTCACTTCTGCAGAGGACTAGCTGGCTGCTCTCTTTCTGATATAATTTAATTTAAAATCGTATAGTAATTTTGATTATTATCATGTCTTTACCTTTCCAGGAACTCTTTTTTTTTTTTTTTTTTTTTTTTTTTGGTGGTACAGGCAGGGGATGGAATCCAGGGGCCTTCTACCGCTGGGTTACACTCCCAGACCTATTTTATATTTTATTTGGAAACAGGGTCTCTTAAGCCAGTGAGGCTGGCTTTGAACCTGCGCGATCCTCCTGTCTCCGCCTCCAAAGTACAGGGATTACAAGCATGTGCCACCAGGCCCAGTCATTTCCAGGAATTCAACTGACACAAATGAGAAGGGGATCTGGAATAGATGGTCACACAAAATCATGGCCTGGGGCTTCTTGGGAGCGCGGCTCTGAAGGAGCGTGTGTCACTTGGCAAAGAGAACAATGCCAGTGGTGACCTATGGTATTTAACACCATGAAGGCAATTAACTTGATTCCAAGAATAAGAAGATTTGCACAAACAGAAGTATAGAAATACCTGTTTCTGTCTGGTCTTTTATCTCTTTAAGGTCATTCGAGCCGGGCGTGGTGGCGCACGCTTGTAATCCCCGCGCTTGGGAGGCAGAGAAAGGAGGATCGCGCAGGTTCAAAGCCAGCTGTGCGCGCTGGCTTAGGAGACCCTGTTTCCAAATAAAAATGTAAAAATAGGTCTGGGAGTGTAGCCCGGAGGTAGAAGGGCTTCCAGGAACCCAAGTACCACCAAAAAAAAAAAAAAAAAAAAAAAAAAAAAAAAAAAAGGTCATTCGAGGTACTTATCTTTTTGAAAATTCAATTCATAGTGGTAAATGTCTCCCATGTGGTCAGTGGCCCAAACTAAGCCTTCTCTGACAAACATATGACTTCTGTGAGCTGGGAAGTTTGGGGGCTGGGTGACACTGTCCGCACACCCTGGAACAGGGATGTCGATATTACTTCCTGTTGTCCCACGGAGACCGGGAGTACAAAGAGTGTTTATACATCCCAAAGTTAACCCCACGCATCTCTTCCCCCAGGGCAGTCCCAGGGCTGGCCGGCAGCGCCTCCCTCCGTCCTCTGCTGGCCACGGGCCGTCCTCCCGCGGCCGCCCAGCCAGCCAGATGCTCCCCACAGCATCTTTCTTATGTTCGGGACATCACCTCTCTCTTCCTCCTCCTTCGAGCCTGGGGAAGTCTGTCCCCACCACCCACCAGTCACCTCACTTGGTTTATTTAACAGTCTGTGTTGAAGTTTTCATTTCCCTGTTTGCCTTTAAAAAAATGTACACCTGGCAAGTTTCCTTGAATACTCACTTTCATCTGGGGGAAGTGTTACGGAGAGCAAAATCAGCAGCCTCCACCGCAGTGCCTGACATCCCCTGTCCTGGGGCAGCAGCTCCGAGTCCCTGGTCCCCAGATCGACTCTCTTTCCCATCAGTTTCCTGGCCGGCCATTGGTCTCCTCAGCCCTTGGATGGAACATCCTCCTTTCTGTCAGCCCTTGAGGTGGCCCGTCCATTCTGAAAGGCCATGCCCAGACCAAGTCCTCCTCCCCCAGCAGATGGGGCTCTGGCCACCAGAGCTTTGCTGCTGTGATGGACTCACCTGTTTTCTGAAGATGGGTACCCACCCTTCCTTCAATCCTTCCTTCCTTCCTTCCTTCCTTCCTTCCTTCCTTCCTTCCTTCCTTCCTTCGGTGTTACTGAGCATCTAACCCAGGGGCATTCTACCTCCGAGCTACACCCCTAGCCCTATTTTTTATTCTTTATTTTGAAACAGGGTCTCACTGAGTTGCAGAGGACCTGAGTATCTGAGGCTGGCCACGACCTGTGATCCTCCTGATTCAGCCTCCCAAGTACTGGGATTACAAGCAGGCACCACCATGCCCGGCTTACAGTTTCTTATTGATTTTTATATCCACCAACAACCATCCCTGTGGCTAACACACAGGTATCCAGCAGTGTGTGTCAGAGGAAGACCTGATTAAAGCCAGGGCTACGGAGGCGGGCTGCATCCGAGCGCTCTCTGAGGGCCTAGCGGTCCCTCGGTGACTCTGTGGTACACGAAGGGCGGGCATGCATTGAGGTCACCTGGAGCCTTGGCACCGGGTCCTGCTTCTTCCAAGCGGGTGCATGAGACGTGAGATACTTCTTTGTCTTTTTTTTATGTTTCATCCTCCATTCTGAATTCCTAAGTCATTTGGAGAAAGTAATTTGAAGTAGGTAACATAATTTTATGCTTATTTTCTATTTCTTATGTTCTAACCAGATTTTCCTATTTTGATGGAGCTGGAATGGTTGCACAAGGAGAAAGAAGAGAAAGAATAAGGCAGTGTTTCCTCACTCGCCTGGCGCCCCAGGCTCCGAGCTGGCCCAGCAGCTGGCGCGTGCCCCTGACCGCCCTACAGGGGAGTTACATGCCAGCACTTCGAGATCTAAACCAAACCAAGTAGCACCTGAGCAGGACAGGGCGCTCTAGAGTGAGAGGTCTCTCTGCTCACACTTGGAGCAGCTGGACCGCGGCTCAGCCAGTGAGCGAGTCGTGGCAGCGCCTGGTGGGAGGCACTATGGAATGGCACTTCTCACAGGGTCAGTTTTATTTTTAATTTTAGTCATTAATGAGAATGGAATTAACTAAAATTTAAGCTGTGCAGAAACTAAGGGAAAAGAAGAAGAAGAATAGATGTGGTAGGAGATAGAGGAATAAGTAATAAGTCATATGGCACAATGCCTGGAAGTCAGGTAATTTTAGATTTGAAAATTTGAAGGGCTTGTAGTATACACACATTTACATTACCACACTCACATATAAACACAGTTTGGGGGTCTATATATCTATCTATCTATCCATCTGTCATCTATTAACATCTACCATGTATCATTGAAAATCTCCAACAGTTCCATGTAAGATAAGTCGCAATATCTCTGGGCCCTGGGATTGACACTCTCAAGGAGGGGATGGAAGCACCAAGTGGCTGTAAAATTGGGTAAATATTTTACTTCGCCAAGGTCTGCTTTGATTTGTAAATTAAATGGTTGCTATGGGGTTTCCTCTGAGAACTTTTCTCACTCTAGCATTTTATTTTATTTTTTTAGGGCTGTCCATATTTTGAAACAGTTGTTAATTAACAGGGATATGACTAGGTAGAAGAAAAAGAAAACCCAGAAGAACCTAGGAACCGGAAAAATTGGTCTTTGGTAAATAGTAAACTTATACTTTCTTATGAAGTTTTTGTTTGTTTGCTACTCACATCTTGTTTAATAGTCTGCTTTTATATTTATGAGCATATTTAATCATGGGGAACTTCAGAGGTTTCCCCAAAGAAACGATACTGATTTTTAAAATAAATTCTGTTCATGAAAAACTGCATTCAAAACTGAAATTAATGAAAATTAATTTTAAGCCTCTGAAGAGCTATTTCTAAGCAGATGGGAGAATATTAGGGCTATTAATCTTAATCCAGAACTCACATCTAGGGTAACGAGACTTTAATGTTCCTTTCAGTTTTCCACTAATTTAAGGATCACAGGCTTTCAGCTGAGCTCTTTAGGAACAGTTCAGAGTGGGTATGACTCTCTGGGTATGGCAAATATGTTTATTTCTCTCTGAATTGTGACTCTAACTCCTTTTCCATATTCTTGGATTTTTACATCTGTAAGTATTTCAAGTTTATATTTCATTATGGCTACTGATAAATAAAAACACAAATCTGAAATTAGGGTAATAGTAACATAAAAAAGAAAACATCTAGCTTTCCTTATAATATTGGAGCTACTGAGAATCAGAGCCCATAATTAATTCATATAAACACAAGGTTATTTATATGTAATGATTTAAATATGACAATGGTTTGTTTTATATAATTTGATAGAAAAACTGGAAATTTGATCTTTAAAAATACCGATGTCCAGGTTTCCAGAACTCACGTGGTATATCTGCATATTTAGTACCACATGCTCCTCCAAGGAAATGGGTTTGAAAAAATTGTTCTTAAAGATTCAGCATGGATATTACAATAAGTTCTGCACTTAAGAAAGCTGCTCAATCAACCTCATGCAAGCTGTTCAGCAGGAGAGAGAGAGATGTGAGGGGAAGCGGAGACACAAGGCGCAAGTGTCTCTTAGATTCAAGCTCTCAGCAAAAGAAAGCAGGCTGGGCCCCTTTGATTCCAGAGCCACAGAAACAGAGAAGACCGGGAGCAGGCGCGATGGTGTTCAAGGGCTTCTTGGTGTCAGGCACAGAGTTCGGTTCTCTGCCTCTGGCTCAGGACGCCCCCCTGGAGCCCAGCACTCACTGGGTCTTTGTTTAGAAGGCTTTGCCATGCACCATGCAGATACTCACTCCTTGGAGCATAGAGGGCTAGCACCCACCCCCCCTGCCCTCCAGTTATATGAGATTAAAAAACAATTCAACAATTGCTATTAAATGTGATAAACTGAGAATTGAAACAATTGTTTTTTTGAGTTAGAAAATTCTTACTGTGACTGCTACTACTGCAATCTAAAATAATGATCAGTGTCTTGTAGAGGCCAAGGGATATTGTACATGACCCTCCATTTCAGATAAGAGGCAGGGTAATTTTAAAGGATAGTCTTAGGCAGTCCTAAAGGCCTGGGCTCAAAAGCAAGCATACATTTTGAGCTATATTCAGCCCATTTCCTAGACTCTGGAGCAGAGTCTGGCCCAACTGGTCTAAAGAAAATAAATATTCATTTGACCAAATATAAGTAGAGCCAAGGGACATGCTTTATATTATAAAGGTCTGTGTAAATACAATTTCAGTAAAAGCTTTTGAAACCATTTAGATGGGAAGCTGCAACTTTTGCACTAATCCGACCATCACAGTCTTGTGGGCTAATCCTGCGCTTGTGTGTGTGTAAACCACCCCTATCCCCCATGAACACAGCCGGCAGTACCGCTGCTCTCTACAGAGCTCTTCACACTCCAACCCAACAAGCCGGAGCATGGTGCAGACTCAAGCCTGCATCAGCCTCTGGTGGAGCCCCATGGCTTTGGTACTGAATCAGTTAACCCGCCTGAGGACAGGCTTAACAGAAACGTTCGGAGCTTGTAGGGTTACGTGAGCTTCCAGTGAGGCACATGATGGTGTGTGCCCGCAGGGACTTCTAATCTAGAAGGAGGGACAGGATGCACACTGTGATCTGAGGTATTACAGGACAGTCGGGCAAGACTATCAAGCCGACAGGGGTTCTAGATGAGACGAGAACAGCCGTCAGAGCACACAGCTCAGGTGGGCAGACGTGAGGAGCAGGACGAGACCAGTGGAAGAGGCAGGGCGGTTGCCTGGGAGGGCCGCCGGGCCGAGGTGGGTCCTGAGAGCCGGTGTTTCCTTTTGCTCCGCCCTGGACAGTTGGGTGTGGATGCTCCAAGCTGGCCAGGATGCCTGCGGTCAGCACACAGGATCGTGGTATCCGGGACATGGCCACTTTGACCCCTCCACAAGGCCTGACTCCAGCAGGGACCTGCTCAGAACATTCCGAGTAGCTGTGTTGCTGCTCTGTGCCGTTAGAATGAGCAGATTAATTGACCCTATTCTTGTATGTCCCTTTTTATATGACTGAGGGACACTGGGGCGTTTTTGTAGACTGAGTTACACACTCGGCATCACCACATCTTTGTGCAGTGTCCTACATGTCTCAATATAGAGCACGCACAGTCTGCGTGAGTGTTTTTGTGAGTTCACGTTAATTACTCATTCTTGCTATATACTTGTGAAAGGAAACTGCTGGTTCTTTCCACAATTTGTAGAAAATGACTTCTGCCGCGAGCTCTTTGTGGGTTATCTTCTAACCTCATTATGCTAGCACCCTCTGCTTCAGCTCGCCACATACTCATTAAAGCTCCATTTAGACCGCGGCTCCAGCAAGCTCATTTCAGTTCTGGGAATAATTTACTGGAAGTAATTACGTTAACTTATGTTCATTCAAATAACCAAGGGGATATGGATTTTATGCACGTGTCAGATTCAATTCCTGTGTTTATTGAACATAACTTTTCACAATTTTTGTCTACAGATTAATGTCTCCAGCTAATCACCCATTTTTCTAGTAATGCACGATGTCAGAGTGAGCGCGCCTGGACATCCTCTGTCCGAGAGCGTGAGCGGGTCAGCCTCTGCTGAAAAGGAAGCTTCTCCCAGTATAACACAACTGCCCTCTGACTCAGTTGGAATAGTTGACTCATAAAGTACGGGTGTCCCAAGAAAACATTCAAGCAGATTTCCTGCTGGGAGCTCAGAGCTTAAGTAAGTCTGGCGCTAGGCTTGCAGATGGCCAGTCTATATGGCACAGCTTATCAGGTTACTGACTTCTTCCCCGAACAGATGGCAGAGGGCTTGGCAGAATCTCAGTTTTCACATTGTGTGTGTGTGTGTGTGTGTGTGTGTGTGTGTGTGTGTGTGTGTGTGTGTATTACTGCTGGTGAACAAAGGACTTATACTTTGGAAGACAAAAATAATTGCGTATATTACCTAGGGCTTCATTTTTCAGTATAAGACTGGGCATTAATCTCTGAGTTTTGAAGTCGTGAATGAAAAGTCCCTAACCACAAAAGAGGCTGGTGCCTCTCCTACACAGTGACCTAAATGTTTCTAGTAAAATCTTGAGTAAAACACTGGTAAACAACTGAAACAGCTAACAGGCAATTTGATCGGTAAGAAAACTAAAAATCTACTGTTAAGTTTTACTCTTTGCCAATTGGAGAATTGTCTTGTCAACAAAAGATCATTTAGAATTAACTTTTATTTATAAGAATTTAAAATATTCCCTTTGCAACCTGTTATTCTGTTTGTTTTTTTAAAAATATAATTATTTTATTCAACCACAGAACACCTCTACTGCAAGATAAATAAATTTCTAGGGATTGCTAGCATCCAAACAACATGATAACTGTACCAGTACTGGGAAATGGCTTTAAAATGTATGAATGTTCCAGTATTGGGAAATGTTTTTTTTTTTTTTTAAATGTACTTGAAATTACCATCGGTATTATAGAGCCAGGAGTCAAGAGGAAAGGCTGCAGAGTCCCAGTGCCCAGGGTGATTAGCAAGAGAAGAGAGGAAGCCCAGAAGCCCAGGGTCTTTTACATTTCTAAGAGACGCAAACTTCCTCAAGCATGTGGAGGGATGCCATGAGCCTCCAAGAGGTCCCAGACTAACACATTTTGGAGTGTAACAAAAGGTCTGTGCCAGAGACAAAGCAGTTCTACAGGAAAGAATCCCCATATCAAAAGACCTGCCCCAGAGAAAGGGCGGATCTAGTCGGGTCAGAAGACTGGTTATAAAGATACTCTGTATCCAGAAACCTTTGGTGACTTCTTTTTAAGTTACCCCCCCCCCAGACTATCTCTGGTCTAGGGTTTTATTAAATCTATCCTATCTTTCTGTCTTTGTAATAATAAAAATTGCTTAAGCTTACAGCAAGAGTTCGGGCTGGTGTTTTCTATACCTAGCTTAGAACAAGAACCCATGGCTACATGTCTCACTGTAACAGCTTCGGGGGCCCAATAGGGCCCCTGGAGCAGTTTTCCAGCTGTTACAATAACCAGCAGAGCTGCTCACTGGGTGATGAATCTCGAAATCTCCACATCAATTACAGGTTTTCCTTTAAAAATGACTCTGTCGTCTGACAAGTCTCAACCACTTATCATGAGAAGAGAGATGAGGGTTTGGTTTTTATTTACCCCCATTTCTTATGACCCAGGATATGGTAAGAAAACAAAGCAGATTTCTAGTCTAATTGCTGGTGGAAGCTGTCCCAGGGAACAAGGTATTTTGAGAATCACACTGGCGCTAGCCTGGGGGCGGCTGTGGGCAAACTGTCCACCCACCCCAGAAATGGAGAGCCTCCCACTTGGCAGGGAGCTCGGTCAGCTGACGGAGCCAGTATTGGTCATCTGGTGCCTGGCCAGGGCAGGCTGGGGGAAGAAGAGAGGTCGAGACAGAGCCTTTCCTTTGCAGCTCACTGCCTGGAAAATGACAGCGTGACTTATGAAAGTAGCTCCCTACTCTCGCCTCATCCTTGCCAGGAGATTTAATAATGTCGGAGTTGTCATTACCAGGGAAACCCGTCAGCCCTCTCCTTAATTAAAGCCTTCCCTCTCGTCTTCCCATGAACGTTTTTATGTTTGCCATCTTTAAACATGACTTCAATTACTCCTTGGAGAAAAATCACTATATAAATCCCCAAGTACAAACAAATAAGTCAGACCAATTACATGTTGTAAGGCAATTTCTTCATTTTTATGTGTCTATCAGAATGAATTGGTCCAGGGCAAAGCTCTCCATCTTGTCTACTGTGCACAGCATCCTTCGCACTGAGCCTCGTAAACCCAGCAACAGCACCCACCCCTCTAGACAGGGGCACGTGGGGTCACCTTGGAGCGTTCTCTCTCTTCCTCACACCCTCATTGGGCCAGTCAGCACATCCTGGTGGTGATGCGCTAAGAACGCGCCTTGAATCTACCCACATCCCACTGACTCAGCCACGTGGGCTGGCCCTGTTCTCGCACATTGGGCTGCTCTCCATCTCCTGCTCCTGGTCTTCCTTCCCACAACCCATTCTCACACCGTAGCCAGCGTGGTGTTGTGAACAGTGTCCTGTGGTCTGGGCCTTATGACCTGCTCCACTAACTCACACCAGCCCAGTGCCTCTGCCCCGCTGCCCGCCTGCTTTCTCCTAGCATAACAAGCCGCTCATGAGCTCCTTTAGGGTTTACAAGCACACCTCTCAGTGTGAGTGTAGCACCATTAGTTAGGTCTTGTGTCACCAGAGCCCAGCGCGTGGGCCAGGTTTGCAATTGTGATTAAAAAAAATCATCTGAAAGTGAAGTAATATCGATTTAATGTTTATTATAAAAATAGCTACTAACAGTTTATGATGAGGGAAATCTAGAGTATAAAATAGGTCTGGGAGTGTAGTCCGGAGGTAGAAGGGTTTCCAGGAACCCCAGTACCAC
This sequence comes from Muscardinus avellanarius, assembly GCF_963383645.1. NCBI lineage: Eukaryota > Metazoa > Chordata > Mammalia > Rodentia > Gliridae > Muscardinus > Muscardinus avellanarius. The sequence continues at coordinate 713,001 of NC_137791.1, forward strand.
CAAAAAAGAAAAAAGAAAAGAAAATACAAACAATAATAAATGCTGGCGAGCATTGGGGAAACAGGAAATAGGAACTTACACACCGTTGGTAGGATGGTAGATTAGTACAGCCACTAATGGAAGTTTCTCAAAAGACTACAAACGGACAGCACATCATTTTTAAACAAACTAAAGCAGAAGGTAGGGCAACCATGAGAATTCTTGGCTCTTAAGAAGTCAGGAACTTTTGATTTTTGTTTAATTTACCAAGGACAAGACAAAGTAGCATAAACACAGAAATTTAATCTGGCTAGAAGTGACTCTCAGATATCTGAACAAATTACATTTACTATATCCTCTTAAGAGCAGACTGAATACTCTCACATCAGTTTGCCATTTTAACAAAGAGATAACCATTAATATTAGTAACAAAATCAAGAGTTTTTATTTTTATCTTATAATTAAACTCATAAAAACTGAGCTACCTTTGCCCAAAATTTAATGACTCATTGGCTCTTTTAAGAGTCATTACTTGCAATTATTATAAACTAAGACAAATAAGGCATACTTTATGCAAAACTTTTAAACTTTCTCTGTCCATACAGGATTTTTTTTCTTTCACTATCTTCTTGAACTTTCTGGATAACCATACTCTTTTCTTGAAAACAAAACCACTTTCTTTTCCCACCAATGAATAGAAATGCATGCCATTACTTTTTATACACATGTAGTCTTTCTCTGCTTCTAGGATAGCTTCCACATTCATTTTTTAAATCAAAATAGCTAACTTCTCTGTCACAAGGAAAACTGAGAGGTAAGTAAGCATGCAGAACAACCATTTATAGTGACTGTCATTTTACACCCATTTAACATGTTAGAATAGACATGGATAGCAATAGAATCAAAAGATAGGAAGTTTTATTATTTGTAAGCTATAAGCAACAATTGATGACCAATCTGTGATGTTTTATATTACAACGGAATTACCCAGGCATTCAAAAATTATCTACTAATGTATCCAGTTTACTGTTGGTTGAGGGCCCTGAATTTAACTTAAGAACTTGGAAATTATGTGTAGGCAGGCATACCACTGGGCATAATTACAGTTGATATAAAGTGTTTTTCAGAATTAGAGTCCAATAAGTTGAATACAATTGTGTATTTTTATGATCTCAAACACTGTCTGGACACAGAAAGTTCAGATTGACTCGTCTTTTCATGAGAAACCCAATTCCTATTTAAAATCACGACTTGGTGTTATATTCTACATTTGTAAAATCAGCAGACACCCTAGTAAATATTCTTAAACCAAAATACCAAAGCAATCAGATTTATCTAAGAATATGCCTTGAATACATAAATATTTTTAATAGAAAAAACTGATAAGGACTCAACGAGAAAATGACGATTGTGGGACACAGCACATCTCAGCAGCTGTAACAAACAAAAACCAACTACCAAGAAGACAGCTCTGACAAGAAAAACAAAGCAGCGAAAATACAGACAAACAAAAACACAAAAATGGGAGCCACAGCAGAAGGAAATCCAGCAGTCAGAACGCGAGATCCAGAGAGAGCCCGGCGCGCACTGACCTGGTCTGGCGGCGGCGCCATCCTGGGCCATGGGCTGAACCAGGACTGGGGCTCCGCGGCCGAGGAATCCCAGCAAGGAACCGCGGAGCTGAGGTGAAGTAGCGGCCGGGAGCCAGCATCTCCAGTGACCGGCACCATGCTTCAGGGACGGAGCAAGAGTCCAAAGCCCGCGCTCAGCAGAAGCCGTTGGGGATGTGCCCTCCAGGGCGGGGCAGGGCAGCCAGGGACGTGCTCCTCTGCGCTCCTCCGGCGGACACTGCCCCAGCAGCCGACGGCGGGCTAAGGTCGGCAGCTCGGCCCAGACATGGTTGGCTATAACCCACACACAGGAAAGGCCCGGAGTGCCCAGCCCGCAGGACCTGCAGGGTCACGGGGTCGCTCTGAGAGTACACTGTGCGCCCTCGCCAGTGCGGCTAGGAGATGCAGGCCCAGGCCAGAAGGCGCAGGCCCAGGCTGGAAGGTGCTGGCCCAGGCTGGAAGGTGCAGGCCCAGGCCAGAAGGCGCAGGGCCCAGGCTGGAAGGTGCAGGCCCAGGCCGGAAGGCGCAGGGCCCAGGTCGGGAGGCGCAGGCCCAGGCCGGAAGCTGCGGAGCCCAGGCTGGAAGGTGCAGGCCCAGTCCAGAAGGTGCGGAGCCCAAGCCGGAAGGTGCAGGCCCAGGCCGGAAGGTGCAGGCCCAGGCCGGAAGGTGTAGGCCCAGGCCGGAAGGTGTAGGCCCAGGCTGAAAGGCACAGGCCCAGGCCGGAAGGTGCGGAGCCCAGGCTGGAAGGTGCCAAGCCCAGGCTGGAAGGTGCAGGCCCAGGCCAGAAGGCACAGGCCCAGGCCAGAAGGCGCCAAGCCCAGGCTGGAAGGTGCAGGCCCAGGTGGAAGGCCCAGGCTGGAAGGCGCCGAGACCAGGCCGGAAGGCACAGGCCAAAGCCAGAAGGCTGGAGCCCAGCACCAAAAAGTGCGAAGTCCAGGGCCAGAAGGCCTGGAGCCCGGGCCCAGAAAGCACAGAGCCCTGTACTTACACGGAACTTATTTACAGTGATACCTGTTGCCCTGACACCTGAGCACAAAGTGGTGAGAGGTGAGAGAAGGTGCCAACACTTAGAAAGTGTGTCCAAAAGCTGACAGTAGGTTACAGAGCAAATGAAAGCTATTGGAACATGTTTCAGTGAACGCCCTGTGTGTGATAGTGTTGTTGTTTTCTCACTGTCAGATTTTTTGGTTGGTTTTGTCTCTGATTTGTTCTTGTTATTATTGTTAGTTTTTTTTTTTTTTTGCTTCCTTCTCCATTCCTTTTATAAACTTCTCTCTATCCTATCTCCTCTCTCCTCTCAAAACTTTTTTTCTCTTTCTGTATCTCTTTGTTTTATATTCAAGCTATTTCGTATCTCCATAGCTAAATACTCTATACTAACTACATGAATCCTACTATATATTTACTCTCTCTCATCTCAAGCAAACATTACTTTATTTACTGAAACTCTTACTCAACTTAGTCATATCCTCTACTTTACCCTATTCCTGTATCCATTACCTGAGTTCTTCTCCCGTCATCTAACCCTCACTATCGAAACAACACTACTTCCTTGTGCACGAACCTGTTGTCACCTCTAAAGCTATTGTATCAGAGAGGCAATCCACAGGAAAGGACAACCAGACAATAAAGATAAACTAACCACAGCCAATAGAAGGAAGCACTCAGCAGACCACACATCAAAGTTCAAAACATGCATCAGTCACAAACTATTCTGCTCACACTGCTGACCTGACTCTTTGTAAAGGTAGTGGCAGACAGAATATCTGACCTTGGCACCTGAAACCCATCAATGCCACCATAACGGCAAGCATAAGGTATCCCAGAGAAGTTCAGCTTGATGATCTACAGGTAGAACAACAGCGGAGCGATAATACACAGTCTTGAGGGTTAATATAAAAGTGTGAGTGGAAGCTGGAACCATCTCTCCCAACAGTGATCTGAAAACAGCAGCTATTAACAATGACTCACAGGCAAAGAGAAAGAACATGCCAAGACAACAGAAACACAAACCTGAGAATTCTGAAAATATGAGAAGAAGAAACAGTGAGGAAATAAGGGGAAATCACAAATACTGAGCTACAAGAAATGCAAGAAGGAGAATTTCAAATCCTGATCTTCAATATGATGAAAGGCCTCACAGTAAGTGTACAGAAAATGAAAGAGGAAATTGAAATGTTAGTAAAGCATCAGATAGAGGCCTGGAATGAAATGAAAGTCAACAAATGAAATGAGGTCAGCAACAGAAAGAACTTCTGGAAAATTAGATGAATTAGAATAGAGAATATTACTGTTACAAGACAGTTCATTCAAAACCAGAAGCACAGTCAAGAGCATACAGAAGACATTACGACAACACAACCTAAACATCCAACAACTATGGGGCAATATGAACATCCCAACTTACAGATAAAAGGCATTAAAGAAGGGATAGGCACAGACCAAACAGACCAAGGGTATCCTTAATCTCTTCAGAGAAATAATTTCAGAGAAAGAGACTTGGACATCCATGTACTGGAGACATACAGAACACTGTTGATGGGGTGTGTCCATACAGCGCCTAAGGAGATGCAGCCTCCCTCAGCCTGAGCATCCTGTAGCCTAAGGCAAAACTTTAAGTAAAGTGATTCAGCAGAAAAGGGGCTAAAGATGGTGCCTGGAGGAAGCTACGAAGGCGTGGTTTCCCCATTCATTATGGGTGGGGAGACTGAGCAGTTTTTCCCTTTTTACCTTTAAAGAAGTTTCCGCACACATGAATGGCTCATGTACTGGCCTGGGATTGGCTGTGAGCTATGTGCTAGTGATCTTTATCCCGGATAGGCTAGGCTATTTCCCATGGGAATTCCCCTCGTGGTTTGGTGCTATATATATGATTGCTTGGAGAGAAATAAGTGAGATCTTGCTTGACTTGACTCCCGGCTCGTGGGTGTGTGTTCGAGTTGTCGGTACTCATCATCTTGCCAAGCCCCGCCGCTGTTGCGCTGGATTCCTGACACACTGTTAAGACAAGATCAAAGAAGGATCTCCTCATGCCATGTAATGATCAAAATGACCAACATAGAGGCTAAGAAAAGAATCTTAAAGGCAGTGGGAACAAAAACATGGGTGACATTCAGGGGCAAAACAATAAAAATCACTCCAGACTTCTCTGATAGAGGGCTAATATCCAGAATATACAAAGAGCTCAAAAGACTTTATATCAGCAAAACAAACAACCCAGTCAAGAAATGGGCAACTACATTGAATAGACACTTCACAAAAGAAGAGATACAAATGGCCAATAGATACATGAAAAAATGTTCAACATCATTTAGCAATCAGGGAGATGCGGATCAAAACTACACTGAGATTCCATCTAACCCCGGTCAGAGTGGCAAGCATAAAGAAATCAAATAACAACAAATGCTGGTGAGGATGTGGAGAAAGAGGAACTCTTATATATGGTTGGTGGGAGTGCAAACTAGTTCAGCCGCTATGGAGATCAGTGTGGAGATTGGTTAGAAAACTGGGAATGGATCTACCATATGATCTGGCTATACCACTCCTGGGTATCTCTCTAAAGAGGTTGAAATCAGAGAACTACAATAACATATGCATACCCGTGTTGATAACAGCACAATTCGCAATAGACAAAATATGGAACCAACCTAGATCTCCATCAACAGATGAATGGATTACCAAATTATGGGAAATACACACAATGGAATTCTACTCAGCAATAAAGAACAACAAAGTCACATCATTTGTAAGAAGATGGAAAGACCTGGAGAACATTATGTTAAGTGAGATTAGCCAAGCACAGAAGAGAAGGGACATATGTTTTCCCTAATATGCTCAAGCTAGGGAGTATTAGGGACACCAGAGGGACTCCAGATAAGGGAGGGGAAACTGCAGCAAAGCCAGGAAGGAAGGGGAGGGGAGGAAGAAGGCTGAGGTTTATTAATGGAAAAGCTATATGTGACTATGTGTATACATGTAAATATAACATTGTTAACCTGGACACTCAGTATTGGAAGGGAGAAAAAGGGAAAGTGGGAGGGGAGGCACCAAGTACTGTTCCTACACCAAGGCCATTGTCAACATGATCCACCTTATGATGTGAGACTATAGTGTACCAATAAAAAAATAAAATAATAAAAACTGATAAGAATTTTTTTTTATTAAGAGACCATCACAACATTAGAAGTACTACAGCATTAGAAGTCAATTCTTTTATTTGTGGTAATTACTGGATTATTATGTAAACACTTATTCTAAACAACTCAATCAAAATTCATCTTACTTTCAAATACTTTGTTTCTTTGTTTTATGGTACTGGAGGTGGGACCCAGGAACATTCTACCTCTGAGCTACATCCTCATCCCTATTTAATTGTTAAGTTTGAAACAGGATCTCACTAAGTTTCTGAGGGTAGAAACCCATGATCCCCCTGTCTCAGCCTCCCAAGTCCTGGGATTACAAGAGTGTGCCCCCACGCCTAGGTCCAGCTTTCTTATTTTATAAAATTTCCTTTATTACTTCCCATGAAGGTAAGGTGATAATTTTTCATGGTTCTAATGAGAGACCAAGACTCTTCTCAACTAGACACAGGCCGTGCACACGTGTATAGTTGGATCCCTTTCGCAGGTGGTGGTAAGCAGGGTACCACAGGAGGTGACACTCACAGGGCTCCTCCTCCTTCCTTGGAATGGAGAAAGTGAGGACCCTGGATGCCTTTCACTCTCACCAAAAAGCTTGCCGAGTGCTCAGACCAGGTGACCACATTCCAGTCACAGTTGCTGCTTCTGGAGAGAACTTGTCAAGTGTATACAAATTAAAAGCAGAACACACATTGCCAAAAACAAGAATCAAACTAAAACCGTGAACCCCACAAGACCAGCAGCTCAACTCCTCACACTGGCTCTGCTCCAAGGTTTCTGCTGACACTGGGCCTCTATATGGAGTTCCCAAAGCAAGGCCACACCCAGGAGAGGGCTGGAATTACTTTACATACTTTTGGCCATTGTGGTTTCTATTGATAACTATCCTTGTTAAACCTAGTCATAAAGAAAAAATCAAAGCAGTAAAAGGAAAAAGGAAAATCAACAAAACTTGCCTAATCTACTGAACATAACATGATAGTAGTTAGAAAAAATAAATAAAAATATAGATAGAAATTGCAAAATAAAATATAGAAATAAATCTTATCAGTAGCCAGGCGTGGTGGTGCACACTTGTAATCCCAGCATTTGGGAGGCTGAGACAGAAAGATCATGGTTCGCAGCCCGCCTCAGCTACTTAGTGAGGCCCTGTGAAACTCAATGAGACCCTGTTTCAAAGTAAAGGATAAAAAATAGGGCTGGGAGTGGAGCTCAGAGGTAGAATGCCTCTGGGATCCATGCCCAGTACCACAAAAAGAAAAATCCTAACAGTATTTTCAATAATGGAAATGTAATAAATTCTGCAGTTAAAAGACAAAGATTACCAAAGTCTATCAAACTGAATATTTATTTATTTATTTATTTATTTATTGCAGTACTGGGGATGGAACCTAAGGGCATTCTACCTCTGAGTTACACCTCCAGCCCTATTTTTTTTATTCTTTATTTTGAAACAGGGTCTCACTGAGTTGCAAATGCCCTCACTATATAGTAGCTGAGGCTGTCTGTGAGCTGCGATCCTCCTGTCTCAGCCTCCCAAGTGCTGGGATTACAAGCGTGTGCCCCCACACCCGGCTTATCAAATTGAATTCTAAGAGTCTAGCCATATTCTGTTTATAAAAGCAATACCTAAAACATAATAACAAAAGAAAGTTAGAAGAGGAAAATTTGGCATCAGGCTGTATTGATGAAAACAGAACTTATGTGTCTCTAGTTAATATCAGAATTTATGGTAATAAAGATTAATATTATGAAGCTATGATAAATTGATATTGGGCAAAGATACACAAAACACACAATGGGGAGGAGTTCTGTTTAATTTTTGGTGTAGAGAAACTGGAGGTCACATACAGAAGGAGCAAACTAGACCCTCCCTTATCTAATGTACAAAGATCAACTCAACACGGACTAAACTTGAATGGGAGACCTGAGTATGTAAAGGACTAAAAACTATCATAGAGAAACTGCTCCATGGCATTGGTTTGGATACAACCTCAGGACACGGGCAACACAACCAAAAATGGGCAGATGTGAGTACGTCAAACCATGAAGCTTCTGCTCAGCCAGGGATAGGGTCAGCAACACGAAAAGCCCAGGCGGACTACAAATCAGAAGACACGTGTGCAAACCGCACCTCTGACAAGGAGATCAGACCCAAGACGCAGAAGGAGCCCAAACGACTTCTGGCAAATGTGTCTTGAATTCCCTCCAGGTTCTCATGCACGGGACTGGAGGTGCCTTGATTTCCCCAGAATTTCCCTGTCTTATATGAGTCCTCCCCACCAATAGAAATGGGGTTTTCAGAATTTCAGTTTTCTGAATTTCAACACTCAGGTTTTAATATTTGAGGTCTCTGAATTTTGAGATTTTAGACTTTAGGGATTTTGATCTCTTGGGATATCAACATTTGGGGTTATAGTGTTTGGACCATCTTTGGGGATTATCATTTGCACTGGTGTGAAGGGTGGGTATAATGGTAAAAAGAGGAAGCAGAGAAAACATATCAGGAGTAAATTGCTTATTGTATTATAAAAAGTAAAATGGCTCAATTGTTTGTATTCTGTTGCTTAGTAAAAGGAGCAAGATCCTGCCGGGCGTGGTGGCGCACGCTTGTAATCCCCGCGCTTGGGAGGCGGAGACAGGAGGATCGCGCAGGTTCGAAGCCAGCCGTGCTGGCTTAAGAGACCCTGTTTCCAAAAATAAAATAGGTCTGGGAGTGTAGCCTGGAGGTAGAAGGGCTTCCAGAAACCCCAGTACCACCAAAAAAAAAAAAAAGAAAAAAAAAAAAAAGAAAAAAAAAAGAAAGAAAAAAAAGGAGTAAGATCCTGTTGCTGTTGTGGTGGCGCACGTTTATAATCGCAGGACTTGGGGGACTGAGACAGGAGGATTGCAGGTTTGCGGTCAGCTTCAGAAACTTAGCCAGGCCCTCAGCAACTTAGTGAAAACCTGTTTCAAACTAAACAATAAAATAGGGCTGGGGGTATAACTCAGAGGTAGAATGCCCCTGGGTTCCATCCTCAAACACACACACACACACACACACACACACACACACACACATAACATACACACACACATAACACACACACACACATACACACACATACACACACATACACACACATACACACACATACACACACATACACACACATACACATACACACACATACACATACACACACATACACACACACATACACACACATACACATACACACATACACATACACACACATACACACATACATACACACACATACACACACATACACATACACACACATACACATACACACACATACACACACATACACACACACATACACACACACACACACGGACACTCACGATATGATTTGTAGAAGTGCATATGTGACTATAATCTGGAGTTAGTGTATGTTACTAACTATTGAGGTCATTTTTTGTTTTGTTTTGTTTTTGGTGGTACTGGGGATGGAACCCTTCTCCGGGCTACACTCCCAGACCTATTTTATATTTTTATTTGGAAACAGGGTCTCTTAAGCCAGCAAGGCTGGCTTTGAACCTGCGCGATCCTCCTGTCTCCACCTCCCAAGCGCAGGGATTACAAGCGTGCGCCACCACGCCTGGCTTGAGGTCATTTTAATAAGAGTTTGGGTGAGGGTAAAATGAAAAAAATTGAAACGTGTGTGTGGTTTATTTATTTATTTATTTATTTATTATTATTGTGTGTGTGTGTGTGTGTGTGTGTGTGTGTGTGTGTGTGTGGTACTGGGGTTCCTGGAAGCCCTTCTACCTCCAGGCTACACTCCCAGACCTATTTTTACATTTTTATTTGGAAACAGGGTCTCCTAAGCCAGCGCGCGTGGCTGGCTTCGAACCTGCGTGATCCTCCTGTCTCTGCCTCCCAAGCACAGGGATTACAAGCATGTGCCACCACGCCCAGCTTATTTATTATTTATTATCTATTATTTTTGAGGTACCAGGGATGGAATCCAGGGGCACTGTATTTCCGAGCTACACACCCAGCCATATGTTTTAGTCTTTTTATTTTTGAAACGGGGTCTCACTAAGTTGCAAAGGGCCTCGCTAAGTAGCTGAGGCTGTCTGCAAATCATGATCCTCCTGTCTCAGCCTCCTGAATTTTGGGATTACAAGCATGTGTCACCACACCAGGCAAGCTTTTCTTCTCTTTCTTCTTCCTTCCTTTTTTATTTTTCACAGTGCTGCGCATAGAACCCAGGTTTTGACCATGCAAAGCTGAACACCCTTTCACTGAGCTGCACCCTCAGCTTCGTGTGTGTGTTTTCACACATGCCATTGCATTAGTGATAGCTCAGGTCCCTCCCTTCCCCACAGTGGGGACAGGAGGCAGAACCCTGGAAGCCCGAAGCAGAGAGGTTGCAAGACTCCAGGTGTCACAAACATTGCAAGACAGACGCCAGAGGTCGCGAGAGACTGGCATTCAGCCCCACCCCAAGACATGGCTATATAATACCCTGACTTCCTCTCCGCCACATGACTCTGCCGACCCAGACCCTGCTTGACCCCATGGCTCTGCTGCTTGGTTGTCTGTCCCTTCCCCCACAGGCGGCAGACCTCACCCGAACGTGCCGGGTTTGATTAAAGCAGCAGTTTTTGATAACCTGGCTGGTGTTTACCTCCTTTGCGACTCCCCATCTCAATTTCAATGTTAGGACATTTGCTAAATGAGTGGTTTTCTTTACTGGTACTTTTAGAGGCAACTAACTGCACCTGTTGTCTATGGAAAGAAGTAGTAGCAGAGATTTTATATTGAAAAACCTTTATGTTGTCTTCCTGACGCGGCCTGAACGTGCTTCCACATCTACACAGGCCTAGAGCTTGCCAGTGTAATACCATTCAGTGAAGTGCTGATCCAACTTCCAGGCTAGGATCCTCTGTGCGGGTGCAGCAGGTGGATACCTACCCTCACCCAAACTCTTATCAAAATGACCTGTGCTTCCTAAGCCACAGAGGGAGTGAGGAACAAGGACACTCAGGCATGGTAAAACCCATCAGCCTCAGGAGGAGGAAGACAGGCTCCAGGAAGCCAAGAAGTGAGACTTCCATGGCTCCCCAGCGCCATCAGCCTTGGCTGATGGAAGTGGGCCACGCACAGAGCCTGGGATCAGAGCAGAAGAGCCTCTCCACGGTCCACGATGGGAAACGTAAGTCCAGGTGTGACGCGCCTCCTTCCGAAATCTAATAGTGCAGTTGCTGGAATGAACACTTTGAGAATCGTGTAGAAGGAGCAGGGCAGGGAGCCCAGTCTGATTGGGCAGGCTCTTTCCTCTCAGTCCTCACAGATTCCTCCTCTCCTTCCCCAAATGACAGCGAGGCTCTGATCTCTCAGAAAGAAGGAAGAGCCAGCTGATCCTGAGAACCCGCCAGTGAATGTCTTGCGCCCGCCCTTCTTCAGAGCCAGTGAAGTCCCTGTTGTTATTACGTTTTCAATGTAATTACCAGGCACAAAAGAAAATTACTTCCTTTATTATCATAACTGAAAGGCACCATTTTTCTTTTTCCAGTTTTTCTTTCTGTTACATTTTTAAACCAATGAAATTCATATGAATTTTACTTTTTCCCCTCTGGCCACTCACAATCAAAGAGACGCCACATGTTTGCTTTGTTGGGCTTTTTTTCTCCTGTCAGAACCCCTACCTCTAAAGCAAGCAGCTCAGTGCCAGGGCCTGCAATTTACCCTGGAAGCATAATGATCTGTCCCCAGAGCAGCAATTAGGAGCCCTCCCCAGGCAGATGGTGCAGTGGAGCCGCTGTGATCTCCACTTGACCTCAGAGTCACCGCCCGCCCTCAGTGGAGTCTGAACTGGAGCCCCAGTTTCATCTGTGTAAAGTGACCATATCTCTTTCACAGGGACATGTTGCAGGAGAGTCCACATGGAGGTGCTGCTGTGTAAGATCCACACTGGACATTTTCTTACTATCCCAGCGCCGGAAGGAGCTCAGGAGCAACGCAAGGCGGTCCTTCAGGGCAGCGATGGTCGCCTCCTGTCTTAGCTTCACTTGGCACAGCCAGTGATGTCTGAGAGCTTATTCAGCATGAAGCGCTTCAGTTACTATCTAAACAAGTCCGTGGAGATACCACTGAGACTCCAGATGCAGGAACTTGTACCAGCCAGGTCTGCCGGACCCATGCTCAATTAGGCCTGTCAGGCACATCTGACCACAGACGACCCCCAGGAGCTTATGAACATTCACTTAGATCAGTGTGGACACGCAGCATACGCCATCCCTCGTGTCCACTCAGCAAGCAAGGGTAGTCTCTCAATCACCGTCTCTTATCTTACATCAAACCTACCCAGCAGGAGAGCCTTGATCCACAGAGCCACCCTAGGATTTGCTCAGAGTCGTCCATGGCTGTCTACATCCAGAGAGAGTTCTCCACTGTCTGCAACAGCTCAGAGAACTCGGATCTGCAGCAAACTGAGATTCCAGTTCATGTAGTACAAGCCCAAGGTAAGCGGAAGCCAAGCCGAGCTGAATGGAGAATGGTGTCAGAAAAGAGAGTACTACCACACCCACGGCTGCGGCGAGTCCCCTCGGCTGTGCCCAGCACCCGTTGTTTGGGAAGATGCCAGTCTAGATGCTGCTGTGCACATCATTTTCAGATGTGATTAGCATCTACATCAGTGGACTTTGAGGAAAGCTGTGGGCCTCTATCATGGGGCGGGCTTCGTCCAATCAGTGGCACGCCTGGAAAACGAAGATGGCCTCCCCAGAAGAGGGGATCTGGCCTCAAGAATGCAGCCTGGAGACTGCTGCCTCCTGTGGAGTCTGGGCTCCACGTCACAGCATCAACCTTTCCTGAATTTCCAGCCTGTTTATCTTCCCTACAAATGAGCTACCCACCACAGCGACCAATTGAGCCTGTTCTCCATGATAAGCCTGCCTCCCCTCTTTCCCCCTCTCTTTTTTATATGTGAAAAAATACACACACATACACACACAGAGAGAACATATATCATTTATGTGTGTGTGTTTGTGTCTTGGTTCTGTTTGTCTAGAAAACCCTTATACAGTTGTACTGAGATTGTGGGAGGAAAGGAGAGTTTTCTTCACCTATTTTTGCAATACAATAAAATAAATGAGAAAGGTGGGCAATGGTTAAGTTGGAAATTCATATACTGAGTATTTTAAAATGCTAGAAGAAAGAGGTGTGAATGTTTTCACCATTAAGAACTGATAAAATGTTTGGGGAAATAGGCTTACCTGGTTTAAACATTATACAATATATGTGTATAGCAAAACATCACATGATACCCCATAAATATGTTCAATTTTTATATTTTCATATATCCATTAAAAATAAATTTTAAAGCCGGGCGTGGTGGCATACGCTTGTAATCCCTGCACTTGGGAGGCGGAGACAGGAGGATCGCACAGGTTCAAAGCCAGCCTTACTGGCTTAAAAGACCCTGTTTTCAAACAAAAAAGTATAAAAATAGGTCTGGGAGTGTAGCCCGGAGGTAGAAGGGTTTCCAGGAACCCCAGTACCACCAAAAACTAACTAACTAAATAAATAAATGATAAATTTTCAAAAGTTGTCAAAAACAATAAACTAAATTTACTTACTGAATGGTCTTAAACCTCATCTACTTTTGATTTCCAACATTTTTTTTGAATCCCAACTACGTGTTTAACTTATAGCAGCAGAATTCTATGCTTAGGATGTCAAGTTTCTGAATAAAAGATGTGGTTTATTTTCCTGCCAAATTCTAATCTTATCTCAAGGATAATACCTTGTAGTCTTAAATTATAGCCACTTAGAGATCGCCTCAAAATTCACTTGTGTGTTTTGGAAATAAACCTAAAACTTGCTATCCGTAAAGACAAAGCGGACCCATAGTTCACATTCACTCTGGGAGGCCCAGGGCACCGTTATTAAGATCTCATGACGGCACAGGAAAAAACTCGCATATACAGAGGAGCACGGAGTTGTGAAGTCCTCACGAGGGACGCTCCCCGTGGAGGCAGTCTGCGCGCTGTCGCCAGCCCGCAGCGAGCTGACCCGATTATCTAGCCCAAGCCATTCTAGGCCCTTCGGTCAGAAGCTGTGATGTCCTGGGACACAAAGCTAAGGCACCCAGCATTTACCTCTGTGGTTTCAGGGTCATAAAACCTTGGGTTCTGATCTGGAAATAATAAAACGAAAATTACCAGTGAAGTTCACCTGATGGTGGGGGCTGTAGGAGGGGCAGGAGCAGGACCCCCACTTGCCACAGAGGAGCAGCCGGAGAGTGAGCACATCCTCAGGCCAGGGCCCTCTGCCTCCGTGCCTACAGCCGAGGGTCGTAAGGCTGTCGTCTGCTTAAAAATATCGGGGTGGGGGGGAATCTCTGAAAAACATGTATATAAAGAGAGAGTTCAGTTTCAGAAATTTAAAACATTTTTAGCCAGGAGTGGTGGCGCACGCTTGTAATCCCCGCGCTTGGGAGGCAGAGACAGGAGGATCGTGCAGGTTCGAAGCCAGCCGTGCACGCTGGCTTAGGAGACCCTGTTTCCAAATTTAAAAAAATGTAAAATAGGTCTGGGAGTGTAGCCCGGAGGTAGAAGGGCTTCTAGGTACCCCAGTACCACCAGTAATAATAATAATAATAATAATAATAATAATAATAATAATAAATAAAACATTTTTAAAGTCAGTGTCTTTAAAGACCACATTTCATGGAAATTATGTGAACAGAAACACATGTGACAAAGATCACAAGGTATAGAGATTGGAAGAGGGAGTAGGGGACTGATGGATGACGACTCTGCTCAGGCTGGACTGGGGTGCAGAAGAGGACCAGAGGGCAGCTGCCTACCCTGAAGCTTGTCAATCCAATACAGTGAGGGGAGGAGACAAGGATGCCCCAAGGGGCCTGGGAGAACACGACTGGGAAATGGTCAGCCTCATCCAGCTGCTGTAGTGGCTAGAGTACACTGGATTCAACGGCCTCCAAGAGCCCAGAAGTCAGCAGCTTGGATACGCAAATGAGTTCACAGCCTGAGATGGACATATAATGTATACACTGGACCGCTCCATGGAGGCTCTGCTGGGGGCGTGCAGAGCTGCGTGTGCAACACAGAGGAATAACCAACACATACGCTGAGAAAAAAAACGACGGTGCTAATGATTAAAGTTTTTGTAATTGTTTATTCATTGTACAATATGCTATATGTTTATGTATACAAATATGCACACTTGTGGGTATTTTTTGGTTATTTATATAATTAGCTAAATTATTTACTTCCATAGAAAGTAACATGAAGCCAGGCATGGTGGCACATGATCAAAATCTCAGTATTTGGGAGGCTGAAACAGGAGGATCTTCAAGTTTGTGGCCAGCCTCGGCTATGTAGGCCCTCTGCAAATTAGTGAGACTCTGTTTCAAAATAAAAAATAAAATAGGGCTGGGGCTGTAGCTCAAAGATAGAATAACCCTGGGTTCCATCCCCAGCACTGCACACACACAAAAGTTAGATGAAACTTATTACAAAAGTTAGCCTTGGCACACCAGCTGTTGTTTTAGCCAACAAAAGGACCCACCTCACTTGGCATTCCTTCTCCTCCTCCTCCTCCTCCTCCTCCTCCTCCTCCTCCTCCTCCTCCTCCTCCTCTTCCTCCCTTTCCCAGAGGTGGCCAGCATCCTGAGCTCAATATTGTTGATATTTTTTTCCTTTTTCCTTACAACTAGTTTTAAAGCTATACATGCTGCGAAAAACTTCAACTAAATTGTTTCCCTTGTTTCTCCTTTAGGAAAAGATAGCTTTCCCATGGCATTTTCATTTCCTCGTCCGAGGAACAATTTCTTTTTTGAAAGGGCTGAGCTGATCAAATTAATGTTGACGTTGAGGCCGGAGGACAGAAGGAAGTCGGTTTCTGCCTCACACCAGTAATGCGATGCACAGATAAAATAGAAATAGAAAATAGGTCAGTGTCTGTTACAATCCGTGTCCCCCAAAGGCCTGTGTGTTGAAGGCTTTGTCCCTCTCTGTGGCACTATCAAAGACCTTTGACAGTGGGGCCCAGAGAACAGAAGTTAGATAACTGGGGTGTGCGCTTAGCGGGGGTCCTGGGCTCAGCCCCTTTCTGCTCTCCTTCGCTTCCCGGCCTCCATGAGGTGAACAGGCTTCCTCCGACACCTGCTCCTGACATGACGCTCAGGGCCACCACGTGCCCAGGGCTTGGGGCCCCGCGAGGGTGGAGGCAACCTGCAAGGGAGCCAACATGGACCGTCTTCCCTTCTCAGCTGGTCATCTCAGGTGTCCGTGACAGCCCTGGAACACTACCACACCGTCCACCACAGATCCCGAGACTGCTGTCTCATCTGGCAATCACAGAGGGAATCATAGGAAAATGTGGAGAAATGGCCCAGGGTCGTCCAAACAAAAGAGGGCTTGGTACTTGTGTATACTCCATCCCTGGATTCTTACATGTCGTTTTGTAGAGAAAGAGTTGAGTGTGTGTGTGTGTGTGTGTGTGTGTGTGTGTGTGTGTGTATGAAAGTAGTCTGGAAGAGTGTTGGACCCCTGAGCCCTAACATGGCGTCTCCGGATGCCATCATGATGTGCGGTGACTGTTTCCGTCTCCGGATGCCATCATGATGTGCTGTGACTGTTTCCGTCTCCGGATGCCATCATGATGTGCGGTGACTGTTTCCGTCTTGTAAGTGCTCAGGTTCCTGTGCATCTGAATAGCATTCTCCTTAATGAAAGTTTCCAGCTGTGTGGACCTTCGTTTTTCACTCCACAACCTTGTGCTCAAATGTGCCCATCTCTTCAAGCAAAAGCAGAACACAGTTTAACAACTTGTACCAGCCCCAGCAAACACAAAAGAATTAAAAGCAAAACAGATGGAAGTGGTAGGCACATGAATTCCCCACACCCGTGGTCTCACCCAAAACTTGTCTTCCTGTTCCAATTCACAAGAGGCATTAGTTCTCAAATTCTCAAAACTAGGGTCCAGGGATATAGTTTCTAGCCAGATGATCTTTATGTCAAAATTCATAACACAACATGTCCCTTAGGATTCACCATATGGAGGTCTTTCCTTGGCAAGGAAAGACCAAGAGAAGATACAAGGAGAACAAATCAACAGGGAGACTAGAACTTTCTTACTAAGAATCTTACACTAATTGTATTGTATATATGTGTCATGTATATGATTAAAAATGCATGTTTTAATAGCACTCTAAAACTATAGTCCAATTTTATTGTGCTATGACTTTTAGTTTGCATGAAATTTAAAACAAGAATGTGAGAATAGTATCCATATGTGGATTGTTGTTATCTTGGCTGCCTTCGGTTCCTGAAAGTGGGGAGGGGCATATGACTTTGATAGCTATAATAACCAGCTGTCTTATGACAACAAGGGTATTACACAAACACAAATCAACACACATATATTTGAATATATATGACTCTCAGAAATCAAAGTTGGTTTTAACTCAAAGAGCTTGCAAGCAACTTACGGTTAATCCTAGCACTGGAAGAGACTTGTTGATAACATCACTGGCTGTATGAGTTAGTGACTGTCACAGTCACACTATAAAAGAAATGGGAAGGAAAGGCTACAAATCAAGAATTTAAAACAAACAGTTACATAACTGCTGCCAAATTATCATCCACATTCTCTGAGCAAAGTTTGTTTTCAGATAAGGACAAGCGGAGCTCACACAGAATGCAAGCCACGATTAGGAGGATTTTCATTCCTGCTGTGACACAAGGCAGTGGGAAAATTCTCTTAAGTAAAGGATTCATACCACTCAAGGTACAACAGCTTAGGCAAGGAGGAGAACCACTGAGAATCAGACACGGGCTAGTGGACCTCCCCTCTCCTCTCATGCCCTGTTCTCATAGTGTGGCTTTATTCTTGCATATATGTTGTTACAATAAAAGAGCTGGTGATGAAAAACATTTTGCGTGTGTTGCCCTCATGCGCTCCAGGAAAGCACAGAGCTATCTCCACAGCCCTCTAAAAGTTGTTTCTGGAAAACCACCTACAGTGAACATCTTCCTGTGTCGGGCAACATTGTGACTAGGAATCTCTGCTGAAATCTACTGTGATGATGGATCCAAGAATCAAGACAGCCTCAGCTACTCAGTGAGGCCCTGTTTCAAAATAAAGAATAAAAAATAGGGCTGGGAGTGTAGCTCAGAGGTAGAATGTTCTGGGTTCCATCCCCAGTACCGCAAAAAAAAAAAAAAAAAAAGAAAATTGAATGAAGCCCTGTAAAAGCAGTATTTAGGAGAGCTTGCTCCTCATGAACATCTTGACTACTGTGTTACAAGTTTATAAATCAAATTTTACACAATATTGAGGCTAAAGGCTTGATTTCTCCCATAAGCATACAAGAAATGAGACACATGCCAGTTCCTTAAATGTCATTCTTCTGAGCTCGGTTCCATCCTGACATTCTCCAGATGAAAAGTGTCCGAAGCTCCTCTGTATGTGGCACAATACTGAGCTTAACGCCTGGCTCCTGCTCTGATCCTGGGGACAAAGGTCATCTAACAGGATTGGGGCGGAACTGGGGGCTGAACCACCACCCCAGCCACTTGGTGACAAGAACAGATTCATTCTCAGACCTTCAAAAATACATGTCCTCTTACACAGAGACAGAGAATGAGAGACAGAGACAAAGAAAATTAATGCTAAAGCCAAGGAGGAAAAGTGCTACCAACTAGGCGAATCTGAATAAAGGGTATATGGTATTTTAAAAATTGTTTTGTTAATGTCTTTGTTTACACTTATTTCCAAATAAAAATATACACACAGACATGCATGTGCATGTGGAAACGTGGTTTCTGCGTGGTGCTCTTATGCACGCCCCCCCTTCCATCCTCTTCTGCCTAAATCATGAACTTTGGATTCCCCTGGTCTCTGAAACACAGACATGGGCACTGCTCCTGAGGTCTTCAGTGGATGTCTGGACGGGGTGTTCTGTGAGTGGTTCTTCTCTTTGGCAAGATGGATGTACCTGACCAAAGTCAATAAAAACACAAAATAGAATAAAATGAACTACCTGATCAAACTCAATAATAATACAAAATAGAATAAAAATTCGCTAGCTGCTCACTTTCAAATCAATGTATGTGGTTAGTGTTTTTGCTATGTTATGTTATTTTTTAATATGGAGAGAGAAATATCAATTATGAGTTGGAAAATACGCAAAAATATTTCAGGAAAACAAGATGTGGCCCAGAAGGGTTGTCCCAGCAGGTGAGATTGGGAAGCGGGCCAGCCTTCAAAGCCCTCCTACCAGGATGGGAGGCCCCGCAGGTTCCTGGGCTCCAGGGTAGGAGGCGGAGGCGGCAGCAGTTTTGACCTTGCTCAGGAGAGTGACTTGCATTGAGGAAAACTTAATGTTTCCAGAACCATGTTAGCTCTGAACTATAGCTTGGAGAGAAGGGAAAGCTGTAGAGCAGTGACCACGGCCTCCTCAAAAACAATGACAACATGCTTGTCCACGAGAGGACATGAACTGTGGTGGCAGCGGGTGATCAACCCAAGCAAGGAGGGCTCTGCGGACAGTCTGATCATCGCCACTAAGACAGGGGCACTGGCTCAGGGTGTTGACTTGCAGAGTTCCATTCTCTGGTCACGATTAATGATTTAAAATGTGCACACTGATAACAGACCTTTGGAGGTAAGAGTGCCATTTTTCCTTCTGCTCTGAAGAACTGAATGTAAAAAGTGGGAGAAAAACTTTAAGTATTACAACATGTACGCTAACATTTCAAGACCATTACTCCAGGTGAAAATGCCCAAGATCACTTCAGCAGGCATGGACGCAGGTTTAAGTGGTACTCCATGATGGGAAGTCAGTGCAAGCGCTTGGGAGATGAGTGTGGGGGATCCTCAGAAGAATGGGAACCCGCTAAAGCACTCCTGGGGATCTACCTAAAGTGACTGGAGCCAGACCAGCATGGTAATGCACCATGTCTATGCTTAAAGCAGCACAGTTAGCCACAGCCTCAGCACTGAGCCAGCCCGGTGTCCACCAACAGCTCAGCACGGAGCCAGCCCGGTGTCCACCAACAGCTCAGCACGGAGCCAGCCCGGTGTCCACCAACAGCTCAGCACGGAGCCAGCCCGGTGTCCTCCAACAGCCTCAGCACGGAGCCAGCCCGGTGTCCACCAACAGCCTCAGCACGGAGCCAGCCCGGTGTCCACCAACAGCTCAGCACGGAGCCAGCCCGGTGTCCACCAAGAGATTATAGTTACAAAACTTGGGGTACATGCACAATGGAATTTTACTTAGGTATAAAGAACAAAATCATGTCATTTGCAGGGAAATGGATGGATGGACCTGGTGAGCGTAATGTTAAGTGAGATCTGTCAGTCATAAGAAGTGAAAGGTCGGGTGTTTTCCCTCGTCTATGGAAGCTAGGGAGAAACAGGACACAGGAGCATTTTCAGACAGGAGGAGAAGCCTCAGTGGAGGGTGGGGAGGGGCATTTGAAGAAGAGACACATAGTGGACAGATGTACACACATAAGATTACAATGCCAATCAGTGTCTGCAGGGAGGTGAGGGGTGAGGGTGGGGCACGCTTACCCAGTGCTGTGTGTCGATGACCCTTCATCAACTTCATCATCATATATGGTTACAATGCACCGATACAAAAGACACATATTTAAAAATCTCATTTAAAGATTAAATCAGACTTAAGAAATCTGGTGTTCAGATAGGATAGATCCTCTTGGCCCAGAAACAATATCTTCTTAGAGGGGGGTAAAGCCACAATATTTATTTCTTTATAAAACTTAATTGAGCTGTTTGGTAATATTTGATCGAGAGATTACTAGTTTTGTATTTTTAGAAGCCCCCAACACTGTAGGCATTGTGGTGAGGGGCTGCAGAATGGCCTGGAGCTCAGCCTCCACCCCAAGTCCCACCCCAGCAATCCCTCGGAGCCCTGCTGAAACCAAGGTCTCACCCCTGCTTGCTATTCACCCATCTGCACGTATTTGTTGGTGAAAGCCTCTTTGGGGACAACACTGGCGTACAGGAGGTCAAAAAGCAAGTCATTGGCTTTTATACAATCAGATTATATGGTTTTCCTTTAGAAAGGGTTCTGGGAGAATCAAATTACACATTTCTATCTGTCCCAGTCAATGTAGACTGGCTGTGTCTCTCCACAGGTAACCTGCACAGGCACGGGGTCAGGCCACGGGTCCTACCTGAAGGTGGCCAGAAAGTTCACCACGAGCCAGCCCAAGACAAGGGCTTCTGCGTGCACACGGGGCCTTCCCTCCGTGGGCCACACAATTGGCCACCTACATTTCAGCTTTTATCTTAAAATATTTCTTACACCTGGAAAGGGAATCAAGAAGTGTTCTGTTAGCAGTGTCTGGATGCACAGCGGAGCTTGTGCTAAGGCCACCACTGGCCACTGCTCCTGGGGAATCTGTCTCCTGCCCTGGTCATCCGGCTGGTCATCCGGCCGGCCACCATGTGAGAGGCCCTGCCCTTGGCCACCAGTGTGCTGAGTGAGACCAGGCCTGGGAGGCCTCAGTGCACTTCATCCTGTGTGGCCATCCCAGAGTCCTGGGTGAGAGTGCAGACTGTACTCTGTATTCTAAAGAGACTGCCTTTCTGAAGAACCGTCAGCACATCTGTTATCCATGTCTGGCTTTCTTCAAAAGTATTTGAAGGGCTGAACAAAGACTTAAAAGTGCATGCATTGTTTTTCTTAAGATTGACTGACGATTGACTGACTAAAAATATATAAGCTTGGCTTACAGGAGAGAGAGAGAGAGAGAGAGAGAGAGAGAGAGACTGGGAATTGAACCTAGCAGTGTTCTACCTCTGAGCTACATCTCTAGCCCTTTGTATTTTTTTATTTTGAAACATTGTCTTGCTAAGTTGCCTGAGGTCTCATTAAGTTGCTGAAGATATCCTTGAACATGCAGCCCTCCTGTCTCAGCCTCCCAAGTACTAGAATTAGAGGCATGTGCCATTACACCCAGCTGGCTTACGGGGATTTAAAATATATTTCAACTTGCCGGGCGTGGTGGCGCACGCTTATAATCCCCGCGCTTGGGAGGCAGAAACAGGAGGATCGCGCAATTTCGAAGCCAGCCCCGCGCGCTGGCTTAGGAGACCCTGTTTCCAAATAAAAATGTAAAAATAGGTCTGGGAGTGTAGCCCGGAGGTAGAAGGGCATCCAGGAACCCCAGTACCACCAAAAAAAAAAAAAAAAAAATATATATATATATATATATATATATTTCAACTTTAGTTTTTATATGATTTTTATGATGGTTAAAGCATAGGTCATTTTAACTTTCCTTGCTTGAAGATTTTGTTTTTATTATTTCCCTGCAGATCCTGGAAAACTATGGCAACAACCTAAACCCCTTGACCATTATATACAAGGTGAAATTCACTTATTTTGACAAAGTACATATGTGACAATTGACAAGCTATGTATTATACCTGGGTCGATCACTGAGGCATCAACATAAGAAGTGGGGAGTTTCCAGCAGGAGCCTGAAGGCAGAGGGGCCACAATACTTAAAGGGGAGGAGGGCCGCCTCACTCCTCTCAGCCTGGTTAAGAGAGTGACTGATAGCATCTTCCCTTTCAGGGTCAGCGTGAATGGATTGACTGCTGGAGGCCTAGCTCCGTGCTCTAAGACTGAAGTGTAACAGAAGGAACTTAGGGCTGCTCTTGCCGGGAGCTCTGGTGATGGCTGCTTTCTGAAGAAAGCTCTTTGTCATATAACTGGCGACCATGAATGTACTCAGGTGTTCGCTGAGGTCATAATTGCAGCTGCTTTTCTAAAGATTGTGGCGGAAGATGGAATAAGGTGTCAGCACTCTGCACTGACAGGTCCCTTCTCAAAACACCTGTTTGTGTCTCAGTGGCCCAGGGCGTCTAAAGTCAAATGCCATAGATGACTCACACTTTCTATTATTCCCACTGCGTGAAGGAAGTGCATAGAACTGCTCTCTCAGGAATGGAGCCTCTGGAATACGGACACTACTAAACACGTTGATGTAAATGTTGGAACATTTTAAACATTTGAGGGGATGCAGATAACGAGCTCAACAGCAGTATGTTTAAAATGAAGAAAAGTTGTACGCTCATACGATAATGGGCCAATCAAAATAAAAACTCACTTCTTGATAAATGCAATTTTCTAGAGGAAATAGAACGGTGCCTTTACTTAAAGTGCTTTGAGCGGAATGCAGCAGGTTCTCTGGAAACCATTAGGCAGTTGGCAGTATCACAGAGAAGATTTCTGGTGAGAAAACAGAGGTCCGCTCTCCCTGACTACGGCCAGAAGAAAGATGCTCCCTAAAGAGGTGTGAGCAGCCTGCAGCCTCGCACCCATGCAGAGCGGACCGCACTCTTGGGCATCTGTGGCTGAGCAGGGCAGTGAGACTGTGGTCCCCTGCCTGTCTCACAGCGGGGTTTAAAGGTCTCCACCTCTGAGAGGCGTCTGGGCTCACCCCTCTCTTGCCTCCCCCCACAGCAACCTCCCTTTGTATTAGAAGCACTAGTCACCTGCTGAAGGTTCCCCTCCGGTGGCCATCTGTCTGTAAGCCCAGGCAAGCAGGTCCCAGCCTGGCACGTTCTGGATAGGTTCCCAACAGGGGATACAGCGTAGGGCCTTCATGGATACTTGTTGAATAAACAGAGGACCAAAGCATTTGAAAAACACCAGGAAAGAGCATTTTTGGGCCCTGGAGCCCCAGGACTCCGCGCCCGCTAGTGCTGCTCAGCACTATGACATCAGGGTGCCAGCTCTGAGGCTCATGCCCTGACAGGCTGGCATAACTGACCCCTGGCTTGCCTTTGTCCATTGGCTTTTTAAAAGCAATCCTGGGTCCTCAGAAGAATGGGAATGGGCCCGCCATATGTCCCCAGCCACAGTACTCCTGCGGTCTACCCAAAAGGGTTGAAACCAGACAACCAGGCAATGCACGCAGATCTACGTTTATAGCTGCACAACTTGTAATTGCCAAACCCTGGAACCAGCTGAGACATGCAGCAGCAGATGGATGGATCGCACAACTATGGGCTATACATACATGGGATTCCACTCAGCCATAAAGAGGAGCAGAATTAGGTAATTTGCGGGAAATGGATGGACTGGAGAACACTGTGCTAGGTAAGATTAGTCAGTCACACAAGGTGAAAGGTAGGGTGCTCCCTCATATGCGGAAGCTAGGGAGAAATTGGGCACCGGAGGGACTCCACGGAGAGGAGGAGAAGCCTTAGAGGAGGGAGGGAGGGGACCTACCGGAGGGGGACTGGAGAGGGTAGACTTGAAGAGGGAGACACCTCCGGGACGCAATGTACACACACGAACTCATCAAGGCCGATTGGCATGCTGAGCTTGGGAAGGTGGGGAGGGAGAGGGAGTGGGGCGGAACTGGGGAGGCTCAGCGAGCACTGCCCGTGTCTCCATCACCCTGACCTGCATCATGATGCATGACCACAGTGCACCAATTATAAAAGAAAGAAAGAAAGAGATCTTTGGAGACCATTGTGGAGTCACATGTAATCACAAGAACTTTAGAACAGAGACATCCCATCAACCAATTATCTTGTTTCCCTCCAGAGTAATCTATCCCAGAACACCAGTTTGAGATCATAACTGGATACAGTAGTCTGTTTTCTGTGGCTACACCCAAATGCCCGAGGCTGGGTTCTTCAAAAGGAAAAGAAATTTGTTCAGCTTGAGGCTCTGGAGGTTCAAGATCTGCCTGACCCATTGGTGTGGCTCTGCTGAGCCTCATGGCAGATGGCCTCACAGCAGAAGTGCTGGAGGTCTCAGGGTGAGACCTCTGCAAAACTAGGCTTTCTGTAAAACTAACCTGAGTCCTGGGAGAGCTGCCTCAGTGCCCTTGGGGGACAGCGATCTGAGGGCGTGGTGACCTCCAGCGGGCCCACCTCTTAGGTGCCACCGTCTCTTACCATGGCCATACCGGGACCACGCTCCCCACACACTGGCCCCTGGAGCACAGCACAGGATGCTAATACTGACGAAGTGAAGGCATTTCAGCAGACCTCTCTCCTCAGCCAGCCCCGCAGCGCACCTTCCACCCCCAGAGATGATCTGTGGTAGAATTCTACTGTCGCCATAATGGCTGGCTCATTGGAGGAGACCTCGGTCCACGGAGAACAAGGACTCAGGACAGATCAGGATGTTTATTCACCGGTGAAGCTCAGTGAGCCTGGGTCTGAGCCCCAAGCTCAGGGTCTGTCAGTTTGTATTCAGCTGCCAGCTCATCGTTTAGAAAAAGGGGAGTGGAAAACTTTTGCCTAGCATAAGCGACACGCAGAAGCACACCAGCAGCTGGCCTGTACGTTCCCGTTCTGTCTGGCGCTCAGTTCTGCGCCTCATCTTTCCGTTGCAGTTGCCCAGAAAGCCCCAGCTATGTTTCAGGGGAGGGGTCTGGGAAAGTGGCTTTAATCTTTTGGTTGGTCTCGAGGCTTCTGGCCAAGGTCATCATCAAGGACCCGGCCAGGCTCCTGCCTCAGCTGTACTAGCTCACGTTGCTGCCCAGACTGTAGTACCAACGCCTCGCTCCACGTCCCTGCAGCATGTGTTATTTAAATTTTTGGTGGTAGCTATTCTCCCAAGGGTGAGGTGGTATCCTGTTACAGATTGTTGCTCTGATTTGCTTTATTGTAGTACGAGGGATGGAATCCAGGGTCTTATGCATGGTAGGCAAGTTCTCTACACTGATCTACATTCTCAGACCATTTTAAATTTTCTTTTGAGACTGATCTCACTATATTGCCCAAGCTGGCCTTGAACTTGTGATACTGATGCCTTCATCTCCCGAGTAGATGCTATTACTGATACCATTGCTTTTTGATATGCATTTCTCTGATGGCTAATGATATGGGCCAGTTTTTGTAGTATTTTTTAGGCATCAGTATTTATTCCTTTGTGAGGTATCTATTCAAATCATTTGCCCATTTTTAAATTAGATTATTGTTAAGTGTTTTGAGTTCCTTATGAATTCTAGATATTAACAGAAGAGTTGACAAATATCTTATCCTAATCTGAGGGTCCTCTCCTCTCTGCTGATTGTCCCTTTGCCTGTAGAGGCCTTTTAGGTTGACATGGTCCTATTTGCTTACTTTTGCTTTGGTCTCCTGTGCTTCTGAGAAATCCTCACCTGTACCAATGTCTTGAAGTGCTTTCCCTATGTTTTCTTCTAGTAGTTTCAGAGTTTTGTACTTGACATTTGGGTCTCTGGCCCACGTTGAGCTACCTTTTCTCCAGGGTGAGGACTGGGGCAACAGCTTTTAGAGAACAGTGCCCATCTGGGACAAGCTCAGCTGCATTTGAACCAAGCACTGATTCTGGACGAACCAGCCTCCCATCCAGCCTCTCTCAGAACCCACACACGTACAGGCTACTCTCTTTGGTAACCCCTTCTCCCTTGTATGGGGGAAGCTATTTATTGTTTTTATCTTTATTTGGCTTACAAATAAACTTTCATATTTGATACCCTAAAAAAAAAAATAGCCTATGTATGGCAAGATGTGTGTCTCCGACCCTTTCCCAACCCCGACTGCTAAAGGTGCTCCTCCACACTCTCCCCCTCCCCTTGAGAGCAGTTAGAGACCTCTGTTCTCAGAATCTCAGCATCCGTAATCTCAGTGTGCATGAGAACCACTTGGGGCTGTGCATAGGCACCCCGGAGCCTCCCACAAGTTCTAACTTACCGAATTCAAGTGTGTATTTTAATTGTTTTGTGTCTGGTACTGGGGATGGAACCCAGGGGCTTTCTACCCCTGGGCTACACTCCCAGACCTATTTTATATTTTATTTGGAAACAGAGTCTCACTAAATTGCTGAGAGTCTAAGTAGCTGAGGCTGGCTTCGAACCTGTGTGATCCTCCTGTCGCAGCCTCCCAAGTGCTGGGATTTCAAGCATGTACCACCATGCCCAGTGTAATTAAAAAAAAAAAAAAAGCCTTTCAAGTGGTTCTTATATCCAACCACGGTTGTGAAAGACTGTTACTGAGGTCTCCATCAAGAAAGCTGTGGACTCTGGTACTGCCCTTGCCTTGCAGGAGAGGAGAGGAGAGGAGAGGAGAGGAGAGGAGAGGAGAGGAGAGGAGAGGAGAGGAGAGGAGAGGGAGGGAGAGAGGGAGGGAGGGAGGGAGAGGGAGAAAGAGCAAGAGAGAGCGGTATCCCTCTTACAGAGACTGAGGGGGCCGTTCTTAGTGAGGCTGATGGCTACCTTTGCCGATGACAGCTGAAGCTCAGCTTCCTCCCCGCTGCCATTGTCGAGGGTTCTGGCGGCAGCAGGAAGCACCTAGAATCTGCCTCCCCTCGGGCAGTCGCACTGGCAGAATCTCCAGGTCTAAAGACTTAGAGTGAAAGGATGAAAAAAGATTTTGCAGGAAGAGTAAGTAGAAGGAAGCAAGGGTGGCCATGCTAGTGTCAGACAAGCAGACCAGGGGAAGAGCTGAAGCCGAGTTTTTTATTTAAAGGTTCCATACGGCAAAAAAGAGCAGTTATAAGCATGTATACACCTAAAGGAAAAGACCTGGCAACTGGAGGGGTGCGTGGACAGTCCGCCATGGCAGTGGGGACTGCAGCACCCGCCCTGCCCGCAGGAGAAGAGAAGAAAGCAGAGGAGGTGGTACAGGAAAGCGACCATGCTGCCAGACACGCACTCCCGAGCCACCGTGGAAAACCGTAAGCTGACGCCTCAGAGTCAAAAGCAGGATCCTCACATGACCCAGTAATTCTACAACTGCACAATTCCCCTGAAAAACTGAAAGCAGGCCTTCAGAGAGAGATTTGCAACCCATGTTCATGGCAGCGCTATTTCCGACAGCTAGAACGTGGATGCATGCCGAGCGTCCATCACTGGCTGAACAGGACGTAACGTATACACACACACTAAGGAATATTACTCAGCCTTAAAAAGGAAGAAGACTGACATCCGCTACCACATGGGCAGCCTCGAGGGCATCATGCTAAGTGGAACAGGCCAGTCATCAGAAGGCCCGCAAAGTGTGATTCCATTTCTGCGTGGAGCTCGGAGTGGTCAGACTCAGGAAAGAAGGGCAGTACCAGGGCTGGGCAAGGAAGGCCAGGAATTACTGTTTAATGAGTGTCGTTTCTGTTTCACAAGATGAAGACAGCTATGGAAATGGATAGTGTGAAGTTTGCACAGCAATGTGCATGTACCTAGGACCACTGACTGTCCAGGAAAACACAGTCCCACAGTAACTGTATGCTACGTGTACTCCACATTATACGTGTGGGGGAAAAAGAAACATGGCTGACACAATGCCATCGTTAGTTATATCTCAAGCTTGATGGAGGAGTGTCAAGTGCTGCCAGGGTGGCAGGGTCTGTGCCTTCGCTGGCGGGGTCTGTGTACCGCATGCACACCACCGTCAGGTGGCTTGTGTCCAGGGCTTGTTCTCACTGCTCCCGGGATGGAGGATGGATGGATGCTTTCTGTCGGGATCTCATCCTGACGCGTAGACAAGCATCTTCCTGCTGCCTTTCCGTGCTGGAGAGAGATGTCAGGGCCGCTACTGACTTCATCACTATTTTCATTTATTTCATTGGACAATGAACTTTTCACCCTGATACCCAGTAGAGAAGACAGCGTGGGGTGGTGGTCACCAAAGCTCAGTGCAAAGCAGAATTCTTTTCTCAATTCTACTCTCCTCTTCAGTTTCCAAACTGATGCTGCAGGGAATGCACAGGAAAGCTGGCTTGTGCCGGCGCCTCCTCTCTGAGGCGGCTGGCCCTGGACCCTCCCCTCTGCAGACAGATGGGGTGAGCCGGGAGCTCACATCCCAGACGCCACATCTCCTGCCCTCCCCTGCTCAGCCCGGCCCTTCTCCTCCTGACCCCGTCTGTCCTCTGCTTCCCCCAACGGATGCTTGCCTCCAGGATGTGGGCACAGGACCCCCAGAGCAGGTGCTGGCTGCCGCCCTCTGCTGCCCTCTGCTGCCCATGCCTGGACATTACGTCCACCCTCTAGAACTTTGGCCCCTCCAGAAGAGTGAGTGGCCTGCGGCTGAGTAAAGAGAAATAATATATTTAGAAGCAATGTTTCAAAAAGTCAAAGTAATAGTAAAAAACACATGACAAATGACATCCAAATACATCCTAAGATGCGCTCCTGGCTCACGTGTGCCGGGGCTTGTGACCCCTCTCATCGAGAGCGCATCTGCTGGCTGCCCCGCCATCTGTCTACATCCCTGAAAACCCACAAAACAGCGCTGAGGAGGAAGTCCGCAGAACACTCATGAGGCAAACTAAGAGAATAAAAGCAACATCTGCAGAATCAAGAGGCGAAGAGTGGGTGCCCTGAATGAGAACACAGATACTTAATGACTTATGCCTCATATCATAGAAGTCAAGTGTGTCTCTGCCCAAGTGGATACCTTTAGAGAAGGGCTTGTGGACTGAGTTTCAGGAATTCCATTGACCTTCCCACTCGGGACACTCACCCTTATGCTAATGGCGCAAAGTCACCCGTTCCCCCTCAGCTGGCAAACCTGTGGGGCTCGGTTCATCAGGAAGGGATAATTTAATAACTGGAATGATGTAAATGCCGTTTCAGTTGAATAAACAGGACTTGGGAGACAATACTAACCACAGCAGAGCATGTGACTAGGAGCAGCACTGACACTGCAGGACGTGGAGTCTGGCCGTTAGAACAGCAGAGAGAGAGGGCAAATACTGTCCTTGATAGCGAGGCATGCGGCCTCCCACCCGCCACCACGGGCGACCGGCGACGTGACCCTCACCAGTGCAGTGCTGCACCGACTCCCAGCCTGCAGGTGGGACTCTCCAGGCTCGGATTCCGTGACCGCAGAAGAGAGGCCAAGACGCCACCCAAAGCTGACCGCTGACAAGGCAGCGGAGACTCCCGTAACACAGTGAGACACTGTTTACATAAACACGTATGACAGCTAACCCTGCCAAGGTGTTTCACTCCTTCCGCTCTTCCTAGGATCTGAGTCTGAGCACAAGGGGAGGGGCTGCAGCTGGCAAAGGAATATAATAGTTCTGCAGTATTTGTCTTTTCTTAAAAAGCACTTATATAGTGTAAAATTAATAAATAAACAAGTTTAGGAAAGCGCCAAATAGTAAACAAACAAACAAAAAATTCTCCAGCGCACAGGGTCAGTAAGCCGTTGGCCCCGCTATGGCTGGCAAGAGCCCCGTCCACCATGGGGACACAGCTGCACAGTTCTGGAACTGACTGTCATTTTGTAAAAACTTCTGTAGTCGAGCTGCAGTTTATTCTGTGGCTACTGATACCTTGGGCGCAGCTAGCCAGAGGTTTGAGTTAACCCAAGTTTAAAGGGGCCAAAGAAGTCGCGTCCATTCCTGGGAAAGCGCCCAGAGCCCAGCTGCAGCTGCAGGACCACGTCTGCGTCCTCTTGGCTGAGACAGGCGCTTGCGTAAACTTAGGAAGGAAGGAATTTGGACTTTGACTTTCATGGACTGCTCGCTTGCAGGAGGTTAGTTTGGGGTAAGTCGAGAAACAAGGCATTTGAAAAT
The DNA here is from genome assembly GCF_963383645.1 of Muscardinus avellanarius. NCBI lineage: Eukaryota > Metazoa > Chordata > Mammalia > Rodentia > Gliridae > Muscardinus > Muscardinus avellanarius. The sequence goes on from NC_137791.1 coordinate 743,259, forward strand.
GTTTGAACGCGGAACACTTTTGTTATTGATGTGGTCTTTGGATTCACTTCGCAGGCAGTCTTGGACAACCTGACCAGACGTAACTAGTAATCAGAAATAACAGAGGGCAGAAGCTTCTGCTTAGGGTACCGTTTGGGAGTTACATCCCACTCATGCCACTAGAATCCTGTGTGGGCCAAAGAGGGAGAGCAGTTCCAGAGGGACTCGGCGTGGACAGAGGCTGGTCCAGCAGTGCTGGGCATGCGAGGGCCAGGAGCTGTGCGCTCCTCAGCTCGAGGGTCCAGGGCCACCGCTCTGTGGTTCTTTCTGACCTTCCCTGGTATGACGGGCGCCTTCATCACACTCTGCTCTGCCTAGCGTCTATAACAACACTGGTACTTAATATTCAGTGTGCACCTTTGGAACCTCTGGCTTGATCCTTTGCTCATAACAAACTGTGTTAACATGTATTACTTACGCATTTTTCTGAATAGATTCAGGTGCATGTATAAGAAGTAAACATTCTTTAATGCCTGGCAGCATACTACCTATAAAACCAACTTGCGCCATGCCAGTGGGCCACACACGGTAGTACCCGAGGGGAAGGACGCCTGCCCTCCCCTCTTCAGACTGCCAAGCCCATGTTCATCACAGAACGGCGCCATCTGGGTTGGAGCTGGGCGGGAGAAGGGAGACAAGCATTCAGGCTGTGCTGCGGTGGGCGCTGGTGGTGGGGTGGAGAGCCCGTCCTGCCTTGGGTCTAAGCCTCGCTCCCGCCCGGCCTCAGCAGGCCGCCCCGCGAGTGAGTACCCGTATGCATGGCCTGCGTCCTTCCCTCCGATAGGCTACAACCCAGAGCGGGGCGGCAGGGAGATGCAGTCACCATAAAGATGGAGAATGCGTGAAATGAGGAACTGGCTAAGCTCCCGCCCTGCCCACAGCGAGAGGCACTCTCCAGAGCTCTCCTGGGTGCTGCCTCTCCCTCTTGCTCTACGGCCCTTCTCTGGGGCTCTCTCCAGACATTAAGATGGAGCTTTGGGTCCGAGTCCAACCCTTCCCTCCAGCCCTGCCTCCACGGAGGGGCAGCTGCACACGCGTGAAGGACTTCTGGTACCTGGCAAAGAGCAGATGGTCAGTGCTCGTCAATTTCCCTTCCTTGACCCTAAAGTTGCACACTGTACAGCTTGTTTTTAGAGCTGTACTGTTCCATTGTGAACAGTGACACAAGGACCATATTTTATTAATTTGGTGTGTGTGTGTGTGTGTGTGTGGTACTACGGCATAGACCCAGGGGCATTCTACCTCTGAGCTACACCCTCAGATCTTTTTATATTTTGTTTGAAACAGGGTCTCACTGGGTTAATGAGAGTCTCGCTACTTGCTGAGGCTGTCCTCAAACCTGCGATCCTTTCTCAGCCTCTCAAGTACTGAGATGACCAGCGTGCACCACCACGCCTGGCTTCATATTTTGGACATCACAGATTAACCACTAGCTTCTTTATTCCATCAGTAAGACTATTACTGGAGAAAGAAATTCCTGACTTCATCTAGGCTTCCCCTGGGTATGTCCATATCTAGAGCTTTTAAAGGCATCTGAGGGCTTTCCCTTGCATGGAAAAAAAGCATGGGCTGTCCTGCTTACATTTGGAGGCCTTTTCAGCAGAGCTGAATTCCAAGGCAATAAAGATCTTGATCTGATGTACGTCCTTTGTGAGAAGAGCCTGGCATAGCAAATCAGGACAGATGAAAATGGACACTGTACAAACAATGAGGCAGTATTCTGTTCTCCGGCACAAAAATAGATCAGATAAGAATAGGTGACATGGTAACATAAACTGACTGTGTAACCAGAGGGTCAGCTGTGACATTCTTCTCTCTGGGCCTTTTCTAATAGTCTTGTTGCTAGGGCGACGGTGTTTTTGCCAGATTGGAACAGAATGGTCCACTCTAATGGAGACGAAGTAACTTGCCTTCTTTTCTTTTACATAAGCATCAGTGACTGCTGCTGGCTCTCAAAGCCATAATCATGCAGAATGGAAAGATCTCTAAAGATCTGGTTTTAGAAAATATAAACAACAGAACCTAAAATTTAGCAGTTACCATCTGGTTATTCCAACATACACTTTTACTATTACATTGAACATAAAATATAATTTTATACATTTAATAAAAATGAATACAATTATTTACAAGTTAAACCAAAAATTACCCACAGATTCCGAGTAACTGAGATTACTTAATGAAAAACTATTCTTAGAAAATTATGTCCACAAATTCACACCCAGTTTGTTCTTTAGAGAAATGTAGACAAGGACAGAGTCCTGTTTGGTTTCTCCCATTCACTGGCCAGTTATCCTGGGGAAATGTAAATACAAGTGACCTAGCAAGCTTTCACCAAGCTTGCCCAGCATGTGGAGGAGTGCCAGCCTGTTCTGCACTCAACTGCTCACGGGAGCAAAGGTAGCTGAGCTCATGATAGGCTGCTGGGCGTCAAGGGACGAGCCCCTCGTCCCGGGAGAGAAGAGCCCTCTGAACAAGCAGGGTGGTTCCAGGCCCATCGATTTCAGCACTCACGCTGGAGAACGAAACAATTCACGCAAAGTACCCAGCAAGTAAGAGCCGGGTGTGCTCAGCCCCATGTGTCCCCACTTTTGTGTGTAGAAATTCCAGTGTTAATTTCCAGTTAAGAGAAGCTGAATAGTCTAGTGTTTAGTCAAAAGAAATCACTTTAATTTGAACATTAAGGTATTAGCACCATCTAGTGGAAAACACAGGAGTCACACTGCAACACTATATAGCGCTGCCCTGATCTTTTTTTGTAGAGTACATTTAAGATGGATTTTACATACTTAGCAACTAAATCAAAACGAAGGTGGAGAAAAGCTGCCTGGGAGGATACCAACTTGATGTGCTAACAAATTTGAGTCTATATTCCAGAATACTTAGGTTACTGAACATAAAAAAATACTCAGCAAGAGTATTTACACAGGAAAAACAAAAACAGAATTATGAATCTTTATGCTACTTTTTCTTTCTATTCTCTATATGCCAAAGAACTTCCCCTTCCCAAGGTTTTAGATCAAAACCCTGTGGAGTATCGTAGACAGTACTGCAAACCAGACAGCCAGTAGTGCTGTGGAGGAAACGGAGCCGAGATCAAACCAGGAGACAGCCAAGAGGAGACCCAGGAGACTGCTGTCTTACAAGGAGCCTCGACACTCAAGTAGAATGCCCTCCAGTAGGAGAAGTCTTTGTGACTTCTAACACTCGCGCTCTAACACGTGGCTGGCGAACTGGCCCCCTCGGGCGGATGCCGAGCATCTGGCTTTGCAGGACACGGCTCTACACTGACACCTGCGGTGGCGGCGCCGACGGTGAGCCCATATGCTTGGATGCCTGCACTGTCATCTGGACGTTCACCAAGCACCCGTGTGCCCTTGCCCCACTGCCACAGGACACACAGCCCTCCCCTTCTGCAGTTCTGCATCCCCGCTTCAACTAGCTTTGGGTTACAAATTAAAACAGCGATCTGTATTGGACATGTATCTCCTCCTTCCCCAAACGAGTTGGTCTATTTACATGGATTTGCTATGTAAGTTAGTCAGCGATGACGTAGACACACAGGGGATGTGTGCAGCACATGCAGAGCACACCATCTTATTAGCCAGGCGCACGCCCAGGTTCTGGCAGCTGCAGGGGCCCGGAGTCAGTGCCCTGAGGGCTCTAAGGCACCACTGGACTTCTGGGCACCATGGAGATGTGGCCAGGCCATAAGGCTTGCTTGGATTTGTGGGAGGTTGGAAGAAAAATCCATGTGAAGGCTGGCTACCCCCCACCCCCGTAGTAAAATAAGGCAATGTGGAGAACCACCCTGCCTTGCAGACTTTAATGAGAGAAATGCTTAACTGTTGATATGCCACGCTATTGGCTAGACAGAAGGTGATGGGGAAGGTTGTTCTACTCAGCTTAGACACCCCCAGAAGTTTGACCATTCTGATTGGTGACACTTGAAGAATCTTTAAGCCAATCCCAAGGTCTTAATCCCAGAATATGGACTCTTTCAGACCCTGGTGGGTTCAGCGAAAATGGAGTCGGTGTCCAGACTGGGCCGAGCCCACCGGCCCAGGGATCTGGGCTTCTCCATGCCTGCTACGGTGTGGAAGCCAGCCACAGCTGTGAGCCCTGGGTTCTCAAGTAGCAGGAAGAGGGAGGGACAAGTAACCTGGAGCCACAGGCAAAGGCCTACCCCACCCAGCGTTGGCAATAAAGCTGTCTGGGCCCTCACCACAAAATGTTTACTTCCTCACTGTTACCTAATCTTAGGAAGCAAAACCTTAAGACTGGCTCCTCTGAGACAGGAACATGCAATGATCCAGATACCTAGGAACCCAGCCCTGCTGTCAGCGGAGAGGAAAGGATCTAGGCATACGTGCTCCACCTGTAAACTGTGACTTCATGGGATCCTTGGTTCTACACCTCACATTGAGAGACTACGCATACGTGCTCCACCTGTAAACTGTGACTTCATGGGCTCCTTGGTTCTACACCTCACATTGAGAGACTACGCATACGTGCTCCACCTGTAAACTGTGACTTCATGGGATCCTTGGTTCTACACCTCACATTGAGAGACTACAGCAAAGCCCGTCACTGCACTTTCTTTGAACCCAGCCAAGCTACATCAGTTGTTTTGACTCAGGACCTGAAACTCCACCTGAGAACCCCGCAGCTCCCGTGCTGTGTGCAGCCTTTCCTTCGACTCCCATGTTACCAGCACGCTTCTGCATCCTCCCGGGCCAGTTTTTGCAGTTTTCAAACAAGCAGAGCCTAGGACAGGCAGGACTTGCGCTCCGGAGGGAACTGAAGGCAGAGGCATGGCACACCCCCCCACTAGCAGTCAAGTCTAGATCACTAATGTCTCCTGAAGGGCAGAGAACGCGGTGCTGTAAAATCACTGACACGGTTAATATTAAATTCATTCCGCTTTCTAGTTTGCCAGATAGATATAACTGACTGATATTTAAGTGTTATCAGTAATAGGTAGGAGTGCTGCTACTGGTAAGCTTTTGGGGAGGGAAAACCACACTTTATGATTCCAATTGACTGGCAAGAAGGCATTCAGTACTTTTTGAAAGTCAGAACTTCTATTAAGATTTTCAAACATGGTTTCTCATAAAGAGGACTTGAATTTTCACCATGTATTTTGAAGCTCTATTTCTTTCTTTCTTTTTTTTTTTCACAGTGCTGAGGATGGAACCCAGGGGCATTCTACCTCTGAGCTACACCCTCAGCCCTATTTTTTAGTACTTTTTATGTTTGAAACAGTGTCTACAAGAATTGCAAAAGGCCTAAGTAGTAGCTGAGGCTGTTCAAGAACTGCGATCCTCCCGTCTCTGCCTCCCCAATGCTGGGATTACAAGCGTGCGCCACCACGCCTGGCTCTGTGTTTTCTCATTTTAAATGTTAGAAGTTATGAATAGTCCAAGAATTCAAATGAAAGCTTTAATCTTAATAATACCTACATCTGAAATGTCAGCAGCTTTGAATGTTCCCAGGATTCAAACGCTTTGAACTTAACGGTCTCCATCTTCGAATGTACTTGGCATCTCCTTTTTTGTACAACTACCATTTCTACTGGGAAAAAAGCTTAAAGTGACCCTTCCTAGCCCCTGGACCAGCTAAGTAGCTTCAACATCTCTTTAGGAAACAGATTTTCAAAAGAGCATTCGCTATAGTTATCTTCAAATACTGATACCTGTTTGTCCAGCCCTGGGATGAAAGAATGTAAGCCTTTAACAAAACCGGATCAGAGACGAAGATTCACTCGGAGAAACAGAGACAAAGAGATACACGATTAAGGGGCTGGTGTGGCCGCTTCCTTGCTCTTGGCTGTGTGTTGTCCTCCTCCCTGTAAGAAGGAAGGTGCAGAAAGGCCGGGACCTTGTTTCTCACACACTGGCCCTTGCAGAGTCCTCCGCACACTCAGATGCTTAGTACGCCACTTCTGTGTGAGGAGAGACTATGTGTCTGTACTTACTAATAGTGAAGGTTAAGTGAGTTAATACATGTGAAGAGCTCACAACAGCTCTAACACCAGTGCTGGGTAGAACGATTCCAGAATAAGGCAAAACTTACAACAGAGGAGAGTTTTGGAGGTCTAAGCTGACCTTGGAAAAACAGATGAGAACTGAAGAGAGGATTAACAGGGCGAAGGAGTGAGCACGATGTTTAGTGTGTGAGGACACCTCGGTGAGCGCAGGGAGCGGTGTGACCACAGCCTCAGCGCCTACGTTCCCACTGTTGAGGGAAACGACACGCAGGGTGCGCAAGGCTGAGCTGAGGGCGCTTCGGACACTCACACCAGCAACCGCAGCAGAAACCCGTGGCCACCCGGACCCATCCCATCATCCGTGCTGACAGCACACCCACCCCAGAAGAGCTGAGGACGATTTAAAAACATTTAACTTTATTTCGCCATCGTCATTCAGAGCTTGATTTTATAAACTTTTAGAAATGCGAAGAGTTCTATATTACAGGAATCAGTACAACTGTCCATTGCATCATGGGTTCAGGTTATATAAATTAACACCAAATAGAATTCTTTCCACAATGAAATAAACTAAAGGACTCAATGCAGCAGTATTTCATTGTTTCGATATCTAAACAGAGATTCTAAATACTCGGGCTGCTTCCCTGTGTCTTAGAGCCAAGTATCTCTCTAACCCTGCGCTGAGCTGCTTGGCCAAGACGATTCAGGAAGATACTCAGCTTTGTAGCAACAGATGTGCCAACTGCAGTGACCACCTTCAAAGGGCGTCACGTGACAACGACGAATCTGCGGGTGTCTCTCCAACGATGTGCAGTAAACTGTTTACCTTGCAGTAAGCCAAAGAGGTACCAAAATATGGACAATTGGCACATTTCACCCAAGTATAATACTGGTTTTCCCCACCTAAAAATTAACCAACGAAATAAAATGTGTCAACTACAGCTGATCTGGTCTCAGGAAAAGCGCACTTGGACACTGCGATTCCGCGGTCCCTCACCTCGCACTCAGTCATTGGCAGGAATCTTGTAGGCCACCATGCTATTGACCTTGTGGATGGTGGTGGTGAAGGAGCGCAGGCGGACCTCCTCAGAGTTGGCGATGAACTGTGGCCCCGACTCCTCCCACTTCTCAGGTACAACCAAATCTTTGTCCGTGTAGATCAGCAGATCAAATGAACCTAAAGCGAGAATAAGACCATCAAAATATACTATTTTTCAAAAGTAAAACTACCTCCCTATTTCTAGGGGACACAGAACCAGCCATGGAGAGAAATGATGGCTTAGCTCGATCACTAGTCACGAGCTTGTTCGTCTCTAGGAAAATTTTAGTACAGACAGTATTATTCTCTTAGCTTATGAAAGATTCAATATTTTTTTCCTTAAGGAAAAAACCATTAAAAACTCAGCAAGCATATGACCACATGTAAAAGTATGAATGCAAGCCACAGAAAGCCAACACCTGGCTGGCACTGCTGGGTCCCAGAACCTGGCAGAGAGCAGCCTTGTCACCTACAAGGCGTGCAGGAACAGTGCCGAGGGGCCGCCCAAGCGCTGGGGAGCGGTGCTGTGGACTGTGACTCGGCTCATCTCACCTGGTGTGATCATCAGGGTGACTCAAGCAGCAGCTTACTTTTCCCTAGTGAATGTCACTAAGTGAGAAGCTGTACAATACTTACAAGAAACCTCTAGCAGTGGCAGAAATGTCACTGTAGCTGTGATCTGTCTGATCACTGAGCGGATTTCATCCTGAATAGCTTTCTGAGACTTTTCTCTGGGAGCACTGTCAACAAAAACCACCAATAAAATCACTTAAGGTTTTAACACATTATTTAAAACATGGTAAGATTATTATTTGATTAAATGTTCCCCCAAATTAAATGAGTTATACATCCAAAAAAGGAGACTAAAAGATAAACGACCAGATGCCATTAGGTCTTATAGCCCAGCGGGCACCAATTTAGTCACCTTCACAATCCCCCTTAGCACTGGTCTTAGAATATCAGGTCACGTGGGATGACATGATTACAAAGTATGCCAGCCGCTTCAAGTTACAAAAACTTCAACATTTCTTAAAACAAAACCTGTGGCACTCAAAATATTAAGTGGCATAATGATTTTGGCATTTTTAGAAATGCCTAGATATCGAATTCCCTACTGCCTCAAGTGAAATGTTAAAGTCCCCTAAGAGATCGAAGGCTTCGGAAGCAAACTCTCATTATGAGAAGCGGTTCGGAGATTACAGGAAGGCACGCCCAGGGCGCTGCTGCACATCACAAGATGACGAAGGGCACGTCCCATCTAGCCAGCGGAAAACTCCCATCTGAAGCTGGGAGAAAGTCTAGAATAATCCTCTCTACTTAGAAGTACCCGTGAACAACTGAACAAACGGCCCATCCAGCACACTGTGCAGTTTATATATACCACGATAAGAGGTTCAGAACCCACACACTGTGTGCGTTTTATATATACCACGATAAGGTTCAGAACCCACTGATTTACAGCAAAGGCAATCATGTTAAAAGTATGTTATCCACACAAATAACTACGAGCAAAGGGAACTTCTCATAGAAGACTGAAGACATTTCATGTGAAGCTAGTTCAGCATAAATAGAACTCATGGAACAATAGAAATTCTATCCACGTGGGAAGAGTGAAGATCATACTTACCTGTCGTCCTTCGCAGTCTTGTCGCACTCAATATCAAACTGCCATCGTTCGAGGACCTCTCCGCTTTCGATATTTGAGATGACGACCACCAGTTTCTGCACGGAACACTTGTATAGCCAATCTGGAATACAGGAGGCCTCTCTAGCCCACCACGCTGCAAAGCAGCTCTTCTGAGGTTCTGCCCCCAGCAAGTCCCCACCACTTGGTTATTTTGGATCACCTCTTATATGGAAAACAATCCAGCCCGTCTCCAAACTCTGTCAGTAGATTTAACAGCGGGTGCAGAGGACAGAGTAGCCAACACACAGTATGCCACCTTAAGAGCACGGGGGCACCAGCCTAACCAGCACACCGACACACGAGGAACACCACCCAGTGGCTGTGATGGAGAGCGGTGTGGTGGGACGCGCACAGGACAGTGGGATCACACAGGGAGGGGGGAAGGGTTAGGGTTAGCTCTAACTATCAGTAGCACTAAATGTGCAAGAGAAGAGGGAGGAGAGGAATGCACAGGCCATCAGGGCTGCCATAAAAAGGGAGAATGAGCTAGGTCACTCAAAGCCAGGCAGGCCAGGGATGTCAGGACTGTGAAGCAGGGCTTGACCTGATGACACTTGTATTTCAAAGCTACCATCCTAGCTGTAATGTAGTAAGTGAGTGGGGTGCAAAATGGGGTCTACAGGCACGCATTGCAACTCAGCCAAGAGCAAAAGGAAGGATACACTGAGATGTAGCGGAAGACAGGTCCTGGTTAAAACCAGTATTTGCTGAATTAGATATAGGAGTGCAAAAAAGGAATGACTCAGGGGTAACTCCCAAATTTCTGACTTATATTGCTAGCTAGAAACACCAAACTGACCTATTCATTGAGAGTACCACTTTTGGAGATGATCCTAAATTTAGCACTTAGAATACTACATATAAAATATCTATATAGAATAGCCACATAACGATAAAGCTGCTGGATACGGAGGCCTGGTAAGAGACCTGGGCTGGATAAACGTTTGTGAGTCGGGTATCCAAAGTTTGGAGAAGTTATGTACATCAGAGATAACCTGGAGGTTGTAGAGAAGATGGCCTCAGACTGAGCTCTGATTTAATCTTGGAACCAGAATAACATATTCAGGAGACAACCAAGTTTTTATAAACACATAAAATATGACTTTTTTCAGACAACTCTAAAATGGGCAACTCAGTCCTGACCTCAATTTTGGACGCAACTCTGGGAGAAAAGAGCTGTTGCTACCGATGTTTAAGAATGGAGGTTCAGCCGGGCGTGGTGGCACATGCTTGTAATCCCCGCGCTTGGGAGGCAGAGACAGGAGGATCACGCAGGTTCGAAGCCAGCCGCGCGCGCTGGCTTAGGAGACCCTGTTTCCAAATAAAAATGTAAAAATAGGTCTGGGAGTGTAGGCCAGAGGTAGAAGGGCTTCCAGGAACCCCAGTACCACAAAAAAAAAGAAAAAGAAAAAAAAAGAATGGAGGTTCATTTCCGGGCCCTCAGTGGGTAGCCTGGGAACCCTGACCTACCAGGGAAGTTTTTAACCAAAAGCAACTTTGTTCCTCAGAGTACATTTGGCAACAAATAGTCAGTGTTGGCTTTCAGAGATAGGGGATATGCTACTGACAGCAGGTGGAGAGAAGTCTAGAATGTTACTAAACATTTTCTAACACACTGGATAAATATCCAGGCCAAAACTCAACAGCTTATGATGGAGAAATCCCATACTGGAGAATAAACACTGTCTTCCTCTGCCTGTCAATCCAGAGACTAGACCTGCACAAGTACTGAAGGATCCCAGGGAGGTGGCAGAGAATGCGCAGTGCAGCTTCAGAGAGATGTCAGCAAAGTGCAGCGTCTGTCAACTGGAGGCCATTTTAGAACTGAAGCTAATAAAAATGCTACAAAAACTGTAATTAAAAGAATGAAGCCACTAACACAAAAAAATTAAGAAAAAAAGATTTTGAGTTAAAAAAAAAGACACTGGTACTTTTTGGAACTAGTATTATGCATGGCAAATAGTGAAACATTCTACAACACATGAAGATCACAAGCAAGACTCCTATGGGGGAAGAAATGAAAGAAACTCATAGGAATTTTATAAGGGAAGAAAAATGTTTTTCTCAGATATAAAATGCTTGCTGAATCTTTAATTCTTGGCAGAATTTAAAATAAGACAGGAAAAAACTTACTGTGTTTACTGTTATTTAATAATTTAAGGACTGTTTAGTTCCCTGCTAGAATGAAATTTTATTTTCCTTCATCTAACATCCAGTGTATTTCTCGGATAAGGCAACACCATCAGAATTATAAGACTCCAACCCATTTCATTTGAACACATTATCTGCAGAAGCCATTTTTAAGGAAGTTTTAGGAGATTGACTAAACCATGTAAGACTTTTAGCATCAAAATACTCAGCTTCCTTAAAATGTAGTGGGGGAAAAGTGAGATTTTTTTCAATTTACATATCATTTGCTTTATTTTGATCAAGAACCACGATATTTGTGAAGGGGGTGTGTTGCACACTTCTACGTAAAGGGCTGAAAAATGGCCACTTGAGATGCTAAAAATGCGGGTTCCGGGAGATCTGGACTACTCAGTCTTTCCGGTGAATACGTACCTTTTAGCTGGTCCACCACATTATTAAGGTACTTTATAAGCTCGGGGTCGGTAGTTACAAGCAAGGTAAGCCCATACTTCTGCACTCGGGTAAAGGTTTCAGATGGATAGATGCCACGTTGGTATAAAATGCTGTTGATGCCAAAAGCTGAAAGCAAGGACAAAGGTGTCAACGCCTAAACACGTATTTGTGTACCTCTTCCTGGAGGCAGGGCGTACAAAGACTTAAAAAAGCCCCAACGCCCATCATCTCAGTACAGCAGGCGGGAGGCTGAGACAGCGGGAGCACAGTTCGAGGCCAGCCTCGACCACTTGGCAAGGCCCACGGCAACGTAACCCTGTTTCAAACTAAATGGGGCTGGGTGTGTAGCTCGGAGGCACAACGCCCCTGGGTTCGATCCCCAATAACCCTTCGCAGCCCTAAGACATGGCTTGGAAGCAAAAGAGATCCCTGCATTTTTAGCCCACGCCCCAAGTTTTAGCCCGGAGAGCTGCGGGCCGGCTGCGGTGCCGCTCCGCTCGCCGAGCCCCGCCGCGAGCACTCACAGAAGAACTCGGCCACGATCTCCGCGCTCCCGCGCAGGGTGATACCCTGCTCCCGGGCGAGCTGCAGCGCCATGCCAGGCCCACCGCCGAGACGCGCGCTGCGCCCGCGGATCCCGCCGCACGGTTCAAAAGTAACGACGCAGTACGCCGTGGGCGCTGCGCGCGCAAGACGAACCTCAAGCCCCGCCCCGCCCCGTCGGGCATGCGCAGTAGGGACGCGCCGAAGCCCCGCCCCCGTCGTCAGGCTCTGCGCAGGCGCAACGCGCCCGAAGTCCCGCCCCCGGCCTGCAGGACATGCGCAAGACGGAGTTGTCTAGCCCCGCCCCTCGGCGCTCGGCTCTGCGCAGGCGCCACTCGCCGCAAGCCCCGCCCCGGATCCGCCCCCTGCCTGCGCACGCACGGCTGTTGACGCAAGTGTGGCGGAAGCGCGCTCGCTGCGACAGGTGCGGGGTGGAGGCTTCCTGGGTCCTGGCCCGCAGGTGAGGCCGGCGGGCTCGGCTGTCCGGGCGTCTTCCCGCGGTCTGGGGCCGCGCCGTCGGGCCCCCGAGCGGTCGGGTCGGGCTGCAGCGGGTGGGGGCGATCTTCAGCCCTTTTTATTTGCTTTTTAAATTTTGAAATAGTTTCGCTAAGTTGCTGAGCCCGGTCTTGAGCCTGCGATCCTCCTTTTTCAGCCTCCCACGTACGGGGCGCCACCACGCGACGCTAGGAATTATCTTCTGCTGGGGAAGTTACCTGAAGGATGAAGTCTGAAGATTCCAATGCCCACCAGACGTGCTGTTGTTTAAATATGGGAGAGATGCCTGAGAGTATGCGCTTTCGTTCACGGTATAACAAGTTACCCAAAGCGGGGGCTGAAAGTTACAGCACCCATTTACCCATGCACGGTCGCAGTTCTGAGGGAGGAGGTGTGGACGTGGCTGCAGTGCGCGCTCTGCGCAGTGAGAGCCTCACTAAGTAGCCGAGGCCGGCTTTGAACCTCTGATCCTCCTGTGTCAGCCCCCAAAGCGCAGGGATCGCCCAGTTACTCAAATTGACTCCCAGTTCAGTGAAATCAATGTATATTGTTTAGCAAAAAGCTCTTAGGATAGGGAGAAATATGTTAAGAAAGCTCATGTTAATGAGCTTTCCATGAGTTTATAACCAAACTCACGTTAATAAAGGAGAACTAAAAATTTGTCGTACACACGCATATAGATTATATTAGGGTGTTAAATACAAATACTCAACATTTTCTAAAGCTGGAAATATGACATGTTAGACTGAAAATAACTTCATTAATGGCTTAGTTAATCTTACAAATGAGTGAACATGTCTGGAATGTCATATAGTCTTAAGATTCAATATATAGTTAGTAGAGAACCTGGACTTCCTGGCTTAGTCTCTTTTTAAATTATTTCTGTTTGGAAACAGGACAAGAAATGCTTTTATTCCTATAAAGTATTTTTCTTTGACGAAAAATTATTTTCTTATGGCCGGGCGTGGTGGCGCACGCTTGTAATCCCCGCGCTTGGGAGGCAGAGACAGGAGGATCGCGCAGGTTCGAAGCTAGCCCCGCGCGCTGGCTTAGGAGACCCTGTTTCCAAATAAAAATGCAAAAATAGGTCTGGGAGTGTAGCCCGGAGGTAGAAGGGCTTCCAGGAACCCCAGTACCACCAAAAAAAAAAAATATATATATATATATATATATATATTTTCTTACTTGAGGCTAAGGCTGTTTACTCAATAATGCATATAGCTTATTAAGAAAATGACATTTACAAACTATGACAATCTTTATGTACTACTTACACTAATAGTTCCAGCTGCCAGAGGGTGGCACTATTTACAAGAACAAAAATATCTTAAGACTTCAATACATGTGAGTGAATGTGCATGCTTGTAATCCCCGCGCTTGGGAGGCGGAGACAGGAGCATCACGCAGAAGAGACCCTGTTTCCAAATAAAAAACATATATATAAAATAGGTCTGGGTCCGGAGGTAAAAGGGTTTCCAGGAACCCCAGTACCTCACACACACACACACACACACACACACACACACACACACACCTAATCACATCATTTCCCCCTTGTATTTTCCTCCTAAGAATTTTTGATTGTTGGCTCATGAGCCCCCTCATGAGCTCCAAAGATAGCATGATGAATGTGCATTGTGACATTTCACTAATTAAATGTTTTTTAATATTATTATTATTATTATTATTATTAATTATTATTATTATTTTGGTGGTACTGGGGTTCCTGGAAACCCTTCTACCTCCAGGCTATGCTCCCAGACCTATTTTTATACTTTTTTAAATTTGGAAACAGGGTCTCTTAAGCCAGCGCGTCTGGCTTCGAACCTGTGCGATCCTCCTGTCTCTGTCTCCCAAGCGCTGGGATTACAAGCGTGTGCCACCACGCCCGGCTACATGTGTATATAATTTTTAAATAAAAATTTTGAACAGCGCAGAATGGTCCCAGATATGGAAACTCCCAACACAAAGTCTCTGGTGAAGAATTAGTGAAGCATGATCCTATTAAAATTAATAATGATAGATTTACTGTTTTAGATCATTTTATAATTACTTATTAAATTTGGTCATATACTTAATGTGGAATGATTTTATTATTGCCTATTATATAAGTACAGGTGCATTTGTTCTGGTAAATCTGCCAGCTAAAGATGAAATTGCTGTTTGAGTAAATAGATATTTTGAAAGAGATCCATGCATAAAGCAAAATAGGTAGACCATAAATTTGGGGTCTTTCTAAAATCTTTGTCAATACCACTTTATAAAACACTTGTGGAAAAAGTGTTTTCTGAAAATACCATTGCTTTCAAGGTGCAGTTTTCTCTGTAGAGAAACTTGGCTTTTTAGCGGGAGCACTTTCTTGTAACTCAATTCTGATAGGGCTGTAAGTACAGATGCTAACTTTGTACTGAACTAGATGTTGATGCTCTTTCTTTTTTTAATTTGAGCGTTTGTGGCACTGAAGATTGAACCAGGAGGCATTCTACCTCTGAGCTACACTTAACCTCCCCTTAAATTTTTTTTTTTTTTAATTTGGAAACAATGTCTCACCAAGTTGCAGAGGGCCTCACTAAGTTGCTGATGCTGGCTGCAAACCTGCCATCCTCCTGTCTCAGCCTCCCAAGTACTGTGCCACCACACCCAGCTTAGATGTTGATTTTCTGATTTAAGGTATTCTTTCAGAATAGATCTCTCTTATGTTACAGTATCATCAGAATAGAAAACTTGAAAATGTTTTATTTAATTAGTTTATATCGAAAAATGCCCTTGCAGACTAGTATGCGGAAGTATTAGGATATTTTATGATGTATTCACAAAATAGTAACAGTAACATTCCAATGTTCAAATGTAATGTATGGTTATGAATTTTCGTAATTGCAAGATTATTAACATACGTTTCTTGTGGAATTTTACATTAAGACTTACAAATTTGAGTTAATCTCATTTTAAGAGCAATAGAATTTTTAATAGTTTTGAATTAGACTCCACTGAAATAATAAGTTATAATATTCACATATTATAATCCCAGTACTTGGGAGGCTGAGACAGGTGGATCACAAGTTTGAGGCCAGCCTTAGTAACTTAGCAAGGCTCTCCGCAACTTAGTGAGACCTTGTTTCAAAATAAAAAAATAAAATCGGGTTAGAGGTGTAGTTCAGAGAAAGACTCTGGGTTCCATCCGTGTAGAGGAAGGGAGGGAGTGAGGGAAGGAAGGAAGGGATTTGACTCCCAAGAACAGCTGAAACTGCTGTTGTAACAGAAGGTGAACATGGTAAGGGCTGCCCCTGGGCTGCCCGCCTGGTCAGGACTGCGGGCGGCAGGACCCCTGTGTGCCTGCGCCTCAGGCACCACTTGTCTGTGTCCCCTGGGAGACGCACTCAGAGGGAGCGTTTGAAGAACTCCGAATATGTGAATGCATCTTTCTCTTTCTCAATGATATTGCTTAAAATAATGTATCCCATTAGTAACAGAAAAAGTAATAATACCCATATAAAGAGGGCATCTAAATATATGTGCACATTTATATCACACAGAAGTTAAAAAGTGAGAAAATTATTTTGAAAAGTAGTTATATCAGTAGAAAATGTTACTTTACTAATTAATAGCTATACTGTGACATGGTGAATATGCCTCCTTTTTATTTTTGAAAGTGATTTCAAAGTCTGATGCTTCTACTTATTTTAGTAATCTTTTTTGTTTGTTTGTTTGGGGGGATTTAATTTGATCACCAAAACTAAAAAAGATAGATATGAAAATCTGAGTGGAAAGGGGGCATTTACTTATGTGGTACTGGGGATTGAACCCAGGGGCATTCTACTTCCAAGCTACACTCCCAAGCCCACTTTATTTTTTATTTAGAAGCCGGGTCTTTCTACATTCCTGACGATCTTGCTAAGTTGCTGAGGCTGGCCTGAAACCTGCGATCCTTCTGTCTCAGCCTCTCGTCAACCGGGATTACAGGCATGCACCACTGTTCTTAGTTTATTTTTATTTACTTCTATTAGAAATTAGACAGCATTTTTTTGAAAGGACGTACTAAATTTTTTGTGCCAATTATGTGTTCTTACAAAGTAATTAAATGGTGAAACATTTAAAAATTTTTGATATGTCCTGAAACAAGGGGGTTACCGTTTTTTTAACCCATTGGTTAAATATACCAAGCAAAAGTGCTTTTCTATTAGATCAAACTAATAATTTCCACCTTATTCGTTTTGGAATTAATTTGTCATTTAGAAAAAAATATAGTTTGAGAAAATCTATTTCCAAATTTTCCCATTGCATAGATTAGAGATTTTTCAATAGTAGACCCAAGCATGTATCATGTTTGGCAGCATGAGCCTTTTGAAAAACATTCTTGTTCATTTATCATGAAAAGTGATCTTTGAAAAATAGAATGAGTGTTAATTTTGCTAAAATTCCTTCTAGCATGGTACTGATTGTCATCTGAGTAGAAAAAGGTCCACGAGACCTGGGATGGTTAAATTTTAATAACAATTGATTGTAAAAGTATTGATTGTTTGGTTACAAGTAATCCACTTAAAAAATAGGCAAATTAGCCGGGCGTGTTGGCGCACGCTTGTCATCCCCGCGCTTGGGAGGCGGAGACAGGAGGATCGCGCAGGTTCGAAGCCAGCCGCACTGGCTTAAGAGACCCTGTTTCCAAATAAAAATATAAAATAGGTCTGGGAGTGTAGCCCAGAGGTAGAAGGACTTCCAGGAACCCCAGTACCACAAAAAAAAAAAAAAAAAATGCTCAAGATATTGGCCATCTGGAAAATGCATGTCAAAACTACAGTGAAGCACCACCTCATCCTGGTTAGAATGACTGTTATCACATACATGCGTGCGCTGGCACGGGTGTGGAGAAGAGGAATGCTTATACTCCGGTGGTGGGAATATAAGTCCGTGTAGCTTTAATGGAGACCAGGAGGGAGGCTCCTCAGAAATAGGAAAAATAGACCTGTTGTACAATTCTGCTCTCTCACTTCTGGGGATAGATCCAAAGTAAGTGAACTCGGCATCCAGAGAGATGCCTACATGTCACGTGTACCGCAGCACTGTCCACAGCAGCTAGATACAAATGTGGTATATATACACTACTGACTAGTATTTGGCCATAAGGAGGAAGGAAACCTTGTCATCTGCAGCAAGACGACTGGAACTGGAGGACATTGTCATGTGGGAGGACATTATGTTATGTGGGAGGACATTGTTATGTGGGAGGACATTATGTTATGTGAAATAAGCCTTTCGAATATGTGGAAGCTAAAACATGCTGACTTGGGGCATGGTGGTACACACTTTTGTAGTCCCAGTACTAGGGAGGCTGAGACAGGAGAATGGCAGGTTCAAAGCCAGCCTCAGTAACTCAGGGAGGCTCACATCAACTTAGCAAGACCCTGTTTCCAAATAAAAAATAAAATAGGGCTGGGGGTGTATCTCAGAATGCCCCTGGATTCAATCCTCATTGCTACAAAAAGAAGGAAAAAAAAAGTTGTAGAATAATGATTGCTCGTATTGGGGGTAGAGTTGGAGTGGTTGGGTTTGGTCAGTGCACTCTGTGCATATATGAAAGTGTTACAACTCCAGTAATATGTATGATCAAGTTAATAAAATAGGTTCTCTTAGTTTTGTGCATTATATGTTTTCTCCAAAGGATAGAATGAATGGTTAAAATCCAACCTGTTGATTCACTTGCCGATTCTGCGATAGTATAAAGAAAATGGAAAAGTCGGGAACACTGGGAATGTCAAGAACTGGCAGATTTGGGAAGCATTTTGGAGGTGGGTTTGGAGGTGCTGGCTGAACACTGAACGAGTCTGGGTTCCTGGAGGCAGTGGTGGAGCTGTGTGCACGGAGATGCTGGCCACATTCACAACACTGGGTCACTTTCCCAGAAGACTCAGGGAGGCACAATAGCCAATGGAATGACATGGGGAAGTAGGAGGAGGTGAAGGAAAGTCAGAGGACATGGAAAAGAAGGGCCCAATCCCGAGAGGTCCACCATAACGACCTGCCAAGTACGCCTGGGTTTGGTGGAACAATGCCATTCCAGTAGTGCGGGACTCAGGAAAAGTTGCTCGATTTTGGACTTAACAGCTCTTCAGAGAACTAAGAAGCAGCAGTTTGGATCATGTGGGGAGGGGGTTTGGGAGAGAAGGACAAAGACAATGAAGAGAAATGGAGAGTGGGCAGCAGCACAGCTGCCGGGCTTGGGAGCTGTAGTGCATGTAGAGGGAAGCCAGTTGAAATCAAGCACCCGCGTCGCAATGGGAAAGATGTAACCCACAGAGCCAGGTACCTGAGGCCACAGGAAATAGTGACATTGAAGGTCAAAGTGAAGGGCAAGCCTCTAAGTAGACCCCTCCCTTGGGAACTGAAAGTATGGAAGGAAAAGTGCTTCTCCGTGGCCTGAAGTGAGGGGTAATGGCGAGCTTTCAGAGAAGGTGGCAGGACAGGGATGTGCGGGGCAGGGGTCAGAGGAGCGGAAAGAGTCATAAAGGTTTGAAGTGGTCACAGAGAGTGGGAGGAGAAAAACACCAAGCCTTTCCCTGGCGGTACTTCTGCGGACTGTGTGTGCTGTGTTTGCCCGAGTTAAACAGCTCTCCTTTGCCATGAGAGTGCAGCTGGAGAGTTGGTACACAAAAATCTCTGCACTGTGACTTGGGAACTGTGAGGCGAGAGGCCACCACGTGCGAACAGCCATTGAGATGAGCACCCAGAGGGACGTTTCCCGAGGGACACGGTGCAGACGGTGCTCGGGAATGGGTCAGGTGAGACCATGGCGTAGGGGAAGTGGGTGTCAGAGAAGGCTAAATGGAGAACATGAAGTGCAGACTGGGCCATAGGAAAGGGGGAAATGGCCTTTGGATCTAGACTCGGAGTGTGTTAACTTAAAACCCATGGAATATGGTGTGCAAGCATTGAAGTCGCTCTTTCCCTGGCAGGTCACCTGCCCGCAAGCAGGTCACCCCGGGTGGAAGGCCGCAAGTTTGCAGCTTTCCTGGGAGACGTTGGAGCCCCCTGGAGGGGTCTGAGTTTGAGGACAGTGTAGTTAAGGAGTGCCTAAGTCGTGGGGATGTGTAAGTACAGGTGGGAATGACGTGGTCAGTCCAGGCAGCCAGCACCAGAGACTCCACTGTTGGTGTGAATGCCCCGTGCTGTCTTGCAGGAAGACCCCGGGTTCCGCCTCCCTGTCCTGTCTGCATCAACTTTTTCATCATCCAGCGTCTGACTTTTGGTCCTCTGTCCTTCAGGCCTGGTCAGCCCTGGCAGTGTGGCCTCCCTGCAGGATTTCAGTGGACTCGTGGCCTTCCTGAGGTTGCTGACCTAGTCCGCAGTTTTGCCAGGTGTGCACGGTCACTAGCACTCATGCCAGTCCATCACATAAGCTCCACACCGTGTTTGGTTTTTTCTATATTATGACTAACAGATGAGCATATTAAGTTATTATGGTTCTATTTTTGAGAAGAGTAAGGATACTAATGCTTGTAGCCCTTTAAGTTTCAAACCATTTTACAAATTTTTAAATTTCTATTAAGTCTAAAAGTCTTTTAAAGTCAGAAATGTATTATTGCTTCCTTAAAATACTAATGCTTTGCTATTAATTTCTGTATGGATAAATTGTTTTTCTATTTAGTGAATTATCTGTATCTACTATCTCTTTTTTCTACTTTCTCTTAAGTGTCCCAAAATAGTGAATATTAAAATTTGTGACGTCAAAATATGTAAGGATGGAAACATTGAAAGCAGTCTCTTGAAATAGAGACATAATCTACACATGTACACATGGTATGTTCTCTGAATGGCCTTCTGCATGATTATAGTAGTTTTTAAGTCTCATTATTTCTAAGTTACTTAATGCTTTAGAAAGTAGAAGTTGAGTTATTATGAGTAGTACAAATTGTGCTGAAGGCAGTAAGAAAACTTAAGTTGTAAGATTGACCTTTTAAGTGTGATATTTTATGAATTATTCAATCAGTACTTATTTTTTTTTCTTTTGTGGGCCTGGGGATGGAACCCAGGGACATTCAACCTCTGAGCCCTATTTTCTATTCTTTATTTTGAAAGAGGGTCTCACTAAGTTGCAGAGGGCCTCATTAAGTAGCTGAGGCCTTGAACTGCGATCCTCCGGTCTGAACTGCGATCCTCCGGTCTTAGCCTCCTGAATGCTGGGATTACAAGTGTGCACCACCACGCCCGGCCCAGTCAGTACTTCTGTATGAACACATCTCCCTGAGAGCCTCTTCTTAGGACAGTCAAACGTGGTTTAACCCCCAGCATTCAAGACGGGGTGAAAAGTGAGGAGGAAGAAGTCTTTGTTCTGGTAATTGGGTCCATCTTGAAGTTCAGCTGGAGTCAGTTTTCTTAAGATCTTATTGAGAAAATAATGTCTGTATTAATGAGTAACATGATTATTTTATTTGTCATTTATATTAACAAAACATAATAATGTTTCTTACAGCCTGTGAATAACTGCTTTTCCCAAGCATGGCAGGTTATATGAACACAAAGATGTGAACAGAGTGGGCCTTGTATGGGCATCTTCCTGGAGGGCAGCGGCACTGTTGGGGAGGGCCGTTTACAGGGTGTCGGGTCCTTTCTCCTGTTGTGGATGGATGGCTGGGGCCTGCGGGAAGTGAATAGCATTAGCAAAGGTCTGGTTGTCAAAGCGTAGCAAGAACAATGCAATTAGCCACAGCAGTGAGGTGACCTCTGGGGAAAGACCCATCCCTCCCCGGGACGGGAGCCCGTGTGTGTGAGTGTGTGTGTGTGAGTGTGTGTGTGTGTGTGTGTGTGTGTGTGTGTGTGGCCATTGGTACCTTGGTAGGCTGTAACCAAAATGCCATTTCTTTGGTAATGTTTGGCAAGAATGAGCAAGTACATGCTGTTACTCAAGAACTAACCTGGTGCACTCTGTGCACTGGTGACTCGCAATACAGTACTTGTGCTTACCTAACAACTTGCAAGACCGTTTGTTTCTATTTACAGAAAGTGAGGACTAATAAAAGTGTGTGTGTGTATGTGTTCAAAAGTTTGCTCTGGTTTGCTCTAAGTTTTTCTCTGTATGCTACGGCATCCAGCGTAGAGAACCATATCTAATCTCCCAACTAGGTCAGGCCAGGATAATCAATCTCCCTCACAGCAGATGCCTTGTCCCAGCAAACGACTGCGCGGTTTCAAAAGCAGTTTTGTGTCCAGAAGAGTCGGTTGGCATGGGTGACTGGAACTCTTTTAAACCCAATCAAAAGCTGCACATTGTTTTATGCCCACACTTTGTGAACCAAAGTAAATGCTGTATCTATCCTGAAATGGACATGGTGGAGACTAAGCAGGCTGTGAGAACATCTATATGCATATCAATGGAATTATTTGAAGTCCAGCTTTCATGTTCCTTTGAAGTAAGCTGTGCTTATGATAAAACCTGAAGCCACTGTGCAGCTCTGAGTAGGTACTCGGCACATGTAAGTAAATAACAAAAACATTGATCACATTAGCACTGTTTAGCTGAAGACACCGGCAGCAGGACTCTCCTCCGCACTCCCTTTCCTTTTGCTGTAAGCCTTCTCCCCTCCAGACCTGAGGCCTTTCACTTCATACCGCATGCAAATGGGTGGTGTACCAGACAGCGGTAAAATCAAGAAGAAATAATTGAAAATATTTATAGCCACGTATTTTATTAGAGCAGAGTATACAATCAAAAGCTACAGGTAGAAA
Source organism: Muscardinus avellanarius (assembly GCF_963383645.1). Taxonomy (NCBI): domain Eukaryota; kingdom Metazoa; phylum Chordata; class Mammalia; order Rodentia; family Gliridae; genus Muscardinus; species Muscardinus avellanarius. Next base: position 765,351 of record NC_137791.1, read on the forward strand.
TATTTACAAGGTAGATAAGAAAAAAATCATTCGCCAGCTTATGAAGCTCATCATTTCAGCTGGATTGTGAGTTTTCGGTTCCACCAGTTCCCGGCCCCTCGTAAAAACTGTCAATCTGTCTAACCTGTGGGAACCTAACGTTTCCATATGAAGGTTGATAAGACTTTGAGGAAACACCAAACACATGGCGTTTAACATAAGAAACGTTTGGTGCTAATTCTGCCTCTCACAAATGTCAGTGAACGCACTGGGGTTACTTTTAAAGCGAGATTTTAGGCTAACTGTTGGTAGATAAGGTAAGAGATCCAGTGAGACAATTAAATATCCATACAAAATTTAAATAATACATTGCTAATAGCATACAAAAAAAAGACTTTGAGAGTTCCTCTTGCTTGTTCTAATTTGTAGTAACATTTAAGTGTGCACAGTGGGATTGTTTAGGTATATTAACTAATCTTAGGATTTTTAACCTGAAGACAGTCTGGTGTCCAGATCTGTTATTCAGCTACATTTTAGATTCAGAACTTAATTAAATTAATATCCTACGTAAAGCAGTTCACATGTGATTAATGAAATCAGTGCTTAGGTTTATACAGTGGCTTTCTGACTCAGATTCCAGTGTTTTTCGCAATCTAGAGATTTCCAAACTCAAATTCTTTCTTACCATGGTGCTCGTGTAGCTAATTTTCTACCTGGGTTATTTCTTCCTTACATACATATATACACATACACACAATATACTACAGAAAAAATCTGAAAGAAAATAAATGTTCATATTGGGTGGCTAGGTTTGGGTGAATCTTTTTATTTTATTGTATTGCTTTGTGAATATTTTGTAATTAGGGAAAAGTATAACTTTTCAGTTTTGAGAAAATTTATACATTATAGTCTCAGCATAGACGGTACATTATCTGACAGTAATGTCATCATAAAGTTTGACGACTTCTTCACCTCGTGAATCTCTGTAAAAACCTGCAAGGGCAAGTAGCTTTAAAGCTATCCTGTTGCTTTCAGCATCAGCGGAGGGGTGGTAATCGTCAGGTGTAAGTAGCATGTTCAAAGCGTTCTTGGGTTGATCCAGTAGAAAAGAGCAGACTCAGAACCTATCCAGAAGCTTGGGAACTTGCCCTCTTAAAAATTACTGAAAAGTTATATCGATTGGTATTTACCATATGATAAGTTAAACTGAAGAATTGGAAATATGTTTACTAATTCACTAAGTTTTTCTTAAAACAGTGTGTCTATGCACATGGTACTTTTGACACTTTTATAAATGATTTTCATGCATAATTTAACAGAAAACAGCTGGATTCTCTCCTGCAATTAGTTGGTTGCAATACAACATGGTGGTTAAAGTCTAGGAATAAAATTTGGTTTCACACAAGTATGTAGTTAGAACAGGAAGGAATATTTTAATGCCGCTTTCTTCTTTAATATTACACCAGATCTCAACAAGTGAGAGTTTTAAAAGTTTAGTTTGATTGTGAAATCTAAAACCCTGTAAATAAACTTCTAAATTTTTTAGCCAGCCTATTCAAGATTTCTAAAAGGAATTTAACTTTTGGTTTAAGAAATGTGACTGTCCAATCATAACAAAGGAATCCCACACCAATTCTGAAGGTAGATTAGCAGTTTGTCATCAAAGTTGATTTTCTAAGATAGGGGAGAACCGGTTGTATCTCTGATCCTGACTTTTCAGTTCTTTTGTGGGCTGACCCTCTGGGTTACTGAGCGCATGGGCTAGCTCTGAAAGCCTGCCTCCGGTCTGGAGGGCCCTTGCTGTGTGTGGATTTCACAGACACAACTGGCAGAGAACAGTGGGGTCCAGCGGTGCCGTCTGGCGGGCACCCTGCTCCAGAACCAAAGAGCAAGTTTTAAACAAAACCTTCGCTTGAGCATGAGAACCTAAATATTGATTTCCAAAAGGAAATGTTTGCTCCAGTAGTAAATGTTTATACTCTACACTGAAGCCAAAACACTAGTTTCCTTTTATGACACTCCTATATGCCAGACATTATGAAAAATAATTGAGACTGTTCCCCACACATCGCTTTTGATGATGTCTCTTTCTTTATAAACATTTGTATAAAATGTCTTGACAATTAACTGATTGTAAAAACTCTAAAAAGCTCTTTTCTTTCAAAATTGAGCTCTGGTTCTTTCCACCACCAGACCTCTTTTACTGAATTGCAAAGATAAAGTCATTCTCTCCTTTCGGGTCACGTAGCCCTGGCAGCGGATGCGGCTCTCACGACCCAAGGTTCCCAGGGAGCCGCCCTCCCCCCCGCCGCCGCGCCACCTCGGGACCCCATGCTCACTGTGGCTCGCAGCTGTTCATCTGCATTGGTGCTGTCGGCCTGATGCAGTGAGAGGTCCAAGGACAAAAACTGAGCTGCTCTGCTCACCACACGTCCAAGACCAAGCACACCGTGGGGTTCTGACACCGCTGCTGACGGACGAGTGAATGACAACTGTTGGCCCTTGGTCGTTCTTAGACCCCCCCCCCCCAGAACATCTTCCTGCGCCTCGTAGAGCTTTGGGTTTTCTCATACTTCTTAAAATTGGCTTTTATGAAAAAATTTTAAAAATCCCTGTGACTCATCCCTCCTTGCCTTCTTTCACAGTTCTTGTTTTGATTTCAAAGTCCTTAAGCAAGGGACTTGGCCTTTACCATTCTCTCTTTACTTTCTCTCAAGAGAAATTAAGAACCATAATCTCTTACATGGGTCTGAAATCCACATCTCCGATCCCAGTGTCTTCTTCACACTGCTGCTTCATCTTGCGGGTATCCCGTGCACGCTTCAACCAGAGACGTCCTCTCAAACCCACAGGTCCGTGGCCCGTCATCGCCTCTCGCAGGAACTCGGTGGCCCACAGTCCCGGGGAAGGGCCTGCTGCCCTCACGGAGCTCTCGGCTCTCCCCAGGGCTCCCGTGTCCACCCATCGCCATCACACCAGCTCGCATGTGGCCGCCCCTCCTGTCCTGTTCCCCTGGCTTCTGCGCAGCCCCCTCTGCGCCCTGGCGCTGTGGTCCCTCCATCCTGAGTGCAGCCCAGGACGCTGGCACCCCAGAATTCGCTAGAACTTTCAGTCAGTTGTCAGCTTGACCATTGCCTGGTATTTGATGGTGGTAAGGATAATGCCTTACTATCTATTACTTGTTAGTAAGTGACTTGTTAGTTTTTCTGAGGTAGGATAGTGGTATTGTAATTGTATTTGGAAAAAAGGTCCTTATATGACACATACCGAAATATTTATAACTGGTATGATGTCTGCAATTTTATTTGAATCATATGAGATGGGAGAACATGGAGTGTAGGTAGGGTAAGACAGCAGAGCTGATGTTTATTGGCACTAGATGATGAGTCCATGGAGGTTTACCATTGTCTTCCTCCCTCCTCCTCCTCCCAGCAGTGCTAGGGATCTAGTAGTGAGAATCTCACAACCTAGCAAGAACCTGTTTCAAAATAAAAATAAAATAGGCTAGGGCTGTAGCTTAAAGGTAGAATGCCCCTGGTTTCAATCCCCAGTGCCACAACAAAATTTTAAATTATAAAAGGAAATGATAGATGAGGTCACAGTGCCTTTTGTGACCTATCTTTGAAAGTGACATTGCCGCGCCATGATTACCATCCCAGCACAGGGTGGCAGGACTGCAGAAGGGTGTGACTACTGAGGCCCGGGCTGTGGGCCTCTGGAGTCCGGCTGCCCTGGCCGATCTGCCCTGCGGAGCTGCTGTGGAGGTTTGGGACTTGTGTCTGGGGGCTTAGTGGAATCAATACCCTTGGCTCAAGACATATCTTCCCACCATTTTTTGTTTCTTTGTTTTTTGCAGAGACAGGGATGGAACCCAAGGTCATTCTACCTCTGAGCTGCACCTTGAGCCCTACTTTTTATCCTTTATTTGGAAACAGGGTCTCACTGAGTTGCAGAGGGCCTCACTAAGTAGCTGAGGCTGTTCGTGAACTGCGATCCTCCAGTCTCAGCCTCCCGAATGCTGGGGTGACAAGCGCGCGCCACCGCGCCCGGCCTTCCCACCGTCTTCGAATGTGCCAGGACTTGAGCAGTCAAATCTGCCACCAGTGTTCGGTTTTCTATTTTCCCATGCCCCCTTAGGAAGGTTGGGTGGATTTTTAACAAGGTAAATTACTTGTTTTTCTTTATCTCACGAAATGATAGTACAGTGTTCTGGATGTGAGTTTTGTTTTTTGAGAGCCAGACATTTGTTTCTCTACCATCCTTTAATTCTTTCCTGTGAGTTTCCCCATAATAGATATAAAACGAGTCTTTGGTTAGTCAGAGGTGTACAAGGATCCTGCAGGACACGTCATTCACATAGGACCAGATGGGTCTTCTCTTCCCTGGTACTGTTGTAGCAGCAGCAACAATACTGTCTTATCTTCCCTATTCCCCTAGAATGCTAATTTTCTAAGTGTTGTAGGCCTCTTCCTCAGGACACAGGTAATAACTGAGTTCAAATACATGGGGGTAGGTATGCATCTGTTCAGGGTCCAGAGCATGAGACATCTCGCATGGTCTTCCCCGTGGTGTGCTACTAATATTTAGACTTTCTGAACCATCCGGCATACTTCCCAATATATGGAATGTACATATCCAGTAGGAATATTAGGAGCATAGCTGTTCTTATTCTCCAGGTTGGAAAAACTCAGACTTTCTCTTAGCTGTGTCCTGAGGGGGTCCTGACGGAGTCCTCATGGTCTGCCTACATGCGTTGGAACTGACAGACAGGCCGTGGGCAGGCAGGAACGGAACTTCAGAGACAAGGCCACGTCTGACTGCGGGAGGGCAGTACCGGTGTGAAACACCGCCACTCAGCGCCTGACCTGAGGATCTGAGAGTCCAGTTGGAATGTAGATGAGCTATAGTAATACCCAGGTCAAGTTCTTTTAATTTTTAGATAGGCTTAAGAATGATATAAAATCAAATCCTTTGGTAATACTAAAAAAAAAAAACCTTTCAGGTCATCCCACAAAACCATGGACAAATAATCTAAATAAACACTTCTCAAAAAAATAAAAACAAAGCCGGGCGTGGTGGGCACACTTGTCATCCCAGCATTCGGGAGGCTGAGACAGGAGGATCACGGTTCACGGACAGCCTCAGCTACTTAGTGAGGCCCTCTGCAACCCAGTGAGAGCCCCTGTTTCAAAAATGTAGTTTGGAGGTGGAATGTCCCTGGGTTCCATCCACAGTACCATGAAAGACCTAGAGAGAGAGAGAGAGAGAGAGAGAGAGAGAGAGAGAGAGCGAGCGAGCGCTGAAGGTGTAGCTTTGAAGTATAATGCACCTGGGTTCAATCCTCGATACTACAAAAAAAACTAAAAAGAGATACCCGTGCTCCACAAAAGAATGAGAAGATCAATCTAGGTGTCCATCAACAAAAGAATGGGTATCAAAAACGTGGTTTATATGATCAGCGCAATACTATTCAGACATGCGGAAGGACGAAAGCTGTCAGCAGCAGCAACGCTGATGGAAGTGGAGGACGCTGGGTAAGTGAAGGTGAGGTGAGCCGGGCGTGGAAGGACGGCGCTGTGGTCTCTCTCACAGATGGAAGCTCCACATCCGTCTGAACTCAGAATGGTGACTGTGGTGAGTTGTGGGGCTGGAACAGGGAGGCCGAGGGTGGACCCAGGAGATGCCCTTCATCAGCACAGCGTATGAAAATGCCACGCGATCCGCATGGCGTGTCAAAGTAATACGTTTTAATAAAGAGTAAAGCATGAGAGTCCCTTTGAGTACGCAGGAAGGACAGAGCCTGGACTTCTGAAGGCACTGTGTTGTAACTTGTTCAGCGGTACTTCCTTCCATGTGTCATGAGGTAATGGCGTCTTTGCGATCAGTAGGTGATTGTGGTGTAGACAGGGTGAGATTATAGAATCCTTACATCGATGATTATAAAGAGATTTTTGTTATCGCTATGTCTTTTAAAAGATTGATATAAATCATGCCATATCAAAGGAGGCATTAAAGTATTTCTTGGAGAGATTAAAATATAAAATTTATAAAGATTTAAAATTTCCTTTCATTCCATAAATAACATTCTTTTTTGAGAACTGCTTCTCAAATATGTCTTTTCAAAGCGAAGTTCAAAGTCTCACTTTGGGCCTTAAGTAAACTACTTTGTCTTCTCTCCTATGAACAATCATCTTTGAGGGTTTTGAAGTTTATTTTGGGAGAGGATTTAGCACTCTGAAAGTTTATGTTTAAGATTGTGATATTGAGTGATTATCTTTCCTAAGATGTAATAGACATAATAAATGGCTCAAAACACTCAATAGTTTCAGTTTGCCCTAACTGTATTTGGTGTGATTATTTCTGTAAGAAGCCCTCTGATCCCCTTTTTGAAAAGGAGACCAAAGTTGCCTCTCAGTTGTTTCACAGTCTGGGCACAGTCTCTTCTGCCTTGAGATTCTCCAGTGAGCGGTGCGATGCGTTCTCCCAGGACTGCCTGGAGAGGTTTGCTCCACATCAGCCCATTTCCATGATAGAGGGCAGACACTTACATGCTGAACAGAAAACTTTTTAAAGTTTTCAAAATAATTTCTAATATAAGTATTTCAGTGAAACCTCTCAGTTATTTTTAAGTAAAGACCATAGAAAAATGGCACTTTGGAGGCTTTAAAATGTGAGCCTAGCTGGGCGTGGTGGCGCAGGCTTGTAATTCTAGTACTTGGGAGGCTAAGACAAGAGGATCACAGGTTCAAAGTCATCCTCAGCAACCTAGCAAGGTTCGTAGAAACCTTAGAGAGACCCGTTTCCAAATAAGAGATAAAATTGGGCTGGGGGTGTAGTGTGGAGGTGGAATTCCCAGACACACACACACACACACACACACACACACACTGAGCCTGTGTGAGGAGCCCTTCACTCCCTGCGGGTCTCTGTTGGTGGAGGGGAGGGAGGGCGAGGGAGCCCGCTGCTGGGAATGGATGGTTGGGCTTTTACCGCTTCTGGAAGATGGAGGCTCCTGGATGTGGTCGCTTCTGAAACTGCTCTGGGTGGCCGTGGCAGCATGCTCCACATGCAGGTTTTGGTTACTGTGCCAAGCAGGGTACTATGCAGGTTCTCAACTTTTTTTTTTTTTTTTTTTTTTTTTTTTTTTTTTTGGTGGTACTGGGGATGGAACCCTTCTACCTCTGAGCTACACTCCCAGACCTATTTTATATTTTTATTTGGAAACAGGGTCTCTTAAGCCAGCGCATCTGGCTTCGAACCTGCGCGATCCTCCTGTCTCCACCTCTCAAGCGTGGGGATTACAAGTGTGCACCACCACACCTGGCTTTCTCAACATTTTTTTGTACTGGGGGTTGAACCCAGGGATGTTCTACCTCCAAGCTTCATCCCCCTTCCCCCGCCTGATTTTATTTTAAACAGGGTCTTGCTAAGTTCCCGAGACTGGACTTGAACCTGTGACCCTCCTGTCTCAGTCCCACAAATATTGGGATTACAAGCATGAGCCACTATGCCTACCTCTACAAACATTTAAAAAATCATACTTGTAAATTTTCTTAGTGACTTGAGATGTCACTGGGTCTTCTGAAAGCTTAATGTGCATTCATTGTGTGTGTGTGTGTGTGTGTGTGTGTGTGGTTCTGGTTGAATCCAAGGGCATTATGCCTCTGAGCTATAACTCCAGCCATTTTTATTTTATATTTTGAAGTAAGGTTTCACTAGGTTGCTGAGAGTCTTGCTAAATTGCCAAGGCTGGTCTTAACCTCTTTTTTCAGCCTCTCAAGTATTAGGATTACAGGCATGTGCCATCATGCCTGGTTGTGTTGTTGTTGTTGTTATTATTATTATTATTATTATTATTATTATTATTATTGTACTGGAGATTGAACCCACGGGCATTCTACCTCTGAATTACACCCATCTTTTTTGTTTTTAATTTTAAAACAAGGTCTAAGTTGCTAAGGCTGACCTGGAGCCTATGATCCTCCTGTCTCAGCCTCCCAAGTAATGGGATTGTAGGCATGTGACATTGCACCTGATTGTGTAATTACTATTATGTTTTGGCACTGGGGATTGACTCCATGGGCATTCTACCTCAGAGTTATACCCCTTCCTGCCTCTTTTTATTCTATTTTGAAACAGGGTCTTGTTAAGTTGCTGAGGCTGGTCTTGAACCTGTAATCCTCCTGTCTCAGCCTCCTAATGCTGGAATCACAGGTGTGCAACACCACACAGCTTCATCCTTAAATTGATTAGTTTGCCCAATAGTACTGGACTTCCTACCCTATGCAGGTGTGCCAGGTTTTATGAACAAGATAGCTTATAAGAAGAGACATAAGTTTTGCTCCTAGGAAGCTCTGGCTCAGGGATTTTGCTGATTTTGCATTGAAATTCTTATGTTTTAATTGTGTGTTCTGTTTTTGGAACTTGAAGTTCCTTTTCCTTCTGGGAGACTGTGACTTCCGTGGTTGCCCTGCACTTGCACGATGGAACAGCACATCAGAGTATGCCCGGCACTCCTACGAACCTCAGCTTATGGACACGGGCGTACAGTGCACCACACTCCCGGCAGTGTGTTTTTAAACTTCAGAGTATGTTAGATGTGTTTCCCATTTCATCAAAACTATTCTGCAGGTATGCTCTCTAATGTCTGTTTAATGTAATAGTTCATCTTATTTAATCACCTCCATTTGGGGCGATTTGGTGAGAGTCCAAATACTTTTTCTTGTTCTGCAATTTTAGGTAATGCTTCTGTGGACACCTTGGCACATGACTCTGCCTGGATTCTGGTGATTTCCCTGTGCTGTGCTCTAGCTTCCGAATACTGCCTTTCCTTGTGCCTACATGGAGGGGCTGGCTGCATTTCCAGGTGCTGGGCGGTGACTCTATTTTTTCTGGGCTGATCTCTGTGTCCCTGTCTTGCTAGCCCAGTGGGAGCTGCGCCCTGTGCTCATGGCCTCCCAGAACCCTCCAGTTTACACCTTCCCAGCTCCAGTAGTTTTCAAGGTATGGAGGCAGCAAGATTTTTTTTTTTTTTTTTTTTAGATGCTTGAATACTTCATACAGACTTTAAATGCCCAAGAGAATGGGGCACATGTTCTGGATTCTGCTGGACGGGCCCAAACACCCGATAAGCAGAGCTTTCATCTCTCTAGCCCTGCTCCTTCCTAAGGACGGATGTGGTCACTGGTGGTCAGGCACCACTAAAGGCATCAGGAAGTACTTGGGGATGTCTAAGGAACACAGCAAAGGAAGAGGCCACCAAGAGTCACTGGGTGAATGCGGGCGAGAAGCCACAAGGCATTTGGTAGCTCTTCTGCCTTTTTTACTCATTCAAGAGATGCACAGGAAGTCGTTGTCCTCTTTAAAAGGTGGGATCATGTAACAAGAGCCCCAATCCCTACATATTTATGCAATCATATGGCCACACGTTCAACAAATATCTGTGCTACCTACACAGTGCGTGGTGTTGTAAGCAGGGATACACTCATGGAGAAGTGGGGTGTGGTCTTTGCTCTCCTTATGCCAAGACAGTCATCCTCCAGGGAGGGGGTGATTATAAATTCTGAAGTACCATCAGTAAATAAAGAAGAGGCACATGCTTTCGTACATGTCTGCTTTGGAAGGCCACTAGGTGATCCAGAGGCCTTGACCTTGCCTGGTCCAAGCTTGACAAGGTCTGCAGGTGTGAGCAGGGTCTGCAGGGTGTGGGGGAGGCATCGTGGGAGGGAGAAGCTTGCCAGAGGATGCTTCCTGGGCCAGCACCTAGTGGGGCCAAACTCTGAACTGGGTTGGGGAGAACAGCTCTCTCCCTCTCTCACTCAAAAATAACCTCCTCTGCTAAGAAAACCATGAAGGGCAGTGACATTCCTCTCTAAAATCCAACTTTTTTTTTTTTTTCGGTACTAAAGATTAAACCCAGGGCATATTACCTCTGAGCACAGCTCTGGGTCTCTGGAGGGCATGATGGGCTCAGCCACCAGTTCTGCAAGTTGTAGCCGGTGTTTGTGCAGGAGGTACTGATGGCTTACAGTTCCGATGATCTGCAGCTGCCCACTTCAGGTCCTTGGCTGTTTTCCTGTTTGTCCCTGGAGTCGGGTACAGTGAGGCAGGATGGCACTGCCATGGTGCCTGCGGACTTGAGGCAGGTGGGCTTCTTTTCTGGTGGTGTTGAGCGCTGCTCTGGGTCTCTGGAGGTGTGGTGAGCTCGGCCTCCACTGCTGGAAGTTGTAGCCGGTGTTTGCGCAGGAGGAACTGATGGCTTACAATTCCGATGATCTGCAGCTGCCCACTTCAGGTCCTTGGCTGGTTTCCTGTTTGTCGCTGGAGTCTGGTGCAGTGAGGCAGGATGGCACCACTGCAACACCCTCGGCCACGAGGTGAGTGGCTTTCTTTTCTGCTTTCTGATCACTCTTTTTCCTTCCGCCTCTTACTTATCATGTTACTTTTAAAGTTACGGTGTTTCCTGGCTTTTGTAGAGCACTGTTTTTAAGGCATGGAGACCAGGTGTCCACAGGGCTGGAGTAGGCTGCTTCCCTAGGTCGCCATCTTCCTGGAAGCCATTAATTTGTCTTACAACATGACCAACACACGCGTACTTTGGTCCTTAGGTAATGGGCTGGAGAGGAAGGAGGTGCGGGTGAGGGCCAGGCACACACCTAGCTGGCCCACTCGGAGCTGGCAGGCTGGAGTTAGGAGGAGACCATTCCAGGATGTACTCCAGGGCCCTGGCAGTGTTAGGAAGCTGCCGGGCCCACTGAGCAGGCACAGAACGCTGGTCACACCTAGCTCTGGTTCCTTGGCTTGTCCTTCTGCAGTAGTGACAGCAAGCATCACAGAGGCATAAAGCAACAGGGATAACAAAGATTTGTTCTCTAAATTTCTTTCTTTTCCCAGCTAGGGGACCCTAGCCTTCAGGTGTGTGCCAGAGGTCATTTTAAATTCAGGCCATTACAGTTGCAGCTGTTCTAAAAGGGCCTGAGTAAGATATATAAGCACAGGAAATTTCCTTATGCAGAAAAAAAGCTTCCTGAACCACATCTCTGGTAATAGAAATTCAAAACAAAAGCCCAAACTATCCTTTAAATCAGAGGCTAGTTTTGAAGCACATAGCTAAGTTAGTTTTTTGGAGAAAGTAGTGTGAGTGCACAGTCTTCTTTTTTTCTTTGTGTTTTGGGGATGTTCGCACCACAGAGCATTTGAAGGAATTGCTAAGCTCACTTGGCTGCTGTATGACTGTTGCCAGCTATGTCTAAAACTCCTTCCGTAGAAGCAGTTTGTACCCCTCAGCCCTCGCCCCAGCATTGCCCTGCTCCCTGGCCTACAGCCTCTGTTTCCCCTCCCTCCTCCTTGGCTTTGGGTTTAGCGGGGTGGTCTGCTCCAGCCCCTGGGATGTGAACATACATGAGCCCACAGTGTGCAGCGAGAGGCTTCCGAGGAGGTTCTGAGGACCAGCCAGCCTCTTGCTTTCCTTCTGTGCCCCCTGCCCCAAGGGCGTGCTCCTCGAAGGCCCCTCCCTCATCCTAGGCGGCACAGGAGAGCACGCATAGAACCAAGTCACGAGAGTGGCATCTGTCCATCAACTGCCTAGGTGAAACACAGAGCGCAGCGCTTGATTCCATAACCTGTGAGGCTTTATGGTTGTTATGTAGCAAAGCAGAGTAGCGTGAGGTTTGATACTTAGAAGTGGAGTGTTACCATAATAAAGACCTTGAAACACGTGGCCAGAGAGCTAGCTGTGAGGCATCTTGCCGGAGGCCAAGAAATTGGTGACACATTTCATGCACATTTATGCAGTAGCAAAACATTTGGAAAAATTGTTCCCTGGAGTTATTTGGAAGGCAAACATGTAGATAATGCACACAAGGATTGCGAAAAGGATGTGAAATGTTTTCAATGTGAACTGGTTGCTAGAAACTGCAGTTGATATAGTAATAGAAGGGTGAGAAATGCAGGTCTGTGCTGACAGGGAGCTGGTAGCCAGGTAAGGCTTGGTGCTGAGAAACTTAGGGCTGTGGGCTGGGAGATCAAGCTTCTCGTCTCTAGCTGATAAAAGATAGATGTTGGGGTCACAAGGGTGAATTAAGACAACGACTGACTCAGGGACAAAAACCAAGTTAATGACCTGTGCACAAACCTTTTTTTATTGGATTGATGTGCCTCTGGGTAAATCATATCAATTAGACAAAATGGCTCAGAAAAACAAAGAAAGAGATGATTTCATGACACCTGATAAGCTCGAAACCCATGCTTAAGTTTGGAGAGAAAGACAGATTTGTGAAAGAAAAATGAGTGTGTCTGAGAACAGTGAGCCAAACAGAGCTGATATGTAAACATTTAAAACGTTAAAATTAGTAATCCCAGTACTTGGGAGGCTGAGAGAGGAGGATCTTGGTTCACAGACAGCCTCAACTACTTAATGAGGCCCTTTTCAACTTAGTGAGACTGTTTCAAAATAAAGAATAAAAAAAAGGGCTGGGGGTGTAAGTCAGGTAGAATGCCCCTGGGTCCATCCATGGTATTGCAAATAAAAAAGTTAAAATATTAAGAGTAATTGCAAGTAATTATAAGAGTCTTGCCTGCCCGAAACAGAAGCGTGTGGTTTTTCTGTAGCTCTGCCTCATGGACTCCCAGTTTTCTGTGCGTAAGAGCAAGCCCAAAAGTGGCTCAGCCCCAGCTGGGCACCGTTAGTGTCCTGGCCCAGGAGGGTTAAGGGAAGGAACGAAGTGGCTGCAGCCAGTTACCTGGGGAAATCCTAAGGAGAGCTGCTCACAGTCACAGACTTCTAATCAAAGGCCAGAACCGTCCTAGAGCTTCCAGGGACCGGTGAGTCCTGTGTCCCTGGTGTTGGAATGGCACTGCTTCTGTGTTTATCCCTCCTCTCTGCCGACACCACACAGTGGATGCTGTAGAGAAGCTAACTGGTCTACCTTGTCCCCGTGTGCCCAGATCCTACGGAGTGGCTGTGTTTGGTAGAGAGAGAATTGTGAGCCTCTGGGAAGCTGTTTTGATTGGGCATGTGGGGAGGTCTTGCAGGTGGTGTGAGTGGATTTGGGTGCAGAAGTGCCTATGACCTAGGTGGGTCCAGGCGGCTGTACACAGAATTCCTTATCCTTAGAAGTGATGCTCATCTTTATAGGCTGTTTTTTGTGTTCGTTGCTAGAGCAGTGGGGGTACTTTCCCTCTCAGTCTTTGTGTGACTGCTTTTAAATTACAATAACTGTGATTTATTCTAAACATGACTGAACTGTCTTAAGTAAATATTTCCATCTGATTTATAAGTGTAAGTGTGATATAAACATAGGAAAATATTTTAACTCTTAAAATCCCCCAGGACTTGACTTTATTGGGCTTACATAGCTCCTTACCCTTAGCTCTATAACTTGCTAGATAGTAACTCATTTATAAACTTTGCTTCAAATTAATAATGAACTCTCCATATACACAAGCATGTTGCCCTTTCCTTTTAATCTGGTGGGCTGACTTATCACTGAGCTTTTCTGAGTGACTTCAGATCTTCCTTGTAAAACATTGAAGTAAATGGACATTTGTTTAACCTCCCACTGACTTGGTCCAAATTAAATTTCATGTTAAAAAATATAAAGATAAAAGAATGCATAGACTTTTGTAGAACAACAATGAACAGCTACACCAAGACTCTTAAAATTGGTTTGGGTTTATAAATCAAGATTGAATTAATGTAACTAAGCAAATCAGTACTAAAAAAATCCTTAGTGTGTGTATCAGTTCTGTTGAATAATAGTTATTCCAAAGTCTCGTCTCAGCAGTTAGCAAGTAAATGCCTAATTATGTTCATTTTGCACACCAGGGGCTCACATGTGCATGATACAACCAAACATAATATTTAGGGAAATAAATAGTTTGTAACATGGATCTAAAAAAAAAGAAAAGAAAAAGAAAACCTTGTTATGTTCAAGGAAATAACACCATCATTCTAGTAGAAAGACATTTTAAATCCTAAAATGATGTAAATTATTATAAAAAACTCATGAATAATTTTTTTAGTTTTGAGAAATACCACTATGTTTTCTAATGACTCATAGAAATAATAGTGGTCACAAAAATTTCTTTCTGAAAGGGAACTTATATAGCTATCATGGACTCAGTAAAGACACCTACTTTGAGGGTAGCATTTAGTGGAATTATTACTTTTTCATCTTGGATGAAAATCTTTGTAATATTTGACTAGGTTTGTCTCTCAGAGATTAAATTCTGTAGTTGCTAATGCCAAATGGTTATCACTTACCTTTTGTCATTCTAGAGAAGAATCTAAAGTCTGAAACACTATTTTCAGGGAATTTGAGAACCTTCTTGGAAATATGACTTTTTAAAATTATGGATGGGGAATTTGGTGTGGGTGACAATCAGATCATGCACTCCACAGGGAATGACCTTGGGAGGTATCTAGAAGTTTTATACATCTTTGATTCACCTGCCATGGTGAATATTTGTAACTGCTCACTGTTGTTCTACAAAAGTCTGCAATTCTTTTATCTTTATCTTTTTTAACGTGAAATTTAATTTGGACCAAGTCAATGGGAGGTTAGATAAATTTCCATTTACTTTGATTTCACCTGCCATGGTGAATTTTTTTCTTTGACTCTTAGAAAAGGAAAAGAATTATGTTTACCATTAGCATTTATCTCTCAATGTAAAGTCTGTATGTTACCTGACTTGCCTAATGAAAAACAGAGTTTGTATTATGTAGAAACTTTTTAGTTTCTCATACAAAGTTTTTTTTTTAAATGAAACTAATGTTTTCTGTAGGAAAAGGTATTTTCTAGATTCACTACTTGGCGGCTTTTACAGATATGATTTTTTTCTTACTATCTGTATAGCCAGGAGAAGCAGAGAAAAAGAAAACCCATCAGACAACCAAGAACTAGTGATACAGGAATATGTGTTGAGGGAGAAAGAAACCAATCCGGAAGGCCAGCAAGTGTCCGTGCCCCATCTGGAAGCTTTGTCCTTGGACAGTGAGGTGGTCTTTACCAGCTGAAAGTTAGAAATGTCACCATTTCTAACAGCAGGTCCTTTCTTTTCCCTTAGACCATTTGTTCATCATTGGCTATCTAAAGGTTTGCCTTCTTTGGTCTAGATGACCATAAGTGATCTGGCAAGAGCTGGCAAGGTGATTTCTATGTCTTTTGTCTTTTCCTCCTTTATCACATTAAAGGGGCTTTACTACTTAGTAAACAGAATGAAAAAAAGAAAAATAAGTTTTATTTTCTTGCTTTATAGATGCTTGTAATCTACCTTGATTTTTCTCTTTTGTAACTAAACGTGGTTATTCTGACTTCAAGAAATTGTGTTATTTTGGTAGCAGTGAAACCCTCTTGTCCTTTGACTTCTGACTGATTCAAGCCACAGTCAGCATGCTGAGTATTTTTCTGACCCACACAGTTGCTGTCGACACCAACTTCAGTGGGTGGGATTAATGTGTCCTGTGTTTTTCTGTGACCCATCTTCCCGTACCTTTTGGTTTTCTGGAAGAGCAGAATCAACTACATTTTTAAAGAGACCATGATTGATTTCCCTTCTGTTCCCCAAAGGATGCTTAAGCAGCAGATGAGAAAACCTCCTTCCTGTTCAGGTTCCAATTCTCCCCTGGAGCAGAGCCTCCAAGGGCCAGGTTGGGACTTCTCATCATCTGCAGTGTTAATTCTAAGTATGGACAGAATTATGTAATAGTTGCCAAAGCTCTGTGGATTTATGGGCTCAAGAGTCATTTGCCATAAATCTGTGGTAAGAGGACGCCTCGGCATTGATACTTGGTACTGTGAGGTTGAGGCTGGCCGAGGACCACTCATGAGGATAGACATCCGGTCATTCCTTTCTGTAGAAGCCTGTTTGTCCACTCAGCTGCAGGTATGCCATTTTATTCCTTTGAAAGATAAAGGCATTTGATAATTTCTCAGTCATAACCCTTAGCAAGTGATAATGGCAAAAGGCCAAGTTTTTGTAGATTATTATATGCTATGTTCTTTTAGAATGTTATGTTAAACATCCTTTTCTTATAGGACCATTTCTCTCTTTCTGTCTTATCTTAAATATTCAGTTCATTTTTGGAAAGCCAGGCAGTACTTGCAAGGAATGATTTTGTTAGAACGACTATTTAAGCAGACCTCTGAAGAGTGTGGCAACAGGATATTTCTTCAGGTGGTGCACAATCTACACGTGAGCCACATGCTTTTGATGGAGAGGTTCACATCATTATTTTTCAAACAGTAAATGGCTAATCCTAGAAAACTTCCCTGTTACTACTCTACAGGGTTTAATGGCTAGCCTCAAACCCCGGTCATTCTGGCTTTGTTAGAACGACTATTTAAGCAGACCTCTGAAGAGTGTGGCAACAGGATATTTCTTCAGGTGGTGCACAATCTACACGTGAGCCACATGCTTTTGATGGAGAGGTTCACATCATTATTTTTCAAACAGTAAATGGCTAATCCTAGAAAACTTCCCTGTTACTACTCTACAGGGTTTAATGGCTAGCCTCAAACCCCGGTCATTCTGGCTCAAACCCTGGCTGTCTACTTCAGACCTGCGTGTCCTTGGACTTCATTTCTCCATATTCAAGTAAAAGGTAGTATTATTACCTATCTCAGAGGAAGGTTATGAAGATTAAGTTAGTAAGTTTAAAAATACTCAAGATTAAACCAACCTTGCACAAGGTAAATGTTTGCTAGTACATGTGATCAGTCCACTTACAGTGCTTATGGAACCACTGTGTCCAAAGGTACTGGACAAGAATCCTCCCTGCCCACAAGGATGTTCAGTCGGGAAACTCTTGACGCCATTCAGTATGTGAAAGCAGAAGCGAACTGTGTGCTCCAGAGGTGACGGTGCAGACGTTTAAACTCATATTGGAGTTAAACCATAAGATTTCAAATGCTTACTTTTTGTTAACTAAGAGTAGACACTGTCCATTTCATATAGATGTGAAACACATATATAACCATAAAGTGATATATAGTAACAGATATTATATATAACTATATTACATACATATACATTTGTACCTTACAGGGCATGAGGAAGGATTAGACACAAATGGATAGGGCAATCAATACTGGCTCTACAAAATGAATCATGATGTGGCCAGAAAGGTCTTGAGCTACTTTGATTTGGTTAGTGGAGTAAGAAAAGCCTTCGTGCAGAGACATAAGCTTTGAGCTTTAAACACTTGCTGAAGTGTTCTGATAAAGCTCTCTTCATAATTCATGCTACAGGGAACTTGTTAAGCTCTAAATGTTATTTTTACACTGTCTGTATATACAGCAAAATTTATGAAATTTATTCATGTTATCTTTAAATGATCTCTATTGAAATAATATCTTAAGAATTATAGTTCTACCAAGCTTTCATATAAGCAATTGCATAAAAGCAGTTCAACTAAAAAATCAAAGACTTTGATATTATTTTAAAAGATGAAGAAAATTATTAACTAGAAGAAGCACTTTTCTTTGGAGTCACTTTTAAACATTTTGCACTTATAAAACATTGTCTCGACTGTAGTTCAGTCACATGTCCACGTGGGTAACAGAATAACCTCTTAGCCACAGTGAATCCAGAAGAAGATGCCAAGTTCCTTTAGAAAATAAGCAGAGACTGTGGTGTGGTTCAGGATTTCCTCAAAGGTCACCAGAGGGAGGGCTGGATACTTACACAGAGTGTGGGACAGGGGGTGTTAGGGTTTGGATATAGAATTTCCCCAGGAAAAGCTCGTGTCCTGGTGATTCGCAAATGTTCAGAGGTGAATAATTGAATCAGGGCTCTTGTCTCATCAATGGATGAGTCCACTGAAGAATTAATTCTTTGAATGGATTTGCCAGGCGGTCACTTAGGCAGGAGGGTTTGGCTGGAGGTAGGTCTCTGGTGGTGTAGCCTTGGGAACGGTATCTGTCCCTGGTCCCCCTGCCTTTCCCATGAGCTTTCTTCTGCTCTGAGTCTCTGTCAGGATTTCTGCCTTGAAGACGTCTGACAGGGATGAAATCTCCGAAACAGTGAGCCTCTATCAACCTTTCCTTTTCCAACTAGTTCTTGCTGGGTCTTTGGGTCCCGATGATGAAAGAGTGACCATCAGGGGGACTCTCCAGCTGGGGTAGGATGACTCTCATTGCTAATGGGAAGGCCCCCGGCTCGCCTCCCCCAGCTTCACCCCATGCCTTGCCCGCTGGGGCCGGCTGCAGCGGAGGGCACTGGCCTCCTTGGGCTGCCCGCTGAAGCTCACCTCCGACGCTGGCTGTACTGAAGGGCGAGGTTGAGAAAGGAAGGCTGGCCCTGGTCAGGGAGGCAGTTTGAAACAGCCAGGGTCAGACTTGGGGCCATTTCTGCTGGATTTCACTTTGGAATATGCACACTCCTAAATGCTAACAAAAACATAATCCATTTATTTTTTATTTTTCTGCTGGTCCAGAGAGCCTGCCACCTCAAACCCCCTTGGATGGATCACATAAGGCTTCGGTGGAGAAACTGCCAAGAAAGTGGTGTGACTTGAGAGAGCGCTTGTCTCTCTGGGATCCCACCACGGTGGATGTGCACAGGTGCTCTGACCTTCAGACACCGCAGTAACTGTTCTTGCTCTTGGTGACCTGACGACCCAGCAAAAGACGTGGTGGCCCTCTCAGGGCTTTGATACACATCCACTTTATTTTTTTAATTAATTTTTTTTTAATTTGGAAACAGGGTCTCTTAAGCCAGCGCGGCTGGCTTCGAACCTGCGCGATCCTCCTGTCTCCGCCTCCCAAGCGCGGGGATTACAAGCGTGCGCCACCACGCCCGGCGCTACACGTCCACTTTAAACATCGGGAGTATGAGCCGGGCGTGGTGGCACACACTTGTCATCCTGGCATTTGGGAGGCTGAGACAGGAGGATCGCAGTTCCCAGACAGCCTCAGCTACTTAGTGAGGCCCTTTGCAACTCAGTGAGACCCTGTTTCCAAATAAAAAATAAAAAATAGGGCTGGGGATGTAGCTTAGAAATAGAATGCCCCTGGGTTCCATCTCCAGTATTGCAAAACAAACAAAACAAAACAAAAAATAAACATTGGGAGTATGGATTTCCCTTTCATCTAACTAAATTAACCTCCGTGTCCTTGGTCCTTGAATTATTTTCCCTGCTATATCTATTTTTTCCGTTAACTCACTGATTTGTTTTTTTTCTCGGCCAATAGAGCTTTCAACCAGCTGCTATGAGCTTTTTTTTTCTCGCGGGAAATCATTTGGCTTTAATGCGAGAAACGGCTGCTTTTTTACTTGAGGAATTTCTGCCTGCATTCTGAGGGTGCAGATGTTCCTATCACGGCTGGTGTTTCCCACAGAGCCTCCTCTTCCATTAAGTGGTGCGTTCTCCTTTGAAGGATACTGCTGTATACTTCATTCTCTCCATGAAGGTGACCTTTATTTTGGGTGGAAATTCGGACTATCACTTTTCAACTGCATTTTCTGTCTTCAATAAAAGCAGTTAAATTTTTTTTTGAAATTCTTAGTTTGGAGAATTTCAATCTACCCATAAATTTCTTGTGCATGATAGGAACACATTTGAGGAGGTAAAAATTGTAGAAGAAAAGGTATTTCTAAACCAGCCATATGTTCCCCCCCCCAAAAAAAAAAAACCTATGTAGCTGACCCTGATTGTGATCCAAAACCTCCGCTAATGTTCTTATCGCCTGCTCATGTAAACATTCTCCCCGCTTATTAAGATATCAACCTTGGAGTGCAAGCTAAGTATCAGACCTCGTCCCTGGTCGTTAGCACCTGGAGGAAGCAAAGGAGTTTCTCTCCTTCTGCTGGTAACAGGAAGTGCACCTGCCCCTGGACTGTGGTCACGAGGTCCCCCACTTTTAAGCCAATGGTTGTTTCCTTCAGTTTGGGGAAGTGGCTGATTGTCTGGGAACTAGTCTCCACTGCCCTGCAGCTGCTCTGGGTAGCTCTCTGTCTTGGGGAAAGGCTGTGCTGATCTTGGTTCGGTCACTGCTCGGCCATTCTGGGCAGGCAGTCCTCTCTCCTAACCCCTGACGCTGCTGGGGACTCAGCTGGTCTTGCGTCTCAGAGGCTGCGCTGCCATCACGTTAACTTCTTGTTTCTCTTCACATCTGATGAAAGATGGCAACAGTAAAACATTCTCGTAAACTGAGCCCTTTTTCTACTGTATTTCATTATGGGAAAGAAAAATTTTCAGGGCATCTTTTAAACAGTTCACCTAAATAAATCCATCTACTCTGGGATGTGTATACACAGCATACGTATTTACACATGGGCAGAGTTCCTGTTTGTGTCTGTGTATACAATATCCCTACCTCTTTTCATTATAGGATAGATGTAAATCTAGGAAAGCCTCTCAAAGGGGATTATCTTTTAACATGTTTTGAGCCAATGTTAGCAGAGTAAACTACAAATCTTGATTAAATGACCTCCTTCATTTGCTTTTGTTTATTTTTAATGAATTCTTTTGTGATTTTTGTCTGGATAAAATTTGAGCCGCATGTTGTATCTTTTGGAACACGTCCAACAATTGGCAAACTTCTGTAACTTCCATCATTTTGGAATTATCATTCTTCTGCTAAACCTTCTATAATACCACCAAAAAACCCCACAAAAAACCAAGAACACTGCATAGAACCCAACTCCATATGCGTTTTGTACTTATATATGGACCTTACAGATGGACCCGGAACACACCGGCTCCCGAGTGCGAGCTTTGCCCAGGACTCCGCTCCTGGCTGCTGTAGGTCTGGGGGCATCAGGTGACCATGCGCCCGGTCGCAGCTTCTTTCCTGGTCCCTGGAGTGAAGTCGGGTAGAAGAGTGAATCCCGGGGTCATGAAGTCCCAAGCAGGCCCATTGCCCAGGCTCACGGGGGCAGGGTCCAGAGGGCGCTCCACTGGGCTGTGTTCCTGTTCCACAGCAGAGAGTTGAAGATGGCAGGCTCAGGGTCAGGCCGGAGCTCGGGTCTGCGGAGCTGGGCTCACTACCTCCCGTCACAGAGCTTATCGTGTGGACCTTCAGTCTTCAGTGTCCCCAGGGAGAGACGCAGCCGAGATTCTGCTCTCAGCCTCTTCCACTGTATAATCATCAACACTGACCAGTGTGTAACCGGACACAGTTATTTGATGGAAATCAAGCCCGCTGACCCATAAGAAGACTTGAACGTTAGGACAGAGAGTTGGCGTTTTTCACATAATAATCTTTTATCTATCCAAACATTTAAAAATGACATCTGTTCTCTTCTCTTTTCCATTTAAAAAAAGTTTCACAAAGCATGCATTGCTTTTTTACAGTAAGCTTTATTCCATGCAACAAACGCTCTCTTCTTTCTTTTCTGTCCTCAGTATTTGCATCCATAACCAATCCATGCTCTTCTTTCAAACTCTGTTCAGAACCATTTTGTATTCAAAATCCAGACTGACCTTGGCCTGCAGAAAGACCTCCTCAGCCTCGTGGTCAAAACCTTGGACCTTCTACTCCAACTGCCAGGGCAGCCTTGTTTTTCTCTCCTCTCACTGAAGAACTAGGACACACCTGTGAAACTGTAGTTTTAGTATTTGGGCTGCTTACTACTAAATATTCTCAGGGGTTCGTGGCACCCAGCATTTGCAGGTTGGGCAAGGCACAGATTTGCATTACAAAAATCATAAATTGGTGGGGAACTGTAGAGCCCCTCTATAGCCATCACACCCAAGCGTAGTATAGCTTCAAACTTTTTGGTTTCATGACCCCTTTATCCTAGTAAAAATGATCAAGGCCCCCAGAGATGAGTTACACTATAAATATTTACTCTATTGGAAATTAGCATTGAGAGCCTTTAATTTATTTAAACTATTCTATTTACTTAAATGAATTTACGCCATTACTTAAACTGGTGATAATAAACCCATTCTGTGTTAGTGTGTACCCTGAAGAATAGCCACATTAAGGACGAATGGGAGGAGGGGCCGTGAACCTTGCCGATCTCCAGCTGTTTGCTTGGTAGACAGAGCCGGGCCCTTTAGCTACTTCTGGGATGCGGTGTGTGGTAGATCTCACATCATGCAGCCTTGGAACGCGCCACTGGAGCGCGGAGTGGAGGGCTGACAACCAGGCGTCGTGGTGAGATCGTGTTGAGTGGTGACCTCTGGAGGGGTCTCAGCTCTCACGGGCGGCCTCTGAAACACACCTTTTAGACCAGTTACGTCTCCGTGTGTTCTTCTCCCAAGTGGAATTAATAACGCCTTCTATCTGTTGAATGTGTCTTAAAGAGTAAATGAATGCATTCGTGGTTCACAGTGACAGTCGTGTCTAGCACTGGAAATAGTCAATTTTAGGGAAAACACAATACGTTTTTCTCTATCTGGAAACTACTTCCTTATTTTGGATTTTCCATGTCTTTTATTACACAAATTAATATTTATTTTTATTTTAAACAGAAATGGTTTGTAAAAGTCATACATTAAACCCAACAAAACAAATGTATGAATAAAAAATATAAGATTTTGAGATACCCTTTTCTATCGCCTTCCCTGTGTTCAGTCTTATCCTTATATGTTCCACAATTTCATTTATAATAATACCTCACCCGATTTTCTTCCATGTAACATAATCAGTAAGAAACTATTGTGCAAAAATAATAATAATAATAAAACTGCAGAAAGACCATTAGTTGATCTGGCTTCTGGCTTCAGCTTTGACCCCGGTTAGTGATATGGTTTGAACGAGAGATTAGAAACAGAGTCTGGTCCTCCTCAGTGACATCTCTGTGGACTAATATTCCATGTTATTCTCGGGAACCCGCGTCTCCTTCACAGCCTGCATGTGTGGTTGGGTGCAGGAGTTAGGAGCTACGGTGTGTCTACTCACCATGCCGGGTTCTCTCTCCTGTCCTCTGGCCAGAGTCTGCAGCGTCTCCAGGGGGCTGTGGAGCCTGTCTTCCTGCGCCCAGAATACTCAGTGCAAGTTTCCCGGAAGGTTAAATGCACTTTTGCGTTACCTCCGTAACGGCAAATATTCCCCCAGACTTTTAATTATGTTTCTTGGAATACACAATTGAAATAGAAGGCTCAAATGATTTTTCTGCTTACATTAAAAGAAAAATGAGCATCTTAGAAAGGTTAAATTTCAAGTCAACACTAGGTTGGACTTTTTGCAAACTGGAGCAATGGCCATTTTATTTGTGTCCAGTAGATGGCACTCACGCCTCAAATAAAACCTCAGTTTGAAGGAAAAAAATGTGCACAACATGAGATAACGCATCCACTGTGTTTAAAACTAATCAGATGTCATAAAAATGCAAGGGACGATTACGCAAATATTGTTTATACAGCCAGATGCAAAATGAAATAAAGAGCATCCATCTTTCACAAAGGGTTTTCCAAGTTGGTAAGTGATTGCAATTACTGTAAAACCCTAAAAGACTAGATAGGAAGAAAGAGACTTTCTTTTGCTTCAGCAGAAAGGCCCCTCTTAGGTCAAGACGCACTCCAGGGCGCTGTCTGCAGCATGGTCCCTGCAGAAATTAGTAAAACGTCGCGGCGTTCTGGTTTTCCCGAGGAGCCCCTGGTCTTTAGCATCTTCTGGAAGGCCATGGGGGGTTCACACCTGCGAGAGTCCAGGTAGGCGGCCCTGGAGGTGAGAGGACAAGAGCAAGGTAAAAGCTGAGACTCCAGATGCCAACTTGGGAGAACTAGTGTCCACGAGTGCTCCGGCATGGACGCTTCCACTCAGCCCTGGCCCTCCTTCTTGGACAGCGGGTTTCTGTCTCTACGGAGCCATGCGCTGCTTTTTTCTTTCAAAATCTAAACGAACAAATGTCTGCCCACAATTTCTCAAAATGCCACTTGTTTCTCTTTAATTGAAAAAAGTCTCCCTAGCCGGGCATGGTGGTACACATTTGTAATCCAGCATTCGGGAGGCTGAGATAGGATTGCGGTTCGCAGACAGCTTCAGCTACTTACTTAGTAAGGCCCTTTGAAATGTAGTGAGACCCTGTTTCAAAATAAAGAATAAAAAATAAGGCTGGGGGTGTAGCCCAGAGGCAGGAAGCCCCTGACTTCCATCCCCAGTACTGCAAAAAAAGAAATAAAATAAATACTCTCCTTTATTGTCTTTCTTTTTTATTATTTGAAATTAAACTTAGATATTAGCTATTTGTAACTTTTTTTTGTGGTACTGGGTATGAACCCAGGGGTTTCCTACCTCCGGGCCACACTCCCAGACCTATTTTTATATTTTATTGGAAACAGGGTCTCACTAAATTGCTGAGAGCCTCACTCAGTAGCTGAGGCTGGCTTCGAACCTGTGCGATCCTCCTGTCTCAGCCTCCTAAGTACTGGGATTATAAGCATGCGCCACCGCGCCTGGCTTATTTGTAACTTTTGAGTATGGAGTGTTATGATACTATATTAACATATAATAACTCTTCTCACTTTATCCAGTTGGATATAGTAAGTGACTTGGGGAAACATATACATGGTACTTAGGTGCTATCGCACCAATCTCACTTGAGAGACTTAAGAAAGACTCTGAGGGGTATTTCTACAAGGAGTTTCTCATGCAATTATGCTTTTGATGAAATGAAGTGATTATTAAAGGCTAACATATAAAAACACAAGAGTGGAAATGACAGAGATGTGTTGATGTTTAAGTTCTGTAATTAGATATTGATGTTTAAATAAAGTAACGGCACTGTCTAATCTCAAAAATATGGCTTAATTGGGTGTGGTGGCGCACACTGTAATCCCAGTATTTGGGAGGCTGAGACAGGAGGATTGGAGGTTTGAGGCCAGCCTCAGCTATTTAGCAAGACTG
Organism: Muscardinus avellanarius; assembly: GCF_963383645.1. Classification (NCBI taxonomy): domain Eukaryota; kingdom Metazoa; phylum Chordata; class Mammalia; order Rodentia; family Gliridae; genus Muscardinus; species Muscardinus avellanarius. The sequence continues at coordinate 790,130 of NC_137791.1, forward strand.
CTTCAGAATTTAAAAAATTAAAAATAAAATTAAAGATAAGTAAAAAAGAGATTGGGACTAGTTGGAGGTAGACCTCTATTGGGTTCAATCACCAATATTAAAAATAAGTAAATTTAAAACAGTTTTTTTGGCTTATTGAGACTCAAATTTGTAAGAACCCCCCTTTCCTCCTGGCCCTGACTCCAGGAGCTTTCTGTCTTCAAATCCACACCGGGTGTTCCAGTGATTCAATAAGAACTGAGGCTGAAACTCTACGACAGTGTCTTGGGCGGGACGAGGAGCCGGACCTCCTCTGGGAAAGGAGAGGAGAGTGCGGCCAGCGTGGGTCTCCGCAGCGCGTGGCGCTCTGCGCCTGTCCACCTGACTTAGGTCTTTACCCTCCTCGTGGGGCCTCGCCGGCGGCTGGTATCTGAAGGCAGCTGCCTCCACGCAGACGTTCATACTGTCCTGCACGTCTTCAGATGGGCGCAAATGCTCCCTGTTTCCTTGGGTTTTCCTGCTGGTTTTTTTTTTCAGCTCTGTTTTGCTGTGAACAGACACATGATTGTAGGTCCAGTGCCTTAGAGACCGGGACGCACATCAGGAAAAGGGCTTTCCTGGACGCCGCCACACACTCCTGTGCGCAGGTCCCTTGCAGTGCAGGGTTGGTAGGGCTCGGAAGGGAGCAGTCAGAGCTGGACGCGCTACCACCACCGTGGGATGTGCAGGTTAAGCACGGCACTAGTGGCTGGACTTCTTGTCTTCTTGTGTGTGTGGTACTGGGGTTGGAACCCAGGGATATTTCACCTCCGAGCTACACCTCCTGCCCTATTTTTTATTCTTTATTTTGAAACGAGTCTCACTGAGTTGCAGAGGGCCTCACTGAGCAGCTGAGGCTGTTTACAAACAGCGATCCTCTTGTCAACCTCCCGAATGCTGGGATTACGAGCGTGCCCACCACAACTGGCTGTGGCTGGACTTCTAAAAATAAATGTACATGGTTTTTGAGAGCAGGCCTGTATTGCCTTTTATAACTAGAAAGAGAGACTGGAGGAATGATTAAATTATCATTCTTTCTGCTATGGCTCATCTATTAAGAAGCACTAACATGGCTTCAATGGTTTTGCTAATAACGTGAACTAAAATTGTCTTTCCATTTTGAATGTTCAAAAGCAAGTAAATTATTTCAATACAAAGAAACCACCTTAAATGAAACCAAATGTCAACTACAGCAGCACCCTCTGAGTCTACAGTGAGCGTTTGCACTGAAGTCAAAAATCCTGCTCCAAGGCGCAGCTCATCAGGGACGGGCTGTTTTATAATCCACCTTGAACTCCACTGGCCTTGAACTCTGAGCAAACAGCATTTGTGGTCCTGAATTAACTGCCCTGAGTGGGCCCCTTTTGTGCTGTGTGGCACCAGAATGCTGAGGCCCAGATGATGCTGAAGGCCTGGGAATGCTGAGGCCTAGGGGATGCAGAGGCCCAGGGGATGCAGAGGCCCTGGGGATGCTGAGGCCCAGGGGATGCGGAGGCCCCAGGGATGCTGAGGCCTAGGGGATGCGGAGGCCCATGGGATGCTGAGGCCTAGGGGATGCGGAGGCCCAGGGGATGCTGAGGCCCATGAGATGCTGAGGCCCCAGGGATGCTGAGGCCTAGGGGATGCGGAGGCACAGGGGATGCGGAGGCCCAGGGGATGCAGAGGCCCCGGGGATGCTGAGGCCTAGGGGATGCGGAGGCCTAGGGGATGCAGAGGCCCTGGGGATGCTGAGGCCCCGGGGATGCTGAGGCCCATGAGATGCTGAGGCCCATGGGATGCAGAGGCCCTGGGATGCTGAGGCCCAGGGAATTCTGAGGCCTCAGGGATGCTGAGGCCCAGGGGATGCTGAGGCCCAGGGGATGCTGAGGCCTCAGGGATGCTGAGGCCCAGGGGATGCTGAGGCCCAGGGGATGCTGAGGCCCATGGGATGCTGAGGCCCATGGGATGCTGAGGCCCAGGGGATGCTGAGGCCCTGGGATGCTGAGGCCCTGGGGATGCTGAGGCCATAGGGATGCTGAGGCCCTGGGGATGCTGAGGCCCCGGGGATGCTGAGGCCCAGGGGATGCTGAGGCCCTGGGATGCTGAGGCCCATGGGATGCTGAGGCCCATGGGATGCTGAGGCCCATGGGATGCTGAGGCCCTGGGATGCTGAGGCCCTGGGGATGCTGAGGCCCCGGGGATGCTGAGGCCCTGGGATGCTGAGGCCCTGGGATGCTGAGGCCCTGGAGATGCTGAGGCCCCAGGGATGCTGAGGCCCAGGGGATGCTGAGGCCCTGGAATCCTGAGGCCCTGGGGATGCTGAGGCCCTAGGGATGCTGAGGCCCATGGGATGCTGAGGCCCTGGGATGCTGAGGCCCTGGGATGCTGAGGCCTAGGGGATGCGGAGGTCTAGCATAATTCACGCGGCAAAGCAGACATACTTTGCATTGATGCATTATAGTCTCACATCATAACGAGAACCACGGTGGCAGTGACGAGCCTCGCTATGGGGCACATTTTAATGCTGCACTCGTGACGGTGAAGACGTGAGCGTGTCTTGCGGTCACACTAAGGGAACGCCGGCGCATGTCTGTGGCTTCGCGAGCCGCATGCTCTCGTCCTCGTCTCTGGACCGGTCGGTGCTGTGCCTCATGATGTGGAGGCTGCAGCTGGAACTGGAGTGCCCATCAGCCTGGCCCTGTGAAAACCATGGTGTGAGCTCTCCCTTTTCTCAAAAGCTCTTTTAAATGCTAAATCAAAAGGCTGCCAGCCGGTGGCCTTGTTGCTAGTCTCAGTAAGAAAGAAAATGATTAAATTAACATGAAGCTTCAAATCCATTCCCACTTCTGCGAGAGCTCTGACTCCATCATCATGGTGGCGTGTGGGAACTTGCACCATGGCGGGGGATGCGGGCACTGTGTTTGATGGGTAAACAACACCCGTAAGTTGATGGCGTAAGCTGCTATCTTTATCCAGTGGTTCATTTAAAACACAGAACTTCAAGTTGGATCACAAAGTTTTAGGTTCTATTTCAAAGGGAGAGGTTGGTCATGTGGCAACCACTGAAGCCTTCATCTGCAGTGGAGGGTACCCTGGAGCAGCCTCAGCCCTGCGACCCCGCACGGCCGCACCCGCGCCGCCCTCGGTGCCTTCGAGAGGCCCCAGTGTCAGAGGCCTGTCCCCATCTGCCCACCGGCCACCAGTAAGTCCTGCTCACTGCGCAGCATCCTGCAGAAAACCAGGTGTTAGCACTGTCTGGCCGTTTGCAGTTTGTGAAGAAAGGCTGTACTAGGTTTTGTTTTTCCTCATAAAAAGGCAATGATTAAGACAGGCGGTGCTGTATTTTTCTCATTTGGGATGGAGCCACTCGGAAGTTTTACGTTCTACAGAGTTTCTAGTTCTACAGTGCACCCCTGGCTAAGTGAGCACTGTGTGTGGGCAGGGGCGGGATCAGGCTAGGACACCCGTGCTAAACATGTCCTTTGGACAATCTAGATAACAGTATTGAGCCTAGCTTCACATATAATAGATATTTTTTACTTGTCCTGGTTTTGCCACAGTTTGGATGAATGTTCCCCAAGGGTCTCTGTGCTAGTGGTGTGGTCCGCGGGGTGGCCCTGCCAGGAAGTGATGGAACCTGGGGAGGCGGGGCCTGACAGGAGGTGTTTAGGTCACTGGGGATGTGCCTTCAGAGTTCACGGGGCCCGCCGTGGGCCCTTCCTCTTCTCTGCTTCCTGCCTCAAGATGTGAGCGCGTGCCCTCCCTACACGGCTCCTACATGGTGAGCCACGTTGGCCACATGCCCAAGCCGATGGAGCTGCCTGGCCCTGGACTCGGACCTCCGCAGCCATGAGCAGGTGAGCCGCTCTTCACTCACATGTAGCCCGTGTCAGGGTCTCCTCATAGTGACACAGAACTGGCCAGTGCAGTGTGTCACTGAGTCGATAGGTTAATGGCTCCAGTGGATGAAGGCTGAGGATAACTGAATGCATTAAACCGTGTGCACACGAGGCATTGTCCATCATCCTACGGCCCTAGGGTTTGATAAACATTCCTTCTTATTGTCGAACATGAGTAAAGAGCAATTCCCCAGGCCCAGGGCGGGCTTTGCCTTGGGGAGTGCCGTGTGAGGAGTCCTCGCACGCGGCAGCCTCGTGGGGCCATCTCACCGTCTTCTGGTTGCTCCAAGAAGAACCCAGGGTTGGCGTGGAATGCCAGCCCTCACGATGAGGTCCTGATCGTACTTCCTGCTGACGCGCTGACCCGGTCATTCCCTGTCATCGCCCTGATGTCCTGGTATCGAGTCGTCTTCGATGACAAGTGGGTATTGGAGCCTCGGAGGGACAGCCACCAAGGGCGTGGCACAGTGAAGGTCTCTGTGATGAAGGACAGGGGCATTTCTGTGTCAGCAGAAGGGAAAAGCTAGCAGAGAACCATGTCTAAATGCACAGAGGTAGAAAGGCACCTCCGGACCTCCGTTGTTCTTCATTAAAATGTAGAAGTGGGAGAGCTGAGGCCCTTTGTGGACGGGGCCCTTAAACCCCTCAGGGGTAGCTCCGACACGGCCTGGTAGGCAGCAGGGAGCAGCGGGGCTTCCTAGTAGGCAGCTACACACGTTTATCTTCCACAAAGTTCTTTTCAAAGAGTTATTTCTTGGAAGAACCTACATGTGCCTATTATTGACTTGTTTTTGGTGCGTGGGATTGAACCCAGGGCGTCAGACATACCAAAAGTGAGCCCTGCCCCTGGGCAGCCTCCTTAGCCTTGTCATCAGGGAGTCTTAAGAATCGACTCAACGCTAAGGCCAAGAAGCACTCTGTGTTTAAATGGATGCTACTTTGGCGCCCAGTCCACACAGACATAGCCCTGTAACCTGGCTCTCCCGCTTTCTTGGTGCAGTCAGTGACCAACAGTGCCCACCATGCTTCTTGCTCTTATTCTGGGTGAAAACATCTCAGCATAGTTGATTGGCAGGAGATGGAAATTTGTTAACATACCAGCAACATTTCAGACGCCACAACTTCTTTTGCATTTTCTTTTCCTTTAATGGTCCTGGGGAGGGAACCCAGGGGCCGTCTAAGTAGCTGAGGCTGGCCACAAACCTGCAGCCTCCCAAGTGTTGGGATTACAAGTGTGCGTCACCACTCTGGGCTTGTATTAAGATTCTTAATGTTTGCCATTCTGAGTGATTTAAAGAATTATATATCCTTTCCATGTACGTCATACCTCTCTCTGTATATGCTTGCATATTTCTACTTGTTTTCCAAACAGTTTGCACGTAGAATCCTTTACTGCTTTGGAGCTAGCCATGACTTACTTATTAAAAAGAAAGCCACCCAGCCCCGCAGCCCAGCGGCCCCTTGCTGAGCGTGGATGGGCCTCTGTGTCTAGGATCTGTGTAGCTCTCAACTGCATCTCACACCACGGGCTAGGACGGCAAATGATGTGGGTGGAAGCAAACGCCTCCGTGGCCTTCTGGAGAATTCATATTCCCGTTAGCGTAGAGCTAATAGGAAGAGCGTGCGCGCTGGGTTTCTTTAGGATCACAGCTGCATCTCCTTCTCATAGTTAGTGGTATTACATTTCACCACTGTTGGGAACAGAAATCCACAAAGAAGGAGAAAAATAGCTCTCCAATGACCACACGCGATTTTCATAAATCATAACTTGCATTTGAAAGGGGTCAGGAAAGAAGAAAGCGAGAACACCTTTCTTCCTCTTTTGAACACCGCGGATGCTAATCTCAAAGAGTGGTGAGTCATGTGAAAAAAATATCGTAGAGTAATTCCATACAGGAGCTTGCATGGAATTATTTTCCATTAACTAATCAAAATCTTTACTAATGTAAATGAAATCTATTTCAGCTCCAAGGAGTGTCGTTGACGCTTTAAGGGATCTAAAAGAATAGAGAACAAGTGTGTAAGAACGCTCACGCGACGGTAATGGGAACGATTATGCATCGACCTAATTGCGCCACAGAGCGCGAAGCGCAATCAGTCCCGCGAGGAGTTCAGTCACACTGGGGATTCTTTCAGGTGCCCCTTCCTGCCCGGAGAGATAGACAAAGTCTATCACCAGTCGTCACTTGGAAATTGATTTCAAGTTTTCATTTTTTTTTTTTTTTGCAGGTCTGGGGATGGAACCCAGGGGCATTCAACCTCTGAGCTACACCCCCTGCCCTATTTTTTTATTCTTTATTTTGAAACAGGGTCTCACTGAGTTGCAGAGGGCCTCACTAAGTAGCTGAGGCTGTCCGCGAACCGTGATCCTCCTGTCTCAGCCTCCCGAATGCTGGGATGACAAGAGTGCGCCACCACGCCTGGCTTTCAAGTTTTCCTTTTTGAGAGCAAAAATGTTCTGCTGCTGGCTTTGAGTCCTTTTTAAATATGAGCATGTTCTGCGTGTTGCTTATCCTACACTGGGTCACGTGCTCTCCCCTGCCGCCGCTCAAAGGCAACCTCTGCTTTCTTCTGCTCACTTGCAAACTGGAACATCCTTTGACGAAACCCCTCCCCTGTCTGCCTTTGTTGATCTATCCTAAGATCTGGTAGTCCCAGAGAAAGGCGAGGAAAACGGGACTGCCATCATCACATTGAGGACCAAGATGGGGCTGGACCCCTGCAGCTGTCTCAGCTCCTGACCACGTAACCGGTGTCCAGCTGTAGATCTGTTTCTCTTTGGTGAAGTCTTTTTTTTTTTTATCTTTTGGAAGATGACAAACAACAAGCTAAATAATATAGTAATATGGTACAAAAGATAAACCACAGCCTCTTTGTTAGGACTCAATGTACCTCAAGACTTTTAGGCCTATCTGAACGATTCCTTGTCTCCTGCCAACACGGCACCCACAGCCCCGTGGCCATTGGCATCTGTACCAGCCATCCTCGACAGTGGGCCTCGAACGTCAACATACACCCGAGCTGCTAGGGGTTGTGACAGTGCCTGTGCTAAGCCCTGGGCGGGTGAGGCTGGGACTCCACATTTCTGAGGAGCCTCAGGAGGTGCTGGCACGCTGAACCGTAAGGTCGACCGCCTCTGGGTCGTGCCTTTTCATTCTTTCTCTTGAATTGAGTAATAGTTCTGGTGGCAAGAGACCTAAGGTGTCCTCATTTCCCTCCAGATGTGCCTCTCTAGACTAGAACCTAAAGGTGCTCAGTAAACAAGTTGGTTGTCGGCAGACACGGCAGGAACAGAAGCCCTACCGCTCTGGGATGGTCTAGCATTTATTTCCTTTTAGAGTCAAACCAGCCTCTTTTCAGCTCATACACTGAGCTGGCACAACTCAGAATGTTATCCAAACACAGTGTGGTCTAAAAGTAGCAAGGTGAAATTTTAGTATTAGTATTAGACGTCACCAAACTCGAGAAAGAACAGCCAGATGTTACCTGAAGGGTCAGGAAACTATTTTTGGATTCTGGATTCTCTTAGGTGCTTTCTCTGACCCAGGGGACTTAGGGAACTTGAGTGTCAGACTTCTAGTTGTTTTTTCCTGTTCCCTGCCTCCTGTCTTGAGTATGTTCCAGGACGGGCGCCCTCTTAGCACAGAGCTCCAAGGGCCGACTCACCACACCCTCTAACGCTGGAGCTGGGCGCAATGCTGCAGAAGCATCGACAGATACTCGTGCCATCATTTCACCTCTCTTTGAATAAGAACTTATTTTTCTCAGAGGCAGTTATTTGCCATTTTTCTCAGTGAAAATTGCTTCTAAGTATTTTGGGATACTGAAAAAGTCACTAATGTGTACTATTTTGTTTTGATTTTCTGAGTCTTTGGTTTTGTGAGTTTTCGTGTGTGTGTATGTACACGTGTGTGTTACTAGGGATTGAACCTAGGGACATTCTACCTCTGAGCTACACTGTCAGCCCTTTTTATTTTTTTAACCTTTTGTTCCTCTTAAAAATTCATCACAAGCAAAAAAAAAATAGCTTTCAAGTAGTAGGTTCAAAGACTAATATTAAAACAATTCTAGCCGGGCGTGGTGGTGCACCCTTGTAATCCCAGCATTTGGGAGGCTGAGACAGGAGGATCATAGTTCGTGGACAGCCTCAGCTACTTAGTGAGGCCCTTTGCAAATCAGTGAGACCCTGTTTAAAAAAAAAAAAAAGAATAAAAATTAGGGCTGAGGATGTTGCTCGGAGGTAGAATGTCCCTGGGTTTTAACCCCAGGACTGAAATAAAAAACCCCAATACTAACAATGGTATTATTACTAACCCAATGTTAAAGTATTGTTAATATTAAATTATTTTCATAAATGTTTGAACAGGAGGGCAAGGCCTCGAGAGGTTCGCAGTGGTGACTTCAGAGGAAGCCCAGGTAGAAAGGTGACACTAAGTCATAGTGCTGGACCTGACTCCAGCAGGGCAGAGGGCAGACACCCGTTCACCACCAGACTCCCGGTGGGGCTCATTGCTGAGCTTTGAGGGCAGTGTTGCCGCTCAGCCGCCTCTCCCTTCCAGGGCACCCAGGGAGCTCAGTGGCTGGTGTCCTGGAGTTACTGCACACAGGACAGCTTCCCTGGACCCTGTGGACACATCTCTGTCCCACTGCTGGGTGAATCTCCCGGGGTGTCTTCTACCACACCACGCCTCTGCGAAAGAATCCTACAAAACTTGTAGTTCTTGTTTCTTGTCGCTCCAAGCTGAAGCCGCAGGTCTCTCCGGTTCTCCGGTCATCCTCGGTTTCTCTAACCTCCTATTCCACTACTCACCTGTCCTAGTGCTAGCAAAGCATCGTCTCCCTCCCCCACATAAATTTGGGGGCCACAGAGGAATTAGCTTCCTGTCTCTTCAATCTATTCACATATGAATGCCCATGGGTCTGACCTAATTTCAGGTTTCTTCCTGGAAGCCCTGTTGAACAAGTCCAACTTTGTATAAGACAAGCCCAGTCTTGTATCAAAAAGTGCAGGATGCTTGGACCAGAAGAGATCCATGCAGGATCTGAGAACTGCAGCTAAGTCACAGGCCCGAGTACCAGCATTCGGCTTTACAGCACAGCGGTCCTTCGCGGCCACCCACTTTCTGCTCTCCCAAGTCCACAGCAAAACTGTCCCAGCAGCTGCTCTGTGTGGGTGGTCCACTGCAGAAGTGAGGAAATCAGCCAAGGTCAGAGGGGAGCAAAGCTGTGCTGGTCACAGGCTGCAGGTGCAGAAGCCAGATGCCGTGTGGCGCATCAGAGCACAACCAGAAAACAGAACCGAGATGGACCCAGGAGAAGCGCCTCACCAACAATCCTCAGCTACAGGAGATGTGACTGGGCTCACACAGCACAGGGCAGTGGAGCCAAGTTACTGCATTAAATACCAAGGCAAGGGGGTGCCCAAGAGTTGGGGATGCACAGACAGCTATGGGGGGTGGTCACATCATTGTAAGACTTCAGTTCATCTTTGAACCCTGTGATAATTTCATGTTTTGCAAATGGTATCTCCTCCATAAGCGTATAATCTAGTTGAAGAAACAAATCATAAAACCTTTGAAATTTCCACAATCGATGTCCTGAAGAAGCTGCTCAGTAAAAACATTCTGATTGCAGCAAATTAAGCTGATTTAAGAGACTGGTTCTTTAGATTCAAAAGGAATCTCATCAGATATTATTGCCAATATAAAAATGTGGTGCAGATAGTATGGATACGGATTTTTCAAAACTTTCAGAAAACTTATTGGGAAAAGCAAATGAGACTGTATTATCACAATGGACATACAATTGACTGGATGATATTTTTTCCTGTGCTGAATAGATATTAGTCAAAAGCTTTGCCTTTCTGGCTGTTAGAGTTTGAATAAATCATGAACTAGGGTTTTTCTAATGTTGTCTTTGTATGCTATATAACCATATAGGTTACATGAGGAAGGGGAGAAGGTTATTTTCCTCAATCTATACTCTCTGCTTATTTTGGATATAATAAATTAAGTCCTGATGTCTGTAAATAGTGAGCAGTCATCTGAGACATTTGGAAGCTTACAATTCCTACCATTAACCAGGGAGTCTGTCATTTGTAAACTTATAGTTTAAGGCAGGAAGCTAATGTACATACTTTAGTTGTATTTCAGGTCTCACTTATCCCAAAACGTTGTCTCAGTGAACACACATTTGCTCACGAGTTCACTTCAAATCTTCTGGACATGAAATCAGAACTGGAAATGGGCGAGAAAGACTTTGAGTCAGGAAGATGAGATATCCTGTTCTGAAAGTTAAATTCCTTTTCCTTTCAGGGCTTCCAAGTTTGGCTGAAGTGGAAAAGTAGACTTTTGTAGTGGACCACTTTGATGAGAGAACTGAAAAAGTCAGGAGAGTTGGGCTTAAGGTGTGGGTTGGGCAGCCAGGGCAGGGGGCGGCGGTTGGGAGCATTCAAGATGCTTCAAAATGTGACGCTTCCCAGAAAATTCCACTTGGATGTGATGCCTACTGATATTCTAGACACAACCAATGGGACTACTACTGAAGTATGCACAATCAATAGCATCTGCCAAGGTCCTGTGCTTTTTGTTATACAGGTGGGAGAGGACAGATAGGACTCCTACCTACAGCTCACCCCAGGTCTCGGGTGACATTCTCATGGCTATAACCAACACAACTGACCACGCAACCTGGATTTATTTGCTCAGAGTTTTTGGAGCTCTCAGAATTTTAGCCCATGTCAAGCTGGGTTATATCTGTGGTGCTCAGAACAGGCAGCGGGACACAGAGAGGAGAGAGTGAGGGCTCTGCTCTCACATTGTGGAATCTGGAAGCAGAGAGTGAGCACAAGCATGGGGATTCAGAGAGACACAAGTACAGTGTCTATGGCCATGCCCCCAGGGACCCAGCTTCTCCAGACACACCCACCAGCCTAGGTGGCCACCCAATGAATCCACTACAGTGGATCCACACACTGATGAGATCACAGCCCACATGAACCCTTGTTACATCAACTCTGAACATTAATACAAGAGCTCTTCAGGAGACATTATACACCTAACCATAACCCTTTCCAGCCACCCACTCCCACCACATCCAATCCTCTTGTCCAGGATGCCCACTGGGTCTCCATGGCATTGCCCTCGATCGCACTTCATTCCCTTTCAATTACTGTCTCGCCCACCCTGGTTCAGTTGACTGTCACCTGCATTCCACATTTTTTTAAACTAAGTACCAGCCTTGCCACTTGCCTCTTCAGAGTTGCCAAAGGGTTTTTTCATCTCTCTCAGATCCAACCCCGTACACTGCCATCTAGTTCCAAGCCTCCTTCCTGCTTTCCTGCCTCCCTCAGTTCTGCTTCTCCTTTTCAAACCACACATCCCTCTTTCCTCTGCAATATCCGCATCCTTGTGCCACTCCTTCTATTGGGAATGCCCTTGTCCCTGCCTGGCATCCAAACTGTGCTATCCTATTTGTCTTGGCATTGGGCTTTGCCCCAGAAAGCTTCTCTGACTCCTAATTACCAGCCATCCTCACATTTTTTACACCATGTTTAGAATCTTGACATTCATGTTTTGCCAGTCTCCATTGTACAGAATGTGTGTGTCCCCATCATTGGGTCTGTGGGGTCCCTGGCAATGTACCACAAATTGGGTTCCTTGAATCACAGATGTGTTTGCTGAGTTCTAGAGGCCAGAAGTCCCAAATCAATGTGTGGGAAGGGCTGTCTCAAGGGCAGGGCGTTTCCTGCCTCTTCCCACTTCTCGTAGCTCCAGACACTTTTCTGCTTGTGTCAGGCTAACTCCAAAATGTCTTCACTTGTACTCTTCCCTGGGTGTCTGGCTTTCTGCACATGCCATTCTTCCTATGTGTCTGTGACATTTGTTCAGTTGGAGTAGGGGCTGCTCTAATGACTTCATCTTGACTCAATTACGTCTTCAAAGTCCCTGTTTCCAATAGCATCACATGCAGAGGCCCTGGGGTGAGGGCTTCGACTTGCCTTTGTGGGGGCAGGACTCAGCACCTTACCCCAGGGTGCTCAAGGGTGACCTCTGAGTGGGGCCACCCCTGTCACGGCCCCCCAGTGGGCCGGCTCCTTCAGGACACAGGGAGAGCCACCTCATTTTCCACTGGCTTTGCCCATTACATGTGCTCATTGCTCAACTTTATTCTAAAAGAAATTGAATTGTTCATCTAAATCTAAATATTTTTTGGAAGGATCATCAAAAATATTCAGAGGGTGCCAAGAAATACTTATTAAGCATCAGTAATATTTGAAGTGTTGTGGATCCTCAAAGAGAGGTGGCTGTTAATCAACACATTTTAGAAATCTCAATTTGGCAGAGAAAAAGGTCCCACACACATCACCAGAGATGGAAAAATCCAATTTGGGGAGGAATGAGTGAGAAAGAAAATAATTATCTTTTGGATATACTTTCAGATGGGAAAATAGATTGGCTAACTTGGAAAATTAGGTTGAAACTCTTGTGTTATCTTCAGTGTTTAAGGAGTAAATTATTAAAGAGAAACACTGAACCCATCATACTAAATATAGGTTGTTTGGAAGTCAAAGAGATGGAGTTACAAGAGTCGCAATGTCCAGAGGCGAGAGCAGCATGCCCAGTCAAGTGCACACACTCACTATTAAGAAGGACCAGTGCACCATCTCTACCCTCAAGGGTCCAGCACCTTTGCTGCCAGATACAGCAGAGCAAGTTGTTCTCTGCGTGTTCTGAGGGTCAGCTCAGGAGGTAAGAGGCAACCCTAGCTGATTCTATCACCTGAGGCAGGATGACCACAGGCTGGTGCTGGTCCTGGAGGGACATCTGGGAGCCTTGTGGTTCTGGATCTCCCACTTGATGAGTTTCAGGTCATCAGTGGGCTCTCCCTCAGCAGCTCCTAAGTGTGAGTGTTTCATCAAAGGCAAGACAGAGAAGGGGTGGGCAAATGGTGTGTGCAGCTAGACATTGTGAGGAAAGGGTGCTCCAGTTTAGTGGAGACAGCTCAGACCTGGAGTCCTAGTGGTCTGGAGACTGCTGCTCGTAAAACAGCCAGGAACAACTTTCCTTGTCCCCCTGAGCCTCTTTTTCTCGTTTATGTAATGGGACAGCCTTACGTTGTAGTGATATTCTGAAAATTAAGTGAAGATATACATTTAAAATACTGTAGGGAGGCTGTGCAAAAATTGCTAACTACCATCACGATTATTCTACTAGAAGCAAACTTTAAAGAAAGGATCTGTTACTGATGGTGGGGTAACACTGGCATCTTTATGATATAGGTCTTTATTTCAGAAGCAAACAAGACAATTCATTAGTTTTACTTTCAAAGGAGGGTGACTTTTTACTTTAATTAAGGTATAATTTGAAAAGGATTGAATCTTTTTTTCCTCCAAGTTTAAAAAGTAAGATCATAACAGTAAAACCATGAACGTAGTCCTGACAGCACCTAAAGGTAAACTTTCACAGCCTGTGGCATTGTACATGAGAAGGAGACTGACTTTTACCTGGATGCTTCAGATTCTGTCCTTAAGACCTTTCCCAGAGAAGCTTGCTCAAGGGAGTAAGGGTTTTTAAATTTAATATCATAGATTAGCATATTCAAGTTAGCAAAGATTTCTTTAATTTGATGTCATGTAGGAGCCCACTCAAGATAGCAAGGGCTTATTTATTTTAATATCCAGCAACATGAGAGAGCCAGCAAATATTTGGTTATTTGGATGGGTCATCTAGATTGGGGGCCCCGCTCAACTGGACATCTGCTATTAGATTAGGCTTGTCCTGTGTGTTTTGTAAACTGACAGTATCAAGTATTTGGGGCTACGTGGGTCACATGGTTTGCTGCAGCTGATGCAGGGCAGAAGTGGCTTCACATAAATAGGCATGGCTCTGTTCCAATGGTATTTTATTTGAAAATACTGAAATTTGAATTTTGTAATTTTGTTTCCAAATATTACAAAATATTTTCATCTTTTATTTTCTTTCATTTAAAAATATTAAGGCAATGCTCATCTGGTGAGTTGTATAAAAATAGGTGGCATGTGAGCCTGGTTTGGTCCAAGAGAACATTAATTGTGGTACTCTGGATGAAAAGAGAGAATGTTGGCATGCCAGGTTTGGATTCATGGAAAAATTTTGCATGCTATAAATGAACTAGCTCAGGTTCCTCCTCAAGTGTCAGCCTTTCCCTTCACCTCTGTAACTGCTTCCTGTGTCTAGTTGGATGGGAGTTGATCTTATTAATGCTAGCCTTTCATGTATGAAGTCGCTATGAAATTTTGGGTCATACCATGTGTGCAAAAACTTCAATTTCAGGAGAAATATATTCTCCATGAGTGAACTTTCTTTATCTTAAAATTCTTTATGTGGGACTTGAATGCTCAACCTTAGGCCATGTTGAATTTTCACCTGGCTGTGAACCCAGTGGTGTGGGGAGGAGAAGTTGGCCCCAGAGTCCAAAGGGAAATCCTTCAAAAGCACTTCTTTTGAGTCTACAATCTAAATTTAAACCCCTACATGAAAGAATAAGCTTGGAACATGTTCCATCCCTGCCACATCTCCTAAGGAGGCAGGGAGAGCCAACATTTTTGAGGCCTTTCTTTAGCTTACGTCTTTGGAAGCTGACATCCATTTTAACTGCTGAAGCCCTGTGTTGCTTCCACGAATTTCCATTTTATCTCTTACCAGGTAGTTCCATGGAGAGAATGGGCCAAATAACAAATTGTTGCCAGAATTAACAGCAGAAAATCTGAGCATAAAGTGTCAGAGACATATGATGCTTTCATTCAACAGTTTGAAAGTCTAAGAACTTGCTTTATGTTTCATCTAAGAAGGAAAACTTACATTCAGATAAAAAAGAATTTTAATGCCAGTCTTTCCTGTAATTCAATGGTGAGGAACAGAATAAAACTACTGCATTTGTTCTTAAACATTATGATTTGACCAAAACTGTATAACTTTAAGTTGCCATTCAAGATTCCAGTGTCTCTTCATGAGCTTCAGAATGTTTGTAGAGAGTAAGATTTGCTATTGATAACCTGCTGTCTGTCATCAAGTCAAAACTGGTTTTAACAAGTTACTACTGCCAGTCTCAAATGAAAATGCTTAACAACTAGGACCATTTTTAATGTTTTGACACATGGAGGGTAGTTTTTTTTTACCTTGAGCACTTTCTCAGTTCCTTCTCCAATTATTCTAGACATGGGTGGTGAGTTTGTTTTGTGTAAATTTTGCTAAAAACCTAAAAGTAAATCAAAGCCATCGGGGTCATGAGCTGTCTCAGTCATCATCCCCACAGCTATAATCCAAAGTAACTGACCATGCAAGTCAGAGGAAGGAAGATTTATTTGCTCACGCTTTTTTATTTTTTTAGATTTTTGGTTTAGTGCATGATAAGAGAACAGGATCTAGAGCTCAGAAAAGAGAGGAGAGAGAGAGAGAGAGAGAGAGAGAGAGAGGTAAAGGTCAGAAGCAAAGAGACCAAGGGGAGAAGAGAACCTAATATAATCCCCAAGATCACACTCCCCAGGTGAGGGATCCCTCCTTAGCAATCAAGCCTAGATTCTAACATTGCTACCTTGTTGGGGCTGGGGGGGGGGAAATTCTTAACCCGAACCATTACACTCCGCCCCTGAACCTTTAGACATCATGGCCACCTCACAATGCAAAAAGCATTTAATTCATCTCCAGGAATCCCACAATCTTAACAGCTTCAGTACCACCCCAAAGTCCCAAAGTGCCCTCTGAAACAAAGTAAATTTTTGGCTGTGAGTCTCTGTAAATGAAAATAAAAATAAAAGGCAAGTTATATACATTAAATGTACAATGGCAAAGGGTAAAGATCTGCATTCCAAAAGGGAAAAACAAGGCAAGTATTTATTTGTATTTATTTATTTATTTATTTATTTATTTATTTATTGTGGTACTGGGGATGGAACTCAGGGGTATTCTACATCCAAGCTATACCCATAGCCCCATTTTTTATTCTTTATTTTGAAACAGGGCCTCACTGAGTTGCAAAGGGTCTCAATAATAGCTGAGGCTGTCCGCAAACTGTGATCCTCCTGTCTCAGCCTCCCGAATGCTGGGATTACAAATGTGCTGGGATGACCAATGTGCGCCACCATGCCTGGCTTTTTTGTTTTTCAAGGCAAGAGTTTGATCCTGTAGCTTCACTTCCAGCATCTGGGCCACATGGTGGCAAGATGTGATCTCCAGGGGCCTTGGCAGCCCCACCCCTTTGCCTGGTTGATTGTAAATGGCATTGTACTCACTCTTCTAGCCTTGCTTTATAGCTTGAAGCTTTTAACCTTTCCTTTCAGTCCTTCTACATTTCTGCAATTTCTAAATTATGGAGGTTTTCCTCAAAACCTTGGCTTAATCCTCATAGCTTCACAAATTGCCTCAGTTGGGCCTGCTTGCAGAGATTCCAAGCTTGCCACATGTTACCTGGCTTCCCAATCCTTCCTTTGAAATCTGGGGAGAAGAGTTTCTGACCCTTTTTTAACTCAGCAAGGACAGGATTATGTGAACTGCAGATCAACTGCCAGCAGGAAAGGTAGTCACACCCTCTGTAATCATTGCCTTTGGGCCCGCCTCCCTCTCGGACCATGGCTAAGCCCATACTGGTAATGGGTAGTACTGGGCCTCTCTGCATCAAGGGCACAGGGAAAGAATCCATCTGAGTGCCTTTCTTCAAAATGGGAGTCTTTGTTTCCTGACTACAAACTGCCCTGACCTTATTCTTTTCTTTTTTATGCAAATCTTCAACTGCCCTGACTGCATTTCTTTCTTTGTATCTAATCAAGACATTGGGCCTCCCTTTAACTGTCTTACTGTTTTTCATAGCACCATAGCTCTGAGTCCTAGCTTTACACGAGCCTTTTCAGCCAAACTACAAATCTATAAGGTCTTTTTGCTTTACTCTCTGTTCCTGAAGTTGGGTGTACAGCTGGCTGAATGCAGACATCAATATCTGTAATTCAGTTTGGATATTTTGCTGTTTTGAGATTTCCTCTGCTTGTTTAGCCAGACCATCACCTTTAAATTTGGCTTCACACAAAGCTTCAGGACATGGGAAAATGTCAATGAGTTCTTTGCTGGCATGTAACATGTGTGGCCTCTATTCCATTTTCCTCTGGCATCCTCTTTATCCTCCAAAGCCTCCCGAGCATGGTCTGT
Organism: Muscardinus avellanarius; assembly: GCF_963383645.1. Taxonomy (NCBI): domain Eukaryota; kingdom Metazoa; phylum Chordata; class Mammalia; order Rodentia; family Gliridae; genus Muscardinus; species Muscardinus avellanarius. Next base: position 807,204 of record NC_137791.1, read on the forward strand.
ACAGTGAGCATTTCTAGCTACCTTCTGGTTCTTTCAACTTCCTCTCATAAACAGTTCCAAAGACTCACAAAACACAAGGTCAGTCTTAGATACCGCAATGACCCCACTTCTCTGGTACCAATTTCTGCCTCAGCCAACATTCCTACTGCTATAATCCAAAACAACTGATCATACAACTTGAAGGAAGAAAGATTTATTTTCTCACAGAGTTTTGGAGATTCTGGGTTCAGTCCAAGAGAGGCCAGGGGTTTGAACTCAGGACTGGTGGTGGAAAGTGGAGAAAGAGCATGCAGAATTCTGTTCCTCACAGGTTGGGGCCAGAAGCAGATCAAGAAGAGGACAGAACTTGATTTAGTCCTCTAGGCTACACTCCATGGACTTCTCCTTAGCAAAAAGCCCCATTTCCAACATAGCTACCTTGTGTCTATGTGGGTAGGGGGCATTCTAAATGCAACTATTCCATAAGCCTTCCATATTATCTTAAATTAGCAAGTCCACAAGTCAGAATTTGGTGGAGAAAAAAGACTAGAGCTGCTCAAGTTTTGTTTTTTTGTTTTGTTTTGTTTGTTTGTTTTTACTAAATTCAGTTTTAAGTGTATGCAACTGTTTCTGGTTTAGAATTACTTACCTTCTACCCAGCATCTAAGTGCTCTGTGGGATCAGCAAGACTTTGGCTGCTCAAAGCAGTTTTTCCACTATCTCACGTGCAAAGTAGAATGATAGAATGTGTGATAAGCTTCCCCTCCTTTAGGTAATAACCTCCAGCCTCCTGCAGAACAGTAGCTAAGAAGACAGGCTATCATTTGGAATAACTCACTGATTGGGAGGACATGCTGAGCTCTGAACTGGAGCATCAGCTCTTTGGTCTTGCTCAGATATTCAAGTCCTTTTATGCTCTGAGATACAGCTACTGTAACAGGGCTGCCTGGTAGGTTGACTTACGTTGGGCTGTTTACAGCTTTGGGCATCATGCGTGGCTTGCCCATACATGACAAGAAGAGGGATGGCCAGCCAGCCCCAGTGTGGGACACTGTGAACAGATGAGCAATCCTCCCGTTATAGAGATAATTACAAAAGGGCTAATCATCTGTGGCAGGATGATAAGGTCACCCATCTTCCTTCCTAAATCAACAGATGGAAAGAGTTTGCAGTTCATTTCTTTCCAAGGCAACAGACTATTTCATTTCTGTGTTTTATTATACCTGAAGCAAAGGTTCTTCTCTTTAGGGGAACTCTGCCTTTCTTTAGTTACTCTACCTGAACGACAGGAGACATATGTAGTAATGTCAAGAATTGTTAGCTTTTGTTATGATGCACTGACTTTGGGTAAAGTATCACCGCAGAGCATGCTGACAGGTCAGGTTTCTCAATGAGTGCAACCAGCGCTGTGCTCCTAGAGAGGCAGAATTGTATGGGCAAAACTGATATGGAACATTTCATGTTCTTTCCTTGGACATTTTGGTTCACACCTTTTCTCCATTTTGTCTTTGCTTTAAGATGTCAGGTGGCAAGGGAATATCCCCAGTGACCCCAAACTGTGTTCCTATTGAACTATAACACAAAACTCTCAGATCAAACTCTGTGTCTTTTCATATGTAATGATTTTCAAAGTTGTATGTTCTGCAAAACTTTAAGGCTAAACAATTAAGCTGATTTCCGTGATCTGCCATTTCATAAGCAGATGTTCACTCAGGCTGTGAGGACAGCATGGACAGGTTGACAGTACAACACTCAACCCTTAAATTAAACATTTGTTCTCTAATTTGATTAGGAGCTGATTACCTGCACACATGCCAAGTTCTTAATTCACATTATTAAGATACAAAGCTTCAGCACCGTTTGTTATTGCCATTTGTGTCTTATAATGGACTTAAGAATTAATTCTCACATAAGCAGCATTTTCATGTACTAACAAAGAAGAAAAGGTGTGACCCTTTTAGAATTATGTGGAAGACATTTGCACCATGATAACTTCAAGTCAAGGTCTAGGAATAGTTGTCCTGTAGTTCAGGAAAAAAAATCTGGAGTTAATAAGCAGAGGCATGTCTCCCAGAGTTTAGAAAAATAAATTAACAAGTTATCCAAGGTAAGTAGCTAACTATAGAGACTTCCTTGAACAGGTCTACTTACTGATTTTATTCATCTATTTTATCCATATTAAATAATAGTGAACAGAAAGCAAGAAAATAAGAGGCCTAAGAAACAGTAAACCAGAAAAAAGCATTATTTGAAGTAATCTATTAGAGTTTAATTTTTAAAAAATTAGGAGAATTACTTGAGAGGGTGTTATTTTGTAGAAAATACATGCTGTCATTTTAAATCATAGAAAAATATTTCATCTTCCTGTTCACTTAAGTGAAGAGAAAATTAATTTATAACCCCTTTGATGGCCTGGGTTTTCATTACTTGGTTTTCATTGCATGTGGAGATTAGAGATTCTGAGAGAGATGTGAGTGATATCGTTCCCTAGTCATAAATCCCACCCGGTGGGATTTTATTTTTTTTTAAACTAAGAGAGGGATGTTAGTAGTAACTATATTCCTATATTAAACAGTGCACTGCAGAAAATAAGCAGAAAGAACATCCTGAAGTAAAAGCAGACACAGGTCATAAGAAGTGTTTATTTTTAAAAAATGCCTAAGTTCAGCATTGCCTTTCTGTGAATCCAGGTAGAAACATCTCCTTGGATGCAGGTCTTCAGGATTCAGACCTTCAAGAATTGTTGAGAATCCCCCGGATGTAGACTTTCTTGGACCACTGTGAGACTGGTTAGCATCGAGTGGTTGTAGAGTGGCCAGAATCCTGCATTTTCACAAAGATTCCAGGTAGCGCACATTCATGCCATCTGTGGTTTGAGAAACGGTTTTAAGTTATAAGAGCTTTGTTCTGATTTTGTTTAGCCCAGCTAGGTATGCTCACCCTCACCTTCTTAGCCTGAGGTTGACCAGATGTTTTTCAATGAAGGACAAGGAGCAGAAACAAGCAAATCCTTTAAACACCAACAATAACAACATCAAGCCCCAGTGGAAACCAACTTTCTACAAGCAAGATTAAAAGGCTCAAATAACAAATCCTGGTTCCCCTGAGTCTCTTTTGAATGAGGTTCATTTCACACAGGTACCACACATCATGTGTCAGTCGATCGTGGAAGGCTCGGAGAGAGTAGAAGTAAAACAGGGCTTTGGGATCTTGCTAGCTTCAGTCTTAGGAAAGGAAGAAGGAATCAGAGAGGAAGGACGGAGTCTGAGGGAATCCGCAAATGCTTCAACTTTTGCACAAACTGGACATTTAGTATTCAGCCAGGTAGAGATAAATAATAGGTCCTTATTAAAGGGTTCTTGGTCTTGTAGCTGCAGCAAACAAGGCATTCAGGAGTTTTTCGGCTAGCTTGCTTGTGGTTGTTGTTGTGTGACTTCTTATGACTTTGCAGAGTTTCTGTGCTCTCTATAAAGGAATTGGGTCTTAGGCAATTCATTTAATGTTGTGCCCCTTGCACATAGAACATGTAAATAAAATAAGAGTGCTTAAGAATGCCCTTTCTTTCTCTCTCTCTCTGTCTCTCTTATTTGTGGCATGCTGGTTGAGCATTTTGCTTATTTCCAGCTTAGCAGGTAAGACTGGGCATCACTTCCTGCTCTGTTTCGAATGGGGTAAGATTCTGATTTTTATAGGGGAAAAAAGTATGAATGTATCGATGTGTTAGGAATAATAATGGTGTAAAATAAAGCTTGATATTAGAAGGATTAGAGTAAGAAGAGTTTTTTTTTCTGCTTTTAATTTTTGTATATATGAGGAAACAACAGAGACTGGGGATTTAGAGGATGACTGAACAAAGTGCCCGCACTTGTCACAGGTGCACTACTTAAAAGTGGAGGCTGTGCGCAGCACCACCTTCCTGGCTCCACCCAGTGCGGTCCCTCCCCACTGTCCAGAGGTCAAAGCGCCGACATGGGGCTCCATGGCTTCAGGTTAAAACCTGCAGGGCTGATGTGGTGCACAAATCTGAAATGAAGTATTCTCTTTATTTTGGCAGCAAAGGCAATCGATTCAGGAACACGATCAAGTTTCATTGAAATCCATTTTAAAAGATGAGATAGAAATATTCTTTTTGTGTACCACAAAATTCTTCCGGTATGTGAATTCACAGGAGCTATGTCTTCTAACTTCTTACCCTGGCTAGAGGCTCTTAATTTCTTTCAAAGTGGTACCTAGTATTCTTTTCTGAATTAAAGATAAAATAACATTACCGATGGGTATTGTTTTCATGTTGGGGAGTTATATTGCATATTTAAATACAGTAATTTAATGAGCTTACATATCTTCCCAACATATTCCCAAACTTCACTTAGAACATATTTCTATGGGCCGGGCGTGGTGGCGCACGCTTGTAATCCCCGCGCTTGGGAGGCAGAGACAGGAGGATCGCGCAGGTTCGAAGCCAGCCGTGCTGGCGTAGGAGACCCTGTTTCCAAAAATAAAATAGGTCTGGGAGTGTAGTCCGGAGATAGAAGGGCTTCCAGGAACCCCAGTACCACCAAAAAAAAAAAAAAAAAAAAAAAGAATATATTTCTAGCCGGGCGTGGTGGCGCACGCTTGTAATCCCCGCACTTGGGAGGCAGAGACAGGAGGATCGCACAGGTTCGAAGCCAGCCATGCGCGCTGGCTTAGGAGACCCTGTTTCCAAATAAAAATGTAAAAATAGGTCTGGGAGTGTAGCCCAGAGGTAGAAGGGCTTCCAGGAACCCCAGTACCACCAAAAAAAAAAAAAAAGAATATATTTCTAAATTTTAAAATCTTAAGAAATTTCTAACTTTTACTTAGAAACATCTTAATTTTTTTTTTTTTTTCGGTACTGGGAATGGAACCCAGGGCACTCTACCTCCGAGCAACATCCCCAGCCCTATTATTTTTATTCTTTTTTTTTTTATTCTTTATTTTAAAAAAGGGTCTCACTGAGTTGCAAAGGGCCCCATTACATAGCTGAGGCTGTCCTTGAACTGCAATCCTCCTGTTTCAGCCTCCCATATGCTGGGATTACAAGCCTGGCTCTATTACTATTTTTGATAAACATATATATTTGCATAAGTAATAACATAAGCCTGAGAATAACTAGAAAAGAGAAACTTGAGCTGCGTGTGGTGGCGCATGCTTGTTATCCCAGTACTTGGGAGGCTGAGGGAAGAAATTTGCAGGCTTGCGGCCAGCCTCAACTACTGGTTGAGACCCTGTTTCAAAATAAAGTATAAAAAATTGGGCTGGGAGTGTAGCTCAGAGGTAGAGCGCCCCTGGGTTCCATCCCCAGTACTGGGGGGAAAAAAAGAAAGAAAAGAAAAGAAGAGAAGATAATTTACAAAAATTTGTCTGGATTTTGAGAAGCGAAATTATCTCTTTTGAACTGTAAAATTACCTAATTGTTAAAAGTAAATTTTGCCTGATTTAGCTTTTGTCTTTTTTTTTGATAATTTTTATATTCATCCATATCCATCATAAAATTATTTATGCTCACTTTGTTACTTTTTAAAAATGATCTATCAAAAAATAAAAAAGGTTAAAAGTTGTTTTTGGTTAAAATGCTCATAGCAAAGAAAACAAAATTTAAAAATGCTAAAAGAAGTCAAACAGAATTTCCTCATTTTTTTGTCTGATTATTATTTATCTTATTGTTACTTATTTTGTTGCGTGTGATATTCTATAGTGACTATTTTTGAAATTATCATGCCTTATGCTGAATTATGAATTGACTTTTATTTGGGTCAAAACAGCAAATTATCAGCAATTTCACAATGTTCAACTCTATAGTTTTTGTTCTTTTATGTCCATTGGGTAGTGGCTTGGGGATGTGAAGAAATCTTTGATTCTTTTTTGGCTTATAATATTGTCTTTTATGCACAGTGTATTATAAATTTAGATTAACGTGTGGCTATGACTGTCATTCTGTGATTGTAGGGATTTGCAGTAAATCAGCAATTATGGTTGTGATATTATGATTTTTCCTGGATTTCCTCAAAGGAGACATTTATTAAAGGGCAGAAAAAAAGTGATCTGAAATTTAGGGAAAATTCAGAAAACTAAAGAAAGAAAAGGCTTATTTGATGATGCAGTAAGATATGCATTTATGAATTTTACTAGTTCCCAAATTAAAAAAAAACTCTATTGCATGCTAGGTTCTCTTTCCTTTAAAATATATTTTGCTGTTTTAAACAACACTTAGGATCAATCATAGGCATTGTGGAATGAAAGGCAGATGTGGAGGTCACTGTGTAGGCAAGTTTTACTTGACCTGCTCCAAGCTAATCTGTCTCTATCCCATTTCTAATGATCTCCAGGGATGAATATTTCAGAGCTGCATTCAGTGAAATGTTCAGTGATGAAGAACTGCAAGTACTGAACAATTTCCCTAGTTATTTATTTTAATTTTATATGATTATAAAAGCAATACATGTTCATTTGATATTTAGGAAGGTGTAGGAATTAACAGAGAAATGAATACCCCGCCCCATAGTCTCACAGAACTTCTGTATAGCTAAAATAATTCCTCTGAATATCAGATTCTTAGTTCTATATCTGTTGGAAATACCTAGTCATGTTTCTTGATATTATTTTCTTTTTAAAAATTCGCTCCTATTTCAGTTTTTAATTTTTTGCACTGTTTTTTTCTTGTAATCTTCTTTCTAAATTCTTTGGTCTCTAAGTTGTAAACCCCTGACTGAGTGAAATAATTTTATTGGTGTCATATTCTACATTTCCATTTTGGACTTTTGAAATTCCCTGGTAGTTCATTAATGTTTTAAGGGTTATATCCATTCTCTTAAGGCATCATATCATTAGTTAATGCATTTTGCTAGGTTTTGAAACAAGTTGGCAACATAAAAGCTGTGAGGAGTGAGCCTAGACACAAAGCTTCTGTGTAGCATCCCATGGTTTGTGAAATGGAAGCACTAAGCAGACCCGGTATGATAGCCCTTTGGCAGGCTGGTTGCATCTGGGGAGATGGGGAAGTAGTGTGGGGGTTTGTTTATTGTTCTAGAACCTGGGTAGGCAGAGTCCTTCAGACTAAAAACGATTTCGCGGTCTGCATAACACATTTTCCACTTTGCATTTCTTAGCCTTGGTTTGCTATTCCACAAACTGGATACAACCAAATACGTAATCTTTTAATTTTGTCCCACAAAAATCCTCAATGTTTAGCAGTACTTAAGACATTGCACCAAATTTAGACTAATCACAAATATCTGGCCCTTCTGTTTTCTTGATGTTCTGAATTGGAGATTGAGAATAACCATGATTTTGGGAACTAAAATGGAAAATGTCTTGAATTATTTTGGCAAATATTTCTGGGGACAACAAGAGGTGAGCTTCACAGTTCTTAATATGAGAATGTTTAGCCTACCAAGGAAAAAAAGAGAGCCATTCTCAAAGAAAAGTGACTTCCTATTCAAGCCTGGCTATTAAAGGGTAGGCAGCTATGCCAAGAAGCAGTCAGCTTACTGTGAGAGCTCCCTCTCACTTTCTTCTTAGCAGTTATTCCAGATCCTAATTAAAAGTGCAGTCTTTAAAATTATTATTTAAATGCTCCACAGGGAGACACTTGTCACCTTTTAAAAATACTTCTGCAGAACAAAGTACATCAGTGTCATGACATACGGGTAGAAGCAGAAGACAAATGGGTCCTGGCAGTGTTTTCCTCCACGGGCAAATCCAGGGGGAAAGGCCAATAAATCAGCAGGGTTGTTGCCTCGAAAGGAAACGTTGTCTGTTTTTGAACACTTCAAACTCATAGAAACCGGCTCCTCAAGATTCATTCTACCTTCAGAATTTCTGCATTCAGGGCCAGGGGAACCAAAGGGTAAACTAAAGCTACCACTGGGGCAGTGTGCTTAAGTAACTTCAAAATAAAAATACTGTCTACAGAAGAGACTCAGCACTTTGAAAATAGGAGAGGATAAAATAAATAAAAATAAAAATGTGGTCAATGAACACTGAGAGGAAATTATCAGTGTAATGTAAGAAACAGTAATTTTTTACTTAATATTTTACATTCAAAACATTTCTTCAAGATGCTTGGTTATAATTTTTTTAATAAGCCCCCAAAGTAAAAAAACAAAAACAAAAACATCTGTCTTATACTATCCTTGTTTTTCAAGTACTACCTAGCTTCTGCATATGAAAGAAACCATGTAACTATTCATTTTTGAGCTTTCTATTCATTTTTCTATAAGGGACATAATTTTGTTCTTTATGTTTGAGTACATTTCCATGGTGTATATACACCATGGGTGTTGTGATCCATTGATGGATACCTCTTCTGGTTCCATAACATGGCTATTGTGAATCGTGCCACTATAAACAGAGATATGTATGTATTGCTATAAAATCTGGATTTCAATTCCTTTGGAAAGATGCCCAGGAAAGGCATCGCGGAGTCACATGGCATTCCATTTCCAGTCTTCTGAGAAACCACCACACTGTTCTCCATAGTGAATATACTGGTTTGCAGTCCCACCAACAGTGTATAAGAATTTCTATTTCCCCAAATCTTTGCCAGCATTACTATTGTTTGAGTTCTTGATGATTGCCATTCTAATTGGGGTTGGATAGAATCTCAGTATAGTTTTGATCTGCATTTCCCAAATTGCTAATGATGTTAAGCCTTTTTTCATTTTTTTATTGGCCACTTGTATTTTTTCTTTTGAGAAGTGCCTTATCAGTTCAATTATCTGTTCTTTGATTGGGTTATTTTATTAGTGTTAAGTTTTTTAAGCTTTTTGTATATGTTAGATATTAGTTCTTTATCAGAAGGATAGTTGGCAAAGATCTTTTTCCATTCTGCAGGTAGGCTTTCTCTTTAGACTCCTGATGGTTTGTTTCAGAAAGGCTCTTTAATTTAATGCCATCCCATTTATTAATTCTTGCTTTAATTCCCTGAGCTTTGGGGGCCAAAATGAGGATGTTTCTATCAATACCTGTATGTTGGAGTATTGGTTCTATGCCCTCTTCTAGTACTTTCAAAATTTCTAGTATAATTTCTAGGTTTTTGATCCACCTTGAGTTGACTTTTGTGCAGGATGAGAGGTTGGGGTTTAATTCCATTCTTTTATAAATGAATTACCATTTTTTCCCAAAACCATTTGTTGAAAAGGTTGTCTTTTCTTCAGTGTATTCTCTTTGTACCTTAATTAAAAATCAACTGAGTATAGATATGAGGATTTGTTTCTGATTCTTCCTTTCTTTTTCACTAGTCTGTGTCTGTTTGTGTCAAGACCATGCTGTCTTTATTACTATCACTTTGTGGTATAATTTGAAATCAGTTATTGTGATGGCTCTGGCATGGTTCTTATTGCTGAGAATTTCCTTAGCTATTCTGGATCTTTAGTTTTTACATATGAACTTTATGATTGCTCTCTCTAGAACTGCAAAGAATGATCATGGTATTTTAATAGAGTTTGCACTGAATCTCTAGATTGCTTTTGGTAGGATGGTCGTTTAGTTATATTTATTTTACCTATCCAAGAACATGGAGGTCTTTCCGTCTTCAAAGATCTTCATTTCTTTCTTAACTGTTTTTATTATTTTCCATGTAGAGGTATTTTTACTTCTTTGGTTAAATTTATTTCTAAGTGTTTTATTTTTTGAGGTTATTGTAAATGGAATTATTTTCTGGCTTTCCTTTGCAGCTGATTCATGATTATTGTATCAATGTGATTTTCATAAGTTGATTTTGTATCTGGTTACTTTGCTGAAGCTGTTTATCACTTCCAGAAGTCTAGTTGAGTTTTTCAGTCTTCTAAGTAAAGGGTCATGTTTTTAGCAAATAAAGATTATTTCAGTTCTTCTTTCCTTGTTTGTTCTCCCTTAATTCCCTTCTCCCATCTTGTTGCTGTAGCTAGAGTTTCATGTACATTTTTAAAATTTATTTATATATTTTTGTTCTAGATCTGGAACCCATGGTTAAGCTACCTCTGAGATATACCCTAGTACTTTTTTATCCTTTTTATTTTGTAACAGGGCCTCACTAAGTTTGCTGAGGCTGTCCATAAACCTATGGTACTCCTGTCTCAGCCTCCCGTGTACTGTGATTACAAGCATGCACCACCACACCTCTCCAAGCTCTATATTGTATAGGTGTGGTGACAGTGGGCATCTTTATCTCATTCCTAATTTCAAGGAAAATTCTGTTTTTTCCAATTTATTATGATGCTCATTTGGGGTTTATCATATGTAGTATTTATGAGGTTGAGATAGGTTTCTTCTATCCCTAATTTCTTCAGTGGTTTTTTTTTTTTTTAATCACGAAAGCATGTTGGATTTTGTCAAATGCTTTTTCTCCATTTATTGAGTTGCTCATGTCATTTCTGTCCTTATCTCTATTAATGTGGTGGATTACATTTATTAATTTGAATTTGTGGAACCAACCTCGCATCCCTGGAATAAAGCCAACTTGGTCCCGGTGTACTATTGGATTGGTGCAGTACTGAATGTGAATTACTAGTATTTTATTAAGAAATTTTGGCTCCATTTTCATCAGTGATATTGGTATGTAATTTTCTTCTCTTGTGATGTTTTTATTTGGTTTTGGGATTAAGGTGATGCTGGGTTCATAGCATAGGTGTGGTAGTATTCATTATTTTTCTATTTCATGGAATAGTTTGAAAAGCATTGGGCTTAGTTTTTCTATAAAGGTCTTTTAGAATTCATCTGGGAATCTGTCTAGACATGGACTTCTTTTTTTCATGGGAGCCTTTATTGCTATTTCAATCTATTTGCTTCCTATTTGTTTAGGTTTTCTCTATCTTCTTTGTTCAGTTTAGGTAGATTAAAGGAATTTAGGAATTTGTCAATTTCTTTTAGGCTTTCAAGTTGATTGGAGTATATATTTTTAAAAAATTCCTAATAATTTTCTGGATTCTCACCTTTTCTGTGGTGAAATCTCCTTTTTCATCTCTTATCCTGGATATCTGGCTCTATTATTCTCTTTCTTTTAGTTGGGTTGGCTAAGGGTTTATCAACCTTATTGACTTGTTAAAAACACTCTGCTTTTTGTTTTATTAATCTCTTGGATCTTTTAGTTGTTGTTTTCTATTTCATTAATTTCTGTTCTGATTCTGATTACTTCTTGCCTTCTGGCTTTGGAGTTATCCTGTTTTGCAAGGCCAGGTTACCCGAGTGATGGGGGTGACCTGGCCACCTGCTTTGTGAAGGCTTTATGTAGCTCAGCTGTGGACAGGGACAGAACAGCAGAGAGCACTCTATGCTGGGAAAATGCAAATATACTTTCTACAGCATGAGATAAATGTGAAGTGGGTGAGCAGTGGAGTAGACGGAATGACTGACAGTGACGGCATCAATTGCTTTCCACAGTCATTGTGGCGTTAGACATAAAATCCCTGGTAGAGCTCATAAGTTGGTGTTGGGGTTGATACAACTGAGTCCTGATATAATTGAGTCCCGAGGGCTGCAATCTCAGCAGCTGGAGGCACAGCTGAGGTGGAGCCCTGAGCTGCAGCCTTGGGGTTGTCTGAATGGTTCCTCCTCCCTCTCACCTCTCTCTCGCTTCCAGCCCCATGAAGTGAGCACAGCCCATGCCCTCTCCCTCTTCCGCTTCCTGCCACCATGCGCAGGATCTGTGGTCCCTGGCCTCCTGTGGACAGAACCCAGAACCACAAGAAAATAAGTCTTCTTTCCTTTAAGTTACATGGTTAGTCCTTTTGATTAGAGCTGTAGAATGCCGACCAGAACACTTACCATGAGTCTTTCTCTTTTTTTGCTGCTAACAGGGAACACCGGAGACCAGGTCACTGGTTAATCACAAGAAGCAGTTCTGGAGGCCAGGAAGACTAATGCCAGGACCAGGCATCCTGCAAGGGCCTTCCTATGGCAGGAGGCATCGTGCTGGGGAGAGGTCCAGAGGAGGCAGTGAAAGAGCAGGGGAGAGGCTGAACTTACCCTCTGGTGCAAGCCCAGGTCCATGACAATGGCGCCCTTGTGGTTGGACTGCCTCCTGAAGAGCTCGCCTTTGAACAGTGTTTTGAACAGTGTCCCAATGCAGGTGAGTTTCAGCATGCGTTTTGGAGGTGACAGCATTTCAACCATAGCAATACCTGGTAGCCTGTTTATCAGACAGTCAAAAGACCCAGGGAGTTCTAATACAGAAGCAAAATGCCAGCCTTGAAAACATCTTTATCGCCAAATATGCCCTTGGTAGAGTAGAGCTCTGAATGCGTGGCTGGTTGGTGGTTCCTGGTAATGTGGTCCCCCTCCTTCCTCTGCTAGGCAAATCTGAGTGTGGAAAGCTGCCCGCAGCCCGGAAGCTTGGGATCCTCAGGGGGGATGCTCCTCTCCCGCCAGAGGTAACGCGAGTCCTTAAGGGCCAACTGTTTCCTTGCTTTTCTTCCTCTTCTGCCACATATGCTTGTTTGCCCAAGTAGTATGGTTTTGTTTTACTGCGCTTTTAGACCATGTCAATAGAGTCATATTGCGAGCAGGCATCGTGTTGTCTCTGGCGCCACATGAAGTATGTGAGAGTCGCACGTGTGTAGCTGTATTCTATTTATATTCTGTTTACTTTCATTGCTATGCTAACGGGCCTCATGTTTTGAAATACCTTCCATTACAGATGGGGCTGCTATGAACAGCACTGCTAGGAGCTTTTGTATATGTTTCCAGAAGCACATGTGCATGGTGGTGCATGCTTGTAATTCCAGTACTTGGGAGGCTAAGACAGGAGGATCCAGGTTTGCAGACAGCTTCAGCTACTTAATGAGACCCTTTGCAACTCAGTGAGACGCTGTTTCAAAATAAAGAATAAAAAATAGGGCTGGGGCATAGCTCAGACATAGAATGCACTTGGGTTCTAACCCCAGTACTGCCAAAAATTTTTTTTTCTATCAGAGTTAAATGAATTTAGAATAAATTTCAATTATTTTCTTTGAATAAATTCTTAAATGAAAAATTGGTGGGTTAAAGACAAAACAACATTTTTAAAGCTTATAGAATAGCTAACAAATTTTTCTCAACAATAATTAAAAAATTAACTATCTTCTCTAAAAGGCCACTAATGTTAGTATTAAACATAAGTATTTTATACTCACTAATTTTATATAGAAAATCATTTTTACATTTTATTTATTAATATGAAACTAGTTTTGTCTCTCATTTTTTGCTTCTTTTAAATTTCTTCATGCTTAAGTTTATTCTTATTTCTTATCTCACTTACTTTTGGAAGATTTTGTGTGTGTGTGTGACACTGGGGATTGAACCCAGAAACATTCTGCCTCTAAGTTACCCCCCCCCCGCCCTATTTTATTTTTTATTTTGAGTCAGGGTCTCACTAAGCTGTGAAAGTCCTCACTAAGTTACTGAGGCTGGTTGCAGCCTTCCAAGTACCTGGATTCCAGGCATGCACCACCATGCCAGGCTAAGATGTCTCTTTTAATTGGAGGTTTGTAAAATCTTTTAATATGATATATAATATTTTATTTAATAAATATGCTGAAAATGTGCTCCCTCAGTGCAGTGTTGACCTTTCAATGTTTAAATGATTTATGTATTTTTACTATATAGTATTAAATTTTATGCAGAAAAGGTAGGTTGTTTTATTCATGATTTTGCTCTTAAGAGGTAATCCCTAGGATGTGTGACTATCTGCCCGTGTATTTTTTCTTGCACTTTCAAAATCTCTTTTCCCTCAGCTGCCACATTACAAAGCTGCGGGTGTGATTCTTATAGATTGCCATGATTACTGCTTCAAACAGCTGGAACTTCTGCAGAGTAAGCATTTCATGTTTTTTCAGGTGGTTGAGTAGTTTCCCAAATATCAATAACTAAACAATCAATTGTTTTATCATTGATATAATAGGATCTCTGAATCACATGCTAACCTTATGTTGGATGTATTATTTTGTGCACCTATTTATTTACTTCTGAGTCAAGAATACATCTATTTGCATTTGATTGGGCAGGTTCTGAAAATTTTGTTCTTTTTCAGCATTTCTTTCCTTTCTGTTAGTCATTATTTAAGATTAATTTTAGATTTCCCAAACTCCAAGTATCGCCTCATGGGGATATTGGTTTGGTAGTGCATTAAATCTGCAGGTACATTTTGAAAATTTACAAATTAATGGTGCTGCGTTTCCCCACCCAGGAACATTGTTAATCTTCTTGGTTATTCAATTCTCATGTGTCTTCACATTAATAATTTACAATGAATATTAGTAAGTTCTAGAAAACATTGTTTAAGGTATAATCAGAATAAAAATGAAGCTAGCCATGCGTTGTCTTTTATTTAAACCAGGAGTGTGAAAAAGAGGAGAAACCTCTACATATACCAAGTGAGCTTTGTTCGTTCCACCTGTTTTTGGCAAAATTCTGTTGCAATCCTTAAAATACTGTTTGACAAAACCACAAGAGAACAAGACCTTAGGAAGCCCATTTGCCTGTATGGAATTATTGATGACTAAATGAAGGGTCTAATTGCAAATACCATAACAAAGGAAGAAAGCCAGATGCGTGGGCTCATTCTAATTTCCTAAAGATGAAAGAGTAGGAGTTGCTTAAGAGACAAGACCGGCCAGGTTCCATCACATCCAGCTGGCCTGCTTCACGTGCAGCGGTGCGCAGCTTAATGAGCTGTGTAAACAGATGTCTGCGCACGAGGGCCCAGCCGGCCAGGTATTTGCTGCATTTGAGGGTTTTTCTTGAAGCGATTAAGATTTGTCCATTGGTAAGTTCTGTCTTTCCATGTTTGATCAGTCTCTTGCTGGGAATTAAATATGTTTGTGTTATCTGCATTAAAGGCTTCCTCTCTCTCTGATTATTAGGGGCCTGCCCCTAAAATGTCTATCCATGGAGATCTAGGGCTTAACTGATCTTTTCTGTTAGTTTTGATTCTCCTTGCGAAAGAATAGTACAATTTTCATAACCAGAGTCAAGATCAACTGCCATAAGCTTTAAAGCTTGGGGATCCCGTGAATCATGTGGAGGAAAGCCCTCAACGAAACTTAGGGCAAAGGAGGTTTTTAAAAGGAAGGGCCAAGCCGGACATGGTAGCGCACGCTTGTAATCCAGCATTCGGGAGGCTGAGACAGAATGGTCTGTGTTCGCGGCCAGCCTCAGCTACTTAGTGAGACCCTTTGCAACTCAGTGAGACCCTGTTTCAAAATACAGAATAAAAAATAGGGCTGAGGATGTAGCTCAGAGGTAGAATGCCCTTGGGTTCCATCCTCAGTACCGCAAAAAAAAAAAAAAAAATTATTAAAATGAAGGGCATCTGCCGAGTGAGAGGTGGGAGTCTGACTTTTTTTGAGACATTTAAGAGAGAAACTAATAGTTTAGGGGGAAATATTTGATGCGTTAAGGAAAAGAGATCAAGTGTAAGAAAATTCTCCCATGTTTAGAGGACTTCAGGAGAAGACTAATGAAATGTTTTTAAGAATGGCTAAGTAGGTTCATTCTAAGCAACCAAAGATGATTTCTCAAAGTTGATCGGTATGAGTGAAACTTAGTGGTCCAGCAGCCATTTCCTGACTAATGGGATAGTCAAATGTCACCAAACTGGATTTATTTCATCATTTCCATGACCTCATGCAATTAAAAATGCCTTACAGGAAAATGAATCTGTTGTTACATTGTTATAGGGAGACTTTTTATTAGTTAAGAAATGCATTGTCAAATTTGATTGAGGTAATACAGTCATGTCACCTGAATTCTCACGAATCAAATAAGGAGCACAGAGAGTGAACCTTTAAGAACATTTAAAAATTTTCAGCCTGAAAGCAATAAAGGCCTACTCAGTCGCTGTAACTGTCTTGGAACAGTAATTACCCTCCCAATGGGTGAGCGAGCAGGAACATTTGGCAGACCACAGGAGTTTAATGCCCATAAAATGGCCTTGTCTTTGGGTGACCAGCAGATGTGTGGTAGGGGGTTACCTTATGCTCAGTCTCCTGAAGTAGAAAGGAAGGCAGGGCCAGATGACTGGAAGGTAGTCTCCATGCTCTCCTCATCAGTAGATTTATGCATAACGCCCATCAGGGTTTTAATTAACATATATAACACACGAAGTGAAATAAAATAAAAATAGAGGTGTCTGGACTCAGGCCGAAGCTCTTATTTCTGACATGACAGACCAAATGTAACCTTTATTTCAATCATATCTTCAAAGCAGCCATCAAGTTTGCGTTGAAAAAACTTATGGGGTGAAGAATTTTGCAAGACAAAATAAAATATGGCCAGTAGGTAGTATCACAATGCCCTCTGTTGTTTACGTGAGCACCTAGGAGCCACCCTTGAGTTTTCTCTTTCCTTTGTATCTGACATTCAATTAATCTAGTAATGCTAACTTGTTTTTAAAACATAACCCTTAACTGACCTCTGCTGACACTACGGCTGGAATCCAGCCTCCTGCCCTCAGCCCCGGCTTCCAGGCCTTGGCCACCTGGATCCGGAGCTCCTGGGCCTCTGACCTGTGGATTGGACCTGGAGCTCATGGGCCTGGAGGTCCCGGGCCTCTGCGATCTGGACCTGCCCCTCCCAGCCTCAGCCTCCCCTCCCCAGCCGTACCTGCCACTCCCTCCGGCCTCACATCCTGCACTTGCTCCTGTGCCTGGAGTGTTCTGCCCAAACCTTCCCGCACACACCACCTTCATTCAGGATAGTCTGGCTTCTGGAATTTTTTGGGCAGTCCCTCACTTCAGTCCTTTCAGCTGGCTCCTGCTGAGCTGAGAACATACTGGCTCTGGGTACCCAGGTGCCCACGGCCAACGTCACCATCCTGTATGATCGGGCTCGTCCTCCTCTCCTGGCTCCACCGTCTGCACCTCTCTGAAGGACACATCATCTTTACACTACTTTTGAGCTTAATTTATCAGTAATTGTCTTTGCTATCTTGTCTTGGCAACTGTATCAATTACATTAATAATAATAATAATAATAATAATAATAATAATAATAATAATGAAAATGTAAACTGGTGCATGAAGTCACGGAGCCAACAGGAGGAGCAGCTGAGCCGTGAGCCTTCTGGTCAAGGGCACCACATTTTAGTCTCCAGTGAATAAAACACCAAATGATTGTCTTTCTTTCAATTTTCATGTTCTCCTATAGAGTTGTAAGAGTTGTGCTATATATTTGAGTTTAGGGCTTTGGGTAAGTGAATTTTTTTTGTTTCTAGAGAAAACCCAATTTTATGTGTTTACCTTTGGAACCCTGAAGAAGTCCTTTGAAGGTTTTATTTGTGTCTGTTTTAAGTCATTCTACTGCTAAGAAACTTCCTTTGTTTATTTCCAACTGTGACTTTTGTCCTCTTTACTGCTGGCTGCTGACCTTTAAGTTGCAAGAGAACAAGAAACATACTAAATTAGCCCCGAGTTTCTGACTTAGAAGGGCCCCATCAGAGATAAGACTTTGATAAAGAGTGAGGGAAAGGTAGATGTCTGGGATTGCTTAACTGAGTCCTCTTTGAAACTTTTCAAGATGTCAACCTGATTTGGGAACCAGGAGGGAAGAGTAAAGAGGACACACATTTAACTTTTACTATTTCTTCTCTTGTCTTGGCAGACTATATTTTAGATATTGTTGCCATATCTTAGTATTAAATGGTTGAGTCAAGATATCTAGTTATCAGAATGTATATGGAATAATGATACCTTTCATCTTGAAAGCAGAGACAGACACCTAGCTGAAAATTTTTGATACTGTTTCTTAATTATTTTGAAAAAAATTTGAGAGAAATCTCTGATTCTTGAAATTCATAAAGTTGTCCTAAATTCTCTAATATAATAATTTTTCTTGGAATCCTCTTCAGAAGAGATTAAAATTCATATTTTATAGTAAACAGGACTCTACTTTTGTTCACTGATATCTGTTGCAGTAGGCCTATCAATTTTATAAACTGTTACTTTTTTAAAAAAAGTTTGTCATACATGCAACATAATTCTCCTTTGCTCTGCATGAGAGATTTACTGATTTCCGTCCAAGACCACTTTTTTGCCTTTACTGAAAACAGAAAGCATAAAACGTTACCGAGGAACAGACGCAAGCAAATTCTGGGCTCTTAGCAGGATGCCGGGGAACACCCCACGCACCTCCTTGATGCTCACACTTTGCAGAGTAGAGGTTGAGCAGCTTTAAGCTTCATCTCATCACCCTCCATTGATGAATGATGCCGACTTTCTGTAAAGCAACTTGGAAAAAAGGCCTAAAAACTTGTTTACTGGAAAAGTGTTGCAGTGGGGAAATACTAGGGTGTCAGTGAAAGGGAAATGGTCAAGCACTGTCAAAATATTGACTTTGTAACATGAAGCCCTAGTTTTGGGCACTTTTATTTTGTGATTGGTGTGAGAAAATCCATTCATGGAGACATGAAATTTGAAAGCCAAATTGAACCCTTTGAAAATCAGATCCAAATGTTCGTGTGAATATGTGCCTGTGTGTTTGGGGAGAACTTGAGAAGAGTTTCAATCATGTGATCTCCATTTTAATTCTATCCACATGACCTCAGCTCCTACAGGGACCATGTGACCCTCCAGCGTGCAGCTCCATGTGACCTCGGCCCCTCAAGGACCCTTCCAAAGGGAGAGGGCTGTTGGTAACCAAAAGACAACAGGAAACAGAACCTCAAAATAGCAATCTCTGCCCAGCATCTGAGTGCTTGGATATCACCACCAACTTCAAAGCCTTTTGTGAATTCGGGGTCGGCGTTTATTAAGCACTTAAAAAGCACACTGTATATTAAAATAACTAATTATGTATGCAGATGGTATGATTGTTAAAAAATCACTTGTGTGCTTAAAGAGGGTCATGGTGACATTTGTTTTCCAAAGACATGGCTTCTTTGCAAGAAATGTTGCACGGAGGTGAAGTGGATCACTGGAGACACAGAAGAACTCAACACTGTGTCTAAAACTTGTGCCTCAGAGGGGACGCTGCTGTTACACACCTGATCAACAAACAGATGAACACCGGAGAGCAAGGTAGGTTGAAGGAAAGCACGAATCAGCCCTGGAAGAGTGTGCCACGCACAAGCTGGACTTGATATGAGGAGCACAGGGAATGACCTCTCCTTGAGTAGGCGTTGGCCTGGGGTAGGGGATGACCACGCACCTGCTGCATCCCAGGAGAGGCCAGGGCACTGCAGAGAGAGGTGCAGGGCAGGAGGGGCAGCAAGGACAGACCACAGAGGACAGCCCTGCAGCACTCGGCAAGGGCTCTGGTGGTTATTCTAAGAGCAAAAGGAGAAAACTAGGTTGGGTTGTGTGGAGAGGAAGGTTGGGCGCGTGGTCAGTCAGATTTGCGTCTTTCAGAAGTTTCTTTACCTTCAGCGCCACGCAATGGCATTCTGGGAGGCCAGTTCTCTCTGTCCTGCAGTGAGAGAGGGAGACGAGGCCCGCACGTGGGTGGTGCATACGGGGCTGGATGATGGACTTTAGACATGGCTAAGGAGGTGATTGGCTGAGAAATCTGGTCATTTCTCAGATGTGGGAGGTGATGGATTAGGAGGCGTCCATCATCTTGGCTGCTGGCCTGAGGTTTGGGCAACGGCATGGTGGGGGGTCCATTTGCTTGATTGTTGATGGTAACATGACCAGGGTTGCCGGCCCAGGGCATGCTTCCATCAGGAATACCAGCTTGGTGGAAACTTTGAGAAATGCACATCAAATGCCCCCTGGATGTTGAGGTTAAGTGTGCTCCAGCCGCTCCCTCCTGAGAGAGGTACGCTGGGAAGGAGAGGGTGAAGGAATGACGCAGCCACATGACCCCGCGCCGTAGGACGAGGCGTCAAGCTAAGCAGCTGACTTTCTGAGAAGTGCACCTTTTAAAAATGTTTACAAACAATGGAAAATGATGAAGTAATTTAAAAAGTAATGTAAAAGAGGTAATATAAAAGAGGTCACTGACCTGGTAGAAAAAGAAGAGGAAAGCTAAAGGTCAAAACAACTTTAGAGCTGAACGTGGTGGCACATGCTTGTAATCCCAGTACTTGGGAGGCTGAGGCAGGAAGATCACAGGTTCATGGCCAGCTTCGGCTACTTAGTGAGGCCTTCTGCAACTTAGCGAGACTCTGTTTCAAGATAAAGAATAAACAACAACAACAACAACAACAACAATAACAACACAGGACTGGGGTTTCAGCTTGGAGGTAGAATGGTACAGGATTCAATACCTAGTACTGCAAATAATAATAATAATAACAATAATGACAACAACAATAATAATTTTAGGCTTATAAAAATTAGAAGAGGTCAAGGTGATCCACACTTGGGCTATTTATTAATTTTTTAAGTGGAAAAGCCCTGCTCTGCCCAACTGCGTTTGACCTAGACCCTCAAGGGCCTCAGCAGATGCCGAGGGCCCAGCCATCCTGCCCACACAGCGTAAAGATTCACTGCTCCACTTGGAGGTCCGAGCCCAAGCTCACCTGGACCTCTCCAGTTGTATGTCTCACCCAAGCATAGCAGCTTCTTTTTAGCTTCCTCTCTGGGTTGCTGGCCAACCCAAGTTTCCAAGCTTCACAACCTCTGATGCGGCCGGGCTGGGTCTGCACCGGCCCTCGCGCTGATCCTGCTGGGAGGCCTGGTGACCCCAGCACCGAGGGCTTCCTTGGCACTCTTGGCCTTCACTTGGAATATCAGCCTCCTCTGCTTGCCCCTTCCCCCTCCTCTCCATGAGTGTCCCCCTTCAGAGACGAGCAGAGGCTTGAGCAGTGGGTCCATGCACACGGCCCTGGCTACGGTAGGTGGGGGACAGGTGGGCAGTGACGGGAGCACCCATGCCGGGTCAGTGATGGGGACTGTTGGGGCGGTGGGAGGACACTGTCTGGACCTGTCTTCCCTTCCAATCTGACATGGCCGCTGAACTTTTGAGCCTCACGGGCAGGAAGAGAAGGAGGCAGGCGGGTGGGGGCACCAGAGAGACGCTTCAGGAGATGGTATATCCAGCAGATTTGAGAAGAGGGAAGAAAGTAGTGTTCAGCAGTAGAAGAGGTGAGGTGCCAGCCCCAAGGTGCCTTCTGCTTTGACGTTCTTCCAGAAAGTCATGACTCCCAGTACACGCCTGGAGCAGTGCTGGGCGTGAACTTCATGGTCCAAAGGTGGTGGGGAGAAACTCTACTTCAATTTTCCTTCAAAATTAGATTCCAAAGCCTGGGCCTTTGGTGGTGCAGGCTTGTAATCCTAGTACTTGGAAGGCTGAGAAGGGAGGATCAAGGTTTCCAAACAGCTGCAGTTACTTACCAAAGCCTTCTGCGACTCAGGGAGACCCTGTTTCAAAATAATAAAGAATAAAAAATAGGGCTGGAGGTGTAGTTTGGAGGTAGAATGCCCCTGGGTTTCATCCCCAGTACTGCAAAAAAAAAAAAAAAAGAAAGAAAAAGAAAGAAAGAAAGAAAGAAAGAAAGTTAAAGAGTGATGGTGTAGTAATATTTAAATTTTGGCTAACTTTCATAGATAGCTGTTCTCAAAATATAACCTCTTTCAGTGATGTTTTGAGCTCCATGTAGTTACCGTTCCCTCTGAATAGCCAAGGATTTGTAGTCCTCCAAGCTGGTGGTAGCCCTCGCTTTCCTTGGCTGGTACCATGATTAAAGTCAGAGCTATGGGCTCTCTGCATCTTTTATGGCTCTAGAGAACAAAGAGAGTCCAGCTCCCAGAAGACTGAGGGCCACCTGCATTTTCTGCCATCGGCTGCTTAAGATGCCGTGGTGCCTGGTTTCCCTCCATTAAAGGCCACACGAGATCCCGGCTGTGTGGTGTAAACAGGGACCGCCTGTGGCAGTGTCTTTGGTGTCGTTTTCTATGTTGCCACGTAGTGTTCATGAACTAGTGAGCATTCTTCAGGGCTCGCCGCCGCCGGGACCAGCATGCCAGTCTGTGGTCCTCTTCACGTGGCGCTGATTCACCGTTCTTCTGCGGGGTCCTGGCTTTGGGCACGTATGAATAGCCTTCCTCTGTTTGTTTAAGCTACAGTGTTACTGGTACAGTTCAAACACAACTTTTCTTCCTCAAGATGTCTTCGTTACTCTTTTTAATTTTTTTTTCATTTGCAAGATAAAAATCTCTTTCTGTGGGCCCCATCAAACCAGTTCATGAAAGGAAGTACGCCCTGGAATTTCTTTTTCTCTGACTTCGTTTTCATTGCCTGGCCTGCTTTGTGGGGCCCCATTCACATGTTCTGTGAGACGGCTGGCAGGGGCTCGGGCCCTGGGAACATTTCTCAAGAAGAGGGTGTGCGGGGGCAGGCGAGGTCGATGGGACACCTGTCTGGGGCACAGTAGGTGCGGGACTCAGGTCTGACTTTACACCCATTATTCCCCTTGCTGAGAAAATGAAAATCTTTCTGCATGCCGTCTTTTTGCAGGAAGAAAGCACAGGAGAAGAGTACGCGGCCCTTTTGTAAACCTTACAAGGGGTCCAAAGTAACTGAGGTGGGTTTTCCATTTCAATAGCCCAAGTAAATGTCCAAGCTTTCCCGGGTCTGGGAGTACATCCAGTTGTTAGGCACAGTGTTACCAAGCCCAGGGCCCTGCGCACTTCTTCAGTCTCCCCTTCCCCTCCTACACATGAGCCGTTGGGTCTGCACAGAGACACGCAAGGGGGATGTGAGGTCAAAGATGCTCAGCCTGGATCCCACAAAGGACCACAGTCTCCCGCACACAAGCGGACGCACCAAAGGCCGCGCATCAAAGGAAACTGGTGAACACAGACACGGCCAAAGAAAACCCTCTGTGTCAGCGCGAGAAAGAAAAGCAACCAGGGCTGTGAATGCCGCAGTACAGGCTCCGTGAAAGGAGGGGCGCACACAAAGCAGACAGGCTGAAGCCACGCATTTATCTTCACACCGCGCAAGTCATGGTAATTAAATCAGGCCAGGCTGGTGACGACACCACCAAGACCATGGAGAGCAGGCGGCCGCTGTTTCAAAAGGAACAGAAAAGACCCCAAAGAAAGCGGATTGACAGCCCCTCGCCTTTTCTTCTCTGCAATCAAGGCAAAACCAACATCAAAAAGGAGACACCGACTCAGCAGATCAGTCTCATCACTTTGTAGAAGGGAACCGGTGGGCAAAAGCTCCACTCCTTTCAGAGCCCGGGGACCGCTGCGCACGCTACGCCACCCGGCACATCCCCGCTGCCTGGGGCTTCCTCCCAGCCCGCTCAGTCCAAACTCTGCAAAAGTTAAAAAAAAAGGACATTAGAAGACCTTTCTTCCAAATTACCTCTCAGAAAAGACCACTTGCGGATGCTTATTAAGATGACTTTTAAAATAGTTCCAAATACTGACTGTGAATGTGTGTGTGCCAAGTGGTCAAGGACACTTGGGACATAATTTGAGGAATGAGGACACACACACACACACGACTTTTATTTGGAATGCATTATTCTGTATTTTAAAGCATGTTTAAAGCATTTCACTTGTTTCCTTGAAAAGAATTAGCACAAGATTTTAGTGATTTTTATAATTCTGTCTCTGGGTTGGAGAATCACTGAATATCAAGCAATCACTAATGCAAAGATATAGTAATAAAATTGCTTATGATAGTTTCAAACGCTTCTTCCATCTGGTAATTAAATTCTCTGATGTTTCACCAAGGAGATTCAAAGTAGGCAGAATGTTCCGTTGAAGAATAAAACACCAGGGCAGACGCTAAGCAGGAGTGACTGCGCTTCTGGACTCTAGGCACCTGCTCCCTTTTCTGTGTCTAGGATGCGAGTGTGTCTTCGGTTGCCCCGACACATGCACCTCTGTTCTTATTTATAGGACGTCCTCTCCTTAGGAACCGAGCGCCTGGGAGGGAGCCCCTGTGTATCTGAACAGCCCACCCTTCCGATCGGTTTAAATAGTGTGTTTAGTTCTCCTTCTGCTGGGAGCTCCTTTGTGACTTGAGGCTTTCTCTGGGGTGGCCCCGAGGAGACCACCATCCACCGCAATGAGCTGCGGGGTGAGGGGCAGGAATACTCACACCCAGACACAGAGCTGCCCCCGGAAAAGACCACGGTGCCCGTACATGAGCCAGAGCGAGGCAGGGAGAGCCGGACAGAGGAAACGCTCTGTTTACTCTGCTGTGGCTGCTGTAGGGCATCGTCCGATAAAGTTAAGGCTCACTTAGTCCTGCTGCGTGAATATGGGGAGTCTGAAGATGGGGGAATGCAGACTGCAGGAACTGCGGAGTTGTGCCAATGGCATGCGCTCCAGTTCCCAAGATGTGCAGGGCTCCTGCAGGGTGATGAGGAAGTTCACTGCAGCCCCTCCGGAGACACAGCCAAGCCTCTGGTGTCTGTTGGGCATAGGCGGGGATGTCCGCAGCCTTCTTGGCCCCAGGAGGCAGTTGCTGGTTTCCCCTCTGCCCTACACAACACTACATCCATCTCAAACATCCATCCAGGGCTCACCGTGTCCCTGCTTACACAGTCTTGGTTTGTAGGAGAAGCTGCCTAATAGAGGAAGGCACCAAGGCAGAAGGGTGGGCTTGCAGAAAGAAGAGACAAGGCTAAGGAAAAAGATGTGGAAATTAAAGAAGACCTAATGTTTTAGAAAACAGGCAGAAGAAAGGGGCTATGTACTCTCGCCCTTAGTGAAGGTCTGCGCCTGCAGGAAGGACTTCTGTGGTTGGATTCAGCTCTGTAAATGGGTGGGGAACCTTGCAGGGAGTCTCCTGTGCCCAAGTCCAGGACCCTGGCACCCACAGTTCTGAGCCCCGGAGCCAGGAGACTGGCCTCACAGAAGCCAGTGCACCAGAGAAAAAGCTTCCTTTTTGAAGGGCTCAGGTTGAAAGGAAGTCAGCACTTACCACTTGGAGTCGGTGTATGCATCTAGGCAGCAGGAATCCAGGAAGAATGGTGCTCTCAACACAGAAGGAGAGTGTGAAGGACACAGGGCTGTGTTTAGAGCATAAGCATCAGCGAGCTTCTCACCTGGGGTCTACCCCATCCTCCCACCTCCCATGGTCTCGTGGTGGCTGCTTATTAGCCAGCACATTTCTTATTTGCATGGGTCTCAGGGCTGACTGGGTGAACGGTTCAGGAAGACAACTGGACACACGCAGGGCAGGCTGGAATCATCTCTTACCCACAAAGCTGGGAACTTGGCTCAGTCTGCTGGGATCGCGTTTCACGTGGGACACAGTCTGCCCTCAGTAGGTGTTGGCTACTATGCACATATGACTCTCAGCAAGCATAGACATGACGGCCGGGCTCTGTAGTGAATGGACTTTGAGCGGCACCTCTTTGTCTTAGTCTTAGTTTTAGGCTGGGGGTGCTCAAGGAAAGGACTGTGATTTATTTTTATTTTCCTATCTACCTCTTAACCCCATGCCTACCCAGTGCTTAGAAAGGAGTCAGCAGATGGCTACATAAATGATTGGGTGATCAAATGAAATGAGTCACTTAATAACAAGAGATTTACTTTCCAGATGATCAGTAGCTGTACTTTTAGAAGACTCAGCAGAGTTCTGGAGGGATGGAAGCCATTAGACACACTTTCACATACCACGCGTAGCTTGAGACCTTCTAAAAGCCTCAAATGAACCTTTCAACACATTGCCGCCTGTGATCTCCTTTAATCTGGAACACTCTGGGCGTTCTTAATTATTACATTAGTTTCCAAAGATCCTGAGAATGCTGCTCCAGTGTGCAATCCTTCAGCCCACGGCTTTACCAGGCATTTTACTTGAATTCCTAGTTTTCCATCATGAGATGGGGTAAGACAGATTCGTTGCTTGGATAACTCTCAAAGAGCAGGAATCTTGTGAGGATGTCACACTTGGCCCCTCCAGAGTTTTGTGGTTGGAAATGTGTATTCTGTTTTCTCCTCGTATTTGCCATTTTTCGATCATGTTGCCCTAAATAGTAATTCTATATTTAACGCCATTAAATATTGAAGCCAGTGGTTCCTGGCTTTGGGTCAGATTTTATCCTAGTAAGTTCTATTTTATACTGATTTCCTAGAAGATGGTGCAGATATTTCCAAAGAAATTATGTCTAGAAGTGGATACTGAGTCTCTTTCCTAAAGAAAAATCCTTTAGTTATTAATAATATGGAAGTGTATAATGTGCTATGATCTGAATATTGACCCTCTTTCGGAAATCACATATTGAAATCCTAAGCCCCAGGAGATGGTGTTAGGAGGTAGTCATGTCATGAGGACAGAATCTTTCTGATGGGACTGGGGACTTTACAGAAGAGACTCTGTAAGACCCTCACCTTTTTAGTGAGAATACAATGAGGAGATGCAGCCTCTGAACCAGAAAACCAGTCTGATTCTCCATCTCCCTGTGACTTGACCTCAGACTCCCCAAATTCCAAAGTCATGAGAAATATATTTCTGTTTATGAGCTTTTGCACTCACTCTCCTGCGACAGCCACCCAAACGGCATAAGGGATAAGGTTACTAAAGTATTTGAGATTACAGACAGTGGACTCGGGCCTTGAGCCGACCTGGCTCTCTGAGGGATAGACATTTGACCTTAGACAGAGCAATGTCTGTAATTCTGTTCAAAAAATGCTGTCACTTTAAATATGAACTTTTAATTTATGTGCAGTATACACACAGAAAATGAAATAAATCCTAAAGTGTACAACAGGATGGTTTTTACAAGTTGAATATGTATATGTAACCAGTAATCAGATTTAAAAAAAAAATAGAATGGCCCTCTCTGGTAAATGGTCTCTTAGGGTCCTGCTTGTAGACTTTACGCAAATGGACTATGATTCTTATTTTAACTGACATTCTGACATTTCAATCAATGTGAGGTTTATGTCCATTCTATTATGTGTTGTTATAGTTTAATTTTACTATAGTACATAAGTTCCTGTTTACATATACCAGAAACTATTATTTATTCTGTGATAAATAGTTGGGTTGCTTCCAGATTAGGGCTATTATAAACAGTGTGGCTGTGAATATTCTTATCCATGTCATTTGTTCATATATCTGTGCGTTTCTGTCAATACATGGTTGGGACTGGAATTACTGAGTCCAGGGAATGCACAGGCTTAGATGCGCAGATCTCAGGTTTTCTGAGTGGCTGAGCCGATGGACATTTCACCAGCAGTCAGTGGGAGTTCGAGTCCTCCTCTTCACCAACATTTCATTCTGTTTGATGGTTTTGGTTTTTGATTCTATAGGAAATGTATTTGAATTTTTGCTTTTTATATTTATGAAAAAAACAAACCTTTTTATGTCTAATAAATACAGTGGGATGTTCTCTTTTGAGGAACTCATTGGATGCTTTTCCCCATTTTTCTATTGCCTTTTGCTTTTTTGCTATGTTCTTGCCACAAACTGCACCTGAGGCAGCCTATAATCAGACTTGACAGCTGATAATGGGAATCTTCTAGACTTTTCTTACTCATATAGCTTTAAGTAAATTTAGCTTTTTGCATTTACACACAACTTTGTCAATTTCAAACAAAAAAAAAGGTGTTGGGATTTGATTGGAATTACATCGAAACATATCCATTTGGAACATAATTGACAAATTTACATTATTGGGAATTTTAATACAAAAACATGATATATCATTCCATTATCAGGTTATCTTTCTTTTGTGGCACTGGGGGTAGAACGCAGGGGCTTTCTACCTCTGGGCTACACTCCTAGACCTATTTTATATTTTATTTGGAAACAGGGTCTCACTAAAGTTGGAGATGGCCTCACTAAGTTTGACACCCGCAGGAGCCATACAAGCCTCAGGTCCGTGTCATCGCCGGAGTCCCAGTGTCCCATGAGCTTTCCAGGACAGAGCAGCCTGTCTCCACTGACCTCAGTGGAGAGCACATTAGCACAGTGAAGGCAGAGGTCACACGCTGAAGATTCACACGAGACACAGCTTTTAGTGAAAAACAGCACTTCGGGCTAGTACAGACAAAACATGAACATGGAATCTTCCCACTTTTACCTCTGTCAGCAGAATCGTTTTATTTATGACATTCACGTAATGCTTTTTTCTGCTGTTTGTTAACTTTTACTTATCTATTTTCTGTGTTCAGTAATTATCTAGAAAATAAATACAAATACTCATTGAAATATCTACACCTATGCCTTTTTTCTCTTCACAGAAGAGATGTTATCTTCCGCCAAAGACTCACATTTTTCTTCCATGGCGTGGATTTGGGGCTGAGCAGTGGGTCACTCCAGGGAGCTGTGGTTTTCTCCCTACCTGAGTATAGCTGGGGCCTCTAACTATAGAAGGATGATGAGTAGAGGAGATATTTGGATAAAAAACAAATGTGTCTTCTTTGTCTCTCTTTTTCTGCTCTTTGGTTGAAGAAGAGGAGGAGGATGTGGCTGGAGGTAAGAGGAGAAAGGACCTTTGAAGGGTCAGGATGCCATCTAACACGCTCCAGGTCTGTCTACCTTGTCACACATAGTAAGGCTCTTGACAGGCAGCCATATATATATATATATTTAAACAGGAGATCTATAAAAGGTTTATGTAGGAAGAGTTTTAAGATAGGAGTCCGTGTTGGAGGGAGGGGTCAGTGGTTCATTTTCCGAGTGGACACCAGCCATGGTATCTTCATGTGGCCAGTTTTATTCAGGCTGGAAAGCTTCCCCTTGTGTGCATGCATCTGGGGCGATCGCTTCTTTTCACACCACAGCTTAGTGCCTCTGTGCTGTTCCCGCCAAAGTAGAAACTTTCCCATCAGTACCTGCACAAGACTCAGAGGTTCAGTGCCCTGTGGGTGCTCCAGAGTTGGAAGGCCCCTAGCAGTGACTCCTGGTTCCTTTTAGATTTAAGAAAACAGTGTCTGGCCAGGAAGGAGGTGGTTTGGGGTGGGAGTTCCCAGTGGAGTGAGTCCTAATCCTTCCCCTTCCTCTCTTGCTCTGTTTAGCTACCTAACAAAACTTTCTTCTCTTTAAAAACTTTCTCCTCATTGTGCACAGACTACATTTTCTTTATCTATTTTTTTAATTGTTGGGCTCTTGGGTTGATTATAGATCTTGGCTACTGGGAAGAAAATCAATTTTCTTTTCTTTAATTTAATTGTTTCATTCCCTTTTTTACTTTTAGAATTATTTTGATTTAAAAAGGAAATTAGGATTGAGCTTAATACCTTTAATTCCATGATTTCTTTCGGTTAGTATTTTAGCTAACTGGAGACTTGGGTATTTAATGTTGTATCTAGGCTCCAGGCTATTATTTACTTACATAATTAAAGACAAAACGTAACAAAGATCAACCTTGATTTGTGAAACAATAGGTAATGATTCCCCCTCTTTCCTAATCAAAATTAAATCAGTTTCTTTATGTCACTCCACAAATGGTGTGGAGAGCCTCTGTCAAGTAGGCCAGTAGGGATTCTGCAAATTTAAGTATCCTTTGGTCTAGAAATAGAAATGATCAACTGGCAGAGAAAGTGATTTTTGCTAAGCAATATGTCACTCATGTTATTCAAAATTATTGCGAGGAAGTTAATTGACCAAGTCTGCATTTGGGAAATTTGTCTGGAAACTTAAAAGGCTTAAGACACAGTTTCTACAGAAACTAAACCTAGAAGTAACTTTGGATTCCTAAAGATGGTGTCCGACCAGTCCTAGAGTTGCCGCTCTCTGACGCAGATAGACAGGGTTTTCTTTGTTGCTTAGCGCTCTGCTGTCCTCTGTGGCTCTCAGCCATTCTCATCCTACTGTGCGGGGTGGTGTGTGCCGTGCATTTACATTTTAAAAGTTGTAGTCTATGCAGTGTGACTTCTAACAATTGGCAAACCCATTCCCACGTCCAGGCTTAATCGGCAGCCACTTTATTCCAGTCCTTTCAGAGGCACTTGAAGGGCTTGAAAGGCTACGGGACACTCCAAGTGCGTCCCCTCACTATTCAGATGCATGCGTGTAATCTTCTAGTGAAGACGGGCACTTCAAGAGCACCTGCACAGCTTCACAGAACAAACGTCCTCAAATAAAAGCATGAATTTCCTTCCAGAAGGAGGACTTAGTTCCTCTTGCTCTGGGTAGGTGAATATGTGTAAGGTTGAGGATAAAGATAAAATTAGGGAGAAAAAACAAACAAAAAAAAAATTTCACATCAGCATGGTCCTACAGGGCTTAATATTTGACAAACATATCCTGAGTGAGGTTTTTAAATATTTAGTATATTTACTCTTGAAAATGGCAAAATGAGAATGTCATTATTTTTCCCTGAACTAACAGACTTAGGATTTCTACATTATGCCTTTATGAACTTTCAAATAGTTTTGCCTTCTAATGTGGGGCAGGAGAAATGAAGGAAACAGGTGGAAAATAGAACTTTGACATAAGAAGCTGGTGCTAAAGTTCTTTATGCCTTTATTCCCCAAATCAGCTCTCTTTCCCAGAACTGTATCTTCCAACTTCTTAAGAAATCTGTACATCTTAAAATTTAAAAAAGAAAGAGAAAAAACTATAAATTTCCTATTAACAAGACAGATACAGTATCTTGAAAAATTTATAATTTAGAGGACTTTCCAGCTTATCTATTGATCAGATAACAGAGACTACAATCAGTCTGAAGATTCTGAGGATGACCAGATCACCAGAAACTGACCATCAAACTAAGGTCATCCTCAGGTACCTTGTCCTGCCCAACCCTCATCAAAGCCCCCAAGGTGCTTTTCTTACTGGGGAACCCACATTTTCCTTTGAATGTGTATTTCTTGCTTTTCTAAACAAACCTCTATCTATGTCTCTACCTGGTGAATGCTGAAATTATTCTCCATCATGGAAGCCAAGGATCTGGCTGATTCTTAGTCTAAGAATCAACTCTTCTCCCATGATACTCCTATAAGTGAATTTGGTTGAAAATTAAACCTATTCATTTTTTGGAGGGGAAGCTTGTGGGGCTTGTGTTTATTTCTCCTATATCTTAGGCATGGACTGTGGGGTAATTTGGCTTTACTCATGTCTCTTCTTATCATTGCATATGTTATTGTAGAAATGGCTAGGATTTAATAAGGCTTAGTTTAGGCAACAAAGAATCCCCAAAAAGATAGGGCAAAGAGGTACTAGAGGTGGAGATGGGATTTAGACATGAAACAGTTTTCAACAAAGTTCAGAAAGTCATTGCAAAGTTGTTTTATTTTAATTTTTTTTAGTGGTACTGGGGTTCCTGGAAGCCCTTCTACCTCCGGGCTATACTCCCAGACCTGTTTTTATATTTTTATTTGGAAACAGGTCTCTTAAGCCAGCATGGCTGGCTTCAAACCTGCGCCATCCTCCTGTCTCCGCCTCCCAAGCGTGGGCATTACAAGCGTGCTCCAACACACCCGGCCATTGCAAGGTTTTAAAACCTTGGGATAGATTACCTACTATGCACTGAGTACTATCTTTGCTCCTGTAGGGCATCAATCATTAGGGGAAGCTAAAATTACAAAGCAGGATGTCACTCATAAGATTGGGAGCTACTGAGCTTACTGCTGCGCCTACGATTATTGCTCTTCGCGATTCTTTGATATGTCAGTTAGGGTTAGATGTAGAACGCCCCCTGCAGAGCTCACACATTAATGTTTAGTGTAGATATAATGAGTTCATGAGGCTTTTAGTCCCATCGGTGTGTAAATCATTGTGATGAGTTTACAGGGTGTTGACCTGGATAGGTGGGCTGCGGATAAAGAAGGTGGGTCCCTGAGGTTTTGGTCTTAGGGGCTGTGCTTTGGTCTTTTAGTCTCCTTGCTGGCTTTCTCTGTCTCTCTTGCCTCTTGTCTCCATGATGTGAGAGCACAGCCCTTGCTCTCTCTTGTCTCTCTGCACCCTGCCTCCGTGCCTGAGATCCAAAGAATCACAGCCTCATATGTACTGAACATGGAATCTCCTAAAAACTGAACAAGTAAGTTGTGTGGTCAGTTGTTTTGGATTATAGCACTGGGAATATCGACTAAGACAGAAATTGGTACCAGAGAAGTGGGGTCATTGCTATATCTAAGTCTGACAGTGTGTTTTGTGATCTTTCTTATATTTATTTACAGTACTAGGGATGGAACCCAGGGGAATTCTGCCTCTGAGATACACTTCCAGCCCTATTTTTATTCTTTATTTTGAAATAGGGTCTCACTGAGTTGTAAAAGGCCTCACTAAATAGCTGATGCTGAACCACGATCCTCCTTTCTTAGCCTCCCAAATGCTGGGGTTACAAGCTTGCACCACCACACCTGACATGATCTTTGGAACTGGTTTGTGAGAAGAAGTTGGAAGGGCCAGAATGTGGCTAGGAGGGCAGATAGTAGAGATCATGCTCAGAAAAATTTGGAGGGCAAAGAGGACTCCTTAGGAAAGTAGAGTAGAAGCCACCTATGTTACATTCTGGTAAAGAATTTATTGACATTTTGCTCATGTCCTGAAACTTTGAGTGAGGCAAAATTTGGATGTGATAGACTGATTAAACTCATTCAGGAAATCTCAAAAGAGCAAAAGTATCTGAACTAAATTATGGATATTGATGTCTGTGTTCAGCCAATTGTGTAGTGAATTTCAGAAGCAGAAAGCAAAGCAGAGAGACTAGATTCGTAGTTTGGTCACACAGGGATGTGTAAAGCTGGAGACCAGAGAGATGGTACAGTGATTAAAGGAAGTTGAATGTTTTGCATAGAAATATAGAAAGGAATGTGGCTGGGGCAATTCAAGCCCAATAGAACAACCATGGAGCAACCTATTCCTGCTTTCTGTGGTCCTATTTCCCCCTTTTGGAATGTGAATGCTTACTCTGTGCCAATGTACATTGGGTTCATATAACTTGCTTTTTATTTATTTATTTTTTTTCACAGAGACTTGCAGCCAAAAATTCACTTTGAGTCTCAGAGGAGCCTGGACTTTGGGACTTTTGAGGATGCTTGAACTATTAAGACTATGGGAACTATTGGTGATGGACTAAATATATTTTGTATTCTGAAATGGGCATGAGCTCTTTGGGGGCTGGAGTGCTATGTTATGGGTGACTATAGATTGTTTTCTGAAGACCTCATGTATTAACATTCGGGGTTGATATGATGACGTCACGAGGGCTGTGAGCTTATCAGTGTGCAAAACCATTGTGATAGCTTTATTGGGTAGTAACTTAGGTGGGTGGGTTGTGGCTGGAGGTGAACCCCGGCTGCGTGGCCTTAGGAACCGTGCTTTGGTCTTTGAATCTCTTTGGCTCCTTGCCCTCTCTCTCTCTTGCTCTGGGCCTCCATGCTGTGAGAACAGAGCCTTTGGTCTCTCCGATCTCTCTGGTCCTCGCTACCATGATCTGAGATCCAAAGACCCAGCTTCATGAAATGAGCTGATGTCCCCTAAATTCTAAGCAAACAAATCTCCCTTCCTCTAAGTTGTGTGACCAGTTATCTTGGGTCACGTCAGTGCTAGTGCTGACCCGAACAATGTCATTCTGTCTCAGTCTTTTCAATACAAGTGTTTTGGCCCCAGAGACTTCTTTTCCCTAAATTAGATCATATCATGGCACCCTCAGCTTTTTCTGTTTAAGTTTACTAAATTATCTTCATAGCTAAGCTGCCGTCAGTGTCGGCCAAAAATCACAAGGCCCCAGCAACCCTGAACCTCGGAGGCGACAGTCCCACATCTGGGGACTTTTCCCTTCTCTGGTGTTAGGTCTCTCTGGGGCTTCTGTCTGAGGACCTTGAGTGCTGGGTTGCATCTATGTTGGGTCTTCCAAAGTAAAGATTGGTACATATGCATCGATGGTATTAGGAGACGCTGTTGCTTTTGTCTTGTTTTCATAGTTTAGGTTGTTTTGTTTTTCCTTCTTTGTGCTGATGCTAAGGTGATGATACTATGCAACACACACACACACACACACACACACACACACACACACGCACACACACATGTGTGCACTGAATCAGCTTTCCCAAGTGATTTAGTTTGCATTTTTCTGTGCTACTTTTTTATGTGGGACAAGGTTATAAAAATACATTCTGGTTGACTTAGGTCACAGCAGAACCTATTTCCTAAATAGTAGCAAAGGTACTCTCTGGATTCCTCCTTCCAAGGTACTAAAACCAACTGGGTAGCTGTGCTAAAACGTAGATTCATTTACAGACTCCTGGCAGATGAGTCATGGCAATGCCTCAGTTTACCCTTTCTCTGTCTATATCGTTGCTGTTGAGCTACACCCATCTGTATATATAGCACTCATTTGGTAACAACTTCTTTATATTAATCCAGAACTCATTTTACCTAGTGGCTTTATTTTGATGAACTGTCTTAAATAACATTCAGATAAGGAGTAGAAATTTAACTCAAAGAAGATGGAGAAAAAAGTCCACATACACACATTGGGACCAATTTGGAATCTGTCACCTGAAAATGATTAGTGGGTTGAACAGATGAGACTAGACTGAAGCATTAGAGGGAAATCTTTTTTTTAAACACAACTTGAAGAATTTAACAGGCCTATGAGATTTGAAAAGAAACGATTCTTTTTTTTTTTCCTTTCTTGTAATCTCTTTTTTTTAAATTTTTATTGGTGCACTGTATTCATACATCATAGTGGGATACAAAGAAAACTTTTGTAGACATACATGCACACAGAAACGATTCTTTATGTGTCTGATTAATACATTGACAGGCAGGGAGATTTTTAAAGACCACACAAAAATGTAAACAAGCCAGGCGTGGTGGCGCAGGCTTGTAATCCCAGCGCTTCGGAGGTGGAGACAGGAGGATCACGCAGGTTCAAAGCCAGCCTCGCTGGCTTAAGAAACCCTGTTTCAAAGTAAAAAATATAAAAATAGGTCTGGGAGTGCAGCCCGGAGGTAGAAGGGCTTCCAGAAAGCCCAGTACCCCCCCCAAAAGTAAACAAAATAGACATCTATGCTCAACCTTCATCTGATTAAAACTAGATTTCTAAGTATTTGGAAAACCACTACATATACTTAGATATATGTCTATGTGTATATATATCTATATATGCACACATACACATATTCATACACGTATATGTATGTATAATAAAACATAACATTAATAGATTTGATTTATTAATACATGTGAAAAGTATGCCTATTTGTATAATTCTAGAGATGTGCAAGCAAATAGATAAAAAATAAACTAGATTAAAATCTTGGCACACTGGGCGTGGTGGCACATGTTTGTAATCCCAGTACTTGGGCTGAGACAGGAGGATCACAGATTTGCAGCCAGCCTCAGCAACTTAAGAAAACCTTTGAAACTTAGTGAGCTCTTGTTTCAAAATAAGAAATAAAAAATTGGGCTGGGGATGTAGCTCAGAGATAAAATGCCTCTGGGTTCAATTCCCAGTACTGAAAAAAAAAAACCAAAAAAAAAAAAAAACCAAAACAGACTTGACATTCAGAAATGCAGTTTCCTCTCTAAATGAGCCTCCTTTATTGGCAATCTGACTCACATTGTTTGTATATACATACATAAAATCATAATATTAATAGATTGGATTTGTTAAATGTTTGTGTAAGCAGGTCTACCTGTGTAGTCAAGAATCAAGAAATCATGGAAATCTACTTTCTAAATTATTCAATATTGGACATTTTAATTGAGTTCCAACATTCATATAGTATAGCAAACTACTCCCTTCCTTATTTTGATTTTTTTTGAGTAAGTAATGTGAACAAAGCATAAAATGTGGCCAAGGTGAAGCCTTCTTTTACTATCGCCTACAACTTAAAGAATGCTTCCTCATGGGCTGCACTCCATCAGACACAGCTGGGAGCAGTACGTACCGCGGGGTATATGGCTCTGTGGTAATAGACACGCAAATGCATGCTTTTCACACACAATATACAAACATCTCAGCACAACGATTGGATACAATCAGAAAACTGGCAAACGCACCGTGGGTTACAATGGCTCCATCCCACACTTCAAATACAATAAACATTTAATTCATCCAATGCCTTTTTCTAATTGGAGACACATTGGGAGAGGGGCATTTGAGTTCACAAAAGCTCAATTACTTCCATGTTAACCGCATTTCATGAACTTCCAACTTGTGAACTGTTTCCTTAGGGAACATGTGGAGTAGAAATGGCAGGTTTGCTTTTTCTTAATTTCTTTTGCTTTTGCTTCTCAAATGATGCTTTACTGAACTCAAATTTCCTATGTTGACCTACGTGCTAGTGTAAATGCAACTGTGATTCCACAAATTTAGAAGGAAAGAATACAATTTGCTGAAGAATCCAGGTCCACAAACTTGCAATAGTTTTTCCTGAATTCAGTAGTTCATTAACTTCTACATGATTTGATGAACTGGGGTAAATAATAGTAAAAGGGTCTTGATGTGCAGCTTACAGAGGTTATGCATCTATTAACTTAGCTAGTAAGTGTTTGTTGGGCAGTCAAGAGCGTACTTTCTGCTAGACTCAAAATTAAAGAGGAAAATGAAAGCACCAAGTTCCTGCTCCGAGGAAGGCTTGGCCTTGAAATCCTCACCCACTCCAGGAAGATGGGCGCCTTGAGTTCTCCTGCTAACCTCCTGCCTGAGAGTAATGACTATTTGAACTTTTTAATATAGTTTCCCCGTGCACTTAGGAGTCCTCAGCATGACACTCAGATTGCCTGTGGTTCCCTTCATGTCCATGGAATGATAGGCTAAGTTTTCTTCTGCACCTGTTTCTCTCCACCCATAATTCAGTAGTATTTTCCATGATGTTTTGCATGAGTTACAGGTGTCTTCAGTGCTGCAGAGGGTCAACATAAAACCATTCACTAATGATTTCTATAGTTACTGGCTAATTGTGAGTCCCAGTCTCTCCAGACTCTCTATCCAGAATCAATGTCTGATGGGCAAAGGTGTTCAGGAAGAGTGTCCGTGACACCTTTGCGGGCTTCCTCCCTCTGTTGATTTTTTGTCACCTGTGCTCAGCCCCAACATGACCTAAAGCACCACTGCTCAGTCCTGGGGGAAGAAGAGCTGAGATCATACACTTTTCTCAGAAGTTTCTTGTTGATTTTGAAATGGCCTTTTACCATATATCCCTAGTGTGATAAGCATTTAAAAGTACTTCATAAATGTTTAAAACATCATTAGGCTGATAATCCTTGATAAACATTGACTGAGCATTCAATTTAATATGGTGCTTTAGCAGATTATCCAAAGAGAATGCTTTTTTGTTCAGAATATTGTTCCGTGGATCAAGTATTTATTATGAGCAGTGAGTAAGTTGTCGTTTGCAAATCCAGTGCCCTTTCTATAGGCGAATTCTGGGGAAGAAAATTTATTATCTTACGTTTTTAGGTTGAGTCCATGTGAGGCTGGGGACCATAGACCTCAGGGCATGGCTGTGGGAAATGGGGAGAGGGACAGCATGTGGTCTGTGCTGATCACACCATGGAGCCAGAGGCTAGACAGTGAGCAGCAGGAGGAGGAGGGAT
The DNA here is from genome assembly GCF_963383645.1 of Muscardinus avellanarius. Taxonomy (NCBI): domain Eukaryota; kingdom Metazoa; phylum Chordata; class Mammalia; order Rodentia; family Gliridae; genus Muscardinus; species Muscardinus avellanarius. The sequence continues at coordinate 844,512 of NC_137791.1, forward strand.
CATATAACATCTCCAGGGCTGCACCCCCATGTACCTGCCCCCTCCAGGCCCCACCCAGAGGAACCCATTGCAACTGCTGGGATTACAGCTCTCAAGACTCAATTAAGCTAATTTATGAGCTCTTCAAAGGGCCATTCTGTATCTCACCCATTAAATTACTTACAAATTGAATTTGACTTGCTCAAACCATGACCTTTCTGGTCTCATGTAGGTGTGCAGATTCTAAAACTTTCTATTCAAGACGTTTGCCTCCTTGAAAAGGAGTGCGTGAGAGAGGGGAGAGAAGCAGTACTTTTAGCCTTTCTTCTTGTTTAATGTTTCTTAGGAAAGAAGAGACCAGGGAGGAGGATTTCCTAACAGGTAACACGGACCGTGATGCAACACATTCATGAACACGTTCATGTTAGAGCTTAGGCAGGACCAGGGGGAATGAGGGCTGGGAGTGACAGGTAGGACTTAGCGGATTACTTAGAGGACACCAAGGGTAGCTGCTGGGTTGGACCTGAAGTGGCAGAAAGAGAGCCTCACCCAGAAAGCCCGTGCATGGTGAAGGCAACCACCAAGAGGATTCAGGAGCACCAAACAGAGAAGGTTGGAGACGGCCAGCTCTGGGGGTTGCTGGGGCACATTTGAGCTAAGGCTTCCAAGATGTCTTTAATGGCCAGAGTGACCACAGTGTTTTCTAATCACTGCTCAATTTCTGTGATTTAGTTAATCACAAAGACTATACCTTTAGCAGATATAATTACTTGCAAAGACATGTACTTTTGTTTTTTTGGTACTGGGGATAGACCCCAAGGGCAGTGTACCTCTAAGCTCCACCCCCAGCCCTATTATTTATTCTTTATTTTGAAACAGGGTCTCACTGAGTTGCAAAGGGCCTCACTAAATAGCTGAGGCTGTCCGGGAACCGGGATCCTCCTGTCTCAGCCTCCTGAATGCTGGGGTTACAAGCGTGTGCCACCATTACCCACTAGCGGTATACTTTTTAACAAGTACCTGTTAGGTGCACACGCAGCCATTGATAAAGATAAGCTGCTCCACTTCTGTTTTGTTTCCCTTCTTTTGCCCACAGACTTTGTCCTAATATCTACCAACATACTACTTTAGCCTTACGCTTTATTTTGAAGTTTAGACTTTGAAGATTACTCAGGGTCGAACACTGAAATCCAAACGTGTTATTTTCATAGATAGCTTTATTTCTGAAAATACAATGGAGTTGTCAGAAAAATGTACTGGATTATTAATCAGCAAAAATTTTAAATATGAAATAGATTAGCTCTTTATAAGTGAAACCAAGCCATCCTTAAGTTATGCCGAGAAGGTGGAGCAGGTTGCCGAACTGCACATGTGTACAGGAGTCGTGTACTGATGGCGTCAAAGGCCCTACAGGACCCCTGATTATTTCTTACAGAAACTGGACTTCTCCGTTATGGTGATTTGTTTTTTACGCTGATGGCAATTTAGTAATTATGAGTTTCTCCATAATTAATGAGTGGAAATGAAATCACATTTGGGAATTTAATTTTTATGATCTGAGACTTTCCATGTTTTCGAAAATAATTGTCTCATTTTTTTCCTAAGGATTAACAATTAGTAGATAATTTTCAACATTGCTGTGCTCATGTCTCCCGAGATTCTCAGCTGTGAATAACTGTTTTATGAACAGCATTCTCTAGGGTGACATTTATCCTCCAGGAGATGACACGGCCCAAGAGAGCTGAGACTCCGGGGACCGTGAGGATGGAGGCCAGATGTGTCCAGCCCAGTGTTTGGGTATGGACCACCCTTTGACTGAGCCTAATGGCTCCTACCTACAAGAGCCTGACCAGTATGTTAGGACTGTTATTGAAAATGAAGAAGAGACAGATTTATACCCTGCACATGGGAAAGTAAGCAGTCGACAGAGCGGAGCAAACTACCTAGAAGTTCAGAGCATGATCTCTGCGTGACTGAGATTTCTTGGTTTCTTTTCAATTCAGTGCTGTTAGGATCTCAATTCTGAGCACAGCTGGGGACCACAGGCTGTGGTTTACTGAAGTGATGGCTGACAATAGAGCCCTGGGCCACCCCCTCACCCCCGAGACTCACCTGCTAGAGGCAGGTCTGGTGGGTGGTTGGCGCTGCCCTGCCCCAGAGTGTGCGGTCAGGAGGCCCTGGAGGACCCTCTGAAAGGGTCTGTGCCAAGCAGACTCCCTGGTCCAATTTGCTGCCTGCAGATGTGCTGTTTCCAGGCAACATAAAGTGCCTGTAGCTAGAAGAACAGCTTGCCTCTGAGTTGTTTCAAGGAGCTATGCTTCATTATTGGAGCAGGGTACAGCATGGACGGGCATTATTACTTAGCCAACTGAATGTGCATTTGGCTAGCACACACTTCCTGTTCCTTCTGGGATGAGGTCTGATTGTTATGCAGATGAACATGCTGCCTCATTATCTGGGAGGCAAAGATTTGCCAAGAAGGAGAGAGAGACAGCAGCTGCTCGGAAAAGAGGATCTAAGTGGATGTGAGCCCTGTTGAAGGCCAGACAAGTTTAGGCAAAAGTTCAGCGATGCGGCTCTTTTCTAGGGCATTAACACTTGTGAATAAGCGAATGTCTGCTCTAAGGACCTAGCAAAATGCTTTTATTTTCTACATCACAGCTTCAAACTGGGCCGGGATGGCAATTTAAAATAAATAAGCAAGATTTTTTTTTAATTGTTGTCAAAGGTAGGGGAAGTTATCTGACATGGATTATAACTACAACAACAAGAAAACCAAAGATAATTTTTATAAAGACAATGTTATGTAGCCTTCTAAGTAGAATATTTTTATGCTTTTATTTCTTTCAAAAGAGTACACCCAAAGAGAAAGGCACAGAAGTCTCTGGAATCTCTGTTCTCTGGAGAGTTCAGCAATGAATGGGTTGTGTGTTAATTTTTATTTTTTTGTGGTACTGGGGATAGAACCCAGGGGCATTCTACCTCCAAGCTACACTCCCAGCTCTATTTTTAATTCTTTATTTTGAAACAGGGTCTCACTCAGTTGTAGAGGTCCTCACTAAGTAGCTGAGGCTGGCTGTGAACTGTCATCCTCCTGTCTCAGCCTCCCAAGTGCTGGGATTACAAGCGTGCACCACTACACCCGGTTTAATTTTTTTTTATAGATCAAAGATAAAAGCAAAAACATGTTGCTAAAAGTACAATTTTCAAAATGGCTCCATTGAAAAGAGCTGGAAAAGTCCCAAAATAATTTTTTTTGCCTTAAGCCACACTTCGCCTGATTAAATCAATACTTTTTGTGCATGTATGGCTTTGGGTTCTTATACCCTTAGGAAACCTTTGAAATTCCATTCAGAAAATGAGAAATTTAATATTTGGAGTTTCAATTCAACTTAACAAATATTTGCAGAGTCTGAGTAATATGCATAACAATATATCCCAGGATTATCTTTCCTTCACAGTGTATTAAAATTTCTAAATAGACTTATTAGAAACTAAAACTTGACTTAAATTACTTGGTTTAACACATTCAGTAGAGATACCTGAAATTCTGCAAAATTCAAGAAATAAACAGTTCTATCAACCCTCATAATATTCATAGACTTTATAAGTAATGCCCAGAATAAATTTTTAGAGAATAGGTTTAAATATACTATGTAGAAATATAGAGCATCGTGATATGCAGGCACATTCCAAACAAATGAATTAGAAATGGTTTTCTTTGTCTTGCATGTTGGTGCATGCTTGTAATCCCAGCATTTGGAAGACTGAGACAGGAGGATCGCGGTTCATAGCCAAGCTCAGCTACTTAGTGAGGCCCTTTGCAACTCAGTGAGACCCTGCTTCAAAATAAAGAATAAAAATATAGGGCTGGGAATGTAGCTCAGAGGTAGAATGACCCTGGATTCCATCCCCAGTACTGCAAAAAAAAAAAAAAAAAGAATGTCTTTTCTAAACAGAATGATGAAATTGGCTCCGTTTCTGCTGTTTAGCTATGTGAACTGGAGATACAGCACCCAAGACACTTGCTCTTTTTCCTCTCTGTGTTAGCATCCTTCCAGTGACAGTGAAGCTGTATTTCCTTGCTTTCTGTTTGGGCTTCCTGAGATGAGTTTCCCTGGGAATTTAATGCCCCCTCAGAATTCTGGTAAAATCAGCTTCAGGACACAATTTGAGAGCACCCACTCCTCCACAATTTGCTAGCTGTCAAGATTTCCCTTAGAAGACCGTTATTTTTATCATGGTCATGGATATGCCTGGTCTTTGTCCTCTGGGTCAGCATCTAGTGTTTAAGTCCTCCCCCCTATGTTTAGAGCTAAACCACGTCCAGTCGCCCTGTGTATCCCTGGGTTTAGCCTCTGTGAATTCAGCCACCCAGGGATCAAAAGGGTTTGGAAAAAAAAATAGTTATATCTCTACTGAAAAATGTGTGGACATTTTTCTCTTGTCCTTTTTGTTAACAATATACAATAACAATCTAGACGGCATTTACTTTGTATTAGGTGTTATAGGCGTAACATTGAAATGGAGCTGGGGATTCACAACGGAGGCAAACACCAACCAGGTTATTAAAAGCGGCTTTAATCAGCCTAATAGCTGACACCTTTGGGGAGTCTGCCTGCCATGGGGGAAGGGACTGACAAGCCACACGCAGTCCAGAGAGTCGCGTGTAGTCCTGGTTGGCTGGCAGAGTCACGTGACGGAGCAAAAGTACTGATGTCTGGGGGGTGGGGGCTGGGGGAGCTGCAGTGTGGGAATGCTGATTCTCTCATGACATCCGTAATCTCACAACATTTGGAATCAGCCTTGTGATGCCTGGAGTCTCAAGGAACCTGGATTCTTGTGGGAGCTCCACTTCTGGCTTCTGGGGTTCCACCTTCTGTCCTGTGGGGAAAAGGGGGGAACCCAACCTATCAATAGGCAATCCAGAGAGAACTTAAAAATATATGGAAAGCCTCACTAAGTAACATATGCATACCTATGTTCATAGCAGCACAATTTGTAATAGCCAAAGTTTGGAAACAACCTCGGCCCCCATCAACAGATGGGGGGTTTACAAAGTTATGGGGAATACACACAATGGAATTCTATTCAGCTATAAAGAAGAGCAAAATCACGTCATTCGTAAGAAGATGGAAAGGGCTGGAAAGCATTATGTTAAGTGAGATTAGCCAAACACAGAAAGGGAAGGGACATATGTTTCCTCTAATATGCCCAAATGAGTGAGCATTGGGGATACCAGAGGGACTCCAGATAATGGAAGGGAAATCTCAGCAAAGTTTAATGGAAAACTAAGAGAGGAAGGAGGCTGAACTTGATTGATGAGCGGCTATTTCCAAATAGGTGTAAAAGTATGAATATAGCAAGGTTAGCCTGGGTATTAAGTATCGGGAGGGGGGAAGGGAAACGAGGGGGGAAGAGGGCACCAAATACAGATTAAATGTATAACATTTACTTTCAATTTAAAAAATAAAAAAAAAAAATAAATAAATAAAAATATATGGAAATAGTATACAGGTTACTTGAAAATAGTATCCCATTTACACAAGGAACTTGCGTGTCTGTAGATTTTGATATCCCCAGGCGGTCCTGAAACCAATACCCCATAGATATCAAGCAGCAATTCTACTATGGTTTCTAATATATAAATTCTAGAACTTGCTCTTTGATACTGATATGTACATGGGAACCACCACCCTGCCCACTGTTCTGCCCTCCCTCCAGCATCCCAGGATTCTGAGGTATAATTTTTACCTTAGCCCATGAGCCAGTTAAAAATGTCAGCAACAATAAAATTATTTCTGCTCAGCTTTAAGAACCCCATGCCAGTAGTGATTCTGTAGTCAGAAGCTGAAGTTTTTATTTCCTTGGGAATTGCCTGGGGAGACCCAGGGGCCAGGTGCTGGTGTGTGGGGTAACCTCCGAGGATACCTCTGCCCCCTCTCCTGAATGGTGGCTCCATTCCTCTCTGAAGAGCCTGGATGGACATTGCACCCCTGGGACTTCTGTGGCTGAGATAAACCAAGTTTAAAAGAAAAATATAGTTATACTGCTGATTAATTTACATTTCCGATTTGATTTTTGGTACAGAATGATATACAATCTAATTCTTCATGTAAACATTTTTATTAAATTTACCCATATATTATAAAAAAAGAAAAGAAAAACATAGTAAAGTAGCTTTGAGTACAAGTTCCAGTACATTGGAGACAAATTGTTGCTTTTGGTGTAAGTAAGATAGTCTGAGCCCAATTTGCCCCAGTTCTTTTCTTTCTTTTCTTTTTTTGTAGCACTGGGGATTGAGCCCAGGGGTGTTCTACCTCTGAGCTACATTTCAAGCTCTTTTTTATCTTTTATGTTGAGACAAGGTCTCACTAAGTTGCCCTAGCTGTCCTTGAACCTGCGATCCTCCTGTCTCAACTTCCCAAGTACTGGGATTTTTTTTTTTTTTTTGCAGTACTGGGGATGGAACTCAGGGACATTCTACCTCCAAGCTACACCCTCAGACCTTTATTTTATTCTTTATTTTGAAACGGTCTCACTGAGTTGCAGAGGGCCTCACTAAGTAGCTGAGGCGGCCGTGAACCATGATCCTCCTGTCTCAGCCTCCCGAGTGCTGGATGACAAGCATGCCCACCATGCCCGGCTGGCTGCTTCATCTTTTCAATGGGAATATTTTCAGAACTGCATCTTACATGTAAATGGAATGACACCTGTAAGATGCCGGTCCCTGAACTTGGCAAACAGTAAACACACGATAGATATTAGATATTGTTATGACTATTATATATAAAAATATTAAACTAAAAGTTCCCTCACTTGTGAATGAATGTATATAGCTTAGCATCTGGAAAATATGGTGGGTAGTATCACTGTTCCCCGAGCCCGACCATTATCCCGTGGAAGTTTTACTATTTCCCTGACTCACTCGTGTCGGAGCTGGCCACGTGACCCTCTTTGCCAGGGACAAGGGGCCAACGTGACCTGAGTTGCTTCTGGGCACCGACTTGAGGGGCCAGCGTGCTCACCACTGCTTATTCCGTACCATGATAATTGGAGAAACAGAGACAGAGGGCGCTCCATCTGAAGAAAACAGTCGGGTGCAAATGCAGCAGGAGCAAGAAATGGCTCCCTTTCTTAAGCAGCTAAGATTTTGATCGCCATAGCTTTACTTTAAAACATTCTCTTGAATAAATCAATATCAGCACCCCTCCTCGTCAAATAACATACCCTCAAAAATAATGATTTTACTTAGAGCCCAAAGACTAAGCCATTCCCAAAATAAGCACAAAAAGGTCTGTGCGGTTTACTGTCTGTCTTTCCAGTGGAAGGAACAGTTCTTTCCAGAGAGGGAATTTTAGGTTTGGCACTAGCCAGAAAGCATTTTGTGGCTCCTGGAGCTTTGCTTTCAAGTAAATTGCAATTGTGGGTACTGATCCTCACAACACGGCCTAGCAGGCGATTACTACTAGCGTTTCTCAAATGGTCCCTTTCCAAAAACAACTTATGAATATAAAAATCAAAAGCTAAAGTTTCATTGTTCTTTACTTGGAATAAATCCCAGACAACTGCGTTGAATTTATTCATAATACATGAGAAGAAAAGGCTTAGGAGACTCTCAGTGGGAGTAGGAGGCAAAGGTGGGAGAGTGGAGTGATAACGAAACAAACTCGACACACTGTAAGACCAGGGAGAGGCAGGTCACAGCGTTTAACAGAAACACTGAGCCTTGAAAACCACCAGGCCTGTCCACTTACAGTGGTATATGAGTCTGGCCGCTAAGTGTTGGTGTGAGCTCCGCAATGTTAATTTTAGTTAATTTTGAGGATGGGGGCCTTTTCAGTTTGGGTGGGCTTTCCTGGAGCAGGGCATGGGAGCAGAGACACGGGCACAAAGATCTGCATGAGAAGTGATTGTCTTTTCGACAGACTGGGGAGCTTTGCTATTACAGTGTTTTACTTTGGGGGGCTCACAGTGGTGAGTTCTAGTCATGGACAGCAATCAGTTTCCAATTACTCTTTATAATCAGTTGTTCTCATCAATAAGCCGACAGCACTGGGAACAAGAGCCTCTAAGTTCTTCAAGGACTTCCAACGAATAACCGGCCAACAATCGGCTTTGCACGTTTCAGTTCTGTATCAGTAAGTACTGAGCATCTTTAATGTGCAATGCTGCCCTAGGTAACAGGGCTGTCCCCGTGAGCACTGTGGGGTCACGAGCCCCCCTCCTGGGGAGCTGGCCCCTGCCCTCCTCCTGGTCATCTGTGAGTGAACTGCAGTTGCCACCTTCCACGCGGGGGACTCGTGTGCGCGCCACAGCTCACCCGTGCGGACGAGCTCTTGGCGTTAGGAAACACGTTTCATCTTCCTCAGTGATGGGGAAGGGAGGGCTTAGTCCCCCTCGGGGTGGACACTAGTCCAGGTCAGTGTCTCCCTTCCCTGGTCCCTGTCCTACTTCAAGGCTGGTGGACACCCGTGTTGGCTCTGCTCTCGGGGACCAGCCTGTCCTCGCAGGGTCCACCCATGAAGAGTGGATGTCTTGTATGACTCATGTTTTCCAGGGTTAATACAGTTCACAGGACCGTCCTGGGGGCGCCTTCAGGCCACTGTGGGACACCTGACCTGGTTCTGTGCTGTCACACTTGGGGCTTCTGAGAAGGAGCCCCTGAGGTCTTGGGATTTCAGGCTCTGAGTGGAGTGGGGTATGTGTGTGCGTGTGCGTGTGTGTGCGTGCACACATGCGTGTGTACAAGAAGGGCCCCCCTTGCTCTCTTGCCACCTCCTTCAGGATATTCTCTGCACAGCCTCCCTTCTGTGGGTTAGGAACCGTCCCTAAGACATATAGTGGTATCTCTCCTCCTCTGTCTTCCTTGGTTAGCAGTCTCTCTTGCTGCCATCCCATGGATCTTTGTTAGTATTTCTAAACAGTACAGGACTCTGTTCCCCTCAGGGAACACATTCGTACACCATCGTTTCTGAGCAGGGCGTCAAGTGTGAGCATTAGAAGTGAAGAAGGGCCCTTTGCCACCTTAGATTTTGGCTGGCCTCTGCCCTCCTCGAAAGCTGGGGCTAAACAACCACAAGATACTGTTTCAAAACACATCTTCCCTCTTGAGAGCTTCAAAAGACAGGAGAAAATAAAATCAGCCCTCATCAGCACTGGGCCTAAGAAAACAACTCAGTGGTTTCAAAACAACCGACTACATCTTCAAATGGCAATGCTTAAGCCATTAGTGTCCTGGGAGAAAGCTAGCATATTTTTATGCATACACCATTTCAAATAAATAACACACTTTTGGCTAGTAACCAAACACATGAATATTCTATTTTCAAAGAGATTGAAACGAATTTCAGCCTGGGTAGCATCTGAGGGCTCTGAAAGATATAAACATCAACAACTTTGAAAGAGATGCAAGCCATTTGCCCAGACTACTTACCCCAAAACAGTCTTAGTCATACTCTCTTTAATATTATATACAGATAAATTAACAAAAAACCTGTGAAGGAAGAAACAAATTATGCCAGAATAATATTTTCAATTATGTGAAAATTCTCTCTGTTAAGGGTTAAGAAATCACCTGAATTCAATTTGGTAATTTTAGATCCACCCAAGAAGATATCCCCATCCCCAGTCTTTCTTCGCTCTGGGTTTCTCGGGGGTATTTTCACTCTTTGTAATAACCTATGTGACATCTCTGAGCTTTCTAATTTGATATCTCCCCCACTAGATTGAACTCATCAGAGTGATATAAATCTCATCTCCTCTTTACCTAGCTCTGTGCCCCAGACTTACTGAAGTGAAGGGACTTAGCAGGATCTTCCTGGAACATTTGTTAAAACACGTTATGGTTTACGTCTGGGACGGTCCCCAAAGGCCCATGTGTTGAAGGAAGGCTTGGTCCCCGGTGCAGAGACGCCCCGAGGTGGGCTTTGGGGTAGTCAGGGCTCTGACCTCATTAATGGACCAGCCCACTGATGGATTCCTAGTTTGATGACATGTTGGGAAGCGGCAGAAACCGGAGAAGGTGGGAAGACCTTGGGGGCGCAGTCACTGAGGCCGCGCCCTGGAAGGTGTTTCCTGTGCCTCCCTTTCTCCCTCTGTCTCTGCTGCCCCCTGCGAGCAGAGCTCAGGAGCCAGGGACCACGAGGCCCTCAAAACAAACAAACCACTCCTCCTCAGCGTAGCTGATTTTCTCAGGGACGAAAAGCCAAACATAGTCCAATTTAATTCATCCTCTATTCCACAAGGAAGTCAGATTGAAGTCGTTTATAATGATCCAGACATCTGAATTCAAATAAGTTCTCCCTCTTTCATGGGACTCCTTAGAAAGCAGATACAATAGCTCTGATATTATTAAGCAATGAGATCATAGTGAACTGGAACTTTTTCAGAGCAGAAATACTAAGCACTTTTGCAGTACTCAAAGTCTAGACAGCCATATAATATTCTATGACTATATTCTAAAGAAATATCTTATACCACATCTCCAAAAATGGCCAGATCTTAATTTTTCTAAGCCCTTTGTGCTAAAATTTGCCCCCTCCCTGTGCTGATCTCAGGCACGTAGTCCTGAGTTTGAGTCTGAAGTGGTGTTACTTGGTTCTTGTTTTTTTCATAACCAGGGTTTTTGGGTTTTTTTGTGTGTTGCTGGGGATTGAACCCAGGGGCATTTTACCTCCGAGCTACACCCCAGCCCTTTTTTTGGTGTGGAACTGGGGATAAAACCCAGGGGCCTCCTACCTCTGGGCTACACTCCCAGACCTATTTTATATTTCATTTGGAAACAAGGTCTCTTGAGCCAGTGAGGCTGGCTTTGAACCTGCGCGATCCTCCTGTCTCCGCCTCCCAAGCGCGGGGATTACAAGTGTGCGCCACCACACCCGGCCCAGCCCTTTTTATTATTTTGTTTTCCAAACAAGGTCTTTCTTGGTTGCTGGGAGTCTCTTTAAGTTGCTAAGGCTGTCCTTGAATCTTCAATCCTCCTGTCTCAGCTCTCCCAGTTACTAGAATTACAGGCATGTGCCACCATGCTCAGCCAGCCAGGGCTTTGAACAGGCAATCTTTAAAAGTTTGTATGCTCAGCTTTAATTATCTACACCCTCTACATACAGGAGCAGCCTCTGGAAGAGCTCACATAGCACACTTATGGAGTGATGGGTAAGAGTCTTGAGACTGAAGACTGCAAGCTTGGCACGGTCTCGTGTAGGATTTGCAGTGGTTCAGGATGCAGCGGAGGAGATGAAAAGCTGGCTTCACGTTCCTGGGGCCTGGTGTTACCTCTCATATCCACAGGCTTTGCTCTAATTATTCTCCTCCCCTCCCTCTTCCTCTTGCCTCTCCAAGTCACTTTCTCCCAAATTTCTGTGGCAATAGATCATAAAGGAAAAGGGCTGAGTATCAAAAACAAGAAGCTGGGTGCCCCGCTGTAGAATTCCGTTCTCCCCACAACCGACCGTTTTAGAATCCTAACCGCAGCCTTGGAGCAAGGGAACCCAATGTTTTGGCAAAATATCAGTCAAGCATTTGTTTGATGCTAAACAATGAACTCTCTTCTGGCTCTTAAATATATTTGTTTAACCCAAGACTTAGCTCTTGTGTAAATTAGTAGATATAGCAAGTCGTATGTGATTTAGGGCCAACAGCCTTTTTTCCCCTTCCATCAAAGAGAAAATGAGGACAGACAAAATAATAATAAGAAGAAGGCTTTCTGCTCCCACATGGAGGACGCGGATTGAGATGGGGTGGGGAAAAGTTCCAGCCAGCTAGTTTCCTTTAGATTATTTTAATGTTAACTACATGTACTACTGAACTCTGGAGAAGCAGCCAGTGAAGGACAGGAGCTTGTTCTAAACACTGGAAGATATTATAAACATATTTGAAACATCTGGGGCTACCAAGGGGTGGATGGAGGGATGCTAAGAGACACTCCATCGGGGAGAGGCTAGACGAGGTATATGCCGCAGCAGAAAAGAACCATGTATATTCCTGAGCCGTTACCCAAACAAGCGAACAGGGAACAAACACACCAGACACTGAGCAGCACGCGCCATTCCTCAGCTTCTCTGCCGCCGCCCAGCCCGGTGGCGCATTGGCTTTGCAGGTTTTACATCTGGGCCGTTCTCTCCTTCGCTGGCCCGTGGGCTCCAGGGGGCAGGTTCCTGAGACACAAGTGCTGTTATAAAATGAGAGCCACGGATGGAATAATTTTATTATCACATGTCAAGAAAATGCGAAATTCTTCCTGAAAAAATCTGAAACTTACAAAAGGCGAATAAAGCCTGTGAAGCTGCATGGTACTTCACTTTCCTTTACTGAGAACGCCATCATTAAAATACTTTATTTGAATGAGTTAGGATTTATTTTTACACTGATTATACAAAACACTAACTCAAAAGACCTTTGGTCCATATGCATATCTAATTTAATTTAACTTTTATTGGCTTAATTAATGGTTCATGTATGTTTTCCTGAGTTGAGTTGTGTCTTTTATCTTACATTAAACACAAGTAATATATATATATATATATATATATATATATATATATATATATATATATATATTTACGGTACTTAAGATGGAACCCAGGGACATTATACCTTCTACCTACATCTTTGGTCCTATTTTTTATTGTTTATTTTGAAACAGGATCTTAACTATGTTGCAAAGAGCCTAAGTAGCTGAGGCTGCCCTTGAACCTCAATTCTCCTGTCTCAGCCTCCTGAATGCTGAGATTGCAAGCGTGCCCACCACGCCCGGCTACAAGTAATAATTGTTATAGCACTCGACGTTTCTGTTCACAGTCTTGTCTTCCCATTTCTCTTCCTCCTCCTCCTCCTTTTTCTTATGTAACCCCTACATTATAGATGGGGACGCTGTAGCGTACAGTGGTTAAACTGCTCCCCTGAAGGTTCAGATATTCTAAGTACTCTAAGCATCTTTCAGAATGTGTGACGTCTAATGCTGAATCCTCTGCTCGTCTGCTGGGCCACCATTTAGCTTTAAAAGATCTCATAGTTAGAACGTTTACCCGTGGAGTGGCTACCAAAGACCATTCGGGACGACTTGTGCCAGTAGGCATTTCTTGGCTCCATGCCCTGTAACTGTGATTGTAGGTGAACCTAGAGTTGTGCTGGTGATTCTACTTTGTAAGTTATCTTATGCCATTCATTTTATTCTGTTTTCTCCTTAGCTATACATGTGTGCACAGATGCATACCCATGAACACAGGGCTAAGTATAGTTCTTTCATTTATAATCTTCAATTTGATTTTTATTTTTTGTGGTGCCTTCAGACACACTTGGTCCTCCTGTGGATAGCGAGCTTGTGCCTCTCTCCTGCCAGACCACGGCCCCCTTGTTTGTGAACCCCCTTTTCTGCAGAGGCCATGCAGGAGCGGGGATGAGCAATGGCGGGTTCGGCCCTCCTCTGTGTGGCTCTGATTCTCATAACTTGACTAATTTTTGTTCCCCACAGGGCATTGTTCTTACAAATATTTTCTAATAAAAGTAATGCTTCCAAAGCCTAAAATTGGAGTGAATCCTAAATTCGATTAGTCTTCCAGAGGTGATAATTCCCACAAATAATATAGCACATTTTAGAAAAACTGAAGGCCACCACTTTAAAGATTATAGTTCACAATATGTCATGTCTGAAGACTTTATTTAAAATAAACACCAACCAAGAAACTGGTCCACCTACCCAAAAATGGAAGCAAAAGCTTTATTTTTAACTTCACGGTTCCCTTTACGCCAGTGGTGTGCCTTTGGTTAATTCAAACTCCCCTGCTTTGTCCTTCACATTGTCCCAAGGTCTACACAATACCTTCATGCATCTGAACGGATGCTGCGCCTCCTCCCGAGAACAAGGTCTCAGCACAGCGTGCCGTGGCTCAGCCGTCTTTACCAACAGCGTCTCTCTTCTGGTAGCTTAATCAAACATTTACTTAGATTTACTTATTACCCTGATGCAGTAATAATATCACCTTTTCGGAGAGACAGGATTTTGATGTATGCTTTCTTTCCTCTATAATTAAAAATAAATACAGGTAATACTGAAGAACAGTAAACTTGGCATGCTCATTTTATAAAAAAAAAAAACTCATTAAAGATCAGAGTATTAACTGCCAAGAGAAGACGATTCAACATGAAAACTCTTACAGATCAGGATGAATAAAATGATTTTAAAAGTTCAGTACAAGGTTGGTTCCCTTATACTGATTTAACTAACTATTCCCATCCTGACCCAGCCTTTTTCTGCTAATTTGAATTTTTTTTTTTTTTTTTTTTGGTGTGGAACATGCTGTATAGAACTAATTTGTTTCTGAATTCCTCTATATTTACCCTTCACCCTCTCATTCATTCATCCTGAAAAGACTAGATCGATCATGTAACTTCTCTGCGTCAATACAGTTTGGGACACAAGAATCCTGTCGGTGGTAAAATGGGCCACGCGTTGCCTTTGTGAGGTCGGGCAGCTCTTCCTGAGGGCAGCTCTGGAGGCAGACCTCCTGGGCCCTGGCTCTAGCAATGACCCCAGGCCTTGCTCCTGTTGAAGGAAGAGGCCTCCGTCCACTTTGCAGAGGCTTATAAAAACCCAAACACTGGTACCCACAGAACACTGCTTACCTGTTCCTGGCTCATGCTGGAGCTCGAGGAGTCAGCTCTTCTTCTAATGAAACGAGTCAATACCAGTTGTTATTTGTGTGTGGAGGTAATGCCAAAGAGACCCCAAGTAGGATAAAGAGTTCAAGGGCCAGAGGAGTTGGGGCGGCCGCCTGGCCCAGGTAGGCAGGCCTCTCAGCAAGTGCCCTCTGCCCTGGGCTCCAGAAGGAAGTGCTGACGAGGAGGACGGGCAGGCTGCAGGCCAGGAGAGACACAGCCTGTGTGTGAACAGCCTCCCCTCCTACATATATTCCCATCTCAATGGCCGTTTCTCAGGGTTGCTGAGATTAGCAGATGGAAGAGAATGATGAAACCAAATGAAGCAAGGACCCTCAGGAGGAGTTCCTACAGCTTCCCGAAGCTTGGAAGTAAAGTTCTAAGACATCTGAACTATTAATTCAACACTTGTATTTCTTACACAAGAGCCTATATATGAAAGTAAATATACATTAAGTGGTTTAAAATTAAAAACTTGGCACAAATCTTTTCTCCTTTTTCATTAAAAATTATCAGTAAATCAAGGTTTTAAGATAATGTCGGACACATAAATAGCAAGGAAAGAAATGACAGGTCACTTATCCCGAGACAGTGGCCCCACTTGGGACAGGTTGCAGTCTGACTTAAGGGCTCTCCCAGCTCTGTTCCTGAGAAGTCATGGTCCTTGGACACCTAGAAAATGCTTCAACCTCCCCCTGTCTCCGGAGAAGGGCTGATTCTGTGAAGCACCCAGAGCAGTTCTCAGTGCAGCACAGAAGGGGTGCAACTCTGGACTGGTGGGGTTCCTGGTCTCCAGGACAGAAAAGAATTTCAGCAGGAGTTGGTCAGACATAGAGATTTATTTAGGAAAGCAGGCAATACATACTCAAGGGGATGTGAGCCCTCTCCGGAGTGGAAGATGTAGTGAGCTCTTCTTTGATAGGATACTCGTGTGAGGGGTGGGCAGGGAGGTACTGAAGATGATGTCGGTCTGGTAATCACCAGGTGGTTTAGACTGTCTGGTCACCTCAGTTGGACGAGACCTTTGCCACCTTCTTAATAGGTATCTCTTTTATTAGAACTACTCAAGGATGGCTAGCAGTACCCAAAAGGACTGTGTGACCTTGTCCTCTGACCAACGGATATCTCTCCTGACTCACTATTTCTAGGTTTTATGAATTTCCAGCATGATGTTCAGGCCATCTTTCCAGACCTTTTGTGTGAGCTCTGTCCTCTGACCAACAGATTCCTCTGTGAGTACAGTTAATAGTGCCCAAGGTAATTAGTAAAGACCTATAAACCCCGGAAACCTGCTACCAACAGGCCTGGCTGGGAATGTTGCCACAGGCTCCCATATTAAAGTTATGCTTTTCTTTTCTCCATGTTTGTCTCCTTTCTGCTATTTCTTTTATTTCTGCTGTCTCACATTACCCTTACCGTCCAGGCAGTACCGGTCATGAGACTGTTGAGACCCCAAAGTAAACCTATTTAGATTGGAGCTAAATAATGCTACTGAGTCTAATGATTGCTATTTTATGTCCATGAATCACTCACTTTTCATAGTTTTTTTTTAATCACATAGGAAAAAATGATCAGCTGGGCATGGTGGCGCACACTTGTAATCCCCGTGCTTGGGAGGAGGAGACAGGAAGATCATCGCGCAGGTTTGAAGCCAGCCTCACTGGCTTAAGAGACCCTGTTTCCAAAAATAAATATAAAATAGGTCTGAGAGTGTAGCCAGGAGGTAGAAAGGTTTGCAGGAACCCCAGTACCACACACACAAAAACATAAAGAGATCAAAGCCAGGTGTGGTGACATATGCTTGTAATCCCAGTACTTGGGAGGCTGAGACAGGAGGATAGCAGTTCGCAGACAGCCTCAGCTACTTACTGAGGCCCTTTGCAACTCAGCGAGACCCTGTTTTAAAATAAAGAATAAAAAATAGGGTTGGGGTGTAGCTTGGTGGTAGAATGCCTCTGGGTTCAATCCTCAGTAGAGCAAAAAAATAAAAAAAGTTCAAACACCATATTTTTACAGAGATGGAAGCAAAGAAAAAGAAGAGATGAGGTATACTACCAGAGTCACCTTAGAAATCTGAAGAGCAACACAAAGTATGAAGAGGAGAGTCGTAGAACTGTCAGGTCAAGTTGACTTTATTCAGCTCAGAACTTGACCTGAATTAAAATGTTTCCAGCCAAGCATACTTATGTTTTCACTTTTTTTTTTTTTTTTTTTTTTTTTTTTGCAGGTCTGGGGATGAAACCCAGGGGCATTTGACCTCTGAGCTACACCCCCTGCCCTATTTTTTATTCTTTATTTAGAAACCGGGTCTCACTGAGTTGCAGAGGGCCTCACTAAGTAGCTGAGGCTGTCCGCGAACCGCGATCCTCCCGTCTCAGCCTCCCCAATGCTGGGATGAGAAGCGTGCCCACCATGCCCGACTCCTGTTTTCACTTTGAACATTAATGTTTAGCTTAGTTAGTGAAAATGACTTATTATGTTTGTATTTATCCAAGAGCATCTTCTCTGTTTCGATCCCAATTTCCAGTGTTACTGTTCATTAGATAGACTTCCCACTGGAGAGGAGCTGGCGCTAATGTTCTCATCACAGGCTCCCACGGCTTGGTTCCTAGTTTCACCCCGGCATGCCCAGCCCTCCAGGCACACTGGGTGTTCACCCGCCCCTGGGTCTCTGATATTGCATCTAATTTCTCTTAGTTTTTCAATGAAAACATGCTTTAAAAGAATCAGAAGTCAGTAACCTTCCTTTGTCATAGAGGATCATGGGTTTCAAATAAAGCAATATCGGAGAGCTCAAGGCTTAGGGAGAATGCGGCCGTCAACAGCCTGGCCTGTTCTTCCCTCACAGGGAAGAGTGAGATGAGGGAGTAAGAAAGAAATCCAGACTCACAGGCCAGGAGTCACGGCTCCCGAGGCTGCCTCGAAACCAGGAGCGGGCCGGGCGTGTAGGGAAACACCGGTGTGCCTGTGAGGCCGCCTGTGCTTGGAACAGTCGAGATCATAGAAGTATTTTCAGTCTTTGTTCTTTTAAACATAAATGTATAATAGTTAGCAAAAAATGAAGTTATGGAACAAAGTTTCCCTTGGTCCTAGAAATAGCCCTTACTTAACTCCTAGTTTCCGTGACCGCCGAGGCGTCCAGCCACCAACCTCAGGGTGATCGCCATGCGTCCACACCCAGGTTCACCCCACCCCAGCCCAGAGAAGGTGAGTGTCCAAAGAGCTTGGAACAGCTAGGACTGCTTTTGTTTCTTTCAGTATTTGATGACAGAGTTGTGTGTGCATTATTTTATGGAACCAGGCCAGTGTTCGATACCTAAGTCAAAATTTGGGAAAATTTTTGTTTAATGGAGTTGTTGAAAGTTTTGATTAAATTCCTATAATCCACCTCCAAACAAATAGTATTTTAGAAACTCCTCTTCTTTTTCTATATCTTTGTTCTAAGAAATGTGGTAAGAAGTTCAAAACATCATTGTTTCAAATAAATTTTAATTTTTAAAAATTTTAAAGTGTGGCACAGTCTGAATAACCAATCCACAATGGCTTGTAGGAAAATGGAAAAGGTGGATAAAAGTTGAACTATTCTTGAAAGTGATACATATATATCTTTGAAAATGTAAAATATGTAAATTATTATGCCAGTCTCCTCCTCCTCCTCTTCATTTGAAGCTTAAATACTAAAAGGAGAACTACTTATTTCAGCATACCTATGAAACAAATTCTTATAAGGAACTAGGGAAAGGAGTCAATTGGGAGAGTTTTAAGAATAGGATAAAATGTAGGTTTAAGTGAAATGTGGCTAATTTCACTTAAAATTTAGGATACTTTTTATTTATAAACAAAAATATGTTTCTGACCACTCTGATGAAAAGATTTTATGAAATTGGCCCAACTTTAAACACTTATTGAGAATATATACCTCTTTAATAATGAGCTTTGAAGTAATATATAATAAAATGATAAATGAACAATTAGTATTTAAGCAGGTTTCCTATTATTTTCAGTAATGCATAACATATTAAAAGTACTGCAAATTGATCGGTGGGTATTTAATACAGTAGAAACCATTCTTCTTGAATTTTCAAGGAAGGTAAAAGTTGCTTTGGTACTATAACTCTTTTAAGCCAAACCAGCTAGGTTTTATTTTCCATGAAAGAAAAGATGCATCTTCTAAAGTAATATAAGTATCAGATCAATAATGTGGATACTAATATATTCCTAAATTTTTTCTGCAATATCTGGAGTGGGTTGAGGAGGACACCTATCAGATGTTTCTTTTATACATTGTGAAATTTAGAGGGTGGTGAAAACATCTATACGTACAATTTAAAGGCATCTGTAAACATTCCAGTGTCTACATGAAGAGATACGGTTCCCTCCTCTGCCTTCCTCTGCTCCTTGAATCCAGTTCCTGTCCTTATATTTCCACATCACAGTTCACTGGGGGATTTCTTCTCTCTGACTCTCCAAGACTTCTCTTGTCCTTCCCAGCTGTCTGCAGCTCTTATTTTCCTTAGTAATGCCAAGTCCTGGTGCACCGGGTAGCTGTCTCTGGTCCTGTTCTGGGGAGCTGCTCACACCTGTCACCAGCAAAGGCTTTCAAACCCCCTTTAACACCAATGCATCTTATGTTCTGATGTTGACCACTGCTCATCATACTTGAACATGTTGCTAGGCTGACAGTGTCTCTCCTTAACACTTAACACTCCACCTCCTGAGACATGGACCTGGGAAGCCGAGTGTGTGGGTCAACCAAGCGGGCTGCTCCCCTCTCTGGGCGGCCGCAAGCCTACACACTGTTGGCTTCTGCTAACTGGCAGAGCCAAAGCTGTTCCTTTTGGTTGAGAAGGTCTGAGTCTCAGGTGCCCCAGAGTCAGCAAGAAAGCGCTCTTATTTTGTCAAAGGGCCATCAGTGTAGATTGACTCTTTTGAATTTTCACAGTTATTGAAGTTTGTAACACTAACAACAGTAATTCATGGTAAAGATAGTTTGAGGCCAGAAAGCACAGAAGGAACTAAGGAAAAAGGAAGAGATGGTTTCAGATCCTGGTGTAGCCTCCAGTTTACACCATCATGGAAAAACTCAGACCTGAGTTCAGGAGATTCGCTGTAGCCTGGCTCCCTGCCCTAGTGGCACGCAGTTAAGTTTGACTCTTCTCTCTGATTTCCAAAGCCTCGTCAAGTGCCTGATTGATCGGGTTCCTCGCTGGTCCCTCTCTGGGCTCTGCAGGCTCTCAAGCCTGCTGGTCCCTAGTACGCCCCTATGTCTCAGGAGAGTCCTGGCCACTGACCCGCTTAGCTTAGCCCTCCCCTCCAGTCCACGCACTGAGGGCCATCCTGAGAACCCTGAGCCGGGCCAGCAAGCTTGCTGGGAGACGGTACTTTGGAAGAAGGAGAATTTGGAAAGATAGTCATTCTTTGTCAACCGAGGGGAACCTTTTCAAAAAGAAAAGATGTGTGAGTTGGGTGGTTGGTGAATTCCCGGAACAAATATTTCTATGTCCTTGTCAGCGCAAGAAAGACTGTGTGTGCCGGGTGGGTTGGTGGGGGGAGCAGAGGTACAGTGTGATGAATTTTGAATTTCTTTTCTGTACTTTGAAACCAATAAAGCAAGCCAAAGGCTTAGTTACTTCAGTAATGCAGTAGCAGTCGTTTGGGTTTGGGCCACGTGTACCCGGCAGCACAGTCAACATATTTAGGTTTCCCTCTTCATGCCGTTGAGAGGGATATTTCTCATGTCTGGGTGAAGTTTCCCTCTGGGTGGTATGCGTGAATATGCTAATTTTAAAAGGTGATCAATATTTTCCATCTTTTCTGTGTGGTTTCCAGTGGATGGGCTATCTAGTTTAACTACTTAAAACGCTTTTTGATGGATTTAAAACACAAGCATATTTTAAAATTTTAGTGATTTCACATTCTCTCCTAATTGCTCTCCTCTTAGAAAAGCAAAATGAAGCAGAACAACTTCGAACAACCTTTGTTTAAAGGTTTCTCAACATAACTTTGACCTTATGAAGAGTCAATGTAGATTCCAGAGGCAGCCTTTTCCTCCAAATTGTCTTCATTTTTGACCCACGGGCCTTGGGAGCTTAGAAAACAGAATTCTGTCCAATTGAAGCATTATAAGCCATGGCAATTTCTGAACTGGTTTTTACTATTTCTTCTTCTATTCAATATGTAGAAAAGTAGTAATTTTTTCACATAATAAGTGAAACTTTAAGGGACTCTGTGAGTGTGTTCTGGGTCAGCATCCTCACAGCCATAATCTAAAGACCCTGTAACTTAGGGGAAAGAAGGTTTCTGTTTTGCGATTTTAGGCTTGGTCCCCGCGAGTGCCTTCAGTAAGCAGCTGGGGACCGTGGGTTTCTGGGCATGGCGGCAGGAGGCAGAGGGAGAGCACAGGGCTGAGCTCCTCAGTCATGGAGGAGGAACCACATAAAATCTCCAGGCCTCCAGCCTGTGGGCCATGCCCTGCAGGCCTGGGTCGCCACCCAGATACGTCCAATACAAAGGTTTATCCACTGCTGGGATTACAACCCTCCTGTCTCAGTTACATCACCTCCAAACATGAATAAGTGAGCTCTTTAGGGGGCATTTTATACTAACTATAACAGAGTGCATGCCTTGTTATGAGTACAGCTGTTTCTAGTGTTAAGTGTCTCATTAAAAAAAATACAAAGTATTTGTCCAATTCCAGGCACAGTCTTTGATCCCAACCTGGCCTGTTGCTGTTGTCCAGAGGCAGAGTCCTGGGGCCGAGAAACACCCACCTGCCTCTGTCTCTTTCCATCCTGTGTTCTCCGGGCGCCATTCCACCCACGTTTCCATTCATTCCTTCGTAACACGGCCCTGCTCATCCCACTGGCCTCCCGTGGCGTCATTTCTGTTTTGTCTTTATACATTAATTTTGTCTTTCTCTTATCGCTTCTCTAATGAAATACTATTTTTCCTTTCCTCTACCTAAACTGAAAAGCGATGTTTAAATGTGATCCAGGAGAAGAAAAAGTATTCCAGTTTCTTTTGAACTTTATGAAGACAGCCCGAGTAAACTTCAAGCTCACTTTATTTAGCAGTTGGTTCCTTCTTGTATTCAAAGGAGCTAAATTGTTAAGAAGAAAAGAACGAAAAATGTTCTCAGAGTAAAATTTTCTGAAATTTCAGATTGAATTGAATTCCAGAATAGCACTTCAAATGTCCGCTTTTCAGTGTTTGCAAGGATTTGTAGGGCAGTATTTGATAATCCCTCTAGAGTTTATTGAATTCTGAGCCTTCAGTGTACAAAGGGTTTTGCTTGAGTTACTTTATGCATGCTGTATTTTTGTGATACTTATGATTTTTAAAATATATTTTATTTGTAATCGCTGAAAAATAGGTGCCCTGTTGGTAGTAAGCACCCAACCCAGCGCATTCTTGGCAATTAGCGTGGCTCCTGTGTGGGACCCAGTCAGGCCCTGGGCTGCAGGGCAAAGGTGAGCCTCGAAGTATAGCCTCAGTCAAAAGGTGAGTTTGTATTCATAAGGTACAAGAAAAGTAATTCCCATTTAGATGTGAATCTGTGGGTAGGTGTGATGTATACACACACACATATATGTATATTCTTGAAATACAGTTTGATCACTTGTTTTTCTTAATCTTCATTTAAAAATGAAAAGAAAATTGAACATTAAAGAAAGATGTGCTATAAGGCATTCTTGTGAAAGAAGCCTTACTATTTGGAAAGTAAATCTACTTTTTTTTTTTTTTCAACAAATGGCTATGGCCGTGGGCAGCACACCGCGCTGGGGTAAAGTCTCAAGTCTCTTCCGTAAAGAACGCAGGGAGCTAAGTGCATGGGTGGCTTGCTTTGCTTTTTGGGTGACTAGTGACAATTCTGCAGGGCTCTCAAGAGCACATGGCCTTCCAGGTACGGTGCTGAGTTCTAAAAGGTGGTAAGAAAAGCTGTCTAGTAGATTAGACACGTTAGCACTGCTTTCTCATGCTTAGCTAAAGGAAGTGGTCAGGTAGGGCATGTTTCTGAAAGATCTATGCTTGAACCATTTCCATTGATTGCTAGCAGCTAAAATGGAAATTAAGAGGATATTTTCTCAGTGCAGTCTTTATATGTGAATTGTACGCAAGACCAAGGAGAGTTACCTTTTTAACCCTACACAATCCTTGTAAAATATTGTCATCCTTATTTTGGTAAATGAGGAAAAAATGCCAGAAGAGAACAAGAATCCTGTTCAGAGTCACAAACTAAGGTGTACTCAAGTCCAAACCTGGCTGTCACCAAAGCTGATGTCCTCCCCGTCAACCACACGACCCCGCTCTCCAAACATAGTACCCATCTGGAAGCTCTCCTGAGTCCTTGGGAGGAAGTGCTGGGTGACTATGTTTTCTACTTTCTTCTGTGTACTCAGTGGGGTGTAAATAATCTAAGCTTTACATCACTAGCCTATCAAAAATTCAAATGTTTTCGTCCTTAGACTTGAAGATGTAATAAATCTAGTTCAGCATGTGATTGTGTACAGAAAAGAGTGTTCCAAATTATCGCATTTCTTTACTGCTATAATTAATCCAGGGCCATTCTCCAAAAGGAACTCAATAAAAATATAAATAGCTTTTTAATATCCCCCCCCCAAACTGCTCATGATTCTTCTGTTAACCAGTGACTGTTTTTTTAGAGGAACTGTTTGGTGTAATAATAGAGATGAAAGCGAACCCAAGGAAGACCTCAAACATTGTTAATCCAGTATTAGCATATAAATATGCTAATGTAACATATCACAGGAATTTTAATATCTAGCATACTGATACATAGTTAGTCTATATTATGTAGAGATTTCACAGAGGCCAGCTCATCCTTCAGTTCTGGGCAAACTTGAGTGTGAATAACCACTTTCAGGTTTTTTTATCCTTTACCAACACGGGATCATCAGAGTGTGGAGGGAGTAAAGGGTCACGGGTTAGAGACCGTGGAGCGTGCTGACTGTCCATCTGCCTCTGGCTCCCGTAGGATTGATTAGGCCTGCCAGGCTCTCAAAGCGGTGGGGTTTGGAAGATGCCAGGAAGCCCAGGAATGGCGACCTCTGCCCACTGTGGTGTGGGCTATCTCTCCATCTCTTTGATCAGGGAAGAAAAAATTGTTTTGTTGTGTTTTCTACAATTGGCCTTATATCCCATGTCTCCGTGTTTGTAAACAACCTGATTAATTGTTGCTGCTAGTAATTAAATGGAGGTAGTGGGGAGAAGGCAATATCCATAAAATCCATCTAGAGTCAGGATGTGGCTGGCCACTTCAAAAGATGGGGATTGCTCTTAACCCCATGGAGTGTTCACCTTGTTTGAGCAAAACTCAAAAGAAAAACTTTTGGTTAGATTTTCAATAGTTGGTTACAGGATTTCATGGCTTCTGCTGAAGGTCACTTGAAAGAGCTGGGCTGGTGAGGGGAGAGCCAGGGGATCCAGGGCGACCTTGGCTTCCTCCTCCTTTCTTTTTGTGGGAGCCTAAGTAACTGCCATGAGCTGGACTGAGCGAGGAAAAGAAGAGAGGAAAAGTCTCTCATTTCATAGATGTCAGGGCTTTTTCTTGGAATCACCCAGAATAACCCCGGCCTTCCCTGAGGACGGGATGACTGCTCCCTCAGCCCCAGCTCTGGAAACCCGGCAAATGTTTATTTTCGTTCCTCAATTTGCTCCATGTGGAAGTCCACTGGAAATTAACTCAGAGATGGCAGGTTTATTTTGACATCTCTCTCTTTTTTAAGACCTTCCCGAGAAGAAGCCCCTTTCAAGCGAGGCTCTATAAAGTAGGCTGATGGATTGCCCTTCTCTGTTTCATTTTTGTTCTACCTTTGGAGTATTAAGGGATTTGGGAAGTTAGATAAGATCCTCAATCCTAACAGGTCTTGCTTTTACCTAAACAAAATTTAAAACCCAAATAAGGGTTCCCTTTATACCGAAGGAAATCAAAGGGACCACTAAACTGGATTGCTTAAAAGCCACAATGGTTAAGTGGTTAACTGTGGGGCACACATATAAACAAACATCAAGATGGGATTTTCTTAATAACAGTTTTCCTTAGAAATTTGAGGACTACCTCTTACAACAGAAAGCAGTTCAGTTTTCCCACTTCTCTTAGGTTATTATTTTCATTTTTCTTTCCCAATAAGTAATTATATCATTGCAAGAGGGGCATGTCCATATGTTGCTTGGTTTAACTCTTTCCCAACCCAGTTAACTCAATATCTCCCATGCCCTCCACCCAAATGGAGATTTGAATGGTATGTACTTAGAATTCATGAGGAAGAGCCAGTATATTTATTAAAATGATTTGAAAATATATGCATTATACACCAAAGACACAATGCTCTATTTAACAATGGATCTAAAAAGTGTGGAATTCTTCCCAGTCCAGAAGAGATGATATTTGATGCTGTAAAAGGGTGGAAAATGTCTCTAGAATATCCTTGGAAAATTTTTCTTGGCTGCTTTACAGGAGAAATACTTTGACAAAATCATAGTTGAATATCCCAATAATGGGATGTTTTCGCACAATGAACTGCCGTGAGTCTGCGACGCCTGCCTCTGCTTTTGAAATGTCTCTTGGTGCATTTCGAATACAATGAAACATCTCGTATTTAGAACCATAAGCTGTTGCATAATGTTTTAGCACGTGTTTCTCATGCATGTGCTCTGAAATAGGTTCTTTAAACTATTTCTGAATAAAGCAAAAGCGCATCTGGAGGCGTCTGTACTTCGCTGATATCTTATATTTTTATTGCTTTTGCTTCTGAGAGCTGCTTGAAGTTCTGCATAGTAGCCCAAAAGCAAACCCAAAGTTTTAACTTAAAAGCTTGCGAGAATGTGGAAGGTATGGCCTGACCTACACTGCTGAGGCTGAGAATGGGCTTGTCCCAGGTTTTGTTGACAGTACTCACCAAGGACACGCCTTTACCTTTATCACTGTCCCTGGAGGACAGGGTGATTTTTACAACTTTTGCGGGCTTTGCAGAAGATCAACCCGTGGTAGGTATTAGCGAATCAAAACTCTTGCAAATCATGGTTAATGACTCAGGTTGAAGCAACTTTGTTTAATTTGCCTAGTAAGAAAGAGTTCTCTCGTGACATATATATTATTTTAAAAAGTGATTGCAGGAAAAATCCCAGACCAGCAAAGGCATTCCTGGGCTTGTGGGCTAGGCGCCGGCGGCGTGAAGCGGGGTGCGTGGGTTTTGCTTCTGTTTTGAGGTTTTGACTTTGTTTTCTTAACCGCATCTTTTTAAAGTCACAGATAAGTTGAACTGATGGTCAGAGCTTGTAAGGAATAAAATCAAAAGTACAAAAAAAGAGAAAAAACAGTAACTTTTGTTTGCCTAGGAAGTTCACCGCTCCGTGCACCCGGCGGGCCGTATTACTGGCTTAGGATCGTGATGTGTTTCAGGTCGACGCTCGCAGTCCTGGCGAAGGCAGAAGTCTGGCCGTCCTGGAGCTCTGGCAAGGCAGGACAACTCGGGCAAGGCCGACCAGCTCTGATATTACCCGACAGGACCAGCAAAGAGCATTTAACGTTTCTCATGACGACACTGAATTAATTTGAAAGAGGAGAGATCTGTGGACTTGGCACGTCGATGGCTTTAATTTAGCAAAGACTGCTTGGGAATTCATCCGCCAGAAGTTTATTTATTCTCTGTTTTCTCAAAGTCCCTCCCATGGTGGAAAGCACTGGAGAGTCTCAGGGACCATGTGTACCCTCCCATGGTCTCTATTAAGAGTGCCCAGCTGCTTCCCCTGTTGTGAAGTGAAACATAAAGAACGAATTTGTTCTGTTTGGTTAAGGGTCTGCTTTGCAAAGGCCAGGCATGTTGTATGTTCACACGGAAAAATGGGGGTTTTATGTGAAATGGCTCTATTCTTGCGTAAGGAAATTCACAGAATTTTTTCCAGTTATGGTGTTTATAAGAAAATCCTTCTGACACTTCAATGAATAAACAAGAATTTGGTTTATGGTGTGGATTATGGACGGAGGGTACTGGATGTGTGTTTAAAGTGAGGCACCCAGTGGTTAGTTTATGCACTGGCCACTTGTTTTAATTATCTGGGCTGGTAAGAAGGGTTATAGCCTGCCACATACAAGTCTTCTGACAAAAGTTTTGGGGCACATGCATTTCTTTGAAGACAATATTATGGCACTCAGTAATCGCTAGGATCTACCAAACAGATTTGTGTCAGACCTGGTAGGAACGGTGGGAACAATACCACCATCAATTTACCTATTTGCCTTTTCTGTGAAAATCGGTGCTTTTCTATCTTATGAGTTGTATATTTACAAACTCACAGGGCATCAGAAACGGTAACAGGAAAAATATTATTATCTTTTTAATTTTTACACTTTATGGTACTGGGGACTAAACCCAGGGGTGTACTACTACAGTGCTACACCCACAGCCCTTTTTATTCTGAAACAGTGTCTTGCTAAGTTGTAAATTAATACAGTCCCACCAATAGTATAGAAGAGTCCCTATTTCTCCACATCTTCTACAACATTTATTGTTTGATTTTCTGATGGTTGCCATTCTGATGGGTTAGAAGGAATCTCAGTGTAGTTTTCATTTGCATCTCCCTGATTGCTAACGAGCTGGACATTTTTCATATAGCAATCTTCAGCTTTGGAGCACCTAACTTTGATGAAGTGTAAACATTTGAAAGGTTTGTACCAGCAGACGGAGCTGGCAGGACTTGCAGAGCACAGGATAGACATACTTTACGGTTTTCTTATACTGTGCTAGCAAGTGACGGGCCCGTGTCCAGTTGCACAAGCCTGGATGGTGGTCCTGCAGATGGAAAGCTGTTCTCCTTGTTTTGTGTATGAGGAAACCGAGGCTCAGGAGCTGGACCGGCCCAGAGGCCACACCGCTGAAGTGCTCGCTGCCTGCTGGGCGCCTGGTGGCAACCACCTGCTTTCTTGAATTTTGGGTTGCCTCCTCCCTGTAGTCAGGTGCCCATAAGCGCGACATATATCAATCAAGATTCTTTTACTACAAGAAAAAGAGAATGCATTAAAGAACTTTTAATAAACAATCATGCAAGGTGTTATGAGTACATTAAGACCACCATAAGAATCCAGACAGGTGGACTGACAGGTTTTGAGGCATCCCCTGAGGACACGGCTCCTCACAAGCTCTGGGTCCCCACCATGCATTCTGGCTTCTCTGCCCAGCTCCCTGCAAGCCTTCCCAGCATGCGGGACCCCGGGTAGGCGCCGCTGTCCCTGGTAGAAAGTCTACCAGTACTCCGGTTGGTCTAGCGCCTGTTGTGGAGACAGAACACCCAAGTCAAGATCACACGGCTTGAAAGATGACCAGCTGGAACTTCAGGAAGGCATCGGAAGCCGTGTGGTGGGCTCCTCCCTGGTCCAATGGGATGCGGAGACAGCAGGGCTCACGTGCGCTCAACCCCCCGCCCCCCAGGACACAGGTGCACGCGCACCTCCATCTGGTAAAGCCTGGAACTTATTTTGAGGAGAATTGAGGAATTGTATTTGCATTCTACTATTCCATATTTATGAGAAACACAAAAAGTTGTTAAATATTAAAATTCCGCACAAAGCATTACAGAGCTGATGACTCTGTAGACATTTTACATTTAGTGGTTGGTAAAATGTTTTGAGTTCCTGAATTATGAATGACTATCTTTAAAGAATTTAGAAAGGCTTTTATGGGACTTTTCTCCGCAGGGAAGAAAATGAAGGCTATGATCTTATGGCTGGTCACTGAGGTCCTGTGACAGTAATGTTCTAGAAAGAAAATGAGAGGACATTAGGACAATTTTCTCTTGCCCAGAAAATGGTAAACACGTCCACACAGATGAAAAGCTCCCTGGGGATTATTTTAGTTTTCATTAGTTTTAGGCATTAGTGGTTGTTTTATTTTTCAGTTGGTCGAGTTAAGAAAGCAATTGATACTACAAAAGGGATTGAATGGATCGGAACACCTCGGAGGGTTCTTGCATGGGAAAGAAGCACTTCCAAACTTTAGCCGGCTCTGGATGGATTCCTACTGAAGACGTGAGCATTAAAATGTTTGCTAACCTCTTCCCACTGTATTGCAGCGAGACACTACTTGTTTCCAAGGTTCTTATTGATGACTCTCAGGTCTGACACAATGTGGAGACAACCAGTCCTAGAAACTGGTCCCTTCAGAGACCCAGGGTTGAGTTACCAACCGTCTACATTTGGAGCCAGAGTCGTTTACCTGCAGTACAGAAATATTTACCTGAAAACAAGTTATGCACAATCAAAAGAGGCTTTGATCGGGGATGCTATCATGTCATTCCTTGATCTTACTGCGTGGTTTGAATTCAAATGAATTTAAATCTTTTGGTAGCTCTTATTGGCTTTTTTAATATAGGGACTGCATTCAAAACAACACAGGATGCTTGTATCTTCCGATTTGACCTTTTCCAGTGACATGCACCTAGGACACAAAGCTGGTGTTGTGCCTACAAGCTGAGGCACTGTATGAAGGCAGAAGCTCTCAGGACATTGTGGGAAATATCCGCTTCCCAACCACGTCCTCAGGTGCCAAGCAAATGACCGGACCAGCCTGGATTTTAGCTGCGTGACGTGATAATGTCACTGGATTGCTCGGCAGTCACCTGCTTCTTGTTCAAATGTCCATAACTCACCCTATCAGTATTGAGATGGAAAACTGTATCTCAAATAGGGGTTTTATGTCGTTTCACTTCATATTCGTATGAGTTCTCTGAAAAAGAATATTCAGGTACCACAAAACGACAAAAATACTGTGAATGGTCATATCTTCAGCTACTGTTGCTCATTTAGAACTGTACATGTTAAACTAGAAAAAAATATAAATATATACAGATAGGTGATAGATTAGATAGATGGATGGATGATAGATAAGAGAGAGAATCAGCTAAGAAAGTTGACTTGTGTGGATATTACGTGGACTCAAAGCCGGCTTGGTTCTGGGCCACAGCGCAGGTGGATGGAGACAACTCATTGAGTCTCTGAGGTGGTGAAACCAGCGTGGCCTGTGGGCTGTGGTCGCACTGTGTTTTATGTACTGGAGAAAGACAGGACTGACCCCGCATGCACAATGAGCTGAGTCAGGACGGACACGAGGCCTGGTCACGTTCAACCTTTCATGTTTGTGAAGTGGTGCCGATTGGCTGACTTCCCCAGGTTTATACAAAGGATGAGGGGAGATGGAGTGGTGGAAGATCTAGGTTACCTGACCCCTGTCTACACTACTGAGCTCTCATTGGAGCGGCCAGAGACTGGGTTATATTTATGACCACTCTTTAGATAAAACCTACAAGAGCAAAACTGAGTTATATTAAAGGAAATCCGGTTAGGATAATTGAGGACGGTTTGGAGAGTTATTGAAATGCGTTTCTGCTAGAAGGAGAGAAACACAATTCACGTCTTTTCTCGAGTAGGAATTCTACATCTTATTATATTTGGTTTCAGTTGCCCTCCAAGTAACACCTACACATAATCTGAAAATTCAACAAGATTTTTGTTTTGTATTTTTTGGGGGGTCACTGAAGACTGAACTCAGAGGGATTCTACTTTTGAGCCAGACCCCCCACCCAGCCCTTTTTCATTTTTTATTTTGAAACAGGGTCTTGCTAAATTGTTGAAAGTCTCATTAAGTTGCAGAGGTTGGCCTTGACCCTGTGATCCTCCTTGTCTCAACCTCTCAAGTATGCAATTATAGACATGTGCCACTGTGCTGCTACTTTGGGGGGAGCTATCTCTGGTCCACTATGGCCCCCTCAAATATAGAGCCTCTAAATCAGCTATTTTTACTTCTGAGATGAGACAACAGATGGTGGCTTCCTTTTGGGACCATTTCTCACTCTCAGACCCTCAGGCCCATCCCTGATGGGGAAGCAGCCCAGCAGCTCTGCCGGGAGGAGGCACAGGGGAGCAGCGCCCAGGGAAGGGACTGGAACACTCAGACGGGCAGGGAAGGTGGAGACCCAGCCCCAGGGGAGGTACTTTTTTGTTCTGCTGTAGACATCTAAGGGTTCTTTTTGGTCAGGCCTCAGACCTAGCCTCTGTTCTTCTGAGATGGTGTCAGGAAACCTGTTTTGTAAAAACCGTGGTGTGTTTTAAGCTTTGTGAGTCATCCAGTCCCTGTCATGGCTACCCAATCTGCTACGTGCTGGAAATCCACTGGAAAAATAGGCATGAGTGCGCAAGAGAGTGCTCCAAGCAAATTCTGTTTACAACAGGGGGCTGGCCACAGCAACCCACTCTCCTTCCAGCTTGCATGGTTTTTATTTTTGTTTTTCTGTGGTACTGAAGATGGAACCCAGGGGCACTCTACCTCCAAGCTACACTCCCATTCCTATTTTTTGGTCTTTTTATGTTTGAAACAGGGTCACACTGAGTTGTGAAAGGCCTTGCTCAGTAGCTGAGGCTGTCCGCGAACCACGGTCCTCTGGTCTCAGCCTCCAGAACGCTGGGATTGCAAGCGTGCGCCGCCACTTCCAGCCTGTTTTTTTTTTTTTTTTTTTTTTTTTAAACTTGGTTTGTTGTTTGTCTCCTGGGGATGGGTTCTGCTTTCCAGCAATAATGGCCGGGGCCAGCTGGAGGACACTCCCACGAGGAGGACGTGCCCAGGAGCCACGCCGCCAGATACAGACATGGGTAAACGGAGGACAAACACCCAGTACCCAGGTCAGATCCGTGATGCCCACCCCATCAAGATCTGAGCTCTTTCAAAGGACAGAGCAAGGAGAACTCAGACTCCAGGAGCCGCTTCTGTGTGAAGCTTCCTTTTTGACAGCCGGATCCTATCAACCTAAACTTGTTCCCTACTTTCCTACTTTGTTCCTACAAAAAAAACAAACAAAAACTAAAATAGGCAATGAATAGCCGGGTGTGGTGGCACGCACTTGTAATCCCGGTACTTGGGAGGCTCAGACAGGAGGATTGCAGGTTCTAAGCCAGCCTCAGCTACTTAGCAAGGTCCTTTGCAACCTAGTGAGACCCTGTTTCCAAATAAGAAATAAAATCAGGCTGGGGTGTAGCTCAGAGGTAGGATGCCTCTGGGTTCAATCCCCAGTGCCACCAAAAATAAATAAATAAATAAATTAATTAATTAATTAATTAAAAAGAGGACAATGATTGACGGGCTCATTTTTTTAAACAGGACTAGCGCCCAACTAGAACACAGATGACTAGAAAGAAGGGTCCTGCCCTGCATCTTTGTATCTGCCATTGTGGATGCTCAGTAAATGTTGTGTGTCATGGTAAATGCTCATAGATCAATGCCACAGAGAGGACATTTGGAGTGGGAGCATGAATTCAACCACATAAGGAAGTCTTCCAGACGTGAGAGAAGTCCGGCAGCTAGCTGTTTTGCCCAAGGGGGAGTCTAAAAGGTGACTCTTACAGGATTTGCAAAGATAACTGTCTTTATTTTACTGATTGAAAAAACGATTAGGAAACCTTATTGTATTTTTCTTTCCATCTGGTCATCAGTGTGGTCTCCCTTTCTCACTTATCACGTAACTGCTGCGTTTTACTGTGCCACAGGGCACGCTCATTTCTCTTCAAAACGCCGTTGTTTGTCATTCTCTGTAACATTTCTCCGTATTAGAATATATAACAAAACGAGGGAACAGTGCACACAGATTGAACCCACTATTTGGAAAACAAATACTAAATGCATCGTAGCTCCCCTCCAAAGTTGGCGTTACACAAAATATTCCTATTGAAATTTGCTCTTAAGCATGATCCAGTAAGATCGGAAGGAGCTGAATCTGGCTTTTCTGCTATGCAGTGACGTGCTGCATACCTTAGGGAGACGCTACACACATACTTTTGCAGATAATCATATGTCTGGTTCTACAAATAATGTATGTTTGTTCTTCCAGCTTAGAAAATTACAACATGGCATCTGGGGGAGGGTATGGCTTGGATACTGCCACAACTGGCAGTTGGTCTTAATCTTTACTGGTTTTGATTATATATAATTTATTTTGATTGTAGAGCAGCACAGATTTCAAATTTAACTTTGGTATGGCTT
This sequence comes from Muscardinus avellanarius, assembly GCF_963383645.1. Lineage (NCBI taxonomy): Eukaryota > Metazoa > Chordata > Mammalia > Rodentia > Gliridae > Muscardinus > Muscardinus avellanarius. The sequence goes on from NC_137791.1 coordinate 877,193, forward strand.
TCATCACAACATAATTGAGAGAAATCACACTACAATTTGTCTTTATTGACATACTTTGGTCTATGACCGGCCATTTGATCATTAGCATTCTGTTATAACTAAGTTGCAAAAAAAGATCAAAAATTGGGATCACTTTTGTTGGACTTAAAATTTTTCGCTATAAAATGGCACACATTCATTGTGAAAATGATCTGTGAAAACAACAATGGCATCTAAACTATGGTATCATTCATGATTGCCACCCACTTGATGGCTTGATGTTTACGCTTCTAATAATCTTTGATATAGACGCAGACATTCGGCTTATTTGTGTCCCCTGGGTAGAACGCAAGCCCCAGAGGGCAGAGTTGCTGCTCTTCCACCTCCATTACCTAAAACAGTTGTTAACACTTATGTGTTTAGTAAGTCAATTAATTAGTATCTCTGGCTGGGCGTGGTGGTGCACGCTTGTAATTCCAGCACTGGGGAGGCTTAGACAGGAGGATCACAGGTTCGTGGCCAGCCTCAGCTAGTTAGTGAGGCCCTCTGCAACTCAGTGAGACCCTGTTCCAAAGTGAAAGAATAAAATGGGGCTGGGGGTGTAGCGACTTTTTACCTATATAAAAATAACATTTTTCATATTTTAATGGTGTTACCTCTTCTTTCCTCTAATTTTATTTAATGGAACAGAAGTTACAGGATAATATTGAGCCATGAAATTAGAATTCTTGAATCCTAAATGAAATAAAATGTGTCTTAAGTTTCATAATTAAAATTACTGCTGGTTTTGGCTTTACATAGGTATTCTTTGTATGTGTGTGTGGGGGGTTCTAAGGATTGAATCCCGAAATATATCCCCAGCCCTATTTTATTTTTTATTTTTAAACAGAGTCTTGTTAAGTTGTTAAGGCTGGTCTCAAACTTGTGATCTTCCTGTCTCAGCCTCCCAAATGCTGGGATTACAAGTGTGTACCACCACACCCAGTGTAGGTATTTTTATTCTAAAGAGACATGCATCTATTTGTACTTTACTAAGAGATTTTTATAAATAAAAGTATGGCATGAAATGTGGCATGAAATTTGGTCAAAGCTCTTTGGAATTGACATGATGACAAATTATTAAAAATTCCTAATATTAAGCAATTTTAGCACATGGAAGATACTCATAAAATAGACTATTTTATGCACTCTTGGGTTAATTTAGATGATATTTTGGTTTGAGTTTTGCGTTTATACATAGGACTTGTCTACCTTTGTCTGTCACAGCACAGTCTTTGTTAGGTTTTGATGAAAGAAGTTTGGCCAGTTCACTGAGAATGTTTATTTATAACTTTTTCATGCTCTGGAATGATTTATTTACATGAAAATTATATGTATTTTGGAAGTTGGAAGAAGTACACCCATAAAACTCTTGAGAACTATGTATTTTTAAGTAGCTGAATATTTGAAAATGTGTTTTTGTTATTTTGTGATGCTATTAATCGTATATAATGTAGCTTTTCCCAAAGTTCCTTGAAAGTCAGCCAGTTCTGCAGAACTACTCAGATTTCTTTATTTCAGGACTCTAAACCTTTATCTGCTGATCAACAAGGTGATTCTCTCTAAAAGAGAAAAAGAACTTAGGCTGCTGTCGCTGGAACCCTGCAAAGGCTCACGAGCCACGGGCTGTGCCCTTCCTTCCTTCTCCCAGGATATCTTCTGTGCAGTCTCTCCTCATTCACTGTGATGGACAGAAAATCTGGGAGCATTCCTGGGCACAGACTTAAAGGTCAACCAGCTCCCTTTTCTCTTTTCTAAGCACCTTGGCTTTTAGCCTCCCAGGGATGTTCACAAGGGCAGAAAGAAAGAGTGGGAAGAGGGAGAGAGAAAAAAGGGAGAGAGAGGAAGAAGAAGAAGAAAAAGAAGAGGAGGAGGAGGAGGAGGAGGAGGAGGAGGAGGAGGAGGAGGAGGAGGAGGAGGAGGAGGAGGAGAGATGGAGATTTTCCTCTCCTGAGGACACCTTCTGTCTCACTGGCCAGAACAGGGTAACATGATTACTTCTAGCTGCAAGGGAGCCTGAGAAGCTGCAAGGGAGCCTGGGAAAGTGAGTGGTCCACATTTTTAATTTTTATCATAGGAGGAGGGCAGCTTCTCTATAGGAGAAGGGAGAAAGAAATGAGTGTTAGATAGGCAGCTGGTATGGTTTGCCATACTCCAAAGTTATGAGAGCTGAATCACTGCTGAGGGGATATACATGGCGACCCAATGTACCTGCTCTCCTGAGTGGGTGGCAGCTGCTTCCTCTGTGTGCTTTGACTGTGGCGTGTGTGTGTGTGTGTGTGTGTGTGTGTGTGTGTGTGTGTGTGTGGTAGGGGGTGTTTCTAGGGACAGAGGTGACATTTCCCCCCAGTATCATGTTCTCCTGTTCAGGGCTTCATTTGCATTTGTTGAGTGAGAAATCATCCTAATCTCTGACATGGCTTTGACCATCGTCCAAGTTAGCATTGCTGAAAATTCGCGTCTGTGTATGAGCTTTCATCAGAGCTTCGTGGAGTAGTTGGTAAAGGGCATGGGCTGTGGTTGCTGAGTCAGTTCATCTTAGTTTCAAGTTTACATCTTATCTTGAGAAGATGTTTTTCAATGGATTAAATTAGGGAGAAAAAAATCCACTTGACAGCCCAAATCTTAGCTTCTCTGAAATTGTTAATGGCCATGGTAATATTGGGTTTTCTTTTTTGGGAATGGTATATTTTTTCTCTAAAAGTTTATTTTTTGGGAATTGTGGTAAGAGAAGAATTCCTCTCGTGTTAGGTTGTGAAGCCTTGCTATACCAGGTCATGCAGCATTCAGAGGCTGCAAATTATCTGATTCCTGAAGGAAGTTTCTAGAAGGAACAAGGCAAGTCAGAGTGGTGACCCAAATGGAGGGACTCTAAATGCCCCAAATACCAAACCGCACATACCCAGCAAGGAGTGCTTAGTGTAGGGCACACTCTGGGGTGGTGAGGGTGGGGCCAGGAGTGTGGCCAGGATTTGTCTGAGCCATGAAGACACTTCTATTCTAAATGAGGACTTTGCCTTTCCATGTTGGGGTAACTGGGGGAGGAGGAGTAAAAGGGAGAAAACTAGTCATAGATTGTTAAAAGAAATTCCAACTACATGCTTGTTTGTTTGCTTTTAAAATTAGGGGTAAGGCATCTAGCACAGGCTGCATCCATCTAATTTCCAGATATGAAACAAGATGCCCCCAAAAGAGATTCAGGTCTGTGGATTGAGCTTGACACCACTCGGCCACCATCGTCCTGACCGCCATGATTCCCACTCAGTAACCACAGCAGGCCTGGCCCACGTTCCTGAAAACCAAAAGAGATAAAACCCTAGGAGTCATACTCAAATCCTAGCACTCAGACCCTGGCTCCAGAGATGTTCTTGAGTCTGAATTTATCTTAATATAAGCTGGGTGTATTCTAGCCAGAATGAAATCACTTTTGTCCTAAGCCAGGGAAATGCCCTCTCTCTGACTCAAAGTGTGGGGATCCGATAGTCTCACTGCCTCTCGGGTCCACACTTCCACCAGCAGGTCTCCCATAGATTGCACTCTGCAGTTTTAGGTCTGTCTGCCTCCCCTCAGGCTCCGAGCACCTTGGGAGATGCCCCCAAAAGAGATTCAGGTCTGGGGGCTGGCCTTGGCATGTGAGGACCAAGTCCTGGAACCACAGGAGAGTGGCATCTTATCCTCTGGAAGCCGGTTAGGAACGCAGAGCCTCAGGTTCTGCTCTAGGCTGCGGCGCCAGAGGCTCATTTCTACCAAGATGCCAGGTTCATTGATGTCTACGAGGTGAAGAAGAGTCAGACACCGGCCACGTCATTTCAGGTGCCCGTCATAACCATGATCCCTAGTCACTGTATTGCTTCCAGCTCAGTCTTCTCTTCTGATGGACTTGTACACACCCAAAGCCTTCCATGCCCTTATTTTTTACCAGGGACTTCATCCAGGGCTACAGGTTTGTACTGAGGTGGGCAGAGGTGAAGATGTCAGCACATTCCCTGGAAGAAGCTGCACTCTTGTCCCTTTTCGTGTGTGTGTGTGTGTGTGTGTGTGTGTGTGTGTGTGTGTGTAAACATGAAGCAGGGCCGGAGAAAATTGGAATAAAAATTTGCTTCCGAGGAAGAGGTAAATGTGAAGCCTGAAGCAGGACAGGGGACCATGCCAACAGGGGGCAAGGGGCAGCCTTGGGAAATGGAGAAGTCAGGATTCCAAACAGAGGAGGTATCTCAGAAGCAGGGTTGACTCAGGGTCAGCCTCAGCCCTCGCTGCTCAGTGCACATAGATGGTTCAAATAACACGTCTGGTTCTCTGGGCGACTCTTTCCCCAGAGTTATCACTCCCAATCTTCTAGTCTAGCCCGAATTCTCACAGAATCCAGCTAAGCATCAGTTTTCAGAAAATTCTTTCATCTAAATGGAATATCCAAAGTGTGTTATTTAACTTTCATCTGCACCGGGCTAATGCTTTAAGATTACTGTGTAAATAAGCAAACTGAAAACTAGATGTTCCAATGACAACTTTTAACCAATCCCTCTATCCCTCTGTGTTTTTGCAATAGGCTCTTTTTAAATGGCAGAAAAAAGCTTTATTTTTATGGTCTAATTTGAATAGTAAAGAATACTGTAGTGCCTGTGTTATTATTTTGCTGTACAAAAATGATTTTCAAAAATACATACATTTTCATTAAAAAGATGATTTTATTTGCATACCTTAGTTCTTTGAGGTAAAAATTGAGACTTTTAGTGTTTGCTTGTGCCAACTCTGATGCTATGATAGCTCACATCAATAGTTTTGGAGAAATAGGAATTATACCAGAGCATTTTCACATGAAAACACATCAAAAGCAAACATTTAGGAATGTTTGAGAAACCCCACAAGTGCCTTCCTTCCCCTTAGCGTCTCCTACACATGCAGGGACGGAGGAGCTGGGCTCACATGGACTCAGGTAAGGTGTGCTTTGTTCTCCTATCCTCCGAACATGAGATCCTGAAAACTGACTAGCACAGGAATCTATCTGGCACCCTGAAAGGTATATAAACCTATCATTAAAGGCTAGGCATCCAATTGCTGTAAATAGTCAAGTTAGTTTTTGTTGTTAGTAGAAATTGGTGCTTTGCCAAGCTCATTTCACATTCTGTTTACGTCCCTTGTCATTCTAAGTTGTTAATACCCAGAACAAGAGGTCAGGAGAATGATTTTTCACATAAATTCTGTTGCCTTTAACATATACATTGTTTTCCACACGTATACATTTTCACCCATAAACTTCCTATTTTTTCTGCCTTTACACAGCTGGTGAGAATCCATCCATCCATCCGTATATATGTATGTTTTATCTCTTCTGTCTTGTATGATGTTGAAGAATTACCCATATGTCTTAGCCCTTTATCTTATTATCATTTTTACTATTTTTGGTGACTTTTGCTCATTTCTGTTCTTTGGATACCTGTTCATACACTACTGGCATAGGATATTTATTGGCATATTCTCTATGTATAACTAATGTCACTGTTTCGGTCATATTTCTGTAATGATTTTCCCAAGTTTCATGTTATGGTTTTGGTTATTTTGTTTGTTTTAGTTTTAACTTTGAAGTTTTATGTATCAAAAAGTCTTTAAATGACCTAGTTCCAGAAATGTTTCTTAAGTTGATCTGAAGGAGTAGTCAGTTAAATTGAAATGAAACAGCAGATACCAATCTGGAGACTCTTTGGAAGTACAAAACTCTCCCTGGGCTCTTAGGGAAAAGAAGCGCTTAAATAAATAAATAAATGAACGAATGATTTATTTCCAGACACAGTCACTGTTGGGTTTTGATAGTTCCATGTGAGCATCCTATAATTCCCATGCATTATTCAAACATATAAGAGTCTGCATACATAATCAGATGGTCTGTGCTGGATAGAGGCTGAACTCATTTGATAAACTAGCACGAAGCCATCTTTATAGCTTTCCACTCATTTTCTCTAATTGGAGAGAAATTTACATATAATCACAGTTGCAGCATGAAATAAGAGAAATCTATTTTAGTCATTTAATATTTCACTTTAAAGCCATGTATTATGGCTTTAAAATATCGACAGATATGTAATTTTAAATGCCATTATTGTACACAAATATTCAAATATTGCCAAAATTATATTGTGGCATGCTATTCAAAATGTCTGTTATATTTTATATATTCTATAACATTGTTTATTTCCATATTTTCTTGCTTAACTAAAATTATTTTCTCAAAGCATACTTGTGACTTAAATTTTGAGGTTGGTATTATGACCTTTTGGGGTGTTTAATAAAGACACTGAAAACAAATCAACTTTTTTGTTTTGTTTGTTTTGTTTTAAATTTATTGATGCATTGTAGTCATCCATCTTAATGGGGTACAAGATTTTGGAGACATACATGCACACATTACCCAATTATCCCTTCCCCAATTCCCTCCCCTCCCTCCTTCTCATGTTTGGCTTAGTTTGACATTGATATGTTTGTTAATGTACATCATATGCATTAGAGAATTTCCCTCTTTCCCCCTCCCATTCCCTCAGGTCAACTTATTTGGTCATCTAGAAAAAATATGAATTGGATGCTTTCCCTAATATGTGGAAGCTAGGGAGAAAAAGAGTCATAGGAAGAGCTCTAGATGAGGAAGGAGATACTATCGATGAGCAAAATAATCAACATTTTACATAACTTTTTTCTTCTGGATTTAAAAGTTGAGCTGTGTTGGGCCAGACTCAATGGTCATAGATATTACTGGCATGTTTATTTGAAGCTGGAATTTGTAGCTAGAATGTGTGCCAAGAAACAGTTGCTTTATGAGTCTTTGGAATCATGGGTTCCTCAACAGCGTGCAGGTATACACACAGCGTCAGAATTTCGGCTCCTTCTCCAGTTCGGCTTAGCCTCTGCACTCTGCTCTGGCTATCTCCTGACTGGACATGGTGAGGCTTTCAATGTCAGCCAGCACTCGGCATGTGGGATGTGGGTATGGTGGGCACTCAACCAACCGGTGGAAGGCGTGCGTATCTACACAAACTGACACGGATGTCTGACTTACCAAGCACCCCTGTGAGTTAGATGCTTCTCCTCCTGGCATACCCGATGAGGTTATTAAGATTTGGGCACAGCCGGGCGTGGTGGCGCACGCTTGTAATCCCGGCATTCGGGAGGCTTAGACCGGAGCATCGCGGTTCGCAGACAGCCCCAGCTACTTAGTGAGATCCAATTTCAAAATAAATAATGAAAAATAAGGCAGGGGGTGTAGCTTGGAGTTCAAATACCCCTGGGTTCCATCTCCAAACCCACAAAAAAAAAATATTTGGGCAGCAGTGCGTTCCAGGGTGCTCAGGGATGGAGAAGCAGGTGCCCCCAAGAACAGCCTACTCACTGTACAGTTAACTCTTCTCCAGGACGACATCGGCCACATGGAAGCATGAGGGAGATTTGTGTCTGAGTCAAAGGATGTCTCCACATAGCATTTCTAATTAACCAAAGATCTAGAGTGGAAACCTTTAAAAATCACACTATAGTCAGAATGTCTAACTCCAGGCCAAGAGCTCACAAGCTAGAGAGGCACACCAGGTGGGCAGTTGGAAGGGTTCCAGGTCTCCACACTGGGGTTGCAGGTCCACGCCAAGCACTCCTACCATCGGATCCCCGAATGTCGTAACTACTTCAGGCTTATAATAAATATTAGATCTTGAAGTACAGAAATCGTTTGAATGTTGTTCTCTGCGTAATCATAAGCCAATTGTGCAAACATTTTATAAAAATGAAAGGAATTCTAAATGTGTGCATTTGTAATGAGTCAGTTTCTACGGGTGACCTATGAGGATATGAATGTTCAGCAAACCGGGGAGAGAGTGGTACAGGGAGAATGTGTTAAGTAAGTTTTTGGCAGGAAAAGCCTGCCTGCTTTTTTCTGGGCTTTTTAATTGTTTTTGATTGTTAGAAGACATTTTTTGCAGTGATTTGCAATGCATATATTATACCACGTCTTTTTTTTTCCCTCTGCAGATTTAATGTTTCCTTTCCATTCCCTGCCCCCATTTTATCCTTTTTCAGGAGCCACATGTTTTCTTTCAAAGAAAGAAAAGCAGCTTTGCCCTGTGGCTGGGAATCTGCCTGCAGCTCTGTATTTATTGCACAGCTCGGCTCACCGAATCTGAGCTGGCGAAGTCAGGAATGCTTCGTAATTTTACCATCTGAAATGCTCCTGGCTCAAAAGTCCCGAGGTCAAGTGAAGGCACATATTTCCTTGTTCTTCAGACGAGCAAATAAAATAGGCAGACGGTCTATCAAAGTTTCCTTCTGTTTGTAAACAGAGCAGGGTTGTCTGGCGGCCCCTCATTGATGACTAATTGGCTGAACTGCCTCCTAAGTGACTTTGAAGAGGTAAATGTCAAGTGGCAAAAAGCATTAACAGAAAATTACACTTCTGTTTGTTTTTAGGTCAGTTTTTTTCATCCATGAGCTCTGACTGGTTTAGACACAGAAGCAGCAGGTGTAGAATAGAGTTGCTCTTAATGTGGAAGGAGACACATGGCATCTCATTAGAGGACTGAGATTTGCACATTCTCCCAGGGTTGGCAAAGTTAATGGACGTCCTCAGCACTGAGCCTGCTGAGATACAGGCTTGCTCCACAGTTCACAGAGCCGACCACGTCAACCACAATAAGTATTCACAGGAGGAATGCATGGACCCCGCGAGCCATACTTTCTCACATCTTTGCTAGAAATCACGCACATCTGGGGATGCTGAGCTCGGAAGGGACTGGCCCGCTTTGCTTGTCGAGTGTGTTTTGCTTCCTACCATGCATTCACGTGATATAAATCAGTACACACCTTATACTTAGGTGGTAAAGAAAATCACCTCCTAAGGCACTGTCTAAGCAGTTTTATTTTATTAAGATCCTAAATTTTAAAACCATTACGGCTCAGTAAAAACAAAAAAAGAAGCTAACTTTATTTCCTAAGGTCCCATTCTCAGGATGCTTAGCCCTCCTTATCCAGACCTGACATGCGTGTTGTCTACTAAGTGTGGCTCACGTGATTTTCAAGGTTAAGGGCACTTTGTTTATCTCTAACGTTTGTCAATGTCACTCTAAAGCTGTCTATAAACCCAAGAACAAACGATGATTTCTAGAAAGCTGATTTTGTAAACTGAGTCAGCTCAATCTCATTCTAATATTCTGAGATGTGTTAGTTTGTAGATGAGTACTAATTACATGTTTTACCATCGCGAATAGAATACACATAGTCACATGTGCTGGTGGAAGGGGCAATACTGGAAGAGTGGAGAACTGCTAGCTCCCTTCCACACTATTCTGCAGATCAGCAGCTATCGCTCGCACTGAAGTGTGAGAGACAGTAGACCTGGAGAAGTGGCCGACTCACTGGCACCTTGCGTACAACTTCAAGTCTGGGAGGTGTTTGGGGGGGTGGGCGATGGGACACAGAAGCAGAATAAAAAGATGACACACCAGCCGGGTGTGGTGGCACACGCTTGTCATCCCAGCATTCCGGAGGCTGAGATAGGGGGATCACAGTTTGCAGACAGCCTCAGCTTCTTGATGAGGCCCTTTGCAACTTAGTGAGCCCGTGTTTCAAAATAAAGAATAAATAACAGGGCTGGGGGTGTAGCTCAGAGGTAGAATGCCTCTGGGTTCCATCCCCAGAGGGGATGGGGGACGGGGGAGACATCCAGGGAAAGGACCTTGGAAAAAGTAAAGAAGTAGCTGGGCCTGGTGGCACACGCCTATAATCCCAGTAGTTGGGCAGCTAAGGACTAAGGAAGATCGCAGTCTCAGTAACCTAGCAAGACCTTTTTTCAAAACCAAAAATTAAACAGGGCTGGGGTGTATCTCAGAAGTAGAATGTCCCTCGGTTCAACCTCCAGTATGACACGTTAAAAAAAAGAGAGAGAGACAAAGTCAAAGTGATATTGAAGTACAAGGCGAGGAACTTCCCAGCAGAGGGTGTGGAGTGGGGAAGAGCAGGAGAGGGAGTGGGAGGGACAGCCAGGGACACAGGAGAGGACAAGGACATTCCTGCTAAGAACCCCGACACCATCCTGGAGGTGGAGGGGACCTTTGAGGAAGTGTAACCCGTGCCTTTGAAAATTCAAAAGCTTATTTGGGATAAATAAATGGAAGCTGGGTGGTTGCTGGAAACCACCACAGGGATGCAGGAGGCTGGGTGGTTTCTAGAAGCTGTCCTTACGGGGATGTAGGAGGCTGGGTGGTTGCTGGGGGCTGTCGTTACGGGGATGCAGGAGGCTGGGTGGTTTCTAGAAGCTGTCGTTACGGGGATGTAGGAGGCTGGGTGGTTGCTGGGGTCTCGGCGTTGGAGACTGGGAGAATCTTCAGAAAGAAGATGAAGAGCTGAAGAAGCCAGTAGGTCCCAAAGCTTATGTGCCATTTTAAAAGAAGAACGGTGAGGAGGACGGTTAAGATGGCAGCGGCCGCGGTCCCATTGGCGATCGCGGCCGCTGAAAAGGATAAGCTTTCCTTGGGGAAACCCTGGACACCAGATTTTGGTGTAATATCGGATCGGTACAACTTAAGGAGAAACTTCCAGCCGCGACTTCCTATCTAGAATACAGGAGAGAGAGTGGATAACGGTGAATTAGAAGCAAGATGACAACGAGGTGCCCGCCCACACAAGAAAAGGATTTTTGGAAGATCATCCCAGAAGGGATTAGAGAAAAGACCTCTTCAGCCATGCATGCTGGGAACTCTTAACAACATACCTTGTAAGAAAAATGACCCGGATGTGGTGGAGAGAGCCGAGCTGCGTCAGATGTGAAGCCCAGCTGCGTCTCCCGGGAAATCAGCGTGCCCGGCCACCACGCTCCTATGCTGTGCTGGGGGCCGCAGTACACCTGGAACAGCAGATCCTGCTCTATGAGGTGAAGCTGTGGGCCTCCACTCATGGAGGGGAGATAAAATTCACTGCTCCTGAGTACTCAATCTCACAACCTCTTAAAAAAATATTGGAGAGGGGCCAAGATGGCGGTGGTGTCAGCCAGGACTCGGGAGATACAGACGGACTCTCTCCAATTCACCTGGAACTTTTGGGGGAAAAAATCCCCGCAAAGGGAGACTGCCCCTGCCTCACAGGCTTAAGAATTCTGGACATCATATCATGTAAGGAAGGAGCTCAGCAAAAACCAGGCAGAAGGCAGCCGCGCGGCGCCAATGGAGTGGCAGAGCAGTGGCGCGGCAGCATGGTGGCCCCAGCACTGGTGCCTGTGGCAGAGGTGGAGGCTATTATTTTGGAGAGGCAGACATCCGATTCAACCCAACTTGATCTTCTGAAGAATTTGCTCCAAATTTGGAGGGGCAGACAGATCCAGCCCAGTCCACCTTGAGCTTTCGGGGAAATCTCCCCAAAAGTAGACTGGCTGACTCTGCCACACATGCTCGAGAAGACTGAACAACATGCTAAGTGGCAAAAGGGTTTGGGGGATATCAGAGGGAGCCCGCATAGCTAGGATGGGCCTACACACTGCGTGTTCTGGGAGTCATCAGCCCTCATGGTCATCGTGTTCCTCTGCACAGAGTGGGAGGCCAGGTGCATGTGGAACAGCAGAGCCTGCTTTCCAAAGAGAAGCTATGGACTGCTGCCTTTGGAGTGAAGACAAAATTTATTGCCACTAGGTATTTGGGGGTCCCAGCTTTTGCAAAAGACATGCTCTGCTTTCTCATATTAAAAAAAAAAAAATGGAAGAACGCCCAGTGTGATGGCGCATGCTTGTAATCCCAGCGCTTGGGAGGTGGAGACAGGAGGATCGTGCTGGTTCGAGGCCAGACTCACTGGCTTAAGAGACCCTGTTTCCAAATAAAAATAGATAAAAATGAAAGAGTCAGGTGTCCGGGAGTATAGCCCGGAGGTAGACGGGTTTCCAGGATACCCAGTACCACAAAAAAAGAAAGAAAGAAAGAAAGAAAGAAAGAAAGAAAGAAAGAAAGAAAGGAAAAGGGAACATCTGTAGATGACATGATCATAGTGACAGAGACCAGAGCCCAATGCACAGCAAGGCCAGTACTGGGGATTCTGAGGCCAGGATAGGAGCCTGCCGGACAGCTAGGCCAGTGCCAGAGCTAGGGAGGCCAGGATTGGAGCCTTCTGTAAGACAAGGCCAGTGCTGGGGCCTCCGTACGAGACTGGGATTGGAGCCCGCCAAGGGTGAGGCCGATCCCAGGGCCAGTGAGGCTGGGTTCAGAGCCTGCCGTGAAGCAAGGCCGGTGCTTGGGCCTCTGAGGCCAGGACCAGAGCCTCCCGAGGGGTTAGGCCAGTGCCAGGGCCACCGAGGCCCGGATCGGAGACTGCTGTGAGGCAAGGCCAGTTCTGGGGCCCACAAGACTGGGATCAGAGCCTGCTGAGGAGTGAGGCCGGTGCCGGGGACAGCCTGGCCAGGATTGGGGCCCACCGTGAGGCAAGGCCGGTGCTTGGGCCTCCAAGGCCAGGATCTGAGCCTGCCGAGGGGTAAGGCCAATGCTAGGAACAGCGAGGCCGGGATTGGAGCCTGCTGTGAGCCAAGGCTGTTTCTGGGACCTCCAAGGCCAGGATTGGAGCCTGCCGAGGGGTGAGGCTGGTGCTAGGGCCAGCGAGGCTGGGATTGGAGCCTGCCATGAGGCGAGACCGGTTTGGGGGCCTCCAAGGCTGGAATCGGAGCCTGCCAAGGGTTGAGGCCGGTGCTGGGGCCAGCGAGGCTGGGATCTGAGCCTACCATGAGGCAAGGCTGTTTCTGGGGTCTCCAAGGCCAGGATTGGAGCCTGATGAGGGGTAAGGCTGGTGCCGGGGCCATTGAGGATGGGATCAGAGCCTGCCGTGAGGCAAGGCTGGTGCTGGTGCTTCCGAGTCCAGGATAGGAGCCTGCCGAGGGGTGAGGTCGGTGCTGGGGCCAGTGAGGCCGGGATCGGAGCCTGCCATGAGGCAAGGCTGGTGCTGGGACCTCTGAGGCCAGGATCACAGCCTACCAAGGGGTTAGGCTGGTGCTGGGGCCAGCGAGCCTGGGATCAGAACCTGTCGTGAGGCAAGGCTGGTGCTGGGGCCTCTGAGGCCGGGATTGGAGCCTGCCAGGTGGCCAGGCCAGCACCGGGGCCTTCAAGAGTGGGATCTTGCAATGCAGCATACACAGAGAAATATTACAGAAAATAAAAAATCAGATGTTTTCCCTAACATGCAAAAACTAGGAAGAAATGAGTAATAGGAGGAGATCTAGTTGAAGAAAGGGCCCTATGGAGGAGCAATTAAGGTGACCAATCAGAGGGGATGGGATGGGGGAAGATGGAATCTCTTTAAAACACATGATGTACATAAACAAATATATCAAAGTTAATCACCAAATCAAGCATCGGATTGAGGGAGGGGGAGGGAATGGGATGGGGATTGGATAAAGGCTAATTGGATGATGTGTGCTTGTATATCCTCACAAGTCTTGTATTTCATTGTGATGTATGACTACAATGCGCCAATAAAAGATTATATATATATATATATATATATATATATATATAATAAAAAGAAGAGCGGTAACTGGGTATATGGACGCTGCACGATGAAGACGGTTCCTTCCTGTAGAGCATATTCATTTCAGTCACCTCTGTGGTAAATCTGAAAATGTTACAAAGAAAGGGGTATGGTCTGAGGTCAGTGAATCGTGAAAAAGGGGTGAAGAGCTATGTGCGGGGAAGCTGGCTGAGGTGAGGGTGCTCAGCAGGTCAGTTACTGCAGCCCTGCCCGCGGGCCTGCCCGGCTGTGGGGTTCAGATGTCTCTCGCCAGGTATCAGGAGGGACCTTTCTCATGAAAAGCGTCATGATCTGCTCCCTGGTAGAAAGACCAGGGAACCCTTCTTGCCTCTGTAGCTTCTAACATGCCTTCAGCTCAAAATTAACAATAAACCGATGTGGCGTGGTCGGGCAGCATGTTCCAGTCCCCTTCCTGGTCTAATTTGATTTTTTCACGTTTGAGGGATGAAGATTTTCCTTCATGCAGAGTGCTTTCATTTCAGTCGCCTGGGTTGCGAATCTTAAAATGTTATAGAGTAATCATGTAAACTTGCAAAAGTAAAATAAGAGTTCCCTCGTCTTCTACTTGTTTTTCTCAATCAAAGGACATGCTAGCAATGAAATTATTTTTTCCCAGCATGCAATACAATTACATTTTGCCATTATGTTTGTGCAAGAGTAAAATGAAAAGTTGGCATCCCTGACTTTTTTATGTTTTGCCCACAAGAAAGCAAAGACCACAACCTCCTGATAACAAACTCTGTTCCCCATTTTCCCGCTTGAGTTAGAAATGATTATCAAATTCCTGGCCCTTGGTTGGGCCTTTGGTTGAAGAAATACATTAACAATGTTGTCACATTTTTAAAAACAGCTCAATTTTTGGCATTTCCTATTCATTCTGCTTCTGCTGGAAACTGTACATGCTTTTTGACTTCTACACTAATGTAGTTCCTCAAGAAGAAAAAAAGGAAAGGAACTGATCGTCGGGGAGGCTGCGGGCAGCAAGCCCCTGTGGTTCCGTGGTCTTCCCGACGACAAGTGTGGCGTCTCACCAGGAATGCAGCGGTCCTACATGTACCTTGGTTATCCTCCAGTCAAAGTCTCTCTGCGCAGCTCCTGGTCACTGTGGTCTCCCTGACCACGCTGCGCTATCCTCTCTCACAGACTCTCCTATTTAGCCTTTTGGAAGAGTGCCACATTGTAGGCCAAGTGCTCTTGTGTTAGTTCCTGTCTAAGAGGTCAGGCATCTTCTAGGTCTTTGAACTCCACACTATCAGCATTTGATTCTGCACATGAGATGGAGGAAGCACACTTCACTTTGCACATCCCAGGAAATCGACTGTGGTAAACAGGACATCGGAAACCCTTCAGATGACCTTTGCACATCCCAGCCAATCGACTGTGGTAAACAGGACATCGGAAACCCTTCAGATGACTTCAAAGAAGAACCAGACCATGGGCATCGGAAGGGGTGTGGTACATTCTAAAATTCAAAAAACATCTTTCAAAGTAAAGAAACAAAAACCATTTGATTTAGAAGTAGTATACAGTGTCTCGTGGCCATTGATTCTCATTTAAAATCTTTTTTATTTTCCAACCAGTCATATAACTTGGTTATTCCAAGAAACAACAATGCAATTTTGTTACCACAGTATTTTCAGGGGAATTAATCTGATGTTATTCAGAAGTCATTTTGCTCATTTGAAGCCATGCTGGGTTATATTACACTTCCTGACCAAAACAATGATTATCAAACTGCTGGATTAGTTTTTGTGTAAATGAAAGAGACTTTAGCAAGGTAGGGAAATTGCCATCTGAAAATTGTGCTCATGCACGTGTTTTAAGACAATGGGTTATTGCTTTACAAGAATAGTACATGCTTACTATTTAAGCCTTAGGCTTACCCCTGTTATATTCTACAACTAAAGATAGCCATTATTACCAATCTATGAGTATTAATTCAGATGTCTCTCCAAACATGAGTAGGTTGAGATTGGAATTCATATATATATATAATTTTTTTTACCAATTCTCATATTTTACAATATACAATGAAGTCTTGAAGTCTAGGTGAAGGGAAAAGTGTGTTGGCCAAATGTGCAGCGACATTGAGGGCAATGGAGATCTGTGTCCAGGGGTCTGTGGCTGAAAGCTTGGGTGGCACTCTCGTGTTCAGACAAGAGCACTGCCAGCCCTTAGCTCTGGAGCATCTGTTAAAGACGTCTGCATAGTGAGCAGCTTGGAAGACAGAGACAAGAGCTCCTTCTGCATGGGGTGGGGGAAAGGTTTATTGACTGGAAATTATGAGAAAAAAAGCATTATCTCTCCAGGACAAAACTTAGGCAGATATGCATATAACAACAGGAAATTGTGGCTTACTAAGCTTGGGGTGCTGTGACCGTGGTGCTGTGTGCGCAGTATCTTCTTGGTCACCCCTGTCTCCCATGGGACTCCAAGGGCTGGGGAAAGACAGGAGTATGAAGCCCAGGTTTCCTCAGGGCTCTGAGGAACACAGTTCTTTGGCTCTGACCCAGGACACAAGGCTGCTGCTACCACCCAGGAGACTTTGCCAGACTAACGCATCGGCCCACGAGTAGAGTACATCTCATACCCTCTCTGGTTCTTGATAGGAATGCAATTTAAAAGAGCCAAACCTGAAATGCCTTAAGGGCTGATTCATGGTGGACTGGTAAAGACGATAGTACATGAATTCAGTAAAGCATGCAACCATTAGAAAGTATTGTAAATTTGTATTTACTAGCAGAGGAAGAGCAAAATACATTGTTAAGTAAGATGTGAGATTTAAAGCTTATTATCTATTGTGTGTTTCAATTGTCGGGGAGAGCCATGGCACTGAGTATGTGTTACACGTGCATTAAAAAGGATTGCACAGACAACTCACTTTCACATCATTTGCTCGTGAGGATGAAGAGTGAGGACAAAGTTAGGTGGCAGTACAGCAGAGGACGTAGGATTCTACAGCGCTTAGTTTGTAGAAACACATCACTCACTGGCAATGATAAAAAGGACATACACCTTTCAATCAGATCCATGGAGTTCTGGGCCCTGGCTATACCCTTGCCGCCTCTGTGACCCACAGGATGTTATTTAACCCCAGAGAGGCCTAGTTCCCTCACCCACAGAATGGGAATCTAATAATACCTTCCTTACTGGTTTGTGGTAAGGATGTTAAAAGTTACTGCTTGTACAGAACTTAGCATGTCCCCTTAAAAAGTGCATTAATTGATATCATTGTATTTGAAATGTTGAGTCCTTTGTGTATGGTAACAGTTTCCAGCGTTGTGTGTATATGTGCTAGCTTTCTATCTCTATGACAAAACACCCCAAAAGTCACCCGAAGGGCGAAGGACTTCTCAGGCTCATGGTGACAGAGGTTTTCGTCACACTTGGTGCCATCCTTTCTGCGGTGAGGCACAGTGGTGCCATCCTTTCTGCGGTGAGGCCAGGCATCACAGTAGAGGGAGGCTGCTCCCCTCACAGAGGCCAGGAAGCCAAGAGCGTGAGAGAGAAAGGGAAGGGACGAGATTGCCTACAATGGCACGTCCTCAGCAGTCTGCTTCCTCCCACTGGGCCGCACCTCCTGAAGCCCATGGTTACAAACTCACAGATGAGGAGCTACACCCACAGCCCAGGTGTGTGCCACAGTGGGGTGGGTTCCTGAGAGCCCAAAGAGAGCACCCAGAGACGGGGTACCAGACGTGATGTATCATGGGGCGTCCACAATGGGTGGCAACTGGCTAGACCGCGGGCAGCTCCACTTCTCACGCCGCCTCCGCAGGCAGGATCTCCATCTGGTGGCGGCCAGCTGGGTGAGTGGGGTGAGTTGAATGAGTGGCGTGTCCTCTCTCTGGATCCCAACTCTGCTCTAGTTACCACAAGGAGGAGGGTCATGTAGGTTAGCCGACGCAGCGACTTTATCAGCTGGCTTACTTGGCTTTGTTTCGTACAGGAGCTATTCCAAGGAGGGGTTGTCCCAGCAGGCTGGCAAGCAAGCGATTACTTACAGATAATGGCAGCTTGTTCTGCCTCCAGCGTCCCTCAAGACAGCGCTCATCCACGCATTCTGGCCTGGACCACGCTCATCATTCCCAGGAGCCAAGGGGGCATCTCAGGGACATGATGCTCTTTTGTTACCATCCTCCGTTTCTTCAAGGATGATTCCTGAGGTTAGCACTCTTTCAATCCAATCCCTCCTCCAGAGCCCCACCCCTGGACACCGCTGCCTCGGGAACCAGGGTTTCTACTCGTGAGCCAAACCACGACAACAGGGTAACAGAGCCTCCCCCATTCCCTAAAAAAGTGGCAGGTCGATCAGCTGTGCACCAGTACAAATCCTGGTAGCAATTTGTAGACTTTCCAGTAAGAGATTAGTATTTTCCCCTAGAACAAATCCTAGGATTTCTAGAATTTATCAGAATTCAAGAACTGAAAGAACATCTAGTGCATGGCCCGGCAGCTGGTTCTGATAACCCTGTTTCTGAGTGCTGACTTCTAATTTGTGCACGCACACCCTGAGCACTGCTCTTTTTCACCCACAAGTTGACCTTTCTCTGCTGGAATTTGCTAAAACCTTTGGTGTGTGTGTGTGTGTGTGTGTGTGTGTGTGTGTGTGTGTGTGCGCGCGCGCGCGCGCGCGCGCACATATGCAAGAGGTTTTCTTTCCTTAAATAGTCTTTATAATACTGAAGTGAGGGACATATGGCCTTCCAGTTTTTGGATGACATTGAGAAGTGTAATAAAATTTCCAAACAAAATGGCATGCATCTTGGAGTAGTTAAACTAATCCCTTTTTAATGACCAAAAATGCTATGTCAGAATTCCCAACCCGTCTCCCAAACTGATCAAGTACAAACAATATATAATAAAGAAGGCAAGAAGTGCATTTTTTATTATAGTCTAAAAATAGGCTTTCATTGAGTTCTTTTTTTTTTTTTACTTTTTATTTTTTTGTGGTACTGGGGGAGGAACCCAGGGGCTTTCTACCTCTAAGCTACACCCCCAGCCTTAGTTTTTTTTTGTGTGTGTGTGTGGTACTGGGGGTGGAACCCAGGGGCTTTTCTACCTCTGGGCTATACTCTCAGACCTATTTTATATTTTATTTGGAAACAGGGTCTCACTAAGTTGCTGAGAGCCTCACTAAGTAGCTGAGGCTGGCTTTGAACCTGTGCGATCCTCCTGTCTCAGCCTCCCAAGTGCGGGAATTACAAGCGTGTGCCACCATGCCAGGCTCACGAAGTTCTTATTTAAAAAAACAAAAGTATTTTATCCCCTCTTGTAAAGGCAATAACTAGGAATGTGTAAATATGCCACATAGTGGGTTTGTGTGTGTGTATATGTGTGTGTGGCACTGGGCATGGAACCCAGGGACATTCTACTTCTGAGCTACATTTCCAGCCCTGTTTTTATTTTGAAACAGGGTCTCACTAAGTTGTGGAGGGCCTCACTCAGTAGCTGAGGCTGGCCTAGAACCTTGGATTCTCCTCTCAGGCCTCCCAAATACTGGAATTACAAGCATGTGCCACCACGCCCAGCTATAGTGGGTATTTTAAAGATGCAATATGTAATTGTTCAATGACATAAAAAGCTTCCAAGGCATAGTGGATCCTGGTAACAGCAGGTAACAAGTGGGGCACAGTGAAGCACACCTGTAATCCCAGTACTTAGGAGGCTGAGACCGGAGGATCACAGGTTCAGGCCAGTTTCAGTACCTTAGTGAGGCCCTCCCCAATTTAGTATAGCTCAGAGGCTCTGGGTTCAATCTCCAATACCAAACAAGAGAATAATTGTATAGATTGTTTAATGGGACAGGACATCTAAACATGTGGGTTTTGAGGATTTTACCTTTAATGGTTTTATAGCTTTAGAGATTTATCTTCACATATGCAATTTCAATATCTAGCCAGATCATTTCTTACGTTTTACTTAGAAAACGATGAGCTTTTTTGTTCTGCATATACAGGTCTTTTTTTCAATCTATAATTTCTTTTGTATTGGGGTTTGAACCTCCAGGCTAACACCCTAGCCCTTTTAGTTTTTTGTTTTGAAACAGAATCTCACTAAGTTTCTGAAGCTGTCCTTGAATCTGCGATCCTCCTGTCTCAGCCTCCCAAGTACTGAGATTACAGGTGTGCACCACCGTGCCTGGCTTAGAAATGTTTTCTTTTGGTGTATCTTTGAATTTCTTCTTCCTCAACACAGCAGCAAGAAAGCAAGAATGAATAGCACGAATTTGTTTTGGAGTTTCTCCAAAATAATTGCTAACATTGATCGAGGGTTTTCCATATGCCAAGAGGTTGTAGGTAAAACTCAGTATGCTCTCACATGGAGCCTTGGACGCAGACGCTGAAATTATTCACGTTTTATAGAGATCAGGAAGTTGAAGTGCAGAGACAGTCTGCACCTCATTCCAAGGTTCTATGACGAGTCCACAGGACAGTTAATTACATACTTGAGAACTTCCTCGAAGCTGCTGTCTGTCTCCAGGCACTTTCTTAGGATCACTGTACATTGGGCCTGGATTTTCTACCCTCTGAATCCTTCATTGTTTGTTCATTTTTTAAGGGAGAGTGGAGGACACATTTTCCTCTTCTGGTTCAGAGGAAATAACGATTCAGCGTCCACATCATAGATTCAGCTTTTAAAGCACCACCTATGTTTGTTACTGCCTGTAGTGTGGATTTAAAATCCGGGTCACTCTTACTTCTACCAAGGATTTTTCTTATCTCAGGGGTCTCATGTCTAAAGTCATCCCGCTGTCTTCTAATGTCATAATTAGACACCACCGCGATGTAGCAATTGTATAGTTTACCTGGTACAGTGTGTGTGTGTGTGTGTGTGTGTGTGTGTGTGTGTGTGTGTGAATTGAGCATGTTCCTTCTAGAATAACTAGGAATCTTTCTTCTGAATGTCATAAGGCAGCATGGCCTTAAGAAAAAGGAAAGAAAGCATAACCCAAGTCAACAAAGGCACACACACCTAACGCCCTCAGGTGAGGGGAAACTCAATTTGTACAGTTAAGACTTAGCAATAACCACCCAAAGTTCTAAACTACCCTGTAGTCCAGCTCTCTCCTGTCTCCCAACATCGTGTTTGGGAATTCACCAAATACGGCCCCTTTCCAAGATGGCAACCTCTTGTGTATTTCCTCCTGCTTCAAGTTTCCCGAAGCAGACACATAGAGGCAACATAATGGAGGTTGTACTTTTAAACTGTCTTGCGTTCTGGTCAGTGTTTTTGAGCTCGGGCGTGGTGGGCGTCCTGGCCACACCGCGCCGCCTGCTTGGGCCGGATCGCCCCTGCGCTATCATGGCCTGCCCCGACTCACGGATCTGTCAGTGCAGCTGTGATGCATTTCTGTTTCAAAACTAGAGCTAATCGTGTATGGACTATTTAATAAAAAACAACATTTTAACAAGACCAAAATAGCCGCAGCAGGGGGGAAATGTAGTTCTATAACAATGTTAGAATTCTTTTGGGAAGTGGCATTGAAAACGACTATCCATTGTACAGCTCTGGAAGCCAAATGGTAATTATGGAGGTCCTGCTCGGTTGTCCATATTGTCCAAAGCTGGGCTGCCAAGCAGAGAGAGAAAAGTGAATTAGCCTCATTAGCTTGTTTGACTTGGCCCTTGGAATGGTCAATAGTGCTAAATTGCCCTTTGGGTGGGGAAAGAAATCAGATTCTACAATACGCACTGAAGGTCTCTTGGCGGTTGGATGTATTTTATTTCCTGAGCCCCAGAATGCCATACTGAAGTGAAGGGAGTTGTGAATGCAGTTATCAGTCATTTAGAACATCCACGTAACGTACACATGGATCATCACTCCCAAACTTGCGAGGGACGCGCTGCCAAAGACCGAAGCCCCGGAGGAGCTGAGGAGCCCCGGCCAAAATGAAATCTGATGGATCAAGCCAGTGTTACACGAATCAAAACAGCATAAAGTCAGCAAGGCTGGGTGCTTGAACAAATCCGTCTTGTGACAACTTCTATGTTCTACAAAAGCGATTGATCGGATAGAACAAACACTCTGGAGGAGGCTTGCTTCGGGCTGTGAATGGGTTTGCCACTCGGGTTCTCTCTAACAGTACACCCTTCACCTTGGGAAGGTGGCAGGTCCCTCCGGGAGGTCATGGGTGGGTCATGTGTCCCCAGCCGGCCTGCCATGTTGCCGAGTCTCTGCAAACAGATGAAGCCAGGCCAAGTATCTGGCTGCAAGGTGATGAGGTAGTTAACTCCTCCCAGGTCTCCTCTGAGTGAGGGATGGAGACCTAGTGTTCACTCCAGCCAAATCAATAATGAACTAAAGTGGCCCCAAATCATGCAGAGTGATATCTCCAGAAGCAGAGACAGAGACAAGCAGCTAGGGTGGGAGGGGGAAGACAGGTGGAGAGGGAAGGAACTTTCTCACTAAATCATAGGAGTCCTTGGAGGCCCCAGGACTCTGCCTCTTTAGACACCCCTAATTCCAAACCCAGGATATATGCCATATATAAATATATATAAACATATGTATCATAGATAAATATATAAATGTATGTCATATATATATGACAAGCATATTTATTCATATGTCAAAGGAAACTGTAAAGGAAAATATTGACTGCTGGATGTCATTGACCAGGATTGACTAAGGGTCCTCTGCCAAGATAACTAGATGACCTTCAATTCCTAAGTAGCTGAAGCTCATGCTCCATTTCCTATGGGGCGAGGAGTAGACTTTCTGGGTTCAGTGTCTTTGCTGGTTCTAATTATAAACAAACATTGGGCATGCTGGTGTTTGGTTTTGGTTTGGTTTGGTTTGATTGTAGCCATCTCCTACGGGCCTGGCCACCCCAGACACAAGGAAGAGAGGCTTTCTGCAGCTTAAAAGTGGACATCCAGTGATAACAGGGTCTGTAGTGCATCTCTGGATATTTATGAGCTGAAGATCTGCTCCCCAGGACCCCGCATGTAATTGTGTTTGGAAATAAACTTTTTAAATAGGTGACTAAGTTAAAATGAAGCCAGTAGGGTGGACCTTCTACCAAGAAGAAACCTGGACGCTAAGAGAGGCCCCGGGGGACACACACACGATCAGCGGGAAGGCCGCCTGAGCACATGCCTGTGGCGGGGGTGACCCATCATGGACAGCCTGGCTCCCCCCTCTACACACTTCCACCCCTGAGAAAACCTATGTGGAGATGTAGCCCCACCTGGGATCACTGTATTTCTTTTTTCTACTTTTCTTCATTGTAGATACATTTTCCTATAAGTCAAATATATTTTTGTTACAGTCTTTTAAAAACTATTTTTTCAAACCAACAAACAAATGTTTAAAAAGTTTAATTTTAGCTGTTGTTGGTTTTGAGAAGTTGGGTCCCTCCCCCACGTGATCTCACAGAGGAATAGGAAGTGGAACCCCAGAAGCCAGAAGCGGAGATATCGCGAGACTCCCAGTGCCTCGAGATTCCAGACATCGCGATGCTACAAATGTCATGAGAGAATCGGCATGCCTATAAAAGAGCGGTGCCTCCGATCCGCCATGTGACTCAGCCGGTCGATCAGGACTATGCACAACTCTCCAGACGCGTGGCTTTTGGGTCCCTTTCCCCCGGCTGGCTGATGCTCCGGAGGGTACTAGGGTTCGGACCTAATAAAACAGCGTCTCTGATAACCGGTTGGTGTTTTACCTCCCTCCTAAACCCCTAACTCTATTTTCAACTATTCAGTTTTCTTTTTCCTTTCTTTCCTTTTTTTTTTTTTGTTGCAGTATTAGAGATGAAACCCAGGGGCATTCTACCTCCAAGATGCACTCCCAGCCCTATTTTTTATTCTTTATTTTGAAACAGGGTCTTGCTGAGTCACAAAGAGCCTCACTAAGCATCTGGAGCTGTCTGTGAACCGCAATCCTCCTGCCTCAGCCTCCCGAATGCTGGGATTACAAGAATGCACCACCACGCCCAGCTAAGCTGTTTTCTAATGTAACAAAAAATCTTTGTTTAGTGAGTCACAAAGTGTTTCTTAAATATGTGTGTAAATCAGAAGCAAAAAAAAAAAAAAGGAGAAGTAAGCCATGTATTTGTATACGTTATCTAACTGGCAATAATCTGCATCTTTAGCAGTACCTACAATCTGATGCTTTCAAACAGAATGGAAATAGTTGGGACTTGAGTAAACACTGTTGCTTTGCCACTTACATTTCTGATGGTTGGTTGTTCCTCCTCCCAAATCTTGTAAGACTGCTCACAGATTATGATGATGTACCTTTTAATAAATGCAACTTCTACGAGCTTTTCATAAGACGTCAGCACTGTGTGTGGACGTGGGGAGCCAAACGTTGGGGGACCGACAGAAGGCTGCGGAGGGGACTGAAAGTGAGACCAATCCCAGTGGACGTGCATCCAGGAGGACCAGGGTCATCAGAAGAGCAGAGGATGGAGAAATGCACTGCGGGGAGGGTCAGTCTCAGGACGAGAAGGAAAGGACTGGTCTGGAGAAGCAAATCAAGATGTATGTGGCTTCTGATGAGCTGTCAAAGCACAAGATGCACAGAGCAGGTCCGAGAGCCCACGCACAATGAAACGCGTTGACTGATAACCAGCGGGCGCTCCCAACGGCATCTTTTTACTTATCATCGGGAAGAAAAACCACTGAGAAGCCAAAATGACTTTATAAATCACCCCGCCCTTCCTACTCGTCAGCCAGCCATGCTGAGCCTGTATGGTCACAGGCTTCCAGACAGACTGCGCGGCCCTGCACAGGCTGGGGAAGGAGATTTCAGAAGACCTTCCTTCTAAATGGATTGGAAACGCCATCCTTCCTCGCTATGCACTGAAACAGCCACTTAGTGGAAGTGCCTCGGCTCCTACACCCGTGTCTTCAGGTGTAAGTGTACTGGATCACTTCACCTAGGGCAATAAGATAGCATGGTGTTGATGGCATTTAGTGGGCGTTTTTATGTGTTTTATACTTGAAATAAAAACATAATTTTGGCTCAAACAGTATATGAACTTGCTGATGAGGAAGCCCAGATCCTGGGATGACAGATTCTCATCTTGAGTCTCAGGTCCGCAGATGGCAAAGGTGGGACTGGGCTGGGGAACCAGGTGCTCAGGTCAACTCTCGCTCAGCCTCGGGTCACCACCCCGCCATCTTGGCCTCCTTCCGTCCTGGGAGCACTGGTCCTCTTGTCTTGGGTTCGTGTTTGCCAGTCCTTCCACCAGTAAAGCCTTCACTCAAGTCTTCTTTCAACTTGGTCCTCTGCCTCTTAGGTCCCAGCTTATATATAGCCGTCACCAGAGGCGAAGCAGTCCGGTCACTATCAAAGCCCATGTTTTTCTTTTCTTTATGACACCTATTTTTCTTTTCTTTTTTTTTCCCTTGCATTTAAAAAATGCTAACTTAGCCGGGTGTGGTGGTGCACACTTGTAATCCCAGCATTCGGGAGGTTGAGACAGGAGGATCGTGGTTTGTGTCCAGCCTCAGCTGCTTAGTGAGGCCCTTTGCAATTCAGTTAGACCCTGATTCAAAAAAAAGAATAAAAAATAAAGCTGGGGGTGTAGCTCAGAGGTAGAATTTCCTTGGGTTGTACCCCCAGTTCCACAAAATAAATGAATAAATAATTCTAACTTTATTGTCTGTGAAAGATCTGCGCAAAGTGGATTGACAGCTGCTTGACTTTACCAGAACTAGCTCTGTTGACTACAGAATGGGATCCCAATCATGAGACCACGGGCATGGTAAACCAAAGGGAGTCCCTCTGTAGCCATCCGCTAAGCTCAGGTACCCACTTTACAAACACGTGCCATTAATCACGGGGCTGGGGAGGCAGAAGGAGGCTTGATGGCTCTGTGTAACCCATCATTTCTACCAGAAGAAAATAAACCCCAACACTTGTCCTACCAATGATGGATGGCTCTTGGAAGATATATTTCCAAGTATTGTGTCAGGGTGAAATTGGTGGCAATTAGCCCACAGCTGATGCCTTCCTTGGAAAATATTTTCAGTAAGAAGGCACACATATTTTAAGGCACAATATTTTAAGTAATATATTCCATATGTGAATGGGCATGTGAGATAAGAGGAGATTGTATGTCTAGAGAACACGAGACTATAACTAATTGAAGTTAGTGCACGTGGACACACTAGAAGCTGCTGCATAATTTAAGCTCTTCATAAAAAGTAATCTGCACAGTTTGTTTATTTTCTAATTGTTATGCCCACCCAACTGTGTGAAGACATAAGAGGTCATGACGGGTCTCTTCGTTTGTTTCCTATGGCAGAGGATGATAGATAATTTTGAGTTCCTGAAACTCAAAAGCAACATTAACATGAAATCCTTCACTAAGACAATGATCGGAGCAGGGCGCGGTGGCGCACTCTTGTCATCCCAGCATTCAAAAGGCTGAGGCAGGAGGATTACAGTTCGAGGACGGCCTCAGTTACTTAGTGAGGCCCTTGCAACTTAGCGAGACCCTGCTTCAAAATAAAGAATAAAAAATAGGGCAGGGGCTGTAGCTCAGAAGTAGAATGCCCTGGGTTCCATCCCAGACCTGAAAAAAAAAAAAAAAGACAATGATCAAGATCCATGATTTTTTTTTTTTTAAAAAAGCTCAAGCTACTTTTTATTTCCAAAGCATTGCTATAAGAGTTTTATATCAAGCCGGGCATGGTGGCACACACTTTGTAATCCAAGCACTTGGGAGGCTGAGATCAGAGGATCACGGTTTGCGGACAGCTTCAGCTACTTAGTGAGGCCCTCCGCAACCTAGTGAGACCCTGTTTCAAAATAAAGAATAAAAAATAGGGCAGAGGGTGTAGCTCGGAGGTCAAATGTCCCTTGGTTCCATCCCCAGACCCGCAAAAATAAATAATAATAATAATAAAATAGGATTGGGGGTGTTGCTCGGAGGTAGAATGTCCCTGGGATCCATCCCCAGACCTGCAAAAATAAATAAATAAATAAATAAATAAATAAATAAATAAATAGTTTTATATCAAATAAACTTTGTTCTAATGAGGTTTTCCTGGACATGGGACATTGGGGTCAACTGAATTAGGAAGTCCCCACACACCACCCAGCAGTACGAATTAAGACAACGTGGCCACTCTTCTGTCCTGAGGTGCCAATAAAATGCATAAGTAGGTGGGAATTCAGAAAAAAGTTCCCTGAATGTTATATATACATAATTTTGAAGAGCTAGCTAACTTGAGTTTTCTGCCATAAACATGTATTTTTGAAATGACCCCTAGTAAAGATGTTCTAAAGAGGCAAATCTATCTTCTCCGTAAACAGAAAATACCAATATGGTCTTCCTCTATCTGTTAGATGTACAGTGTTATTTTAGCTAATTACCTGGGATTGTCTCAGGTGTGAGAGGGTAATGAAGCTCTGGAAAGTTCAAAATAATACTTAGGCAAGAACTTAATCTTTTCCCCCCAAACACAGGAGTCCAAAGATATGGTTGTCACATGCTGTGGAAAGTATGACATTTGTCAACTTATGCAATGTGATTACAATCAAGGTTCTAAGAGCCAGCAAAAACGCTGGCAATGTGTTATCTCCATGAAAGAATGTGAAAAGTTTACTATTATTTTTATGTACTTGCTTGGGCTAGAAGGTAGCTCTCCTGAAGTCTGACTACTATTTGAATTTATTTCCTTCTTATGACTAAAGTTTAGTACAAATGAGAATTCACAGAACTGCATTTTAAATTTTTTATTCTTTATTTTGAAACAGGATCCCACTGAGTTGCAAAGGGCCTCACTAAGTAGCTGAGGCTGTCCTTGAACCGTGATCCTCTGATCTCAGCCTCCCGAGTGCTGGGATTACAAGTGTGCACCACCATGTATGGGGGAAATTTTATGTGACTTAGTATTGTAATGGGGACCAAGAAAGGGAATCCATTGGGACCTGGGCTTTTCCTTGATGGAAAGCTTTTTATTATTGTTTCTATCTCTATGTTGCTATTGGTTGGTTTAGGTTTTTTATATCTTCATGGTTCAATTTAGATAGGTTGTATGTATCTAGGAATTTGTTGATTTCTTTCATGTTATTCAGTTAATTGGAGTGTAAATTTTCAAGATAGTTTCTAATGATTCTCTGGGTTTCCCCATTGTGGTGATGTCTCCTTTTTCCTTTCTGACTTTAATAATTTGGGTTGATTCTCTCTTTCTTTGGGTTAGGTTGCCTAAGGGTTGGTCAATCTTGTTAATCTTTTCAAAGAACTAGCTTTTTGTCTTGTTGATCCTTTGGGGTTTTTTTTTTCTCTATTTTATTGATTTCTGCTCTGATTTTAATGATCTCCCGACGTCTACTGGCTTTGGTACTAGGCTATTCCTGTTTTTCTAGGTCTCTGAGGTGTGTTGTTAGGTTGTTTATTTGGTGACTTTCTGTTTTTCTTATGTGGGCACGCAGTGCTATTCCTCTTAAGCTGCCCCCACCTCATGGAGGCTGAAAGTCCCACCTTATGGAGGACGGAAGCTGCTCCCATGTCATGGAGGACGAAGCCACTCCCACATCATGGAGGACGGAAGCTGCTCCTGCATCATGGAGGCTGAAAGTCGCTTCTACCTTATGGAGGCTGAAAGTCCCACCTTATGGAGGACGAAGCCGCTCCCACATTATGGAGGATGGAAATTGTTCTCGCCTTTGACACGTATTTTTTTTTAATTTTTATTTAGTGGAGTATTAGAAATGGAACCCAGGGCCATTCTACCTTTGAGCTACCCTCCCAGACCTATTTCATTATGTTGTTGTTGTTGTTGTTGTTATTATTATTATTATTATTTGCAGTACTGGGGATTTAACTCAGGGGCATTTTAAATCTGAGCTATACCCGCAGCCTAATCTTTATTTTGAAACAGGGTCTAACTAAGTTGCAGAGGGCCTCACTAAGTAGCTGAGGCTGGCTGCGAACCTGCAATCCTCCTTTTGCCACCTCACAAGTACTGGGATTACAAGCATGTGCCACCACGCTCAGGTTCATTTTACTTTTTATTTGTTGATACAATTATGCCTTCCTATTCCACTTATCAAGGGTATGAGCCCTTAACCTCAGAGGAGCCCTACAATTCATGGGGGCTCAGTAGGTATTGGAAGAATAAATGGGCAATTCTCACTCACTCCATAGGAGAAGTATTTGAAGAAGGCACTGCTTTTAATTTTATTTTGAAATTCACAAAGGTAGAAGAGCTTCCCAGTAGCCGCTGGGTTAACATGTGGTAGAGATGGAGTTCAAAATCAGGGTTGTCATTCCCAACTCCTTGCTCTCAGCCCGTGAAGTGTCCTCCTCCAGGAAAGTGGGTTCCAGTGGAGATGCTGGTCGGTGTAGATCCTGTCTCCTTTAGGATCCACCTGTGAACAGAAGCAACACCCATCAGAAAGGTGGGTCTTACTTAGAAGCTGCAGCAGCAGAGACACAAAAGAAGGAGAGTTGTCAGTTACCTTTACAATTTAAAGTTTCTCATCGGGAAATGCCACCAGACTCAAGTTACTGTTGCTTACTCTTTGAAAAGTTGCTTTTCAGGAGCTGTGCACTGAATTTTAGAAGTTATCTTTTAGAGCCAGGTATGGTGGTACACGCCTGTAATCCAAGTACTTGGGATACTGAGATGGGAGGATTGCTGTTTGAGGACAGCCTCAGCTACTTAGTGAGGCCCTCCACAACTTAGTGAGACCTTGTTTCAAAATAAAGAATAAAAGCCGGGTGTGGTGGTGCACACTTGTAATCCCAGTACTTGGGAGGCAGAGACAGGAGGATTGCACACATTTGAAGTCAGTCTCAGCAGCTTAGTGAAGCTCTCAGCAACTTAGTGAAACCCTGTTTTCAAATAAAATATAAAATAGGTCTGGAAGTGAAGCTTGGAGGTAGAAGGCCCCTGGGTTCCATCCCCAGTACCACAACACAATAATAAATAAATAAATAAATAAATAAATAAATAAATAATAAAAACAGGGCTGGGGTGTTTAGCTCAGAGGTAGAATGCCCCAGGGTTTCATCCCCCGTATGGAAAAAATTTTGTTAAAAAAAAATCTTTTAGGGCTAAACTATAAAGTCATGCTTTTTTACTTGATTATTTACAGGAGAGTTTCCATTTTGAAACTATGAAGAATTTTCAAGCATATTACTTAAGCTTGCATGAAATTAAAATGTAATGCCAGCAAAACCAACCAAAAATAATTAAATTGTTCATCTATATCATCTATCTATAGATAAATCAGGTAGAAATTTTCAAGAAGAAGAACTGGAAGGAAGGAAAGTAAAAACAAAATAAAAACTGTTCAATAACCAGTCCCATAGGAAAGAAATCTTTATTTGAGCTAGAAAACTAACGTGGTTCAAATTCTAAAAGCTGAAAAGAAATGTAAGATCATTTGCAGATTGATGTATTGCTTCCAGGGGGAAAGATACATGACATTAAAAATGACTGCCGGGCTCACCATCTGCAGGCTGGGAGCCCCCGGCGGGAGAGGAGTGTGCCCACACGCCTCCTTCCTTAGCTGTGCGTTCTGCTTCTCTCTTTCCACAACAGGATGCCTGTGCCTGCATGCACCTCAGTCTGGTTATGCTGTACGGTGCAGGCAAAATGGCGGTGCTCCCGCAGTTACATGGTAAATGTGTAGAACGTCCAGAGATCTGTGCTCATCTTGCTTCCCCAGGGGAGACATTCAGCTTTGAAAGGAAACTTTGAGCCATTCGTCCAAGATCACTCTATACTGGATGTATCTCAGGATTCCCTTTTCCCATCCATAATGGTTATATTCAGGCATTTTTTCTTAAGTTTATGTAAAACGAGTCATGCTAAGGCTTATGGGAAGATAATTTACAAAACAAACCACAGTCGAGGGAGGTAATTTCTGGATATGTTCATAAATCCGCTGGAGGTCATTCCTCTCTGGTTACTCCACAGAGCTAGAATGGCTGAGGTCTGCGCAATCACAGCCCCGTGCCTAGCAGCTGCTTTGCCATTTTCAGGCACAATTTCAAGTGCTTTCATGAATTCCAACAAAAAAAATACGTTTTATTATTTCCATTGTGGGGATGGTAAACTGAGGCAGGGATGTGTTGGGAATTCTGCATGAGGTTGCTCAGTACGTTTGGGACCTGAGGCACTAACCCGTGCGGTCTGGCTCTCAAGGCTGACCTGCACGCTACTCAGTCCATTGACACGCACTCAGAGGCGTTCCTTTGGCGTTGGCATCTACAGACAGAAGGATTCTTGCTGCAGGAGGCGCTGGGCAAATGCAGTTATTTGGTGTCAGACCTCCCTCTCCACATAGATCAACTTCTCCATTACACTCCTTTTCCTTCTTCAAGTAACCAGGGCGCTGACAAATGCTTCTAACATAAACTGTGTGCTTTCCTGACTTCTTCACTAAGCTTCACTAATTAGTGAAGCTTCCTAAAGGCAATTCTGGAACAACATAACATGAGCAATAGTTTTGACATATTGGTGGGTTTTGTCTTTTAGGCCAGATTCGAGGAGGGTTGCATATGCAGAGCTGTCGACGATGTCCTTTCAGAAACGCCACTCCGCTTCTAGCCTGGCCTCCTTCTTGGGCAGTTTCTGCATTCCTGAGTGTAGCCATGCCTCAGCTGGTTCCTGTGTTTACGTCTGGATTCTAGCACATTCCTCACTCCTGACGTGTTACTACACCCACTTGTGAGAGACCAGGAGAGTCCACTGTCACGGAGAGTGCAGTTGCCTATGTGAGAGGCTTTCAGAGACAAGGATCCGTCTTCCTGTGAGTAGACTACTAGGTGGACTGATTGATTGACTGATTGATTGATCCGATGCCGGAGATTGAACCAGGAGCATTTCTACCTCTGAGCCACACCCCTGGTCTTATTTTTATTATTTTATTTTGAACTAGGGTCTCCCAAAAGTTGCCTACCCTGGCCTCCAGCCTGCAGTTCTCCTATCTCAGCCTCCTAAGTCCTGGGATTCCAGGAATGTGCCAACACACCAGGCTAGATTGCTCAGTGTCTAACGCTCACCTTTCTTACATGAGGCCCCAAGAGTGTGGCTAAGTGGCTGCTCAGCCCTTCTGAAGTTTTATTTGACTGTAGGATCACCATCAAATCCTCTCCTAGTTTTCTCTTTCCCCTGTGACTGCATGGAGTGGGATTCCCTGTCAGGTCCTGTTCGGTTCTCTTCTTCACCACTCCCAGTATTTCCTCTATCACATTCTTCTATTACATGGCCAAAACCCCAGCCTCTCTCTCTTTCTCTTTCTCTCTCTCTTCTCTCTTCTCTCCTCTCTTCCCTCTCCTCTCCTCCTCCTCCTCCTTCACCTATTCTTCTTCTTCTTCTTCTTCTTCTTCTTCTTCTTCTTCTTCTTCTTCTTCTTCTTCTTCTTCTTCTTCTTCTCCTCCTCCTCCTCCTCCTCCTCCTCCTCCTCCTCCTCCTCCTCCTCCTCCTCCTCCTCCTCCTCCTCCTTCTTCTTCTTCTTCTTCTTCTTCTTCTTCTTCTTCTTTTCTCTCTCTCTCTCTCTCCTCTCTCTCTCTCTCTCTCTCTCTCTCTCTCTCTCTCTCTCTCTCTCTCTCTCCTTTCTCTCTCTCTCTCCAAATGTTGGTCTTGGGGATGAGATTTCAAATGAAGTAAGTTTCAGATCAAGTCATCACTCTCTCCCTAGGCTAACGCTGCTTCTCTTGGAGGTGGGGTGGTGGAGGGAGAATCAAATCTGGTTTAGGGGACTCTGGTTCTTGTTCTGGTTCTGCGATTTATTACTTGTGGAAACTTTCCTGACACGTGCAATCTGTGTACCCCTCACATCTCTCTTCTGCTTATAGGAAACATCGTCCCACGCTCCAACGGAGACTAGGGATGACTCCCCACAGACTCTAGCTCGACTCTCTCCAGTTGCCCTCAGCCAAGCTGTACACGGAGCTTCCTTCTCAGCCCACCTCATGGTCCCCAGCTCCGCCACGTCTCAGCCTCTTCATGGGGCTCCCAGGCTCATGGTGACAGGACTCCAGTGACTCAGGTCTGAACACATCGGTGGTCACTCTCAACAACCAACCCTGGATCCCACCACACTGGGCTCTGGAGAGACAGGGGGAGCCTGAGCTTCCCTGAGTCTTACTAGGGAAAAGACAGCACCCAGAATTTTCTTTTTTTAAAATTTAATATATTTTTATTGGTGCATTTTAGTCATACATCTCAATGGAATACAAGACTTGTGAGGATGTACAACCACACATCATCCAATTGGCCTTTATCCAATCCCCATCCCATTCCCTCCCCCTCCCTCAATCCCATGCTTGATTTGGTGGTTAATTTTGATATATTTGTTTACGTACATCATGTGCTTTAAAGAGATTCCATCTTCCCTCATCCCATCCCCTCTGATTGGTCACCTTAATTGCCCCTCCATAGGGCCCTTTCTTCAACTAGATTTCCTCCTATTACCCATTTCTTCCTAGTTTTTGCATATTAGGGAAAGCATCTGATTCCTTATTTTCTGTGATATTTCTCTGTGTATGCCGCATTGTAAGTTCCAATCCCACTCTTGAAGGCCCTGGCACTGCCCTGGCCACCCAGCAGACTCTGATCCAGGCCTTGCTGGCTCCAGCACCGGCCTTGTCTCATGGTAGGCTCTGATCCCAGCCTTGGTGGCCCTGGCAGCCCTGGCACCAGCCTCACCCCTCAGCAGGCTCTGATCCTGGCCTTGGGAGTCCCAGCACTGGCCTTGCCTCACAGCAGGCTCTGATCACGGCCTTGCTGGCCCCGGCGCCGGCCTTGCCTTAAGGCAGACTCCTATCCCAGCCTCGCTGGCCCTAGCACAGGCTTCACTGCATGGCAGGCTTCTATCTTGGCCTCAGAGGCCTCAGCACCAGCCTTTCTGTGCATCGGGCTCCGGTCTCTGTCACTATGAGCAGGTCGTCTACAGATATTTCCTTTTTCTTCCTTTTTCCCCCTTTCTTTTGGTGGTACTGGGGTTCCTGGAAGCCCTTCTACCTCTGGGCTACACTCCCAGACCTATTTCTTTTTTTATATTTTTGTTTGGAAACAGGGTCTCTTAAGCCAGTGAGGCTGGCTTCGAACCTGCGTGATACTCCTGTCTCCGCCTCCCAAGCGCAGGGATTACAAGTGTGTGCCACCACGTCTGGCATTCTTCCTTTTTTTTTTTTTTTAAATGTAAGAAAGCAGTGCATGTCTTTTGCAAAAGCTGGGGCCCCAAATACCTAGTGGCAATGAGTCTTGTCTTCCCTCCGAAGGCAGAGGTCCACAGCTTCACTTTGGAGAGCAGGCTCTGCTGCTCCATGTGTACCCTGGCCTCCCACTCTGTGCAGAGGATTGTGGTGGCCATGAGGGCTGTCTCCCAGAACATGCAGAGTGGCGCCCCATCCCGGCTATGCGGGGCTCCCTCTGATATCCCTCAAACCCTTTTACCACTTAGCATGTTGTCCAGAATTCCTGAGCTTGTGTGGCAGGAGCTGTCTAATTTGGGGAGATTTCCTCAAAAGTTCAAGGTGGATTGGGCTGGATCTGTCTGCCCCTCCAAATACTGGTCAACACCACCACTGCTGCTGCCACCGCCATCTCGATTCTCTCCTGAACACCTTTCCCCCACAGTATGATTTCCAGAACTCCCGAGCATGCGCAGCAGTAGCAGTCTACCTTTGAGGACATTTCTTTAACATTTTAAGGTGGGTTGGATTGGGTCTCTGCCTCTACCAAATACTGACCACCGCTGCTGCTGCCACAGCCATTTCGGTTCTCTTCCGAGAACCTTATTCACACAGCATGTTGTCCCAAATTCCTGAGCATATGCGGCGGTAGCATTCTACCTTTGGGGTGATTTCTTCAAAAGAGCAAGGTGGATTGGGTCAGATCTCTGCCTTTCCCAAATACTAGCTTCCGCCGCCAGCACCACCGCCATCGCTGTCGCTGCCACCGATTGGATCGGATCTCTGCCTCTCCTCAATACTGGCCTCTACTGCCCCTGCCGCCGCCGCCTTCCTCCTGGTTCTCTGCTGAGGGCCTTCCTTACATGGTATGAAGTCCAGAATTCTTAAGCATGTGTGGCAGGAGCAGTTCCCCTTCGCAGAGATTTTCCTTCCAAAAGGTCAAGGTGGATTGGTTAGGATTTGTCTGCATCTCCTGAATCCTGGCTGCCGCTGCCGCCATCTTGGCTCCTCTCTAATACTTTTAACAAGAGAAGACAGTATGTGTGTTTTGAAGAGGTTGTGAGATCGAGCACTCAGCAGCAATGGATTTTATCTCCCCTCCATGAGTGGAGGCCACAGCCTCACCACGTAGAGCAGGGTCTGCTGTTCCAGTGCAGCACAGAGGAGCGCGGCGGCCAGGCACACTGAGTTCCCTGGGACGTGCGCCTCGGCTTCCTGCCCAGCATTGCTCAGCTCCCTCCAACACACCCGGATCATTTTCCTTACAAGTTATGTTGTTAAGAGTTCCCCAGCATGTGCGACTGAAGCAGTCTTTTCTCTAATCTCTTCTGGGATGTTCTTCCAAAAATCACTTTTCTTGGCGCCTCCTTGTCATCTTGTTTCTAATTCCGCCATTATCCATGCTCTCTCCTGTATTCTAGATAGGAAGTCATGGCTGGAAATGACTCCTTAAGTTGTCCCACTCAGATATTAAACCAAAATCTGATGTCCAGGGCTTCGCCGAGGAATGCATGTCCTTTTCGGCGGCCGCGGTCACCACTGTGACCGCCGCCACCGCAATCTTGGAACACAGAATTTTGTTTTACATCCTAAACCTGTAAGATGTTCCTATGGATGTGGAAGAGGCTACAGAGGAGCAATTCTGGTCCTTCTGTTGGGCTCTGCAGTGTTTGGACCCCTCACTCCTCAGATACACTAAGTAGCTGAGGCTGTCTGAGAACTGGGATCCTCCTGTCTCACTCTCCCAAATGCTAGAATTACAAGCATGTGCCACCACACCTGGCTTATTTATTTATTTACTGACATAGGATTTTGTCATATTGCTAGGTCACCAAAGAGTCTTGCTAAGTTGCTGAGACTGGCTTTGAAACAGTCATTCTCCAGTCTCAGCCCCCAAGTACTGGGGTCACAGGTGTGCACCACCACGCCCGGCATGATCTTAGCTACAGGTTGGGCTGCGTCTCACACGTCAGCCCTGTGTACTCAGCCCCAAGTGAGATGCTAGAAGAGTTGAGGACTCCAAGGGGAGATCGAGTCAAATGAAAAGAGAAATGTCTTCTCTAAACCAGGAACTTCATAAGGTGGCCCCTCTCTGCAGCAGCTTTGATGTACTTAGAGTTAAAACTCCTGGGGAAACTTGCAAGCTTGCTTGCATTGGGCCAGGTGCTCTCCAAACATCTAGGGAGGATGTGCATTTTAAGTAACGCAGGTAGGAAGCTGTCCCTAAGGTTGTGGGATGGAGGGAGAGCAGCTGGACCTTCTTCTAATCTCTTAGCAGGGTGCTTTTCCAGTTGAAGGGAGCTGGGGCCTCTAGCCCGGGTACCACTTCTGCGGCTACTCCCCACCTGAGCCAGCATACTGCCAAATGCAAGGTCTTACAGGAGCTCTTTATCAGTGGAGGACTTCAGAAACCGGCACTTTCAAACAGTCAGAAGTGCATTTTTTCTTATCTCTATGGGAAAATATATAGATGTTTTAGATAACAGAGGGAGACAGGCTTATGGAAAAAGCCCTTAAATAATTCATGAACTTCAAAGTCTTGTTTGGGTTTGACTCAATTCTTTTTTTCTCAGGAGGTTTGACTTTACCGTTGAGCTAATATTTCTCTATCTCACTTCCTATCACATTCCTCTGCCCTTTGACAAGAGACTCACCATTCTGTTTTTCCCCAGTAAACACATGATATTTTCCCTGAAAAGTGAGGTACTTACATTTGGGAAATGCACAGGGAGGCTGGCTTTTGCTTCGGTGAGAACTTGACCCCTTTTCTACCTATGGTTTAAAGTGTGTCTGCAGATCTGGGGCAGAGGAAAAACTGAAATAAAAATGAAGAGCCAGAGAATGCTGGTCACTAGGAAACCCGGTGGGACAGGTTTCATGTGTGTGCATTTACTCTAAGAATTACTTTATGTCAGCTGTGTGTCCTTGTGAAGCTCAGACCCCAGATAATGACATGATTCCATGTCATTATTATGGCTGTGTACTCAGATTAAGTGTAATGAATAGACAGAGGGGCGCAGAGGTGAGCAGTTGCCGGAGGAAAGGCATATCACATGGCAGAGCTGAAATCCGACGTGAAGTCTCTTTTAAATGCATTCCCAGGGTTTTTGAATGTGTGAATCTAGGTTACTATATCATATGTTTCCTTTTAGGAGGAACATTCTGGTCGTCTGGGCACTGCATTACTGCTGGAGCCAGCCGGCAAAAGTACGGGTTCCAAAGAGAGGAGAGAGGATGAAAGAATTCAATTCTAAGAATTCAATTCTATCATGGAAGGATCGCCAGTAGACTCCGGGTCGCTATCTCTACTGACCGATCCTGGGTTTATCACTCTCGTCCTATTTATACAGCTCCAGGTCAATCAATCCCTCGTGCCGTCACCACCTGTGCACTAATGGTCAGGTCAGTCAATCCCACCTGAGCTTCTCTCAGACCTTGAACTTTCCATGACCCCAAACCTTACTGACTCTGGGCAAAGGACCGTCAGAAGTATTCTTTTAGGGGAAAACCCTATGGCTCCCCACACGTTACTACTCAGCTTTCTGTTTGTTCCAAGCACAGCTGACATCCTGTATTTCTTCTGGACTTCCCAGAGCCACGGTCACCAACACCTTATCAGAGGTAATAAATGATCTTGGCTCTAAGGGTAAAGTGCCAGAATTGTGGGCTAAAGCCACGGCCAGTGCCCCTTTCTCTGCTTTTACCAGATAATAAATACTAGAGAGCTACTGGCTGAGCAAAGCCACATCCCTTAAAATCATTCAACCTATTCAAGCTGAGAGTCAAGCTTTAAAAGTTGGTGAAAACTAACAAATATCAGCTAAAAACAGAAAAAATAAGCATAATGCATGCACTATAAAACAGACCACGGAGAGGGATGCACAGTGCCACACAGCAATACACAGAGCAGATGTTGAAAGTGGTCATATGGACTTATAAATAGCAATGGCTACTTATGTAAATTTTTATTGCTTTATCTTAAAATGGTAATAATAACACTTAGTTTGCTGCATGTTTCCAGGATTAAATGAGCTGTGTGTCGGCGGCATACGGTGCTTCCCACCCCCTTGGCTTGGGCCTTGTCCAAGTGATACAGTCTTTTGATACCAAGCTGTTACTTCACATTTAAAATTTTTTTTTCAACAAGAGAGAATTTGCTCCTAGATCACCTTACCATTTTAAACACATACTCATTTTTGATATGGATTTTAATAAAGAAAAAGGAAGTCAAACCAGAATAGTCCTGGGTAAAGAAGATTCAAATTATTAAAAATTATTTTTCCTCTTATACTAAAGTGATCAAATGAGAATATTTTATCATGGCAAGAATTTTGTCCCTTAAGTTATAGTTAGACATGATGTGTCCACTAAAGAGCTCATTTTTAATGTGTAGAGTTGACGTAATTGAGTTTGGTTGTAATGCCAGCTGATGGATACAAGTTGACATAACTTTGATGAGTATTTTCTCTGAACATAACAAGGTGATAGGCTCAATGTTCTAGAGCAAGAAAAAGGAACTGATTACTTTCAGGGAATCTGCCAGGAATTTAAGGTAATAAAGCATATTCACAGCATAGATGATGTCCAGGATTCTTGGAGATCCACTGGAGAGAGGGAGTTCTGTCTGGAAATGGGCTGAGGAAGGAGAATGTGCCAGCGTTCAAATCTCCAGTGCCCGCCCAGCAGGCTTGGTCACTAGCCGGGAGCGTTACCGGGAGGTGGTAGCAAATATGGAAGAAGGAAAGACCAGTTTTGGGTGTAGATGAATCCATCTTTGCTTTCCTCTGCAAAAGCGAAAAGCCATCGAGCTCATGGGGAAGAGGCGAGAGGGCGGGATCAGTGACTAGAGGAAGAGCTGGCTGTGAGGGGTGCATAGGAAGGGCATGCAGTCAGCAGCCCTCCCCCCGCCATTAACAAGTAGCTTCTTAACAAAGAGTTTCTCAGAGCACAAAAACAAGGCCCCGGCCAAGGGCTGGAGTGTGCAGATCTGAGAAACGCCAGTGTGGGAGCTCGGAGAGGAACACATCCTGGATTTGACTGTGCTATTTAATCTTGTAGAAAGAGCAACCTGCTGCATGCAGTGGGGATTCAGGAATTATGTATCAGAAGGATGGAGGGGGGATGAAGGAATGGAGGGGAGGGAGGAAGAGAGGAAGGAAGAAAACAGGTTGCACAATGAAGTAGGAGTATTTATTATATTCATACAACAAAAATATAAAAATTCTCTGACACATATTATTAGTGATAAAAACATAAAATTATGGGTAGTATCTTTTTACATTTTATAACATGAGTTGAAAAGTTTTAAGCTGATAAAAAGCCAAATCATATACTTTTCCCCATTCAAAACCATTTTGACTGTTATTTGGGGAAGTGTGGGTCTATGGGCTGTTATATTCTTCTCCTACACATCCCATACATTACAGTGTCACGGATACATTTCATTGCACTGAGAACTAGTGAAAACCCTCAAACTTTCCCTTAAAGGGAGACATGCAAAACCAAATAGAACAGTCATTCAGACTTTACAACCTAGCAAAGATATGAAAGGATCTTTCTCATCGGTAACAAGAAACATCTGCTCTGTAGCCAAAACACAGTCACAAATGCCCCTGGAAAGTGGTTTAGCATAATTTCACGTAGGCTCCTCATTGTGAACAAATGTGGGATGTGCAAGGCTGGGTGTTGGAGGGAGGGATCTACATAAACGCTGAATTTACACCATTCAAATCGTGAGGACACATTGTGCAGAAAACAATCCCAAATTATGCACCGTGAGGAAAATCAAATTTGCTCCTTTCCACCTGGGCCATTTTGTCTGCATCTTTAATTTGCTTTGAGCTTTTAATTTGCTTTCACTGAACCTGGGAGTCTAATCACAGCATTCCATTTTTATTCAGAAACACGTATGCGACATCTTAATTTATGTTCAAATAAGGTCTAGTTCTATGGAGGATGCTCAGCTGTCATGCAAATTCTGCTACTTAGGAATTCAGAAAAAAAATGATAAATGTCTTTTCTTTTGCTTTTGTGTATTTCTCCATGTGTGTTTTATCATTTAGAGGAACAGGGGCGGTAATCCAGTGAACAGTTGGTGCTGTGGCTCCTCTGTATATCAGCTGGGCAGGTGGATTCTTTTGGAGGCTTGGTAAAATCATCCATTTTACCTTGAAAGGTACCAGTGGACATGATACATTAGTCTTGATCAGTAAAGTTTCAATACACTGAAACTATTAAGACACTAAAGATTATCCAGGCATGGTGGGATGTGGCATCATCAGCGGCCAGTCCCATCAGCGTGCGGCTCTGCTTGTCTTCCTACCACCCCGTTTCCATTTCATGTACCCCGTAGCCCTCAGTTCCTGTCACCCTGCCTCTGCACTTTACCAGCAGACAAAGCAGAAGCAGCTCTGGAGACAGGTTTCCCAGACAGGACCCAGAAACTGGGCATCTTATCCCCGCTTAGATCCCACTGGAAAGACCTGAGGGAAGACTTCACTGCAAGAGAATGCTTTAAACACAGACATTATTCAAGGTGGGCACGCAGCAGCCAAAATCAAAGCATTCTATTACTAAAGGGAGACGGGGAAAGGTGTACTGGGGAAAGCTTCTGCCTCACCATACATTACTGACCTTCATAAATGTTACCAGTAACATTTCCATCAGCACCAGGCGTGACACAGGCCTGTAATCCCAGTACTTGGGAGCCCGAGACAGGAAGACCACAGGTTTGAGGACAACCTCAGCAAGCAGTGAAGCCCTGTTTTATAAAAATGAGGAGGGTGGAGATGGAGGTTTAGGTCTGAAGTAGAATGCCCCTGAGTTCAACCTCCAATACCATACACACACACAAATCATCAGCTGTGCACATTTCCTACAAAATGAAGTGAGGAATGAAAACCTGTTTACAAAACCCTTTATAAGAAGCTTATTTTAAAAATCAAACATTTTAAGCTGGGCATGGTGGCACACACTTGTAATCCCAGCATTTGGGAGGCTGAGACAGGAGGATCACGGTTCACAGACAGTCTCAGCTACTTAGTGAAGCCCTTTGCAACTCAGTGAGACCTTGTTTCAAAATAAAAATAGAAGATAGGGCTTGGAGTATAGCTTGGAGGTAGAATGCCCCCAGGTTTCATCCCCAGTACTGCAAAAAAAAAAAAATCAACCTTTTTCCAAATTACATAAGATTGTCTTAATCATTTATCTCTTCTTGTTGAAAGGAAGAACTGAACTAAGCATTACTCAAGGCTTCTTTTCATGCCAAAGGATTGGAATCCTATGAAGAATCTATCCTTAATAATGTTGCACATAGGATTCATTCCAATCTTTTGTATTTTCAGTATCAGAAATCTGATCAACTTTCCATGATTAATACGAGTATTGCTGATTGCACTAAAAAAAAATTTGGAAAAGTCCACTGGAATGAATGGGGCAATTTCAAAGCAAATGTGTGGTCCTCAAGACCCCAAGAGTACTTACAACTGCTGTGGGAGGCCAGGAGGGAAGAGTGCCT
Source organism: Muscardinus avellanarius (assembly GCF_963383645.1). NCBI lineage: Eukaryota > Metazoa > Chordata > Mammalia > Rodentia > Gliridae > Muscardinus > Muscardinus avellanarius. Next base: position 918,367 of record NC_137791.1, read on the forward strand.
CAGTAAAGGTGTTCATATTCCTACTTGTTTGAAAACTGGCTGCCTAGTGGAGGGAAGAACGCAAGCAAATGGTCACACACTTTTGCAGGATTGTAACATGCTGTGCACTTCTCATCGGCCCCATCACCTGTGATCTGACCACGAGGCTGGAGCACCACGCACAGGAGATTTGCTTCTTGAATGGCTCTGGCTTCTGCTGGCAATTAGTTGCTGTGACTCCAATACCTGACAATCACAACTTAGAGGAAGATTATGTGCTGACAGTTCTGGAGGTTTCAGTCCATGTTAGGCTGGGTGAAACGTGTGGAGTTCAGGACATCACAGAGGGAAGCAGAGAGGGCAGAGGGAGGGAGGAGACCAGGGACACATGCATTCTCCAAGGCCACAGGTCCATGACCTGCCTGCCTTACCATCCAACACATCATTAGTCCATCAATGGGTTTACCCACAGATGTGATTAGAACGCTTGTGGTCAATAATATCGCCTTTAAACATGGATACGTGAGCTTTTCCAGGGGGAAATCTGTATCTAATCCATAACAGATATAGAATACATTGCTCAGTAAACCCATAGTCTTTGGCCAATGTGCTCTGAAAAAAAATTTCTGAATTATTTTGGAATTGAATTTTCTTTGGTAGGATTATGGAAAGGAAAGAATGTGTTGTCACTAAATTATCTGCTGACTGCTCCTGGCAAATTAAGTCGTGGTGGGATATCTTGTGGCTCTGAGCAACAGAACTTGGTTGTGAATTCCACTTCAACACCAAGTCTCTAGCTCTGAGCAAGTTTCTTAATCTTTCTGAATCTCAGTAAGTTCCCAGGAAAGACTGATGCTTGTATATGAAGATTGCGACGAGGTTCCTCGTGGTGAAAACGAACTCCCTCAACACAGTTATCCTGAGTGATGGAAATCCAGTGCTACTGTCTTTTCCTTCTCCCCCCAGTAAGTTACTACCAAAATAAGTGATGATGAGCTATCATATACTCAATGAACTTTACCACTATGGAAGTTAATAGGATTCTTTACAACTTTGTGGAATGAAGGAAAATGTAATAAATGGATGATTGAACATAAAATGGTATTAAGATAAAGCGGTGTGTTTTATGTTTCAAAGCATTTCAATAATGAAGAATTTTAAAGCAAATGATGCCTCAAAAAGACAGCGCATGGAGATTGCTCCGTGTGGCTCAGCTTCTCTGTGTGCTCTTGAGAGCAAAGCTCCTCACCAGCTCTGACTCTCAAGACACAGAGGATAGCACCGAGCATCTCCTGCAGCCCAGCAATTCCTGCAGGGACATAACTACCCAAGAAAGGGAGCGATAACAACTTAGGTAAACTATCAGCAACTTTAGAAATACTTATAAAACACTTTTACTTGAATGTCCTAATGAAGAGGCAACATTTGAAAATATCTCACTCTGCTTCTTGCCTGTTGTACCGTGAAAATATAAGGCTTTCAAAGATTCAGTGACATTATACATGACTTTATCATTAATCCTGAGAGTTTTGCTCAAAGTATATTGATTTAAATTAAAATACTAATACCTACAATGATAAAAATGGGAAAAACCAGTAGGAGAGGCAGTGTCAAAATGTGCCTGAGTTTTAGAAAAAGTAATTTCTGAGAGTTTATAAAAACCAATCATAAAGTCATATGCTTTTCATTATTTAAATAAATAAACTAAACATCACAAGCCTAATAAATGGATTTTGTTGCTCTCACTGGTAGCCAACCATTGTTTTCTTGCTCGGTAAAATCTGGGAGAGGTGGAAAAGAGAAGCAACCATGGGTGCTACAGGTGGGAATTAAGCACCCAAGCCAGAGGTTCTCTTACCTCTAACCCAAGAATCCTGGAGGGGAGAGAACGCAGAGGGGGAAGAATGGCTAAGCAAGATGGTTATCTGAGGACAGAAGTAGATGATGGTCAAACAGGACTGAAGGATGTATCACATCAGAAGACAATACTGGTTTTCCCCAGAATACACCTGCAATGATTAAGTGCCCACTCCTTAACAACTTATAACTTAGTAAAGGGGGAATGAACAGATGTGTAAATAAACAATTACAAGAAGAAAAGACCATCTCAAAAGAAGATCCAGCACCATTACTCATCAAAGAAGAGCCAACTGAAACCAGCGTGACCCGACGTGACGCCGTGCATGCTGTATGCATGCATGGGAACATCACACTGAATCATACCAATCTGTAAATTAATGTGTGTTAGTAAAACATCTTTTAAGGTAATCTAAAAACAAACCTGACAGCGTCAAATACTGTCAGAATGAGGGTAACGAAGACCCCATATTGTTGGTGGAGTATGTGATGGCCCACAAAGTGCGTCGGAAGCCAAGAAAACATAACTATTTTCCTACTGCATATTAAATAGGCCATGAAGCTAAATGTTTGTTCTACCCTGGTCCAAAGTACTGGACTCCGATTTCTCCCGACTTTTATTGATGAAATAAAATTCCTAGCTAAGAAGACTTGGTCCAACTCAAATATGTTTTGTGGAATGTGTGATAACATTTAAGGGTCTCTGACATACCTAGAGACGATGAAAACTTCCCACGGATTCAGATTGAGTATCATCAGTGAACAACTCCTTGGGGCGCAGTGAGTTCCATGGGATATCTGGAAAAGAGGAAAGAGACTTGTTAACCGTATTCCTAGGAATTCCTTGGACCATGGAGCATTCTCAGTTTCTCGTGTTCAACCTGAGCGCTAAAGGTTTGGGAACTTGGTACTGGTGTGGGGAAGCAGAAGAAGGTGCTAGGTGGAGGTGTATTGTGGATTATAAAAGTTTTCCACGTGGGTCTCCTAGGATATGTGTCTAATTGAACTATAACTTGCATGGTTAGATTTTTACTGAAGCTAGTTGTTATGATCAATTTTGGCAGATAATGACATCTGATACCAATTAGTTTCAGACAATGACTTTTTTTTGCTAAAATGTGCATCTTTTTGTTAATTTATTCTAAATTGAAGTACTTAATTTGCAATCCCTTATCTATCCCTATTAGAGTCAATCAAAAGAGAGCAATGTTGGAATCATAAACTGTCATGGTAGTAATATCACGCCTACAGGGTGCCTTTAAGTGTGTGCATGCTCAAACTGTGTTAAGTTGTACAATTTCTTACCTAATTATTAACACTTTTCTTCCATTATCTCAGAAATCATAGTAGCTGCCTGAGAAGACCACCTTCAAGTCCTTAGCCAGGATTTCAGATTTCCAAAGGGAACCTTTAAAATAGTCTGCTAGTTGACTTTGTTTTCTAAGTAGGCAAAGATTTCATCTGAAAACAATGATTAAACATTTCTCAATTTTATGCATTGCTACTACTAAGTTTTCTTCTCCTAACTTTAAGTATTCTCCTTTATATGCCATGTTTTATATGTACACACATACACATAAATAATGGTGAACTGCATCCTTCTTGCATTTATTTCTGATTAAGAGTTATCATCAAGAAGAGAGTTTTTCAGCATATAGGTGAATTTAATTTAAACTTTGGTGGGGAAGGGAAATAGGAGGACTGAGAAAAGAAACAGTTCAAATAGTGCCGTGTGTGTATATGAAGGTACCAGTACCAACCTCGCTAAGGTGTAGGCGAGGAAGGAGCAGGGCGCGGGGGTGGGGGTGGAGGGAACCACTGGAGTGTGCACACGTGTGTTTGTATCACTTCCAACCGCATCATGATACATAATCACAGTGCGCCAATAAAAGCGTACCAAGTCTTCATTTTTTGTAATTTCAGCAAAGATTTCTTTTCAAATTTCAAATGCTGTGCTTATTTATGATGTAGCTAACTAAACCTATGGATTTTACTCAAATCCAAGCATAGGATCTTATCTTAAAAGGAAGATATCTGTGTTCAGGGTCATGCAAACCCTATTTTCTATTTATACTTAAAATATAAACAACTAATTTCTAGTAAGCCAAATAGGCTAATCAGGGCAGGCCGGAATCATAAACTATGATGGAGTAATATCACGCCTAGAGGGTGCCTTTAAGTATGTGCACGCTCAGACTGTGTTAAGTTGTACGGACTTGGGAACCATAAACAGAAGCATTAACTCGCTGCGTCTTCTCCCGTTTGGAAATGCTTAGCCTGTCATTTTTTCTGCTTGATACGTTGCTATACTCCGGCTGGAGTCTGGAATGACCGGAACCCGCTGTGTGGACGTGGCAGGGGCCCCGCTGCACGGCCTGCTCCCTCCCACACCACGGGGCGAGGCCTCCAGACAGGAGCCCAGCCGCCCCCAGCAGGGTGAGCACAGGAAGACCCACTGGAAAGCTGTACCATTTTTCTTCTAAAGTGCAGGCTTCTCTGTGACAAATAACAAAGACAAATAAAGATTTAGTACTGCCATAGAAGCAACAGAGTGTTCTAAAAACATCTCTGGCCCATTCTTCTTTTTCGCTAAAATGGACGGAAGGGAATAAGAGCCTTCACAGCAGCGTGGTCTAAAGCAACCTGCGTTCTCCCCCTTCATCATTCTTGGGCAATGGTCATAACACTTTGATGCTCTCTCTAGAAAAATATTATCCTGTCTTAGTTCTGCCCCTTAGGCATGATTTCTGCAGGCTCGGGTTTGCAGAAATGAGTCCTACTTAAAAAAAAAAATCGAATTGAACCATTTATTACTTCTTTTTCTCCCTAAAGTGTAGAGTTACAAATTAACCCTGAAGTCTAGAGTGCAGTTGATAGATGAGAAATAAAACGCAGAGTCATTTATTCTAGTTGCAAACTTGAGACTAAAACACTTGCGACACAGGCCAAGAGGCTTTGGGATATGATGGCTGGTAGGAAGTGTGAGACCGGTGCAGAACGTCCACCCACAAGTGCTCATCTCCCACCCGCCATTGGCCGAGAACTGGGGAAATCTAGCCCCTCTTACACCACAAAGCATATTTGTATAGGTTTTGAAAGAAAAAGCTAATGTTGCATAAAATATCAAATTTCACTGGAATCTTCTTAGGGAAGAGTGAAGTTAGTTGGCCCCAAACCTAGTCATCAGATATCTATGAAAATGAACATAATACAAAACAACATAAATTACATAATAATTTCAGTTAATGTTTGCAAAGGCAAAACCAACCGAGTGCCTGTGACCTATCTGGTGAGTTGATCACTTTGCACGTGAAAGGGAAAACCTGGGCGACTGGTTAAAGATGCAGAAATCCGGTCAATCCCATCCTCCACCGCTCTCCCAGCATCTAACGCTCATCATTCAAAGCACAAACACAGGCAGGCTTAGCTCCCATCTCAAGCACATCATTTTAATGTCATTGTTTAACCAATATTAAAATTCAAACTTTTTCTCCATTTTCTCTTTGATTTTGGAGTTTTGTTTAGAGATTCTCTCTCTCTTTATTTTTTTAAATGAAACAAGGCTTTCTTTGCATCCTTTGAAAAACAGATGTGAAAAATAAACCAAATCCAAGCCTATTTATCCCAGAGGGAGGGAGCAATAAAAATACGTGAAAAGCCAAGGAAAGTTACAGTAGATGTCAACAAGCTTCAGTATTCGCCAATCAAGTGACCAAAGCTATGCTGTGTTCAGAGAAGAAAAGCCTCCCTAGGGGTTGCTGTTGATAAGAGAATTCCCGTAGAGGATAAAACCCTGCTTGGCTTTGAGGGAGGAGCAGGGTCTGGGTGGATCGGCGGAAGAGGAGGCTGAGCCTGGCTAGTAACCTGCAGTCCCAAGCACCGTGCGTGAGCTGCGCCAGCGTCCAGGGCTCGGCACAAGGAAGTGCATTTCTTGCTTACACTCAGTGCAGAGCTGGCGCTCTTAGTTTCCTTAACTTATGAGGTTATGCGAGACCAAGAGAAATCCATTCATGGCTCCACCATCAGTAGGAGCCTATCATTGTTTGAAATAAGGCGGAAAGGGGGAAAATAAGATGGCATTGACTTTCCTTAAAAGCCCCAATTGGAAAGGACACGTGTACGTTCTGCTCCTTTTCCATGGATGAAAACCAGTCCTGCCCCTCCTCAGATCTGAGGAATGCCATCCGGAGTGGGCACCACTTCCCAGCGTCAGGAAGGAAAAGCGCCCGCATGGGTATCGCCAACCAGAGGGGTCTCGTGCTGCTCTATCCCGTGTCCTTTCACTTCACTTCCATCTGAACTGTTCTTTCTCCAGAAATTGAATCCACAGATATTTGTGAATCTCCAAACTGACTTCTGTGCTATCTTTTTTGCTACGAGTCCTCGGGAGTTGAGGATTCTTGAAGCCACTGGCCGCTGAGCCCGTTTTTCCACTCGGGCTCCTTCTGGTGTCTCCAGTACAATCTGAATCTGGGATCATCAGCTTCTTTCTGATTTGAATGCATCCGCCATTTTACTAATAGCTCAAGCTAGGATCCTTGAGGACACTGTGGACAAATCCCAGGGCTCTGCCGTGGTGGCCATTCGTGCCCTCCTTCCGACCTCATTCCTGTCCGTTCGTAATCTCTCCGGGGTCTGGCAAGTTCCTCTGGTAACCAAGACCCGAAGTGGGCCCAGCATTCAGTGTTCCTTAGCAGGAGTTTCCAACCTTGGCTGCTCGTCAGAATCTCTAGAAAAGCTTTGAAAACATTTTACCTCTGGCAATTCTGGAAGAACTGCTCATTGGTATTGATTTCTTAAGTTTATCTAGGAGATTCTAATAGGAATGAAGAAGAAAAAGAGAAAAGACGAAGGTATGAAGGGAGGGAGGACATTTATTAGAACTCTATTACAGAAGAGAAAGAATGGAAAGAGGTATTTACTAAACACCTACCTGGGTAGGTGTGCACTGCATGACTGTAATATCTACTTTGGTGTGACTTACAGTCCATCGAATGGTATTTTTCATAAAACAAAATCATGTGAAGCTTGTCTCAGCCAACAGGCAAACCCTTAACTAGTCCCTGGAAGCCCTTAAATGTCAGATGGAAGTAACGACTATAGGTTCAATAACACTAATCAGTGTAGCGTGCCTAGGTGTGGCAACTGAGCTCCAGGCGTGAGTGGAGCAAAACCACTGGGAGGCTAGGGGCACATTAGTAATGTTAAGTGAATCAGAATCATATTCATAATCTGGGTTTTAAATTAATGGGTGACTCTTTCTTCCCCAGCACACATTTATCAAAACCTCTAAGCCTCTTCCGACACGCATTCCTGCGTGGCTTTGCCTGACGCCAGGGCTCCTCTGTCGTGGCGCTCACATTCAGTATTTAGCTCTAAGTCCATCAGCAGCATGCGGGGTAGATGGAGTAAAACTGATACTGTCCCATGTGAGCACACAAGTTCTGCAGACAAAAGAGGTTGGAGGGGCATACCTCCAGCAACGGAGCGATACCAAAGTAAAAAAAGAAAAGAGGAGATTTAAAAGCATTTCTAATTTCAGTAAGACCTATGCTATTTAAAGATTTTTTCAAGTTCCAGAAGGCCGATTAGCATTTAATATTTGTTGAGTTGCCGTTTCAACTATTTTTCTAATGTTGTAGGTTGATTAATTTAAAGGTCAAAAAAAGATCAATATTGATATGTTCAAACACAAAGCCAAAAGCAATGTATCCAACTACTTTTAAAAGTCTAGGTAGGCAAAAAACAAGTACGCGGGATGGATGTCTGGGGCAGTGGCTACTGAACCACAGCCCTGGCCCAATGTCCGCTCAGACGCTCCAGCTGATGTCGATGAAGAACACTGTGTTCCATCTTTGTGCCCCCAGGTTACTCAACACAACAAGCCGGGGCTCGGGAATGCTGGCTGGGAAGGGGAGCACAGGGCTTGTCTGTCTAGTGAATGCTAAGCTGCACCTCCTGCTCGACATCAGGGCCTCCTGCACACTCTGGAAGGTATCAGGAGGTCTCGTCCCACCCTTGTGCTGGTGCTGACATTCTCAATAGCTTACCAAAACAGATCACTTTGCACAATTTACAAAACCATTATAGAGAAAAACACTTCAGCTGTAAAAAAAGGAGATCTAAGGAATTATAATAACCATGCTAGGATACGGATTTTCTTCATAGATGGTCTTTTATAAGCTAACTAGAGACTATCTTACTGAGAATATTCAAGAATGCACTTTCATTGACAGAGATAAAGAAGAGAATTTAAAAACATCGTGTTCTCCATGCAACTTAGAGATGTCTGCCCCTGCACCTTGCTCTGGTCCTAAGTTTCAACTTGGTGCAAAGACTTCTTTTTCCCTTCTTCTCTCTCTCTCTCTCTCCACCTCCCTCCCTCCCTCTCTCTCCCTCTCCCTCTCCCTCTCCCTCTATTTCTTCCTTTCCTTTCTTTGCTTTACTGGAGATTAAACTCAGAACCTCCTGCATGCTGGGTAAGAGCCCTATCACTGAGTTATACACTAAGCCTACTTATCATCTATCTGTCATCTGTCTACATCTATCCATTTATTTTTGGTACTGGGGATTAAACCAGAGGCATCTTATATTGAAGCTACATCTCCAGCCCCTTTTTATGTTTTGAAACAGGGTCTCACTAGGTTGCCGAGAGTCTCACTACTTGCTGAGGCTGGTCTCCTGCCATCTTCCTGCCTCAGTTTCCCAAATACGAGAATTGCAGACGTGTACCATGGTGTCTGGTGTAAACTTTATTTGGAAAAAAATGAAAAAAGACTCACTTTCTTCATCAAAACTAAAGGAATCCTAAAAATCTCTGCAGATTAAGTGAAATAGTAAGTATAAAACTTTCATAGAGTATCTGAGGCATTTTTCATTTTGATTAATACACTTTAAATTAAAATAGGAGGAGCTAACTATTGCTTGCAGCAGTAATTCAATTTGGATTTTAATCCTGACCAGTGAACTCTCCAGGTCAGCTGCACAGGGAGCACCACCCAGCACACAGCTGCCTGGGCTGCTGGCTTCCGGGGGAGCTAGAAGCCTTTGATGAGGGAATATGTGTTTTGAAGCTGAGAGTTGTAGAGATTTTCGGCTGTTTCCGGAACTTACCTGGTGTAACGTGAAGGGTCACGGTATTAGTTCCAAGTTCCTGACTTAGTCTTATACTCTTTGCATGAATTCGATTATTTGTTTAAATCTTTTCAAGCTCTCAGTCTTTGTGTATAAAATAAGGGTAAGAATTAAAAACACAATAATGTCTAGTATTTTTTGATGAGTAAGTAAGAGGGTCTCCAAGAAATTATTTACATTGCTTTTGGTATCAAGCTTTAAAAAAATCAAACTGTTACTAAATAGTAAAGTTATGCAGATTTGTATGTACCATGTTAACTTTGTGCTTTGATTTTTACATTTTCTAACATTTGGACTTTAGTGTACCTGTTAGCCCCAGAGGAGAGAAATGCAAAACTAGAACTCTCATTTGAGTGGATGGACTCTGAGTTTCAGAGTCAAATTTGTCTAAAAGTTGGATTGCTTCAAAACCCACAAATAGGTTCTGCATTCTTTCCATCTTTTATTGTCCCTATTTCAGCTTCCTCCCCTTTTCTTCCTCTCCTTTCATTCCCAGTTTACAGAGCTTTTAAGAAATAAAGTACTGAGCCCGACATGGTGGTGCACACTTGTAATCCCAGTACTTAGGAGGCTAAGACAGGAGGAGCGTGGTTCACAGACAGCCTCAGCTACTTAGTGAGGCCCTTTACAACTCAGCGAGCCCGTTTCAGAATAAAGAATAAAAAATAGGGCTGGGGGTGTAGCTTGGAGGTAGAATGTCTCTGGGTTCCATCCGCAGTACCAAAAAAAAATACTATACCCACAAAAGGCAAACAACCTACTGTGTCACCTTCCGCGCCAAAGGCTGGTGTGTGTTAACAACAGCAGGCAGACTTTCCTCTCCACAAAGAACAGGCAAAGCACGCGTCTCCATTTCTCTTGCTCAACCCTGCAATCACTTCAACAGGCCGGCTCCTGCTGTGTGGAGATGATTTTCCATCAAAACGCACTTTATCTAATTCTCAATCTTGGGAAAGGTTTAAATTATCTTCTTCTGGGCTCCGTTCTAGTGATTCTGCTACTGAGTAGAGAGGGGGCTTTTCCTGGCTCTGGCCCCTCGGTTCAGGCCACCTCCTTTACCTGCACCCCACATCTTCAGCCTCGCTTTCCTGGGAAGCTCTGCCAGAGTCATGGTATAGAGGACGTTTCGGGGCCTGTGTGCCCCACACCAGATCACCTGCAGTCTGCAGATGTTTCCAGTTACCGCTCAGGTCCGTGCAATCAATAAACCCACAGCGCAGAGATGAGACGTTATCGCCGTCACGGAAACGCAGGTCTGGGGACCTTGCGCATCAAGACTGCCAGGTGCCGACAGGTTCTTGACTCCCACCGGGGAAAGGAGACTTTGGTTTAAAACTTATACAAAAAGGAATTCCACGCCTTCTTTCATGACTTTAATGGCTTATTTAAAAAATTAGATAAAATAGGGTTTTCCCTAACACCAGGGAAGTTCAGGAATGAAGACATTTTTGAAGATGAGCACTGGGATTGGGAATCCCTCTGAGATGACCATACTAAAATGAAGGAGGTTTTTTCTTTTTTCTTTCTTTTTTTTTTTTTTTGGTGGTACTGGGGGTGGAACCCAGAGGCTTCCTACCTCCAGGCTACACTCCCAGACCTATTTTATACTTTATTTGGAAACAGGGTCTCCCTAAATTGCTGAGAGCCTCACTCAGTAGCTGAGGCTGGCTTAGAACCTGTGCGATCCTCCTGTCTCAGCCTCCCACGTGCGGGGATTACAAGCGTGCCCACCACGCCCGGCTAAAATGAAGGAGTTTTAAAAACACATAAAACCGTACTGTGCGAGCTTCGCGACATCTCTGTGGTCCTGGTCCCTCCCGTCTGTCCTCTGGAGCGTTGCGTGAGGTTTGGACACTTGGTACAAATGACCAGGCTGTCTCTGCCTGGTGTTTTTTTTTTTTTAATCATACTATCAGAACAAATTTATTTATGTTATAAATTCTAACTTATTTCTTCAATTCTCCATTCAAGGTTAGAGACTGCGTTTGACTGTAGGTAGCTGAAAACCTGGAGCGTGAAGGCTCAGACCAGAGGCAGGAGCTGGGGGGAAGCACCTTCCCCGCCCGCCTGGGTGCAGCCGCAGATCCTCAGATCCTGCCCGCTGCCCTAGTCACTGACCAGTGACGTCAGTGTCGCCGTGCTCGCGCTCGAGTAACCTTACTCAGGGCAGCAGTAGACTTCAGCTGGTCAGTGTGTGGCGCTTTGGTAAGACCCCAAGGCAGAAGAGACCGTGGCTCCTTGAGCACCAGAATGAGCACCAGGACGGGGTCACTGGGAGGAGAGCCATGACTGTGACTGGGGGCATGTGTGGGAAACAACCTATGTGGTGGCTTCTGGATCATATTAAGAGTGTCATTTTACCCGATGCACTACAGGAAGCCCGGTATGAGTTATAGGCTGAGGGTTGGAGGAATTCAAGATAACGGAATGGCATTTCCCAAAGTTTACTGCGGCCTCAAAGCTCAAAGTAAACTTTTTAAAGAAGAGTTCAGGGTGAAGTATGTGGGTACCAATTCGTAGTGAGAGTATCTGGTCCACATTTTAAAAGCAGAAGACAAAACATGGTCACAGAGGATCCAGACTAATTTTGGTTTTTGGAATGAGACAGTTACTAAGCCAGCGATTTCGGTACGGGATGCGGGACGATGCCTGCAGTAACGCGGTGACCAGGAGCCGGGGTCAGGGCTGCAGCGGGCAGGACTGGAGACCCAGCTGCGTGGGAGCGTGAGACCCGCATGGTGTTGAGGATGGATCTTAAGTGCCCCGGAGGCCACTGGTCAACAGCTCTGTCCCCAGGGTGGAGCCGCTGGGAGGTGGGCCCAGTAGGGAGTCTTGAGGTCACTGGGTGTGTGGCCGGGGCCCTCCTCACTCTCTTGCTCCCTTCCAGGAGGTGACAGGCTTTGCTCGTCTCCCAAGGGCCCAAAGTGATGGACTGGAGCCTCCAAACAGTGACCTGGTGCACACCTTTGCCCTCTGTAAGTTGACTGTCTCCGGTGTTTGTTACAGCGACAGAAAGCTGGCTGACACAGATGGTGACCGACGCTATCCCACCTGGTGACGCTGCCCAAGAACTAGCTGCAAAGGGACAAGAAGTGAGCTTCTGAAGCTGAAGACACCCGCGTCTAATGACAGCAGAGGAAAAGAAGCCGACAGACAGCAGGAGAGAGAAGAACCAGAGGAAGAAGGGTGTTCTTTTTTTTTAAACTTGGGTTTTATTTAATGAGCGTTTTATTGTCATCCACATAGAGAACAATTTGTTAGATTTATAACTATTTCTTTGTTCTTTCTCTTTTGATGGATGCTACTGTAAATGTTACTTTATAAAATTTCATATTCCATTTAGGGATTGCTAGGTAGAGGAAAACAGATGCACTTGCATATTAAGACCGTGCGTCTGACTACCTAGTTCTATCGACACCTTCATTAGAGGGCTCTTGCCATTGATCCTTTGGGAACTGGTTCTTTTTACACTCACTGCTAGGATGCCTGCCTCACCCCAGCGAGCAGGCCCAGCATCACGGCACTCCAGTCCAGCCTGGTCTCCAAACTCAGTCATCCTCTGCCTCACCTCCTTTACAAGAACCAGAAACTCAGAGTTGTCAAGAAGAAACAGGAGTATTCTGAGGGACAGAGACTGCCGATGACGGCAAAGGAAGAATGAATGTCCTGCTCCTAATCACGGCGATGGGGGAACAGGCTGGAGATCCCACTGGTGCCCTGGAGACACGAGCAGAACTGAAAAAGTGATACACAGAAAGACAGACAATTCATACTCAGAGCCTGGCTGGGGACGTAGGACCGCAAAGGCAGCGTTCGGGTACAGGTTGTGATGGGTTATTTGTGTCTGGATTTTGATGGAGTGACACGGGTTCTTGGTTATTTATGTGTTAACTTGAGATCAAGGCCTTGGAATTTGCTTAATATTTATGTAGGGATCTAGTTGGAGAAATGAATGCAAAAGAAGAAGAAGGAAAATGAATACCAGGAGGAGCGTGGGCAGATCCCCACCAGGAGGGACAACTGCTGCTTTGCGTTGGGGACCTTTCTTCACACATTTATATGATTTTGCTGACTTACCATCTTGTCTCCTTAAGCTGTGGCTTTATTGCCATTTAAGCCTTCAGGGATTTCAACATAACACAGTTCATAATAAAATAGATGGAAAAAGCATTTGTAGAAAACTTGGAGCCTTTACTATCCACACGTTCTTTTGCCTAGGGACTTAGTAGACATGGAAGAATTTACTTTCCAGAAACCTTTAGTTTAGTTTTGTTTTTCTCTACTTTGAGAAATGACACTGAGTCTCAAAGAGAGATGCACCAAAGTTACTAAGCAAGACTGTGATATGCCACCAAGCCACAACAATGGGGACCGTCATCATCACAGATGGTTCATTTTCACTAACTTGCCTTAACTCAATATGGGGAAATGAGGATGTAGCTCTATGTAGTCCTAATTCTCCAAAATAATAATTTATAGGTCCAGATTTTGCTTATGTTGAATCAACAAGAATTTAAAATTTCAGCCTTGACCAGAATGCTCCTCTATTTCATTCTCTTATAGAGTACCTACTCGGCAGAAACAAATTATTTTTAAAAAGCAACAAAAAAGTAAACTTTCATTTAAATAACTCAGAAATTTGTTTATAAAATGCTTTGAATTGCATTTCAACTGACCTGGACTCTCAGACACAGTCATAACAGATTCGATGCAGACGCTTGTTTTTGTTGACCACTATGATGATTACTTACAATGCAATATCACCAATCCTCGCAGCGTTCTACCGAGTGGGTGTTACTGACCCCACTTGAAACATGAGAAAACTGAGGCCCAGAGAGTTTGAGTAAGTGATGCCAGTTTATGCCCTAGCAAGAGGTAAGCACAGAAGTCAATTTTATGTCTGACTTCAAGTGTGTTATCTTTCTGCCATGTGAATGTTGATAATGTGCTTCAGGAGTAAAAGCTTGTAGGAAGCTGGGCAGATGGTGCAAGCCTGTAATCCCAGTACTTGGGAGGCTGAGACAGGAGGATTGCAGGTTTGAGGACAGCCTCAGTAAGCAGTGAGATTCTCATCAACCTAGCAAGACCTTGTTTCAATATAAAAAATATAAAATAGGGCTGGAAGTGTAGCCCAGAGGTATAATGCCCCTGGGTTTCATCTCCAGTGCCACAAAAAATAAAAAAAAATAAAAACAAAAAGCTTGCAGCATAAGTACATGTATTTCCTTCTATAAACTTCTATTCAGGCAAATCTACATGGAAGTGGTCTTTATAATTTTAGGCTTTTTACTTGATTTATCTTTAGAGAGAACCATTAGATTTCCTCTAAACATTGTGTACTACAGAAATATGAAAGTTGGTCCTCACGTAAGTTTTTCTTCAGAAAAATGTCTATATTTGATAGCATTTAATCATTATATTAGCTCATTGTGGCAAAATATTTGTTATTAAATCAGAAGCATACTTTTAAAATATCTTGCTTTGGGGCACATATAAAAATTTGTTAGTGATTAGTTGTTTCCAGCTGGGTCAGGTGGGAGCCTCCTTACCAGGGACCTCAGGGTGATGTGGCCAGGCAGGTCATCTGGTGGCCTCCCTGTGACCCAGCCCTGGCAGCCTATCAATCTACTGTGTCCTGGGGTCAGTGGAGGGGGCGTCTGGTCTTCCTTTGGGCACATCTGTTGCTCAGTGTTCTTATCTCTACACATCCACTCCATACCAGTAACCACCACGTCTCTGCACTCGAGAACACGTCATTTCTACCCTTTTGCTTCCGTCAACAATTTAAAACTGAAAATGCTCCTGTCCTTCTCTGTCTTGCAGTGACTCGCACGCTCGCAGAGCATTTGAGTTTGCTCGTGGGACATCGGCAGCGTACCTGCTGGTCTGAGTCAGCTTCACAGCTTGGTGCATTTCACCAGAACACTCCCCGGCTTTGAACTCCGAATGACGCCCGCCAGAATACTCCTTTTAGATTTGCTTTAAATGAAGGCATGACTCATCCTTCCATGTGCTGAAGATCAATGCAGCATTTTATAAAACCTTCCTTGCCAACAGGAGTCCCTATCTATAGAGACTCAGACGCACTCGTGGGAAGGTGCGTGGACCGGTGTTTCTCTGCCTTCCCAGCCTGCCCCAGGCTAGGGCCTGTGGTGTGGGGAGTGCGGGGGGCCGGTCAACACACACCCTTCCCAAGTCCACTGCGGGTGACACGGGAGCTAGACACTCCAGGTCCCTCTGTTCACTCTGCCTCTGAGAAAGAATGGCGCTCGTCATTGTAATGATAGCTACAAATAAATAGAAAACCCACCCAAACAATCACCAGTCATTCCTGAATGACATGTTTATCTTCAAAGTTCATGTTTTAAAATCAAATGTTTAGATTCATTAGTCTCTACAATAATTAAGATCGAATACAGCATTACTTACTTAGATCTTAAGCAGCACTTAGGAGGTTTTAGGACTATGGTTTTTTCTACCGTCAGGAGTGGTGTTTCTGAAGAGGAGGAAGTGGTCACAAGACGACCCTGTGCCTCAAATTCTCACTCGTATAAATGGCTGAAAGCAAGCGCTAATGGGCCTGCTGGTGACCTTGTGGCCACCAAGTTGGTGCAATGTTTGAGATTTTGTATGCAGGCTGTCCCCGACTTAACAGTCCTTCAGGCTTATGATACTGTAAAAGTGACTTGGGTTCAGTAGGAACCAGACTTCTAACCTTGAATGTTGATTTTTCCCCCTGTGCTGGCCATCTGCCCTGCTCTGGCACACTGTCTCCAGGCTGAGCTGCGACAGGAGCCACGGCTCTGGCCAGCCACACCTTCCCCAGGGGAGCCACGGGTGCACGGGTGTGCTGTCTGCCAGACCGTGGGATTCTGAGGGTCAGGTTATTACGTGTGTATTTTACTTATGCTATTTGTAGGTTAGGGTGGATCCAGTGTGACACAGTCCATGTTACGTTACAGAGCATCTGCACAGATCTGTATGTGTGTGTGCGTGCAGAGGGACGGATGTGATGAATTCCTATACGCTCTAGAATGTCAGCTGCAAAGTAGCTTTTGATTATGCATGCGTTTAATGGATAATAATTAATGCCATCTTTCCTGTAGCCGAAGGATTCTGCGCTGATCACAAAGACATCAATGCATTGGTGCGTATGGTGCTGTCCTGCCGCAGCGCGGCAGGCTCACAGCTGAAACTGGTCTGGGGACTGTTAGGCCGGAGCATTTTGATAAATGGAGATTAAATGACTAACATGGTGGCTCGGTCTTCCTAAGCCCTAGCAAAACATACACGTCTCCAAAGACACTGCAGCAGCTTTTCAGCTGGCTGTCCAAAGCTGCACGCTCCCGGGGAGGTCTGTGACCCTTTGGTGGATGAGACTGCTTCCCAGCGGTGGGAAATTTAGGTCCCTTCAAAGTACTGCTTGAGCAAGGCCAGGAAGTGGTCCTGAGCTCCCAGCCTTCCCTGGGGATGCTCACCTTCAGAGCCTTTCAGTCAACACAGCACCAAGGTGTTAGCTGGCATTAGAAGCCATCTACGCCATCGTCCTGTGGAGCGCATTGATCTGAACAGGCCCCTGGTTCTTTCTGAGGCTGAGGAGCAGCAGACTGTAACACCACACTACGAATAAACACGCGCTCAGCCCAAGCTCAGCCCTTAATGTGGACACAGTGATGGGGAGGAAGTGGCCAGGTCCTGTGTTCCAGGAGGGGAGGATGGGAGAGCCCTCAGGGCAGGGAGGAAGCCCCTGGATGCCTCTCACTGCTAAGGAGTTCCGCCTTGTTCCCCAGCTGGCTCTGTGGAGGGTGCAGCCATCGGTGGTGAGAGACGGGACACAGCCAGGAGCAGGCTGCCTGCATTGGTGTGCTCCACGCCACCACCAGACGAGCGCTCACATTTCCCATTCCTCAGTTCTGGGCTTTCCTTCCAAGCAGAGAGGCAAATGCATGGAGCGGGCAAAGTGGCTGCATGACTATGCAGTTTGCAGGTTCACAGGGGCCACAAACGGGGCCAGCAAGAGAGGAGGGCAGCAAAACAGGCCACGGAGGGTGCGTCGCCCTGTAGAGCATGATCCAACCCATCTCTGGGAAAGTTGGAGCGTGGTCAACATCTCCTTCTGAACCAGTGTCACAAGTACTTCCCAAACTTGTTTTTGAGTGTTTTGTTGTTACTCTAGTATATATATATTACACACACACACACACACACACACACACACACACACACACACACACACATATATTTACAAATCTGGGAATGGAACTCAGGGGCGTTTGACATCTGAGCTACACCTCCTGCCCTAGTGTTTTATTCTTTATTTTGAGACAGGGTCTCACTAACTTGTGGAGGGTCTCACTAATTAGCTGAGGCTGTCCATGAACTGCCATCCTCCGTCTCAGTCTCCTGAATGCTGGGATTACAAGCGTGCACCACCATGCCCAGCTTCTAGTGTATGTTTTATTGAGAAAATTCTAGAGTAAAATTACCTACCTTAAGTGCACAGCTTAATAACTTTTCTGCAAGTACATATTCTTGCAACAGTTTTCTGTGGCTGCGTCACCAGTTACCATAAAGAGTGATTTAAGCTGGGTATGGTGGCCTATGCCCATAACCTCAGTAACTGGGAGGCTGAGACTGGAGAACTGGAAGTTTGAGGCCAGCCTCAAATAACTTAGTGATACCCTGTTTCAAAATAAAAAGTTTTAAAAAGGGTTGGAGGGGTGTAGCTTGGGGGTAGAATGCCTCAGGTTCAATCCCCAGTGTCAGCAAGTAAGTACACAGATGATAAATAAACAGTGATTTAGAGAAACATGGACGATAAGCCCGCAGCCCTGCACCTCTGGGTTCTCCTGGTCCTTTCGTAGATGGAAAGAGGCGCTTTCTCGCCTGCATTCACCTGCGGATGTCCAGGTCTTCTTACAGGTGCACTGGCGTTGAAAGAATTCCCCTCTGTGGCTGAGGAGTTTAACGTCTTTAGAATCCCAGCCCCTCCTTTGCCCTGGGAGACGCTCCACCCCCAGTTCCAGCATGGAGCCTCGCTCCCACCAGTGCCGCTCACCATGCCACACATCCTCCAACAGTGTGGAAAGCCCATCACATGCCCAACCCTGGGCTTACCTAAGACACTTGGACTGTCTACCAGAGCATCTGCGCAGAGGACCACGTGGCAGCTTCTTGGCCATGTTACTGATTTTAGAAGTCCATATTCTGGACATGAGTCCTGTATCAGATATGAGTTATATAACCCTGTTCTCCCAACCCATGCCTTGCCCTTTCCTTGGTTCCTGGCACTGGCGCTCTTTCTCTTTAGTGTCTCTGTTGTTACATAGAGGTCTTTCAAGTTGGTTCTAGATCCCCCTTCTCTGAGGAATAATGCACAAGTCTTGCTTAGCTATGGGGCCGTGCGCCCAGCAGACTGTTTTCAGCCAGGAGCTTCTCATCTTCTTGGCTGTTCTGACAATTGAAGCTTTGTTTGTGTGACACACATGATTTTCGACTAATAGTCTTAATATTAGTAAATTGGATGCAATGCAATGCAATATTTAGACAAGTGAAGACCCGAAAGTCGTTTTACTGTTGACAGATTTGTTGCATTTGGTGGCTTAGGTAACAATGCCTTCTGGATGCCGAGTCTCTGAACTGACTTGGCAAGTGTCGGGCATCACGGGATGACTGCGGTCATCCTTCTGCTGGAGAAGCACCTTTCCTACCTTCTTACAGTACGGCTGATAGTGGGACAGATGCAGGCTCTGCAGGCAGGGGACAAGAATGAGGGGACAAGGCTGGTCAGCATGTGCTAGCCATGCCTGGAAGATATTCTTTTTCCGTTGGTAAGTTATGAAGACATCAGAAATGACTGCACCCCATTCACCCCACACGTCATTCTTATAGTAGATATGGTCCAGCTGAAACGATACAGAAGAAGGGGTATTAAGTGCTGAGCACTGACATATCAAATGAATGAAAACAAAGGATCAAGGTGATATTATTAGCGTTAGATAAAGCAAAACTGAAGAGAAAGAATGATCCGAGACAAAAGGGAGTCTTATGTTGATAGAATCTCCTCTTCAAATTAGCTAAAAGTTGCATTAAGTAGCATAAATCACAATCTAGAAAATATAAACAGAATGAAATGTGAAGACAATTGCCAAGAACAAATGACAGCGTAAGATATTAGCCTGCCTTAGTTAATCACTGACCAACTAAAATGCAAAACAAGAGGGGATTGAATGCTATACAATGATGATTTAATAGAATCTCAACAAAGAATACCCCTTCTTTTAAAAAATCTACAACACAGTTAGAAAAATTTTAATGTCAATGACTGCATCATTTAAAAGTCAATAAATTTTTACACTAGTAAAAGCATAGCCATATTTCCTGAGAAATCGATAGTATAAAATTAGATATTAACATAAATGTTTTACTAATATCTCCACAATTTATAGGTTTTTTTTTTTTTTTTGGTGGCACAGGGGTTCCTGGGAACCCTTCTATCTCCGGGCTACACTCCCAGACCTATTTTTATACTTTTTTATTTTGGAAACAAGGTCTCTTAAGCCAATGCAGCTGGCTTTGAATCTGCGCGATCCTCCTGTCTCTGCCTCCCAAGTGTGGGGATTACAAGTGTGCGCCACAACGCCCGGCCTGTAAAGTTTTTAAAAGAAAAAATTCTGTAAAGGAATCTATGAATTAAAAACTACAGATATTAGCTGGTTTTGGTGGCACACACTTGTAATGCCAGTACTTGGAAAGCTGAGATAGCAGGATCACAGGTTCACAGCCAGTTATTTTTATACTAACTCTAACCTAATATATATATATATATATATAATAGGTTATTTGGTCTTACTTTCTTCGGCTCTATCTTTTAAACTTGTATTTATTATAAATTTCTTGGAATAATTCTTTACTTTTTTCTGCATAATAATATATATATATTAGGTTAGGGTTAGTATAAAAATAGGTCTGGGAGTGTAGCCCGGAGGTAGAAGGGTTTCCAGGAACCCCGGTACCACACAAAAAACAAACAAACTATAAATTGTGGAGATTTTACACACACACACACACACACACACACACACACACACACACACACTATGGAGATAGAAGTATAGGGTAATAAGAAATAAAAGTAATAGTAATAGAAGTTGAATTCTGACAATCTCTTGCAAAGTAGGCAGACTAAGTGTTAATAATATTGTATTAACTACTTCAAAATCATGAGGAGGAGGACCTGGAATGTTCTCAACACAAGAAAATAATAAATGTCTGAGGTCAAGGCATGCTAAGCATCCTGGTGGGAATACTATACACCAGATACATGTATTGAAACATCACATTGCAATAAACACATATAACTGTGTCAACTAAAATCAAAATTTAAAAAAATCAATGAGAAGATAAGAAAAGCTGAAAGGGAACATATAAAACAAATATTATATACCTAACTACAGAAATACTACTGGGAACCACGGGGCCACATAGCAAGGGAACTGGACGTAGCAGAGCAAGCCTGGGGAGTCTTTCCTAAGGAAGCAACAATCAGCAAAGATGTAGGAACACGGGTGGAACGCAGACAGAAGAAAAGTGTCCTTCTGAAGCATCTAACCGGTGCCGTCATCCCGTATGGACCTCTATGTATGGTTCTGCAGAAAGAAGTAAAGAATTATTCCAAGAAATTTATAATAAATACAAGTTTAAAAGATAGAGCCGAAGAAAGTAAGACCAAATTTGAATTAAAAAGTGACCATCTCCAGGATGCAGTTTAATAACACTGTCTTAGGACAAGAAGTCTGAAAAGAGCTTAAGAGGAGCACATTTTTTGGGGGGGGTCATATTAATGTAATTATTTTGTGAATATCACTACAAAATTCTATTATGAAAATTACAGAGAGAACATTTGATTATATTTTCTATATGCAGTCTTCCACATCTCGCAAACAATATCGTATAATGTTTTCGTTACACTTCTGGTTTATCAGGTAGTAATCACTGACTAATTTCTTAATTTATGAGCAGTGTGAATATAGTAATAAATAAGTGGGAAAATGCCACGAGACACTTACAGAAAAAACTAAAGTAAAAAATTCTATCTATTGATGTTTGTTTCAAATAATCTCACAAACACGACTGGTTTTTCAACCACATAAGCAGTAAGTTTCATCAGCTCACTGACTCAGATTCTCGGGAGTATGGTTTGAGACCCATTGTATTTAGGACAACACCTGGAAGTTCCATGGAAACACGATGCTAAGAACTCAAAGCGATTACACTGGAGCTGGTGTTTGGTTCCTGGCATCTCTGCCTTCAAGTGGGGGCAGCTCTTTTTATGACTGATTTTAAGGTAAGCAAAAAGAAAAAAAGCGTTTTAAGCGAATCTTTTTGCCACAATAAACATGAGCGTCCTCCTTAACATGTGTTGAGTTAGGGTTAGTGCATCGTAATATCTGCTATGCCCGTGATTGCCTTTGTCGATTCTGCTGATTAGGCTCATTCCATGTTTAACTGAAAAGTATCATTTCCTCAAACTGAGGGAACCTTTCACTGCCAAAGGTCTATCACCTATGAAGAATGCCTTCCCAGTACATGTACCTACGCCACTAATTTTAAAAAGTATACTTCCTCTGGCTCACCTGGGAATCATCACTTCAAACGTTAGAAGCAAACTAAAACCTAACAGCCTGTACATGCATGCACATGCCTTACACATTACCACAAATTATTTTCTCAAAATATGTCTAGCAAACTATTAAAACAGCCGCCGCTCTATCTTAGCCGCCGGTTCTATTGTTACTAACCTCACAAGGAGCTTTCGGTACATTCCCGTTAACTTTCACAACTACTCTAAGCAGTTAACATTGTTTATCTGTTTTCCAGGAAGAAGGGTGCGTTGCAGTGTAATTTTTGCCTAAATTCACACGGCTAAGAGATGTTGAAGGCAGGATCTCCGTTTCTAATCTGCCTGGCTTAAACCCACTTGTGAACTATGACATACTGATATTATAGCGATGAAACAGGGAGGAATTCGCAGAGCCGATGAGAGTGGTGGGATTGTTTTCCCATTCATCAAGGACAGAGATTATTTCATGAAACCTGCCAGGGTCTGCTCTGTGGCACTCTGCCATTCTGCTTTGTCTCCGGGGAATGTTTTCAAGCGAGTTTGACAGTCCTACTAGGCAAGGGGAGGAAACATTTTCCCACTTAATTGTGCATGGACTTCTGAGGAAAGAGAGTTAAAACTTTACATTCTCTTTCCCACTCATAAAATACATATCCTTATCGGTGATGAAAGTTTCCAAGTATAAGGAATTTTTCCCTTTTTTTCTTTAAATACTCTCTCTAGCTGGGCACAATGGTGCATGCCTATAACCCCAGTACTGTGGAGGCTGAGACAGGACGATCACAAGTTTTTGGCCAGCCTTGGAAACTTAGTGAGGCTCTGCACAAAGAGTGAGACCCTGTTTCAAAGTAAATAAAAGAGGATTGGGGGAGTAACTCAAAGGTAGAATGTCCCTGGGTTCAATCCCCAGCACCACACACACACACAAATACTCTAAATATGTTACCCACATTTATTGATCCAAATAAAACGTCACTCTTCCTGAAATTTTCCCAAGAAGGGTTGCTTAATGAAGTAAATAAAAACACAGCCGGGCATGGTGACACACACTTGTACTCCCAGTATTTGGGAGGCTGAGACAGGAGGATCACAGGTTTGCAGCCAGCCTCAGCTGCTTATGAGGCCCTCTGCAACTTAGTGAGACCCTATTTCAAATAAAAATTTTAAAAATGGGGCTGAGCATGTAGCTTGGAGGTAGAATACTTCTGAGTTCAATCCCCAATACCACACACGCGAGCGCGCGCACACACACACACACACACACACACACACACACACACAGAGAAAAATCCAAGATGGCCACTTAATTTGAATGTCAGAAAAATAATGACATATTCTTTAACATATCTATGTCCTGCTCAACATTTGGGACATATTTACTTTAAAGCATTGTTTACTGTTTATCTGAATTTCATAAATTACTACTCTAGATTTTTGTCTGGCAACCATAAATGGAAACAACACTGAAAGGGAGACAGATATGCATGGCAATATCGGAAGGCAGCGCCTTGAGTGCACAAGGCTACAGGCCAAGGGGCATGTTCACCAGTGCTCAGTGGGCAGCAGGAGGCTGAGATGGAGACTGCGGTGCCTCCACAGCCCCAGGAGAGGAGCGGAGAGGCCTGACGCAGCAGCTCAGAGGCCCTGGTCTTGCTGGAGTGTGGGGAGCTCTGGAGTGTGCGTTGGGAAAGCTCTGTAGGATAGGCAAGTCCCTGTGGATACTCCGGACGATGAAATTCTGAAAATCTTTTTCACGTCTTAAAATAATTGGAAAAATGTTGCTTGCATGCATTTTCTGTCTAAACTGACGGTTTTCTATTGCTTTCTTCTACATACGCGTTCACATTGTCGGGGGAAGGGGCATATTCCCTATTTCCACAGGTCAGCCCTCAAGTCTGTAGGTGCAGGTGAGCCATCCTAATGGAACATAAGACGTAGGAAAAGTACACTGTGTATCAAAACTTCCCCTTTCTCTTTACCACAGAAAAAATAAATAAATATCAGAGCAGCTTTAAGATGGAAGCATAAGAAAAATGCGTGTGAATAAAGGGATTCCGAGCCTTTCACTTTTCCCAGGTGGTAGTAAGCTATAGAAAAGTCTCCATGACTATCCTGTTAGCTCTTCACACTGTCACCCAGCATCTGCTTCCTTCCTCGGGCTCTCAAAAATCAAGTGTAAAGTGACAGACCAAATTCTTTATCAGAAAAAAATTGGTAAGGATGTGTTAGCATAGGCCATCTTTAACATATTTTTATTTCCATACATGGCTGAGAGGTAACAACAACTTAGTGCAATAGATCCATCTGATAGGATCACTTGATTGATTTTGTTGAAATTTAGAGACATTCACACACACACACACACACACACACACACACACACTCCTTTTTTTTTTTTTACTTGTTCTAATAGTCAAGTCCGATTTGGATGGAAGGCATGTGAGACTGTTTAAATAATATCTCTTAGCAATGAAGCCTTCGAATGTGCTCATATGACACCCTGGTAATATATTAAAGGAATAAGCACTAATGGCTATTCTTTCCTGTAAGGTGCTTTGACAAAACAACCAACAAAAACCCACTTTCCCAGAACAGTGAAGGGAACCACGGGGTGGGCAGCCATGATGCTGGCTCCCTGTTGATCACCGGGCTGTCAAAGCTCCCTGGGGAAGAGAGGTCAACACAGTAAGGCATCGCAGAGCCCCCTCCCCGTGGCAATCATTTACACAATTTGACATGAAAATGCTCAATTTGGAAATTTAAAGCAACTATCCAAGATGGTTGTAAAAATCCCAGTTCTACAAACCAACTCTTTCTCAGACAATTTTGAAAAAAAAATTGCAAAATTAAAATATGATACTGTCCTGGTGACTGGCTCTCGCTCTCGGGACAGAGTCTCTGATGCTAGCAAAGGTGTCACATTCACATTGAAACAAAAGCTGCTTTCTTCTCCAAGCAACTTGGTCTGTTTTTACCTAAAAAACACTGACTCGTTCTTGATTTTATTTGGGAATATGATGAATTGACCCATGGTTGAATCCCCAAAGATTTGGTAGATAACGTATCAGGCATCTGTAAGGAGAATATGTTCTCCTGAAAGACCCGTTTCACTACTACCCCAGGTGCAGCGGACACAAGTGCCTCTGGCCTTTCTACACAATGATTACTGAGCTAGATACTGCTTAGGCACTCTGGTTTTCAGATAACAATTCCAGGGAACTAGACCTCTGCCACACTTTCTACTCAACAAAATCTCTGACTTTTCTTTGCGTAGCTTGTCTTGAATGAACATCTAAGGCAAGGAGAAAATAAGACACCAGCAAGGCTTGAGAAACTCACATGCACTTGACTAGACAGATACAAAAATGTGTGCTGGCTTCCATCGGCGCTTATCTCTTGAAAAAAGCTCAGAGAATGTTGAAGGAGAGTTCAGTGTGAGAACAGTCACAAAGAACCATTTAGGAAGTTAATCTCCTCGGCTCTTAAGATCTTAGGTAAGGTATGTCTGAAATCTGGGTGTAATCAAGACCTAACACATTAAATCAGTTCTTCTCCCACTGACCATCTTCGGATGGGCTATGCCAAACTATGACATCGTTTTCTGATAGCGAGGAATATGGTCCAACATTTCTGGCTTACATGAATTTCAAGAGAGATGATAAGATGTAATCTGTTCTTACAAAGACACAGCTCTCCAGAGCTGGGAGAAGGAGGAGACCAAAAGGCCTTATGTTCCTGGGTAGTAAATGCAGCTTTCAAAGATGTGGAGCTCAGCCCAGGATGGGGACAGACCCCACAGCAGGAGCAGCGTGTGGTAGTGACCTTCTATCGCTCTATCTTCCCTGGCACTCTTGAGCACTGACCTCTGGCAGGGCCTGCCTCGGTTTCCTCCTGCACACAGGTAATGTCCCTCCTGCCTCTATCACGGGACTCCCGGACAGACAACATCTCATCAGCCACACACACAGCAGAGTTTTATTTTATTTATTTTTTATTTTTTTATTGTTTTGGTGGTACTGGGGTTCCTGGAAGCCCTTCTACCTCTGGGCTACACTCCCAGATCTATTTTATACTTTTTTTTTTAATGTGGAAACAGGGTCTCTTAAGCCAGCGCAGCTGGCTTCGAACCTGTGCGATCCTTCTGTCTCTGCCTCCCAAGCGCGGGGATTACAAGCATGCGCCACCACGCCCGGCTAACAGCCTAACAGCTGAGTTTTATAATTCTCCTATTTGTGACAATGAAATGTGAAAGGAGGAGAACTTAAAGAAGAAAAGCTTTCCTAAAACAAGCAAAGCGAACAAATGTGGAAAGAGAACAGCAGGCAGGTGGAGGGTTCACCTGCTCTCTTGAGGAGGACTTGGGAGTGACGGAGGTCAGAGGTCTGGGAGGGTGTCCACAAGGTGCCTCGATTCAGCGCTTCCTTCCCAGAACTCTGTGCTCCCTCAAGCCACACCCTGGACTTCTCCTAGTTCTGGACTGATAGCTTTGTTTTTAGGTGTTTATTTTAAGCCCTGGAGACTTTATCTAAACCTGGTTATCTTCCCATGTCAGCCCGGAAGTCCCCTGAGCCTGTGGGAACCAGAACCTCACACACCGGAGCCCTTCCTGGGGCAGTGTAAGCTGTCAGGTAGTGGGGCACGGGACAGAGCAGACGGACAGAACAGGAAGGAGGGGACACACTCACTCCTGAGTAGAAATATAGCAAACTCCCATGGTCCTAACATTTTTAGATGATGGATGCTAATTCCCACTTCAGTAGAAAAATCAGACAGAAATAGTGATCGTTCCTGTGTTAGCATGCCAGCTCTCATGGTACAGATTTCAAACTAGAAACAATTTTCCATTCCAATTACTGACCAGAGTTTCTCACTGTTTGTACTTAGAAGGAAGTCAAGGTATCCCAGGCAAGCAGTCTCGTCCGTGTGTTTAAGCAGCACCTGTGGCTAACCACGTGCTGGGGGTGATGCTGGGCCGTGTCCCCCAGTGGCAGGCTGTGACGTCACCATCTTCTCACAAGGCTTTGCATCTTGTGAACTAAATGCAGAGGTGAGAAGAATCATAAATTTCTTCCATATGTCTAGAGTCTCGTGATGCGAGGTGGTGTCCAAGTGAGGACAGACTGAGCCCCAGGTGCATCTCAGATGATCTGCAGCTTCTCTTGAAAAGGTTCTTGAATCAAACACATGCATGAACTCAGGTCAAATGGTCGGAACAGTAATAATAAGTAATGTTTGTGCTCTTGATATCAGCATGTATTGGAGGAAGCCAAGGCCCTGAGAGCCTTCAGAAACTTGGGCCATACTAGACCCCTAAACAAAAGAGCGGGGAATTGTGGAGGCCACACTCACCATCATCTGTAACACCTGTTTCGTTCAAAGGGACAGGAGGGGAATCCCCCTGACGTTCAAAAAAAGAGAATCTGCAAGTCCTAACTTGACACCTCTGTCAAGATTAAGAATTTGAGATTTTAATGAAAATCAGCATTTGGCTTCTTAGTTCAAGCAATGACACAGGAAAAGAGGAGGGATAAAACACATGAGGAATACTCTCTGACTCTCTGGGATGGAGTCTTCATCAGGAGGGCCAGGCTTGATGGCCAGAGGTTGCGCAACACTGCCGTCCTCCATCCCTAGGACTTTCTCATCTTCCCAAACAGAACTTTACAGCTGTGACCCAGCAGCTCTCCCCCCGCGCCTGGCAGCACTGCTCTTGTTCGTAGTTCTCCCAGTGTAAGTGGAATCGCACAACTGTCCCCCTCTCTTCTCAGTTCTTTCCGTTGGCATAGGATCTTCAGGCTTCACCTATGTCACAGCACGTGCCAGAGCCTCCTTCCCTCTGATGGCTGTTAACGTGTCCTTGCGCTGGTGTGGGTTCCACACTGCCTTACCCATTCATCTGACAATGGGCAGCGTTATATAAGAAGGCGAGAGGTGATGCTCAAATCAGACAATGTTAATGGTGTGGCCTCTTATGAAGATGATCAGGTGAGCACTGACTGACTATGTATTACAGAGCCTACATCTCCCAGGCAGTGCGAGAGAGCAGCTGCTGCAGGGTACTGTATGGGGACATGCCAGTGCTCACCTACAGTGCGTGGCGCAGCGTTCCCTCTTGAGTTTCTCACGCCTGGGCCTCGGTGGAAAGGGCTGATTACCTGGACTTGGCCAGAGCTTGCCTCCTCAGACGCATAGCTTATATGCAAATTCTGCATTAACAAAAACTCATTTTAAATGGTGCTCTGTTTGGGGTAGGTTCTGTCCACAAACTCTTGTGCAGTTGAAACCATAAAGCAAGAGACTTTGTGCTGGAAGTCAGGTCCGGCGCCAGTGGGGCAGGAGCAGGAGGAGAGAATAGAGCTGTCATTACCGTACCGAGCACACCTGGTGGGGAGAAGAGCCCGGCTGTCCTAAGCAGGGGATACATATACATAGGCCAGGCAGGGTGATGCTGTGTGGCCCGGCCTTCCTTGCTCGTGGACCCCTGGTTCCAGCATCCACAGCTCTGCTTGCGTGCAGCTCCATTCCTCAAGACCTCACGGCTCCTCTCCCCTTCAGAAATGCAGACAGCTGCAGACCGGGGTAGAAGAGGAAGAACAGCTTCCCCATCGCTCTGTAACATCACGTCGCCAAGCACACGCGTCTCCCCTGACCCTGTCCCGCCTCTTTGGGATGCTGGAGGGATAACCACTGGTCCTGTTCCCTAGCAGGCCATGCAAAGCTCAGTGACATGATCGTGTCAGGTGAAGACTGGAATGTGGCTGTTGGTGTCATCTGTCTAGGCTGAATGGAAACACACAGACCGGTGTGGTTTAAGTGTGTATGTGTGCCAGCAACAAGAGATGTGTGGATATAGAGGTGCGGAAGCATCTCGCAGCCGGACTGCGCACTAGAGTCGTGTGGGAGATTTTACTATTCACTAGAACTTCCTCCTCTGTAGATTCCACATGGTTGTTCTGAGAAAAAGACCCAGCGTGGTCTTACACAGATGTGTGGGTGCATACGCATGGGTATACACTAATCTATGCATGGAGACACACATTTATAGATGTGCACACGCTTATCTATATGTATGTCCCTGTATTTGTGCGTAGGCAATACATTTATATCTGCACTCACACTTCTGCAGTGCATTTTAACTCATTCCTTTCTGTATATCCAGCAGTGGCTATTTTCTGTCTTGCTAGTCTATATACCCTCGAATGTAAAGAGACAATGGTGGTCACTTATTGGAGGCAGAATTCTGGACCACTGGCTCAGTCTTTCCTAAGGATCTCTGCTTCACACTGAACATCACTTTGGCATGTGATGACGTGGCTTCTCAGTGGCTGGGTTGCGTGGTGCAGTGTTCAGAGCTCTTTAGTCTAGATCTCCCCAAGGACGACCAGCAACTTAAACACTCTGCCCAAAGTGCGCCCATCTTGTACATAGATCAATGAGGTGTCCATGCTCTGCAACCCAGATTGTTGATTAAATATTTTAGTTTTCAACTGGATCCTTGGCATTACATTAGAGACACAATAGCAATGATTTGTTTTACTGGATAGAAGACAATATTAAAAATACATTCATATCTATGTTTAGAGCAGCACAATTCATAATTGGCAAACTAAGGAAATCAGCCAACAGTATCCATCAACAGATGAATATATCATGAAATCACGGAATGCACACACAATAGAATTCTGAGCCATAAAGACGAACAAGGTCATGTCATTTGCAGTGAAATGGATGGAACTGGGGAACATTATGCTACATGAGATGAGCCAGTCAAGCAGGTGGAAGGCGGGTGTTTTCCCTTGAACGTGGAAGCTGGGGAGAAATTGGGACACAGGAGACTTCCGATAGAGGAGAAGCCTTATTGGGGAGAGGGAGCGGATGTACTGGAGGGAGACGGGAGGAGGGAGGAGGATTGGAAGAGGGAAGCACCTCAGTGGACATGATGCCCACAGACTCATCTCAAAGCCAGTCACTGTGCTGAGCTCGGAAGGCGAGAGGGAGAGGGAGTGGGGGCCTGGGGGGCTCAGCGGGTGCTGTGTGTGTGCCTCCATCGCCCTGACCTGCATCATGATGTGTGATTATAATACACCAATAAAAAAATCCCATTCTCTAACAAAATAGCCACAAGTCCTCATAAGGTGCCTTTTATTTAGCCAATAGTGGAGTGTCACTCATTGTCCTGCTCATTCCTGACTGGATCATCTGGGACGTGTCTTATTTTGGTCTTGCTGTGGTAGCGAGCAAGATTGCCCTGGCAACGGACCACGGAGTCAGGACCAGGGCCTGCCCGCGCCTGGCCTCCTCTACAGCCCTGCTTCTCTCTGTTCATTGTTCACCCTGAGCCATGATGTGTTCAGCATCAAGACCAAGTGTGGAGGCCTTTTCTTGGCCCTCTGGAGGGAACGTTACATCTGATATCGTTTAGCCTGGCCTGTGATAAGGCTTACTCGACATGCTGAGAAATGGCAGGCTGGGGATTATGCTACGGGAAGTAAAACACATATTGGCAAAAATTTAGCACTGGGTAAAGAACAGCTTGGAGTTTCTTCCATCTGCCACGCTGATTTTCTTCACACCTCACCCAAATCCTAAAGGCGAACCCAGGCCAGATGAAATGAGAAAACAAGAGTAAAGAAACAGGCCAGAGGAAGCAGGGACTCGGAGAAAAGGCGCCAGCACCCACCGGGGTGCAGGACCTCAGGGAAGTCCCGGGAGTTAGCGCCCCTTGTCAGCGTTCAGAACACCCGCTTCAGGAGGCCCGGCCAGGCCGGAGACTAAGCATGAAATATGCTGCTGCTGTTGATGGCTTCTGGGTTCCACGTGGGGATCTAAGAGCAGATCTGTGCCCAGAGTCCTGCTGTTCAAGTTTGTTTCCTTAAGATAATACAGTCTTTTTTCATATCATAAATTCTAGTCTTTCTCATAAAGGAATTCTTAGAAAAATATTCCATGTCAAAGAAAATCATAAAGTGTATGTGAGGACTTTGGAACTTTGGACTTTAAATATTATCAGAACCTGGATGGATGTAACTTTTGGCCAAATTTTGCAATTGTGTTTTGCATATAATTATTTTAGAAATGAATCTTTTTTGACAAATATGAGCAATGTGTCTTTTGTGTCTAGAATTGTTTTTTAACTCAAAGAAACAACTGGGCCTAAAGAAGGTTGGGCCTTATTGGAGGTTCTAATTACTTGCTCAAGTTTTTGTAAGTTTTTTCAGTATAAAAAAACTTTTCCTGGCAGGCATAAACTTACAGAAAAGTAGCTTGGTTCAGTGTTAACTGTGGATGAGTTGGCGTTACACTTAGACATAAAATGTCCCCTAAAGAGCTCATGTATTAGTGTTTGGAGCTGGTGTGACTGAGTCACCAGGGCTGTAATCCCAGAAGCAGCAGGTAAAGCTGTCGTAATGTATTTACCGGGGTAGTACCAGGCAGGCCAGCAGGGTGTGGCCTTGGGGATTGCATAAATGGTTCCTCCTCCCCCTGCTCTCTTTCTGGCTTCCGGCCTCCATGATTTGAGGAGCGCAGCCCATGTGTTCTGCCTCCGCCTCCTGCCGCCATGCCTTGAGATCCCTGATTCCCAGCCTCACATGAGCCAAACTTGAAACCATAGGAAAATAAATCTTTTTCCCTCTAAGCTATGTTCAGATCTTTAGATTTATGGCTGTAAGAATGCCCATGGATACAGCTGTTTATTATGTTAGGTAGTGAAGTAAACGGGATAGAATTGATTAAAAGTCCACGTTATGGACTTTTTGGAAACCTTTTACTCCTCAGCAGTCTGTCTAGAAAATATGTAATGCCCATCCCAGGAATAACACACCAAGAACTGGTTTCTGAACACTTTATTAAAAGCAATCATGGATTTTTTAGACATATTGCTAGTCCTGGCTAAATCAGAGAAAGTTTAATAATTCCACAACCCTTGAGGCCAGAAAGTCATGAAGTGCCTATGAGATAGTGAGAACACATCAGAAGAATACAAACGCCACCTCAACAGGCCTCTCTCCAGCCAACGCTGAGACAATGTCATCTTAGAATAACAAGTACTGGAATGTAGTTCATCGAATAAAACAGAAACCCTCCTGCTATGCAGAAATAAACTGGAGGGAAGGAAAATTCCCAGCAGTAATGAATGCAGAAGGAAATGATCGAAACAGATGATCTGCATTTGAATATGACCCAAATGATGGTTGACATAGTCATGTCCATGGACACTGAGCGTGCGGTTACAGGTTGGCCAAGGAACAGGATATTAGTATAATAGGAATATTTCTCTGCAAAATAACAATCAATCCTAAAGGGGGAAATAGCAACTTATGGTGGAAAGACCTGATGGGAATGCACTTGATTAAATGATGAGGAGCAGACCCGGGGGATGGGACAAAACCCCACAGCGGGCTTCTTGATGGGACAGACAGGGAGGGCACAGCATTGCTGCTATGGAATTCTGCCAAAAATATACAACCTAGTCCTACTCATGAGGAAGTCCAGAGGGCAGGTATGCTCCTGTGTGGCTCTGAGGGACAGGAGCTCTTCCAAGTGGAGGGACTGGAGGGAGCCTGATAGAACATGAGCACCACACGCGGTACCCCTGGTACTGAGTACTGAGCCCGGACCAGATAGGAAGAGGCCTTATTGGGATAGTTGGTGAAATTTGAAACGTGTCTGCTGATTGGATGGTAGCTTTGTGTCAGATTGATTTCCTGATGGGTCAGATGGAATGGTAGCATCAGAAGGGCATCTTTGTCTTCAGAATGTACTCACAATCTTCTGGATTTGAATTCTGGTGGGACTTTTTAATGCCAGTGTGATGCTGGTTAAGTTGAATAGCATCTGCTGAGCCTTAGCCGACTTATCTGAAGAACTCCGAGCGCTAGAGCATCCTGAAGGCAGGTGAGTGATGCTCTCAGCCTGTGGTGCAGCAAAGGAAACTCACATCTGTGCACCTGGCTGTCAGTGCTGCTATTATGTTCTTCCCTCAGTTCTCAGGATGTTTCTCTCTCCCTCTCTCTCCCTCTCTCTCTCTCTCTCTGGACTCTTCCCAGCCAAATGACACTTTTATTTGTCTTCTCAGATATAGCGTGTTACACAAGGTCTGGCACATGTCGGGGGCTCATCCATCTTACCAGAGCAGATTGACTGACCGCGGATTGATATGTCCCGCTGGGGACAGCCGTGGACACGATGCTTACACAGGCCACAGACGCAAAACAACAGTGAATGGCTCAAATTTTTGTCTTACATCTCGGTCCATTTAGAATTGTGAGGGAAATCACGAAAGAATAAGAGTTCCTGTAAGCCATCCGCTGCCTGACTCCCATCTCTCTGCCAAAAGATGTCGCGAGGCTAGCCTTTCCTGGGAAAGTTTGGCACTTGTGCCTCTGGTGTGGCTGGAAATCATCAGTGGAAAAGTCTTTAAAAATAATACGTATCCTCTCATTTTGTGCAGAGACATACGTTTTAGTTTAGAGGGAAGCACATAAAAGATTTCTATGCATCCAAGGATTTCTGGACCACCGGAACCCTGCCCCAGTGACAAATTACTTCCGTGGGAAAATAGCAGCCAGAAACTAAATCTCAGTTTAGTTGGATTCATTTAAAAGTTTGAAAATGACAAAACAAAACACTTCCCCCCCAAATCCAATGAAATAGCAACTCTCCATCCAATTTTTAGACTCTGTTCTCAAACTTGTCAAATATACACAAAACAATCAAAGCCACGCCTTCTAATCTGGATCACAGAACTTGTTCTCCTCTCCTTTCTCCTACGGTAGAAACTGTTACTTGTTTATCAAACACTATTGGTTTAAATAAAAACCATAATAAAAACTTGATGTTATCTGAAAAGTGTGAATACACTAGATATAAGCAGCACAAGATCATTTAAATCCAAATATCAGAACTACTCTACATAAAAAAATAAAGTCGTACAACCAAGAGG
The DNA here is from genome assembly GCF_963383645.1 of Muscardinus avellanarius. Taxonomy (NCBI): domain Eukaryota; kingdom Metazoa; phylum Chordata; class Mammalia; order Rodentia; family Gliridae; genus Muscardinus; species Muscardinus avellanarius. The sequence continues at coordinate 951,903 of NC_137791.1, forward strand.
GATTGCTTGGTGCTTCCCTTCTTTGTGTAGGAATTATTTCACATAAACACAAAGGGTTTTCATCTAAGCTCTCAACTGGAAAGAAGCTACCGCACCTCCCCTGGCCAAAGTAGGTTCCACACCCTGCCGCACCCAGCACTGGCTGCCATCTCTTCTTATCTACGTGACTGTCAAGATTTAGATTAGGTTGGAAAAACTGTATTGGAAAAAAGTTTATAGTTTTGAAGTCTTTGTCTAAATTAACTTAATTTTGCATAAGTACAAAATTATACTCCATTTCATGGGTAGGGGAGATAAAGGCTTGGCTGGCAGTTAAGAGAGTCGGGTACCAGCCCAGATGTGGCCACTAGTAGACTTTGTAGACCTGATTAGTCCCTCACCTCCCTGGAAAGTCTTGCTTTCCTTCTATAGAGAACAGAGGTGAGTCTTCGTAGCCTCTCAGGGTCCACTGCCACGTAAAATCTTAATATTCAGTCTTTAAAGACCTAGTGTATCGTTTGAGACTCTTCACTTTCAGGGCACCAGGTGCATTGGTCTTACTTGCTCTTCCTTTTTTGCAGCTTGCGCTATATTCTCTCGTGGTAGTTGAGCGCGGGTCCACCCAGGTGAACGGGAGCAACCTGAGATCCGGGGGCCTGCTCTTCTCTACCTCTGCGCCCCTCCAGACTGGTGGGGTGAACACTATAGCGGGGTGGACGGAGATGCCGGGCTTACATTCCGACATTGCTGGTTTATCTGTCATGGTCATGGTGGACACAGAGAGAAGACGTGCAGGGAACTCACAACAGTAGGAAACCATTATTGCCCTTTGGCTGGAAAAGGAGAAGAGGGGCAGTAAGCAATATCACCAGAGCCCGGGGCCTCAGAACAGGACCCAGCAGGCCCTGTAACTGCACAAAGTCCAGCTGTGGCCAGAACCTTCATGAGGCCAAGGATAAAAGCCCACGGGCCTCCTCTTCCCGCCCTCTGATCTGCCGCTGCCTTCCACTGGCTCAACCAGACCAGAAACCAGACGGCAAAGGTATCAGGTGGTCGGGTTTGCAGAATTCAGGTTCCCAGGGGGTGGGGCCAGGTAGGGAAAGATGGATAACACATCTGGATGGAAAAACACAATATAATCGTTTCCCAGTTTCAAGTGTCAAGGACATTTATAACTCCCTGCACCTACATTATTGGTAAAACAGGGGTGCCACTCTCTCTCTCTAGGTCCCGAGATGTTTAAAAAAGGAAATGTGTATGAAAGTGGCCTGTGCATGGGGATGTACAGAGAGCATTTCCACTTACAGAAAAACCAACAGTTCAACAAATGAGTGACACAGGAGGCCGAACGGGTCTCTCCTGAAGAACCGCCGTTCTAGACAGCTCGAATGGCGACTGAGTTAAAGATTTGGATTTGCTCAAGGCGAATCCATTAATTATGGAACACTTTATTCTATTTCAAAGATGTCCTTGATAATGCACCCAATGCAGTTTCATGAATAACAAGAAAGGAAGCATGTAATGAGTCTTGGGGCCCGGTTGTTAAGACGCATTACCCAGCTTTACAGCCAGGGCCCAGCAAGGTGTGCTCACGGCTAAGTACAATCTTTCTTAAAATCTTAGATTGCTTTCCGGAATGGAGTAAAGGGTTCTCTACCTCATGATGGATGATGAGATGTTGGCCATTTTCTTTTGATTATTCCAGATGGAATAAAAAGTTTTAAAGCTTTCATCTAGGCAGGGGACTGCTGTTCAGGCCCTTGCCTACAGGGGGACCCAAGGTTCGTGAAATCTCTCTGACACATCATTATTTCTTGAACGTTTAAAGCCCGGTGACCCTAAGTTTCTTGATCACCGTGAGCTGAGTAAACTCAGAAGGTTGCCTGATACCAGCCACAGTCAGGTGAGACTGATAGGAAAATTAGAAAGATGCTTTGAAAATTGGTAACACACATTCATAGGCCCAGCAATCCCTAAGACCAGGAGTAAACGGGAACAAAGGCACAGTTTTAGGCACAGTACCGTCCTCTGCGGCCAGCTGCTTAAGGATCAGCAAAAACAAAACCAAACCAGGAAAGCAAACAAGCCGCGTGGCCCTGGCTGGGTAAGGACTGAGAGCGCGAGGTAGGCCTCAGGAGCACACAGCTGCCATCTTGAGAGGTCCACTTCAAATGGTGCTTGGCTCTTTCCACTTCTTTGGATTCGGATTTGGCACCAGTTCCCCAGGAAAGTGCGAAGAAAAAACTGACATTTTCTGTCCCCACAACTTTCTAAGCACCACACATGTTAGTAAGCACACTGTCTGCAAATATATCACACCTCTCTTTCAGACACACACATACACACACACACAGCATCTAATTATGCTCTGTGTGTGTGTGTATGTGTGTGTGTGTGTGTGTGTGTGTGTGTGTGTGTGTGATACTAGGGACTGAACCCAGGGACACTCTACTGCAGAGCTACACCCCGAGCCCTTTTTATTTTATTTTATTTTGAGACACTGTCTTGCTAATTGCCCAGGCTGACTTGGAATCAGTGGTCCTCCTGCCTCAGCCTTCGAGGAGCTGGGACTCTTTGCAGGGGTGCACCACCACCTCCAGGCGGATGCTGTCTCTCAAACTGCCTCCTGTAGACACCTGAGTGTGGCTCATTTGTAAAGTGTATTAACATCATAGCATTAGGGGGAGCGTTCTATCTTGTTCTAGAATTTTACTTTTTTATGTTTACACAAGGAGGAGTGTATATCACACGAGGGCACCAATATTAACCTGCTTGCACTAATAATTTCTAAGCATCCATTTTGGGAAAAAGTAAAGACTAAGAAAGTAATATATGTATGTTAGTAATAATTTATATATCAACTTACCTTTAGTTAATATATTAACTTTTTTTAAACACAAAGTAATAGATTAAATGCAAGTTTTGTGACTTAATAATTATTTAAAAAGAACATCTTAGGGAATGCCATTTTGCCTCTTTAAAATAAATATTATAAAGACAGGAGAAATATGCCAGTTTGATAGTGAAACTTTATACCCCGCATATATTTATGCATATTTTATAGTTATATGCCATGCATACCTATTTATTAGGTACTGTGATGGAATCCAGGGGCATTTTACCTCCAAGCTCCACCCCCAGCCCTATTTTTTATTCTATTTTATTCTATTCTATTCTATATTTAATTCTATTTTAAAACAGGGTCTAAGTTGCAGAGGGCCTAAGTAGCTGAGGTTGGCTGTGAACCAAGATCCTCCTGTCTCAGCCTCCCAAATGCTGGGATTACAAGCGTGTGCCACATGCCCGACTAGCAGAACCTACTTTTTTTTTTTTTTTTTGGAACCGGGGATGGAACCCAGAGCGCCACACCTGCAAAGCAGGCGCTTTGCCACTGAGCTACATCCCAGCCCCCAGAACCTACTTTTCAATAGACCTGGAGACATTCCACGAGGGTCAGTCATTCTCAGAGTGCCACTAAGCTCCTTTGCTGATGGCTGTCTTTATCTCTAATGTCATTGGTAGCCCTATGCTGGGCACAGCCCAGACAGCACCTGCAGCTCATTATAAACCCACTAAAGAAGACCCACGCCATGGCAGTGTCCCCTAAAGTGGACTGTCTCTGTTAGATAAACCTCCATTATTCTAGGTGGGCTTTGTCAAGTTTCAGAGGGCTCATCTGCAAAACGTTCTTCCTCTTAACATAAATGGGAGCTGTGGATGAACACAGACGCTCCCAGGCACTTTAGTTGGGACAGTAGTTCTGTCTCCTATGGGGACTGCCTTGGGTCCACCCTAGCCCGGTGCTCCTGGATGAAACCCAGTAGCGCCCCGTCACCTTTGACCTCCTTAAACTGAAATGTCTCCTCCTCATGTGGTTGTTTGTGACATTCAATTTATTAACTTAAAGTAAGCTGATGGTTTTAATAACGTCAAAACCCAAGACCCAAGGAGCCCACAGCTGCGGCTTCCTACTGCGGCTTGTTACTGTGAACCTCAAGGACCAGCACTAGGTCCCTTTGTGTCTAGCTTATCCTCAGGACAGCCTGAGGGCTCACACTCGGGACCCAAATAAACGCACAGCTGCAGGTCCTCTGCCCCTCTCTTCACCGGCTGCTTGAGCTCCCTGCGTCCTCCCCTTACCATCAGCACCTCTCCAGGACCTGTGAGCAAGTGTTTCCCTTTTTCATGAGTTTTGCTCTCACCTCCTCAAGGAGGCTCGCCCGACTCCCACACCTGCACTGAAATGGTCCCTGCTCAGGTCTCCCCTAGAGAGTGGCAATGTCACTTCATGGCCCCTTCCAAGAGCAAGGCCTCGGGACCAAAAGGAAAAGAAACCAGGACCATAGTAAGACAACGACTGGCCGTTACGAGTGTGCACACGCGCATCTGAGTCCCTCATTAAAAGAGAAGCGTGGCAATAAGGCAGAGACACGCAGGCCTTCGTGACTCCCTCACACGCTGTGAAGGTGCTCTCCCAGGCTCGTACCTCGTGACATTACGCTCCTCAAATACTTTGCAGATTCGAAACGGAAACAGGAGAGGAAGGTGTCTCCTCCCCCATTAAATGGTCTAGGCAAGTAGGAGCAGGTGGGGTGACCTACTTTGCATTGGGTACCGATGGGAAGGCCTGAAACTTATTTTTTCTTGTCTCGGGGATTTGTATTCCCCAAATTGAAAACAGTTTAAAATAGGAGAAGTGCGAGCTGATTAGCACAGCGATGCCCTCTGTATCCTCACTCCCTGGTGAAGGCAGAAAAGCGCTAATTAATCAATTGCTCAATTAGGAGAGGCTCTTAAGAGCATCTTTGTCCTGGGAAAATATCAGCAGCTGATCATCTGCCTTAAGGACAATGCGTCCTGCAGGAATTGTGCTCTAAGTAGAATATTTGCGGCATGACCCTCCAGTTGCAATTATATTTTCGACTGAGAGATTAACTCACTTAGACCTTTTAGTGTTGGACCAAACTTTTGCCAATCAGACAACATTACAGAGATTATGTTCATGTGTTCTTTTATTTTAGTAACTACTTATTAGATGTTTCTGTGCCTTCATAAGATTTTGTGAGAATTTGATAATATGGCAAAGTGCTTGTGGAGTGTAGCAAAAGGAAAAAAGAAAACGATCCAGAGGGGTGAATATCACATAGAAGCACATATTTATTTATGAATGTATGTAATATAATACGTATTTGTTCACATTGCAAATGTAGCAATGGACACAGTCCGAGGCTTCTGTGTCCATGTTGGGGCGTGGAGCGCCATGTTGGGAACAAGACCAACAGAGCTAGCTCACGGAGTGCGGCCAAGCCACCAAAGGATCTCGTTTGTGCAAAACCTAAGCTTTATGATGGGGCACAGCGATTGCTTTAAGTGATGGATGAATACGATCAGACCTGGCACTTAGAATAAAGCTAATGTGAGCGTGGAGGAATAGACCTATGAGATCGGGAGACGGAAGACAGACGAATGGCAGAAGTAGCCACAGGGAAAAGGCGGGGAGAGAAGTAGAGAATGTGAAGACCTCCATGGGAGGACTAGAACTCCTCTCAACTATCCCCGAGGTCGCATGAATGTCACTTTCTAATCTACACAGACGTCAGCAAGATGTGCTAGCTGTAAAGTCCACAGACATGAAGTTCAAGCACTAGTGAGCCTGTAACGCAGTGTTTTCTCCTGTAGCTGAACAGGCTGGCCCCCTGTGCAGCTGAACCCAAGACCTGGGGCACACTAAGTAGGGCCAGCTGGGGCATTAGGGGGCAACTGGGACATGAACCAGGTAAGATATTACAAGTACCTTGGAAAATGTGCTGGCACAGAGTCCTGCCATCTGACTGTCTTAAGACTTGGAAGTGCTGTCACCAGAGCCCAGATTCTGTCTGGTAAGAAATGGTACTGAGCACCTATCCCCACACTTTGATCTACTTTAGAACCACCTGGGGAGCTTTAACAATGGACCAAGGTCAGATCTCAAGGACATATGATGACATGAATCCAGGATATGCCGGATCAGGAAAGTCAGGAAATGTGTGTGTGTGTGTGTGTGTGTGTGTGTGTGTGTGTGTGTGTGTGTGTGTGTTTTTCTGGGGATTAAACCCAGGGGCATTCTACCTCCTACTACACCTAAGCCCATTTCATTTTTTGTCTCACCAAGTTGTTGAGAGCCTCACAAATTTGCTGAGGCTGGCTTTGAAGCTGTAATCGTCCTGTCTCAGCCTCCCAAGGACTGAGATTATAGGTGTGCACACCACATCCAGCTAGAAAGTGTTATTTTAAGCTTCCCTGGAGGTCTGAATGTAGAGTCAAGGTTGAAAAGTCTTAGATTGCGAGTTAAAGTTATTTACATAATATTCTTTTATTACTATCAACCTTGTGAATAAAAAAGTAGCTATACAGGGACTCACCTAAATTTTGGGAGGTGTGAATCTTATGCAATTAAAAAAATTCTTCTTAAGAAACAAAATATATAACATTATTAATGTAAATTTAGGCACAGAGTGAATTTCTGTTTAGAATGATAAAAGGCCTTACTGCTAATAGTTTTTAAAAACTGAAAAAGATCATAAAACTAAAAAATGTGCATCAATTGCTTCTATTTCTATATAAGTTTTCTTGCTCTCTTGCCTACATACCCCTTGTTTATCTCATAAAATGTTTATCTTCATAAAAATGTCTTGTTTATCTTCATAAAAAATGTAAAGCCATTTTTTATGAAGAAAGCATGAATGATTCATTTTTTCTATAGTTTGATTATGTCAAATTTAAATTTTATTATTAATAGCTTAGGAAAGTTTCTTACACCATTTCAACTCTTTGTCAACGAAAGGTAAATCTATATCATTGCTGACATACTTAGAAATACTTTGAAAGTTCTTATACATAGATGTAAGAATTCAAGACATTTCAAGTGCTCAAGTATAGTAAGTAATTTGTAAACATTTTGAGCGGGTGACTCTCTGAAAATCTCATTTTCAGGGTTTTGTGTTATCTTTGTTGACATCTGTATTTTGTGTCAAATCTAAAATAGCAAGGATCTTTCTTAGTGGGTATTGTCATTGGACATCATAATGAGATTCCGTGTGTTGGAAGCACACGTGCACACAGCACTTGTTACGCAGAGACTCTTCTAGATGACCCAACAAGGCCACTGAAGACAGCAGAAGACAGGAGCAAAGCTCTTATCTGGAAAAGGCAGATGGCCAGACAGCATGGGGTTGGTACGGCTGGGTGGCCCTGGACAGCAATGTGGTCAGTGTGCTGGAGCCCGGGTGGGCGTGAGAAGGGATGTCAATGTGACAAGTGGCTACAGGCTGACAATCTGCCTTCAAGTTTAAGAATCAAAAGCCCATGGTGTATTATACACAGTCTTAGGAGTTACACACTACCAGCGTGGAACTGGAAGCCATGTGAGATTAAATTAACTAGGCTCAGAAAAACACATACTGTATGCGTTCCCTTACATGTGAAATCTAAAAACATCAATCTCATAGAAAGAGAAAAAGGAGAGGTGGTCATCAAAGGCTGTGGGTGGAGAGGGCTGGGGGGGGTACTCAAGGGCACAGGCTGCTGTTGATGGAGGAGTCCAGCAACCCGGCGCCCTGTAGGATGGTCACCTTTGCTAAGGGATAGACGCTTAACATTTTCACCACAAGGTGGCAAAGTGACGGGTATTTTAGTTTGGCTCTTTCTACACTTTGTACATAGATGGAAAATTCATATTTTGCCCCAATATGCACCATTAGCATATAAATACACCTTAAAAAAGTTGGGGGATGGGTCATCAAAGTTAGGAAAGGCAGAAGAGTATAATATTATGAGCATCTTGAAACAGACAGGCTTGAGTCAACTCTGCGACTCGCACGCTTCTGAAACCTTGTTAGAATCAACAGCTCCGTGGAGAAGTAACTGTGAACTGAAGAAGCACACCCAACCAAGCTCAGATTCTCCGTCTCAATTTCCCTGAGCCAGACTTCAAAAGTGTACACAAGTGAAACTTGGAGAAAAAAAAAAAGCAGCCTGACACATTAATTTTATTTTGTATTCTATACAATGTGAGTGTGTGTAAATATAAATTAATGAACACGACTTATATTTCATTATATAAATATAACTGCAAAAGCTCTTGTTCTATTGTAAGCATATTTTACTATTCATTTTATTCTTCTAAAGTTTTATATGTTTAAATTAGCAAAGAAATAAAACCATTTTTTTCTTCTTGCTGAAAGAAAGGAGTACTGTATTTTCAGGTTCTCTACATGTGGACATCTAGAATGGAGCCTGTCTTAGCATTCTCATGGCCATAACCCCAAACCTGACCACACCACTTAGAGAAAGGAAGGTTCATTTGCTCACGGCTCTTGGAGATTTGGGGGTTTGGTCCACCTGAGGCCAGCATCTGCGGAGCTCAAGACAAGGCGGTGGGAAGCAGGAAGGCGGCTCTGCTCTCACATCACGGGGAAGAAGAAGGAGAGGAGAGAGAAAGAAGCACAAAGTCCCAAGGCTGCACCCGCAGGACTGCCTTCTCCAGCGCACCCGACAGGACCAGGACGCCACCCAGAAAATCCACTGCAGAGATGACGGCTCTCATGATTTAACTCTGCTAACCCCGATATTAACAGATGGGCTCTTTAGGGAACATTCTCACCTGACCATGGCACTCACCGGCCACAGGCCTACATCTGTTGGCAAGCCTGTGTTCAGGAATGCACAGCATCTATCTGCACACGGTTAAACTGAGCCAGATGAAGGGATCTTTGCAGTGCAGGTAGGAGGAAGGCTGAGTATAATGGCTGACAGAGAGGACTCCTGCCTTATGAGATGGAAGGCACATCTTCTCCCTCACATTTCTGAAACAGAATATGAGCTCAGCGTTGCCAATGAGGCGAATAATCTCAACACCAACCTTCTCTGGGCTCTAGTTTATTCCCGTTTTTATATACTGGCTGTTATTGAGCCTGCATTTCTTGAGGTCATTAACAAAGTAAATCAGTAAGGTGAGAGATCTCCACATCTTTCTATAGAAACAAATTAAGAGCAAATAAATGTTAAATATTTTCCTTGGCAAATTTACACACACGCATTAACATAGCTCACCTTTCAAGTTCCTGCGGTCTGATGGATAGAACAAACTGATTTTTTGGATTTTTTTTTTGTAACTTCTTTAGTGCCAAGTTTAGCAGCTCCTCCAACCTGTAAAACTGCACTTGAAGTCCAGAAATGTCATACGCAATGGGTCAAATTAAGAGCGCAATAGGAAGCAGGATCCTTATTTGAGATCGGAAAGGTTAAGAGTCCATTTCATTGTTTAAACTTGAAACTTGCTCCATCTAATTCTCACTTGAGACTTCCTGAATTGGCGATGGGGAGATTATTCTCATAATCACTATGTTTCAAAGGTAATGAACATAATTGTTTCCTCCCGTGAATTTTAAAACAGAATAATTTCTGGATTAGAGTCCGAGCAAACTTCAAAACACAGAAGCAGTCCGCTCCCACTTAAAGGAGGAGACAGGTACTCAAACTTTCTTTTGAACAGTAAGTCACTAAACACTTGGGAGACTTTCTCACTGATTTCCTTCTGTCCAGATAGTATTCTTTGAACAAAAGTGTTTTGAAAAGAGGAAGGATTTTTCATCACAGATTTTAGAGGCAACATGGAAAGATTCAGCAAAAGTTCAAAGGGCAGCTACTCAGGGTGCCGCTAAAACATGTATGATCTTCAAGAGGCTTTCAAAAGATTAAAATAAAGCTTCATAAATACATTGAGAACACACAGGCCTCCTTTCTACTTTCATTTAAGAACTGTGATTGCATGTACCTGTGTCTTTCCAGAACTGATTCAGAAAAAAAAATTGTTTTTTTCTCTATCTCTGAAGGTCCTATTGTCTTTGGAAGCATATTAATATTGAATCTTTCTCTCTCTTTTTCTCTCTGTCTTACACACACACACACACACACACACACACACACACACACACACACACACAGAGTAAGAAGTAGAGATAATCAAATGGGGTTGGGAAAAATACAACAATCTTTCAACTTGTTCTGTGCCCTCTGCCCTACATGTGCTTTTAAAAAGTAGGTAACTATTTACAAAAACAAAGGCCACCAAAGAGCATTAGCTCCAGAGTTATACACTCCCTTCAATCAACTGAAAACTGCACCCAAACTTAAGACGTGGCTCGCCCTAGGAAGAATGAGTTACTTGGAGCACAGAGGGCAAGAGCAGGAACTCCTGTGGAGAAGAAAACCTACAATACTGTGGTATGGACACCAGCCACAGGGCGAGTCAGAATCCAGAGAGCCAGCTGTATCCAGAGTTTGAAGGGGAGAGCTCTGGACTGATGCTGTGACCCCGGCGGAAAGCACCTTGTGGGTTCTGGGTGTTTCCGGCACGTTCTCTCCAGGCTCCCTGTGTTGGCCTCAGCCCTCTCTTGTCCCTCCCTGGACTCCCCTCCAGGGCTGTTCCCACCTGATGTTCTCTTTGATCTGATGGATAAAACAAAGTGATTTTTGTCTTTATTTTTGCTCCATCAAAACTACCAGCCTTTTCTGGGGCTTCTTCAATTTTCCCCCATTTTAAAAATAACTCTGTTTTGCATATTTGCAGAATGTCAAGTTGAAGGTCACATAGCTGAGGGCAGACACAAAACTGGATCTGGACATCCCAAAGGCATAAAACCATCATGGACCAGGGCCAACAGAGGAAAATTCACAGCAGAAATAAAAATCAGCTCAGCCTAGTGGTTAGGTTAGAACTTACATCATTTATGGAAGAACAAAGGTGTATTTGTTGGCTTTTTTCACTATAACAAAATGTCTAACATGGGCTACTTTTATTTTTTTAAATATGGTCATTTAACTCACAGTTTTGTTGGTTCAAGAGCACAGTGCCTGCCTGGAGTCGGTCCTGAGCAACAGCAAGGCCGAGAAAAGCACATGACTGGTCTTAGACATGGAAGGGGGACAGAGACCCTTTCAGAACTCCAACAGTCCCAGGAAGACTGCTTCCCAAGGGCACAGTGACCTTCAGGCCTCCCACTGAGCCCACTCCCAGAGGATCCCTCACTTTCTGAAAGTGCCGCCTGAACCAACCTTTCATCCCTGAGGTCTGGCGCGACACCAAGGCCACACCCAGATTGTGGTAGCCACAGACTTGTTCAAGACACAGTCTGAATAACCTCTGGGATGAAGCAAGAGCTTTTTGTGTGTTTTATAATAGAAAGAGATACGTCTGGGAATTTAAAGATGTCCCCATAGAATTAGGAATTTTTCCAAGTATTAAAAAATTCCGACAAAGTATCGGCATAATTAAAGTCATTTATTTTATTTTTAAGATAACTTGGACTAAAATTTTAGGGGGTCATTAAGAGAGGAGAAGAGAAGATAGTTTAAAGTGATTGTAATAATGTAGTCATGGAAGATAAATGAAGGAAAGTGGGTGTACACAAATGGAATTTGGAGAGGAATAGCTAAGAGGAAAAACTCAAAGAAATCTACAAATGTTTGGAAAGGAATGGGATGTTCATCCGCCTTGGAGCACATGAAGGAACGTCAGGATATGCCTATCTTTTTTCTTTATTAAGTGGAGAAGAAGGAGACAGATGTGGGGTGATTCTGTGGAGTGGCCCAGCCACGCTCACTCCCAAATGAAAATGCCCGACAGGCAATTAGAAATGTGATACTGAGTTCAGGAGAGCAGTCACGATTAAAAAGTAGATCGGGGAATTAGACAAATAGAAGTGATAATTGAAACCACGAGACTTGATAACATTTGTGTAAAGGAGAATTGCAGATCCTATCATTGTAGTCTCTTACTAAAAATTCAAGAATTAACTTTAGTTACCCTCAAAAAGACATGGGAAATGGCAAAAGAATCAATTTTTATTTTAGTATAAGCTCTGAATAAATGTCCCTTTTACTCAATTGACCCAATTTTATGTGCACACGTACACATATGTACATATACATATGTATGTATAATTTCTACCCACTCTCCTCACAGATGAAAACTACTGCTTGCTACTCTCATGCTTAAGATTTTTAAATTATTACATATTACATATCATATGCTTTATAATTTTTACGTCAAGAAGATTTAAATGTTTGCAATCTCTTAGTGATGTGTTGAGACATACTCTAGTGGAGAAAATTTAATGTGAGGTTAAGTCTAAAATCAGCATACAAGAAACATAATCCAAAAAATAAAATTCTATCTCTTAAATCACCCTTAATGATATAATGAGTATGGGCATGGAAGGGGACATATACTTTATATAATGATCCTACAATATAAAAAATTACATAATTCCTAGTGTTTTATGAGGCATAAATGTACTCATTAATTCAAATATTTTCTGCATACTTGGTGAAATTACATTCTAGCTCAAGGAGATAAACAATAACTAAAATAATGGATATATTCAAGTAGCAGGCTAAAGTAGGTTAAAATTAGGGAGAAACTAAAAGCGAGACTGATGAAGGGGGATTAACAGGGCTGCAGTTCTAGATAGGGAGGGTAGTGAAGATTCTTCTACAAAGGTAATTTTTAACGACATTTTTGAAGGAGAAGAGTGAGGCGGAACCTCTAGACAGAGCATCCTTTAGACCAGCAATTCTACTCGGCCATTCAGAAGAGCAAAAGTATGCCATTTGCAAAGAAATGGACGGCCTGGGGAATAATGCTAAGTGTGGTCAGTTACCCACAAAAAGCGAAAGGTTGGCTCCCTTCCTATGTGGGAGTTGGGAAAATTGAGCCACAGGAGGGACTCCAGACAGAGGAGGAGAAGCCTTAGTGGATGAAGGAGGGGACCTGAGTGAAGGAGACGGGGTGGGGGCCTTGAAGAGGGAAACACCTCCATGGACGTGGTGTGCACACACACGCACTCATCAAAGCCCATCGCGGTGCTGAGCTCATGAGGGTGGGAAGGGAGAGGGAGTCAGATGGGAACTGGGGGGCTCAGTGAGCACTGTGTGCCTCCATCACCCCGACCTGCATCATGATGTATGGTTACGATGCACCAATAAAAATCTACTGAGGGTATTAAACAAAAATAAACAAAGGGAAGAGACATTAAAAAACACACATGGCTTTCCTTGGAGTAGGAGAAGCCACCAAGGTCTACATTCGAGGAGGGACAGGATTTGACTTGCATACCACAGGATCACTCTGGTGGCTGTGTCAATAATTGTTAAATATCCATTGGACAGTTTCCACTGTCCCCCAAACAGGTGCATATAGTTCTTAAAAAGAGAGGAGGAGGGGGAGGAGGAGGAGGAGGAGGAAAATAGAAAAGGGAAAGGGCAGAGGGAAAGGAGAGAAGAGAGCAGCAGAAGAAGAAAAGGACAAAGGGGAGGATTCAGGGAGTAAGGGAAAAGAGGAGAATGAGGAGTTAGAAGAAAGGGGAGAAATTTTTCCTTCATACAAAATGCTGCCCAGAACACTTGAAGTGCCATTCTCTTTAGACATAAGTAGATAGTTTAAAATAGTCTAAATTCCAGCTGGGCATGGTGGCTCACCCTTGTAATCCCAGTACTTGGGAGGCTGAGACAGGAGGATCGCAGGTTTGCAGCCAGCCTCAGCTTTTTAGTGAGACCTTCTGCAACTTAGTGAGATTCTGTTTCAAAAAAAGAATAGAAAATAGGGCTGGGGGTGTAGCTCGAAGGTAGAATGCCCCTGGGTTTGATTCCCAGTAACACACACACACACACACACACACACACACACACACACACACACACAGTCTATCCCTAGAAGCACGAGGGAGATAGGTGTACAAGACTTGACTTCATTCAGCACAATTTCTAATGAGATCAGGAGTAAAGGTGGCCTTGGAGATTCTGATGGGTGAGACAGAATTGGCAGTTTGAGTATAGAATCTGCTTAACACCACCAATTTGGCAGGCCAGTTTTTCCTGAAGAGAAACCCAGAAGTGGCGTCCTCACCAAGTGTGCTCATGAGAATGCCTGCTGATGAACAAGAGACTTTCACCTGGGTCACTCCAGATAAAGCCCCTGGTGTGTTTCGGAGGAGAGTAAGGGCAGGCAGCTGCCATACAGCAACTGTCTTAAGCAAAGGCATCACCGTGAGTTAGTCAAATTGGAAAAGTAACCTCAGGCTCGATTCTCTTCAGAAGGAAAAATGGAGTGGAGATGGGCCAAGTCCTGTGTGCCTTCACATTAGCTCCCTTGATGCCAGTTCCAACCTGAGTGACTTGGATGGGAATGCATCTCAATGACGCTCTTGAAACAAAGTACAGTTGTGTTCTCGGTAATGGGCCTCCTGGTTGGCAGACGACCATAAATATTTTTTAAGTGACATGAAATTCACATAACATAAAACTAATGAAGCATTTTATTGTGTTTCACACCAGTGACATCTGAATCATTCTGACATACAAAAGACCACTGGGTATTGTTTACTCTTGTCTCCCTTGCAGAACATTCACTGTCCCCCAAAGAGCAGAATGGCATAATATGAAACGGAATATATCCCTTAGAGTTTACTGAAGATCATGCTCCATGGTGAAAAAAAAGATGTCATATGGTAGACCCCTGTCCAGCTGAGTAATCAGAATTATAAACTTGGAGCCTTAGAATTATGTAGAACTTGGAGCTTGGCACCATACTTAAAGTCACGTGATTAATGCTCTACACCTGTACAAATATTTAGGAAGTGTGGTATAGATTGTTAAATTGCCAAATCAATGATATTTAAAGGCCCATCACAAGACAGGAATACTGTTTTATTTATTCACTGCATGCTCCCTAAACAGTAGACACTCTGTTAGAACACAGGTCCTCTTAGACTAGAACTATAGTAGCTCAAACAAGTATATACCTTGAAATATATAACTACCCATTATCTTCTTGGACGTGAAAATATTTTATTCTTTATAAAAAACAGTATTTCCTACCACCAAGCCTCCAACAAAAACAAAATTACCCAAAGAATCTGGAAGTGCCTTATTTCCGGAAAGAGAAGTTGATGTTAATTTCGATTCTTTATTCTTGGTAATAAGTAAAATTTAAATTTTATTGGGTCATGAATTTTTAAAATGTCAATGCTTGTCCAAATATAATTTGGAGGGCTTTTTAAAAAGTAGGAAGTAACTGTTTGGAGTCTAGGTGTTTGATCTGCTCCGAGCTCCCCTCTCTACCTCGTCTGGATGTCTGCAGGATGACGTAACTTCCAGAATGCCCTTCGCACCTTCTGCTCATATGACGCAGACCTCCACCTGGTGAATTTCCTGCCAACACCAGTCTCATGCTATCGTGGGCTCAAAGCCCTCCTCTGCTTCGTTGCTGCTGCCTGCAAAACCCGGCTCCTGCGGGACTCAACCTCACTCTTCACGACCCACGTGGTGTCACCGCCACTCAGATTTCCCAAGAGTCTCTAGACAGGGAACGCTCGCTCTGCATTCCTTCTGTCCTGTGAGCAAGCAGGGGTACACCGCGCCAATACGTGCCCATGCGTCAAGAAGGAAGCGCTTGAATGATTCGTGTTTGCTTTTAATTTGTTGCCATAGAAATGAGAGGTGATGCCCTCCAATATTTACTCATGTTCTAAGTCAGCGCTGCGTGAAAATAATGATTCTGTTAATAACAACAGAGATTTATGAACAGGAACAAAACCATAACAATAAAGAAAATAATCTACACAATGAAAATAGAAATTTATCTTTAACACTAAGAGTCGATGAACCAGCACATGGGACATGAACAGAGAGGCTTGACTCCTTCCTGCTGGCTGGGAAGACAGAGGCTACGACTTGGCCAGAGCACAGTTTAGATTGTGCCCACAGGCCCATGTGTTAAAGGCTCGGTCACCAGCGGGAGGCTGGGGAGGCGGTGGTGCTAGAAAGTCTCCAGGTCGCTGGGGAGGAAGGGGGCTGTCAGTGGTTAACAGGGCCGACTGACCATGGAATGGAAGCGTTTGTGATGGTAACAGAAGGACGATCAACATACCAGCTTTTCTCCTGATCCAAAGTGTTTATTCCCAGCCCTTCTAGCCAGTTAGAACATACCTCTCTACTCTGAACCCACTGCTCTCCGCTGTGAACATCTCGCTGCCTATATTTTGCTTCTGGACAAGTCTAACAGGACATCTTCCGCAGCTTGATTAGGGACACACATCTCCCGCACACAAAATGCGTGGGTTTTTCTTAACTTCTAAAGTTTCCATTTTCAGATCAGTGGTCACATGAAAACCAAATGGTATGTGTCTGCTGGAAAGTATCAGGGTCTATGTTGAAAGATAGGAGTTATTTCTTTGTTTTATGGTACTGGAGAATGCCCAGGGGCATTCTACTTCCAAGCCACACTCCCAGTCCTATTTTTTTTATTTTGAAACAGGGTCTCATTAAGTTGCAGGGAACCTCAGTAAGTACTTGAGGCTGGACATGAACCTGGGATCCTTCTTTCTCAGCCTCCCAAGTGTTGGGATCACAAGTGTGCACCACCATACCCAGCTTGGAAGTAGTGTTTTAGAAATAACTCTCAGCCAGGCATGGTGGTGCACACTTGTAATCCCAGTTCTTGGCAGGCTGAGACAGGAGGACTGTAGGTTCACGGCCAGCCTCAGCTACTTAGTGAGGCCGCCTGCAACTGAGTGAGACCCCGGTTTCAAAAATAAAGAATAAAATAGGGCTGGGGATGTAGCTCAGAGGTAGAATCCCCCTGGGTTCAATCCCTAGTACCACTAAATAAATAAATAAATAAATAAAATGAAATAAAATAAAACACTTTCCCCAGAGAACGCAGCTCCATGGGGCAGATGAGAAGGTGTTCATGTACCATTCAGTGAAGTGTTTTCTCCACTTAGCTCTAATGACAGTTTGTCCAAGTTAATTTCACTTATTTTTAATTTCAAAGTTTCTTAGGCATGTATAAAATAGGAGGCAGTAAGCGTTATGGTTTTGTCCCTACTAACAACTTCACAAACGTCAACGAGGTCAGTTTTCTATCAGCTTCTTCAGATGCTTCAGTTACAAAAGTAGTGAAGACCAGCCATGGTTCAGTTACTTTTAATCCAATTATTGGAACCAAAGTAAAACTTTGGAACGTTCTTTGGTTGAGCGAAGTCTGACTTGACTGTGGATTCAATCACATGCTCTGTTTTGAGCAAAATACTCTGTCTTTTCCCATGAGAACAGATTCACTCTTGGTTAGAGCTCCCTGTCCTGGGGAACCATTTCCTGATAGTCGGTCCTGTGTAGACAGCAGTGGAGACTTGAGACTGGAGTGGATGCACACAAAATTCACAGTGGAATCCTCTCACTCTGCCATGTTCCTGCATGTTCTGCTCGTCCAGACAGAAGCCACGTGGGAGAACATTCACAAAGGGCAACGTGCATCCTGAGTGAGGATAACTCGGTGACAAGATTTTTAAGACAGACCTGAGGGGGAGCTATTACCGTAGTCATTATGAAGAGCCCTAGGAAGGGCTGCGCTTCTGAAGATGTATTTTGTAAATCAGCCCGAGTGTTCTTTGACGGCTGGCATCTTTTGGATAAACAAACCCTCTGGCTTTGTTTGCATTTTTCTTTTCAAATCAGTTAGAAATTTTTAAGCAAAACATTCAGCAAAATGTAGAGCTGAAGACACCTTCTGAACCTTTTGCTAAGTTGTGTCTGGAAACTGTACTTGAAAACAGAAACATTAGAAATTTTCATTAAAAATGAGAGCAACTGAGCAATTTATGAGTCCCTGGGGACGTTAGACCTAATGTTAAAATCTTACAACTGCGCTTTATTCAACTTAGCTAATGGATAAATTGATGGAGCCTTAATATTTAATTGGATAAATTTTATAAGACATTACACAAATGCTACTCTGTGCAAAATGGGTTAGAGGTAGAGGTCGAAGTAGCGATGTGATTGTAAGTGAGTCATGAATAGAGACGACCAACCTAACGATTTTTGTCTTGAAAAGTATTTTTCAAGGAAACCTATCTCTCTATGGAACAAAAAACATACATTTATAATAGAATTACTATTAGCCTTTGGAGAGAGTATTTTCTCAATTATAAATTTCATGCTTTACCAAAAAAAGGCTATGAAATTTGTTGCTAATTTTAAGTTTATTGACCATAACATACCACTTGGAAGAATAGTGAAGGCATTTTTATGAACCTAAACTATTAAAAAGAAACAATTCTTCAACAAAATACTGAATCAGGTTCGCTTAGAAATACTGAAATGTAAGAATGTGTACTACCATAAATATGCATATCTGGGTGTTACTTTATAAATTGCAGGAACATGTCCTATGAATGTTGTTTCTCTATAGAACAATTTTCTAAGCCCTCCAATAGAGTAAAATGAGTTTTTGTTAAAAAATATAGAAACATACACACACACATACATATATAGTCAATGTATAAATTTAGCCCTCCTTAACTGACACACGTATCTCAGGGAGGTCATGATAAATCTTAATCCACTAAGATACAGTACCCTGCAACCTGGCCTGTGGCTCCCCAGGGCAAATAGGAGATAAAGGAAGCCTAATGCCGCGTGGCACCCGGCCTCGCAGTGGCCTACGTGCATGGGCTGGTGTGAGCTGCCTGGCCGTCACAGCTTCCCGTTTCATCTCACCAGCATCCCGTAGCGTGACCAGGAACCGAGGTCCCTCAGGCTGACCCAGGTGCGTCTCTAATTGGGGCGAGGGACCTTTGGCGAGGGCCTTCAGGGCACTCGCTCCTTCGTGTGCCCGATGGGCTGGGGGACCACTGGCTTACATGAACTTGACGTCACACAGATGATCTTGTCTGTCCAGCCAGAGTGCGCCCAGCGCGGGGGAAGCAGTGTTTGCCTGTGTCCTCAGGGCATTCACACACTTCTGGGCCTCACGAATGTGGGCCACACACATCAAATCTCCAAATCCTTTTATCTGGTGGGAAAGTTTAGGCCTAAGCGCACACGTGAGGAGTGTATCCGACTCCCAGGAAGAGGCGGAGGAGCATGGGGCGTGGACAGTGGACTCGAGAGCCTGACGTGATGGGCTGAACCCTGCCTGTGTGCTCCTACCTAGTCTGGCGACTTATTTAGACTGTGCCTTGGTGTTCTCGTGAATGCAATAGGCTAACTATAGCGCCTGCATTTGTAAAGATGACGTCGGACAAAATATGTGAAGGCTAGGTGGACATGGTGGCCCACGCTAGTAATCCCAGCATTCGGGAGGCTGAGACAGGAGGATCTAAGTTCTCAGCCAGCCTCAGCTACTTAGTGGGGCCTCTGTAACTCAGTGAGACCCTGTTTCAAAATAAAAAATAGGGCTGGGGATATAGCTCAGAGGTGGAATGCTCCTGGGTTCCATCCCCAGTACCGTAAAAAAAAAAAAAGTGAATGCTTAGTGGTTGGTACAGAGTGAGCACTCAGTAGGCTAGCACTGTTTCAGTCAATTACGTGGCAATTAATTTAGGCAAGTACGACTATAAATACTTGCAGGCAGCCAGCGACTGCATAACATTTCAACATCCACTTATTTCTAACACGCTAGTGTCATTTCAAGCCCCCAAAATAGCTATGCATGCTTGCCAAAGACGAGAAACAAAAGGAGAGAATAAAAGGACAGGTCTTTGTTTTTATGGTCAAAGTTATATAAATCACAGAAAAGGGGTTTCCAGCAACACTAATAAGGTCCCTATGCCCCAAACAGAAACTAAACACACATCCTCCACCCGGAGCCCCAGCACGTCACCCACGCAGCAAACTAATAGGGAACATGAGTGGGTTTGTTTGAGTTGGGAATACATGAACTTCAGAGGACTGTGATGGTCACAGAGGTTCAGAGTACTGGAGCACTCGGTAACGCAGGCTGCCCAGTGAACCGCCACCTCTTTTTATTCTTAGAGTGCGCTGTTGTCAAACATGATTCTGGGAGCAGTATTAGGGCTAAGCACCTTTGAAAGCCTTTTAATCCACACATGGGTGATTCTTGCTTTATAAACGCTGCAGTTACATGTGGGTGTTGGCACTTGTACATCACAGAGCTGACATTGGAGCACGGGCTCAGCAAGTTGGAGAGCTGCACGTTTTTAACAGAGGGCACACAAAGCAATGAGATGAGCCAGGCGTGGTGGTGCACACCCAAAATCCCAGTGCTTGGAGGCCGAGGCAGGAAGATCACAGGTTCTAAGCCAGCCTCAGCAATTTAATGAGCCTCGAGGCTCTAAGCAACTTAGCAAGATCCTGTTTCCAAATAAAAATAAAATAGGAGCCGGGCGTGGTGGCACACGCTTGTAATCCCAGCATTCGGGAGTTTGAGATCTGAGGATCACGGTTCGCGGACAGCCTCAGCTACTTAGTGAGGCCCTCTGCAACTCAGTGAGACCCCGTTTCAAAATAAAGAATAAAAAATAGGGTAGGGGGTGTAGCTTGGAGGTCAGATGCCCCTGGGTTCCATCCTCAGACCCGCAAAAAATAAAATAAATAAAATAATATAGGGCTGGGGGTGTATTTAGAGGTAGAATGCCCCTGGGTTGTAGCCCCGCTACAGAAAGCAACACGCACTGGAATGCCTGCAGGAGCTGTGCCTGCCTGTGTGGGGCTGGCGGCTCTTGACCCCCAGCACCGCGCCTAGGAGGCTCGGCTGCAGCAATACTGAACGGGGCTTGCCATTCTTATTTGCCTAGAAATGCACTCAATGGAGAAAGGAATGCATCCATGTGCACCGAAAACTCCCTTGAGTTTATTACTACCCGTAGAAATCACTCATAATTCCTTCAGTTGTCAGATTCAATAATTTTGCTTTATTTAGGAAAAAGTAGCAGTTTCCCGGGGAGGTGTCAGCCTTCCGTCACACAGCAGGAGGGCAGGGCAGTGCCGGGTTTAGAAGAGCCAGAGGGAGGAAGGAGTGAGCCCTCAGAGGTGGCTCTTCTGGGCTGGCCTCTGTCTAGATCAGATGGAGACACTCTCCTGGATGGACCGGGTGTTTGTCCTCAGCGAGGCAAACGGAGAAGGGAGCGGCCAGCAGTCAGCAAAGCTCTGACGCCCATGGAGATCTCCAAAACTGTACCTAGGATGAATGAATTGGGTTTTTGTTTGTTTGTTTTTGCGGTACTGGGGATGGAATCCAGGGGCATTCTACCTCTGAGCTACACTCCCAGCCCTATTTTTTATTCGTTATTTTGAAACAGGGTCTCACTGAGTTGCAAAGAGCCTCACTAAGTGGCTGAAGCAATGAGATTTTTTTGTTTTTGTTTTTGGTGGTACTGGGGTTCCTGAAAGCCCTTCTACCTCCAGGCTACACTCCCAGACCTATATTTATACCTTTATTTGGAAACCAGGTCTCTTAAGCCAGCGAGGCTGGCTTCAAACCAGCCGGATCCTCCTGTCTCCGCCTCCCAAGCAGGATTACGAGTGTGCGCCACCACGCCCGGCTGACAATGAATTATTTTTAAACTCAGGATTAAACAACAAGAAGCGTGCGTGGTTTAACAAACTTGAAGTGGGCACTACAGTTCCTTTAGTGGCATTCAAATTTTATTTTGAAAAATTGCAAAGCTATTCGACTTCACCCTCCACCAAAACCACCCTTTGAATCACATTTTCTTTTCTCCCCATGCACGCACAAGTGTGGTGCACACACACGCACACACATACACACACGGACAGGTCTGTGTGGCTGAACCTCTGTGGGAGTCGCAAACCCCACACCACTTCACTTGTAACCCCTCTGCATGCATATCTCCTAAGGCGAGGCTACTTCCCTGAAATTACCACGCCTGAGCAGTCAGTGCGGACACATAAGTACTGCCACAATAGCTAAAGTTCAGATTCCTGAAGAGGTCCCACGATGGCTTCAACAGTGCTGGTGTTTTGAGGAACCCAGGATCCAGCCCAGGATCCAGCATGGCCTTCCTGCTGTTCCCCTCACCAGAAAGCAGTCGGACCCTTGCACAGATAGGCGTGGGCCCCACAACTTCTCATGTGAGGACCAACTGGAAAACGCCTCCCTGTCAGGGCCAAACAAAAAGCGGAGCATTTCCTGATTAAAGGAGATGGCATGGACATCACAGACATAACTAAAGCATTCTTGACCGAGGTCTCCACAGCGCTGTCCAGCGTGGCCACCTACTTCCTCAGGACAGCGAGGGAGGAAAGTCAGAAGTCCTGAGATGGCGTGTAACACCAAGTGGAGAAGTCCTTGGGGCCAGCCTGCCTGGAGCGCTCCACCCGCCACCCTCACTTACACACTGGCTGAGCAAGCCACAGCCCCTTCCTCGCCTGGGCCTGAAGGTGGGCTGGTCTAGACTCGGCTGCCCACCCGCGCTGTTCTCACTATTTATTTTATATTTTAGAATATGTGGAATTCCTTTTCTAATTACAGTGATTGGATTTTCATTTTCACAGGCATCGTGACGGCTGCTGTTCGTTTCTGCGTGTGTTTCGTTCCAAAGATGCCCTGTAGTTTACCGCGGAGAACAAAGCAGTGGCTGTCCTAAGTACTGGCCACTCTTGCAACTTTCATAACTTTGGAAAAAACCACAAATGGCTTCCCATTTATAACCATGCTGTCGGTGTTATTTACTCCAGTTATAATAAGATCAGTGCCAAACTTTAATGTTCATAATTTTATTTACTCTTTAACTTGAGACTAAAAGTTTATGAAATACAATATCTATGCTTGCCTTGTTTTTAAAAATAAATGCACAGTTTATCTTTTGAAATTTCGTGTCTTTTGTATTTCTTCTCCTTCCTTACCTACTCCCAATACTTCTATACATAATTAATACATGAAAAGAAGAGAAAAAATAATTTAAAAGCCATAAATGAATAAATTTCTGGTGTTTTAAAAGTAACTTACCTCTTAGCTTTTACTTTGATTAGTTTTTCATTGTTGAAAACTATTGTAGAATATTTAATAAGTTGAGAAAAACTGAAGGGCATTGCTGACTTTATTTAACTCTAAAGGTAGTTGGTTATTTTTCACATCATGCTATACAAGTTATTAAAAATGATGCACAAAAATCAAGATGTTAAATGTGTAAGCATGTAAAACCTTGACCTATATATTTAAACTTTACATCCAACATTTGTGTAAGCAAATGTAAAAAATCTATAAGAAGACTTATTTTTCTGGCGAAGCCTGGATTTATGTAAAATCTTTTTCAAATCCTATTTTCCAAACCATAGAATATGACTTAGTATCTCTTGTTGGTTTGAGAAGAATTTCTTGTTGTTAATAAAATGAATGTAAAAGCAATAAAAGAAGCATTCCTTGGTCTTTTCCTTCACGTTTGAGTCTAAAAGATCTCAGTCAAAGCAAAGAACATCCAATGTGCTAGGAAATGATTGAATAAGAACAAAATAGTTGTTTTCAGTGTCGACTCGGAAGGAAGGAAGAAAAGAAAATGTGTGTGTTAAAATGCAGGCTCCATCTTCATCATCTAGTGTCACCTAATTGAAATGAATAAAGGCAGGAAAAATAATCCACCGCCACTTCAAAGAAACATGACTTTTCTGCAAGAAGAGAAGCATGGCCGGGGCAGGAGGAACAGTCGCCCTGGAGCACAGCGCTGGTCCAGTGCCGTCCGCACATGACTCAGCCGCTTCCTTCTTTCATCATCAGATCTGTTTCTGAGAAACTGCAGCTGCATGGGATGATGAAGTCCTCTCGTGATTCATCCTGGCCACTGTCTCAGAATTAAGTCTCGTTGGTGACAAAAAGCCAATTAATCACGTTGATGGTGACAACCATGACTGCTAGGAAGCAGACGTTCCTAGAAAGCATGCCCTTCTCTTACATCAAAACCTGTGGAGTGTGCCTCTGGCTTGGAGATCAATCAGCACTCTCTCTGAGGTAGAATAATGGGTCCCCACAAGTCTAACAGTAGCCATTGTTGGATGGCAGAAAGGGAAGAAAGCCAGAATTCTAAACTCTTTTGGTTTTGCAAACACTCTTTCTAATGCTTCCATTATTTGGAAAATATAGCTATCACCCATTCCTCACCATTTCACTCATTCAGTCACATTTTACAGTGCTAGATTGTTCCCCATGCGCTTACAGCAAGATATTCAGCAAAGCTGGGCGTGGTAGGGCACATCTGTAATCCCAGTATTTGGGAAGCCAAGACAAGAAGATCACAGGTTCAAGGACGGCCTCAGCAAGAAGCAAGACTCTTAGCAACATAGTGAGGCCCTGTTTCAAAAAACAACAAAATAAAGAGAAGGGAGTTGTAACTCGGAGGTACAATTCCCCCGGGTTTAATCCCAGTACCAAAAGGAAGGAAAAAAAAGAAATTTATCAAAGACAAAATCTGTACAAATGCTGAATTTATTAGTGAACCAATGTTTGAGGTGTAGAAACTTAATTATACATCCTCATCACATCCTTCAAAAGCTTCAGAAATCGATATGGCATGGTCCAGTGAGCAAGGTTTGTAACTCACTCCAGTCTTTTAAAGAGTGGCCCTTTTATTTAGTCCGATTTAGAAATGTTTTTTTAATCAGTTGTGTAATCTTATTTTTTAGTCAGGTACGATTTGTATTTAGTATGTTTAGAGTAAATATTTTAGAAACAAAGTCCCTGATATTTAGAAATTAAAAGACCTGTGGAGTTTACTTAGTAAACTGACTCTTCAATTCTTTTGTGCACAAGTTTCTGGTGGTACGAAGAAGCCCACGGTTTAGCCTTTCTTAGGGTAACATTATTGACCCCAGAAAACAAAATGTGGAGACCAAGAAAGCTAATTACCCTGAAAGAATTACTAAAATCTTAAGAGCATACTTGTGACATAACAATCTATGAGCTCATTGATTAATAATATTAAAAAATAAAGTTTAGCAGCCAATCTAATGGCTGTGTGAACTCAGAGTAGTGATAAGTGAAATTATTGCTAGTGTGCTACAACTGTATTTGACTATTATACTGTCCACTGTGTCTACTGGGAACAAAGTTACAGGTAAATATAGATAGAGCTATTACTAATACACATGGTACTAACATATATATTAGTAGCAAAACTCTTAGTCTATAGATGAATATATATAAATGTAGTGGCCTATATTCATAAGATGAAGGTAATGTTAAATTTTATTTAGAGATTAGAGAAAACGGATATGTACACTTTTTGATCAAGTCTGCAGGCTCTGAAATCCATTTATAGTTATTTGGGAGTGCTTGGACTCCAGGTAAGGAATAGTTGGTCCATAGAATTGCTGCATTCCCTGATGCAGGGATTTGCCAGGTAGGGAGGGGACTCCGACAAGGGTCCTGGACCTCCAGACCACCCTCCCCACACGGTCTCTGTAACGTGTGCCATATTCACGTAGACCTCAGCACAAACTGGGAGACTCTGAATTCTTTTTTAAGTTATATAGTTATTTCTAAAAATCGCTTTTTATTTTTAACAAGTATATCCTTTAAGAAGATAAGTTTTGGAGGGACGTAAATGGACCGCCACCGTTTTCCTCCTGAGTACTCATGACGGACAATCCAGAGAGCTACTCAGGTTCTTTGTGAAGACTGCAACAGAAGCTCTTTTCGGCTGTGGATTCCCAGGTCTGTTTCTCTCGGTGGCCATTCTTCCCGCACAAGCCTCTGCGCTGGTATACGCAATAACGAGATTGCGATGGAGCCGCAGCCTCCGCAGCGGCCAAGGGTGTGACCAAGAGCCATCGGCCAGTCACTTTTGCTAAATGAGATTTCTACCAAAAACAGACAACAAGCACTCTTTCTCTAGACAAAGGCGCAGAGGCTAAAACTATGTCCAAAGACTATGTATATAGTTCTGTCAGAGGTCAGGCTTCATCTCACACTCAGATCACAGGTTGGCAGGTGGAGAGAAATACTTGGTGCCAGCTGTTTAAAAGGTTGGCAGGTGGAGAGAAATACATGTGCCAGCTGTTGAAAAGTTTTTGAAATCAATTTGCAGCTTACAGTCTTTTCTAAAAAAATCTTCAGAAATTAAAAAACAATTGGGGTGATAATTTTGAAAATTAGGGGTACAATAATGGTAGGATGAGAAGATGCTGCAAGGACGTGATCTATCAAAGCAGACTGGAGCAGACTTTCAGGAAGCAGCACGCGTGAGCTGAAGACAAGGAGGAATGCAGTCTCGGGGCTGTTAAACCTGGCATCCGCTGGGGACAGGAACCTCGTAGCACGCCTCCTATTCCCTAGCGTACCTGGTTACATTTGCAGCACTTGAAAAACTTCTAGTGCATTGAGAAACCTCAGAATTCTGAGCCGAAAGAGCCCCTAGAAGGCATTGATCCAATCTACCCTGACAGCAGGAGACAAGACCTCTCTGATTTAGTTGTCGAAGAATCCCTGGCTGAGAATTTATTTTATTCATTTGAAATTATTAAGTCAACGGAGGAAGATTGCCCACCTCAGGTTTGCCACATAGGAAAAAACATCTGGCCGGGCGTGGTGGCGCACGCTTGTAATCCCCGTGCTTGGGAGGCAGAGACAGGAGGATCGCGCAGGTTCGAAGCCAGCCGCACGCGCTGGCTTAAGAGACTCTGTTTCCAAATAAAAAATATAAAAAAAAATAGGTCTGGGAGTGTAGCCTGGAGGTAGAAGGGCTTCCAGGAACCCCAGTACCACCAAAAAAAAAAAAAAAAAAAAAAAAAAAAGAAAAGAAAAGAAAAGAAAAAAACATCTGGCACATTTTAGATGTGCCCATTTGAAAGTACTCATTTTGGGTGTTATCCATTCCATATGGTGTGTACATAATATCTTTAAGTTTCAGAACAATGCTTTAAATTAAGTTATATTATTACCATTTTCAGAAAAGAAAATCAATGTTTGGGCAGGCAAATCAATCAACCCAAGGTTGAAAATTAGCAAGTGGCAAAGCCAGGGGGCTCCCATTCCGACCAAGACAAGCACCTTGAAATGCCATTATCTTAAGAGAGAAACAAAGGGAGGGTAGGAAGCAGGGAAGGAGGCGAACAGAGGCTCGTTTGTGTCGCTACACACCTCCAACACGTGCCACTGGCAGCCTGGATCCCATGTGCCACTGGCAGCCTGGATCCCATGGGGTTTCCACAGTTAACTAATAAATCACTAGAGTCCATAGCAGAAGAGGGAGGGCTTACATGAGATGGGAGGAGAGGGAAAAAATAAAACCCAAGAGGCAGAACCCGCCCAGTTTTTATTAGTGACCCAGAGATAAATCTTGTGTTCATTTTTCATTCCATGTGTATGCTCCATCATGGAGTATATATCATCTTGATGATATGATATTTAATATTAGGCAACACTTACTTAAAAGAATTTTTGCTTGGTAAGATGCTAACTAGAAGAATCTTAATGCATTTTTTTTCAGGGAGTTATACAGTTTAAATTCATAGAACCTACTACATCAGATGTAGAAAACAAGTTTAAAATAGTTTTTAATTTACTAGTAGGTTTTTGTATTAAACGTAATTGTGTGTGTTTCAATGGATTATTATTATATTTGAGTAAATAGCTTATTAAAAATTGTGCCGGGTGTGGTGGAGCACGCTTATAATCCCCACGCTTGGGAGGCGGAGAGAGGAGGATCACGCAGGTTCGAAGCCAGCCATGCTGGCTTAAGAGACCCTGGTTCCAAATAAAAAAGTATAAATAAAATAGGTCTGGGAGTTTAGCCCGGAGGTAGAAGGGTTTCCAGGAACCCCAGTACCACCACCCTCCAAAAAATTAATCACTACGTGACATCTCCTCACTCAAACTCTACACCATCGAACTAACATCTTTAGATCAAATCTGCCTCACTCCTTCTTGACTGATAAACGGGTTTTCTTTGAGTTGGAGACATACTTATGACTTAGAGTGTATTTTTTATATTAAGACCAATTTGCCATTTCTCTCGAGAGGGGGAAAGAATGCTTGTCTTCTACTTGGCAAGAACTTATTTTCGCTTTCTCTAAAGTCCTCTACTGGTACTGCATTAGTCAATACAAACCACATGAGAGACTGTGGCTCAAGTGAGGCAAAGGCTAAGATTTGAAAATACTTTCTGAATGTTTTAGCCAAAAGCGCAGTCCTGGTCGGGACTCAGGATCAACACACTAGCGGATGGGTAGGCTGCCAAATCGGAAACTACAGTGGACTCAAGAAATACAACTCAGTGATGGTTCAAATGATTGGCAGGGCCTTCAGCCCAGACTAATGGCTTATTAACCTCTTCACCATGAATAAGTAAAGCCTTTGAAGTTTCCTGTACTATAAAAGCCATCAGTTGGTTAGTCTCTGTGGCTTGCTTGGGTATTTTCTTTGCTTGTGGAACATGGATTTTTTTTTTTTAAAAAAAAGGTCGCCTTAGGTTGATGAGAGTGTCACTACTTGCTGAGGCTGGCTGAAAACCTGCGATCCTCCTGTCTCAGTCCCCCAAGTACTGGGATTATACGCATGTGCCACCACACCCAGCTTGGAAGATGAATTTTGACTGTAAAGTTGGCGACCATGCATTTCAGCGGACAGTCCCATACTTCCAGTCTGGAAGTCATTGTTAGTTTTATCAATCACAGACTAGTTTAGTTATCAGCATGCCAGGGAGAAAATGTTGAACAAGTTGTAGCTTCTGTCCTCAAGGGGGTTTGCTGCTACAGAGACAAATGGCTTGTCCCTCCTTGCAAGTCAGAAGAGCACACTGGGTTGGTATGGGCATGGTGTGTATACAGGACAGGAAGCTCAGACTAGGTGGTGTACGGAAACCAGGCAAGGCTTCCAGCTAACACCAAGCAAGGCTCAAAGCCCAGAACATCAAGTGCCTCATTCCTCTCTGCCTCTGACTAAAGGCTCCGGAATCAGCTGTGCATCCAAGCTGAAGCCACCCTCACCAACTATGTGAGCCACTCTTGCTCCATCAGGAAATTTTCAGTTACCTGGCAGAAGAGGGCTGGAGGCAGGAGAAAGCCTGTCTATGTAAAGAGGCTCCGAGGAAGCCCTGCTGCATCTAGGAGTCTCAGACTTGCTTGCTTATTGTGACTTCTTTCTCTGGTGGTTCTTTTCAGCATGTGGTCCTCGTGCATGGGCTGGGGGCATCCCTGAGGGGTGTTGGCTAGAACATCACACCATCACTAGAGAGACCCACCTGCTTGGGGAACTGAGCTGTCTTTGAGCTCAGTCACTGCCTCCCTTTTGTTTTGTACGAGCGGCTTCCCTGCACTCTCATAGCTGTAAGAGGCGGCTGATGCTCGCCAGGGGGTGTCCACTGTGTCTTTCCATTACTTAACTGTTGTTCCCTGAAAACCAGACATTCGTGACTTAAGATATTGGGCAATATCACTGGGCAATTACTTCCTATTTAAACAAGTGTCAGTGTCATGTAAAACTCGTCGTACAACTCATCCTCTGGACAGCAGTATCATAGTCATTGAATAGTGTCAACCCTGAACAAGACAATAAGTGGTTTTCACTTGAATTCTGCATTAAAAAGGAGATGTTCCTTCTAGTACCTCTCATGGTGTCTTCTTCAGCTTTTACTATTATTATTTTTCATGCCACAGTATCAGTACTAACAAAGAGACAGAGTAGAGGAATTGATTCCATAAACTCTAAAGTTCACAGGTCACATGGTACTGGGTAATTTGAACCTTTGGTTTCTTATCTATGAGTTGCAGTTTATGGCTTCTCCTTAAAAACTACCCCTCCTCTGATTAAATACCCAAATAAAATTAAACTCAAACCTAGAGAAGACGCCTGCGCCTCTGCATTCACTGTACATTATGCATAGCAGCTGGAGTAGGTAGGCAGGCACTGAGGTGTTTGTTTGATGTGAAAGGTCTTGGTGTGCACTGTGAGCTAATCTTACCCTTGTTTTTCGTGAACCTTAGACTTATCTTCTCAAGCCCCTGAAATGTTACGCCTTGCCTGCTGTGCTTCATGGAAGATGATTGCTGAGAAGTGTAGGAGGAGGAAAGATTTTCATTTCTAGCAGGTAGGAATACCCACTGAGCAGACGGGGCCGCCTTGGAACTGCTGCTCAGATGGGCTGCAGTGCTGAACGGCCATTCCAATCTTATCCTGGGGTGACCCTCAGTCACAAGCAGCCTGGAATAGGAGAAGGCCTGACACTCTTCTTGCACGGCTCTGCAGTGAGTGTGCTGAAGGAGGGCTGGAGTGGGCAGGGTCTGATTGTGGTTACTGGATGCTGAGGTTGGACAGCTGTGAAGGTTTTCTCCACCCTCAAACCACTGTTCCACCAGACATGGAAAAGCCTGGACTGAATGAACGGCAACGTGTTCCTAAACCAAGCACAAAAGAGACTAGTCGGTGAACTGCAGGGAAGAGGGAGAAGGAGGTAAAGCCTGTGTTGAGAGACCAAACACAAGCAAAAAAAAATGGGAAGCATCAGAGGAGAGAGACCCACAGAAGGGAGGCGGGAGGCAGGAGGCAGGAGCTTCCCCACAAACACGCAAGGGTTCTACCTCCAGTCTAAGCCAGCTATTCCCATTGTATGGTGTCCAGACTAGTAGCGCCGCATCACCTGGGAACTACAAACCCTCAGCCCCAGTCCTGCTAGGGACAGCCCAACGGCAGCGATCCTGTGTACTAAAGTTTGAGATCGCCATTCTAGGTCTAAGTCCTTCTACCCTTAGGAGCAGTGATGGCCCCACTGAAGCCAAAGACCCTCAGCTGTGTATTCTTCACAGAGCACATTAATGATACGATTACTCAATAGAACACATTTTCCTTCTGGATTCCATGTGTGTCCGACCAGTTTTCAGGACGAACATTGGGTTATATATTGTGCCTCTTTTCCTTCTCTGAGCTTCAAAAGTATATCTGCTTTTGCATTTATTACACATTTTACAAGTACCACAAAATAATAATATACAAAGGGGGATGACTGCTGCTATGCATTGGACAGTGCATGCCCCTGGGGAAAGCTCACATATTGGCAATGCAAAAACGTTCAGGGGTAGCAGGGCGTGGTGGCACATGCTTGTAATTCCAGCATTTGGGAGGCTGGTACCGGAGGATCATGGTTTGCAGACAGCCTCAGATACTTAGTTAGGCTATTTACAAATCAGTGAGACCCTGTTTCAAAATAAAGAATAAAAAATAGGCAGGGCGAGGGGTTAGGCCGGTGTCAGGGCCAGCAAGGCCGGGATCTTAGCCGCCGTGAGGCAAGGCCGATGCCGGGGCCAGCAGCCAGCATCGGAGCCTGCCATGAGGCAAGGCCGGTGCTGGGGCCTCCAAGACCAGGAGAGAGAGTCTGTCGAGGGGTTAAGCCGGTACCAGGGTCAGCGAGGCTAGGACGGAGCCTGTCTTGAGGCTAGGCCAGTGCTGGGGCCACTGAGGCTGGGATCAGAGCCAGCCAAGGGGTTAGGCCGGTGTGGGGGCCAGCGAGGCCAGAATCGGGGCCTCCCATGAGGCAAGGCCACTGCTTGAGCCAGCGAGGTCTGGATCAGTCCACCGGGTAGCCAGGCCACTACTGGGGCTGTCAAGAGTGGGATCAATACTTGCAACGCAGCATGAACAGAGAAATATCGCAGAAAATAAAAACCAGATGCTTCCCCTAATCAGCAATAACTAGGAGGAAAGGGGCAACAGGAAGAGGTCGAGCTATAGAAAGGGCCCTATAGTGAAGCAACTAAGGTGACCAATCAGAGGATATGGAATAGGGTAGGATGGAGCCTCTTTAAAACTCAGGAGGTACATAAACAAATGTATCAAAGTTAGTCACCAAACAAGCATGGGATCGAGGGAGGGGGAGGGAATGGGATGGGGGCTGGATGAGGGCTAATTGGATGATGTGTGCTTGTATATCCTCTCAAGTCTTGTATTCCAATGTGATATATGATTACAATACACCAATAAAAATAAAAATTAAAAATTAAAAAATAAATAAAGTTTGGGGTATAGTTTAAAAAAATAGGCAGGGGGTGTAGCTCAGAGGTTGATTGCCCCTGGGTTCCATCCCCAGACCACAGACCCGCAAAAAAAAAAAAATGTTCAGGGGTGAAGCCATTGGATCATTACGGCTCTAATCTCACCACCGAATAAGTCCACTGGTGGATTGATCATTTGAGTGGATCTGTTGGGTAGTAATGTAGGCAGGCAGCGTGTGGAAAGGTGGATCGATGGATGTGACCTAGTTCTGAGAACAACCCATGCCCACAGGCTCCCCCATTCTCATTCATCCATTCTCATTCATTCATTCATTCATTCTCTCTCTCCTTTCCACTGTCATGTTCTGAGCGCCTCACAGCTGACCCAACCTAACATGGACTAAAACTTCTAGAAACCTCCGGAACTGTGGGACCCAAGGAATTCTTCCTTCCTCTAAATTGTGGTCATCAGGTAATTCAGGTCACAGTAATGAGAATGTGGTAAGACAACCGCCCATCTGAGAATATTTTAATTTGTAGCTCTCCACTGGCAAAGAAAAGATCCTTAAACTCAAAATGATGTAGCCATAGGAATACCTCAATAATTGAATGAAATGACTGCAGGACGCTAATTTTATTCTTATTATTAATATTTCAGATTTGTTCACATAAAGTCTATCTGTTCATACATTATTCAGAGAGGGACTAACTTGTGAAAACACCTGGGTATATTTCTAATCTTTGAAGATGAAGTGATTTAGTGACCTCTGCTAAATAACTTAGTGCTTTCTGTACTCATAAGAGTGAGACTAGTGTTACGTCGGGCAGGATATAACTGAACCAGACTACAGTGAAAGGGTGGGGACGATCTACATTTCCACCCAAACCAAATATGACTTTATTAAATTTGTACTAATGATCATTAAGAAGCAAACCTTGCTACCTACAAATGGGACAGATCTCAGACTGATTTCACTGAACAGAAATTTCAGCCCCTGGTTGCAGATTTTTCAGGCCCTCACCACTGGGTTCCCAACTGGGTTGACTTACAAACTTACTCACCACTCAGTCTTTTTAATCTCCCAAAGGGGCATAACATTACTATAGTACCTGCTACGCAAGATTACTATGAAGGTTGATTGGCGTAACACAGGTAAAGTGATTAGACCAGCGCCTGAAGCTGTATTTAGTAAGTTTTTTATTGTTACTGTATTAGTAAGAATTTTTTTTTTTTAAGGAGCAGCCCAAGGAATTATACAGTGCTGTAGCTCGGCCTTCATATCCTAAAAGGGACATACCTGGTAATATTGCCTGAATACCTTTGACTTGTGACACACAGCAATTTTAAAAATTAGTATACTGATTGGTACAAAGAACAACCATGGGCTGTGGCAATATTATATTATGAGATGGGTTTAAGCAGGCCATTTGTAATCCAGGCCACGTACAGCCAGCTGAGAGGACTTGTGCACACGCCTTTGCTCTGGTCTCCCTGCCTGTCGGTAGTGGTGGGCTTCCTTACTGATGATGTACTCCGCTGCCCACCTGGCTTTCACAGCTCGACCTGAAGTGCCAGTGTCATTGCCCGTTGATCTTTCCACTCATAATGTCCATCTGTTGCATGAGATTTTCCCTTCCAGTTTGGAGCACAGACCAGTGAGTGGAAACAACCCCTCATTTAACATGCAAAACCAATTATTTCTACTAAATAAGGTTTAAAATAGACGTTGGCCTAATGCTCTCAGTAGGTTTGGAGTAGATTCATCAGAACTTCAAAACTGTTTTTCTCTTGCTGACGGTCGACCCAACAGAAAAGTGAAGCTTAGCACATCTCTGCTTGTCAGTGTCTCTACTTAAAAAAGTACAAACAAATTTAAAGCATTTCCATTAATCCCAAGTTCCCAGTAAGGGGAAAAAAAGAGAGAAAGAAATGACTTGTGAATTTGGAATAAGCACTGTTATGTAAAAATAGAGTTAGAAGAAAACTGAAAACATACGAATGACAAGATAAAAGAGTCAGGCAGAAGCATGGTGAGGAGCCGGGCGCTTTGTGAGCCTGTTCTGCTCCAGTTGGCCAAAGAGCAGACATGGTGTGTGGTAAATGTTCCAGGCAGGATAGCCGGGCACAGGCGCAGCAACACACATCTGGCACGCAGGTGTCTCTGTGGAACTGGCTGTCACTCCACGGAACAAGCAGACATTGTCTTTTTAAAGGGAGAAGAGTGTGAGGAGTCGCGGGTTCAGTGTTAGA
Organism: Muscardinus avellanarius; assembly: GCF_963383645.1. Lineage (NCBI taxonomy): Eukaryota > Metazoa > Chordata > Mammalia > Rodentia > Gliridae > Muscardinus > Muscardinus avellanarius. Next base: position 985,909 of record NC_137791.1, read on the forward strand.
TATCGAGCGTACAACATATTCATTAAAGTCCGTGTTGCTGCCGGGGCTTCTCTTTTGAGGCCATTTTAGGCAGGTGAAACTGTTCCACGAAAGGAGACAAAAGCCTGTTTCTTGTTCTAACCCTTTAGAGCCCCATCTTCAGAGGAAGCAAATGGAAAGGGTCTCTTGTGCCCCTGGCCCAAACTCTCACATAGAGTTGGAGTTACAGAGAGGTCAACAGCCTCTTCACTTGAAAAAGAACCCATGGACAAGCAGAGCGATTGCTGATCACAGAGCTATTTTGTGAACAGACTTCCAAGCACCAACCCACCGTCTGGCTCCCAGGTCGACCCTTCTAAATAAGCAGGCAGCATCTTCGGCTCCGAAAGCCCCACTGCTCGACACTGCTCTGCACCCCTTCTCCCTGGGCTCCACCGTTTCCTCCTGTCTTGAAGATATCCCCTGTTGAATTCACTTATGCATCATAAACATGCATGTCTCCAGGAGAAAACAAAAGAAAACAGAACATGGTGACAAAAACAATTATGGTGGCCAACAGTGGTTGTAGTCACAGGAGACCTAGTAACGCTTCACTTAGCCCCTCCTCATGCCTGCGGTGGAGGCCAGCCTGGAAGTACAGCACACGTTGGTCTAGCACGGTCTTGGGCTCTTTGCTACCCAGGAACATCAGTAGTGATAACCCAGTCTTTGCTGTCTGGGAACTCCACTGCGCTCAGCTTGACGGTTTACTGGCAGTTTTCAGCACCCCATGGACAAGACCTTGCACGGTTGCCTCTGAACTATCAGAAACTACTTGTCAAATGCAGTTCCTGAGCACCTCAGCAATTCTGTGCTCTTCTGCCCCAAAAGGCTGACTGGGTATCTCTGTGAAATCATTAAAACTTGAATTTTTTTGAAAGACATATTTAGTGAGAAACTTTGCCATCTCTAAATGGCTATTCTCGTTTTTTATTCTTTTTGTATTAATTTTAGTAATTTGTGTGTTCCATATGATTTTGCCATCTCAGGCTTGCTGCAAAATTCACTAGAATAAAGTTGTTTATAATATTCCCTTTCTGGCCTTTTAATGAATATAGATATCCCTTCATTTAGTCTTCATATTACTGATATATCTCTCTTTTGGAAAAAAAAAACTATTTGCTGGATAGTTAATAATTATGCTATTTTTTCAAAGGGCAAACTTTTGACTTGTTGGATCTTGACTGCCCAACTTGCAACCTGCCCACAGCACCTGGAGGCGCGTGCCTCTGTTGTCCTAGAAACGCGGGCACCTTCGAGGCTTCCTGAGCGGCAACACTGTGAACCCCTGGTTGAGCTTGGCCTGAGCTCGTGGAGGCACCGTTACTAAATTAAATAATTCATGAGGACAACATCAATAGTAGTAATGAAGACCATTTCTTCTGATTCCACTTTACTATCAGAATATTTGTCCTGAATATAGTCAACTTGTGTCAGATTTCTGAGCTTCTTGCATAAAAAATCAAGTAGAATCAGGTACCCTTAGTGTTCTGTTTATGGATTATACAAACCCAAATCAAAGAAATCCTTCATGGCATAATGTTCAACTATCTATCAGGTGTCATATAAATGTAAGGTGTTGTTGTTATTACTCATCCTTTGTTTAGAGAATCCTGTGAGCCCTTTTCATTCAAAATCTCTGCTGAAATTGTCGATTCTGAGCTTGAAGCTCCAGAAGACTCATGTATTGGCGAAGATCGCTGGCCTGGCCCTGCAAGTGAGCTCGCAGTGACTTTGCTGCTTGGACTCGGGGCCAGACTTGATTGAATCGATTCCTTCATTTGGATTCTGGCTCCAGACCCCTGATTTTCTGGCTCGGTTCAGGTTCAAAGATGTTTCAGATGATGGTATCTGGCAATCCTAGAGCAGGAAAGGCTCCAAACTCAATAGAGTTGGGAATCTCACTGTGTTTCTAGCCAGGACTTTCTGCAAGGGGAACAGGATTTAAGAACAAAGAGACATTAATGTGTCCTTAATACCTGGAGTTGGGCTGGGCCTCCCATCCCCACTCCTATCTCTTGACATAATCACACACACACACACACACACACACACACACACACACTTTGAACGTTAACATCTTGCATTATAATGTATCCTCTCTCTTAATCATGAGCAACCCAATGAGAATAATTCAGGAAGAATAAAAGACCTGGACACTAGTGCTTAGAAGATGATTCCAGCAATGTGGTAAGAGTCACGACTGCTTTATTTCGTTTGCAAATGGATTTCCTAATGCAGTTAAGGGATTCTGAGCTAAGAGGTACTGAAGCCCCTGGCGCAGTGTACTTCATGCCAAGGCCAAATGCCTTGACATTTGGTTTACATCACTCCTACTGATCTCATGTATGTCCCTGGACACCTCTGGCTCGAAACTCCAGCTCGCTCCATGGTAGTGAGCTGTGCCACATGGAGAGAACCTGCCGGACTCTCCTATAGCGCAGAGAAAGAAAGAGTGCAGGATACAACTCTGAGTCTCTTGGTAGCCGCACTGCCTGGCATCCAGGAGCCCACAGGGAAGCGGGCTCTGCCCTCGGCCGTCAGGGTGGTTTGGGATGAGGTGTGGTATATCCTGTCTTCACTTCTCACTTTACGAATTTTGTTTACTAGCTATAGATACAATGTGCTCACCATTCTGTGTAGGAAACAAATTAAAATAAAGCCTGATTGTGGACAAAAGACTTGAGGGAGCCCTGAGGCACTCCTAGATGTTTCTTTTAGAATATTGCTCCAGTACCAAGTCGGCCTGGTGGGAATAGGGCACTTCGTCTCTCTGATATGTAAATCTGAGATCTCAGGCACCTGGACCAATCTCTCTCCACTCAGCCTGTACCTGAAGTGTCAGCAGCGCCTGCGGAGGTGAGAAGTATCATTGCTACTGCACACTGGTCACCAGGTCCCGCCACGCAGCTGGGCAGTCCTCCTGGACACGCTTCATCTGGACGAGGCTCCTGGCTTCCGAGGAACTGCCAGGCTGGGGAAGTGTCTGCACACCTACACAACGCAGGCACAAGCCCTTCCAAATGCTGCTAACCCAAATGCTGTCCTTCAGCAAGTGACAGCCGCCTCTGCTGACACTAACTGCAGCTAGGAAGGAACTCAGCAGCCAGCTCGCCCACCCTGCAGGCTCCTGCTGCTCCTGCACCTCGCTCAAATCTTCCAAAAGGCAAAATCATCACACCACACACACGCAGCTCCACAAGAGCCGGGGCCTTTGCTTTGTTGACAAATGTCACCCACGTGCAAGGCAGGTGGTAGATGCTCAGTAAATATCTGTGAGTATGCATTGTGTTGTTTATAGCCATGTGTGTTTTTAATCACAGCTATTGTTTTTCATACTAAACTTTATACAGCTGAATTTTGGGGTCTCCGCCATCCCGCTCATTCTCAGCTGCCCCCTCTGATAGCACCTGACACTTCACGGGGCTGTGATCCCCTGCAAGCTCGTATTCACTCAGAGTCTTTGCTCTAGGCCCTGGGATCTAAATGGTGTCTAGCACTGACTCTATTATAAAATGTCAACCCTTAACATTGTGTCTACAAAGTTTTTATGACTGTGTTGGGGAAAATTCTCACTGATGTAATCCAGAACAACTGACCACATAATTTATGGAAAGGAAGACTCGTTTGCTCAAGTCTTTTGGAGATTCTGGGTTCAGTCTGTGTGAGGCCAGGCTCAGAAGCTCAGATGGCTTTGGGAAGCTGAGAGAGAGAGCAGGATGCTCTGCTCTCATGTCCTGGAGGCCGGACATAGGAGAAAGCAAGCAAGGGGATTCAAAGACAAGAGCACAATCCCTAAGAACCATCTCCTCAGCCACACCTCTACTGCGTAGGTTGCCACCCAGATAAATGCATCCCAATGGCACAGTGGACGTGTCCCTGGAGGAGATCAGAACCCTCCTGAGCTAACTACCAACCCTGAGCTCTCCAGGGGACATCTATATCTGACCATAACAGTGACAGAGAAGTTTTAAAACAGAACAAATGGACTTTTGGAGCTGGAAGAACCTTAATCATCTCAATCAAAATCAGTTTTCAGATGAGGAAATCAGAAATATTTTTAAGTCAATGATCACATCACCCCCAGTAATCACTCAATAAGTAAGTTACTTAATTGAATCTAGACATAGGGAAGCACTTCATCAGATATGTGTGTGTGTGTGTGTGTGTGTGTGAGCTTTATTTTAATTTGTTTTAATATCTATCCCAAAATGAAAGAGGATCCCTTTATAATTTAGCCTAGGAATGCCAATAAATAAAGAATTTATATTATCTCTGTGTTGTATATTATAAATTCAAGAATTGAGTTCAGGAAAAATCATTAAAAATAAAAACCTTCTGATATTTTAGTTCTGGGTTCCCAGGGCTTTGGGCTATTTTCCTTACAGTGGGAAGGTAAATGGTTATTCAATTTCTTCAGTTTAGTGTAACATAAGGGTTTAAGTGGACTCAGATTTTGAAAATTGTACCTTAATTTCTTGCGTGGTAAGAATTGGCCTTGATTAAATAACACCACATTTAGCAAGCAGCGAGCACGCGAAAGAAAGTTCCTAGCTCATCACGTCACAGTCTGGATTTAGAAGGTGCCCCTCGCCCTCATGGAAACCAGGTAGCCATGCTGGAAACCAGGGCTTGGGTGCTTCTAACTTATTTTGGAAATATTACCAGAAAAACCACCATCCTGTGATTATGAGATTCAATAAACACACATATGGGACCCCTTTCAGGCCATTAAAAGGTGGCAACTCATACTCAGATATTTGTGGGCCAATTTAAAATGTCTACTGAAAGTTCAACAAATTTAATAAAACCAATAACATCAGAGGCTAGTCAAGACAAAGCTCCTGGCAGACTTTTTGTGACATGTGTAAATCACTTTCTTGCTTACAATTAATTATGATGAAGAATGCTTTTATCAGTTAAATAGGAATAGAGGAGATAACTGAATTGTGCCAAACATCCAGACTGCATCCTTCCTTATCCCCCAGTGGGGCCTCATGGCCCTACCTTGATGCTTTTCTTGTTTACTTAGACTCTAGAAATAATCATGCTTTTGGCTAGGATATTAAAAGGATCTTTAGAGAGTAAACACTCCAGCAGAAAATCACCATCCTCTTTTAGTACGATGTCTCTGATACTAATCTGACCAACCCTGCCCTGAGTCCTTGTGTGGCACTTTCCTGCCATGTGGTCAGGGCCCACGTTCCTGCCCGGCACCTGCCAGCATCCCCTTCTCCCTTCTACTCCGGTGGTGCCCTGCCTCTGTTGGCAGGTGTCCCCTGGCTCTGCTCCGTGCACTGCCAACACTGTCCAGCCTCTGCCCTCTCTGACACCCCAGGGCTGGCACCCACTGCAGCCTCCCAAGGCTGAGCTGGAGTTACCCAGAAGCCTGGCTCTTGTGGATGAGACCTGCCACCTGGTGTCCCCCAAACATGGTGACTTCATGTGCATTGTGGTTGCTGGTTGCATTCCCTAGATGTGAGGTTTGCTTTCTATGTTGAAGAAAGTCAGATTTTCTCCAGCTACCACTGGCTAGATGTTTCCTGTGGCGAGGTGGTGGGGTAAATACCACATAAGACTCCAAGCCTCAACATCTGCCCTGTCCACGTGCAGTGAAACAGAGACTTACCAAGTGACCACGGGCAGTTGGAACAGGAGATCTGACAAGTTCTCCCTTTAGTTAAAACAGGGGATCTATCAAGTGTCCATGTACAGTTAAAACAGAGGACCTGTCAAGTGTTCATGTGCAACTAATTAAAACATTTCTACCAGGTATCAACATGGAGTTAAAACTGGGTGTGCCTCTGGGTGTGGTGGCGCATGTTTGTAATCCCTGAATTTGAAAGGCTGAGACGGGGATCCTGGTTTAAGGACAGCCTCAGCTACTTAGTGAAGCCCTTTGCAACTCAGTGAGACCCTGTTTCAAAATAAATAATAAAAATAGGGCTGGGGGTGTAACTTGGAGGTAGAATGCCTCTGGGTTCCATCTCCAGTACCACAATAAATAAATAAATTAATTAATAAAATAAATCCCATTGCACAAGGAGCTTAAATTTCAGTGTGAAAAGAGCCAATAAATTATGTAACACACACACACACCACAGTTAATTTGTTAGATCATGATTTGTGTTAATTGATAATGAATTTGGAGGATGAAATAACACGACCGACTGTGTGGTAGGACAGCCAGGGCAGGCCTCCCTGGAGGGTGTACGATGCTCGCCCCATCAGTAGCACTGCACTGGGAGCAGGTGCAGCAGCTTGGGCTGGGCGCACCTGGAGTGTGGAGGCAGCGAGGAGGAACCGTGTGGCTAAGGTGACTGCCTGTTTCCTTTGGGATGGAGATACGTATTCAAGACCCTATAGAGTTGGGCGTGGGGGCGCACGTTTGTAATCCAGCATTTGGGAGGCTGAGACAAGAGGATCATGGTTCAAGGACAGCCTCAGCTACTACTTTGTGAGCCCTTTTGCAATTCAGTGAGACCCTGTTTCAAAATAGTTAGGAATAGGGCTAGGGTGTAGCTTAGAGGTACAATGCCCCTGGGTTCCGTCTACAGTACCGCAAAAAAAAAAAAAAAGACTCTGTAGATAATTTGGGGGTGGGGGCACAGGGTATGGGGACCTGAGGTGAGTCCAAGAAGGGAAGGGGGCCATGAAAACATTTTTTTCAAGCCAGATGATGCTTGAGTGGAGGAGGCCATGCCACAGAGACACCTCTGGGAGGCTGGGGCTGGGCATCAGCATCCTGAGCTGAGGTCTGCCCCCAGAGAGCATGGATTCCTGGCGTTTCCCATCAGGTTCCGTGCATCCTCAGGCAATCATCTTCCAGCTGGGCCTGTGGGTGCTGAAAGGTAAGCAAAAGCCATGTGTGGGGTGCCGCCCCTTGTGTGGAGGTCAGTACAAATGTGTGGGCTTTTCCTCTGAATGACGTAAGAATCATTAAAAGTGTTCAAAGCTCAGGAGTTACATGGTTTGCATTGGGTCAGGCTCAGGCTCAGGCTGCATTGGACACTTTTCTGGTGAGTCAAAGTCAGGAGGAGAGACCATTTAGAGGACCATGACAACATCCCGAGTGTGAGAAGGGCATGCTGGGGTCGGTAGGTTAGTGAGCAAATTGGAGGGACTTTGAGAAACACAGAATTGCCAGGGCACGTTGAAGACTTTGCTCTGAGGAGCCGGAAGAATAAAAATGTCTTAAGTGACGAAGGGGTGGCCGGAGAGGCTTGGAGGAAGGTGAGTTACTTCACGAAGGACGTGCAGGGCTGCCGCCGGACCCCATGCTCCAGCCCACTGCAGTCCAGACTTGAGGGTTTGCATCATCCAGACAGGCGAAGTGGCTTTTTATGGTGGGTCTTATTAACAGAAGAACTTCTGACAAAGTAAGCTTACCAGAATATATAATATTAAAATGTGTATGAATCGGAAACCTCCCAACACTGAAAGGGGACAGGAGAGCTCGGGGTGAGCAGCCGGCACAGGGGCTTCTGCAAATGTTCTGAACACCTACGCAGGTGAAGAAACCACTTGTTCGTTCACCGCTAGGAATCTGCCCATCTGGAAACGCCCTGCGGGAAGTCCCCACTTGGCAGCTTCTGGTTTGTTAACGCAGGTTTCATTTTTCTATTTCTGTGATCTTTGCCCATGGAGGAGCCCAAGCAGCTGGAGCTGTTTCAGCCTAGTGACTTCCCAGCTGACTTCTTCCTTTTCTTAACAAGTGTGTGGTGCCAGCTTGGGCTTTTGGCTACAGCTTCTCAAAGAACTCCCTTTTCCACCTCCTGCCCTTGCCCGTGCTCAAGCGACTTTCCTGTGATCTCGAGAGGGAGGGAGGACAGTGTTGTTTCTGCCTTACCTCACTGAGGGTGCGGCACTGGGGCCTCAGCTTTCTAGGAAACCCTGACTCGGAGGAATCTGAGGCTTTACTTTCTGTTTCTGGAACCTCAGAATTACCATGCTACCTGGTGGACTGGCACCAAGAACAGAACAAACTCAAAAGGAGACTTTGCTTGACAAGAGAAAATAGATGGGTTTTGATGGGGAGCAGAGAAGTCGTGGTTAGGATTTCTTGGTCATTTCTCCATTTCTGCTGAGTAGTTAGAAGCTGGATGTTCTCTCTCCCTCTCCCCCCACCCCCTTTCCCCTCCAGACCAAACCTCCGTCTCTTCATAACTCCCTACTTCATAAAATTATTCAAATTAAATGTGAATAATTAAATGCAAGCCCAACAGCTAATCACGGATAAGATGCAGTTCTCATGAACCATACTGAGTTGATTTGTTTGGTCAGCAGTAGGTGGATGTTATCGATTTCCATAAATTTTTGTTTTATTAGCATTTATCCCTTGGTTGGAAACAGTGATCATTTTATGTTTCAAATGAGGTTTCAGAAACATGAGAAAATAATGAATATTATGAAACTTTAGTGAGACCTTCTGCTGAGCAGGACTAAGTGACTTGGGGCAGCTTGAGAGAAATAGCACATTATCCTTGGGCTCCTTCTCTTCCTCCTCCTCCTCTTCCTCCTCTTCCCCCTCTTCCCCCTCTTCCTCCCCCTCCTCCTCTTCCTCCTCTTCCCCCTCTTCCCCCTCTTCCTCCCCCTCCTCTTCTTCCTCCTCTTCCCCCTCTTCCCCCTCTTCCTCCCCCTCCTCCTCTTCCTCCTCTTCCCCCTCTTCCCCCTCTTCCTCCCCCTCCTCTTCTTCCTCCTCTTCCCCCTCTTCCCCCCTCCTCCTCTTCCTCCCCCTCCTCCTCTTCCTCCTCTTCCCCCTCTTCCCCCTCTTCCTCCCCCTCCTCCTCTTCCTCCTCTTCCTCCTCTTCCCCCTCTTCCTCCCCCTCCTCCTCTCCCCCCTCTTCCCCCTCTTCCTCCCCCTCCTCCTCTTCCTCCCCCTCCTCCTCTTCCTCCTCTTCCCCCTCTTCCTCCCCCTCCTCCTCTTCCTCCTCCTTCTTTCTTCTTCTCTCAAATCATCTTTAGTCTTTCTTCAAATCCATTTGAAAGTAAATTTTTTTTTTTGTGGTACTGGGGTTCCTGGAAGCCCTTCTAACTCCGGGCTACACTCCCAGACCTATTTTTACATTTTTATTTGGAAACAAGGTCTCCTAAACCAGAGCGCGCGCGGCTGGCTTTGAACCTGCGCGATCCTCCGGTCTCTGCCTCCCAAGCGCGGGGATTACAAGCGTGCGCCACCACACCCGGCCTGAAAGTAAAATTTTTAAAAATGGGATTTTCCAGGTCATTAAGCCTGTCAGAGGTTTCAGCCTGAGCAATTAGGATAAACGAAGCAAATTATTGTAAGAATTGGGAAGGTAAAATAATCTACTTTTGTTTGTACCTGTGAGATTATGTATGCACATTCATAAAGAATGTGTGGAAAACTGCCAGAAAACAAGGATAATTTAGTCAACTCACTAAAGGTTTTAATTTCCACTTATAAAACTCAGTAACCCTAGCCAAGTACGGGGGCACACACCTGAAAGCCTCAGTACTTAGGGGGTTGAGACGTGAGAATTCCAGGGTCAAGACCAGCATGGGCAAACATGCTGTCTCAAATTAAAAAAATTAATAACTTTCACAGATGAAAATGGCCAGTTAAAAGATATGATAAAAGGGAAGAATTCATGCATAAAATGGTTAAATTCATAGCTAGTTTTAAACTTGAGAAATACACAAAATATCTAAGAGAAAAAATGTACAACACACCTAAACAACCTAATTGAACAGAAAGGCACATTAAGTAAGCAGACCGTGAGCAGAAACCCACAACCATGTTTTAGTTAAGACCCAACACGGAAAACGTAGGTTAATGCATCTCAGTGAGAATGTGCTCATTGGCTCAAATCATTCCAGCAAGCTCGGAAACTACTCAGACGACAGACATTCAGAATGGAAGAGCAGCTCCCGGGCAAGAGGCCGGTCCCAGCTCGGCTGCCTCCTCTGTGAACATCAAAGTCTCTAGAGTCAAACCCACACGGCACGGTGATGATGCCGACCCACCAGTGGACAAGGGTTTGCAAAACCCAGAAAACGCCGAACGGTTGGAGGAGTCGGGGCGTGTTAAAGGTGGACCTCAGGTCCCGGGAGAAAGATAGCATTGGGGAAACCAAAAAGCTGCATGGCAGAGTTCCAGGAAGCACCTCTTTCTCCTTCTCTATAAATGGACATTTTACCCGTTCTCACGGTATGAGGTCATTTTGATGCTAGAAGGTAATGCTTGTAAAGCATTTATTAAAAACTCAGTAAGATATTGACCATTATAAGATCATTTCCATAATGCGTGCTATAATGTGGACTTTAAATCTATGGACTCACTTTGGGATTCTTTTAATATTTTCATCTTATCCTGTTACTTTCATCTGTTCTGGGTCAGATGAATGGATGAGGGGAACATGTCCACAATATAAAAAAACAGACAGGAGACAACTCATCTACACATTGCAAGTCTGGACAAAAAATTCTCATGACTCAAAAGTAAAAGGCATTGGAGAAAGAGGTGAAAACCCTGACTATATAAAAACAAACAAAAAAACTAAAAAGGATATAATCTAACAGCATCAGCATCTGAAAAGCAGGCTTTAATGTCTGACTTGTCATACTGTGAGTAATAATATTGTTTTCTTCCCCCTGAAACTATTATATAAAGTAATAATGAACGGAAACATTAAGAATGGGTAGAATTGATAATTATAGAACTTCATAAAATGTTAATGGTTCATTGCATATGTATGGTTATATTATATACATTCCATTTTGGGGTAATTTCTAGATAATTTTCATTTTATTACTATTTGAATGAGATACTTCCTAGAAGATTATTGCTAATGCATAAATATATATATGTACATACATATATATCTTCAATATGTGAAGAATGTTTGTTAGCCCTTGTTATTAAACACCCAATTTTACTGGTTTTTGCTTTTTGTAGGATTTTAGATGAGGAATAAAAATACATCTTCTCAATTTAGTACCAGCTGAAATATAGGCACAGGAACAGGACAGATAGACTTCTAGACAGGCTCACTGGCTGACATTTCTGAGTTAGATTGACCCATCCCTTGGCCCTGAGGGCACTAGGCAGGCACCAGTCTCTGGTCTCCTCCTCTAACTGCCAATTCAGACAGCCCTGCCCAGGTGAGCTCACCTGTGCTGGGGCAGGCTGTGCGGATGCAACACCTCTGTAGGCAAACAGATCCCCAAAGAGCGGAGAATGGGGGCTTACCTCCCCCTTCCAGTCTGACCAAGTTCTTGTGAAAACAGAAGTGGGAATAGTTACCGTCCTGGCTGAGCCATAGGGCGTAAAATCTCTGGCCAAGAGAATGAAGAGAGGCCCCCTGACATGCTGATTATTTTTTTTGGATACTTCAAATATCCAAACACTTCTTTGAAAAAAAAATACATATATAGCTGTGTTCCTCCCCAACTATTTACTGTGCCCATAAGCCCCGTCCTGGTGCACTGCCCCAGTGGTCTATCCCACCAGCAACACGCAGGATCCTACTGGAGACAGATTCGGGAGCCAGCCCAGGACTGCTGGTGAGAACACACATCCTGACAAGCTCTCAGGGATGGGGGAGCAGAGCTGCTGGGGGCCGACAGGGCAACTGCACAGAGGGGGCACCAGTGTTAGCATTTGACCCCGTGCAGAAGAGAAGATCTCTGGCAATTCAGCCTCAGTACCATTTCGATGGACGCTATTCAGAATGGACCGTTCTGTCTTGTTTGTCCCCAAGAATAATTATGGGTCTGGTTTTCGTTCACACTCTCCTAATTACTAATTGTGTAATTTTGGATACCTTAACTTCTTGTGGCACCTCTCCTCCTCTGTGAAACGTGCTGTTGCATGAGGTCATTTTGATGATCTGAGAAGATAATGCTGGGAGGAGATGACCTATGATGCAGTTGTTTAAGTAATAAATGACACATGTGGATGTTCAGTCGACAGTTTCTCTGTGGGTTTTTTGATGTCTTTTATTTCGTCCTGTCCTTCCTACCTTTCATTTCTTCAGTCCCTTTCTTCTATCACCTTGTCAGGCTTAGGACCAGCAGCCTGCTTTCCTCTATCATTTGGAGAGAGCAAATGAAACATTTTTCTTTTATTTTGTTAGAACATGTTTCAGAGATAGATGTTGTATGATATTTTCAGGACGGCAAAGCTCTTCCCATTCATTCTTGGCTTGCTTGCTAAGAGTTCAGATCTTAGCGGGCCATGGTGGTACACGCCTATAATCCCAGTACTGGAAGTACCGAGATGAGGGGCTCGCAGGTTCAAGGCCAGCCTCGTCAACTTAGCAAGGCTTTCAGCAACATAGTGAGACACTTAAAAAAAAATAGGGCTGGGGGTGTAGCTGAGAAGTAGGACAGCCCTGGGCTCAATCCCCAGGACCACACACATACAAGCTTTGGTGTAGAGTTGGAGGCGTAAATGGCACCCAGTGGTCTCACCTGGCCTCAGACACCCATTTGCTTCACTCAATGCGAGTTTTCTCTACACTAGTGAGTCTCAGTTTAATTATTTTCAACAGCTCACAGTGAGTCACATAAATTTAGTGGAGTAATGAATAGACTAGGACTGTAAAAACTTCAGAAATATCTGTGAATTGTGACAGTAGCGACACTTTGTCCTGAGAAAGTATATCTATTTAAACAATGCAATCCTCCCGTTATTGATTTATTTATTTATTTTGGTGGTACTGGGGATGAAACCCAGGGGCCTTCTACCTCCGGGCTACACTCCCAGACCTATTTTATATTTTATTTGGAAACAAGGGTCTCTTAAGCCAGAGAGGCTGGCTTTGAACCTGCACCATCCTCCTGTCTCCGCCTCATAAGCGCGGGGATTACAAGCATGTGCCAGCAAGCCCGGCACAATCCTCCCTTCATAGTGAGCATCTTTTCTTTTTCTCCCTCTCTCGATTTTGAGTATAATTCTAAAATGGAGAGGAAAGGAGATTGCCACATCTCCCTTTTCCAAATTATGAGCTCTCCCAAGCCCTGGGACACCGCTGAGCCTCTGAAAGTCCCACCAAAATCACAGCTTGCTCTGCCTTGTCCTGAGTGGCACGTGGTTTCAGACTTGCCGTTTTCCTTTCTACTTAGAATAGCTGCTGGCTGCACATACGCTTACAGATGGAGGGCCCCTTGTAGTCATATTTCAGCTTTATTTCTTCATTCACTCTACTCTTTTAGGATAATTTTCTCGCTTTCTTGGTTTACTGGTTCCATTTATTGACTCAGGGTCTTTCTTCCCCCCCCCCCCTTATAATCTCAAGGGAGGTTTTGCTCATGACCAAAGACAAAATCCTAACTTTCCACATATAAATAACATGAGATCTGGAATACAGAGAGAAGCATAATGTTTTGCAGTGTATATAGACATAATCTTTCTCCTAGGAAAAATTCCTTTCAGATGTGACTAAAATCAGAAACAGGCGCTTCTGTCAGATAACACTGCATCCTCGATGAATGGAAAGTGGCTTTCAGGGTAGCTGCAGAACAAGAAACCCTCCAAAAGGCACGCCGGGCCCTCTAGGTCCACGGGGCTTGCTCCCTGGGTGTATATCAGAAAGCCATGGAGAGCCGTATTCATACCCATGGAGATTAGCCCTTGCATTTTCCAGACACCCAGAAAGGTTGAGTGACTTTCCCAAGTCTGTGGGGCCAGCACTGAGACCTCTTACTACTAAACTATTCTTACTACTAAACTATTCTAACTGCCCACATTTATTTATTTATTTATTTATTTATTTATTTATTTATTTTTATTTTTATTTTTTGTGGGACTGGGCATGGAACCCAGAGGCATTCTACATCCAAGTTGCACACCCAACCCTATTTTTATTCTTTGTTTTGAAACAAGGTCTAAGTTGCAGAGGGCTTCACTAAGTGATGAGGCTGGCCACGAACCTCTATTCCCCGGTCTCAGCCTCTCAAGCATTGGAATTATGTGTATGCCACCCCACCTGCCGGCTAAGTTCCTCATTTTAAATTTCTGCCTTCTTCAAAGTATTATTTTTTGGTCATTGTTTTCTTCTAAGGAAACAAAGCATTAAAATCAAGTAAGGAGGCAGATACTCAGAATATTTCTTTAACTGACACTATTTCAGGGCAATAGTGGAGCTTAAGTAAAAGTGAAAATATCCTTGGCACAAAAATGGCACATTTGTCTATTTTGGTGTGTAATAATTGAAATCTTGTAAGATTAAACATAAATAAAACTCTTGCTATGAGTTTGGTTCAACTCATTGAGACACAGAAATACAAATGCAGTTGCTTAAATGTGGCCCATAGGAACCGCCAGTGCCCTCCTACACATGATAAATATACTCATGTTCGCTGGGCGTGGTGGCGCACGCTTGTAATCCCAGTACTGGGGAGGCTGAGACAGGAGGATCGCGGTACACAAATGGTCTCAGCTACTTAGTGAGGCCCTTTGCAACCCAGCGAGACCCTGTTTCCAAATAAAGAATAAAAAATAAAGCTGGAGGTGTAGCTTAGAGGTAGAATACCTCTGGATTCCATCCCCAGTACCATAAAAGTAGAGATTAAATAAATAAACAAACAAATAAACAAACCCATTTCCACTTGTGAACATTCTGTAATCTCCGTCTCAGTTAAGAAGTCTGCCATCCTAAAACACACTTTGCAACTCTCTGGTCAGAGTGCTGTGTAGAGAACTTGCTCTAAGCAGGACACCAGCAAAACACAACCCACAGAAGTATTCTCATGAAATTCTGTCAAGAAGTAGATTAGTAGCTGCCTATGAAATTTATTTATTTATTTATTTATTTATTTATTTATTTATTTATTTATTTTTTGTGGGTCTGGAGATGGAACCCAGGGGAATTCGACCTTTGAGTTACACCCCCCTGCCCTATATTTTTATTCTTTATTTTGAAACAGGGTCTCACTAAGTTGCGGAGGGCCTAAGTAGCTGAGGCTGGCCGCGAACCTGAGATCCTCCTGTCTCAGCCTCCCAAAGGGATTATAAGACGTGCCACTACGGCCAGATGAAATTTAGAATAAAGGTAATTTCTTATGTGATAAAAATATTTGGCTATCACTCTGTCTTACTCAAAAATTTTCCCTGATGCAAAGAAATTAACTTTTCATTCACAGACCCTCAGGAAGGCTCCTGAGGTCCAAGGCCAAATACTGTACTAAAATTGGAATCTTGCTTTTTTTTCTGAGTGTTTGATGCAAAAACAATCATAGCTTTTAACTCTAAGAATGTACTGCTACCAAAGCCATGAAAGACAGTGTCTGCTACTCATCCATGAGGCATTTTCCCATTGGAAATTCTTAGAAACTATTATTTGTATAAATTAAGCATGTAGTTGATACTAAAAACAATAATAGTTTAAGCAGATGGCATAAATAATGGGTTATATAAGTGGGTATATTTACAAAAATAAAATATTCCCTTAGAGTAAATGAGAAAATCCAAGCATGAAAAAATTTGTTTACTTAATACATACTGAGCTTTTGCCTAACAGTATATTAACACACAAAAGTAGAATTTATGAAGATCATTCATTGCTCTAATGGGGTTTTATGTAAAATTTATTTTTTCCTATTAAAACGCAAGTATTTATGATAGGATATCTTTGCAAACCTAATGGACTGATAGAAGTAAGATTTTCTTTTTGTAATCAGTAAGTAACTGCCCTAAGAACCAAATTACTTGATCTGATTTTGGAGGTCAGCATTATTTTAGATAAGTGCTGACTTCTTATTTCTGGATACACTGTATTAGAGACTTGGTACATGGAGAAGCAGAGCACAGCAAAAGCAGTGCCTGCAGGATGGCTTGGAAGCAAATGCCAACTCTCACCTGTTCGGGGTTGGGGCAGCCAGCCAACGGCTCAGCACCCACTGCTGCCGTCCATTGTGCTGGCCCACACGACTTAAGGGAAGAGGATTTATCTGCTCACAGCTTTTGGAGATTCTGGGTCCATCCATGGGAGGCTGGGTCTGCGGCTCAGGGGCAGGAAGCAGAAAGAAAGGGCGAGCGTGTGGGCTCTGCTCACATGGCGGCAGGAGGCAAGCACAAGCTGGGAGGGCGAATGACAAGGACGTGTACTCCCAAGGCCATGCCCCGGGAGCCCCTTCCTAGAAACCAAGCCCTCTCTCCAACATGGTCGCTACCTTGTTTTCATGAGGGCGAAGGAGACATTCTAAATTCAAACCATTATAGCCAATAACACCTATCCAAAATCTGGCTACTCTGAATGGACACTGACAGCTTATTCAGGCAGTACAGTATTTTTCCTGAATGTCTTACATTCATCTAGCCAGCGTGTCCCATGTTACACTTGTCTTGTGAACTCCTGTTTGCCGAGAGAATCCTTTGCCTTGAACCTGGTGGGGCCTTCTCCTGGTGGGAGCAATGGATGATCTCATGACTCTCCCATATTCTGGTTTAATCTCCATTGCCCTCCAGAATAATAGCTGTGACTGGCTGTCTCTGACATGACAAAATGTCAGAGAATGAGGAAAATATTGCATCAGAATAGAGTAAGAGGTCACTCTTAAGTTATGCAGTTGGTTTGAGTGAGGATCTTTTTTTTTTTTTTTTTTTTTGGTGGTATTGGGGTTCCTGGAAGCCCTTCTACGTCTGAGCTACACTCCCAGACCTATTTTATAATTTTTTTATTTGGAAACAGGGTCTCTTAAGCCAGCAAGGCTGGCTCTGAACCAGCGCGATCCTCCTGTCTCCACCTCCCAAGTGCGGGGATTACAAGCGTGCGCCACCACGCCCAGCAAAGCTTTTTTTTTTTTTTTTTATGTGGTACTGGGGTTTCTGGAAGCCCTTCTACTTCCGGGCTACACTCCCAGACCTATTTTATATTATTTTTATTTGGAAACAGGTCTCTTAAGCCAATGCGGAGGGCTTCAAACCTGCACGATCCTCCTGTCTCCGCCTCCCAAGTGTGGGGATTACAAGCATGCGCCACCACGCCTGGCGAGTGAGGATCATTTTTTTAGCTAAGACAAAAAACATGTATTGCTAGTGTCTCCTCACCCACAATTACTAAAGAGAATTTGACCTAATTCACTCTTTATCATCTTACTAATTTACTTAACATAAAATAATTTCTCAGGAAAAATAGTATGTCCATATATACTCTAAGAATTTGAAATAACCAGAAAAAGTATATTAAAATACTATTTTACCCCCTAATGTTGTAGAGGCTACTTAAATCCAGTTGTTTTCCCCAAGATTTTCAGTATAATTGTTAGGGGAAATATATACTTTCAGTGTGGTTACTTTGGGAAGGAAAAGAATGTTAAGAAATTTTACTCAGACCACAGATGACTGCCTACTTCATTCTTTGTATATTTTCTTTTTTCTTTGTCTTCTTATTTTTGTCTGGCATATTTTCCAATATTACCAATGAAAGTATCACAAGTTTTTCATTATGGAGGCACAGACACGCACTTGGGACATTTCCAGGTATCGAGTCAAAGCACACACAAAGGCGGCCTTTGTGTTTGGAGAGAACACTACAATGCATATAGCCTTCCTACAGTAAAAGGACCAGAGACTTGTTGCATACGAATTTCTTTAAAACTCAGCTGCTGCTTTGTTACTGACCTTTAATTCTTCCAGGTGCATAATTTTTCATGTCTTTTCTCTAAGTTTCTATACTCCTATCATGGCACGCTGACACTAAACACTTCTCCGGTAGATGAATACACCTCGTTCCGACTGTGAGGTAGTCTTCACCCCATACCTGGTCAGTCCATTCAAGCCCAAGCTTGCTGTCTGGTCACACTGGCATAACAGCTGGACCAGGTGCCATTACTGAAGATGAACTAGTAGATGTGTAGAAGTCTACATCAAGGAGTTCTCCTGCAGGGATAGTTCTGGTTATTATTGAACTGTGTGGACAGTGGAAGGAGACCAGACCTTCTGTGAGACAGTGCGGGGCTGCAGAAGGAAAAGTTACCATGCACTTTGACTCCACTGTTTTAATACATGTGAACTCTCCTAGACACATACCTATGCTCACACTGAGCAGAAAAAAAGATGCGAGTGTCAAGTGACCATGCAAATATGTTAGTGACAGCGCCGACCAGAGGTGGCCACAGGTGCGTAGGTGCCCAGAGCAGCTTTATGGGCAATAATGGACTTTCTGGTTATTTTCCCTCCTTATCCAGTTCAGCCGTTCCTTCACCCTCTAAGAGACCCTCTGTGGCTCTTAAAGGGCGAGGGAGGGGAGGCTAGGATGAGGGCAGTCACTTCTATTTCTACTACTATGCCCATCTGGGAAGGATTCCATGGGAGATGGGGAGTTGGATGGAAACCTAATGAGAGGGTGTTTATTTCTTCCATTTTATTCAAATAGAGACTTCAAAACTGTCTTAATCTTATACCAGCACATTCTCTCAAAGAACTACAATTAAGTTCATTCCATCTCGAGCTTTTTTCTTTCACTAGGATGAACAGCAGTCTCTTTCTGCTTCAGGACTTAATATTCTATTCTTTGACATCTTGATAGTGCCCATAAGAAATAATGGGAACTTTTTTTTAATTGTTTTTTTTTTAATTTTTCAAATCTTTCCTAGAGAACTCCAGAATCCCATTACTTTCAGAATGTCTCCATTTAGTAAGAGAAGAGGAGCACAGGGAACAATTAGTCCTGATCTTCTTGAAAAATGTCAAAAGAATAAACACAACACTTAGGGGCCCAAAGTCTTTGTGGTTCGAGTCCCCCTCGTTAGTCACGGAACACTCCTCTGTGAGTATGAGGGAAGCGCCGCGCCTCCCACCTGGTTGGGATGGTGCAGAGTTTTGGGGAGGCTTGTTCCTTGTGGCACAGACAAGACTTCACAGATATCCACCCAGCAGGAGAAGGTTTGGTTTTCATTTAATCCCGGGAGATGATTCTCTACTCAATGTCTGCAACTTCCTACAGAACTATTCTACAGAACTTTCTACAGGAATATTCTCATTTGAAGCAATTTATTTTCATGGTTTTTTTTTTCCAAAATGTGCTAGAGATGTTTTAAAATCAACATGTAAAGCCATACTTTGAATTCCTTAAGCCTGACCACGTGCTTGACTTTGTAACAGGCAGGCAGCACACACTGCTTTCCCCTTCCTGGGCCATGGTTATTAACTTCCCACCTATATTTTAACAGAAGATTAAGCCAGCAGGCTGCTGTGTTTTCGGCCACTGTAGCTGCAGAGCTGAGTGACCCATCTTGGAGTAGGTTTGACTTTCTCAGAAGAGTCAGACATACATACTCCCCTTTGAGAAAATTTATTAACTAAACATCGTCTCTCTATGAATGTGTATACCCACTTATTTCCCAAGAAAAAGCTATATCCTTTCCACACATGAAACTCAATGCCTACTTGTCACAATAAATTCCTGGGTACTGATTTTTCAAAGAACTACTTGAGCAGAAAATGCCCCCCTTTCCACTCCCAGCCAGGACAGGGTGTCCCATGCCTTTGTTCCTCCCCCGCAGTTCATCTCAAGAGCATTTGTGAAGGGACACGTTAACAGATGAATCCACTTTCTGCCCATGGTGTTTTCTTTCTATTTTAGTGGGAGTGCATCATAATCTGTTGCAGAAAGTAGGAGGGAAACCGACTAAGCACCTTTTCCCTGCAGATGGGCCGTGAGCATCCTTCTTCCATGTGCCCCAGCTGCTGGTTCCCTTCTTCTCACGGAGGTCAGCAGCCGGTCATTTGCAGTGTCGGCAATTTGTGATAGGTGTTTTACCAATAGAGTTCCTCCCTTTCCACTGAACTTCAAACACAAGTAAAAACAGAAAACAGTAGAGCCAAAAGTAACATGCAAAATGAAACCACCAAGACTATTTTTAAAAGCATCTGGTGTTAACAATTTATTGAGCAGATTTATTTTTACAATCTGCTCCTTGTTCTTATTTCTCTGTATACAAATTCATCCTCTGATTTATAAAGCATATTTTGAAGTGCGCCATCTTCTTTTAATCGTGGGACATGAGATAGGTAGACCAAGGTTTACAAGCTCACGGAAGATACTGGTACAAAGCCAAACTAATATTAACTCTTCACAGAAAATGAAACAGCATGGCTTGAAATGCCTAAAAATTATGCTAATGATATCTCTCTAATGCCACTTGTTGCTAACTAAAAATAAATGCAGCTTTCAGAATGTGAAGCCATTCGTGTGAAAGGTTTCCCAGATAATAGCAAAGCAAGAGGCATCAATGGAGCATCAAAATACAAGGATTCTGCTGATGAGCTGTTCCCACAAATAATTAAATTTCTCATACGATTAGATGCCTGTGGAGAAAATATGACAATATCATTCACCATTAACTTCAATACTGGCAAGAAATAAAAGAAAGCAACAAACTGGTATACTCTGGATTTCAATTTGTTGCCCTACTGACTTTAGCAATCCTTTTAGATCATTCTCTGAAAAACTATAACACAAAATTACACAGCATAATGAAAAAGTCCCAGACAGCATATTTGTAATATTTTTATTAGATATTACCAAAGTTACAAGAACATTTAATCTATGAGCTGTTTTTCAATTCACCAAGGAAAGTGCATTATTATTTTATTCATATGTAGAAGGCACTTGGCCATCTTACTTAAAAATCACTGTAATCATCAGAGATGACCTTGAGGACATTTTGGTAAGGACCTCATTCCTATTATCTTATTCAAAGAACCACAGGTCCTTTATGGCCCCAGTTGATTATCCCCAATTTATGGATAAAGAGATTAGGAAGCCCAGCCAAGGTACAAGCTAAACTTCAAAGGAGCTGGGAGTGCCTAGAGTTTACCACAAAAGAAATTGGAGAGACATTTCTTACTCTTGTTGAAATACAAAAGTCTAGCCAAATGCTGTATTTGATCCCCAGAGGCTGAGACCTTAAAGAGGAACACTGGGAACTGGTCAGAAGCAGCTCTGAGCTCCAGGGTGAGCTCTGGAATGTCCCCCTCGCCCACTCCTACTTCACCAAGACTCTTCCTGCTGCACCCCACGGCCGCTGGTTACTCTGGGGCCCCTGTGTCCGCTGGTCATTTTCCTTAGACTCCGAAGTGCTGGTATAGCCACTGTACTTCTCTCTGGAGTCTGTGTTTTGTTTCACTTTCCTCCCAAATTCTGTCCAAATTCTCCGTTAGCGGTCAGTTCCAAAGTTACGTAACAATGATGTACCCGTGAACTGAGTTCCTTCTGATTCCTCCTGGCACGAGCGGAATGCTGACGTTTGCTGGACTTGCCACTATTTCTGAGTAGTGTGCCCATGACTGCCTCTGGTCTCACTTTTGGGTTTCAGTTTAGGATCCAATGCACTGTAGTTTCATTTTTTTCAACTTTAAGAACACTTGCTCTAAAATATATTATTTGACCTCAACTATCTGTTTTGATAATCAATTTTGGGATTATTAATTTCTATCAGGATCATTATATACTTTATAACTTCCTAAAAATGCTTTTTTTTTCAGTTTAAAGGTCATTTCATTGACCTTATCAAATCTAGTGACAACTATATTTGCATTTGTGTTGCTTAAAGTGGGTATATTTACCCGAGTGTACAATAATTCCTATACTTGGTACTTTGTGTTTTATACCATATATATTTTCCCTCACAGATAATTTCTTTTTTCCATGTACCCACATTCAACTTAGCATACTTTACTTGGAAATATCACCATATATTTGCCTGGCAATTGTAATGCAGATTTATGAAACATTGGCAGTAAAAGTATATTTATAATTTATGACCAAAGCCCTGCTTTTAAGAATGACAGAACTAAATGCCAAATTTGGCTATAGGTATCCTCTAGTATAACACTTCACCAGTCAGAGGTCTCTTTATTACATTTGAGTTACAGTTGATGATTTTCAATCACAGAGTAGTGTAGGCAACATTAACTACCTGTTTTTATAATATTCTCATCAACCCCAAAACAAAGCCGATGTCTATGAGCAGCGGCCCCAACCCTCCCAGCGCCTAGCAGCCACTGGGTTACTTCTTTGCCTTCCCTATGAAACCTGTTGACCTGGATATCTCACAAACATGGAGTCATGTGCTATGCGACCTTTTATGACTGGCTTCTCCCCTCACCCTGCTTTGACGTTTCACCCATATAGTATTGTACATCCATACTAAATTCACTTATGGCTTAATAATAGTCCATTGCTTGATTATAACCATTTTCCTCCTCTGTTATTCATTCAAAGAGTATTTGAGTCGCGTACACTTTTTGGCTGTCATGATTAATGCTGCTACGAACGCCCATGTGCAGGTTGTTGTGGGTATATATTTTCAGTCTTTTTTAGAGGACATCCAGGAGTGGAATTGCTGGGTCATGTAGTAACATTGTGTTTTGTCTTTTGAGGAACTGCCAAGCTGTTTTCTAAGGTTTCTAAGATGGTTTTGCCATTTTATAATCCCACCAAACAGCTGCAGTTTGGGGCCTCTGGTTTTCATGCAGAGGCAGTAAAATGTGAGCTGTACATTTTCTTCCATGCCCCTTCACTCGGTGCCAAGTCATCTTCCCTTCCAAGTGGGAGCCTGGTGTTCTTTTCCTATCTCTAATAACCCCCAGTTTTCAATTCCAAACTGACTCTGACACTATTTCAATCAACACCCTAACCTTGGTACCACATGGACCCAGAGACGTCCTGTAGAAGTCCTGCTGTCCCCGAGCCCCGGTGTCACACCAGAAGTGAGTGGGCACTCCTTCCTGGGTGTAGTGAGTCCTGAAAGCAGGCTCTGCCCCGCCTGGTCCACAAGACCTGAGTGTCACCAGCCCTGCACTTAGACATCAAACTGATTTATGGTCCTTGCTTCAATTTCAAAATGAAAAAAAGGAGAACAGAATGTATAAATAGTGGAAACGGCCATCTCTCCTTTTCTTAAATTCAGTGTATAGTATTTAGATAATTACTTAAAAGAGCAATTGAAGGGAAAAGGCTGATAATGTGAACACTTTTCACAGTCTTCCTGATCTGTATTTTTGTTTGTTTGTTTGATTTTTACTGGAATGCACGGCATGAGGTGGAATTGGAACAGTGAGCGTCTGACTTTCTGCTTTCTCACTTATACTCACTGCACTTTCTTCGGTTTTCAACGACTTGGGTAGTATGTTCCTACCCTTCCTGTGCGTAGTAACTTTGTAGATTGGTGGTCCTAGAGATCACAGTTCTTTGTGTTGGGTATTCTGCTGAACGAGATACTAATATGTTAAATTTCATCTTATCTCTTTTTTTTTTAGGAGCAATCGTCTATGTGGCATGCCATCCCCCCTCTCTGTTTTAGCCAGTGGACAGCCTCACACATCTCAAGATTTCCTAAGATGCAATTGTGAAGTTGGAGAGACAGGAACAGAGGGGGGAGAGAGTGCATATTGTTGAATCCCAGCAAAGGCGAAAGACAAAGGAGGCCCAGTGGCCGGGGATGGCCTTCACTAGCAGGGTAGGGAATTGCATGCCTGCACACACGCGTGCACGCACGCACGCACGCACATACACACACCCCTTTGAGAACTGACACATGTGCCTCTGCAGACTCAGAAGTAGAGCTGCTTGCCTAGAAGAACACTCAACCCTCACAGGGGCCAGGCCCTGGAGCGCAGTCCTGTGAACTGTTGACTCCGGGTGCCCTGGCTCTGTGGTTCTGGTTGGACCCAAGGACTAGAGGACCGCACTCCCCAGCCACCCTTGGCTCCGGAGGGTTGCTGGTGTTTAAAACAGAAGAAAACTGGAGGTCTCCACCCCTAGGGATCTGCCCCTCCATGCTGCACGTGGGATTAACACGCTGATTATCCTGCAGTGGAAATACAGCAGTTTCCACAAGTGTCACAGGCCGACTTCCCGGCCTTCCAGATGGTTGTTTCATTGTCAACAATGAGTTTTGGTTTTGTTTTGTTTTGTGGGTCTGCGATGGAACCCAGAGGCATGTGACCTCCAAGCTACAACCCCTGCCCATTTTTTTATTCTTTATTTTGAAACAGGGCCTCACTGAGTTGCAGAGGGCCTCACTAAGTAGCTGAGGCTGTCCGCGAACTGCGATCCTCTGGTCTCAGCCTCCCGAATGCTGGGATGACAAGCGTGCCCACCACGCCGCCTGTCAACAATGAGTTAATAGCAAGCAAAAATAAAAGCAGAACAAAATGATCTGCTTAGGAAATGTTACTTGGGAGGAACGTTAGACTAAATGATGAAGTCTGGAGATCAGCAGGGACCACGAGAAACAAGAGAGAGATTCCAGGAAACCGTCTGGGGCAGGTAAAGCTGTGCTTCACTTACCTACTTCTTTTGGTAACATAATTTGAGATTAAATTATGTCTTATCATTTCATTCTGATGAGTAAACATTTGAAAACTTGAAACTTAGTAAATGCATATATAAAAATCTAAGTATATGTTATGTATGTAATATGTATATATAGTATACTTATATGTGTGCTATGAATTAATTTAGCGATTCAAGTGCTGCATGTGAAATTGACTCCATTGACTTGGCAAAGGTCTGAATAAAAGGTGCTCCCTCTCATCTAATTATTATGTATTTTCAGAAAGAGCATTCATTTCCAATACAACGGTGCTGCTTATTCACTGTAATATATGCTGTGGCCTTCCCCACAGCCATTTGTATATTCCAACCTATTTCTACATGTTTGCTACATAGTAAAAGAAATTAATATATGTAGAGTATAATCTAAATACATTTATGTCCAGAGGTATTCTGAATGCAAGAAGGTTTGGGCTGAGCTTTCAGTAAATTTTCACATGCTCTTCACTATAGAAAAAAATGTCCAATTTGCCCAATCTAAATGCAGAAATAAACTTAATTTTATTTTGTTTTGTTTGTTTCAGCTTGAGGATTAAACCTTGGGCCTCACACATGCAGAGAAAGTGCTCCACTATGAACTTAGTGATAAGTCTTAAGTCCTATTACTCTACCACTAACTATCACTTAGTCCATCATTATTTTTGAGAGTGAGATGTAATACTGATAGTACAGGTGCTCCTGGTAATGAGTCCATCCAAGGATGACCAGAATTCTAAGTACACTAAGAGGAACGCTCTTCCGATTATCAGCATTAAGTATCTAAAGTTCCTACTTTTCTAACTTCCAAAGATACAAATAGACCACTTACACTTAGCGGCTTCTCTCAAAGCATCAGTTTTTCTTGTCTTCAACACCAGAACAGAAAGGCGCTTCTAAGCATGCCTAAATAGCACAATGCTGCTGCGTTCAGGAAGATGTGCAAACATGTTACCCGCAATAACTTACAGCTAAAAACCCCCATGGCTTTGCGTTACATCTATATATCACCCGTGAGTGTTACTCATAAAGGATTTAAACTCCCTAAGCATATGTGTCCACTTCCACCTCTAAAATGGATTCAGGTGCTTGGCATGATGGTATCCAGACGGCTTTCTTTAAGTAATTGATGGCCGGCGGTGGTCTTATTGCCCATCCAGCTCTATCTGGATACACTCACGTTGCGTTTACAAGAGTTTCCTACAACTCCGTGCTCTGCAAAACACGTGGGAAATATCTCATGGTTTCTTTTCTTAATATAAACTACTTTCACTTTCTCCAATGACAAATTTCCCAAAATTAGGATTTTTACACCTATTATGAAGAACATGATGAGAAATTCATCTGTCGACCACAGCTGCGTGTTTCAAGTCTTAAAAGCCCTTGGTGGCAAGGGAGTGCAAGTACTCAGTGAGGTAGAGGGAGAGAGAAAGGGGAGGGAGGGAGGGGGAGAGAGAGAGAGAGAGAGAGAGAGAGAGAGAGAGAGAGAGAGAGAGAGAGAGAGGCAGGCAGAGAGGCAGACATTATTTATGTCTGTGGGAGATAGAAATCCCAGTTTTGAAACTTTTCAAAATACAAAAAAGATTAGCCTTTGATACTCAAAATAGCCATTTTTGAGTTTACTGTTTCTAACTCTGTCCAAAAGTATATTGTTTCAAAACTTCTGCTGAGCCACTCCATTAAAAAAAAATCTACCCCTTTATGATTAGCTCAAAATCCATAGACTGCAAGACACGGGCACCAGCACCTGCAGAAAAATGTACCACTGAATGTGCCCTTTACATGAAAGAAAAGACAAGCCTCACAAGGGACAGACCCGACCCACCCACACCCAAGCCCCTGGAGCGGCCCACACGTCTCTAGTGACGCTCACCTGCGGCTCCTAATGCGTGGGAATCCCAGAGATGGCAGCTCCCTCCCACACCATCTACCCAGAGATGGCAGCTCCCTCCCACACCGTCTACCCAGAGATGGCAGCTCCCTCCCACACCGTCTACCCAGAGATGGCAGCTCCCTCCCCACCATCTACCCAGAGATGGCAGCTCCCTCCCCACCATCTACCCAGAGATGGCAGCTCCCTCCCCACCATCTACCCAGAGATGGCAGCTCCCTCCCACACCATCTACCCAGAGATGGCAGCTCCCTCCCCACCATCTACCCAGAGATGGCAGCTCCCTCCCCACCATCTACCCAGAGATGGCAGCTCCCTCCACACCATCTACCCAGAGATGGCAGCTCCCTCCATACCATCTACTGCAGGAACCTCATGGCCGATGTTTGAGAAGTTGCTGACAAGGAACAAAGTCATATTAGAAATAAAACTCAGTACCAACATTAAACAAGAGCATTCCAGTAAAACTGGGGAGCCATCGAGAAATCAGAAATAAATTCCATGACACTGAGAAGGAACTTAAGCCTCCACGTTTGTTGGCCCTTAATACATTTATTAGGGAAAATTCTAACTTGACCATGCTTCTCTGAAGAAAAAAAAGCACATAAATAGGCTTTTGTGAATAAATTTTGTCGCTACATATAGGATAAAGCTAATTTCTTATTTCACAAATTGTGGCCAACATTTTTTTTCTGTATCAAAAACACTATGCATATTCTAAAGTCTAGTGAAGCCAAGACAGAGTGACGCCCCATGAAGCAATTCCAATAATGCCGTAGTGTTGCATTTATTGAATTACCATGCATAAGATTTTATTTATTAATTATAGATACAGGAACAGAATGCTGTTGGTTGAGATAAAATTTTATTAAAAAACAAGATGTAAATTCTAATATATTTTATTGTAGTCCTAGCTATGATAGAATGTGAGGTAAATAAATGGCTACTTAACTTTGCCAACATAAATGCAAAGGGAGTGCTAATTCTCATAGTTTTCTTGTTGGTCCGCTTTTATTTGAACATTAGCAATGCTTGGTGTTAAGCATTTCATGCTCATTTCCTTTAAATTTTAAAAAGGTTTTAAGTCACTGAATTGTTTCCCAGAATTTTCAACACAATTGCAATTTTTAAAATTTATCTCATGACCCCAAATCCTTCGTTTATAAATTAGCACATGGAAAATATTTAAAATACAATCCAATGCTATGGGTCATAAAAATATGTAAAAAAGAATGATTGACCCTGTAATGAACCTAGTAATAAATTGATAAATAAACAATTTTTTATTGATTAATAATTTTAAAAGGAACAACTTAAATGAAATTAAAAATTTTCAAGTTAAATAGTTTCTGTCAAAATATATTGAAAACTTGAAACTTCTACATTAAAAGAGAAATTTTTGTCAAGGTAGTTGTTTTAGACCAGAATAAGAAATTGCTTTTTAGATTTTGATTCTCTCAGAATCATGGCAAATTAAATAAAACAAATAGAAATAAATTCTCCAAGAATGTCAAATGTATTTCAATTTTTTTTTAGAATAAGGTGGAAATAGATTAACAAAATGTGATATTCTTTAAGGAATTTTCACAGGTTTTCTTTAGAACATAAATAACCAAGAAGCAGGAGCCACTGTCCTTCATATGTTCCAATAGTAAGTAACTCCAGTGGTCAGTAAATAGTCCTTGGACGACAGGCCAGCTACGGGCTGAGTGTTAAAATCAGAAGGTGATATCCACAGAGTGTCTCTGTCAACCGTCTTGAAGCAGACCTTTAACTGTCCTGGTGGCTCCTCAACAAAGTAAGATGCTCAAGGCTGGGACATTCCGTCAAAAAAATGATTTCCTCTTAAAGATGCAAATCAAACTGTAAGGATATTTTAAAGCCACTCTTAGAAAAAGAAAGTCACAAACAAGTTATCAGAAGCCTTCTGTTACACAATAACTCGCATCCTCCTGCCAGCTACACACTTACGGACATTGATTTTCCTCAGATGTATTGGAATGCTGTACAGTGTTCATGAAAATGAAAATCAGGGGCCAACAGCTCTTTGCAGTATATAAAGTTTATTCACATATTTTAGCTAGCAGGATTTTCTAATCAAATGATTACGCAAAATACTTTCTCTCCCTGCTGAGCCTGCACGGGCCGACTTGCTCAGGCCACGTGGTGACACAGGCGCCTAGCGTCTGTCTCACAGCTGGTAACGGCAGGGACGTCTCGTCACTCTCAGGTGTGCATCACCACGATGCCAACCTGCCTCGTGTACCGTCCCACAATGCTCTCTGGTGTGAGCAGGCCAATGGTTCACAGAGCATTCAAATGCTCTTTGACCCCAGGGAGCAGAATTTATTGCTGTTAACACATTTTGCAGTTTACGGGACCATCAGCTTCTTCTCTTGTGAGGATTTTCCAGCTTGGCTTTCCACCTATAAATACAACTGATTTATGCCACAGAATTAACATGAAATATAATACTTAGGCTTTCATTTTATGAGGTCCTTGCCTTATAATAAAACAGGCTTAATAAGATTATGTTCTGTCTTCCTCATCCATCGCTGTGAGAAATAGCAATATAATTCTTTATCAGTGAATTTGGGAGGAGATGATTTCACAAACATTTAATCAATTTTTGGAATGACTGCATTATACTTATAAATGAATATTGTGAACGCAAATAAATGCTATTCAAGAGCGATCTCTGAAAAATAAAATAGTACATAAACAGAAGACCAATCTGAAATATATAATAACTTCATCTATCCAGTTTTATCTTGACCAGCTAGAATCTTTAACATTTTTTCCTGAACATGAAGAAACAAATTTCAATCAGCCATGTTCCTGTTCAACTCTAGGCTAATACTAAAGTCCAAGGAAAGAATAAGAAGCCTGTAAATGGAACCTACATTTTTAAGGACATCAAAAGGGAATTTTCAAGTCTTTTCTTACACAACCTAGAGAGACTCTCCTCCAAAACTACAGAAAAAATAAATAACTCAATAACTCTCCTCTGCCTCAGAGAAAATTTGCCTCGTCAGAATTTTAGGTCTGAATTTAAGGATTGTACATTTCACTGTTATCAGGCTACAATATCTCAGAGCGCAGTGAGGATGACTAGCTGGTGAACTGACTAGCTAGCCACTCAAATTCCATCACTGGGGGCCCTTTGTGGAAAAGTTTCCACTATTTCTGAGAAGAGTTGCCAAGCCCCATGACAAGCATTCCACTGAACAAGACGGTTCTCTTGGTAGAAAGAACAAGGGCACATTTCAGTGACTTTGAGGAGGCATTAGTTGAATTTTGCGACAGAATCTGTTTATAAAAACAGAAAAGAATTACTGAGTGGCGATGCCTACTCAGTCTAAGGATCTCTGAGTTGAGTCTCTGAGGCCTCTTTCCATCTGGTAACAATTGTGTTTTAATAATGAAACTGAAGGGCACTTAGAGTATGAGGAGAGTCACCAGGAGTCTCGGGTCTACCTTGGCCGCCGCTGTCTCTATAACCGCGCGCGGAGCGTTCTGCCAGGATGGCCCCGGCCATGTTAATTAACATCTAAACTGATTTGAAAATCATTGTAGTAAATTCTGAGGTGTCCTGTGGTCTGATATGGTTTGTCTTTCTACTGTTTTTGCGACCCAGTTTCTAGAAACAAAGCCCCAGGCTCACAAAACCACAGATACTGCCAGAAGTTGGGTGTTTTTGCAAAAGCTGCAGGAGTTTTGGAAACTCACTCTGGGTGCCACTGACGTGGAAGCCTCGGGTTCTGTCTGCTAGCAGGACTTTGGTATTTGAAATGACTCTTAGGCAATTTAGAATCACCCTTAGAGCAAAAATCTGGCCAAAGATTCACTCTGATGGTTTAACAAGGTCAAGTCAAAAGATCTCTCCTATTAGTATTAATGCTTTAATTCAACATGTTTTTTTTAATTTGGTGGCAAAAAATAAGTGGGACTATTTTCTCTGATCTGTGGCAGATTTTCTAGAAGAAAATTAATTCTTACTCTGCTTCTAGAGTACTTTTAAAAGAAATGGTGCCTCCAATCTTCTCTCCTTTCACATTCTGGTGATTTTAGCACTAAACACTCCAAAAGGTGCTCCCTGTGTCTCCCGTCAGGCAAGCTATGGTGGCTGCATAGAATTCTGGGCTTCTCTGGCCCAGGTTTCTTTCTCATAGAAGCAGCTGCCTGTCTGGGCTTCTGCAGCCCACAGTTTTCACGACTTTCCTAGTATCCCCAATGGCTCCTCCTCTACGGCCCAACACTAGACCCGCTCTCTTCTCTCCCTCTCCAGCATGAATTCTATGGCCGTATAAATTCCAATGACACATACTTAGCTCTCCAGCCCAGATTATTTATCTCGGGTCTTGTTTCCACATTTAACTGCCTCCTCGTGTATCACATTGGACTATTGGTACACATCTCAGTCACGATGCGGCCAAAACAGAGCTCCTATGTTCCACCCCTTGATCCACACCAGAACTGCTCCTCTGCTCCTTGGCCTGGACGAAAGGTAGCAACCATCTACCTCATGGCTCTAGCTCAGTCCCTCCAACGGTGCGCTCAAGGAAAGGTTTGCCATATGGAAGTAGGTTAAAAAATCTTTCTCTGTTATTTCTGTCTTGAATAAAGATTGTAAGTCATTGCGGCCGGAACACAGGCAAATGCCATTTCATGTCTGTTTTTAAGTCAAAATGTACTGGGATATATGCCATTTTGTGTTCAAAAAGGTGCTTGAAAGTTATGTTTGGTGCTTCTGGAAGTCAACTCCTGTGTGTGGGTTCTATGAGCGCATGGACAACATTGCCTGTGAGCACAAAAAAGGTGAAGAAGGTAAGAGCTGAATGTTATGGAGGAACACGATACTGTGCCCACTCGTTTCTTGCTTTGCCCTTTCTTGAAAGCGCCACTCCTTCCGATCCAGCTGGAGTATCTTATGGGGCAACTCTAGGCCAGGCAGAAGGGCAGATGGTGTTTCCTGAAGCCACGGGCAGCTGGGAGAGCATTCCCAAGGAGGAGCCGAGGCAACAGACCAACTCAAAAAGGAGCCCAGGTTTATGGGAAGGAACAGCAGTGCTGCGGCACCTGCAGGGTGTGGGGACGCTGAGCAGAGCGGCCGGGTGTGGGCGGAGCTGGGTTTAAGCTCTGCTTTTCATTTATCCAGTGTTGTGATAGCTGTGAACACTTCATTCCCATGGCATTTGGGAAATAAAATCTGAGTAGGAAAGTTCAAAATTAGGTATAGCCACTATAAGTTGGAGGATACCATCCTTAGCCTTACATGATTGCAAGAGTAGTATTTTACTCAATGAACACCTGGATTAATTCTGTAGGCACAGCATTTTTTTTCCATTAGAAGATTATTTGGATAGCATTGACAAGCTCCAGCCCCTTATAAAGTTACCATTAGTCTAAAGGAATTCTGTCTTCCAAATTGTCTTTGCAATTATATAGCACATGCTGTTTTGACTGCAAGGCACAGCACACGACCTTTGCAGCTCACCACCACCAGTATACTTTCCATGTTCCTAACACTGCAGGTTTACCTTCAACCGACAGAGAGTCACAGTAGAGTTCTCGGTGACAAGATCTAGTCAAGATATTTTACTTTTCTTCTGCATTTCCCCATCAGAAAGGAGGCTGTGTCAAACTGAGTCCTGAGGTCACCGATGAACAGGGCCAGGGACGGTGGTGTGACATGCTTTGTTTTCCTCTCACATTTATTCTGATCCACATCTTCCAACAGACAGAATTGAAGTAAGTCTGATCATTTTTATTATTTTGCACCTTCGTGATGTCAGTAAACACACCTGTCCTTTCCCCCTGTAGCTGTAAGACATCACCCACTCCTTGAGCACCAGGAATCATCTTACAGCTAGCCTCACACTGCCCTTTGTGAAACTGGGCTGGCACCTCAGACAGAGAACAGAGTCCTCCAGAGTCCTCCCTAAGGTTGCTGGACCTTGTCTTTTAAATTAAATGCTCTGGTCTTACCCTGCACCCCCTCCCATTATCTCTAACCACAGTCATGCTTCCTTGTAAGGGAATCTCCCCTAACCTGCAAGTCCTTTGATGCAGGGATATATAAAACACAGGGCGACAGCCTATTGTAGGCCGTCATGGTCGCTGTCATTCCATCGTGCATAGTTCTCAGGAAAAATGTGCCCAAGTGTCAGATGAACAAGTTCTAGACCAAGGGCTCCTCCCAGGTTCTCTGGAGAGGTGGGGTGTGCCCTTCAGACTGCTCTTTACCAATATCTCCGCTCTGATCCAAAATCCGTGCTTGTGTTTTTGATTTGAACTTCTCTAAGATTTAAATGTGTTCCACGAATATTGCTCAGTAAGGAAGAAGTTATATGAGCCCTAAAGCTTCTATGAGATGCGATCCTAAAACCACGCTAACATTTCCTTCTGTGCTTGTTACCACCGTCACCGTGAGCACCGATTTCAATCAAAGAAGAAAACACAAGGCAAAGGCAGAATTGTAAGTCAGTGTGTCCAAACTGCTGTCCGTGGGAGCGTGGCTCCCACCCACAGGGATTTTTAATTATTGCTTTTTCACGTCATCCCAGAAGATGTTTGCAAGTAGAGTCATGTTTGAATAGGCTTGAGACATCACTAAAACTACTTATGGTCAACTCTCATAAAATACAAAGCTGCAGCTGCTTAAGGACTACGGGATGGGAGACACCGGGATAGGGGAAGGAAGATGGGTAACTGCTTCTTGTGAGAATTTTACCAGAACATTTGATGAATCAATCATATTGTAAATACTAACTGACCATACTGGAAAGCAATATTAATCTTAAAACTGCTCACATTCTAAGTTATTTTTTTTCTTTTTCTTTTGTGGTACTAGGGATCGAGCCCAGGGACATTCTACCTCCAAGCTATAGTCCCAGCCCTATTTGATTTTTTTTGAAACAGTCTCACTATGTTGATGGGATTCTCACTACTTGCCAAGTCTGTCCTGAAACCCACGAACCTCCTGTCTCAGCCTCCCATGCCTGTGTGTTTTTAATATGAATGGGTATGGAGCATTGCCAACGTGGTGTTAAACTTTGAGCAGGCAAAGCTTTTAATGTGTTTGAACACAGTCTGCAGATGTGCTTGGTTTTTGCCGCCATGCTGTGTGGGGTGGAATTTGAGCCCAGAAACTTGTTTATGGAAGCAGATTAGACTCATGTGTAGGCATCACATGCACTCGCCCTCAAAAAATACCTTCACAGAGGTCTATGAAGGCGTAATATGGGTGTATGTTTAGCTGGCAATGAAAGCGTGTAGTCACACTCCAGGCCTGACACTGAATACAGCTCAGAGCAGAATGCCATTCAATCATTGCCAGAAACGCCGAGAAAGGAAAAATAGGATTATTTCACAAACTCACTTCTAGATCAAGTGAACTTTAAGCCTGGTCAAGCCAGCATGGCTGAGATCTGGGCTTCATACTGCTCTCCAAAGAACCAACTTTTCGGAGGAGTTCCTCGACCTGTAGCAGTGCACACTGCACCAGCCCTTAGAGTTCTGCCATGGAAACAGGAGTGGCTAAAAATGCATGGACCTGCAGTTAGACTGCCCGTGAGTCCTGGCCCGGCCCCTCGCTGATGCAGGGTCCTCAAACGGGCTTCATGCCTCCTTCGGTCCCTTTCCTGATCTGGACCTCCAGGCTGTTTGGACCCAGGCAGAGAAAGCCTAATTTCCTTGACAGTCAGAGTGGAAAAAATTGTATTAGTTGAGGTCCCTTTGGTTTTAAATAGGATAATCTGATTTTGGACAGTTTAAGTGAAAATACAATTTATGGAATTATCTCAAAGGATCAGAGGGAATGCTGAACAACCAAGCCTCAGGAAGAAAAGGAGCCAGACTTTCCAGAGAGCCTCGGCAGCGGCAGGAGACTGTCTCATGAGCATCCCAACTGGACCAGCACTGGAGAGTTCTGTGGAAAACTCTTGCTGCCGAGAGAGGGAGAGAAAACTACCGAGTACCATCACAGAAAAGTCAGTATAAGGGCACAATTGTGGGCCCAGGTGCACAGATCAACCCAGCTCACACACGAGCAGCAGTGCCCAGTACAACATACTTCTGCTGGGTAAATAAATGAAGGGGTTCCTGGATAAACAGCCTGCGGTGGACCACATGGGTAACACTGTTCACAGGGTGCCGTGCCAGCTCCGAGGACAGGCTCTGACCACCTCGCACAGTCTCCACTTTGCACCAAGGCTTATTTATCTGTTGTTCTTATGTCATGCTTCTTCCTGGCTCTCCAGAGGACTTTGTCCGGGTTCCATGCCATCATTGTAAGAAAGGGCATTTGCTGTGATAACTCTGACCCCACGCTATCAAGTCTGAGAGGCACGTCTCTCTCTGGAATTCAAATTTTCAGTTGTATACGACACAAGACACTCTCTTCCTGTTCAAAAAACCTCTTGTGTGTGAAATGGGTTTCAGATTTTTTGTATGTCAAAAGACACTTTCTCTACCTGCTCCTCTCCCTTCTCTCCACCCTCGCAGTGTTGGCTTACTTGAGAGTTGGCCTTGGATGATCTGCCCCTCCTCTTCCTCTTCCTCCTCCTCCTTCCTTGACTCTGTCTGCCTTTCTTTCTCCCCCCCTCCCTCTCTCCTTCTCCATCCATATATCCCCATACATTCCCTTTATAGGTGAGTCCATTCACTACTTTGAAATGGTCTCAATTATCACTGGCATTCTAATGAATCTTCAACTCACTGATTTTCTAGAACGTTTCTGATTGCTGGCTGCCTGGCTTTCCTTCTGAGCGAAGGCACTGAGGCATTGTGACAGGGGTGACATGCTCCAACTCATCTGGGAAGGCCGGTGCCGGCCGCAGGGCTGAGAACACACACCGCAGGAAAGGTCTGGAACTGTTTGACTACCACGGGGCAGACGGTGGCTTCCACTGGGGCATCTGCAGTGGGCAGTGAGAAGTCTTGTCAGGGCTATAGTTTTGAAGACAGAGTCTCACCCACGTGTGTGGGTGCAAGAGGACATCTCAGTGCAGGTGCACAATATGGAATGACTCCTTCTGGGTGACTGGCACTCCATCACCTCTGAGACATCAGTCATGTCTGTGCATTGGGGCCCTCGAGGTCCTCTTCGCCTTCCATCTTGAAATGTCTGATGAACTGTTTTCCGTCATCAGCACGGACATTTGACTTCAGTGCTAGGGAACGCTGGAAGTTACTCCTCCCGCAGACCGTCACCCCGCTGCCTGTGAGTCGTTCTCTCTCCATATCTTCTCCAGTTTTCTTGTCTTTTCTAAAACCTCAAAATAGCAAGTCAGTAACTCTCATTACTATTTACTGAATGAATATACCCTTCACAGTGTCTCCCTAAGTTGTGGAGGGCCTCACAAAGTAGCTGAGGCTGGCCGTGAATCTGCGATCCTCCTGTTTCAGCCTCCCAAGTACTGAGATTACAAGCGAGCGCCACCATGCCTGGCATTAAGTACCAACTTCTTCACATACATTTTAAATGCAATTTAACTGGTACAATTCAATACATGATCTATATACTTTCTATTGAAAACAGAACAAACCAGAAATAGGCAAGTGACTGTGAACATGTGCCTCCTTTTCCAAAGGTAAATATGGAGACAGCAGTATCTACCTTGCATTGTTCTTGTGAAATCAGTATTGTTTGAGTTGGTTTCCCAAGAAACTCAAGGCAACTGGCTGTGGAAATACAGGCTTTGTGGGGCTAAAGAAGAGTCTACAGGCCTCAGAAACCCTCCCATGGAAAAAGAGAAAACTATAAGTGATCTTGAAAAAATAGAAGATATTAAAGTTATCTATTTCCATAAAATTTCTTCTAAAATCTTTGAGATAAAATATATTTGTTTGCATTAAATTTCTCTTTCAAACAAAAAGTATAACTCCCATAGCAGCAATAGAGTGTATCATGTGCAGTTGGGATACAGACATAGCCCCATGAAGAATGACTATCATGGTTCCGCTTGTTGCATTCCAGCCCATAGTGGCACAGTTGTTTTCTCTTAAAAATTGTTTCTAAGCTGGGCGTGGTGGCACACACTTGTAATCCCAGTACTCAGGAGGCTGAGACAGGAGGATTGTGGGTTTGTGGCCAGCCTCAGCTACTGACTGAGGCCCTCAGCAACTTATACCTCATTTCAAAATAAAGATATAAAATTTAAATAAAAATAGGGCTGGGAGTGTAGCCTGAAGGTAGAATGTCCCTGGGTTCAATCCCCAGCATCCCCCATACACAAACTGATTCTATTACAAAAAATCCGAATTCTGTAACTCTACTAAAAACAAAACAATTTTACACATTCAGGGATATTGGCAATGTTTCTTCATATTTAATAACCCCTTATTGATTAAAACACATTTTTCAGTATCTGTAGATACATGTTTTACAACACACATAATCATTCCCAAAAAGAAAACTCGAGATCAAGCTGGCAGTTTTCAGTATTTCCCCTCAAATTCTGAAGGGAGCCGTGAGATTACGGAGAGACAATGAAAGAGTCCTTATGACTCTCTTTATTACAGCTATTAAGATGCTCGGCTGCAGTTAAAGGGAATCCAATTGCCTCTCAATGGTCTTTTAATGGAAAAGCCACGGGGTGGCCATGTGTTTCCATTGCAAAGTTATAGCTCTGTCCCTTTAGCAGAATTTAGAGATGTAATGCACACCATCGTCGTCTCCTGGGCAGGGAAATGAGAGCAGACCTAAGTAACCAGCAACGTGTACTGCGTAGAAAAAGCAAAGTTCCCATCAGAGCAGCTTTCCAGGTTGCTGCAGCTCCAGGTTCATGGCCCGTGACGTAAACAAGGTCAGATCTCAAATTTAAAAAGTAGGCTCGCAAATACACAAGTCACTCATAGGATAGGAGCTGCAGAAACAGGAAAGATGAATTTGCTAGGGAAAAACAGGCAAAATCTCACACATGGGAAAAAGAAAGTAAAGGATTGGGATATCATATTAGAGAAACAGAGAGTGTTGCTTTATTTATTTATTTAATCTCTAATTTTGCGGTACGGGGGATGTAACCCAGAGGCATTCTATCTCCAAGCTACACCTCCAGCTCTATTTTTTTATTCTTTATTTTGAAACAGGGTCTCACTGAGTTCCAAAGAGCCTCACTAAGTAGCTGAAGCTGTCTGCAATCCATGATCCTCCTGTCTCAGCTTCCCGAATGCTGGGATAACAGGTGTTCACCACCATGCCCAGCTTGTTGTTTTTACAATTGAAAAGTTATGATACATGCTTAGGATGTGTGGCATGATACTTCAACATGTGCACACATCGTAGAGTTGCTAAGATGAAGTAATTTGTATATGCATTCCTCGTGTAGTTAGTGTGTGTGGCGAGAACATGTAAAGCCTGGTCAGCTTCGTTATGACATTCTCATGCTGTCCAGGAACTTACTGAACTTCTCCCTCTTTGTAACCAAAATTGTATGCCTTTTGACCATCACGTCCCCAATGCAGCCAGCCCATACTCCAGTTCTAGGGTCCACACTCTACGCCCTGTGGATCTTGTTCAGATTCCACTTAAGAGCCCATGGGCATTTCTCTTTATGGGCCCAGCTTCTTTCATTTAAAATAACGGCATCCCAGTTCATTCATTATTTTATGTGTATGTATCATCTTTCAACATACTGCCAAGATAATATTTAGTCAACACACTTTTTAAAAAAGCTCTATTGAATGAATGTTTGAAAAAAAGCCCAAGAGTACCCTACTTTGTTAGTTCAAGGTTGGTACTCCCAATTATTTTTCCTTATTATTTAGCAAAGAAATTGTATGTTCAAGTTTAAAAATATTCAAGATTCTATGTAAAAACACAAACTCCATCATTTATGGTGAGAGTAATTCATTATATTGGTGGTGTTGTTGTTTTAATTTCCTAGTAACATTTTCAAACATGTTTCTAAAATAGAAAGCAAACATTTAACTCAACATCAATTTTGAAAGTTTATAGCTTAGAGTTGACAGACCCTCCATGTCAAAGATTAAGCAGGGCAAAATAATCAGTAGGTTCCTTTCATTCACACATAAATATAAATCTAGACAGTAATATGATTTCTCTATGACCTCTAAAGAGCACCATCCATTTCTAGAGAAACAGACATTCTGTGACAATTCTACTCTACCATGAGACCTTCAGTTCCTACCCTGGGATATGACATCCCTCCATGAGAAGTCACTTTTACTTTTTAAGTATCTCCTTTCTAACAGAAATACAAACAAGAGAAAACTCATTTAACATATTGAAACCAATACTATTATCTCACAAGTTGTCATCAAATTTATTAACAAGTGTGTTTTCAATATGCAATTCAGCAGGCACACCCACAATCAACTGAGCGCCATTCTGTTCCACACGACCACAGTGTGGGGGCGATGCCAGGAATGGCAGCTTCAGAGACCCTGTTGAATTGCAGTTCACACTTACGTAACTGTCCAGCTAAGTTTAGAATTTAATGACATAATGAAAACTTTATTATTTGATGATTAGAGCAATCCTACTTACAACGTAGTATTTACTAACCATTTTAAAGAAGGAAACACCTGAATTGCCTTAATAAAGAGCTGCCTTTCTGTGAGTATAACTGAAACATTAGATTTTAGAAAGCAGGTGCAGTCGGGGTATTAGGAAACATTTTCCTAAGAAGTTTATACTGAAAAAATACATAGCTACAATGTAAATGATCAAAGAGAGAAAAATAAAGACAAAAAACTTGTTTTATCTTGATGAGTCCTAATAAACAACAACATTCACTAAAAAAATCAGCTTGAAAATAAAGGATAATCCAGGGAAGGAGGGGAAGTGGGGTGAATACAGAAGGATGCCAGGCGTGGTGGCGCACACTTGTAATTCAAGCATCTGGGAGGCTGAGGCAGGAGGATTGTGGTTCGTGGACAGCCTCAGCTACTTAGTGAGTTCCTTTGCAACTCAGTGAGACCCTGTTTTAAAATAAAGAATTAAAAAATAGGGCTGGGGCTGTAGATTGGAGGTAGAATGACCCTAGATTTCACCCCCAGTTACTGCAAAAAAAAAAATGCAGAAGGAAACACACCAACTGCTGTGGGTCTGAATGTTTGTATCACTTTAAATTTTATTGTGATGTATAATTGCAATGTGCCAATAAAAGTATAAAAATAAAGGATAAAATGCAATAGGTTCTTTATTCAAGGGAAGAAACAACACTTTGCTACTAAATACAAACCATAAATGTGATGGTGACAATGGATACTTTTCTAGGACTTAGCTAGAAATGTGTCTATGTACGTGTGTCTATTTCACAGAGTAAATCACATTTCTCCCCTCTACTATTGCACTGAATGTTGTCATGAATTTCTACACTAAATAACTGAAAGACATCTGTGTGTTGCCTCTCAGTCTCATCTGCCTCAGCTACTTAGGCCCTCTGCAACTCAGCGAGATCCTGTTTCAAAATAAAGAATAAAAACTAGGGCTGGGGTATAGCTCAAAGGTAGAATGCCCCTGGGTTCCATCCCTAGTACCGCAAAATAAATAAATAAACAAATAATATTCTTTTATGACAAACAAACTGAAAGAATTTATGCCTTCCAAACCAGCACTAGCGAAAATACTCAGAGATTAACTGCAAAAAAGAAATAAGTAATAAATGCCAGAACCAGGAAATATTCAATACCTCAAACAACTAATCAAAGAAGAACAAACACTACCTCAAATAGAAGTAAAAATGCAGAATGCTAGGAATTAAAATTCATCTTTCAATAATCATGCTGAACATATGCCGGGTGTAGTGGCTCACGCTTGTAATCCCCGCACTTGGGAGGTAGAGACAGGAGGGCCGCGCTGGCTTAAGAGACCCTGTTTCCAAATAAAAATATAAAAATAGGTCTGGGAGTGTAGCCCAGAGGTAGAAGGGTTTCCAGGAACCCCAGAAGTATAATAATAATAATAATAATAATAATAATAATAATAATAATAAATAAAATGATGCTGAACATAAATGTCTTTAACTACTCAATTAAAAGACATTACATGGCAAAATGGATTAAAACCCAAATCTACCCATATGCGGTCTGCAAGAAACACACCCTACAAGTAAAGATAGTCACAAACTAAAGGTGAAGGGTTAGAGTGAGATAATCCATGCCAATGAAACTCAAAGACAAGCAGAAATAGCAACTATTTTGTCAGACAAACTGACTTCAAGCCCAAGCTTATCAGAAGAGACAAAGCAGGTAACAGAGAGCCCACAGAATGGGAGAAAAATTTTGCCAACTATTTATCTGATAGAGGACTAATATCTAGAATATACAGAGAACTCAAGAAACTCACAGCTAAGAGAACAAATAACCCAATCAAAACACGGCAAGTGGTCAGGTGTGGTGGTGCACACTTGTAATCCCGGTACTTTGAGAGACTGAGACAGGAGGATTATGAAGCCAGCCTCAGCTACTTAGTGAGGCTCTCAGCAACTTAGTGAGAACCTGTTTCCAAATAAAGCAAAACAGGTCTGGGAGTGTAGCCCAGAGGTAGAAGGACCCTGGGTTCCATCCCCAGTACCACAAAACAAGGGGAAGTGAACTAGATACTTCACAAAAGAAAAAATTCAAATGGCCAATAAATGTATGAAAAACTGTCCAACATCATTAGCAATCAGAGAGATGCAAATCAAAGCTTATCATGGGATTTCGCCTAATTCCAACTATAATGGCAATCATTAAAAAACACAAACAGTAACAAATGCTGGCAAGAGTGTAAAGAAGTGAGATATCTAGTACATTGTGGGTGGGAATACAAATTAGTGCAACCACTTTGGAGAACAGTATGGAGGATTCTTAAAAGAATGGAAATAAACTTACCATATGACCCAGCAATACCACTTCTGGGTATCTGCCCAAAAGAATGGAAACCAAACTATCAAACTAACACATGCGTATCTATGTTCATAGCTGCCGTATATGGCCTATCCGCTAGAGTGTGGACTGAACTGACAACCTTTGCTTTAGTCTGGATTGACATGACTTTTAGTATCTGTTCTACATTTTTTAATCACCAGTCAATTAAAGGATCTCAGGTGATATTTTCTCTCTCCTCCAAAAATAATTTCTCTACAACCATGATCAATAATTTTTCTTATTCAAAATGTGACAGGACAGCCAGGCGTGGTGGCGCACACTTGTAATCCCAGTGCTTGGGAGGCTGAGGCAGGAGGAGAGCACAGGTGCGAAGCCAGCCTCAGCTACTTAGTGAAACTCTCAGCAACGTATTGAGACCCTGTTTCTAAATAAAAATATAAAATAGGTCTGGGAGTAGAGCTCGGAGGTAGAAAGCCCCTGGATTCTACCCCCAGTACCACCAAAAAATAAATGTTACAGGACAATTATTTAGACAGTTTTAGACAAGAAGCAGAGAGCTATAGATCTGTTTATTACCAAGTGTGGCTTGAGCGATGTCTGACTAAATAAGAATACATGTCATCTTTGAGTAGACATGAATGAGTATTCTTTACTTTGGATTGACATAATCTCTTCAAAATAATAAGAAGAAGAAAAAGGAGGAGGAGGAGGAGGAGGAGCAGCAGCAGCAGCAGCAGCAGCAGCAGTAGCAGCAGCAGCAGCAGCAGCAGCAGCAGCAGCAGTGGTATGACACCCAACTCTAGTGCAGGAATAAAGGAGTTGTGCTTTTGCTCAATGCAAGGGTTGGAGCCAGGTCTCCTTGTGGCCCTCCCGTCCTCATTCTGCAAGAATCTACCCAATGAAAGACGTGAGGCACAGCAGAGACCACTGGAACTGACTCTTTCCTCCTCTGTGTTTGCAGTTGTTCTCATCTACCGAAGCAAGGCAATCATAGGAGTAGGAAGCAGCCTGCCAGGCACAGAGAATTCATAACAGGCTGGCTGTGCCAAGATGCAAATATACTGAACCACCTCCAAAGCATCCTGGGAGAACACCGCCCGCTACCCTCATCTGGGAACCTCAGCCCTTTCTTGTAGTGCTCTGCAGCCAAAGCTGGCAGGGGTGAGTTTCCACATTTGCACACAGCTAATCAGTACAGTTCTGCTTTTCCAAAAGAAAGCTAGCTGACAGGGCTCACTCCCATCTGCTGGTAGAGACACGTAGTTGTCAAGATTGGAAGAGTGGTCAGTCACCCCTCTAGTTCAGGAAACTGGTGATGCTGGTGGAGGTGAAGTGATTAGTCAGCACACCCAATGCACAAGTGTAGGCACAAAAGAGGGAAAACTTTCTCTGGAAATAAGTCAGACGTGGTCAGTGCACGGTGCTCATCTCCCTGTTCATTTCCACTCTCTGCAGTTTTATAGGTTTTTAGAGTTGGAAGGAATCTTTGTGATCATGTGGTCCTCCTGTGGCCTTTTTCTGGGCAGAAAATTCACAAAACTCATTGCAGGTCCACAGTTAGGACCTAAGTTCTTGGTTCTGTTGCCACCAAATTGGCACCAGAGTATAGCCACACACTCTTCAAACCATGTGGTTTTCTAATCTCCATTGAACTGAGGATCCTGTCACCTCCTAGTATGATGTCCTTTACCTGGAACAGCTGAAGGACGCTCAGAATTGCTCCTTTTCATCCATGGCTCAAACACACTCCCCACACCACCTACGCTCCAGTGCTCAGCTTCCACCTCCTCCGTAGATCCCAAAGTCCTAGCGGCAGATCGCTTCTAACATTCCC
This sequence comes from Muscardinus avellanarius, assembly GCF_963383645.1. Lineage (NCBI taxonomy): Eukaryota > Metazoa > Chordata > Mammalia > Rodentia > Gliridae > Muscardinus > Muscardinus avellanarius. Next base: position 1,028,771 of record NC_137791.1, read on the forward strand.
AAGCTGTCTTATTCAGAACAACGATATCCCCCCTGATCTCAATGTGGTCAGCTATACCAGCATCCTGGGGAGATATCGAGGACTCTGCCACAAGCCTCAAGATAAAAATAACTCTTGTAGAGTGAGTTTTTCTTAACTTTTGAAACAGTCTAATTTCTCATAAAATAACAAACCTTCCAGATACTTCTCTGAAGTTCTATCTCACATTTAGATCTTGCCATGGCTACTTCAATTTCATTATTTTGCCTCAAATGAGTCCTTCTGACCCTTCCTTTTATCACAATCATGGTATCTTTTTCTCTTAGAGATTCCTTGTGGGCTATATAATAATAACCTCCATCTTTTCTTTATTTTTTCTGCTTTGAGATCCCTGCCCCATTGATTCTAGCAGAGTCTCTTGACACTTTCAGAAATCTAAGAAGTGCTAAGAAATCTTAAGGAAAAAACTGTATATGTGCATATTTTCTCTTACTTACAGGATTAGATATATCTTTGTTTAGATGCTCAAAAGACTTGACATCCAGAAAAAAAATTCGAGATGGTGCTATGAAATCAGACCGCTCAACTCTCTGGCCCCCTGCCTGTGACTGCGTTTCCCTACCGTCCTGCCTGTGATTGTTTCCCTGTCGTCATTATAACATGAAACACCCACAGCCCCCACCTTTCTGAACCTCTCAGCATCAAAAAGACTTATTGCTAATTTAGCCTGAAACTTTTTGGTGATTATGACCAAAAGAGACTAGTTTTGCAGAGCAATGTACTTGGTTTTTAGTAAATCAGAGATGGATCACCCAGTGTCTATTTCAGGAAGAGGCATTAGAGACGTTGGCTCTTTTACATTATGTAAATAGCCAATATGATATTATTAAAACTAGAGAATATAAAGAGCCCTCAAATATACTTTTACAGTGGAAACTTCAAGGCTGTAATGGCCAAAGCACAAATTTAAGATTAACCAAGGGCAGGGAGGCTGGGTTAGTCCACAAGGACTGGGCTGCGCTTCAAGAGTGCAGCGTTAAATGCAGCCAGTAAGCAAGCCTGGATTTGATAAAGCGTTTCCAGGCTGTGTTCTGTTCTCTGGAAATGGGCATGCTAGCTGTATTTTAGATAGTTCTAATTCACTTTCAAGGCAATTTTCAGAAGGTAACAAACTGAGCAAAGACTACATCAGATAGAAGTTTGCTTACTTATTACTTTGGTGAAAATAAATACAGCTGCTGTGTTTTCTGAGTAGAAATTATTATCACCACTGCATCATTATATATATATATTATATATGTTATATATATTATATATGTATTGTATATAATATTATATGGCATCTGAGACAAAGAGCTGCTTCATAGTCAGAGCCAGAAAATCGTGGATAACTTGTTAATATAGCCATATTAACATAATCAATATAGCCATATGGTTATGAGTTCGGCCTCTGCTGAAACACTATGCTTGTTTCAAATTAATTTCTTCAATGTAAAATCAGTGTGATGAATTATGTGTCTTCCATAGATAAATGCCAGGAAATAAGGGTGACTTCAACATAGTATGGATGCTCGTGCAATAATTTGACATGTTTAATGTTTCTGGGAGACAAGAAGCCAAGCTGTGAATATGGGCAGCTCTTGCAGAGGCTCAAGGTGACCTTGAAGTGGTGGGCTTTTCCCAGTCTCCAGGATGCTGCCCTGCAGAGCCTAGCGCGCCTTTCACCATACGTGGACAGCATGACTATGGACAGTACTGCTGCAGGTGAGGCAGGATCCATGAAGGTTTTCAGCGGACCGTAGTATTCATTTTGTGATTTTTAGGGCATCAACTTAATTTCGGGTGTTTTTATTTGATTCTTTTCAACAAAAGAAACATAATTTATTTATAAAAGGAAAAAAAGCCTTTAGCTGGCATTTCACAATTTCTTTCAATAATCACTAGATTTGAAAGCAGGCTAAATTTAAAGGTCATGTTTTTCAGTCAATGTCTATCATTCTTTGGTAGGTATAGGAAAAATAAGTTCTATTTTTTCTCTACAGAGAGTGTCTCCCCCAGAGTATTGAGTTTCCGTGCAATGATGAACTCTCAGCTTTACTGGACATCTGCTTTTCACAACCACATTTTAAGGGAAGAAAATCTAAGAGACAGAAAAACATAAGAAATCCCCAGGACAGGAAAAGCTTCCTTCTCTTCTCTTCCATAAACCAGTACCAGATTCCAAATGGAAACCCCTGACCACGTAAGGACATTTAGCTGCAGCCACAGTCCTTCCAGAAAGCATCGTCCGGGCAGGGCGGAGTGGGTGGGGGTGTGGTTTGGAGAGCACTCCGGAGCATTGGTATGAACAGAACAGAACAGACAAACAGAACCCCTCTCCCTCCCTTCAGGGAACAAGTAGCTCTGCTTTGGGTCTAAAATGTGCACACTGAATTCTCAGACCCATGCCAAGGAAGGAAAGGAAACAGAATCACTCAGAAGAATCTGCAGACAAAACGTGGGCTGTCGTTGATGGAGTGCCGTCGAGATGCCACAGCCAGCTGCCCTTCATGGAGGAAGCCAGTGTCTCCTGCTATCTACAGCCAGGGAACTTGTCCTTCCCTTCTCCACTGACTATAAAAGTACTTTCCTAACAAGTGGGGTGCACTATCCATTCCTTGATGTTCATGGTAAGACTTCCTTGCCTGATTCCTGGATTCCTGGGCTCAACTCTCCTTCACAAGGCCAAAATAAGAACCCCACCCATGGTATCAAAGATATCTCAGCAAAAATGCTTTTCCTCTGGATCCAAGTTTCTCAAGTCACCTATTCTAGCACACTTAATTTGTTCTAGAGATTTCATTGGACAGACAAATCTTGTTTTTAATGATTCGACACAGATATACCCACTAATTTGAAATCAGAATAATATTCTACTACATGGGCCCATAGCCAATAAGCCCATCATTGTCAGCCAGCCAGCTCACAGGTGCAAACGCAGGGTGTGTGCCTTTCCTACCAACATCAGCGCTTAACATGCCTTCATAATACTGACATAATAATGTCAGTATTTTGAACATGCCTTCCATCATGTTCAAAATACTGACATTAGCCCAGAGTTGGGCAAAACCACCTGGCAGAATGGCTAATTTATAACAAAGTATTAAATATCACCTGTAAGGTACTGATACTGAACTGAACTAAAAAATAGAATAATCATATGGGTACACGTCCACACCACGGTGAAACGAAAAAACCTTATATCAAACTACAGATAGTAACTCAAAGACTATCCATGTACATTTACTTTATATTTGGTTAGGAACACAACTACATTTCAATTTCAATACCATAAAAGTTAAACTCCTATAAAACAATGAACCCAAAAAATAAGAAATTATGAAACTACAGAATTTTGTTTGAGACCTTGAATCCTAAAACGAGGAAGTTGTTTGCCAAAAAATAGGTCTCAGAATTTTTCTCATGTCCTCACTTTCTCCTTTTTTAGAGGAATAGTTCAGTAGATCTGCAGACCTCTTCTGGAGTCTATTATTTTAAAAAATTAAAACTAAAAAGCAGCTCAGCTCCTATCTTTTTATTCAGCCTCTCTAGTCCAGGTTGTCCTCAGAAGCCTTTGACCATCCATACATCTGCAGGCCAGGTATCTCCCTGGTTGCGGATGTAGGATGCTTGGGCTGACAGGGAATCTTCAGGGTCCCTGTGTGTTCTCCAAGATAACTCCCATCTAAGAATTAGACAAGATCACATGTTCCTGAGGAAGTTCCTGGGGTGGATGATGCACGTTTCAGAACTCAGTTTTGCTTTTAGATAGTGAGACACAACATGGCCTTAAAATCTCCCTGGTTATCCTCCAGTTCTTTGAAGATATCTCTCATTCGGTTGTGCTGGCTGATGTGACTACACATCACACTTGCATTCTTCTGCATTCCGTCCACATTACCTACAGGTGACCTCCATTCTACCAGTCAGGTCTAGTTGGAAAACAGAAAACACATGAGATATTGCAGTGAGGGGTGTAATACAGACACTGGCTTCTTCATGCTCTGGAGGACCCAGACACCAAAGGAGTACCTGAAAACTGAGGGCGAAACACTTATAGAGGGCCCAGGAAGCAAAACTGTGGAGACCAGGAGTATCAGGTCACAGGAGTGGGGGGGGCTCACAGAGTTGGGGCTCAGATCTCCAAGGAGAGGATGCCATGAGGCTCTTCTGGAACCCCCAAATCAAAAGGAGGGATTCTATGGATCTCAACGCTGCACTGAGATTGATACTCCAGGCCCCACGGAAGCCAGATGTGGGAACCCATACTTACCTGCCCAGGGCTGCAGACTCAATTCTGCTGAAGCCAGTGCCCAACACTCAAGCTCCACGCAGCTCTGTACCCCAGTACATTCCTTTGCATTCTGTTCTGCACAGCCCTGGCACCGCTCTCTCCAACAACAAAGCACGACTGGTGCCACACCCTTTCCTGGACCCCATAGCCCCTTTCCTGTTGACCTTGTTTGAAGTCTGGACTCCCCTGTCTGGTGTCAAGGGCCTTCTAGAATTTTTCTAGCCGTCTCCATTGTTTCTTTAGTAACTTGGATTCTCCCACAGGACTCGTTGATTCTTCCTTAGCAATACAACTAATTTTTCAATGTCTATATCTTAGAAAGCACAGATCTCAGCCCCGTCTTACCCCAAAATATTTTCAGAGAGTAGCCATGCATGTATGTAAAAATCATGCTGCCTTTTATTGCCAAGGGGCCACAGCAGAGGGAATGAGGGAGCTTCCTGCACAATTAAAACTTTGCACAGTTCCATTGGAAATGAGCAACCTGATTGGAGCCAATTAAAACTTCAAGTGACAACTCAATGTGAACTGAGACTGAAGGAATCTAATGTCAATAAAGAATTCTTGCACCTTTTCTGATTTGTACATATGTAGTAGTCTGGTTAAAGGGATGAATTCTCAGCAGCCCGACAACCTGAGGTTCTGATTCAGGGTCGCGCGCAGACATATCTCGAGGATGTCTCCTTTACGGCATGCGAGCTGCAGCATCTCAGGAAAGTCTAAAGCAACATTTTTCCTCATTTGCCCTTTGACTTGAAGAGCTGACTTTCAACAGGAAAAGAAAATTTGCTACTTACTCTGGAAAGGTGTCTCCTTTATGTGTGAAAGCACTGCGGTGAAAACGTCAACTAGTTCACGTCTCCCTGAGCCTGTGAAATCCGAGAGGATGTGAGATTTCCTGATGCTCAGAGCGGGGTCCTGGCTGCGTCCTCTGCCACGTGGAGACCTCCTGGCTTTGCTTCCATCCTGGCTTCAAAAGCAAATACGAGAGGGGCTGCTCTCCCCTTTAGGTATACATTACTACGATTCCCTTTTATGTAGGACAAATAAAAATTATCCTAAACCTCTTAGTGTATTACTAAGTAGCCGAGGCTGTGTACAGCGATCCTCCTGTCTCAGCCTCCCAAATGCTGGGATTACAAGCGTGCGCCACCACACCCAGCTTAATTTATATATTTTTAATCTAATGATTTGCCTGTGTATCCAAATTATGTCCAGTTAGAACTTATTCAACTCCCTAAGTCATTCACTCACTCATTCATTCACTCTTGAAGGGTGCCTGCCTGCCACCTGCTGTGGCAATGCATAACTCCTCGAATTCTTCCAAAGTGACCGGTCACAGTGACAGCTCATTGCTCTGAACAGGGGCTGAACGCTTGTCAGCCACAGAAGCTGGCCACACCAGCCCGCGCTGCCACAGTAACCTTCACTTGATCCTGTACCCTCAAGCTAGGTGGCATCTGGTCCACATGTGTGCCCCTTTGAAGATGCACCATAGATATCTCTCATCTGGATAGCAGACACTCAGGCAGCCAATTAAGTAGTCTGAAACCCGGGAAGTTTACGTAGGTGAGGATAATTAGTCTTAAAAACAAACTCAGTATACCAAGCTGCAGGAAATGGAACTGACCAGGATCTAGTCTAATAAAAATAAATTGAGCTGAATTTTAAATTTTTAGAGGTTAAAACCATTTACATGAAGGTTCCCTGGGGTTTGCAACTCTGTTTTAATAAGGTCTGTGAGAGCCACGTCGACTTTCCACCGAATGTGAACTTCTTCACTTTGAAGGAACTGGTATTTGAAACAAAAGTAGTTCCTGATTTTCTAAGCCGCCCAAGGCCTGACCACTGGCACGGACTCAGAGCACTCTTCTTTAAGAGAAGTGCTCTTCCTCCAGCGGGAGCATTTAACTCGCTTCCTCTGCAAGCTCTGGTTTTTGTGCTAGCATTCATGTCTCTTGGCTTTTTACGGGAATAGTATTATTGTTTATTATTTACAAAGATGGGCGAATTCTAAATTTACTTTTCAGACTTATTCTCAGTGTAGTTATCTTGACACTATCTAATGAAGAAGCTGAATTATGAAACAAGGGAAAACTACTTTTCTGATCTTCTAAACAAAGGGTTTTTTTGGTACATGGATAAAAATTTGCAAACTATTTTTATGTTTCCTACCATTAAGAAATTATACAACAAAATATAAAATATAAATACACTAATGAGAATGGTCAGTGCTTATAATTAGATGTTTTGGCTACAGTATAGATGTTTGTTTTATGTTATAAATTTTCTCTAACAGACCACTTACTTTCAATATTGAAACTAATTTGGAAATAAAGAAGTTGACTCAAAAACAGTACCGACAGAAGTAAAGACAGCTACTTTATAACATCTAGATTTTTTTAAATAAAAAATATATTATAGCTGGGCATAGTGGCTCAAGCTTATAATTCCAGTACTTGGCAGGCTGAGACAGGAGGATCACAGGTTTGCAGCCAGCCTTAGCTACTTAGTGAGGCCCTCCACAACTTAGTGAGACTGTGTTTCAAAATAAGGAACAAAAAATAGGGCTGGAAGTATAACTTGGAGGTAGAATGTCCCTGGGTTCAATTCTCAGTCCCGATAGTAGTAATAATAATAATAATAATAATAATAATAATAATAAATAATGTTATAAAATAAGTTTCTTTTGCATCAGACCTATATAGTTAATATCAAATGAGATCAAACACTTTAGGTCCATTAAATCTAAGGATTGCCAAATCCCAAACTACAATATAAAAAACAGTATCATGCTGAGTAGGCAACCTCAAGTTAGGCAAATAAATAGATTTAAAATAAGAACTATAGCAACAAGACAGCCACTGCTCTAATTCTAATACAGATGCCAAGTTTTAGACCTGGAAACCACAGAAGTCATCAAGAATTAATCCCTTCCCCACTAAGTACAGTAGGGGAGGATGCAGAACCGCAATGTGCTGAATGGAGAGAGAGGCAGGGCACTTAACTCCCACAGCACCAAATCCAGTCCCAGGAGCCGAGCGGCTCTTGTTCCCAAGGAAATCAGTGCGAGGAGCCGGGCCCCGAGAGCTGGTTTTCCCTGGTCAGCAGCATCCTCAGATCAGGGAGCCCCCTCCTTAGAGGCGCAGGCCTCCTCGCGGAGCACACAACGTCACCACAGGTCGCCGCAGGAGGCCGAGGTTGGGGCTCTTGGCTCCAAAAGTGGCATGTCTATACTCACTCACAAAGGAGGCGTAGCTTGTAAGACGCCTTGTAAGGTAACAGTTTGTCATCTGTAACAAGAGCAGCTAAGTGAGTGTTAAACATGACTGCTATCATTTGAGTGTAGCGTCACATTTAATTATTTTTTCTGTTTTTGTAGGTGTGCACCGCCACGCTAGCTGCCCTTTACTTTTATTTTCATACTTTTATTGGCACACTCTAGTCTCAAGGCATAATGCAGTTCAGCGCGATGGCGACTCCTATGCACACAGCACTTGGAGGGCCTCCCCTCGCCCCCTCGCCCCCATACAGGACAGCGAGATCGGCACTGCTGGTCCCACATATGTACATATTGTGGCTGGAAGTGATTCCTTCCAGGACCCCCTCTCCCCTCCCCCTCCTACTGAACAGTGTCTATTCAGTTCAATGGCCCGTTTCTTGCTTATTTGTCGTTTCAGGGTTGCTTTTTAGTACTTTGTGTATTCTGGGTATTAGTCCTCTATCAGAGACACAGCTGGCAAAGATATCCTCCTACCTGTAGGCTCTCTCTTTAGATTCTTGATGGTTCCTTTGATGAGCAGAAATTGTTTAGTTTAATGCCACCCCATTTATTAATTTTTATTTAATTTCCTGAGATTGGGGGGGTCTTATGGAGGAAGTTTCCACCTGTGCCTATATGTTGGAGTGTTAGACTTATGCCCTCCTCTAGTAGCTTCAGAGTTTCTGGTCTAATTTCCAGATCTTTGATTTGCCATGAGATGACTTTTGATAATATTTAATATTACAGAAGTAGATATTAATGTGCCTATTTTTTCAGACAAGGAAATTGAGATATTAGTAAGTCTTCAATTTGGGGTATGACATACTCTAATCAAGACTGCTTTCAAACTTAAATGGCACTTAAAAGACCGTACTATTCTGACTTTAGAAACGTGGGGTTAAACCGGGTGTGGTAGTGCACGCTTGCAATCCCAGCATTTGAGAGGCAGAGACAGGAGAATCGCGGTTTGCAGACAGCCTCAGCTACTACTTTGTGAGGCCCTTAGCAACTCAGTGAGACCCTGTTTCAAACATTAAAAGGACTAAAAAATAGGGCTGCGGGTGTAGCTTAGAGGTAGAATGCCCCTGAGTTCCATCCCCAGTACCACAAAAAAGAAACAAATGTGGGGTTAAACCTAATCACAGTGTGACAATGTGACGTTTGTACTGGTAATGAAGTTGCATTCCTCCTTGTAATATACAGCAACGTCTTCTCTCTTTCAGTCTACAAAGTGCTTTAAAACTCCCAAGGCTCTTACACATAAGCTGAATTTGAAAACCAACATCAATCTCTGCTTTTCAGTCGCAGTATCTGCTGGCCTGTCCCCAGGGCTTGCTCTCTGCAGGGCATTCCCAGGGCTCTGCAAGCATTAACTCATCCTCCGCGACCACCCTGCAAGTAAGCAATCATTTCTCCATTATACTGACAGGGAAAGAAACAGAGGGGCAAGCCACCTGGTCATACAGCTCCATGGTGCAGGGACAAAATGCAAGCAAGCCTTCTGCTCGGGTCTGACTTCTCCACCACAGGAGGCCTCCTGTCCAGCCTCCTTAACCTAGCCCGAACCTCTCCCAGAGAGCTTGCTCCTGAGAGGACCTGTGGCCGACAGTGTAAACACACGCACTCAAACACACACTAATGAAATAGTACTTACTCTGTGTTCCGTGTCCCATGCTAGATTATAGGGGCTCAGATCAGAAATCTTAGAGAGACTCGAGAAGATAAACACCCCGATGAGCATGGCGTACAGACACAAAATCATCAGGGCTAGTCTCGGTGCCGTGCACGGGAGAGGGAGGTGGGGAGGCTCACCGAGGGCTGTGTGCACGCATATCTCTTTCACTCTGAACTTCATGGATGATTACAATACACCAATAAAAAATGAATCACCCAGGAAGGCTATGTCCTCCCCAATCCAGTGCCTGTGAGGGTCAACGGAACCACAGGCTGGCACACAGCACGCTTTCTTACATAAGTACAGTGTCTCCATCAAAGTCCATGTGTGGTAAATATGAACCAGATTTCTCTAGCTCCAAAACTGAGGCCTCCTTCATTATACTCTGCTTGAAGTATAAGAGGTGTTTATTAGTAAAATTTGTCAGGAGACATAAAAATCAAAGAAAATAATAACAAAATATTTGAATACAGATTCAAGGAAATTAGAAAAGTTATTTCATACATTTCCTAAAAGCAAAATGGCTAATTCCCAGAACATCTTCCAAAGAAAGTTATATAGATAACATGCATAGATATTTATACTGAGTGGAGAGATTTATCATTTTTCTATTCTTCTAGATTACTTTTCTGCAGATTTTCTCTTCTATCTATGACGCATGCCACACCAAACAAGTTAGCGTTTCCACAATACTCGGCATCCTTGGCAATGCTCTGGAATACCTTCTGTGTATGGACAGTACGGCCCCATTTCTCTCTCCTATGAAGCTGGTAGTTATCATCACCTAGAGCGATTATTGCTTGAAAAGTCCATCTGTTACTGGACTCAATGTGCAACCCATGTTCTTTTTTTGTTTTCTAATAATTTCTACATTGACCATATTATCTCTGGTTCCTTTTTTCTGGAACTAAACAATGTGTGCCATATTTTAAATTATTCTCGGCATATCTTTAATATTCTAAGAACATTTCAACATATATTTTAGAAACTTGTCTCTTACTAAAATGCATATATCTGTGTTTTTTTTACTTTATATAGTGATTTCAGTTTTGTCTTTTCTTACTACCAATTTTATTTCTATTATTTCTATATTTAGTTCTCTAGATATATTTCTTTATCTCATCCATCTGCCTTTTTATCTTTTTCATTATCCAACAGTTTTTACTGAGCAAGAGTATGAAAGCATCACAGTAGTGAACAGATGGTCATGGCCTTCATAAAATTTATATTTTATTATGCAATTTCTTTCATAGTTTCTGCTTCATGTCTTCAGCTATCCTATCAAGAGTACTAAATAGTTTTTTTTTTAACTTTTTTCTGGTTCTCATACTGAAGAGCTTTCAGAATTTTGACTTTGCTCTGAATTCTCAGAGAAACACACTCTGTCCTGCAGGTCACTGCTCATACCCCCGGCTGGATCTATTGTCTACCTTTTTATTTTTCCTACTGCTATGGCTCTAATGCTCTGATTCAAAATCGGTTTCCTCTCCCACTGCCTAAATGTCAGACAAGAGACGAGTCTGGTAAAATGAGCGTCCAGTCCATACTCCCAGCGGGTATTCCCTAGAATGAGGCAAACCTCCACTCTGCCTCTAGGCCCGCCTCTGGCAGTCAGTCTTATTGACTACAGGGGAAGTCAGTTCTGTGTGCTGTGGCTAATATGTAGGCAATAAAATGACTAGACATAGGGGTTCATACTAAATGAGTGGACCTTGGCTGCTCTTGACCCAGACGCAAAGTGAGTAACTGTGAGATTATGGATGTGTTAATCTGCTTCAATATAGTAACCATTGCAATATGTTTGCATGTAGGTATGTATATATATAATATATGCAATACACATAATATGTATGTATGTATGTATGTATGAGTATATAAATATATCCCATAAATCATGCTGCATACCATAAATATATATTATAAAAGTTTATTTATACCAAAACAAAAAATCATTTTGAATACCATAAATATATTTTTTAGTTATAGCTCAATGAACCTGGGTAAAATCCCAAATCATGAAATGGCTTGAATTATGATGATAGAATTTTTCTTTTTTTCTTCACAGAACTTATCACTGACATATATGTTACATGTGTATTTGATAACTTGTCTGTCTCCCTTAATTAAAATGTAAACTGGGGGGGGGGGGACAGACTTTTTATCATTTTTTTCCCTCTATATGTAGAATATTCACCATGCCTAGACTAGGCCTGTCACTGGAAATCAAGAAATATTGTTTGAATGAGAGAATCAGGATTGAGGGGGTTCAGTGTAGATATTCAGATGTTACATAAAAATATCTTTTTTAATCTGCAATCATATTCCAAATGTTATGGTTAATATAATAGTCACTAATTTATTGTTTGTTGATTTAAGAAATCGAATTTCATATTTATATGTATGAGCATGTTTGTCTGCATTTGTGAATTTTTGTTAATTATAAGTTTAACAAATCAATATATCTTTTTAGAAATCAAGTCATGTTAGCTGGGCATGGTGGCACACACTTGTAATCCCAGCATTTGGGAGGCTGAGTCAGGAGAATCTCGGTTCAAGGACAGCCTCATCTACTTAGTGTGGCTCTTGGCGACTCAATGAGACCCTGTTTCAAAATAAAAGAATAAAAAATAGGGCTGGGGGTGTAGCTTGGAGGCAGAATGTGTCTGGGTTCAACCCCAGTTTTTTTAAAAAAAGTCATGTTAAATGCAAACATAACAAATGAGATAGTTCTTAATTCTTTCATAAGATAAGGAAGTTAGTTCTCTTATTTTTCCTTGAATCTGTCTCAGATTCTAAAAAGCAAGTATATGGAAGAGGTTTTATAGTCCCCAACTTGCCAATTAAGAAAAAAAAATAGTAGACTAGAAGAGGGAACCCCAGGGCTATTGTGACTGGTGCCCGAGGCCGGCTGCGGTGCCGGCCCTCCTCTTGCTGACCTGGCTCTCAAGGTGTGACTGCGGTGAACAAGGACACGTCAGGTGGAATAATCACCAACAGATGGTGATAATCTGTTACCAGTCTCATGGCGATCCCCGAAGATGTGCTGGGAAATGAAGTCTTCACTGAAGGACACGAGCTACTAAAGCTCAGAGTGACTAACAGAATGTCCGGCCCAGCTGGCAGGAAGCTGCCTCTAATTAGAGCCAAGGAACGCACAGCCGCTCAGGTTCCAGTGGCAGAAATCGCTCCACATCAATTTCTGCATCGACTCTAGACTCTGATGAACAGTCACCCGCTCACCTGGTGTCCTGGGCATTAGAAACCTTGGTGACATCCGGTGCGCGTTGTGGCTACCAGCACAGGAGGACCAGTCCTCGGCCTGTCTAGGGGCTCATGTGTGATCTTTACTACTGGATTTTTTTTTTTTTTTTTGCAGCACTAGGGATGGAACCCAGAGAGATTCTACCTCCAAGCTGCACCCCAGACCTAGTTTTTATTCTTTTTTATTTTTTGAAACAGGGTCTCACTGAGTTGTGAATGGCCTCGCTAAGTAGCTGAGGCTGTCCGCAAACCTCAATCCTCCCGTCTCAGCCTCCTGAATGCTAGGATTACAGGCGTGCGCCACCATGCCCGGTTTACCATTGGCTTTTTGTCAGGAAGGAAGGGCTTGGGATGCTCAATATTCACTTATTTGCTTAAATAACTTGTATGTTACTAAACTATGTTTATGGTACTGGGGATTGAACCCAGGTTTCACATGTGCTAGGCAAGAGCTTTACCACTCAGCTACATTCCAAGCTCCCTAAAATATTGGATATTTTTGAGCAGGCACAGTGGCACACACTTGTAATCCTAGCATTCGGGAGGCTGAGACCAGAGGATCGCAGTTCATGAACAGCCTCAGCTACTTAGTGAGGCCCTTTGCAACTCAGTGAGACCCTGAGTTGTAAAGAATAAAAATAGGGCAGGGGGTGTAGCTCGGAGGTCGAATGCCCCTGTGTTCCATCCCCAGAGCCACACACACACACACACACACACACACACACACACACACATCGAATATTTTCAAAAAGACACATTATTTGTATGTTTTCTTCAAACATAGTATCTGTCAGACCATAGTTAATGTAATTTTGTTCAAAACACCATGAATTATTATATGCCCCCCATATCAGCAAAAATAAGAAGGCAGATAAATCAGTCTTAGATGTTTACAAGGATATATCATGTTCTCCACTGATGGAATAGAAATGGCTTAATCACTTTGGAAAACTCTCTGGGATTGCTTCCTAAGACTGAAGATCATCCCACCTCTGAGCTGACTCTTTCCATGCTCGTTATATACCCAGAGTCAGACGTTCTCGTGTGTTCCCCAGATGGTTAATATCAGCCTCAGCCTATGGACGTGTTAGAAACGCTAGTATTCAGGCCCCAACTCAGATTTACTAAGATGTATTACTACAATGCACCAATAAAAACGTTAAAAGAAAGAAATTATGAAGGGAGAATTTGGCCACTTATATTTAATAAGCTCTCCAAGTGATTCTGATGTTTAAAAAAATCATTGCTCTAGACAAATACATGTTCTCCCAGATACACATTCAAAGTTGTTCATAGCCTTATTATTTAAAAAAAAAACACAATCCAGACTGGAAACAAACCAAATTTCATCAATGGTCAAGTGGATATTCAATCGTTGCAGCTTATATAATGCAAATTTATTTAAGAATGAGAAATGCGCCTCAGCTTTGTGTCATGGCGTAGCTCAATCTAAGAGACATGATGCTGAAATAAGAGACTCTCCAAAAGAAAGCCTGCAGTGCAATTCCAACTGCAGGAGGTTCAAAGCAAGCAACCCGAGCATTCTGGGGGATTCCTGCATGGATGGCTTAGGAAAGGGACTTGTATCACAAAGTTTAGGCCGCATTATCCGTAATGACCTGTCAGAAGCCACGCAGGAACTATCCTCTCTTGGGTATTGGCAATATTCTATTTCTTATCCTAGATGGCAAATACAGAAGTAGTGACATCGTAATTATTTCCAAAATAGAATCACAGTTTTCATGTATTATAGACACATAATGTACCCCATAGGTAAGGAGAAAGCGCACATACCCACTCAGATATACTCAGGGCATATTTATAAATCATCTGAGGATGCTAAAATTTCCACATCTGAGACAACAATGTACATTATCAGCAACGTGATTATCCCCATGAGAGGCTCTTTCAAGCATGACTTCTTACTAGCCTTATGTTACAGCTATTTGACTAAATTGAAGTTCTATGGTAAATGTAAATTCTAAAGTATGCTCCTCTGCTCAGAAACATTTTAATTTTCTTTCTTCACTTTTAAAAAATTTTTGTGGTGCTGAGGATTGAGCCCAGGGGCATTATACCTCTGAGCTACACCCCCAGCCCGATTTTTTATTCTTTATTTTGAAACAGGGCTTTACTAAGTTGCAGAGAGCCTCACTAAATAGATGAGTCTGATCGCGAACCCAGATATTCCCATCTCAGCCTCTCAAGTACTGGGATTACAAGCGTGTGCCACCACTCCCAGCATTATGTTGCAACTATTAATTGACTAAATTGAAGTTGTACTATGGTGAACATAAATTCTAAAGTAGCTTCTTCTGCCCAGAAACATTTTTAAAATTCCCTTTTCATTTAACAACAACAACTAAGAAATTTTAGTGAAGTGGGAAGTGAAGGTGTGTATGCTTACCAAATGGGTTTTTGCTGGACAACTTGTAGCCCACCCCCCTTTAAACTAACTGTGAACGCTATTCAGTAATAACCACAATACGCTTGTATGTCTCTCATGGATAAATGGCTCCAGTTTTTCAGCGAAGCTCTGAATTCATTAGTAGCTGAATATGAATCTGTGAATAACGTCTCCCTGTAATGACCAGGGGTCCGATGAAAGAGTAAAGGAGGGGGAAATTTCAACATGCGGCTGGAATTGCCAAGTAAGGCTGGGTATTAAAAAATGTCAGAATCCAAAAGTCCCCCTCAGGACATTTACCCAGCAGTGAATGTCCCACCGCCTTAGTGGAACATAGCCGCTAGAACCTTGAAATTAAGTCATGGAAACTGCAACGACTCTGTCATTTCCTCAAACAATATAACTACAAAGACTGGTGAATCATAGGCTGACCTGAAACTAACAAACAGAGGTTGTGTGTGAGTGCCGGGGGGCTGCACACAGAGCCAGACACCACAGAGTCCAAATCCCAAGCCAACAAGTCTCCTTCAGCCAACCTTCATATTAACCATGGGTAACACATGAGTAATTAGGTAATTATGCCCCCTCCGGGTCTCTGAAAACAGTAGAGGTGTAGTGCTAGCCTTCCACAGAGAAAGATTACATAACCTGTAGTCTTTAAAAACAGAAGAAAACTAGAAAATAAAAATGATGTAAGACACACCTTCTTAATGAAGGCTAAAAAAACACTTTGCTCAGCATTCTCGGCTTTCGACAACAAAACCCTAGAGTTTGGGATCAAAAAAAGCAGATACCAGATATGGCAAATAACACAGATGGTGAGATGGAAGGACCAATTATTATCTGTTCACACAAAGAGACTACATCGCTGCTGCAGACTGGATGTTTGAGTGTCTTCCCATATCAGTTATTACCAGTATGATGGTACTTGGAGGTGAGGCCCTTGGATTAGATAATGAGGATGGGCTTGTATGTAAGTGTTCTCACAAGAAGAAGAGGCCAGAGTTTGCTTCCTCTCTGCCATGTGAAGACCTAGCAAGAGAGCAGACATCTGCAAGCCCGCAAGAGAGCCCGCCTCAGAACTTGACCCCGCTGGCAGCCGGCTGGCTGACTTCCAGCTCCCAGAACTCTAAGAAGTACATTTCTGTTGTGGAAACCACCCAGCCTATGGCATTTTGTTACAGCAGCCCACGCTAAGACAGCAGTGGAAACTCATATGCATTGTGAGTGTATCTTAAATTAATCAGGTATCTAATTTACTACACTTTCTTCAAAAATGGAAAGCAAAAAAAAAAACCACCTTTCAGTCTATTATTTCTGGAAAATACATTTTCTTCTCTTTCCCTGATAAAAATCATATTTAGCTATGAAAATGTTCATGTCCAAAATCTTCAGACATTTCCTCTCTATACATGTGGCCTTTTTAAAAGCATGTATTTTTATTTTTGCAATACTGCAGATTGAACCCACAGCCTTGTGGATGGTAGGCAAGTGCTCTTCAAAGGTCTGCATCCCCAGACCTGCATCTCAAAACTTTAGAGCTAATGATGCTTAGTCCAACTCACTTAAATATTCATATAAAGAAATAGGAGGTTCAGAAATAAAAAATGAATTGAGTATGCCTCCAACCACAGCTACAGTCATGATTAGTCAGAGCATGGAAAAGGAGAATGAGTACTTAGCAGATGGTAAATATAAAAGAAGGTTTTCTACATGGGAGAGAAAAATATTTTAAGCATTTGAGGTTTTTGCATGAATGCAGGATCACTACTATTGCTACACACTATACAGTACAACTCCAAAAAAAGAATAGCACTGTTTAAAAAATCCCCTCCTGCATCGGAGCCTGCCGTGAGGCAAGGCCGGTGCTGGAGCCTCCGAGGCCGGGATCGGAGCCTGCCGAGGGGTTAGGCCAATGCCGGGGCCAACGGCCGGCATTGGAGCCTGACAGGATGCAAGGCCGGTGCTGGGGCCTCTGAGGCTGGGATCGGAGCCTGCCAAGGGGTTAGACCGGTGCTGGGGCCAGAGAGGCTGGGATCGGAGCATGTGTGAGGCTAGGCCAGTGCTGGGGCCTCCGAGGCTGGGATCGGAGCCTGCCGAGGTGTTAGACTGGTGCTGGGGCCAGCGAGGCTGGGATCGGAGCATGTGTGAGGCTAGACCAGTGCTGGGGCCTCCGAGGCTGGGATCGGAACCTGCTAAGGGGTTAGGCCGGTGCCGGGGCCAATGACTGGCATCAGAGCATGCTGTGAGGCAAGGCCGCTACTGGGGCCTCCAAGGCCAGGATCAGAGCCAGCTAAGGGGTTAGGCTGGTGTCGGGGCCAGCAAGACCAGAATTGGGGCCTCCTATGAGGCAAGGCCGCTGCTTGAGCCAGCAAGGTCTGGATTAGTCCATCGGGTAGCCAGGCCACTACTGGGGCCGTCAAGAGTGGGATCGGTACTTGCAACGTGGCATGCACAGAGAAATATCACAGAAAATAAAAATCAGATGCTTCCCCTAATCAGCAATAACTAGGAGGAAAGGGGCAACAGGAAGAAGTCGAGCTATAGAAAGGGCCCTATAGTGAAGCAACTAAGGTGACCAATCAGAGGGTATGGAATAGGGGAGGATGGAGCCTCTTTGAAAGGCAGGAGGTACATACACATATGTATCAAAGTTAATCACCAAACAAGCATGGGATCGAGGGAGGGGGAGGGATTGGGATGGGGGCTGGATGAGGGCTAATTGGATGATGTGTGCTTGTATATCCTCTCAAGTCTTGTATTCCAATGTGATATATGATTACAATGCACCAATTAAAAAATAAAAAATTTAAAAAAATCCCCTCCTGTAAAAAGAAGTGAATGCATTTTCAAAATTTGCAGAACATGCTGGGCGTGGTGGCACACACTTGTAATCCCAGTATGTGGGGGACTGAGACGGGAGGATTGCAGGTTTGCAGACAGCCTCAGCTACTTTGTGAGGCCCTCTGCAATTTAGTGAGACCCTGTTTCTAAATTAAAGAATACAAAAAATAGAGTTGGGAGTGTAGCTCAGAGATAAAATGCCCCTGGGTTCAAGCCTCAGTACCACACACACAAAGAAAAATGGAGAACACACACACACACACACACACACACACACACACACACACACAGAGAGAGAGAATAAGAAAGATTCAACCCAAACTCCTTGGCCAGACCTATTGAAGAAAAACAGCAAACACTTCCATGGTAGTTTCCATCAATTGTTCCTGCCCCGCATCCCTTCTGGTTCACTGTATCCGCGGACCCTGCTTCTGCTTTCTTGTACCTACTAGACAGAGAGTCAAATGATTTTGTTTTAAATTTTTCCTTTTAAACTCTATGATGTAACTGAACATGGCCATGCATATTTTTCTTTATCTTGATTTTTGCTGTTAGATATTCCACAGGTCAAACTGGAGAAATCTTCCATGTGAAGAAGGCCAAGCCATTTCCAAGTTCCACTCAATGCCTATGGAACATGGTCAGAGAGGAGAGCTGATGTTTGTAACTTCCAACAGCAGGACAGAGGAGCATCTCTGTCCATCTGTCCATTCACTGATGCCTGGATCACAGTTGCGCATGTTTACACGCAGCCCTCGAAGCCCGAGGCTCCGGGAATGGCAACCTGGTGCCCATTTTCTCGCATCACTGGCGACCACCTGGGCACCGTCACTGACCACCCACCAGCTCACGACCCATCAAGGCCTTCATTGCTGGGACTTCCTGTGCGGCAGTGTATGTCCGTTTCTAAACCAGCTCCATTATCATGTATCAGGAAATAAACGGCAAGTGTGAAGAAAGAGGACAGAAAACAGCTTTTCCCAATTTTAACACAGTTAATTAAAACAGAGTAAAACGCTGAGTTTGTTAAAGCAGAAGGTTGGCTTTTGCAAGACTTCTCATGTGTCAGCCATCCCCACGGCTCGTGGCTTTGACAACTAACATCGTAGAGCACACTGAACGCTGCTACCTGCCCAGCACTGGAAACTGCATAGCACCTCACTCCTCAACGAATTCCTTACACATGTGACCTTGTAAAGGGCCCTCTCTGGTTTACGCAGCTGAGTGGCCAAGCCTGGGTTACGTCCCCGGACTAATTCACTCCATAATCTCAGCTGTAAAGGGTTGGGCTGTGTTACTTGCGTCTCTGGATCCAACTTCGAAAACATTTAAAAGAGCTCCTGATTATTAAATGGGAGAGCAGGTGACTATGAGACAAAGATTCACATCCAGTTATTCATTGTGGTCTGAAGTCCTCTAAGTAGTTACACACGACGAGCCCTCGTCCGCATCCAACTGATGGATATGTTTCACTTAGCCCAAGAACCGTTGGGAATCTGCAAAGTGGTGGGTGGTGTGTGTGTATACGTGCGTGCGTGCACACATATGTCTGTGTGACACTGTGGATTAAACCTAGAGGTGCTATACCTCTGAGCTACCCCGGTAGCATTTTTAATTTGAAAGAGAGTCTCGCCAAGTTACTGTGTGCTGACCTCAAACTGGTGATCCTCCTGTCTCAGCCTCACACGTGGCGGGATTACAGGCATGTAGTCCATGACTGGTGGATGGGTTTTTGTTTGTTTGCTTGCTTGCTTGTTTTTGTGGTACTGGAAATTGAACCCAGGCGCATTCTACCTCTGAGCTAAACCACCAGCCCTATTTTTTATTCTTTATTTTGAAACAGGGTCTCACTAAATTGTGGAGGGTCTCACTAAGTAGCTGAGGCTGGCCAAGAATCTGCGATCCTCCTGTCTCAGCCTCCCAAGTACTGGACTTACCACCATGCCTGGCTTTGGATAGTTATTTTAATATACAAATATTTACAAAATCTGAATTTCTGACTTTTCTTGGAAAGTTAGAAAATTTACCCATAAATACAGGAAATCATGTAAGAGAACAATTGGTGTTTTACAATTCCATCCATGAAAGAGATGGAAAAAAGACATCAGATACTTAATAATTATTAAGACGTTTGAAGTTAGAGAATGAAGATGATTCTGCCATGCTGGATTCATTTTTTTCCACATGTACCAACCCAGCACGCACTGATCAGAAAGTTGGATATACGCTTTAGACATAACCCCATGAACGGGAATGGCCATACTCCAAACGATTAGTAACATTTGCTTTGAATTTTTAAAAACTTTATCCATCAACCATGCTGTTTAAAGGCAACCCTGTCCTATGAAGTCCTTTGGCTTCATGATCTATAAATAAAACCGTCTCATCAGGTGGCCATCTGTTACATCAGAAATCAGCACGTTCTGTCTAATTTGTCTCTGTTACTCCCAAGGTCAGTCTCCTTCACCTTCAATTACGTAGTCTTAGTGTGATACATAACAGAGCCAAGCACTGTAGCTATTACCAGAAACTCTTTTTCTTAAGGAGTAATACCAGGCGCACACACTACACCCCGGACTCCGCAACTAAGGTGTTTAAAGTTTCCATCATGTAGGATTCAGAATGCTGGAGTTCAACCTTCCCAAAAAAGGTCTATTAAACATTAGAATCCATGTGTCCTACATAACTTTTATGATGAATAATAAAAATCCCATGTACATAGTTGAAGAATTGGAAATAAAGTGGTAAATTTAAATACTTTCATGGATTAAAAGCTACCTCAACAACTCACTACACAAAATGAACATGTACACATGTCCAGCAGCTCACTGTTGTATGTGCATGTGTGGCATGGTTATGTACACAAATACATTCACACCCACGCTGGTTGTCTCAAAAATTTACACACTCAGAAAAGTCCCAGACAAAATGGAAGGTAGATCAGGGAACATCTCTGAGTCCACAGAAAGAGAGATATAAAATGAAGGTAATAAACTGTGTACTTATTGAACATAAACCAAATGACATCTTTTAGCTCTTCCAATGCTGTCATAATAAAATTCTATGTCTCCACCCCATACAGGAGCTCTCAGGCCATCACTCAAAATATGACTCTTACTTTATGCTTAATTCTAACAAGATTGAAATTGTGTGTGTGTGTGTGTGTGTGTGTGTGTGTGTGTGTGTGTGTGTGTGTGGTACTGGGGTTCCTGGAAGCCCTTCTACCTGTGTGCTACACTCCCAGACCTATTTTATATATATATATATATATATATATATATATATATATATATATATATATATTTTTTTTTTTTAAATTGGAAACGGGGTCTCTTAAGCCAGTGCGGCTGGCTTCAAACCTGTGCCATCCTCCTGTCTCTGCCTCCCAAGTGTGGGATTGCAAGCGTATGCCACCACGCCTGGGAAGTTTGAAAATTTGATTTTTCATGTCATAGCAAATTGGAAGCCATGATCACAGCTATCTTAAGTAGCCATGCAGTTAATAGACTGACTTTGGGAGCAGGTAGAATTATTCTGTATTATAGCACAATTTGGTCATTGTTTTTTTAGTACATGATATTTAAGAAGCAAAGAAAAATAAACCTAAAATGATTACCTATTTTTTTTTTTTTGCAGTATTGGGAATGGAACCCAGGGGCCTTGTATCTCAAAGCTATACCCCAGCCCTACATTTTTAGTCTTTTTTATTTTTTAAAAAGGGTCTCACTGAGTTGCGAAGGGCCTCGCTAAGTAGCACTACCTATTTTGATTACTGAAAAAAATGCTCATCCCAGAAAGTGTACAATTTGCCCCCAAAATACTGAGCAGGTGAGACAATGCAGCATCCGGTTTTCTTTCTCTGTGTGGCACATTTTAACACTCGAGCCAATGATGATCATTTCATGCTTTCTTAATTGTAAGGAGCTATTTGTAACCCATATTTAAAATATTTCCTTAAAGATGACATAGCCATTAATAATGCTTTACAGAATAACGGGTCACTCGGCAGTTGGTATTTTAACATCCACGTCACTCAGTGATTAATACACAAAGATACATTTTCCGGGTATTTCATTGTCACTATACATAAACTGTTCCAATTTTTAGTTGTATTTCTCCACCTTCCCAAAGATTATAGGATAAATTAGAAGTGCTTTTTTCTTTTAAAATACGTCCTATCACTGGGCGTGGTGGCGCACGCTTATAATCCCCACCCTTGGGGAGGCGGAGACAGGAGGATCACGCAGGTTCAAAGCCAGACCCTGTTTCCAAATAAAAAAGTATAAAAATACATCTGGGAGTGTAGCCCAGAGATAGAGGGTTTCCAGGAACCTCAGTACCACCAAAAACTAAAAAATAAAATACGTCCTATCAATAAAAACAATATCATTAATTCAGAAAAGAAGGTAAGTGATGGCTAGAGAAGACCGTGGGAACAGCTACGTCTATTTGGTTTTTGAAGTCTTTCATACAGAAAATTCAGAACAACTATCTGTTAGGGAAATGACAGTAACGACGACATCATCACGATTTCTAACAAGGGACAGATGCGGTTGATATGAAAGCCAAAGAAAAGAAGGAGGGAGGGATCTGTTTTTCCAAAGCTGGAAGTGGAAGCCTGCTCGCCGAATGGGAATCACCTTAAACACCTAATCCTAATACTTTCATTTCTATAACAACAATTATAGTGATACGGTGAGTTGGTTCTGAACATCAGCTAGAAGTTAATTTTTGAGGAGGTTCTTTGCCTGAAGGACACTCGTAAATAACCGTGTAAGAAAATTTTATCCTAAAATCAGAATAGTACAGCCAAAAGAACACTTAAAATTATTGACCAAAGAAGACATGAGTGCTCTTGGTGGCCATAAGGAATTCCAAGTGAATGGCTCCAACTTGATATCAGTCTTACTCAGTGTTCTAGCAGATGGATTGGAGAACAAGTATTAAAAACGCTGCAGCGGAAAGGTCTGTCCTCACTCTGAAGACAACATCACATCAACGTGTGTCCATTTCCATATTCAAGGCAATGGATTGTGCAAGCCTGGCAGATCCTATACATAAGCACACAACCACACCCCCCACACACACACACACACAACCACACCTACCACATGGTAGAAATACAGACAGCCCTCAGCACTATGGTAAATACCAAATCTCAGGACTGGAGATATGTCTATTATTTTGGGTTTGGGGAGGTTCGTTTTTCAGCCTGAAGGAGGTATCATCGATAGATTCACTACTGCAAAGATGTTTTATTACTAATTAGATTCTCTACTGGAAAATAAATTCAAATGCTTCACTTTGTAATTTGTTTTCTTAATTCCCCTTGGAAAGACATAAGTCCATAATCTATTAATTTTACTTGCTGTTAATTAGGATAATAAAAAATAATAGTCACACAGATCATCTAAATCCATGGGTAATTCATACTTGGAGACTCTGTCAATAAAATGTGAATACAAAGTTGTAGACAGTCATTAACCATATTTTCCTGCCACTGAAGAATTTATGAACAAGGAGTAAAGAGATGAGGGGAAAGAGGAAGATATTAAAAGTGAGGTCAGAGAAGGTAGAGCAAAGGAGGAGAGGGAAAGGAACAGGGGTTTTGAGGAACAGAGAATGTCGAAAAGAAGTAAATAAGGAAAAAAAGATGAGGTCAAGTAACACAGGTACATCGTCAGGATTCGCCTACAGCACCACCAACAAAAACTGTAGAAATTCAGAGAGTAATCTGTATGCTGGTGTGCTACTTATAGCCGTGGTCAGTAAGTAACTGAGCAGGTAGGACGGAGAGACTGACCATTATTCTGGATGGCCATTCATTAATTCATCATGCGAACGTAGACTTAGTACCAGGCACTAAAGCCCATATGAAATTGACTCCAGAAAATCAACAAACACTGAAACTATCTCCTGTTTTTATTCAGCTGCAGTAGTTTTAGGTGAAGAGTCAATAAATTTGACAATAAACATTCAAAATAATCTTTAGAGATGATCATCGAAGAAACATCCATGTTGAAAAATACATGAGGATTTGTCATTCATTTTTTTTAAATACTTTACCTTCAGATTTAGACAGAAATGAATCAAATGTCATGACATTCAGAATAAAATGGTGAAGTGTGTTTTCATGCCATGGAACATATGCAGGGCATTGTACTTAGGTTAATTGGAACCGTGTTACATGAAAACCCACACTGACACATTTGAGCCCCATTTGACTTATTAATGCATCTTTAGAAAACATGTCCAATTAGCTGTACCTAAACATATTTTTTCCACATGGGGAATTAAAACGTGGAGAACAGTAATTATGCAACCAAAGCCAAATTTTAAAGTTGAAGGCTGTGTGGGACCATACAAAAAGAGTTTACAAACTCTATTCACCCAGCAAAGAGCCAGGGCTGGCTCTGTTTGCAAAGAATAGAAGAGTCAGTGCTCATGAAACAAACCACATTGCTTAGCACTGCGCGGCTCCTACTGCAAACGCGGGCAGATCGTGTGGGCTCCAAACATCACTTCACCCACAGGGCAGATGGTAATTATATCCACATTAAAGCACTTCTGCTAGTCGCACGCACGCACACATCTTGGCTGCTGAGGGGCACATCTGACAGCAGGGATCTCTCCCAATCTTGGACGGATCAGCACATTTGCTATGTGTATGTGTGTGCGCATCCTACCAGGGGCTGCTGGGCCGCTTCTCACATGACTTCCCCTCCCATTATTGCACAGAAGACTACAACATAAACACAGCCCTACAACAGAAGTCTACCGGGTCCAGGACAGGAAGACGGTCTGGCGGGTTTATCCACGACCATTTCCCAGCTTTTGTCTGAGTACTGATCTGGAATGGCTCATATTATACAATCCCACAGCTCTGCAAAATCTGTGGCCAAAACTCATGCAAAGGGCAGGCCTGGAGCACTGGCCATGCTACAAGCTGTCTGTAATACTTTCTATGCTCTACACCCTATGCTAAGTGCTTTTGTGTAAGGGACACTAGAGATTTGATCCAGGGGTGCTCTACCATGGAATTACATCCCTAGCCCCTTTTAAATATGTTTTACTTTGAGACAGGTCTTTCTAAGCTGTGGGGTTGGGCACCAAACTGTGATCTTCCTGCCTCAGCCTTCTGAGTGGCTGGGATTACTGGTGTGTACTACTGTTTCCAGCACACAGGTGTGTTCTTCTTTACAACTTCACAGTAGTCCTATAGGAAATAAATATTATCTCTGCTAATAGATGAAAGAAAAAAAAAAACATGCTTCAAAATCAGGTAGACTGCCGGGAGTCAACATTTAAACCATGGACTGTCCAGAACATAAAGTGCCTCAGCTGGGTTCCAAAGCCACATTCAGAGACAAAAAGCAATCGTGCCCCAAGGCACCAAGTCCCACCCTAATGTGTACATGTAAAATGATAAATGTAAAAATGTAAAAGTAAAATGATATTTTTAAAAATCATAAAACTATCATACAAGCTAAAATAAAAAAGACCCACATTGCAGATCTCTGCTTCTAAAGCTCCCTGAGCACAGGCCTTTATGCCCCAGCTCCCCTGGCTCTGCTGCTTGCTGATGCTGGGTGAACCACGGCAGGCTGAAGGGAATCTTGGCACGGATTCTCCCATATTGCTGCCTAAGAAGATGTCTTAATGTGCTCTTTAAAGACAAGCAGTTCTGGCCCCTGTGCTCCCCTGTCTCGAGGCTTTTGCTGACTGCGGAGCCAACTGAAGCTGCGTTTGGTGTGCTGATGTTGATGTTCACCGGGTGTCTGTGGGGTTCAAGGAGATTAAGCCTTGTGATAGCCAGATTGTTGGTACTCAGCCTTCTGCAAGGCCCAGGAGTCAGGCCAGCAGGGCTGTTTCCAGGGGGCCAGTGATGTACATACGTGCCCATCTTAGGGCTCTCCAGCTCTGAATAGCACATGTGCTTTCCAGGAGAGGTGGTGGGGTAAAGTCCCAGTGGTAGACATGTCTTCCTGTTTTCCTGCACCCCTAGAGGATTAAGGCCTGATGACTTTCCCAAGCCCTGTGCCATGTGCCCCTGCTCCTCACACATGCTGACAATACACATTTCTGGTGCTGGGAGACAACAAATCCCTGTGTTCTGGAATATCATTCTGAGAATGTTAGTTGAGCAGTCTTGGAAGAGAGAAACACCACCTCCCTCCAGGGTAAAGGGCAGGTTTTATTGCTCACCAGTATAATAAAACAAGTCTCTCTGGAAAGTGAGGGCAGAGAGACTTGCTACACATTAGAAAACACTTGGGCTCCCTAAGGTTATGGTTCCTCTTTGGTAACATAGCCTAATACATGTGCAGGCATTAAGCTGGGCAATCTACTCCTTATCCCAGAGCACTTATGAATCAGTGCAAAATGCGAATTCCCTAGCATTTCCTTTGTTATGATAAATAAACTGTCTTTTTTGTAGTACTGGGGATGGAACACAGGGGCATTTTACCTCTGAGCTACACATACAGCCCTATTTTTTTATTTTTTATTTTGAAACAGGTCTCACTGAGTTGCAAAGGACCTCCCTAAGTAGCTGAGGCTGTCCTTGAACTGCAATCCTCCTGACTTGGCCTCCTGAATGCTGGGAGTACAAGCTTGCACCACCATGTTCAGCTAATAAACTGTCTTTTGTCTGACCCAAGAGTGTTCAGGTACAAGGCCAGTATCCGTGAAACTGTCAGGCAAATTTGTTACCTTGCAAAGAGAGTAAGCTCTCATACCCTGCCAAACTTGACATCATTTTTAATACTTGCTGCTTTATACGATCCCCTATGTTATATTTTTAAAGTCTGTGTATATCTATCTACGGGTACATATATGACATCGATATTGTTATATATAAATAAGCACGCTAAATGTGTTTTATAGTTGGCAACATGACCACTTGATCATTATGACTTGAAAACAACACTTTTTGCTGAATTTTTATACTTTTTATGAGTGCACTATATTCTCACGTCATAATGTAGGTCACAGGGACAGTGACATACATGCCCACAGCACTTGGTGGGCTTTCCCCAGCTCCTTCCCCGCTCTCCTCCCCATACATGATACTGAGATTGGCGCTGATATCTCACATATGTGCATAATGTCCATGGAAGTATTTTCTTCATTAATTCTCCCTCTCCCCCCCAAAACCATGTCCCTGGCTTTACTAGAGTTTCTCCTCCATTATCCAAGGTCCCTCTTACAGAGACTTTGAAATCACTAGCTTCTGCATAAGAGAGAAAACACAGGGCCCTTCCCTTTCTGCGACTGGCTAAGATCACTTAACAGTGTTCACCAGGTCCATCCATTCTATTGCAAGTGACGTTATTTTGTTCCTCTTTATTGATGAGAATTCTATTGTGTGCATGCCCCATAATTTATTTGTTGATGGACACCTGGGTTGGCTCCATCATTTGGCTATTATGAATTGTACTGCTATCCACATGGATATGCATATATAACAATAATATCCTGATTTCAGCCCCTTTGGAAAGATACCCGGGAGCGGAATAACTGGATCATATGGTGGATCCATTTCTAATTCTGAGGACTCTCAACACTGATCTCCTTAGTGGCTGCATAATTTTTAATCCCACCAACAGTGTAAAAGAGTTCCCATTTTTTCACCTCCTTGCCAGCATTAACTAAAGGAAGAAATTGAAGAAGATCTTAGAAGATGGAAAGATCTCTCATGCTCTTGTATAGGTAAAATCAATATTATCACAATGGCCTTTCTACCAAAAGTGATCTACAAAGTCAAAGCAATGTCATTCTTCTAGAAAGATCAGTCCTAAATTTCATACAGAAAAACAAAATACCAGAAGAGTCAAAACAATTCTCAGCAATAAGAATGATTCGGGAGACATCACAACCTGACTTTAAATTACACTACAGAGATAAAATAATAAAAACAGCATGGTTTTGGTTCCAAAACAGACACACTGACCAACAGAATAGAAGATACATAAGCAAATCCATACAGTTATAGCCAATTGATTTTAGACAAAGGTGCCAAACACATATGTTGAAGAAAAGACAGTTTTTTCAACAAATGGTCTTGGTTATACATTCACAGAAAAATAAAACTAAATGCCTACTTTTCCACAAGAGTCAATTAAAGATGGATTAAAGACTTGGAAATTAGATCAGAGACTTTGAAATTACTAGAGGGGGGCAGAGGAACAACACGCCAACATATAGGGAGAGGTAGAAGCTTTCTCAACAAAATCCTCAAAGCTCAGGAAATTAAAACAAGAATTAATAAATGGTACAACATTAAACTAAAAAGTTTCTGCTCATCAAAGAGAATTATCAAGAGTCTAAAGAGAGAGCCTACAGAATGGAAGAAGCTCTTGACAGCTATTTTTCTGATAGAGGACTAATATATAGAATATTTAAATTACTTAAAAGACTTAACCCTAAAACTAATAACCCAATCAAGATATGGTTCATTGAACTAAATAGATACTTCACAAAAGAAGAAAAAAAATGGCCAATAAGTACGTGAAAAATGTTCAACATTGTTAGCAATCAGAGAGATGCAAATCAAAACTACACTGAGATTCTATCTAACTCCAATTATAATGACAATAATCAAGGAAATAATAACTTCCATGAAGTGGAAAAGCAGAACTTGGAACTACATTCATTGCCAGTAAAAATTTAATTATCTTTATCTTTATAGACATACTTATTACCAATTATTATAATAATAACTATTCCTTGAACTTCAAAGAGAAGGACACAATAGGCCTTTTATCAAAATTATACAGCAGATAAATGTTCCTTTAAATTACGCACTGGCAGCTCAGAGCGGTAACACACACCTGTAGCCCTGATATTGAGAATCTGAGGCAGGAGGATTGTAGATTTAAGAACAGCCTCAGCAATGTAGTGAGACCCTCAGCCACCTAGCATGATCCTGTTTCAAAACAAAACAAAAAGAAAGAAAAGGTCTAGGGGTGTAGCTCAGAGGTAAGGATGCTTCCAAGTTCAAATCTTAGTACTATAAAAATGTGCAATAGCAAATTAATTATAATTTTAAGATTTTTTTGCTTGCCTTAAAAATGATACAGTCTATGAAATGGGAAAAAAATCTCTGCCAGCTATCCCTCTAGTAGAGGACTGATATCTAGAATATACAAAGAACTGAAAAAATATTACACTAAAAAAGTAACACAATCAAGAAATGGGCAACTGAATTAAATAGATACTTCATAAAAGAAGAAATACAAATGGCTAGTAGACACATGAAAAAATGTTCAACATCACTAGCAATCAGGGAGATGCAAATCAAAATTATACTGAGATTCCATCTAACCCCAATCAGAATGGCAATCATCAAGAAATCAAATGACAATAATTTGGCAAGGATGTGGGGATATAGGACCAATTTTTCAGTGTTGGCAGGACTGCAAACTAGTTCATCCAATGTAGAGATGAATGTGTCAATTCCTTAGAAAGCCAAAAATGGATCCACCATATGATCCAGGTATACTGCTACTGGGTATCTTTCCAAAGGGGCTGAAATCAGAGAACTACAGTAATATATGCATACCCATGTTCATAGCAGCATAATTCACAATAGCCAAATTATAGAAGCAATCTTGGTGTCCATCATCAAATGGATGGATTACAAAAGTATGAGAAATGCACACAATGGAATTCTACTTGGCAATAAAGAAGAACAAAATTATGCCACTTACAAGAAAATGCAAGGACACGGAGAACATTATGTTAAGTGTGATAAGCCAGACACAAAGTGAAAGGTCATACGTTTTCTTTAATATGCACCTCTAGGAAGTAATTGGAATACCAGAGGGACTCCACATAATGGAGGAGAAAGCTCAGTGGAGCCAGGGCGGTGGGCTAAGGGAAGGGTGGGGAAAGACTGAGGCTCGTGATGGAAATGCTACCACTGACCGTGTGCATGTGTGACTTCACCTACGTCCATCTCAGTATCCTGTATGAGAAGGAGGTAAATGTGGAGGTGCCGGGGCACAAAGTGCTGTATGCATGCATGTTACTGTCAACAGGATCTACATTATAATGTGAGACTATAACGCACCAATAGAAGCTCATTAAAAATGACACTGTGCAGAGGTGGGAGTGATAACAAAATAATAGTGAATATAATCTCTACTGGGTCCAGGAAACTCTGACACCATAAGGAGGTCTTGTACAATAAAATCTTGGTGTCACAGAGTAAGGCCCATGAAAGGCAACATCTATTCCCACACCCTCCCCAAGTTCGAATCCCCTCCACAAAATAAGTCACGGAACTAGCGATTTCGCATATGTTTCAACCCTATCTCCAAGAAAAGGCAAGCCATACTCTGGGAACACCTGACTCAACTATTTGATAGACCACATTCCTGAGAAGTTCGTCATATGAAAGAACTCTTGATGGAGTCTTTTTCTCTAATCTTTGGTTATTAGTTAATAAGACTCTACCTGTGAATGCCTTTCTTCGACTATTACTCTTACATGTATCTTAGGCTCTAAGACTGAAAAGAAGAAAAGCCTTATAAGTTTATGTTAGGTTTAAACTGAAAAAAAAAAAAAAAAAACACAACTCTGGGACCTAGCACTGAATACTGAGCATCTCAGCAATTTCTCATACCCTGCAATGTTTTAAAAATTTATTTCAAATGTGGCAAAAGTCTGTATTTGGGTGTGTCTTTGATTCTTTAGATGTTCCAAATATGTAACTTCAATGAATATTTATTCATAAAATTCATGCATATAATAGCAGTTATATGTTACATATACTCTAAAATATATAAAACTATGAGTGTTAAAGCAGTTATACTAAAGCCGGGCGTGGTGGCACATGCTTGTAATCCCAGCAGTCCGGAGGCTGAGACCGGAGGATCACGGTTCGCAGACAGCCTCAGCTACTTCGTGAAGCTCTCCGCAACTTAGTGAGACGCTGTTTCAAATTAAAGAATAAAAAATAGGGCGGGGGTATAGCTCGGAGGTAGAATGCCCCTGGGTTCCATCCCCAGTACCACAAAAATAAATAAATAAATAAATAAATAAATAAATAAATAAAGGAGTCATACTTGAAATGTAGTACTAAAGCTTTACTTTATTAGCCTCATTTACTGAGAGTGGATATGAACTCTGATTTCAAATAGCCTTGATAATTTCGAACTGGGGCAGCCATTATCTCTGATCTGGTTAGGACACCATGGTCCTTCCCCTGTGGCCTGAGAATGAAGCAGACACCGGAATGATGAGTCCGCAATATTGGCTGCTTTTGTTTGGATTGTTGATATTACTGTTAATCAATGGCTTTGTAAAGAGGCTTTTAAAGGCATGTGCTTATTGTATGAGGTGATCAGAAGTAGGAAATGCTCCACCTGTCAGCTGAGCCACACCTCCGGTAAATGTGCTAGGATGAAGAGTTAGTAAGGACGCTGTGGCCACCTCCACTCTGCACGACTGTCACCAACACACGCACCGTGCAGTGTGACCTTCTGACATGTGGCCGAGCAAGGGAGCCCAATTACTGCACTAAGAATGAAAATAGCCGCCGGGTGTGGTGGCGCACGCTTGTGATCCCCCCGCTTGGGAGGCGGAGGCAGGAGGATCACGCAGGTTTGAAACCAGCCACACTGGCTTAAGAGACCCTGTTTCCAAATTAAAAATATATAAAAATAGGTCTGGGAGTATAAGCCTGAGGTAAAAGGGTTTCCAGGAACCCCATTACCACCAAAAAAAAAAAAAGAAAGAAAAAGAAAGAAAGAAAAGAAAAGAAAAAGAAAAAAAGAAGAAAATAACCAAGGGTGGTGGTTTTCAGTTTAGAATAACCTATTGACAGAAACCATTAACAGGTCGCCGGGCGTGGTGGCGCACGCTTGTAATCCCCGCGCTTGGGAGGCAGAAACAGGAGGATCGCGCAGGTTCGAAGCCAGCCCCGCGCGCTGGCTTAGGAGACCCTGTTTCCAAATAAAAAAAAAATGTAAAAATAGGTCTGGGAGTGTAGCCCGGAGGTACAAGGGCTTCCAGGAACCCCAGTACCACCAAAAAAAAAAAAAAAAAAAAAAAAAAAAAAAACCATTAACAGGTCTTGTCTCAATCCCAGCCACTCATGTTTCTTTTTTAAATTTTTTTATTTTATGTGGATCATATTGAAGATGGCATACATTCAGATTGTGCTTGGTGCCCTCTCCCACCCCCTCTCCCATGCCCCCTCCCAACACTGAGTGTCCAGGCTGACCATGCTACATTCATATTTTTACACATACTCAAATGTAGCTCCTCCATTAATCAACCTCAGCCTTCTTTGTCCTACCCTTCCCTTTCAGCTTTGCTGAAGTTTCCCCTCCATTATCTGGAGTCCCACTGGTATTCCTAATCATCCTTAGTTTGATGGAAAGACCTAGAGAACATTATATTAGGTGAGATCAGCCACTCATGCTTCTTAAGTTCAGGTCACATTTGTGCTAAAGATCTGTGCCGCGCACGGTATCTGCCTTAACCAGGTGTTGGGCCTGAAAGTGCCTTAGGCGTGCATGGCTCTGGCTGTCAGAGAGAATGGCTGCAGGGTGGCTTTAGCGCATTCCCACAGGGAGGCTGACTCGGAGACCACCTCTCAGACAGTGAGTGGGAGCCAGGGAAGGCCACGCGGACCTCACTGCATTTCACGCAAACAGACAACTGTGCAGATGTTTTAAGCTAACAAATCGGTTCTGAGTGACGCAAGGCACCCACATTTGCAGAGAGCCCTGCAGATAAATTGGCACTCTTGTCTCCAATCTGGAGGAACACACTGGTTACACCGGGTGACAGCATTGTGTGGCAAGATGCCAGAAAGCGGATCGTTTCTGGGATGTCTCGTGGTGTGGGATTCATCCCCGAGACTCGGTTTGTACGAAGTGCCCCTCTGAGCAGCGATTTGCAGCATGCATTGGTTCAGCAGGTGCTGAGCGACCCCCCCCTCCCAGGGGCACATCCGTATTGTCTCTGCTTCGTGGTCAGCTGTGTCAGGATTAATTAGATGGCTCGGGGCCCTGCATGTCTCAATGCCACACACTTCTCTGCTTCCCATCTGTTTTGTCCAATGGGTTGACCAACAAGTTCTACTTCATTTTGCCCACCAAAGGCAGGGTGAATGTCTCCCTGTGAGAGGAAAGGCAATGAAGACTGGCAAGAACGGCGCAGGAGTGATGGCAGAAACGGTGATTTCAGGAAGAATCAAGCTTTGAAGCATGAGAAAGGGAGACTTAACTGTGCCCTGTTCTCCTTAGGAATATGGACAGAGCAGATGCTCTCCTAGCTCTACAGTTTACATAAGATGTTGAGACCCTTCAACCTCTAGAATCAGAGGCACGCACACTGCTTTACCTCCAATACAAATTGATAACAAAACTTTTACAGAAATGAAAAATTGATATATGGAGAATGAATTTCAGCCTCAATGTAAAGCCGCAAAGCAGAATGGAACCTTTTCATTTGTTTTTTCTTTTTAAGTAAGAAAAAAAATCACATTATCCAGCAGATAATGCATGGAGAATTATCATCCATTCCAGGTCTTTTGAGGTTCCTGGTCATTTAATACTCTTAACTGACCTCTACCAAATGTTCAACAGATGAAATCCTTTCTAAGCCACCTGAATCCTTTCTAAAATATGGAGGTTTACAAACACTTTTACAAATGAAGATATTATGCCTTACCGTCCTATCTCGACACGTGCTATATTGCAAATGTCTATCCAGGGCACACAGGCCCTGAGCCCTGAGCCCTCGGGCTATGATCTGATGCTGTGGGAAGGCCTTAGGTTTTGTTATTGGCAGTTTCAGAATTGGTTGTATCCTCAGAGACAGACAATGTATTCTTCAAGGATATAACTTATTTTTCAGGACTTCTATTTTGTTTGATTGAATTTAGCATTTGAAATTATAAAGAAATGGCAAAATTGACCCTCAAAAGAGTCTCAAGACTGAACACAAAATAATAATCAAAGTATAGTTCATAAGCCCGTTGATATAGCTGGTATTCATTTGAGCCACATGAAGTTCTCAGAGGCTTCTCACTGACTTCCTGCCTCAGGGAGGTGAGCAAATTGCCACTGATGATGGGGCTCATAGCAGGAAATTACTGTGGACAGCTGTGGGCAACACACGGTTAAATTAACTCCAACGAAACTGTAAGTCAAATGGCATAAGACCCTCCCTCTTAGCTTAAGATATTTCCTGTTGTTTTGAAATGGGCTGTCTTTAAGTAGAAGAGAGAAATGTTATCTTCCAGAAAAGAGGGCAGGTTTTCTACAGAAGTTCAGGCACTGCTACAGGTCAGGATCAGTGGCCCACTCTTCTCTGGCTCATACACTATAGGAAAGGGAGACAGTGTTGGGTATTAGGTGAATTTTCCAGAGTAAACCAGTTCTACCCCGGACAGTAACTATCTGAAGCATCTCATTCTTTCCTGCTGTATCCTCTGAGAAAGTTTTAAGATAAAAGTGGAAAGGAAGTGCTAAGAGGCTAGAGTCAGAAATCAGTACTTATCCAATCATCCGACAAGTCCTTGAGTGTATATTTTGTACCAGTCATTACTTAGTTATCCAAGCCGAGAACCTAATTTCAAGTAAATAAGCTAATTATGTAGCGTTTTTATGTATTTTGATTTTTAAGGACCATATCTTATTGTTTAGGGAAACGATTGCTTTATAATTTTGTTTTACTCTTTGTTTGGAAATTTCCCCAGAGCTGCTTACCATTTCCCACATCGTCCTAAAGACGTGCTGCCGCTCCTGGCTCTCAGGTACCAGAACCTCACATCTGGCTCCACTGGCACTGCGCCGCCTGGCAGAGGCAGACCGCTCCCTTCTGAACTTCTCTTGTACCTTTATCAGTTGCCCCTTCCTCGTGGGCTGGTTTCTGACGTTCTGTTTTGACTCGTTTGTTTCCGATGTCAATACTGTACGGTCTTTACTACAGCTTGAAATAAGGCCCTTCACGGTATCCTTCAACATAGTCTTGTCTATTCTTGATCATTTTCATTCAATCTAAATTTAAGAATTAATATTTTAATTTCCTTTTGAAAAATTCTGATGAAATTTTGGTCTGGATTTCATTGAATCTACAGATTAAGCTGACAAGAACTTATATTTGAGCAATATTGAGTCTAACAACCTACAGGTAAAACACATCCCTTCATTTAATTTGTCCTTTAAATTTTTTCTCAACAATGTTTTGTAGTTTTCAGATCATACACATCGTTATTACATTTATCCCAAAGTTGTTCATCTGTTTGATGTTGTTTTACATTTGTTTGGTTTTATTTTAGTTTCTGATCAATTCTTTCCACTCTATGGAATACAACTGATTTTGTGTAATGGTCTTGCAACCTTGGCAAACTCACGTGTTCCTGAGCTGCAGTTGTGGACTTCATGAGATTTCTGTGCCAGCGATCATGCAGTCTGGGAGTGACACTGACTGCACCTTCAGCACCATGTTGGACAAAAGTGGTGGGAGTGACAGACTCTTCTTCCTCATCTCACAGAAAAGCCATTCTACTGCTCAATGTGAAGGACTGCATTCGCTATAGAGTCTTGCTTATATTCTACCTTACCTGGGAGAGAAAATCTCTTTCTCTTCCTAGTTACACATGAATTTTATCAAATATTCCTGTTGAGCTTTGTCAATCCCTTTTTCTGAGTCTACTGAGATAATCATATAACTTTTCCTTTCTTTCTCTATGTAATTAATATGATGAAAATCAACCTTGAATTTCTTAGCACCAATGTTGACCTCCTGACCATGAGGCTTGTGGGATATGAGAAGAAAAGTAGGCACTATTTGAGATATACATCAGCCAAGCCAAACAGCAACACACTCAGAGAGTCTGGAGGGCTCGGGAGAGCTTGCTGGTTACGATTCAGAAGTTACAGGGGAAGAACTAAGGCAGAAGACTGCAAGACCTAGGGGCAGCTATGACCAGTGGTGTGAGCTATGTTATGGATGGAAAGTTCAGAGCATTATGGGATGACAAAATGCTAGGAGGTGAAGCCATCAGAAGGGCTCGCACTAGGTGTATTGGCTGATTAGCTACAGGTAGGCTCAGATGGTGTGCTCCAAGACCCTGGAGTCAAAGCATGATCACTGGAAGGTGTCTGTTGCAGAAACTGCAGCATCTGCCACATTTGACTGCCCTGTGTTCTGGAAAGTTGTTCAGACACTGTGGTCTCCTTATGTGCACATTCCACCAAGAGCAAGTCCCAGAGGCCATGAAAGTCATGGGCTAGGCTGGAGGCGACTGAAGCCTGCCCTGACATCTATTTGATGGGAAGTCCTCAACAACTTGTGATATCTTAGCAGGACGTTGTCTGCAGAATGCAACCAGTCCCTGCTGCCTTCGCTGCTGATATCTTATTCATGAACCTCAGGGCGGCATCGGGGCTGTTCCATGGAGGCACAGTTCCATGAGGCTGACTGTCTGCAGTTGACTCCTGGATTCCACACTCTCCAGAAGCAATGCAGTGGCTCCTACTCCAGTGCTCCCAGCCTGCACCTCAGCATGGATGAGCCAAGCATCTTTCTCTAGACGCTCACTCCACATATTAGCAACTCTGGACCACTCCACCATTCTCCCCTCCCACCAGAAAACTCCCTTCTTAAGGAGGTTGCTTAGTCACATTCATGAAGGGAACTGTGGCACCCAAAGACAGAAATCACATTGCAAGCATTAATGACTTTCAAATCTTGGATGAACTCTGACACTGGTAGCTTCTGTTGCTGGTACAGAATACTATGGTCAACAGTATGCTATGCTCATCTGTACTTAAATATGAGCAGACGTATTTAATTCCTAATTGAAGAATTGGTGGGCCAGGGTAAAATGAACTGGGTTAACTGTCATTTAAGTCACAGCCTTTCCTTTGGTATACAGAGGCAAATAGAAGAAGAAATGTATGATAAGCCTGAATTGTGCTTGATTTCCTTGACTAAATGCCATTTTAAGGTGCTAAGCAATTCAAATACCACACATCATAGTTCTACTATAACAGTCAAATTCTCCATGGCTGAAAGATCACTTTGGAGTTCCTGACTTCTTAAAATTGCAAGCTATCCCTAAAACTTCCAACTATATTTGCAAGTAACTTTTAGGTTAGTCCATCTTAATTGGCTTTTACTGAAAAACCATAAACCCTGTCAATGTCACAGAGGTTTGTAGTACTTGTGCATTCAAATTGCTGGTTCAGTAGAAACATTGGGAAAGTGCGTGCTGAAGGTCGCCTTTGAAAATGGCTCATAAACAGCCAGTTCCACAGGCGAGGTGACTTCAGGAATGCTATTTTCTCTAGAATGCAGGATATTATGTCTCCGTCAGAATTCCAGTTTTAGAAGCCATTGACTCTTTAAGCAGCTCTTTCTCTTAACTAATGAAATGCTAAATTAAGTCAAAAGTTTTTACTTTGGTAGTTGTAACTTTCTTAGAAACAGCTAAGAACAGCTAAGGACGTCCCCCATAAACTTTGAGTAGTAAATTTTTCTTACCCAAATGCTCACCAGGTATAAAATTGGTTGTTATTAAAGCACATGGAAATGATATTAAAGATAATTTTGGCCAACCTTTTCAGGTTGGATCTTAAGAGGTGTTTTAAAAGATATTTTTAAACCTGTGGTTCTCTGTTTGAAATATAGTCGTGAAATTCATATTGAGACCTTGATAATTTTTCCAGGAATAAGAACCTAGGAAAAATGGTCACTTAAAACTCTCTTAGGATATTTCCGTATGTGTTTTGCACACACACTCACACATGGCCAAATGACACAAGTGTAATCTAATTGTGGGTTCACCTTTGGGAGTTTTAAATATGATGAAGTCCTACTTAGGCACCGACACTGATGTCGATGTCGCCTGAGGAGAGGAGAAAGCAAAGTGACGTGACCATTTGAAAGAACAAAGGCAACAGACACATCCCCGAATGTGACAAGGACATGCTTACACACTAAAGAATCACAGCGAGCTTCAAACTAAGGAAGTCCACATGAAGGCACAGGATAATCAAGTTCCTGATAACTAACCCTAACAAAACAAAATGAACCCTAGAAATAGGCCACCAAGAAATAAACTACAGCAGAAAAACAAAACAAGTAAGTATAGATTTCTCATCAGAAACAGAGAGGCCAGAAGTGACATACTTTAATGTAATGGAAAAAAAAGGAGGGTCAACCTGAATTTCTATATCTACTGAAAATATCTGTCAAAAATGATAAAGATATTTTGAGAGTAAGACTAAATGAGAAAATTCAGCTGCCAGTAGACCTGCTCTGAAAGACTAGCTATGGGAAATTCTGCAGCTGAAGGGGAACAATATCAAAAGGGTGTGGGGAACAATATCAAAAGGGTGTGTGGAGCCTCTGGAGTGCCCGCTGAGAGCAGAGTGGTTATCAAAAGGGTGTGTGGAGCCTCTGGAGTGCCCGCTGAGAGCAGAGTGGTTATCAAAAGGGTGTGTGGAGCCTCTGGAGTGCCCGTTGAGAGCAGAGTGGATATCAAAAGGGTGTGTGGAGCCTCTGGAGTGCCCGCTGAGAGCAGAGTGGTTATCAAAAGGGTGTGTGGAGCCTCTGGAGTGCCCGCTGAGAGCAGAGTGGTGAGATCTACTAATGGCTCATTCCCACTTGAGGTCTTCAAAATGTTCAACTGTTGAAAGTAAAAATTTTAAGAATGATGAATGGAGTTCTTAAAATATGTAGCCATATAAAAGAACTTTAAGAGGGAAGAATAAAGAAACATATATGGTATAGGATCCCTACGTTCAGTTTGAAGTGGTACAACACTGATTTTAAGTGGATAATGAAAAGATAAGAATAGTTGGAGAAATCTCTTAGAAAACCAATAAAAAACCCAAACCATACAGAGATATTAAAATACACAAAAGACAAAATAAAATTGAGCAATAAAATTGTTCACATAATAGGAAACAAAAAAGACAGAGGGAAAGTAAAGAACAAACAAACAAAAGTAACAAGATAGTAGATCTAAACCCCAAAATATCAATAATCACACTAAACGCAAGATGTGAATGGTCTACACATGCAGATCAGAAGACCTTATCAGAACTGATTTAAAGAATATAAATCAGCTATATATACATATGATACACATACATACACACATATACACACACTTTTTACAGGAACCCATTTCAAATATAAATACCTAGTTTTAATAGTAAGGGAGGGAGAAAAGCATATAAAATAAAAACTAGTCAAAAGAATACCGTAGAGGCTAACTTAGTATCAGCTAAAGTAGATTTCACAACAAAAAAAAAATTACCAAGTCAAAGAAGGATTTTACATAATAATAAAATGATCAATTCACCAAAAAAAAAAACTTTCCTAAATGAGTATGCCCCCTAAAACCAGAACT
The DNA here is from genome assembly GCF_963383645.1 of Muscardinus avellanarius. Taxonomy (NCBI): domain Eukaryota; kingdom Metazoa; phylum Chordata; class Mammalia; order Rodentia; family Gliridae; genus Muscardinus; species Muscardinus avellanarius. The sequence continues at coordinate 1,067,917 of NC_137791.1, forward strand.
TCAAAAGGCATAAAGCAAAAACTATTGAATTGAAAGAGGGAAGATAACCCACAATTTTAAGCTGGTTCTTTAAAGAAGATCAGTAAAATTAATAACCCTCTAGCAAGATTGAACAAGAGAAAAAAAGATAATAAACCAATATAAGGAATGAAGACATGATCCTCCACCTATCCACCTTGTCATTAAAAGGGTTAAAAAGAATACCATCAACAAAGAATACTAATAACAGCTGTGCACCACCCAAACGTGACAACTTAGGTGATTTGTCTTGATCCAGGACTCGAAAGCTGCAAACTCCTGAAACTTGCTGAAGATAAATGACACTGTCCTATGGGGAATGAAGCTGCTTCTATCTATGGATAGAAAGAGAGGACTAGGAAGCCAGGGCGCTGCTTCAGGAGTGCGGCCTTCCCTCCACCACTGCCCTGGGTTCTATCCTTAGAAAGGCCTTTCCTCCGTGAATCATCACCTACTTGAGTAGCTGTCCCAGTCTTCTTCTTTGGGGCCCAGATGGCTGCTCATTTTGTACTGTCTTGGCCCCTGGTCCACACTGAGGCTCTCGGGGAATGTATGACCACCTGGGGCTACTCTGTGTTCCAGATGCAGCTTCCATAGCCCTTTCCAAGTCCTTTCTCTTCTTAGCATGTAGTGTCCTGGAAAAGCACACTGAATATCATTCCTAGAAATACAGTCGTGCAGTTGAACTGCAAATCTACCAGGCACCGTGCACTAGCAGCCCTCCAGCGGGCTCCAGGTTTTATAGACAGTATTTCTCACTGATTTCTGCCTGTTGCTTTTCTTTGGGGAATCTATTGGTTAGAGAGACTGGATTTGTGAAACCATTCTATTATCCTCAACCCAGCATGGCCCAGCCATCTTTTCCCCCTTAAGTTTGCAAAGTGAACAATCCTTCCTGAGCTAATCTCCCTTTTCTTATACCATACCTACAGAGCTACATCACTTAGAGTTTCATTCTTCTCTGCAGAGAGCTCCTTAGCTAAACCCATAGCCCCTTAAATATCTTCTGTCTTTCCTAGTGCTGCAGGGGCAGTTAGAAAATTGCTTTGTGATGGTTCCTGACCGTGCTTGCTGGCTGGTCCCAAGGCCAGTTGCATATATTGCAAGTTTGTGTTGGAGCAGAAGCCTTTCTCTACTGCTGTTTCCATTCATCTATTATTATTATTATTATTATTATTATTATTAATTTGCGGTACTGGGGATGGCACCCAGGGGCATTTTACCTCCAAGCTATACCCCTAACACTAATTTGTATTCTTCATTTTGAAGCAGGGTTTCACTAGGTTGCGGAGGGCCTAAGTAGCTGTATCAGTCAACCATGATTCTATTCTGTAGGTTTGGAGGGAAGTCTTTCCCTGGTCTTGTCCCTCCTGTGCCAGTAGCTAGGATTCAGTGGGAGTCATTAATGGAATCCCTACGAATCCTGTGGCAAAGAAGAAGTTAATGCCAGTCATCTTGGCTCAGAAAATTCCACCAGAAAAAAAAAAAAAAAGCCTAACAGTGAAAAGCAACAGAAATTGTCGATGCAGAGGGCAGCTACATTTACCATTCACAGCAAGCAAGTTCTTTCACACTGGATGTTCAAAAGCTACCAATATTTTAGAGAAGAAGAAATACTTTGATTGTTATAACAACCCCTGTAAGATAATCCCATCCTTGTCAGCAAGGAAGAAAGGCTTGTTCCGACAAATTGCGTGAACATATCTAATTTGATTGGGAAAACAGTTCTCTCGCTCTTAGAGCCTCTACTGATGATGTGAAGACTCGTGTTCTAGAGCATCAGGGGATGATGAGGCTCCATTTATCAGGCACACCGGGGCACTCCTCATTAATGCACTAGTTTTGTGGTTTGTCTAATTTGCAGTTTTAGTCATGTCTAAACACTATGCACTTAAATAATCAAAACATTAACTACATTTGTGGTATCAGCTTATTTTTATAGGAAAACTGAACTAATGAAAAACATTTTTTCTCTTAGGAATGCATTTCAGGACCTATGTTTACAATAATTTATCTGTAAACTTCATTGAAGTCTATAAAATATTTGAAACATTATGAAATGTTATTCTTACATAACATAGTCTTTTCCTTAAGATAAATATTCCAAGTAATCACTATATGAATAAATTTTCTTCTTTCTTTTTTAACAAATATAAATTGATTTTTACTTCAGTATGTCATTTTATCTTTTTTTCATTCCAAGTACCAACTGATTTTAGCCATAAAAAATTAATTCAAGTTTCTGTCTTTTATCTTCTCAGAGAATTTTTTCTTTTTCTTAATAATGTGTCTAAAAAGTAAAAATGTGTTTATGTTCATGTGTCCATTCTTGTTTGAGTTCATGGTTTTGATGCAATTAAGTTGCAAACAGCCACTTCATTACTTTATAGCAGATTTTGTTTCCACAAGAGTTCTCTCACGTGTGCTAGAAAATTTAAAAACTCATCACCACAGACTAAAAGTGCTCCTCTCAGTGTTGTCATCCAGGATGGAAAGTCAGGAATCCTAACTAGTGTTCTAACATTTTGATAAAAGCACAGGAGAATGAAAATAAAATATATCACTCATATATTAAGCAAAAGATATTCAGAAATAAAAATCAGGATTCGATAGTCTCTTGGATAGCACGTTTGCATGAGGAATACTTAGAGTTGTAAAGAAAAATTGATGCTTCTATTTCCCTTTCTCCCTCCCTCCCACCTTTGGGAGAGGAGCAGCCCATGAAATCTCAGGCACAGAGAGGCTGTGAGGCCAGCGGTGGTCCCAGCAAATGTCCAGCCAGCCAGCTCGCAGAGGACAAGAGCTAGAGCAAAGGAACCAAAGTGCACACGCAGAGGCTCCAGAAAAGAGGCCCTTTAGGATGGACAGGCACACAGGTGGTAAGAAGCACATTGCTTGGAAGTAACATTCCAGTTATCCTCTGCAACCCCAAGAAAGAATTAAAATAAACATGTTCACGCTGCAACTGCTGGTCATGACTGACCTGTAAAGGTTGCCAGACAGCCAACACCAGTCACAGAAGAGAGGGAGGGCGAGCGAGTGCGCAAACATAAGTCAAGAATAAGAAATTAAAGACACATAAATATCTTGAATGGTAGTATAAAAGGTAGTAATTATAAAAGGGTATGTGAACCCAGCCACATTATTTAACACCTCTTACAATTACTCAGCTGTGATTTCACCAGTATCTGAGTTTAGCCCTTTCCCAGAAAAGTACCTGAGCCTAAAGCTCTGACAGCCAGAAAGGAGAGGAAAAAGATCCAAAAAGGAGGCCTATGCTCCAGCCTGCCGTGTGGTCCTCCATGGCTGTTGATGGCTTTTATTTGTCAATAACACCTAAAGAAACTCTTACCTTTACGTCTGAGTGATCCAGAGGTTAGACTGCACAAATGCGAAGAGACCTGTAACTGTTCAATTCTGTTTTGAGTATATCAACTCAGCATGCAGGAAATCTTGTTAAGGACCTGTTCTGGGTTCACTTGCCTGGTGACAGGCCCCTTCCCGTCAGTCCTCAGGAGCAACAGGGCCCAGCCTGGCTTCAGGGTGACCTCCCTGCAGTCCTGTGAACAAGGCTGACGTTCACTGGATCACAGGGATTTGGCACTTGGGCTCCTTTCAAGTGCCCACTTGTCACAGAGTCAGGGTGAGGCATCGACATGGGACACAGTCATCTGTATGGAACACAGGATTCTCTGTGTCCCACACAGAGGACGCAGGAGCCAGAGGAGCCGCCGACCATCATTCAGACAGAACACAGATCAAACGTACAGCAGCCCTCTTTTGCAATGATATTGAACACACTATCACAGTTAGCCAAAAGACACTTTGGAGCTACAACGGGTGGTTGAAAGAAATGGCACAGCCTGAAACAGGTTCACAACACATTCCCATAAAACACTGCCTATAGTTTCAGATATAAAACCCTCCATAAGATCCTACTTGGAGATCTTTTAGATCTTAACTCTAGAATTTGTTTGTTTTTGGTGGTCCTGGGGTTCCTGGAAGTCCTTCTGCCTCCGGGCTACACTCCCAGACCTATTTTATACTTTTTTTTTAATTTTTGGAAACAGGGTCTCCTAAGCCAGCTCAGCTGGCTTCGAACCTGTGCAATCCTCCTGTCTCCACCTCCCAAGCACGGGGATTACAAGCGTGCGCCACCACACCGGCTTAGAATTTGTATTTTTAAAAGATATCCCGGTGATTTCAAATTATATATATAATTTTTGTTTGTTTGTTTTTTACAGGTTTTAAACATCTATATTGCAGAGGAAGAAAATGCTAACTGTGGGACGCAGCACATCTTAGTAGCTGTAACAAAAATAAACTACCTAGAAGACAACTCCTGGACAAGAAAAACAAAGCAGCAAAGATATTTATAAACAAAAACACAAAAATGGGAGCCACAGCAGAAGGAAATCCAGCAGTCAGAACGCGAGATCCAGAGAGAGCCCGGCGCGCACTGACCTGGTCTGGCGGCGGCGCCATCCTGGGCCGTGGGCTGAACCAGGACTGGGGCTCCGCGGCCGAGGAATCCCAGCAAGGAACCGCGGAGCTGAGGTGAAGTAGCGGCCGGGCGCCAGCATCTCCAGCGACCGGCACCATGCTTCAGGGACGGAGCAAGAGTCCAAAGCCCGCGCTCAGCAGAAGCCATTGGGGATGTGCCCTCTAGGGCCGGGCAGGGCAGCCAGGGACGCGCTCCTCTGCACTCCTCCGGCAGACACTGCCCCAGCAGCCGACGGCGGGCTAAGGTCAGCAGCTTGGCCCAGACATGGTTGGCTATAACCCACACACAGGAAAGGCCCGGAGTGCCCAGCCCGCAGGACCTGCAGGGTCACGGGGTCGCTCTGAGAGTACACTGCGCGCCCTCGCCAGTGCAGCTAGGAGATGCAGGCCCAGGCTGGAAGGTGCGGACCCCAGGCTGGAAGGTGCAGGTTCACGCCAGAAGGCGCAGGCCCAGGCCGGAAGGCGCAGGCCCAGGCCGGAAGGTGCGGAGCCCAGGCCGGAAGGTGCAGGCCCAGGCCAGAAGGCGCAGAGCCCAGGCCGGAAGGCGCAGGCCCAGGCCGGAAGGTGCAGGCCCAGGCCGGAAGGCACAGAGCCCAGGCCGGAAGGCGCAGAGCCCAGGCCAGAAGGTGTAGGCCCAGGCCGGGAGCCCTGCGCTTACAGGGAACTCATTTACAGTGACACCTTCCACTCTGACACCTGAGCACAAAGCGGTGAGAGGTGAGAGAAGATGCAAACATTTAGAAAGTGGGTCCAAAAGCCGACAATAGGTTACAGAGCAAATCAAAGCTATTGGAGCATGCTCCAGAACCTACTCTAGTGAACAGACATTGTAAGAGCCCTATATGTGTAAAGTAGCAGTACTACTTTGTTTTCTTTCTCATTGTCACTAGTTTTTTCCCTTTTTTTGTTTTTTATTTACTCTTATAATTGTTAGTTTTTTGTTTGTTTTGTTTTTTCATGCATGTTTGTTTGCTCCTTCCCCTTTGCTTTTACAAGCATGAAGGCCTATGTCTGAGAGATGAGTGGAAAGGACATTTCCTGAGAATTCTCTAGAGTGAAGGATATTTTAATGGATGCGATAGTTCTCAGACCTCTTTATTTTGAGCCTAGTTGTGTAGAGCTATGATGTTAAAAAAAATAAAACCAAACAACTCTTGTTCTGTTTCATAGAATAGCAAGTATTTACCCTGCCATCAGGCTTCAGACTTGGACTGCTTGACCGCATTCTTACTTGCAAAGAAATAGCTGGATATCTTGATTTTTTACCTAAATTCGTAGTAATTGGCTGCAATAGCCAGTGTTTGCAGGTGTGCATATGCACACACACACACACACACACACACACCCCGACAAACTTCATTACAGAGAGAGTCCATAGAGTCAGAGTTCCTTTCTCCATTTTTATAAAAACAAGAGTGCAAGTAATATTTTGCAAAGCTACAGAGACTTTTTCTATTTGTATAATTTCTTGGTAAAATTAACTATTTTGTTTTTTACATATGCATTTATAAACTCCAAGGGAGGTGAGTAAGAGCTGGGCATGGGGAAGTTCTTTTGGCTGCTTCTGTTGTGCTGAACAGTGAGGCCGGCCCCGCTCGGGCACTGGGAGCCTTTCTGTAGCCGCGCTTAGCTGTCGGCCAGGCCGTGGATGTTGTCCTTGTGCACTTTGAGGTAATCATTCCTGGTAAACTTCTTATGGCAGAGCTGGCACTCGGCCAGGGGGCGATTGGGATTATGAGTCATTTTGTGCCGGATCAGCATTTTCTTCAGGCTGAAAGCCAGGTCGCAAACCTAGAAAAAAACCCACAGACACTAACCATGTTGTACGGAAAAGCCTGAGTACACACTGACTTACCATTTGTACGGTACGTATACGTTGTACAAATTTCTGAGATTGAGCACATCTGCACGGGCCCCAGAACAAAAGCTGTACTTGGAATTAATGAAATCCAACAGCAAACGAATGGGGAGAGGAATCAGGTGCCGCCCCAGGAGTTACCGCATTTAGCCGTGTCTTTTGAGCCCCAGTGCCCGGCCGCACTCAGCAGCTGGAGTGGAGGGCCTCAGGAGGAACAGGTCCCTGGAAGTGCTCTCCAGAGACAGCAGAGGCTCTGAGGCAGATGCTGCATGTTCTGGAAGTAGGCCTCCAGGTGACATAAATGCACGGGCCGTTCTCCTGTCCACTCGGTCCCCGCGATGCCCGCGGAGGACACTGCCTTGGGCAGCGCCGGTGGGAAGCTACTCTCCACTCTTCCATGTCTTCATTTCTTCTTATATATATTTTCTTAGAGGAAGGTAACAAGTTTACTTCCTAGAAGACCTGCCACATCGGCACCTACTTCAATATGCATGAAACAGTCCTTGAATAAAGAAACACATAGCATGTAAAGCCTAATTATTTAAGTTACTAAATGAATCAGAATGAAATTCAAAGTGGGATGTTCCGTGGACGCGAAACTCTCTGAATCTATTCCAAAATGCAGCATCTTTAATTGATGCAAAAACACAGGGAAAACAAGAATGTACTGAGAGGAGGCGGCTGACAAATACACTCTGAAGAAAGCCGCGTTCCGATCGAGGTGAGGTCTGTGAAAATATGGAGTCTCATAAGAAATGCGTGTCCCTCTCTATGGGAGGAGGATCTGCACTCACGGTGACAAGAAATGCGGGAGGGATAAGCCCCGAGTCTGGTCAGGAGACGGGCTAATACTGCGCTTTGATTCACACACGAGCAGCAGCAGCGTGTCAGGAAAGGAAGCGGCTTCCGGGTCACACAGCGGCCACCAAAGCCTGCCTGGACCTCCTTATTCAAAACTGAATCCTGACCTCTCTTTGGACCCTTTTTCTGCTCAAATTTCATTTCCCACAGTCCCGTCTATTGTTCACAGTCACGAGAGTCTCCGCTGCACGAGGGCAGGGATCTGGACACGTTTATTCACTCTTGCAACCACCGGGTGAGGCAAGGTGCACGGGGCAAGTATTCAGTAAGCATTTCTTTTCTTTTTTCTTTCTTTCTTTTTTTTGTACTGGAGATGGAACCCAGAGGCAGTCTACCTCTGAGCTACACCCTCATCCCTGTTTTCCATTCTTTATTTTGAAACTGGGTCTCATTGAGTTGCAAAGGGCCTCACTAAACAGCTGAGGGTTTCTGGGAACCCCGGTCCTCCTGCATTTTTTGAATCACCAGCTTGGGTTTGAATTCTGACTCTCACTTACTGAGGAAGCTGACATGCACACAGTATCCCTTTTAACCCAGCTCCCTCATCTGTAAAGTGACAACAACAGTAGTTATCCCATGGATTTGAAGATTAAAAAGACAATCTGGAAAAGCGATGTTCTACCGCAGGCACGGAACGGAGCTAGCGCTTCTTTTCCTCTCATTTGGCAACAAGTATTGTCAGGGGATTGGACAGAAGACACCACTGTTGACAGGAGGCAGTGGAGAGCCACGTTAGGTGGAGACAGAGGAGAATGGAGCCTTCTGGAAGTGCAGTAGGGACCTAGATCTGAGGTGGTTTTGCAGCAGGCAGGAGAACTTCCCAGAACAAACACAGCACATCCAATTGATCTCAAGAAATGACGTTTCTCTTTGGGAATAGCAGATGAGCGTAAGCTTTGTATTGAGAATTAGAAACAGATTATATGCCTTGAAAGCCACCGAAAAACAAAGCCAGGTGGCTCTGGTAAAACTCAAAGGGGAAAAGAAAAGACCCCCCCAAAAAATGAAAGAGCATAAAATACAATGATTATAAAATACATGAATTATGATTATTGATATAAAAATATCAACTGCTTTTAAAGATGAGACTCTAAAATTAGGAGAAAAAGCAAAATTCAAATATATACTATACTTAAAACATATTTCCAGCCAGCTGTGGTGGCGTTCACCTGTAATAGCAGTATTGAGGAGGCTGAGACAGGAGGATCACAGGTTCAGCCTCAGCAAGTAGTGAGACTCTCATCAACCTAGGGAGACCGTGTTTCAAAGTAGGAAATAAAATTGTGCTGGGGGTATATCTCAGAAGTAGAATGATCTGGGGTTCAACTGCCAGTACCACATACAAAAAAGGTACATTTAAAAAAAATACACACATAACACACACAACACACACACCGTTTAAAAGGGAAGTTAACATGTGCATAAAGGTGTACCCATGATGTTGACATTGTCACTGGTACATAACTACATCCTGAAAAGTGTCTTGAAAGGACAGAGCCTTCAAAGACCCAGGAGCTGCAGCGGCATGAGTCCCTCCTCCTCAATGACTTGTGCACAGGATGCTCACATGGGATGGTTTATAAAAGTGAAATAAGGGGAATGCTTATGCTCCCTTTGATACAACCAGATGAGGAAATCCTTTTTTAGGTGTGCACTAAAGAAGATTACAGTTTAAAAAGAAATGATTACAGGCAAGAGAAAACTTAGGGGAAAGAAAACATTAAGCGGCCAATGCCCTTCAGTTTATAACCGTGCAGTAAGGAGCAGGTGCTGTTAGCAGCACAGGTAAGCACATGAGGGGACATGAGCACATTAACACACATATTCCCTGGACATCCACTGGGGATCTGGGGATGGCATTGTTTGTCTTTGTTTCTGTATTTCTGGATTTTTGCTGATATTAAAAGTAAATTTTATAATCAGAAGGAAAATATTATTTAGGGGTTGAAGTCATCTCCCAGCAGGTCCAAGCCTGCCCACCACCACACCTGCCCAGCTTTGAACTCCCCAGCCCCCTCTGAAATGTACAGCTGTCCCCACGTCGCTGGGTCCAGGGGCATGCCTGAGCCCTCAGTAACCTGAATGCCAGCACCAGCTGACCACTGACCACTTCCCCTCTCTCCTTTACTCTCCATAATGACCACCTCTCCTTCCTTCCCTGGACCCTCTGGTCAGATTTTGCCTTTGTCCTCCCGTGGGGGTTCCTAACTTGGAGCATGGATCTCGGGGCCAGACCCTCAGCCCTTTCTCCACGTGCCAGGGCTTCCTTCCCTGGTGAACTCAGTCACGGTCATGCTTTGTGATGTCATTTATCTGGTGGTGGCAAGCACATGCTGTCTGGAATCCTGTCCCATTTTCTTTCCCTGCAGTGGGTTCTTCCTTAAAGAAGGGCACTGCTGATAAAGGGGTTTTATGAGCCACCCACTGTCTACTTGACGTTACCAATGAAGTTTCACAGGACAGAGAAAATACCTTGCATTTGTGAGTTTCCTTCCTTCCTTCCTTCCTTCCTTCCTTCCTTCCTTCCTTCCTCCCTCCCTCCCTCCCCCCTCCCTCCCTCCCTTTCTTCCTTCTTTTTTAAATTGATGCATTGTAGCCATACATCTTAATGGGGTACAAGATGGTGGAGGCACACATGCACACATCACTCATTTAGCCCTTCCCCAATTCCCACCCCATTCCCTACCCTCTCCCTCCTCTCATGTTTGGCTTGGTGATTGACTTTGATTATGTGACTTTCCTTTCATAGGGACTGCTTGACCTATACCGTACCCTTGAGACAAGCTGTTGGGACCAGATTCTTGAGTTTCTTCCTGCAGTTACAGAGAATCTGTGCTGTGGCACTATGCCATTCCACACACCACAACTTTAGTGTCTCTTCTTACACCAAGCCACATGAACACTCTTGACATTTGTGTGCCAAAACTAAGCACCCTCTTGCTTTCCTTAACACCATTTCAATTCTTTGTCAACTGTCCGCTCTTAAAAAAGGATACTAACACTATTCAATTCACAGACAAGCCATTTCTCTCCTAACTTAATCAATGTTCATCTTAAATTTACTGAGAAGAGCAATATTTTCCCCTCAAAGGTAACGTAAATGGATACATCAAATAATCCCATTTCAAGTGTCACGAATATGGATAAAATCTAAACAGCATTATTTAACATAAATAAGTTTATATGTGTATTAGAAATATGCTATTTGGATTAAAAAGTAATATCTACCACCAGATAAACTTTAGGTTTAACTACCATCAATCCACCAAGGACTTGGGCAGCCACATGGGAACTCCTCAGATCACTGTGAGTTACACCCTGGAAGTTACACAGTGGCACTGTAAGGGTGTCTTCAGGAAAGTCAGCTGTTTTGCCTCCAGGAAACCCTGATGAAGTAAGTTCAATGTGACTGCAAGGACCATGTGATCAAATGCTATAAACAACATGGGACATTAGCAGCAGACCGGTTATGCTACAAAGCACACACATGGGCGCGTACACAGGTGCGTGGGCCCGCACGTGCGCCTCCTGCTCCTTGGAGAGCCAAGGAGAGGAGAGGGATGCACACTCACGTCACATTGGAAGGGCTTCTCCCCGGTGTGCGTCCTCCGGTGCTCCTCCAGGCCTCGCTTCTGGCTGAAGGCTTTGCTGCACTCAGAGCACTTGTAAGGTTTCTCCTGCAGGCGAGAGGAGAGACCACCAAGAGTGTGGGTGAGATGGCAAGTATGGGGTGGAGGGTGGCTTCATCCAGGTCTGAAGTCTGTGCAGCCAACTTACAGGGTTGGCGTGAGACCAGGAGCCACAGAAGGCAGAGCCAAGGCTGAGCTCCTGCCCACCTGCCCAAGGAGACATCACACCCAGGGCACAGTCCTGGGAGGTGGTGGGGCCTTTGAGAGGCAGGCTGAGTGGGAAGAAGTTAGGTCATCAGGCTGTGTCTAGAAAGGGACTGTAGGCTCTGGTCTCTCCCTTTCTCTCCCTCTCTGCTTCCTGGCTACCGTGAGGTGAGAGACTTCATCCACTGTGCTCCTGGCCATGATAAACTGTCCTACCACGGGCCCAAAGCAAGGAAGGTGAGTGACCATGAACTGGGACTCTGAAACTGAGTGCCATAATAAGCCTTTCTTTCTTGTAAGTTGATCATCTCAGGTATTGTTATAGCAGCAGACAGTGGGCTGATACCTGTAAGCATGTTTTGGATACTACAGGGCTTCCCAAGGCCCCACACGAGAACTCATGCAAATCACTTGAACACCAGTGACGCCATAATCCCATTACCCTGTCTGGCTCTGCTACAGAAATCTTTAACAAGAACACAAACTCTGATTCAACAAAGTATTATGGAAACTGTTTCTAACACTTTCAGAGTGAAATGTGTGGTATAAATGACGCGTGTTCACTCATTAGCTGGATTTAACTAGAGACAACGTGATTAGGTCCCTGATTAATTCTGTTTCTGAATGATTACAAGTTTAACTGACGAACAGCCTGTCCTTTGTCATCCTAACTTAGGAATCATTACTAAATGGAGATAACCTATTTATCAGTTAAGAAGTGTAATCTGCAAAGGCAGAATTAATCAGCCATCTAATCAGTCTGGCTTTAATCAAACATTTGTCAGAATTCATTCAGAAGGCAGGATTCACAGAACTCTGTGTCTTGTACCTTGGCATATAGGGAATAAAAAGCCATCTTTTTCTGTTAATACCCATCTATACCAAAGAACAGTAATCTGGGTTAATAAATATCAACATCTTTTGAGAAGGGTCTGCAAAAACAAAATTATATGCTTGATAAATGCTGGGTGTGAAGTCCTTTCAGAAAAAATGCACTAGAGCTTCCTGAGTCTATCTACTGGCTGCTGCATACCACAAGGTCCAAAAGCTGCCCCGCAGCACCACCTGCCAAAAATGATAATGGGGATCCCCGGATTCTTCCGTGGGCCCATCTACAAATGGGAGATCATCCATGTACAGCTGGCATATAATCAAAATTTCCTGTGGTCGCTTTCACATCACAGCACAGTCAAGTAGACACAGAAAAATAGAACAAATGAGCGCTTCCCCTTGTGTTCAGAAGTCAAGGTGAAGGGTTCAGAAGATCAAAGAATGCGGCTTAGTAAGTGTCCTTAAGTGACAGCAGTAGCCTGACCCCAATACAATTTGGAAAGAAAACTTAGTAAGCCATGAAAAGAAAACAGGCTGCCTTATGGATGTGCTGGGCAAGGCTGGAGCCTGCGATGTAGGAACACAAATAAACTGGCTTGCTGAGAAGTCAACTCACGGGTGAGATCCTAACTTCTCTGTCATCACAGCTCAGAGGTGCACAGGCTCAGGGACACACCTCTTCTCTAAATGTCTGGCTCCACGCCATGGTCCATGCCTAGGGAAATAACCACTGGTGGGCAACTTGTATGTCAAATAGGATTCAGAGAAGGAACTCACTGAGGGAACTCGGATGTGGATATGAGTCTGTCTGTCACACACACACACACACACACACACACACACACACACACGCACACACACACTCATGCAAAAGTATGACAGTTAATTCATTTCTTGGCTTTTTCTTGATTAAAAGATTTTATAGCTATTAATAACCCTTTTAGAGTTCAGAAAAAGGGATGGCTTTTGCTGAATAATCATTTCTTATTTCCAAATATAAAAGATAATCTTAAACATGCAGGAAGAACAGACACAGTATGAATTACTTAAGTATGAAGTGTCTACGTAAACAGACATTTTATGCAGTTCTAGCTTTCCATTTTCTCTTCTGCTTCAGCAGTGGCTCGTCCTTTCTTATGGAAGCACTATGGCTGCAGGATACGTGAAATGGGCTGGGGTACTGGGGAAGCCATAGATAGCAAAAGAATGAGTACTTGTTTGTCTTAACTGAGGATACATGGGCCTTTGTTATTATATTTTCTCTACTCCGGTAGGTTTGACGTTTCCTAACAAAAACGCTGAAAGGAATTAAAAAAACCATATTTTCATGTGATTCCTAAAGTTAAACACACCACTCTTTCTCTGTATGGGTCAGTCTTTTGTCCCTATGTCTTAAGTACCTGACAAGTATACCTTAATAGGGAAAAGGGTTTATGTGGCTCATGGATTCAGAGGCTCAGTCTATGGTCGGCCAACTCCAAGACAAAAACATGGCAGCAGGGAATGGAGGAGGACCATTGTCTAGCTCATGGCAGCGAGGGAGCAGACAGAGGGTGGGGAAAGGCCTGGGGTCAGATACGGTGGCCAAGACCACACCCCAGCCATCTACTATAATTACCATCTGCCTATAATTACCACCCAGAACGTCCATTTAAATCATGAATCCAGCCAGGCGTGGTGGCACACACTTGTAATCTCCATGCTTGGGAGGCTGAGACAGGAGGATCACACAGGTTCAATGCCGGCCTCAGCTACTGAGTGAGGCTCTCAGCAACTTAGTGAGACCCTGTTTCCAAATAAAATATAAAATAGGTCTGGGAGTATAGCCCAGGGGTAGAAAGCCTCTGGATTCCACCCCTAGTATCACACACACACACACACACACAATCATGAATCGACAAATTGACTCACACCGATGAGGTTAGAATCCTAGTTTGATCATTTGGCCTCTGAATCATTCTGCATTGCCAACACATGAGCTTTCTGCGACACATGTATTATCAAAACCATAAAACCTTCTCTTCCCCAGCCATTCCTTTCTCTACCCAGGGAGCCACTTTTTGATATCAGGAAGATGGATTTTGTCAACAGTAAATCATCCCAGCTGCTCAGGGATGACCCGGAGCTCCAGCAACAGCCCCATTTGTAGGGGCACAAAACCTCAGCCTGGAGAGCTGGAACCCCTCCTCAGCCCAGCGGTGCGGGCCAGTGGTGGGAGCCAGCAGCAAGAGGTGTCTGAGGCTTTTGTAGGACAGGCCATGTGCAGGGCTGGGAGACATCTGTACCAAACACAGAAGATGCTTGAAGCACAAAGGAGAACCAGGCGGCAACCCTGGCTCTGTGCCTGGCCCTGACTACTGGCCTGTGACCTGTGCCCTCATGGGGCAGACTGCGAAACCCCTGCCAGCTTCGGACTCCCATACTTTCTCCAGTGAGACTGGCTTTGTGACCAGTGCTGGGTTCCATGGGGTGTTCCTAAGGTACAATCAGAACCATAAAACATCACATTTGCAACAAAAGCACAGGTGGGATTTCGAGGAGGGTCTGCAGATGGGGTCCTCGGGTCCCCATTACGCACAGCGGGGACAGAATGCCATATGTCTACGGCACCTCTCAGAGGCCCCATTTCTGAAAGCGCAAGTGCCCCTAGCCACACACGCTCGCCCCTGCCAACAACAGCCTTGCTCGAAAACTCCTTTCGCAGATGTCCATGGCTCGAGTGGCTTTGTGTTTATGGTCTTATTTCATAGCCAGCGTGATCTTTCAACAAATGACAGAACACACCCGTGGCCTAGAAGACGGAGCACCTAGAAGTCATGACGCCCAGGGAAGCCTTGGAAAGCTGGGCGAACATTTAAAGCAGGTTTCCACACAACAGACCCATAATTGGTTCTGCATTGTGGCTAATGGGAAACATACTTTCTATAAACTGAGAAGATGAATTGTACAACTGACATATAGAAAACTAAAAATACGCAGAGTAACAGCATCCCATTTTTATATTAAAGTATTGCACACGGTCTTTAAATAGAATCAAGGGGCCAGTGGGTCCCTTTGCAACTAATCTCCTCTTGCCACACACAGACTAAGGTGTGGAAGTGAAATGGCTGACCAACCAAGGGGGCCTGTCAGTCTCGTGGGGGTGATGGGAGAGCCTGTCTGGCACAAAACATGCACAGAATTATCCAGACTAGCTCCAAATTATCCAAACTGCAGCTGTCTGATTGGAAGAATGAGACAAAACGGACCAAGCTAATCGGTTCCTCACGGTCTCCGAACTTCTAGGCTAGTTCCTATACCTTTGAGTCATCTGGGAATCTTTTTAATGAACACTGGTGCCCGGGGCCATCCGACTGCCTGGTTTAATGGTTTCTACAGGGCTAGGTGCTGATGTTCTGAAAGCTCTTAGGGTGTTCCTAAGGTACAATCAGAGGCAAGAACTTGTGATGAGGCCTACCCACCTCCAAGGCAGGACCTCGAGGATAAACTTGGGATGAGGCCCACCATCCTCCAAGGCAGGACCTCGAGGATGAACTTGGGGATGAGGCCCACCATCCTCCAGGGCAGGACCTCGAGGATGAACTTGGGATGAGGCCCACCCATGTCCAAGGCAGGACCTCGAGGATGAACTTGGGATGAGGCCCACCATCCTCCAAGGCAGGACCTCGAGGATGAACTTGTGATGAGGCCCACCATCCTCCAGGGCAGGACCTCCAGGATGAACTTGGGATGAGGCCCACCCATGTCCAAGGCAGGACCTCGAGGATGAACTTGGGATGAGGCCCACCATCCTCTAGGGCAGGACCTTGAGGATGAACTTGGGATGTGGTCCACCATCCTCCAGGGCAGGACCTCGAGGATGAACTTGGGGATGTGGTCCACCATCCTCCAGGGCAGGACCTCGAGGATGAACTTGGGATGTGGTCCACCATCCTCCAGGGCAGGACCTCGAGGATGAACTTGGGGATGTGGTCCACCATCCTCCAGGGCAGGACCTCAAGGATGAACTTGGGATGAGGCCCACCCATGTCCAAGGCAGGACCTCGAGGATGAACTTGGGATGAGGCCCACCATCCTCCAGGGCAGGACCTCGAGGATGAACTTGGGATGAGGCCCACCCATGTCCAAGGCAGGACCTCGAGGATGAACTTGTGATGAGGCCCACCATCCTCCAGGGCAGGACCTCGAGGATGAACTTGGGATGAGGCCCACCATCCTCCAGGGCAGGACCTCGAGGATGAACTTGGGATGAGGCCCACCCATGTCCAAGGCAGGACCTCGAGGATGAACTTGGGATGTGGTCCACCATCCTCCAGGGCAGGACCTCGAGGATGAACTTGGGATGAGGCCCACCATCCTCCAGGGCAGGAACTCGAGGATGAACTTGGGATGAGGCCCACCCATGTCCAAGGCAGGACCTCGAGGATGAACTTGGGATGAGGCCCACCCATGTCCAAGGCAGGACCTTGAGGATGAACTTGGGATGAGGCCCACCCATGTCCAAGGCAGGACCTTGAGGATGAACTTGGGATGAGGCCCACCCATGTCCAAGGCAGGACCTTGAGGATGAACTTGGGATGAGGCCCACCCATGTCCAAGGCAGGACCTCGAGGATGAACTTGGGATGTGGTCCACCATCCTCCAGGGCAGGACCTCGAGGATGAACTTGGGGATGTGGTCCACCATCCTCCAGGGCAGGACCTCCAGGATGAACTTGGGATGAGGCCCACCCATGTCCAAGGCAGGACCTCGAGGATGAACTTGGGATGAGGCCCACCCATGTCCAAGGCAGGACCTCGAGGATGAACTTGGGATGTGGTCCACCATCCTCCAGGGCAGGACCTCGAGGATGAACTTGGGATGAGGCCCACCATCCTCCAGGGCAGGACCTCGAGGATGAACTTGGGATGAGGCCCACCCATGTCCAAGGCAGGACCTCGAGGATGAACTTGGGATGAGGCCCACCCATGTCCAAGGCAGGACCTTGAGGATGAACTTGGGATGAGGCCCACCCATGTCCAAGGCAGGACCTTGAGGATGAACTTGGGATGAGGCCCACCCATGTCCAAGGCAGGACCTTGAGGATGAACTTGGGATGTGGTCCACCATCCTCCAGGGCAGGACCTCGAGGATGAACTTGGGGATGTGGTCCACCATCCTCCAGGGCAGGACCTCGAGGACGAACATGGATGGCTCCTTCAGTTAGGGATGACATCACACTCCTGTCCACATGTACCCAATGGCCAGGCCACATTCTCACACCCTCTTCTAGAGGCAAAACACTTCCAGCTCACACTGAAGCGTGGTACAATGACAATGAACAGAAACTTCAGTCTGTAACTGGCTATTAAAAATGGCAATGCACCACGCAGTCTTAAGAACCCCAGCTCTAAAAATGGGAGTGTTATTTTAAACAGCAACATTTTCTTATACACACACACACACACACACACACACACACACACACAAAACAAGTTATCCAGGGAGCTGAAAATATATCTGCTGATAACAACTCTGAGAACAAAGTGAGAGCACACTGCAAAGAACATCCTTTGTGCGGGAGAAAAGGAACGGTGGCCAGGAGGAAGGGAGCTACTACGGAAATTATCTGAAGAGAAACTCCTTCTTTTACTGCATAATTACTAATTGCTTAGAGTTTTCTCCCAAAGTCTGACAAAAGAAAACTAATTGAAGAGGAAAAATTTCATCATCAGGAAAAAGTTATACCCACCATGCTGAAAATGACAGACCACACTTTGAAATAGCAGTGCAAATTATGATGAATATATGAAGGAAAGAAAAAGGATGATAAGGAAAGTAAATGTGATAAAAGGATGAGAGAGATAGGAAAGATGAAAACAGACTTGCCCACACCTACACACAGAGACGGGTTGCAGTGCCCAAGGCAAAAATATTGAGTTTTAAATACTAGAATAGAAGTCAACTATGAGAATAATAGCTTGTGAGAGTCGCAAGTGTACAGGTTACTGATGTAACTGCCCTGTTCTTTTGGCATACACTGTTGTCACTGCTTCTATTTGTTTTATGCTAAAAAATTATTAAAAATCAAGGTCTCACACATTTGGGCTTTTTCCCATGTTACGAGGAGCTTAATTAGCCAGTGTAATACTTCTGAGTAATTTACAGTGGTGGGCACAGCAATCCCACCAACATTAAAGGCAAACTTAGAAAGAAAAACACTAACTACTTCTCTAAAGGAGGTCTTTTTCTACAGAGGAGTTAATACTTTAAATTTATATATCAGCTGGGTGTGGTGGTATAGGCTTGTAATCCCAGTACTTGGAAGGCTGAGACAGGAAAATCACCGCCAGCCTCAGCTAAAACTTAGTGAGGCCCTCCCTCTGCAACTTAGTGAGACCCTGTTTCAAATTAAAGAATAAAAAATAGGGCTGGGGGTGTAGCTTGAAGGTAGAATGCCCTTAGATTCAATCCCCAGTACCTCAAAAAAAAAAATACATACCAATTAACTTAAGTGTTTCGAGCTCTGTTTGCCAACGATCCGACAGGAATCAAGATAATTCTCATGTTGATGTAACTGAGCATCATCAGCAATCTCCAGTGGGCACTGAGCAAGATGCTAAGACATGTGGGAAGCACAGAGGGGCTCAACACGTGGCCTTCACCCTCAGGAAGAGTACCACGGATTTAGGAAGAACACAGGACAGATGGAGTCCCAGCAAACTTGCCCCATCAACCCATAGCTCTTGCTGCTGTCCAGTTTGAAATACAGTATACAGCTGTTATAGTTACGTATAGAATGTCCCCTAACGAGTTCTTGTATTAATGTTCAGGGTTGGTATAATTAAGTCATGAGGGCTGTAATCTCATCGATGTGTAAAGATTTACTGGGTGGTAACCTAGGCTAGGTGGGGTGTCACCTTAGGGATTCTACTTTTATCTTAGAATCATCTTGATTGTTGGCTCTTGACTTGGGTCTCCATGATGTCTGAGCAGAGCTAGCTCTCTCTTCTTCTCTTTCTCCTCCTCCTCCTCCTCTTGCTTCTTCTTCTCCTCTTTTTCCTTATTCCTCTCTCTCTCTCTTTCCCTCCCTCCTTACCACACCATTTCCTGAGATGTGCAGACCCTAGTCTCACATGATCTGAATCCTGAAATCTCCAAAAACTATGAGCAAATAAATCTTCCTTTCTCTAAGTTGTGTGGTCATTTGTTTTGGATAACAGCACCAAGAATGTCGGTGCCCATGAGGCCAGCCAATACCAATACCCCTGTCAATGTTGGGACATTATGTCAGGGCAGACAGAAGCATGGGAAAAGCAGAATCAATGCAATTGCAAGCTCGTCCAATTAAAGGGCAGAGCCAACCAGTCCCCAGAGAAATGAATTAATTCAATTTGCCTGTTCCCAAAATGCCAAGCATGTTTCTGACATCTGGGAGGGTGGTGAGATGAACTATCATTTTTTAATAAAACCATGAAGTTTTTTCAGAGGTCTGAGGGAGAAAGGGATTGTGTAGATTCAAAGCCTTATGAAAGGGAGATCGAAGTCTGAAGATATAACATGCTGATCCCATTATATCAGTTTGCAAAAAATAAGAGTGTGGCAGAAAGGTGTGGCGGACGTTGTAGCTAGTTAATCCAGGTCCAGCCGTGTGTTCACCTCTGCAAAGCGCACATCACAGGGAAGCGATCCCCCCCAGGGGTGGGCAGAAGTCAGGGGGAATCCTATCAATATAAATGACACTCCCGAGTCAAGACACTACACGAGTGATGGGAGCTAACAGTGAAAACTGCGCCTCTGAACCTCAGAAAACCTGGGAAAAACAGCCCCTCTGCTTGCACAGGTGAGATTCCAGAGCTTTCTGTGAAGATTTGGCTAAAGGTGACTTCACTCAGAAATCATAAAATGTTCTGAAAAAGGCAAAAAGGCAAAAAGAAAAACCCACAGCAGAATATTATAATAAATAGGAAAACCTATTTTCCAAATGTACCATGAATGCTTTTAAGTTCTGAAGGACATCTCACAAAAATTTTTAAGTTCAAAAAATTTGTATCTTCACTATTCTTTATTCTTTACATCTGATACAATTCTTTTCCGTCAACAAATCTGAACTCAATGTTCTTTCACAAATGGGTGTTTATGAAATGGCATGCACTCTCTGATGAAAGTGTACAGACCCTGGAGCAGGTATAGAGAGTTCAGACCGATTCTGACGGTGCGAGGTGCCACTCCCAACTCCGACCTAAGAGGACCTGCTGCCATTAACAGACCTAGGAACAGATCTAATGTCCCCTTTTCTTTAGATAGGCAGTGGCGGCTTTTTACCTACTTGGCCTTGGCTGTTTGGGGTCTGGTGTGTTCCTTCAGAAAGAACCTCTCACTCATTTATACTCATTTATTTCAAGAGCCATGCCAACCATGGTGAACAACCATCCCTATGTGCCCAGGACTCAGTGGAAAAGATTCTGCTAACACGGCTTCCCATGTAAAACGTCACAGCGGAAAGCCCACTGGCAGAAGGCACTCGGTGGCCTAGGGAAAGCACCGTGAGACGTTCCACTGCCCCTGCGCCAAGCAGACCCCTCGCTGGGGAGTGGCTCTGGCACCAGGCAGCGAGCGTGTGGTCCCAGTGCTGCTGGGCAGGGTGGGAAGGAGAGGGAGGAGCAGGGAGGAGCACTTCAAGGTGGTACCAAGTTCTGGAGTGGCCAAGCACAGACTTTCTCCTGCAAGATGGTGCCTTGTATTGGTTTTGTTTCTGGGAAAAACACTGACAGAAGAGAACTACTTGCGAACTGCCCAGGTCAAAGACTGACTTGAAGCAATGTCCTTGTTTTTACCAAACGCTTAAGACACAGAACCTCATGGGATTACAAGTCTCGGCTCTGAGACATTCCCTTGTACCCCAAGGGGGTGTTCTTTTATTTTGATTCTTTCTGTTTGTTTCCTGGTTTGGACACCCCAGAGGCGGCCCCTCTCCTTCCAGACTGCACTTACCACTGTTTTTATGGCAGCTGGCTATCCTCTGTGAAGTCAATGTAACTAATGCTCTTGGCAGAGAGTCACTCAACAGAATTCTTATTTTGTGCATAAAGGAACTAAGAAACCATGAGGCCTGAGTGCTCAGAGAGGCTCAAGCTCCTCCTGTCCAGTGAAGTCCACAAACAATCTCCACTGGAACTCTGTCCAGAGAACAAAGAGGCCATCTTTGGGTTCCAGCGGGGGTGAGGGCAAGAGGCCCTGGGGTTTCAAGCCCAGTGCCACATGAGTGGCAGACACACGTGGCCCGCAGCGCTGGCAAGGACTCTTCACGGGACAGATGCTGGGGAGCTAACTCATGCCTTGCCAAAGGGGGAACGGGAACAGAACTCCATATTTAAAAAAATCAAAATCCAGTCACTGAGTCATCCACTACTTGGTGATAAACTGTCCCACATGTTAAAGACTATATTCTAGGTGGAACATCATTTTTTTTTTAGCAATGACAGAGTACTTTGCTTACATGTCTAAAAACACATGTAAATTTTAGTCCCTTCGCTGTTGCCTCTGTGTCCAAACTATATATAAATCTAAAGCAGCCAGGCACTTCACGTCCCAGCAAACTGTAATCTTAACTTACAATGGCAGGTTGAACCAAGTGTGCTCATTCCCACACAGAAGAAAGAGCTGAAACAGCAACCCACTGCAGTACCCAAGGACCGAGCAGGGTCGCCGAGCGCCTGTGATAGATGGGATGTGTGTGAACAGGTAGGACCTATGTGATGGTGACAGAGGGCCTACTCACACAGAGTCCGCCTGAGCACCGGAGGCTTGTCTTGGGAAGCCTCCGGCATCTTCCCACGGCGCAGCTGAGTTTCTGGACTGAGATCGCCATGCACCTTGCATACACACACTGGGTTATATACATCCAGTGCCACAGCGGTAGGGTGGGGCAGCCTGGCACTCTGTAGCCCTCAAGGATATTCGTAAAGCTGAAGGAGGCCCTCCAGTCCCTATCGCTCTGGATAGAAGCAATGAAGTGCCTCTGCAGAACATCGGAACGCTGGCAGTTTTCTGCAGTGGCAACAGTTGGTCCTTGGATGAGCGGCTCATGCCAATCGCAACTTGCCCCAGATACATCAGTGCCCCTGGGTGAAGGTTTCAGAAGCCTCTGTGGCTACAGGAGCCTTTCCAGTGCTCACGTCCCTTGTTTTACGATTTCCAGAGTACCGACCTCACACCAGTAATCTATCCGAGTCATCTGTTTCAACATAACATCAAGGCGACAAGCGGCCAGCACTGTTGTCAATCACTGTGAATGAGGTTAACAAAAGAAAACAATCTATCTATCCAATATGTCTTTATGGTATAAATAAACATTTGGTGATGAAAAGGTGTTTGGAAAATGGTTCTCAACTCTGGTTTCTATTATTCCCATTTACAACTTTTTTTCCTTTATTTGGTGGTACTGGGGTTCCTGGAAACCCTTCTACCTCCGGGCTATACTCCCAGACCTATTTTAGAGTTTTATTTGGAAACAGGGTCTCTTAAGCCAGCGCTGCTGGCTTCAAACCTGTGCGATCCTCCTGTCTCTGCCTCCCAAGCATGGGGATGCCACCACACCTAGCCTCCATTTACAACTTTGAACACAGAGTGGCACAGGAAACTAAATTAAGAATATTTATGTATGTGGAAGAATAAAATTAGATGCCCCCAATCACTCACCCTGCACAAAAGTCAGCTCTAGGTGGACCAAAGATCTAAAAATTAAACCAGAGACGTTGCAACTACTAGAAGAGGGCATATGACCAGCTCTCTAACATGTAGGCACGGTAGATACTTCCCTAAAAATACTCTCAAAGTTCAGGAAATAAAACTGAGAATAAAACGGCATGGCATCCCATTGAAAAGCTTCTGTACAGCAAAGGAAACCATCACGAATCTGAAGAAAGCCTACAGAATGGGAGAAATCCTGTGTCAGGCACTCTTCTGACAAAGGACAAATAACTAGAATATATAAAGAACTAAAAAAATTAACACTTAAAAAAAATCCTGACCCTGTCAAAGACTGGGCAAAAACTGAATAGACATTTCTCGACAGAAGGAGTACAAATAACCAACAAATAGATTAAAAAGTGTTCAACACCAATCGTAATTAGGGAGATGCAAATCAAAACTACACAGGTTCTAACTCCACTTGAAATGGCAATCCTCAAGAATATAAACCTCAAGTAATAAATGCTGATGGGGGGGGGGATAGGAACGCTTACTCACTGCTGGTGGGACTGCAAATTAATACAACCAGTATGGAGGTTCCTCAAAAGACCAGGAAGGGAACCACTGTATCCCCAGCCACGCCGCTTCTTGGTATATTTCCAAAAGAATCCAAGTTAAAATGCACCCGTATCCATGTGTATAGCACAATTCATGACAGCTGAATTTGGAAACAATCTGGGTGTCTGTCAACTGATGAATGGATCACAAAATGTGGTATATGTGCACAATGGAATTTTACTCAGTCGTAAAGCATGAAATTATGTCATTCACAGGAAAATGGACGGAACAAGAAGACACTGTGCAAAGTGTGACTGAGGTGGAATAAAGAAATAAAATATTAGGTAGAAAGGAGACAAAATTAGAAGGAAAAATATAGTTTTAAAATCTGAAAAGTTCAAAATCTCTAGCACACCCTAGAGGGTGTGTTCTGCCGTAGGCTGAAGCCTCAGTGAGGCCACACTCTTAATCCCAGGGGCCCCTCTCCCCGCCTGAGACTCTGACAATGCTCAGTCAACAGAGGATCCACTAGGAGGGCAAGGTCAGACACCACCCATCCATTCTGGGAAGAGAAAGCCCAGGCCTCCGCCCAGCCATTCCCCTAGCTACCCTCCTTCAGGTTCCCCAGAAGAAAGGGACTGCAAGGACCTCGGGCCTCTCATGCTGTGGAGGCGACCCGCGCTCACCCTTGGGCGTGTGTCTTCCAACAAAGGAAGATCAGTGTAAGCTGCTTCCTGGACAAAGCAAGGAGGAGGGACCATCCACAGCTATTTGAAACGGAAGCCTACACAGATGACCTCAAGCCTCCGCCTCCCCTCCGCAGCCATTGTGAAGTACAGTAATGCCTGGAAGCGCTGAGGTGACATTTTCAACAGCCTCCTGGAGGAGCAGGTCGGGTGCACTTCAGAGCCCTGCTCGCTCCACCTGACCTCCGACCTTGATGTCAGCTTGCCTGGGGCATCGCGGGCCTACATGTGGCTTTCTGCAAAAATATTAGGCTGAATGTAGCCATCTTCAGAGGTCTGAGAGATCCTGATATAAAAAATGCTCTTCTGATTTCCAGAGGTGAAGCACTGGCAAGCTGAGCGAGGTAGGTAATGTGGAGAATAAACCTCTCGACACTCAAACGACACTTGTATAATGAAAGACGGGACACGAGATGCCCCCTTTCCTGGCGCTTCCAAATACCAACAACATTTCTTTTTTTTTTTTCAGGTCTGGGGATGAAACCCAGAGGCATCTGACCTCTGAGCTACACCCCCTGCCCAATTTTTTTATTCTTTATTTTGAAACAGGGTCTCACTGAGTTGCAGAGGGCCTCACTAAGTAGCTGAGGCTGTCCGCGAACCAGGATCTTCCAGTCTCAGCCTCCCGAATGCTGGGATTACAAGCGTGAGCCACCACGCCCGGCTCTAACAACATTTCTTACAAAGTGCAAGTGAGGGGTAGGAGCCCAGGCTGGCATCTCCAGAGAGACCCTGGCACGCCCCATCAGAGCCCTGATGACAGGCATCCTGAGGACCACGTGCCAGGCCGGTGGACCACCCATGGGATGCTGCCACGGCCACTGGCACCGTTCTGAAAGGCTGGGGTGGCACGGGCACCGCACTCGAGGACACCTTGATGGCTGTATGCACAGTGTGGAGAACAGTTGCTAGAGACGAGGGCATCCAGTTTCCACTCTTGGGGCCGGTCATTTGCAGTGAAGAAGCTCTGGACAAGCTACTTCATCTCACTAGGCCTCGCCTCCTCAGTTAACACGGGATGCTACACCTATGTCATAGGATTCTGCTCAGTAGAATGCTTAGCACATACGACTCAGGGCATTTTCTGTGTTCGATAAGCATGCTTTCTTCTGTTTACTATCACATTTGAATAAATAATGTAATTATAAATCAAAAAGTGCACCCAGATTATGAAATAAAACTAGGTCACTTTAGGAAGAAAGAAAATTACGTGTGCACCTCGGTGGAGCGTTGTTCTTAAAATTTGTTAATGGGGTCGTGATATAAATAGTTCTTCAAGATTCTTATGATTTAAAAAAAGATTCCATGATATTCCGGTAATTAAAACTCTGAATAGAGTGCAGATGATTCTTTTTTTTTTTGAGAGAAAATTATATAGAAAAAAATGTATCACTTTCCTGAGAATAATGGCCCCATGTCTTTTAAAAATTAATTGTATATTGCCTTTCTTAAAAACAAAGAAAAACTCTCTGTATAGATTTCAAGCAGAATATCGTTTTCTTTTAATCCTAAAGTATATTATTAAGTCTAAAGATAATACAGAGCTGGTGAAGCAGAAATCAACCCCAAATGCTAAATATTTATAGAACTATATTTTACGTAAATCTGCAAACTGCTCTACGCATGTACTTAGTTGGCATATCAGCTTCCAGAGGGTTCAGGGGACAACCTTGAAACAGCCATATTAATTATCGCCGAGCTTCCCATGCAGGGAGGTAAAGTGGTTCTCTGAGGCCAGGCAACCCAGGCCCTTGGAATAGATTCGGATTCTGAGGCTTCATGGAGTTCAGCAGGAACTGGATGAGATGCTATGGGGCGCCCGCAGTCTCCTGGGCCCTGCGGTTCCCCCAGCAAGCACTACATTACGAGGTCCTGTGAGGTGAGAGACAGTGCCCCCTGCAGGTCACTGCTCAAAGATTGGCCCCAGCTGGCCGTGGTAGCACTTGTACTCCGCGTACTCGGGAGGCCTAACAGGAGAGTCGCAGGTTCTCAGCCAGCCTCTGCAACTTTAGTGAGGTCTTCCATAACTCAGTGAGACTGTGTTTCAAAACAAAAAATAAAATAGGGCTGGGGTGTGTAACTGAGAGGAAGAATGACCCTAGGTTCAATCCCCAGTGCCATAAAAGCAACAACAAAAAACAATAGTGAGTCAGAGAAGTGCCCTCCCTGCTAGGTAGTGACAGGTCAGGAGGTGATGTACAAGGCTGTTTGCCTGAGCAAAAGTCTTTAAAAAGGATTTATTTAGGAACAGAAACCAAAAGAGAATTTGTAAATTTGGGTTGGCAGGTAATACAGAAAAATAGCTGCCTTATATTTATTCCTCTTTCTTACTTACTTACTTACTTTCTTTTTTTCTTTCTTTCTTTCTTTTTTTTTTTGGTAAGGTTTGTGATCGATGTTCAGTAGGAGTATTGGGAAAAAGAAAAAATGGTCTATCTGCTTTCTGGCTTAAACAATTATTCAGTTTCCCTTTATTTCATGACCAAATAAATTTAAAGCAAGATGATATATAAGAACTCACATAAAGAAAGCAAGCTTCCTGTTAGAACTAGCTACACTGTCATTAACTCATCTGTACTTACTTCTTCCCACTTGTATTTATTCGTTTATTTTCACTTTTACTGGTGCATATAGTCACATCACCATGCAGTTCACAGTGCCAGTGACCACATGCACCCAGCCCTTGGCGGGCTCCCCGGCGCCCTCCCCTCTCCCCGCTTCTGAACCACACGTGGTACTGACACTGCCACTGGTGTTCTTGCATACGGGCAATGCCAGGGAAGTGATTCCTCCATGGATCCTCCCTCCCCCGCTGTCTTCGCCCAGCCCACCTCCCTGGCTCCACTGGGGTTTAAGTCCCGCTTGTACCCCCAGTACTCCCTAGCTTCTCCTGCTGGTCCCCATCAGCCTCTGGAGGCTCCCTGGTTGCTTTGTCAGAACATGAAAGCTGTTCAGCAGTTTCTCCTCCACCCATGTGGCGCCTACAGCGTGCTTCTCCTTCAAACTCTCCTCCGTTTCTACTGACCCCGCCCCTGTTTACGCCCTCCTAACACACTGTGTGTGGGCTCCTCCTATGAGCAGGTACCACGCCCCTGGATACTCCCATCAGGCCCCTCTCCTGCTTGATTTCCCCGTCCTCAGAATCCATGAGGGCCGCACAGATTCCCCTAACCATTCTTTCAGCACACAGAACACAACATGCAAGCTGACTCAGTACAACTTAGGTGGCCTACTGAGACTAAAGCGTGCATTCCCAAATCTTTAAGAGCTACAATTGGAATCACACGACATTGAGTCAAACAAGGTCACTTTCATCAGGAGTTCTCTACATGGCAGCAATGATCTGAAGCCCTGGTTAAGCAAAAGTTAAATTGAAGCTGTCACAGCATTCCCTTTGCTTTTAATTTTCTAGGACATTGTGTTAGATAATCAAGAAAGCTCATATGTCTTCATAAGGATTTCCAACTCCCCAACACAGCAAACTGGTTTTCTTCCTATTACTCCTAATAACAGCAAAACAAATCAGTAAGTTTTCCGTGGATGATCCCTTCAAGTGCAAAGCTGTCTAGGTTTTCCTCACTCTCCTGCTCAGATGGTGATGCACGCTCCGGCCACCCTGCTGAGAACACTGCATCCCAGCCACAGCACCAGTCCTGAGAGCTTAGGTGAGCTGTGGACAGGTGCTCAGGATGGCCCTGGTTTGGGGGCTCCTGAGCTTGGCAGGGGCAAGAAAACGCTGTTCCCTTCGGCCCCAGACATCTCTCCTGTCTGTTCACAGGGGGATAGCAGACAGAACCTCTCAGCAGTAGAACATGTGGTTTCCAACTCACTCTGGAGCCATATGGGGAAGAGTTGCACATCGAGCCAGGGCGGCATCCGTGGAAATGGGCGGTGCCGCTTCTCTAAAGAGTCTGCCCAGGAGTGTCCTGCTGAATCTGCCCTTATCACTGTACAGGACGAAAAATTCACCTGCAGGCTAAGGGGCGTCTAGAGGCCACTCTTGAAGGATTCACTGGAGAATCGAGAGGGCTCTTTGGTGTTAGAGCCACTTGATGGGTGGAGCTGCTCCTGGTCAGGAATTGGCCAGAGACAAAACCAAAACAAGAATTAGCAGGACCTGAAAACCCCAAGTTCTGAGGCCACCGACGCTCTGGGTATCTCACCAGCCCAACACTTCCCTCCCGTGTGCGGGGTCTTCATCATGTGTCGTCTGTTGACCCTAGAAGCCTCTTTTTCTTTTCATTCAATCTTTCTTTTTTTCTTGCATGCTCTGTACACTCCACGATCCAGCCATATGGAATTTCCTGAAACTTCCAGGGACTCTGCATCACATACTCACCTGTGCAGATCTAGGACCGAGCACAGTCCTAACAATCTAGGCTTAATAAGAATTCACAGGATAAATGAACTCTCCTGTCTCCACAGACCTAAGCAAGGGCCTTCAGATCAATGGCCGCAACCTCGAGGCCTTGGCCAATGAACTACCCGGGAACAGCGACTATTTAACAAGTGATTTCTTGTTGATAATAAAGTACCACAGTGGGCAAGTAATCTAGTTCACTTTCCCAAACAAGATGGGTTTTAACTGTATCCCCTGCGGGCACTGTGTTCATTGATTTCCATCTCTACGGCTGTCTTAAGAGAGCAAGAGGCAGGAGGATCACAAATGAACTCGAAGAATTACCAGGGGCAGGCCCAAGGTACACAGCCACCTGAGCATCAGCGGCCTGAGTGCCACGCCGGCTAGAGCAGAGCAAGCATCACTGTGCCAAGAGAGATTAGCCAGCCACAAAAAATAAGAAACCGGATGCTCTCCCTCATATGCAGAAGCTAGGGAGAAAGTGGGTCACAGGAGAAACTCTAGACAAAGGAGGAGAAACTATAGATGAGCAAATAAGGCGACCTAGGTGAGCGATGGGAGGGGAGAGGTGAATTCCCTATGTCAATGTCAATCACTAAGCCAGACATGAGAAGGAGGGAGAGGAGAAAATGGGGCGGGAACTGGGGAAGTGCTGAATGAGTGATGTGTGCATGTGTGCCTCCACCATCTCGTACCCCATTAAGATGCATGACTCCAATGCACCAATGAAAAAAAGCAAGTGCTGCCATATGCCTGGACTGAGATACCACTGTATACTCCAGCAACATGTGCCTTAATTACCTACTACATCAAGAAAGGCTCTTCATTTAACTTGATTTGCAATTTATACAAATTTCACTGACACCTAAGCAAATTTGCCATCCAACTTCAGATGTACAGATTTAGTAGTACATAACTGTGATTAGAAACCTAGAGTCCACACATTTCTGGGTCTCTCAAGTCTTCTTAAGGAAAATATAAATTTCCATCAAAATTCCTGGCATTATTTTTATAACAATGTTTAAGAGGCATATTTTTTCAATATATCTCAATTGGTAAATGGTGATACTGTGATTCATCAGCTAACTTATGTTTAGGAATATTTAGAAAGTGTTTACTTTTACACTCTGTTAAAAAATGTCCATCACTTTAAAACACCCAAAGATAGTCATGTGGCATATACTTGTAATCCCAGTACTTGTGAGGCTGAGACAGGAGGATCCTAGGTTCAAGATCAACCCCAGCAACTCTGTGAGATCATTTCAACTTAAAACATAAACTTGGACTCTGGGTATAGCTCAGAGGTAGATAGCCCCTGGGTTCCATCCCCAGTAACACACACACACACACACACACACACACACACACACACACAAGTACAGACACATTATACAAATACAATAGTACTTAGCATCAACACTGTACAATAGTTAACACTGGCTCTGGTTACCTATTACTATATAATAAACCATATAGTACCTTATTACCTTGCTTATCACTTAGCATTTGGATAGCAATGCAATTCTGTCTACCTGTTTAAAGGCCATGCTGTGGCTCGGATATGGACTGTCTCAGAGGCTCCTGTGTGGAAGGCGTGGTCCTCGGTGCAGTGGTGTGCAGAGGTGGGGCTTTGGGATGTGACTGGGTGACGGGTTCTGATCTCAACTGTGGACTGACCCAGTGACCGCTGAAGGGACTGCAGGGAGGTGGTGGACTGTACACAGCTGGGGCATGGTTGGAGGAAGTAGGTCACTGAGGGTGTGCCTGTGGGGACTACATTTTGTCCTCAGTTGTCTGTCTGTCTGTCTGTCTCCCTCTGCCTCCTGGCTGCCATGAGCTGAGTAGCTTCCATCCACCACACCTGTCCGCCATGATGTCCTGCCTCACCTCAGGACTAAAGCAATGACGCAGCCATCATGGACTGACCTCTGCACCCCGGAGTCAACATCAATCTTTCCTCCTCTAGGTTGCTGACATCAGGTATTTTGACTACAGTAATGAAAAGCGGACTCCCAGTGATGATACTTTCAAAAAGCCAGAATGCAGGTCAGCTAGGTAAAAGCGAAGGCTGCCAAGAGTGTCAGGGCAAAGTCCACAAATGGTATTCCAGTCCAGAGTCAGTGTCTAATCGTCCCTGAAGCTGCCCCGGGAGCCAGTGGCGCATCTGGCATGTGACATATTGTTTATGACTCATGGAAGACAGACGCTTGAGTCTGGAGAAGCCATAGCAACAGCACAAAGGCCAGTGGGTGGTTTTGACATGGGGCAACGATGGGCACCGCAGGAAATACGCAGCTGCCCCATGACTCCCACTCTCTCTGTGATCTAAATTATCCGTAAAGTCTTTCTTGCAAATATTCTTGCTTAAGAAATACTTGGTGGTCAGTGTGGACAGACGTGCCTCTGCTCAAAAGGTTCCCATCACTGGCAAATAGTCTGTAAGACAAAGCTTGCTCATGTTCTGGTATTAAGACGTTAAAATCTACTTAACCGGCAGTGTGTCATTTATAACTCCTGAAACTGATGCATAATTCAAAAAAAATCAGAGCCTTTGAGGGACATGGGTTATTTCATTGATTTGCCCTTTAAAATATTATCTTCAAACGTCTACCATATATACAAAACAATTCCAGATGCATCATGTCTTTAACCATGTGAAGTTAAATGTACTCCTTTTAAAGTAAATACGCTGTTGTGATCAAGGCTAACGAACATAACCTTACCCTGGTGTGCGTTCGAATGTGCATCTTCAGTCCGTCGTTTTTGCTGAATCCTTTCTCGCAGTAAGGGCACTGATAGGGACGCTCGCCTGCAGACAAAGGAGGCGCCACGTCAGGGGGACACACGAGCAGAGTGTGCTGCGTGTACCGCGTGTCACGAAGGTTCAGCACAGCTTGGAAGACAGGCCTTGGCCTCCCCTCCACCTGGGGTAGGGTACCCAGGGCACCTCCTGGCCTCAGAGACCAGCGCCCGCCAGCAGGAGGCCTGGCAGAGTCTTCCTGTTACCTCAGCCCCATTCCCCTAACTTTAAGATGCTTTCAGCCGGGCGCGGTGGCGCACACTTGTCATCCCAGCATCCGGGAGGCTGAGGCAGGAGAATCCGGGTTTGCGGCCAGTCTCAGCTACTTAGTGAGGCCCTCTGCAACTTTGTGAGGCCCTGTTTCAAAATGAAAAGACTAAAAAATAGGGCTGGGGGTGTACCTTGGAGGTAGAATGCCCCTGGGTTCCATCTCCAGTACCGCACACACACACACACAAAGATGTTGTTAAGAAGTTTTCCTAAGAATCAAATTGTGCTGTTGCTGTCGTATACATTACAGGAGTCTCCTTCACTAGTTCATGGATAAGTTTTAGTTGGTTTATAAAGGTTTCCTGTAAGCAGATTCATCTCAGGGATATGAGCTTCAAAGTAATTCCGTAAAACTGGAATATGTTCCACAGAATGACTGACATTTAAGCGACGTGACAAGTGACCCACGCAGTCCGACACAGGCCTCTCACCTAGACGTTGTTATTTAGAAAATAACCAGGATGCTTAAGACAAGCAGACACATAACGTCATGTTAAGAAAAGAAACTACCGTGAAATAACGGAACGGTGACACAATTTTAACTCCAAGCCGAATTTGAAGGCGCAGCCTGTTGAAGCCTGAGGACGTGGAATAGACAGTAACTCAAAATCACTAACTTACTTTTCATAGAACAATGAAAAAACATAGCAGGATGCTGGAGTCCAGCTACATTCAAAGGGCACCAAGATAAAGTATCATAAAAGAAGACAAAAGATCTGTCTTGAGTGCACACAGCCTCTGTCCGTCCATCTGTCCCTCCCCTCTGAGCCAGGCCCCACCCGACAGAGCCACTCCTCCTTCCTCCCTGGGCCCCCGGATTCAGCTTGGGCTCCCTGTGTCACCCAGAGGACACCCTCACCAGGCAGCAACGGGGCCGGGGCTCAGCCAGCCACAAGCTCGCCTTTTGCTGGCCTCGGCCGCTGCTCTTGAGACGGCAGCTCCTGCCAGGCGGAGGCACGGGAAGGATTCGGCATTTGCTCAACATGACACAGTCCAAGGGGGGAACCAAAGTCTGAACCACTCCTGACCCCAACGTGGCCACAGAAGTCAAGATACGGCCAGGCCTCGGTGTGAACTGGGCTAGGCTTTCTGGAGTTAATGACAGAGCCCGCCTCTCACGATGGCAGGTGACAGTCCCCAGATCCTTGCAGTGAGGAGACTCAGGCTCTCTTCAGTTATCAACATTCATTAGGAGAAAGCAGAAGACGGTCGGGAATGCGCCCCTGCTTTAGGGCAGGCTCCGCAAGAGACCAAATACGGAGGCCACAGCGAGCGGCACCTTGAAAACACACAAGCGCTGTGTGAAGGCGTGCCACGCTCCACATGATCTCCGTGATGTTCTGAGGCCACAATGCACCAGTAAAAACAGAAAAGAGAAAACATGCATGCTTCAAAAGGGAAATACTCCACTACGAGATTTAGCTACCGAGACTCAGGTTTAATGAGCACTGTAAATAACACTGACGTGGGCTTAGCAGCTAAATGTTTTTTATTTAACTATAAAAAGCTATCAGTCCTTTGCCTTTATATTTATATCAGTCCTTTTGTCTTTATATTCTGACACCAAATAGAATGAAAACCTCTTTTTTCCCTTTGAATACATCAAGAAACATGGTAACTATAAAAGCTCAATTTTAAGTTTATTTTAAAGGGCTGCAAAGTGGATACTCAATGAAGTTAATTTATTCATTATTTTAATAGATTTTTTTAGCACTTAATATCTTCTAGTTATTGCCCTGGGATTTGGAAATGCAGGTGGAAATTAAGTTATACCAAGATTAAGTTATAGTAAGAAGACAAAACAACAAAAAAAGTAAGTTTAAAAAAGACCCCTGGGCCTGGGCGTGGTGGCGCACACTTGTAATCCCAGCATTTGGGAGGCGCTGAGACTGGAGGATCACGATTCGCGGACAGCCTCAGCTACTTAGTGAGGCCCTCTGCAACTCAGTGAGACCCTGTTTCAAAATAAAGAATAAAAAATAAGGCTGGGGGTGTAGCTCAGAGGTAGAATGCCCCTGGATTTCATCCCCAGGACCACAAAAAAAGAAAGAAAAGAAAAGAAAAGAAAAGAAGAAAGAAAGAAAGAAAGAAAGAAAGAAAGAAAGAAAGAAAGAAAGAAAGAGAAAGAAAGAAGCAAGGAAGAAAGAAGCAAGGAAGAAAGAAAGGAGGAAAAGAAAGCCCTCTGGGCTGGGTAGCAGGTGGGTGAAGACCCTCGGCTGAAGTCATTGGGCAAAGCAAAATATGGAATGAATGCAGCTCCTCCACGCATCACTCAAAAGCACTTCAAAGAAACAAACTCTTCACCTTTAAGTTTCTAGCTTACTGGGCTTGAAATAAGTGTCTCCATATTCTGAGTGTGAGCACACCCAAGACAGAAGTAGCCTGAAAGCATTTGGCCGTGCGAGGGAGGAAGGTTCTGGACAAAGCCTTCCAAAGGAAGCCGTGGTCCGAGCAGGCACACCTGGGGGCCACAGCGAGGCCCTCGCCCCAACCAGCCTGGCCGCACGCAGGTCACCTGGGTCTCCAGCGTGGAAGGTCTGACCTCAGCCACCACCCACCCACAAGTAGAGCTGAAACCGAGAGGAAGAGTCAGATTCTAGTTTAATACGTGCCTTCAAGATTCCATTTTCTTGCCATAGGCATTGTTCTACGCAATAGAATTTTAATAGAAGAGCTCTACACCGGTCTAAAAGATTAATAACATAGCAATATTAACACAGCCTCCTATGAAAACTTGTGAATGTTTAGACTAGCACGCAACTTAATGACAAAGGGCCCTGGAGCCACAGAATCATTGAATATCCATCTATTATTAGCACACAGCCCCTCAATGTCCAACATCTCCATATGAATCTTTCTAAAGATCTATGTTCGCATGACATGATATTAATAAATAAAAATCCATCAAGCTACTTCAGTCTTTATATCCTGCCATGAAATTATAAATTTAATTTGCAAAAAGGACCTGACCGTTCTAACAGAAGACTAAGCAATAAAAGTTTTGTTTAATAAACACACTGGATGAGTAGATTTAATCATGACTTTGATCAACCCTTAAGATTATGGCTAAGAAAATGAATCGTGTATTTTATCACAGTTTTTATGAAAGAGTATAGTTGATGTGCTCCATGTTTTCAAATGTTTGATAAATGAGTAGGAAAGCTTAATATATAATGTACATATACAAGATTTCAGAGATTCCAAGTAAAATTAGATCATTTCAGAAGTGCTTTAGTAACTTCATTTTGCCATTAAGTGTATTTCAAAAACCCAACACAGATTTCAGAGAACTCTCATAAATCTATGAAAAGACAAAAAATGTACACACAGAAAAAGTGTTCCTTAAAACAGAATAAAGTCGGACTCATTTATTTTTAATGAGGCCAAATTAAAGAGTTGAGATAATTGAAACAAATGTTTAAAGATATGGAGGCCACTTACTTTGAATTTGGTAATAAAATTCGAATATGTGTATAAGTGTGAATGTAGCATGGGCAGTCTGGACACCCAGTGTTGGGAGGGCGGAATGGGGAAATTGGGGAGAGGGCACCAAGCACTGTGTGAATGTATGCCATTTTCAATATGATTCACATAAAATAAAATAAAATAAAATAAAATAAAATAAAATAAAATATAAAAAATCAATTTGGAAGAAGGCAACAATTTCAAGTGAAAAAAAAATCTCAGAGATTAAGTTTAGTGAAAAAACAGAGGTGCTTCCACACAGCTGCACCTTAAGACATAGGTTACATGGGAATTCTAGAGAAGAATATTGCGTTTGTTTTCCAAAAATATCAGAGGACTGGCTTGCTTGACTTCAGTGGACTGAAAAACTGTGATAAAATAGCGAGTTAAGCAACTCTAAATGGAAATTGGAAAGTGATTATTTTGGAAGGACCGCCCAATCCCGTTTCCAATGCACTCTTTTGTCCCTCCAGCACTGGGAACCTAATAATGAGCAGTGTGCCCCAGAAAGAGGTGAGACGCTAGCCTGACCAATGGCGCGCCTCCAGTCCGTTCTCGGCTCCTTTCTGTGGCATGAAATACCTCTTCCCCTCAGCCGGAGACCGATGAAAGACACTCACCTTGCTGTACCACGGCTCCTTCCTCTAGAACGCTCCTGTTAATGGAGCCCGGAGGGGTCTCACTGCACCCAAAGAAGCTAAACCTCAGGACGCCATCTTTGAAAGAAAGACAGTAAAATCCCAGGCCTGACATTTGCTCCTTGCGTCTGTACAAGGATACTCACTGTATTTTAACGGCTCGGAGAGTTTACAAGGGCAAGAAAGTGGGAGGTAAAGGTAAAGATAAAATAAGAGGAACGTCACTTTTCAAAGTCATTGTGCCCCTGAATCAAACCAGATGGACCCTTTTCAAGAGATGCTTCCTGCTTTTCAAAAGACTCTTATAGTCACAGCATCCCTCCCTCTCGTGTCAAACTAAGTGAGCGAGGTTCGTTGAAGAGGAGAAAGAAAAAGGTTCACTGAAAAGAAGAAAGAAAAAAATGCCACGGGATTACTGACCTTTCAGTCGGAAATAATCAAGAATGACATTGACTAAGGGCAAAACCGACACTGCATACGGTGATGAAAAGTGGCATGTGTGATGGAGAACAACAAGGACAGGAGTTAATGAATATTTTAAAACTATAATTAGTAGGAAGACAAAGTAAAAGGCCCCCTGTTGGGACACAGACTTTGGTCAACCACGTACGTAATGACCCTGTGACTGCCGATGTCTGATGGGAGGTGGGAGCCTCCGCGAGAGCGTGGCCGCCGGAGCGGGAAGAAGCCCGGGGAGAGCCACAAAGACCAGGACAGGAGCCACAGCGCCACCGGAGTTCCAAAGGCTCTCACCTGGAAGGACTTCCACCATGATGTTCTGCACTGCTCAGATGCGGGGACAGTTTATAGTAGGGAGGAGAGTCCTTAGCTACTGACTGGGCTTTGTTCTTAGAGAGGAGATCTCGAGGGGAAAACCACTCATTCTATAACCCAGCAGCCTTCCACCTTGGGGACTTTGACCAGACCTTCCGTCTGACCTGGTTTTGGTGAGCAGTATCTGAACGGTAGTCGTGGAGTGATTTAGCAGCCAGACGCTAGGCGCCTGCACAGGGGGTTTTGATTCTTTGGCAGTCTTGATTATTTGCAGGTAGGAGAACCTTTGATTTGTCCTAAGGCTGGTCATGAGCAACCTAGAAAGCAGATACCACAGAGTGAGCTCCCTCTGACCCGTGGAGTCAGCGGACGCCTACAGAAACATGAAGAGCACGCTGGAATCTTATCTGCGTTTATAATTAGTTAACTGCTTCTTCTATGTGTATTAATAATGTCGTCCTTGTTCTATAATCACTTAGAATTGTCTGTAGTTCCTGTTTTATAATGTTACACATTCTATAAACAATGAATTCATCCCTTTAGAAAATATACTATTAGAGAAGAAAGCAAACACTGGTTAAAATCCAAGTCAACTGGGATACACCAATCCCTTTATTTCTAAGCTGATCACAAGTATTTACCAAAAAAATATACTGAATTATGTCCGAAGCCAGTGATTTATTATTACATTCCAACGACAGCATGGAGCAAGCCTGGGCCAGCGGGGCCAGCGCAGCCGGTGTCTGTCAACACGAAAAGCTGGTTGGAGCTCCAGGCAAGTAATTAACCTTCTGGCCCGGAGCTAGAAAACCCCTCAAGCAGGTCCTCAGATGCCTGTCATGATTTATGCACTGATGTAACTCGGGCCTCAGTCTGTGGCTTCCTTGCTGAGTGAACCCCCATGTCCCTCACCCAGTCAGTCATGAACTCGGGAAGAACTCAGCCATTTCAGCGGGCCACAGGGCACCATCTCTGTCCTGCTAGCATAGGAACTGCTGCTGGATTACAGCGCTGCCCCAGACACCACGCTGAACCTGGGCTTCGCTCAGGACCACAGCGAATGGACCCGCAGCCGGTCTGCCGCATCTGGCTCTGCACTCAGCCGCGGGAGCCTGCAAGCCCCATCTGTCCTCGGCAGTCACGGTCATGCTGCTCTGTGAGGAAGCCTAGAAAACCATCAGCACCAGGACACGGGAAGCAGAGGCTCAGACTGGGGCAGGTGCATGTGGGTGAGGGGCCCGCGAGCAAAGGACAGACCCAGGACAGAGCACATCCCCAGAGCTGTAGCGGCAACTCACGAGTACCACGCTCACCCTGGGCTGGGCGCCTGCACTGTTCCTTAAACGCACCTGCATTTGTTCCCAAAATAGCTCTGTGGACTTGGGACCACAGCAAACTAAAGTTTGAAAAGAACCGGGCGTGGTAGCGCACGCTCATAATCCCAGTACTTGGGAGGCTGAGACAGGAGGATCGCAGGTTCAAAGCCAGCCTCTGCAGTTTGGTGAGGCTGTCTGCAACTTAGAGAGACCCTGTTTCCAAATAAAATATAAAAAAGGGCTGGGGGTGTAGCTTGGAGGTAGAAGGCCCCTGGGTTTTATCATCAGTACTATAAGTAAATAAAAAAATATACATAAATAAAAGTTTGGAGAGGCTAAAGGAACTTGAAGTTCATGTAACGGGGGATTTGGAGCCTGTGTTCTGACTCCAGAGCCACCTCTGGCTATGAATCTGATATGAAGTAGCAAGTTATAGCTCACTCCGGTGGGAGAGTTTCTCTTATCTGGAGCTACGTTCTCAGCCCACGGGTAACAAGCTGCATGCACAATATCACCCAATGTTATGAAGGGGATGTGTGTGATTCTGTGGTTAAGTTCAGCATAAAAGCAAAAGTGTTATGTGTACAGAGAAGAGTATGTAAGAAAGAGTCAGAAATGAAAAGAATGCCCGTGGTTCGGTATATGAGAAAAAGTGTAGGCCTTAGTTTAGTTCTCTGTGGACCACGTACAGACCTAGTCATGGAAACAGATAAGTATAAAATAACAGAAGAAAGCCGGGCGTGGTGGCGCACACTTGTCATCCCAGCATTCGTTAGGCTGAGACCAGAGGATCGCGGTTTATGGACAGCCTCCGCTACTTAGTGAGGCCCTCTGCAACTCAGTGAGACCCTGTTTCAAAATAAAGCATAAAGCCGGGCATGGTGGCGCATGCTTATAATCCTTGTGCTTGGGAGGCTGAGACAGGAGGATCGCACAGGTTCAAAGCCAGCCTCAGCTACTTAGTGAGTCTCACAGAGAGAAACTCAGTGAAACTCTGTTTCCAAATAAGATATAAAATAGGTCTGGGAGTTAGCCTGGAGGTAAAAGCCCCTGGGTTCCACCCCCAGTACCACCAAAAAGAATTAAAAAGAATAGAAAATAGAGCTGGGGATGTAGCTCAGAGGTAGAATGCTCCTGGGCTCGTCCCACAGTACCGCGGAAAGAGAAAGTAACTGAGAAGAGGATTTGCACATAATAAACCGTGGGAGCCTCCGAACTCGACAGGAGGAGAAGCCGTACGCCGGAGGGAAAGCCAGCATCCAGCGCAGGCACGCGGCATCTTTGTCTAAGCCGTGCATCCGTGGTAAGCTAGGTCTCAAGCCACGTAACAACTGTGATCTGTCCTACCCGACATCCACCCACGGAGAGGTGAGGCGGCAGGCCTGAGGAAGAGCACAGCCCAGGCCGGCGCCACCTCTGCTGGCCGCCCTCAGACGGACAGGTTAGCGTTTCTTCCTGAGTTCTTGAATGTCAGTGCTCAAAGTGAGTTTTATAGATTTTTCTAGATATTACGTGAAAAACGACATTATCCTCAGTTAAGGGCGGATTCAGGTCTGGGACCGCCTTCACTATTGCACTGGTGCTGCGGCCTGCCCAGGCTGCTTTATCTCTTCTCTTAGGACACGCACACGCTTCCTCCAGCCAGATCTCAGGGGGCCGCACCCACAGACCCCTGCTCCATGGCCAACTGGGGTTCAGAGAGGCTGAGAAATTTTCTCAATTAGTCGCAGCGGGTCAGAGGTGGGGCTCGGTTCTGAATTCCAGTCAGCTGTCCCCAAAGCCGGATGCTGGCCCAGAGGCAAGGCGGGCTCCCACGTGGAGGGCGCAGTGGAGACGCCCTAGACCTGAGCCGCGCGCAGGACGGACGGCTAGGGCCAGGTCTCTGAGCTCCTGGTGACTCACAGTGCCCGGAGCCACTGCTAAACGATTTCAAATGTCAATAAATGTCTTGCTAGGAGAACATTCTTTTGCTCTCTGCAAACAATTTTAAAATTTTAAAGTTCTGAAATACAACTACAAATACGCACAAGTTTGAAAAGCTTTGATGTTCCCCTATTTACAGTCATAACATGGAAAACCATCAGCAACAAACAGTTCCTACCCCAAAGCAGAGCTGGGGACGGCAAGCTTGCGCGCATCAGCTGGCGCCTTAACACCCAGACCCAGCCTTACAATGACGGGCATGTTTCCCGCCACAGCAGAGGCCGGGGCCTCCTTATCAAGCAGCGCCTCTGATCAGCTGTATCTTCATCCACGGTCCTACGTTTTCCCTAATCACCCACAGCGAGGACCTCCTGAAGCGTGGCCACAGCCCTTCGCCTATGCTTCTCAATTTGGCACCAGGCAAGCACCAAGTAAATTTACAAGATTGTGTAGCAAAAAAATATAAACCAAGGAAGAGAAACAAACTCTAAATAATGAGGAACCCTGGTGTCTGAGCAGCAAAATGGCCGCAGAAGCCCTGTGGCCAGAGCAGGCGGTAGCTTGGGAAGGCAACAGCCACTCCTCATCTGGGGGAGAGAAAAGCGAGCCATCTAGAAGGAAGAACCAGATGTCCACACGGGAGGCGAAACCTGTGCCAGGACGCAGTGCATCCAGATGCGGCCATGGCCAGGCCTTTGGTGTCGCAGGCCCTCAGACACCTGGAGCCTACAGAGCCACCAGCCACGCTACCAGGCAGCCATGGCAATCAGAGAGAAGACTGGAAGTGTAGGGCAGGGACAGGAACAGAAAAACCCAGTCTCAGGTAAGTAACTACATCCGCAAACAAGGCCATGCAGTTACCTGCGTGGACACACACACACACACACACACACACACACACACACACACACACACACTGTTGTCTGTCTACAGAGCTGACTGTAGGTTCTCTGTGCCTTGGCCTCCCTGTCCCCCAGGGCCACTTGCTTCTTGGAATGCGCACCTCAGCCGCTCTGGCTCAGCTTTCCCGTCAGCTTTTAGGCAGTCTGTTACCCTGATCTGAAGCCACGTTAATAGGCCAAAACCTGCACACGTTTGGGCACAGTTTGAGGCACACACGGAATCATCAAACCACTGATAAATATTCTTTGGATTTTAGAATATGTCTTGCTTGCAATCAATGCGACCTAAGCACTCTAAGGCATTCCCAGGACTTTTTAAATTTGACGGGGCCATTCTTGGTACCAGTAAGGGGAAGGGGCGGAGGAGGAAGCCTCCAGCCTTCTATGAAAAGGAGCACAGGTATATCTGTGTTTAGAGCTGTGAGATTTAGAATTGCCAAACTACGGAACCAGCCAAGATGTCCATCAACAGATGAGTGGATTATAAAACTGTAGGATAATACACACAGTAGAATTCTACTCAGCCATAAAGAAGAACAAAAACATGTTATGCTGAGTGAGATGAGTCAGTCAAGTAGGTGGAATGTGGAAGCTGGGGAGAAATTGGGACACAGACAGAGGAGAAGCCTTAGTGGGGTGAGGGAGGGGATGTACTGGAGGGAGACCAGAGGAGGGA
Organism: Muscardinus avellanarius; assembly: GCF_963383645.1. Taxonomy (NCBI): domain Eukaryota; kingdom Metazoa; phylum Chordata; class Mammalia; order Rodentia; family Gliridae; genus Muscardinus; species Muscardinus avellanarius. The sequence continues at coordinate 1,108,920 of NC_137791.1, forward strand.
GAAGGATTGGAAGAGGGAAGCACCTCAGTGAACATGATGCCCACCGACTCATCAAAGCCAGTCACTGTGCTGAGCTCGGAAGGTGAGAGGGAGAGGGTAGTGGGGGGCTTGGGGGGCTCAGTGGGTGCTGTGTGTGTGCCTCCATCGCCCTGACCTGCATCGTGATGTATGGTTACAATGCACCAATTAAGAAAAGATTTCTTAAAGAAAAAATAGTGAAACTCTCATTCGCTATTCCATTGTTAGACTCCTATATCGGGCAAATCACAGAATACAGCCAAACGTTAAACAAATTATTTCCAGTCCAGGTATTTTACTCAGCTTGGGGAATGGAATTATTCAGAGTTGCTGAGGGGTAAGGAGCTGCTTTACTGCGTCGTCAGCAGCAGTTCCTCTGGGAGCGCGGACGTGTGGTCCCGGAGGGTGCTAACCATACCTGTGTGGCTCCGGATGTGAACGCGCAGGGTCCCGCTGCTGGCAAACTTCTGGCCACAGTAAGGGCAGACCTTCTCCTTTTCCCCTGTATGTGTCTATGTGGAAAGGAATAAAGAGGCCAAGGATAAGTATAAAGAATTGGGTCAGGGTGACTAGGTGCCTCTGACAACAGTAAATCCATTTTTCGGGGATTAGGCTTCGTTAAAACGTCTTGATATCACAACAAGATTTTAGACAAGTTATCATGGCTAGTTGTGCATTGGCTATAATTTTTAAAAAAAGCAATTTTTTAAGCCTTCACAGGGCTCCCATCTAAAAGTGATTAACTCGAAGACCAGTCTTCGTGAGCGAAACCACATAATCCGAATGGAGCTACAGCCGCTGTCGATGCCACCAGCAACACTTCCCTCGAAACATTTTTCACACGCTTCGGGCGTACTTAATTCTCGAGGACAGAATTATTCTCAATCAAGCCACTTGTTGCTTATGTGATGCTTGTCTGGACTGATTTGGCGGCAAAGCAGAAAGGAGTATAAATCCAATTCGACCTTTGAAAGCAGCAGGTGTTAACTGAGCAGTCAATCTGAAGCAGCCTTTACTCCCTCGACAGACCTGCAATCCAGACACCAGGGGACCCAACTGCGAAAGGGAGAAGAGGGTCGCGAACCGAGTGTCGATAGGTGTCGGGGAGTTCAGGAAAGCAGTGGCTGCCCAAGGGGAAGGGGTGGCTGGCGTGGTCTAAAATGTGTGCCTCTCCTCACATCTCGTCAGGAGACCGTGCTACAGCAAAGCAGACCATTCTAATAAAAGAGGTCAGCGCTGTCCAGCCCAGTGCTGCTCAAACTTAGGAGAAGGTCAAGGACAGGAGAGGGGGGCAACTTCAAGTCTCTGCAGATTTCCTTGTGAGACAAGGCTGACAGTCCTTGTTTAATTTAGGTCTAATAATGACCTAAAAGTAATAAAAGCATCACAGAACAGAACTCCCAGGACCTGTGTGTGCATTGGTTATTGGACAAACTACTGGCAAGTATGTTATCTGAATCGCCTGGACTATCAAAAATAGGATAGGAAGGATGTAGGAGGGGCTGCTGTCAGCAGGGAAGAGCTGGCTGGGACCCAGTGGATGCCGACAGACGAGTGGATGGATGGCTGTCACCCTGCACACACCGCTGGCTCCAAAACACTTTCACCTCCCACAGTCACTCACTGTGAACTTTAATAATCCCCATAACCTTATTGGCATTTAGTCCACCAATTTCCATGGGTGTGTAATAATCTATATTTGAGTGTGTACAATCCTATTTGTACACACTAAAATATCTTCATTTGGTCTTTTAGATTTTTCCCCTTGACAGAATGCGTCCTATATTCAAGTTGGAGAAGCGTAGTCCAACCCACTGTTACCCTGGCACTAGAGCAAACATGTCCTTATTTTGCACTTGGCAGACGCTGAGTCTTATATTTGCACTACAAGCTCGTCTACAGAAGAGTTCTGCATCTTTACAGCTCAGGAAAGCTCGCTCCCTCGGCCTGCCCACTAAAAGTGAGAAGAACAACCTTTGAGCACGTAAGAGGCCATCTTCTCATCCTATGACATGGGAGCTGGGCAATTCTTTCTTGGTTAGAGTGAGAGCGTTTATAAATAGTACATGTCCATTATTACAAGGCTGGATGATTCCACACAGGTGATTCCCAACCGACTCCTCATGTCTCCATGGGATCCACTGGACTTTTGCTTTATGTAAATATTTCTTTGTTCACTTATGTGACCTAAGTATGTGTCTGTGGTAGACGTTTCAAACTAAAGGGCATAAAGTCTCTATCAAGAAAGCCTATATCAGTAAAATTAACTAAAATACTCCTTTTGTTTAATTAAAATTATATCTTATTATTAAGCACAGAATCTGGCTGTCTGGTTTTAAAAGACATTGAAAGTCCAAACTTAAACTACCTTAGATATGGACAAGAAAGGCTAAAAACAGCTCACTGTAGGGACAGTGCTGGACAAACATGTGAGACAAAGAAGGTATTGCACTTGGAAAACACGCTCATGGCGGCCCATCAGGGCTGACGCAGATATCACTTGACAACTTGCCTCCCTTCAGTTCCTGAAACCAAAACATTTGTTAAACACATGCAAAAAGTAATGTGGCCCAAAGCTTGAAAGGCTGCTCTATTTAGAGATGCTGGGAGGAAGACAATATTATTCTTTCCCAGCTTGAAACATACAGGAGAGAAAAGGTGCTTGGCTCGGTCCCTTTGAGAGGCGAGGCTCTGCTGGGTGGGGCTCTCAGCCCCATGCCTGTCCAGGAGCACCCTCTGCCTGAGAGCCGTATCCTCTCTCAGTCTATAATGCATCAGCTGCAACGTGAGGTCACTACCTCAAAACTATATTTAAATGCACATATTCAACAAATAGTCAAATTGGTAGCCGGGCGTGTTGATGCACACTTGTAATCCCAGCATTTGGGAGGCTGAGATAGGAGGATCGCGGTTCGCAGACAGCCTCAGCTATGCTCAGTGAGACCCTATTTCAAAATAAAGAATAAAAAGTAGGGTTGGGGGTATAGCTTGGAAGTAGAATGCCCCTGGGTTTCATCCTCAGTACCGCAAAAATAAAACAAAACAACAATAACAACAAAATGGTGATTTGCTTGAGTCGCTACTAATTCAATTACCATAATGCAAAAAAGTCACCTCCAAATGACCTATAAGCTAGAATTCCATCTACTGTGAGTTGAGCAAACATGTATCGAGTCCCCATTCTGCTCCAGAATCTTCCCTGTACTCTCCAGATACGAAGATCCTGGAAGGCCCACCGATCACCTCCCAAGAACATCTGAATTCACTATAAAGGATAACATCATTGAGGCACTATTGATGGCTTTTTAAAGACAAAACCTACAGTTAATAAAAATTGGTAAGCTCCTGCTCGGTGAATATCCTGCCTGACATACTCATCAGCATAGCTAAGGGTTATGGGGAATCTACATCTAATGTAACTGATATTCTTTGTGGGGAAAAATCTATTCTGAAAAGTGGAGAACAAAGATATTTTCTCAAGAGCTAATGCAATCGTGCATTTTTTATTTGAGCAAATATCTTGATGAATTAATATGAACCCACCACAACAGTCACCCTATGAGCGCCTGTTCCTAGGGCCCCAAGGCCCCGCCCAGGGCGGCCTCCACCTACCTTCTTGTGGCTTCGGAGCACGGAGGGCGTGACGAACGCCTTGTTACACAGCTCACACCTGTACTTCTTGTGTCGCTCGTGCACCACCTGGATGTGGACATTCAGCGTGTCCTTCCTTTTGAAGGTGGCCTCGCAGTGGGGACACTTGAATGTCCTCTCACCTTCAAAACAAGTCCAATGACAGAAACGTGGGACACGGCAGCAGGACCCAGGCACTCCCCTCGCCACGCGCGCCTTCATTGTCCTGACAGCCCATCAGTACCATAAAAGCACATTTTCTTTTTTTTCCTTTTTTTTTTCTGCAACCAATCCCAGTTCCATAGTTAGTAACACACTGCGTGACCAGAGGTCTCCTCAATGCAAAAAACGAGGAGACTCAATTAGTCCCCCCTGAAGGCACTGTGCTCTTGTTTTAAAGTACTTATTTACAAAGCAGGGACCAGGGCTGGACAACGCCTCGGTCCAGCAAAGTGACATGCCATGGGGCCCTCCCAACTGGGCCTCTGGCCTCCAGGAGATGGGGAGGAAAGTCCCAGCCGTCCCGTTCTGGAGGGAGAGGCTCTGGCTCCCGCCCTTCCTCAGCACAACCTCAGAAACTCCCAGTCAGATTTGTGACACAGTTTCCCTGACCCGTAGGAGCAGTCTGGAGCAGGGGAAAAGAGAATGCTAGCTACGCTGGCTTCACCCAGAGCCACTGGGCACTGCGAGAGTTTTTGCGTCTATCATCCAGCCTAGACCTGGAACAAAGCAACTCCAGAAAATGTGTTTAGGGATCTGACCATGCTTTTAAGCTTTCCTAGGATGCTGTCTTTGTAGCTCTTCCCAACACACATTCTTAACTTTTGGTGGTCCACTCTAAATATAACTTCAGCAATGAAAGTGCATAGTTAGAAAACACCGTTGTATAACAGGGCATTGTAAGACACAGGTGGTACACGGCTACGTGGTTACGGGAACCAGAGAGATGAGCATGTGACTATTTCCCTGTTTTAGAGAGCAGTAACGTTAGCTTCAATTCGTATTTCATATTGACTACAAGGTACAATACAGAAGGCTTATCTAACTACCTTCCCTTAGAACAAGCACCAAATTTAGAAATGGGGCGATTCCAGGATTTCTTCATTCTAAATTGAAGGAAGGAAGGAAGGAAGGAAGGAAGGAAGGAAGGAAGGAAGGACAGACTAAAATTAAGAAAAAACAAAACAAGAAAAAAATTATCTTCCCTTGTCTTTTCAAATAGAATTCGAGCAAGTTAAAATCTTTTAAAGTCCTGCAGATATTTGATGCTTAAAACAAGGCAAAATCCAACCCTCACATGATCTAAACAGAGATTGGTTGACCTGTTAACTTGTATGTTTTTGTTGTAGGACACTATTCTTATAAACTACATAATCTTTATGTTTAGGATTTGTTTATGAGAAATGAGAAAATATCAGTTGATACAGGACTGTAAGTATTAATGCTAATAATATTAAGTTGATTCAGATGCTGAAAAAGATTTTTTTTGTGGTACTAGAATGGAACCCAGGAGCATTCTACTTTTGAACTACACATCCAGCCCTATATTTTTATTCTTTATTTTGAAACAGGGTCTTACTGAGTGGCAAAGAGCCTCACTAAGTAGCTGAGGCTCCTTGAACCACAATCCTCCTGTCTCAGCCTCCCAAATGATGGGATTGCAAGTGTGCACCACCACGCCTAGCTTGAAAAAGATTTTTAAAAATAAATAAGACATTCAAGATGGCTCTACCAAAGCATCTTCATTAAACTATCGAATGAGCCAAATTGTTGGTCCCTGTACAAAAATGTCATCAGTTATATCAAATACCAAAGAAGTGCTGACCTTCTTTCGTATAGTAATCTTAGATGTCTTTGTCTTGAATAAATCAGAATTTTCATATTCTGATATGGGATTTTTCCCATTTTATCAGATTTCTGTCTCTTAGCTTTATCACAGTTCTCCCCTCTTGACACCCAGAAGCAAGCCAAAAATCTGCTTGCTCAGGCTTCCAGTGCACTAGGAGACAGCAATGATTTCCAAGGTAATTACGGCAAGCTGTTGTACTTCCAGGCAGAATGCAGATGTCAGCTTCTAAGGCCATACGTATTGTGTTGTCCTCTCTACTCTGCCATTCCTGGCTTTCCCACCCATCTAACTCACTGGTCTTCCTTCCAGAAGCTCAGGAAGGGTGAGAAGGCTGGCCAGAGACCAACACTCAGGTTCCTGATGCCTCTGACGGATGCTCAGAATGTCCACAACGCACAGGGTCTACACAGTCACTTCAACCCATCTCTCAAGCTGGGACAGCCAGACACTGAAGTTAAAGGTGTTAGGTTCTTTCTGATACAAATTGCTTGCTATTAAAAAGAAATACAACTTCATTTTTGTAAAGAAAACTATCCTGGGCATCAGACCAGATTTCCGCATATAAATTTTAACATGGGATGAATGAGTCTTGCTTGCCTCATGCTCCCACGCTGAAACCCGTTCGTCTCACGGCAGTTACTGCTCTTAAGCAAGATGGTGGTGAAATGGCTGAGAAGTCCTGCTGTTGCACACGCTTTACTTCTTCAGCACGCCGTTGCTCTTTAGCAGGAAAAGGAAAGCCCTGCTAACAAGCTCTCCAGAGCCGTGAGGCTGAGGTGAACCCAGGCGGCCTGGGAACTCGCACGGCCTCTCTCTACAGGAAGCAGACCGCGGTGTGCCATGATCAGACACTCAGCACCCACCAAACCTCGAGATCCTTGGAATTTGTCATTTTAGACCCTTCAACTTGACCAGAGAAAATTTCTTCTGAGACACCGTCCTATACCACCAATTGTCAAGACTGATTAATTGTCTTGCTTTCCTTAGAAAGAGAATCTTTAAGCAACAGTGGAGCTTCACATGCACAGAAGAGTTTCTGCCTACTGAGTGTCTCAAATTAAAAATCAGTGGTTCCAATTATACCCGTGCTGTACTACTTTTTCTTGAATTTTTGATCCACTGGCATAAATCTCTGGTTACCTCAACAGCTAAACAGAGGACCATTTTAAAGTTCAGCTTAGCAATACTATTTTCTTCTTCTTGATGTAGTCATGCCCTTCAGAGATAACGGCTATAAATTCTATATAATCCTAAAATAGCACTCGGTGAAACTGTTAGATTTTCATGGTATGTTTATATACTTTAATCCAAAAGAAAAAAAAAATCCCTGCTAAACTATGTAAGGAATCAGAGGCCAAATAGTAAACAGGAAAGGTACTAAGAACCAGAGACCCGGACGCTGACCCCGTGCACCCCTGTGCATCATGGCTCCTCTCCACCATTTTAATATTCTTCACCCCCTCAAATCATGGGGTTAAATTAGATGTAAAAGTCTATGAGCTAACAGAACCAAGGCAGGCACGTTCCCTTAATCATCACAGATAAAAAGGGAAATGTCTATTTCCAATCAAATTCCAAAGATACTTTACTGAATCAAGGGCACATTTTATACACAAATCATAGACACACGGGAAAGAAAAATATAAAATGAACCATCTTGCAAAACAGTCAGTCTTCCTAGGAGTCAGCCAAGCAGCAATGAAGGAAGAAGAGATGTTAGGCAGAACCATGAGCCTGGGCCTGCTCCAAGCGGGTCGTCTAGCCGCGCACAGGGGCTGCGTGTTGTCAAAGGTCTAAGGACAAAGCGTGAGGTCCCGCCTTCCACTCACAAGTGCCTGGCTGCGACTTACTGTTGTGTATGAGCAGGTGTCTCTGCAAGGAAAACGGGGTCCGGAACAAAGCTTTACATTCGTCACACTGGAAGGGCCTCTCCTCAGAGTGCGTCTGCAGAGGAAACAGGAGGAGGAGATGAGGATTCAGGTGTGAAGGGGGACAGAGGGGAAGGGAGGCAGCCTCCTCCAGGAGCCTCCCCCACCGCCCCAACGTCAACACGGATACCCTGTGTCCCGGGATAAAAGCAGCCGTGTTATCATCAAATTCTCGTATTAATTAAGAATGTGATAAATAGCCATGGACATTGTTCTTCCTATCTTAAGTTGCTGATCTCAGGCCACACTGAGATTTCTCTCAGGGCAAAATGGTGTATAATTTCTCTAACAGGTAAACCTCCTCTAACCAGACTTGGACCACACTGAACATCCCCAACACACGCAAAGGAAGTAGTTAGTAGGGAAACGTTTCCACCCTTTCCCTACGCTTCTCTGGAGAATTTCACATACTCTAGTCCTCAATATTGCTTTCCTCCCCAATTACACAATGATGTTTATGCATGTTACAATTAACCCTAAGAGACATTCATTAAATATTTGTGTTGAGTGCCATGTTAAGTATTCCATTGGAATTACTCCATTTAATTCCAACAGCAACTCAATGGATAAAGTACTACTGCTGTCACCATTTCACAGACAAGGAAATGAAGGTCCGCAAACCTTCACTAACTTACCACGGGTCCAATTACAGGTGGAGCGGACCCTGCTAAGCTCTGAGGTATGCCATCCCTTCAAAACACCCCACTATGAGACAAAGCAGGGCAACTCCAGCTGGACCCTAGAGCCACAAACTAAGACCCCCCCAGCCGGGCGTGGTGACACACACACTTGTAATCCCAGTACTTGGGAGGCTGAGACAGGAGGATGGCAGGTTTCTGGCAGCCTCAGCTACTTGGGCCCTCTGCAACTTAGTGAGACCCTGTTTCCAAATAAAGAATGAGAAATCGGGCTAGTGGTGTAGCTTGGAGGTAGAATGCCCCTGGGTTCAATCCTCAGTATTGAAAAAATAATAATAATAATAATAAATAATAAAAATAAACAGAGACCCCAAAGGGTGCCCAGTCCACCTGTTTCCTGTTGCACATTGGTATAAATGCGCTTGGCAGACATCGGGGAGTAAAGCCACGTCATGAGGGAAAGATAACGAGGCTCATAAATGCCTTTAAAAAAAGCCTTAAAATTGAACTAGGCTCTTTTATTACCATGGAAGATGTTGTAAAAACTGCTGCATCTTTATGACATCTGGGGACCGGGGAATAGGATGAAGGAGAGTCTCGCTGCTCAGAGTCCTGACGTCCACACCGTCACAGCGTCGTGGGCCCTACGCCGCTCAAGGTGCCAACACGACCCGTCCCCACAGGCTGCGAGGAGGAGGCGCAGGCCGTCCTCAGCTGTGAGGGTGAAACGTACGGAAACCACAGATGGTTGAGAGTCGGGTGAACTAAAGACAGCCACATGTGTGTGTTAGCCACGGCCACTAAATGGAGAGCGGGGAATTGTGTAGATGAGTAAGACACAAGACAAGTCGGCTTCTTTCATTACATGAAGTGTGTGGAAGCTCAGGGTGAGAAAGCACGGCACTGGGAACCCGTGGAGAAGCACAGGTGAAATGTGTGCTGGATGTTCTCGGGGAATTGCCTAGACACTCAGGAAACATGAAGCCGGAGCAGCCCTCGCTTCTACAGCAGCCTCAGTACCACATCAGTCCAGGTGTGTGTTTTACGTGAAGAATAAAACCCTAAACGTAGGAGAAGGAAGTCTGAGTGGCTTTTTAAATTATTTTTGAATGGGCCAAGACTTCCTAAGTATGGCAGAAAACCACATTTTCACATGAGAGAAATAAATTTAAGACTGCAAATCAAAGTCATAGGTGACAAGCAAAGAAAATATCTGCAACATTGAACAAAGGCTCAATACATTGTTAATAAAAGAGTGATTATGGCACAATAAAAAAATAAAATTTGGGCGGGGGTGTATCTCAGTGTTAGAGTGTTTGCTTAATATGAGGCTCTGGGTTCGATCCCTAGCACTACTAAATAAATAAACACATAAATAAACAATAAATAAACAAATTAATATGAAGAAAGAAAACATGACTCTCTTTTCTCAAGAAAACCAGTAAAAGAACTCCTTGCAGACAGCCCTCATAAAACTCCATCCAGCAGTGGGTCCATGCCAGGTCTGTGCCAAGCCCTTCATGACGCTAGTCCTGGCTTAGATAGTGGGCACACAGCATCGATCTCAAAACACAGCACCTGCTGTCATGAGGCTTCTCACCAGCAGGAGAAGAATAACAATAAACTGATAAAATACGTGCTAACTTAGGAAGAGACCATGCTAGGCAGGAAAAGGAAGAGGGAGGTGGGAACGGTGGCACACGCCTGGAAGCCCCTACTGGGAGGCTGAGTGAATCACATTTTAAAGCCAGCCTCAACAACTTAGCAAGGCCCTGTTTCAAAATTTAAAAAAAGGGCTGGGATGCAGCTCAGAGGTAGAATGCCCCTGGGTCAAATCCCCAAAACCCCCCAAAATTAAAAATTAAAATAAGAAAAAAAGAAGGGAAGAGGAGAGATGGTGAATGCTGGAGAAGACAAGGAAGGGTTTTAAAGAGGAGGTCAGGGAAACACGGCCGCGAGGGGGACCGCAGAGAGGGACCTGCGGCCCTGGAGGAGGGGACAGGCTTGTGCATGGCTGAGGCTGTGGGGCCGGGAGGCTCCCGGAGCACAGAGGCATGTTGAAAGGAGTGGGCGGAGGAACGGGACACCTGAGGGGCAGCTGGCTCCGGGCAGACTTTCATCTTTTACTCTGAAGAGTCTCACCTGACTGTCAACAGATGCTGTGAGGACTGGGACCCTTGGTTCCCAGGCGTGGGGACCAAGGAAAGCAGACAGGTGGGCAAAGAGCAATATGCCAGGCGAGGGTGACAGTGGTCAGGCTACGCCCGCCTGGCGCGATCCTGTAGATGTGAGCAGGCTCGGTGCGGGGCCTGGGAACAGGAGACACCACGGAAGGGAGGGAGCCAGCAGGCCTCCAAGACCCGCGCCTAGCAAGGCGAGGACAGGCAGTCCTACAGGCTCAGGCCGAGGGTGTGTGCGAGCCCGCGGAGACCAGGGCTCCGGCCGAGATGCCCAGTGGTGCCCAGCTCCTCAGGTGTGGGTCAGTGGGCTGACGGGGGCAAAATTTTAATGACAAGGTATCTGGAAGATGAAAGAAAATTAAAAGCAAAGAGGAAGAAAATGGGTCATCCAGTGTTTGCTGAAGGTAGAAAAGCAATCTCACATAGTGGCATGGGAAATGCATATTTTCTAGGTAATAATGGGGGCATTTTGTACCAAGTTGACAAGTGTGCAGACAGCCCCACCAGCCCGTGTCTTGGTGAGAAGTTCACAAACAATTGTTTTATTACAAAAGGAAAATTTCTAAGTGTCCCTGGTTAACTATAGCAAACATACTTATTTTCTCTAATAGGGAAAGCACCTATAACGTATTTTGAGTGTCAAAAGTAGAAGAAAACCTCGTACATAGAATATGGGTTTAGACAGAGACCTTGCACACACAGAGGGGCGTCCAGGAAGATGTCGGACAAAGCGCAGAGGGTTTCATGGGACATAGAAAGAAAGCTGTACCTAAGTGCGAGAAAAAGTGGCCTCTCTCTCTTTTCTCTCCTTCCTTCCTCCCTCCCTCTCTTCCTTCCTTCCTTCCTTCCTTCCTTCCTTCCTTCCTTCCTTCCTTCCTGTGTGTAGTGATAGGAATTGAACCTCAGGGGTATCTTTAAAATAAAAAAGGTTTTAAAAAATAAAATAGAGCTAAAACCCCTAGCTCTATTTTGTTTTTGAACAGGGCCTCATTACTTTTCCAGAGCCTTGATAAATCGCTGCGGCTGACTTTGAACCTGCGAACCTCCTGTCTCAGCCTTGACTTCCAATAATATGGATTGCTCCATATCCACAGTATTTGCTGCCCATGGTGTTTCTCCTCGAGTCATATCCAAAACAAGAAAACCGCATGAAAGTAGAAAGAACTAAGATAAATAAATTAACAAGACCAGCCAGAGATGTTTATTAAAGAGATTTTTCTTTTCATACATTTACTGGTGCATTATAGTCTCACATCATAAGGTGGTTCACAGTAATAGTGATCTGCATAAACAGAAAGATTCTTTAAAACGTTTTGTTATTGAAGAAGCACGCCTACATTTCATAAGCATATTATTGTCCCTCTGAACAACATAATAAACCTAAAGCTACATGAAACATGTGTTATCTAGCAGTTTACAAGGTGTGTGGATTAAATTTTTACTGCCAAATTTATAACCACCTTCTTTAACAGGCCGCCGCCTCAGAAATACGAATTGAAACTCAAGGGATATGAGATAATGTGAAAAATGCAGTCTCTTTGGTTTCCATAGAGTAACGAGTAGCCGACGGCACACAGGCAAGTTAAGAGTCTGAGATTCTGGTTAAGTTCCTGCAGAATTAGACACGCATAGGCCCCCTTCCCTCTGCCTGAGCACCCCGGCTCCCTTTGTACAAAGCTGGAGACCACGGAGCCAGAGCACCCCAGCCAGGCTACCTGCGAAGAGCAGGAAGAGCCGCATGTAGTCAAGGACACATCTACCAGTGCCTTGCTCACACACAGGCGGACCTCCTGGGTGCAGGTGACCACGGGCTGCAAGCTCAGCCTGGTTACCACGGCCTCCGCTCACTACGGCTGACCTACGTCCAGGCAGAGTGTGTGGACTCTTCCACGATGGACAGGAGCCACTGGGCCTCCCGCAACAGTCCAGGTAACAGACGCCGTGGCTGCCGCTCACGAAGGTGTGGTTCCCACACTCCCCACACAGTGGAAGAGCAAGGCTTCCCTCACACAGTGGAAGAGCAAGGCTTCCCTCGTAGAAACAGGCATCCTAATTTTAATGACCCATCTGTCGTTATGAGCTACGGCAACTACACTAGTCGTAGTCACCACACCAGCCCCTCCAGTTGAAAATCTGTTTTCTGGCAGGATGCCTAAATAAAGAGGTAATTCCTCATTGACATATTTTACCCATAGAGAAAAAGTTCAGATTTTTAGAGTAACAGTAACAGTGGAACAGTTTCAGTTCTATTACAAGTATTATCCTCTCTAAAGTAATGCCAGTTCTTGAGTAGTCAATTGTTTTCTAGGTAACATAAAACCCCAGAGATGAGATGCTAAAATGATAATGTTTAGTAACAGAAAATTAGTCACACAAAGTTAGGTAGGTGGACAGATGGATAGAGAGACAGATGAAACAGGCAGATTGATGGGGTGAATAGTAAAATGTATGCACAATTAAGCCCCCTCTCCATTATCTCAAGTGTCAACACCACAGGCACGCATTGTCTCTTAGAAGCTGCCACCTTGCTCTTGCTAACCTACCTAAGATTCCCCAAGTCCTCTTTTATTTAACCTTCTAGCAGAAATGTTGGATGGAAAATGAGTGAATCAAACTTGTTAGGATTGCAGGTGGGGTGAAACTGAAGATGATACAGGAAAGGTTGCACGTCATGACTCAACAGCCGGCTTTAGTAAATAAGCAAGGAGATGAACAGGTAGTGGGGAATTACGTTAGCAGCTGCAGAGTGCAGAGGAAAAGGAGGTGTGTTTCTGTTTCCTGCTTTTTCTACCAAAAAAAAAAAAAAAAGAACAAGCCTCTTTGAACTGAACGACCCATGAGAGAAAGTGTTTCACGAAGTGCTTTCGTAAAGTAGGGCTGTAGTTAATATGCAATATTCATCTCTAGGAAGACAGAACGAAGCAGCAGTTGGAATTGTGCTTGTTAGAATTAATCCCCAAAACACCATGTAGGGAGATTCAGGAGAAAAATGACAAAGACAGTCTTACCCAACAGAGATTAAAACACTATAAATTAAAATTATTAAAATAGTAAGATAACACAAGAGAACAGAACAAGATGTGAAAATAGACTTACACTTCAGAAGTTTTAGGAATAAATATTTCATTTTTTACCTTAGAAATAAACTTTAGAGGGATTAAAATACTAAAAAGAAACAAACTAAAATAACTTTTAAAAACAATGATGAATATTTGCATAATCTTGGAGTAAGAAAGTTTTCCAAATGAAAAAAGACAAAAAAATAGAAGCAATAAGGAGTCAGAACCATGAAACTCTAAATGTATAAAACTTTAAAAATAAAAAGGAAAAACTCTTTTCCTCAAAAGATGCAAATTCCCTTTGCAACTCAGTGAGACCCTGTTTCAAAATAAAGATTGAAAATAGGGCTGGGGGTGTAGCTCAGAGGTAGAATGTCCCTGGGTTCCACCCCCAGTACTGAAAGAGAGGGGGGGGGGGAGATGCAAGTTGATTGACAGGGAAATAATTTGAAACAAAAATAGCAAAGGATTAAAACTCATGTATGTATGAAACTCCTAGAAACCAATGAGAGAACAGCCAGTTAGCCCAACAGGAAAATGGGCAAAGAGTATGTACAGGAACTTTTTGGTAGGAAGTTAAATGAAAAAATAAGTTTATAAAAAGAAGCACCATTTTACCCACCACTCCCAAAATGCCATGAGAAGCACTTTCAATCCTCAGATTAGAAAGAGATTGGCACACTCGAATGCTAGTGAGGGTACAGATGGGGGCCTTTCCATCCACTGCTGGGAGAAAATAGAGCTCTTAAAGAAGGCAGCTGGCAAGAGCAATCGAAATGTAAAATAAATATTGAACCCAGACATTGCATATAGAAGATCTAACGTGCAGAAACGCCCTTCACATGCTTAAGAAATCTTATGCAAAAGGTGTTGTTCAAAATGGCAGAGGTTAAGAAGTAAGTAGCTTAAACAGACACGTCACAAAAGAAGAAATGCAAATGACCAATAAATGTATAAAAAAGGTTCAGTATCATTATCAATAAGAGAGATGCCAATCAAAACTACCCTGAGATTTCACCCAACACCGAAGTAGAATGGCAATCATTAAAAACACAAACAATAAGTGTGGACAAGGATGCGGAGAAGTAGGAACTCTGACGTACTGTTGGTGGGATTGCAAATCAGTGCAACCACTTTGGAAAACAGTGTGGAGGATGCTGGGAAGAATGGGAAGGAACCTATCGCATGACTGCGTTACAGCACTCCTGTGTATCTACCCCGGGGCACTGAAACTGGCCTGCCAGAGTAATGCATGGATATCTATGTTTAGGGCCGCACAATTTACAACTGACGAACTATGGAACCAGCCCCGATGTCCATCAGCAGATGAATGGGGCATAAAATTATGGTGTATATACACAACGGAATTCTACTCGCCATTAAGAAGAATAGAATTATGCCATTTGCAGGGAAATACATGGAACTGGAGACTATTATGCTAGTAAGATTAGCAGTCACAAGTGAAGGGTCAGATGTCCTCCTCCCAAGTGGAAGCCAGGGGAGACTGTAACACAGCACGGGAGGGGGCTCCAGACGGGGAGGGGGCCTTAGTGCAGGGAGGGAGGGCTCCTAGCTTGAAAGACGGGAGGGGAGACCCAAAGAGGGAGATTCCTCAAGGAACATGACTGTACACACAGACTCATCAAAGCCCTCACTGAGGGGAGGAGGGCGGGTGGGAACTGGGGGAGGCTCAGCTAGTACTGTATGCATGCACACCTCCGACACCCAGACCCGCATCAAGATATGATCGTCAGTTTAAAACACGAGTAGCTTTACAGGAACCAAAATGGAGACACCTCAGCCACACGTGAAGGCAAAGAGCCAAGTTCCTGAATGATGCACCCAGGTTGTAACACCATCTGCCACACAACCTCGGCTTCCAGAAGAGAGGCTGGAACCTGTACTCTTCTCTAATGCATCCCAAAGAACTCCCTCTTCTGCAAGCCTAAGTGTGAAATGTACGTGTGAGCCTGGGTTGTACCGGGGGATGGGGAGGCTCCTGGCACTCGCCGCACTACTTCCTAAAGCGACCCTTAGTCTTACTTTCCTATTCTATTTCTAGTGGCCATTCATGACCTAATAAATTGATTTCAAGAGCTCAAGCATTCACAGCCCAGAGTCTGAACACCCCTGGAGGAGACGTTACTGAGACGCTCATTATCCTAATTATCCTAAGAAAAAACTGACCAGGCGTCCTGGGTGGGCTCTGGTTCACCCCTGGAAGGCTACCCTAAGGAGGATGAATTAAGTCTTTATGTGAGTGGACACCTCCCTGTGCCCAGGAAGCTGGCTTAAGGCTCCCACAGGACAGGGCCCCTCTGTCTTCAGCCCTGTCACCAAGCAAGCGCTGCCCACTGTGGAGCCCCGCCAGCCCGGGCGTCTGAACGCGTGTGCCAAGGCAGGCCTGCGCATGCGCGGTGCCCAGCTCGCGGGCCCTGCGCTCAGTTGGACCGGAGCAAGTGAAGGGGATGACTGACTGACTGGGTTCGTCTGTCTCCCGTGGCTCCAAAACATCTGTACAACTGGGATTTAACCAAAATGCAGCTAAATTCAGACCCCGATTAGTATTCTAACTAGACCTTAAACGACAACTTCAAACCACATCAAATGAGGGTCAGCAAGGCTAAGAGTAGAGAAACACTGATTTTCACCTGATGAGCCTCCACGCCTGCAAGTTCACGAAATGAGTAAACACGTTTGGAAAATGAAAACCGCCCCTTCAAAATTTCACTACAGACTGTCCTAATCACAATGAATTATAATCTTCGATCATGCAAACCCAATTGTTAAAAGAAAGGGCTCGAATGCAGATAAATAAGTATAATAAAAAGCATAGAATGCATGCCCAAAAAACTAAAGAATATTTATTTAACTATTAAGTCTTGGGCATCCTACATCACGAAGCTCTTTATTATTTTTTTTCAGCATCTCCTTATTTTGCAGTTTCCTACGAGCCATTAATGATTGCTGATGTAAGAAAAGATCGATTCATGTTCTACATGGTTCTTGGGGAACATTTCAGATATCTCTGCGTAACCGCACCAGACATACAGCAGGACCCGGCTCTGAAGCAGCACTTGCTCCGGGTGCGGGAACGAACACGGTGTGCTTTCTCTGGAGCTACAGCCACCATGGCTTCTAGCCTTCCCACCACATCGCGACTCCTTTCACATGATTTATGGCTTTAAGTATGAGAGATGGTGTAAAGATCCCGTGCCAAATTCCCATATGGCACATAACATAAGCCAAAGTGTGAAAAACTCATAAATGGGGGCAGATCAGTTTCATCAAAGAAGGAGCGGGAGGGTTCCGGAGACTGAACAGGAAACTAGCCAGATAATTTTTTACAGTCATGAAATTCCAAGGCTGCAGGAATAAAAGCAGCCCTGCCCCTGAACATAAAACACTCCAGTCCTTCATGGGGCAGTCAGCAAGAGATTGGGCCGAGACGATTCAGCCTGCTATCAATCAACCCTGAGTATTCCTTGGTAAATCTCCCGTTAATTTTTCTTCTTGGACTAAAGCTGAGATTGATATCCTAATTTCAGAAGAATTAAGTGTTGTTTTCTGGAAAGTTCCTCATAAATATTGAAGTAACTATAATCCCCATGGAATATTATTTACAGTGAAAAAATAAGTTGCTTTAAACATGTTACATAATAGCACGCACAAACACATCCACCCAAACCCATAAGCAAATATCTGTCACATCATGGATGTTTCTGCGATGTGGAATATCTTTGGACACATTTCCTGAATTCGATTCAAACACTATTTTTTATCTACACAGAAACAACAAAACAAACATGGTCTGAAAGAAGAACTGGAGAAAAATCTAAGTGTGAAGATATAAACAAAAATCAGGAGCACAAACTAAGAAGCTGAAGAGGAAGGGGAGATGGACAGGAGCAGCAGGAAGAAGGCGCACGTGGCGAAGAGCCGGCGAGCGGCTCGGGAGCCTGAGGGCCCTCGAGGGTTCTAGAGAATTCTGCACAGCAGGACCTGTGTGAGCATGACCGGGAGTCTAAGCCTGGAAATCCACTCATCACCTTAGAGGACAAGGCTGAGGGAACAGGGCTGTGCTCCCGGATGGTTGACCTGGCAGGATGGACGGCACTGAGCGATAATAAATACCAAGGAGTCTAATTAGATCAGTAGGGAAGAAGTGATCTAGGCGAAAATAATTTATCAAGATGCTGGGGCAGAAAAGAAAGAAAATGGCGGAGGTACAGTTCAGTGGTAGAGCCCTTGCCTAGCCTGCGTGAGGCCTGAGTTCAGTCTTCAGCACCACACAGGCATGCATGCCTATGTGTTAAAAGAGAAGGGATGATTTGGAAGGTAGCAGGTAGCGAGATAATGTTGAGGGTCCAGACTTTATGATTTGGCTTTTAATTTTATAGAGGAGCCAAGGCTAAAGAAAGAGACTTGGATAATTATACACTTTTGTCATTAGTAGAAAGAAGAAAATTCACAAGAGAAGTTATCTGGGGAGAAAAAAAGGGATGAAAAATTCATTCTGGGGGCATGCTAAATGCATTGTCAAAAAGACACCATTTGCATATGGGGTAAGCAGTTTAGAGCAGGGCCTTTGGCTTGCTGTCAGAGCAAAAGAGTTGTTTGGAATCCTTCACTGGACCTTGATAACAGAAGCTGCGGGTGCACTGGCCACTTCTCAGGAGGCAAGAGCACAGGACAGTGCAAAGCGCCCAGGATAAGCTCCTGGGTGGAGGGCGTCGCTGCGGCCTGGGTAAGTGTCCCTAAGTGGCCTTTGTGTTGAATACCCAGGCCCCAAGGGATGGGCGGACATGAGATCACCGCAGGGCAAGACTCTGAGGGGCCTTTGGGACTCTGGCTGCTTCCCCTCTCTCTCCTTTCCTCTTGGATGCCACGAGGTGAGTATCTTTGCTCCACCACCGCACTCTGCCTCGCCACAGACCCAGAACAACAGAGCCGACCATGGATCCAAACCATGGGCCACCATAAACCTTTCCTCTCCATAAAATGATAATCTCCGGATTTTGTCACGGGGAGGGCGAGCTGACTCATACTAGCTGACTCATACCAGAGAAACTGAAGAAGACCTAGCAAAATAAGGGCACCACAGACAGAGACAATCTCAAGAAGGTTACATGAATAGAGTGCTGGGACTTATGGAAGGCAGGGAGTGAATGAAGTATGAGCCATTAGCGAAACCCTCAATAACCAAAGCTGGGCACTAGTTAATTGATTTGCTAATAGCTCAAAGACACTTGCTTGGGAAGACAGCTTTTTTTTGGTAGTAATATTGGGGGCTGTACCCAGAAGCAGTCTACCTCCAAGCTACACCCTCAGCCCTATTTTATTCTTTACTTTGAAACAAGGTCTCACTAAGTTGTGGAGGGCCTCACTCAGTAGCTGAGGTTGTCCACGAACCTGATTCTCGGCCACCCAGGTCCTGGGATGACAAGCCTGCACCACCACGCCAGGCTGGGAGGACAGTTTTGACAGAAAATAGAAGACAGAAACTCTGGAAGAGAGTTATGTCTGAGCGAGTGCTCACAAAGCAGACCAAGGTCTCTCTAGCTATTCATGAGTGCAACATGACCCAGGCACTCGGCAGAAACTCCTTCCAAAGACACTTGAAAATCACAATCAGCAAAGTCGTAAAAAAAAAAAAAAAAGAGTACACTTTTACCTTCTTGTGGTTCTTGTAAACGTTTCTGTGTGCAAACCCCTTTCCACAGAGCTTGCATTCATATGGCTTCTCTTTGTTGTGTATGACTTTGTGGGCACCCACTTGATCGAGCCTCTTGAAAGATTTATTACAAATCTCGCAATGATAAGGTCGTTTTTCTGTGAAAAATGGATGGAGACAATCTCACCTCTCTATCAAGCCAAAGCATAAAAAGGAAAACATCCTTGCCTTAGATTACTCCTGGTGCAGTGGTAATATAAAGCATAATCAAACTAAAATGCTATCTTCCGACCCATCTGTGCTAGGTATGTGTTATTCACAAGCAGAAGGTGAGCGTACTCTTCCACCAGCCTATTTTGAAACTGAAGGTAACTTCATATGAAAAAGAATTCCACGGGAAAAGCTTGCGGCTACATGTGAGTTTAAATCAGGGTGGGTCTGGGTGCTGGTGGTCTGGCGGGATGGAGTTGGGGCAGACCCACCCGCTGCAGGCCCCACAGCCCCAGCTCCGGTTCCCAGCACGAACGAAACATTTAGACAGGTACATAAATCCATATTTATGCAGTATTCATACATTGACAGCCAAGTTAAAAAAATTCTGTGCTGATCAAACAAATCATACCTTAAGACTTACAGTTTATGATCTTTGACTTTAATTTGCTAAAACACCTGTGTCTGTCTCTAAACAATGTGGATATTAAAAACCATTCTGTATTTAAATGGCTTCAAAGTGCAGACATCCTAACTTTTTCAAAGAAACTCCATAAAGCACAAAAAAATATTTAGACTTGAAATTCTTTAATTCTGCATAAATAGCAGAGACCTATTATTCAAATTTGCTTAAAATGTAACTATGGCTTTAAAATGTCTTCTTAAAGCATACTTATAAATTCTCACTTTTATAGAACCAGAGTTAGAATGTAAAAGTATCTATAAATGTGGGAACTATGATTTCTGGCTCTGGATGGCAGGTCCCACGCCAGCACAGAACACAGGTGATCTCACTGAGTCTCCAGTCACTTTGAAAGGAGGGCACCAGGACCCCGGGTCACAGGTCAAGAACAAAGAAACCGAGGCTCGGAGAAGAGGAGGTCACCACTGAATGGTGCCTGAGATGATGGATGCTATGCTTTCGTCCATCCACCTTTGCTTTATAAGTTAACTGAGACCCAAAGACTTAAGCCACTCGTTCAAAATCACATGACGAGCGAATGGCCAAACTAGAACTTAGGGCCAGGGCTCCTGGTCACCCTCATAGTTCCCAGCATGACAAAACAAGTCTTTTGTAGTGATTTCAAGATAAATGAAAGAGCATACTGCTTACCTGAGTGGGTGATCATATGACGTTTCAGCTGATTAGCTGAGATAAACTTCTTCATACATTCTTGACAATCAAATACCTCATGAATCTGCAAAAATTGACAGTTGAATCAACTGTTAAGTCTTAATAAACTACCCAGAGATAGGGCAGACTGTAGACATATGGAGAATCACACTGCAGTGTCCCAACTATACATTAAAACTGTTATGCTTTAATGTTCATACTACCCTACAGAAATTAAAAATGCAATATGTATGTTACATAGTACAAACATACCACAAAAAGAAAACCCAAGCTTCGTGCCATTTGAAGGGTAATACAGCTGACCTATTTATTGCATGATACATGTATATGTTCTATAAAAATTATACCTCGTTTATATGAACTCTTTTGTTCTTTAGTATTACCTGCAGGTAATACTATTCCATTTATAGTAGGCTGCAATATTTTAAACTTAAACATAAATAGCCTAGAGCAAGATGTGAATGAAAGGCCAGAAGAAACAAGATTCTAAAAGCATGTAGTTCACAGCACAGGTCTTCCCTGATGGGAGAGACGCAATAAAAAAACCAGGAGATGTGGATGAAAGTACAGAAGCAGTAGCCATGAGGCTGCACAGGTCCAAGCACTAACATAAAACAAGAGGATGTAGTCAGTAACAGGGACTGTGTCCAAGATCTTTTGCAGAAAGAGTAGATCACGGCTGCTCAGGCCACGGCAAGGGAACGGTGGCCATAAGGTGGCAGACATGTTCATGTGTTTTACTCTAATAATTACTAGACGTGCATATGTGTGTCAGTATCATACTGAATACCTTAAATACATACAATACAATATGTTTAAAAATACAAAACAAGCTGGGCATGGTGGCGCATGCTTGTAATCCCAGCAATTGGGAGGCTGAGACAGGAGGATCACGGCTTGAGGACAGCCTCAGTTACTTAGGATGTTTGCAACTCAGTGAGACCCTGTTTCAAAATAAAGAATAAAAAAATAGGGCTGGGGGTGTAGCTCGGAGGTAGAATGCCCCTGGGTTCCATCCTCAGTACCACAAAAACAAATAAACAAACAAAAAGGGGACCTGACTTTAGCAAACAGCTAGCTAATTCAAGTATTCCAAGTGAAGGTTACGTTAGCCCTTTCCCTCCCAGACTGCAGATCAGAGACGCTGGTAGAGAGGCAGAGGCCCAGCTCCTTATCAGAAGCAGCGCTCTCCGTTCTAAAAGGAGAGTGTGTCAGAAGCTATATGGCAGACACGTCGACCACTCCGGTGGCTGAAGATGCAGACACGGCTTTGGTGAAGTCACGCGCCTGTTCCGGCCTCGTTGAAGGTGCACTCACAATACTGCTCAGGCCAAGGCGCTTCTACAGGAAACCAGGGTCTTTGCCACACTGCAGAGGCGCTGGAGACCCATGCAGCAGGAGAGGAACCCTGTTTGGTGCCGTGCAGGAGAGACGGAGACTCAGCCAGCCCTGGCCCAGCTCCTGGCTCCACGAGGCCGGGAAGGAAAGGAAGGGCCTGGCTGCCCACACTCCACCACTCATACAGGCTCTGACCTTGAGGGAGCCAAAGCTCACTGGAAAAACAGGGGAGCCAGGGGAGGCAGAGGGACAGGCAGCGGCGGAAACCTCAGGCCATCAGAGCCCGACTTCTGTGGGGAGGTGGCGGCAGCCGAAACATGGGCGGCCTCGTAGTCTCAGCTCTCTCTCAGTCACGTGTAATGTGCAGTTTTATAAAGGCAAGCCTGAGAAGCCTTCTGAGCCAGACATCAATAAAACTTTCATTTATTTTTGCCTTTAATACTAAATTTAACTGGTATATCAAATGTTAAAATAATCTATATAATAATGGTAACCATTAGACAACATTCTACAGAAAACTCATTTCTTAAATATCACTGCTACTAAAATGGGTAGTCTCAGAACTATAAAAGCAAAATAAAATAAAAACCTTGAAAACATGCCTAAGCTATTTTTTTAAAACTCCTAAGGTGACTTAATAAGGCAATTCTATTTAAAGTGAAAATGAGTGATACCATTTAATTATACCTAATAGAAGCTGGGTGTGGTGGTACATACCTGTAATCCCCATACGTGGGAGGCTGAGACTGGCCAAGGCTGGTTTGCAGGTTCAAAGCCAGCCTTGGCAACACAGTGATAACCTTAGCAACTTATCAAGACCCTGTTTTAAAATAAAAAATAAAATAGGGCATCAGGTGTAGTTCAGAGATAGAGTGCTCCTGGGTTCAATCTCTAGAACTATATACTCAACAAAAAAATAAAAAAAATTATACCTAATGATATGTTTTCTAAGATTTCCAGTTTCCATATTAGTTGTACATAATATTTTTACCATTTTCAGTCATAAATTAAATAGTTTCAAGGGAAGATTAAAATATACCTTATTTTAATGCATGACTGTATATATACTATACTGTAATTTCTCATTGTTCTATGGCACCATCTATTGGTGAGCTGAAATACTGCAACTAAACTCTATTAGACATTAGACTTACCCAACCAAAATGATAGTCAAAATTGTAATCAGTAAGAGCTAATCCTGGACTCAGAAAAGCTAAGCTTCAGTGACTATGTCATAATACAGTAAGGGATGCATAAAGCTAATATTTTATTAACATTTTGTAAGTTTTCAGCTCAAAGACATGAGCTATAGCTCCCATATTCTACCAACACCAGGTATAAGCTCCTCCTATCAAGATATTCCTTTCAGGGAAAAAGGAAATAAATGGGAGGCAGGGGAAAAAATAAGAAATATTCTCCAGGCTAGTTTTTCTAAAACACTTTATTTGGTGAATTATCTTAAATTCCAACCTCTAGGATTTAAACAGATCAAGAAAAAAATAAAAGAATAATAGAATTCTAGTAAGAGGATGTTTAGAAAATATCTATTCCAGGAGATTTAAGCTTTTTGTCTAGAGTTCTGCTTCCCAAGTCGTAAAGGTGAGAAGAGGCAGGAAAACTAACAAAGGGACCTCAGAATGAGCATTTCTGCTCGAAACTTCTTTTAAATGTAATTGATGTGCTTATATTGAAACCTGAATGATACAGAGATGATCCCGCACAAAAATGACATATAAATTCATGAGGCAGTTCATATTTCTAAATAATCTATAAAATCACTGCTAGAAAAAATATATAATGGCACTATGAGAAGAAACCGCCAACAACAATGAAAACAAAAACATTAATTATTTCAATGTTCCATTTCAGAAATGAGAAACAGGTCCAGGTTACTTGGGAGGTAGCGACAGAGAAGAAACCTCCTGCCCTGACTCCCAGAACATGATTATTCCATTACTCTCCATCAAAGTATCAAAAGCAGTCAATAGAAAGGATATAGTGACAGGTGTTTCAGAAAAATAAATGATCTATCTCAGATATTATAAACTTAATTTACAGAACATGGTTGAAACTACTAGAACAAAAATCATATGAATTTTAAATACTATCAAATAATTTTAGAATATGTATGTGCAAAGAGATAAAATTAATTTTGCAAACCACAAAAGTAATTTTATTAGTACCATCACCTATTTTCTTGCAAATTTAGTCATGAAGAGAATGTTTCCTGCTCTTAAACATTCTAAAAAATATATGAAATTAGGAAGAGATCATTTATATCTCTTATAGTAAAAGATAATGAGTATTTTTGGACCCTCTCCTTAGATGAACAAAAATCAAAATTTTGTTTTAATTTTAATTTTATATTTAATTTTATTTTAGTTCTATTAACTGCTAATGTTGTTAGTTAATAACTGCCATTTATTTTTCATATTAATTTGCACAAAAAATAAGAGCTCAGTAATTTTTACATTTATTACAAAATGTTAAGTTTAATCCTCCTAATATTTGTTTCTTCTAATAACACTTAGATATACAAACCTATGAGTGAATGCTTTATCATATTGATATTAAAAAAATCACTAAATGTTAATGGTCTCAACTCCTCAATTAAAAGATATAGACTAAGTCAAGCGTGGTGGCGCATGCTTATAATCCCAGCATTTGGGAGGCTGAGACAGGAAGAGCACGGTTTGTGGACAGTCTTAGCTACTACTTAGCGAGACCTTTGCAACTCAGTGAGATCTTGTTTCAAAAATAAAAGAATAAAAAATAGGGCTGGGTGTGTGGCTTGGAGGTAGCATGCCCCTGGGTTCCATCCTCAGTACCACAAAAAAAAGACATAGACTGACCAATTGAATTAAAACTCATAACCCAACTATATGCTACCTGCAAGAAACACGCTGTATAGGTAGAGATATTTACAAGCTGAAGGTGGAAGGATGGAAAAAGATTTCCCATTCAAATAGAGACTTAAAGAAGAAGGTAGATACCCTCACATCTGACATAGCAAACTTTACGTCAACATTTATCAGAAGAGGCAAAGAGGGTCACTTCTTACTGATTTTAAAAAAATCTAAAATAAAGACATAACCATAGTAAATATTTATGCCCCTAACATTGGCAAACTTACCTATGTCAAACAAACACTTGTTGACCAGAAGACCCAGATAGACCCCAACCCAATAATCCTTCAGTTTATTTCACACTATTAGATTGGTCTTCAGAACAAAAGCTTAGTAAAGAGACTTCAGACCTAAAGAACACTAAAAACCAATTAGACATAAAAGACATTTACAGAATATTACCTCCAGGAACAGCTGAATTATACATTCTTTTCAGCTGTTTATGGAAGCTTCTCCAAAATAGACCATATCCTAAGCCACAAAACAAGCATGAACAAAGTAAAAAAAAAAAAAAAAAATATATATATATATATATATATATATATATATGTATATATATATATATATAATTCTTGGCATCCTTTTAGGTCATAATGGACTGAAAGTTGAGGTCAACCACGAGAAGATCCAGAAGAATCAGAAAAATAGAGAGAGAATGAATGATACACTACTAAGTGAACACTAGGTCAGAGGAGGAATAAAGGGAGAAATTAAAATTTCCTGAAGTCAGATGAAAATAGAGCTGCAACTTACCAAAATATATGGGACTCCCTAAATGTGGTATTAAGAGGAAAATTCATAGCATGCTCACATAAGAAAACCTGAAAGATTACAAGTAAGAAGTGTAATGTTGCAATTCAAAGCTCCTTAAAAACAAAAACAAACCCCAAAGCCAAAAGAAGGCAGGAAATAATCAAAATTAGAAATTAATGAAATGGAAATAAAAAGTACAATAGTAGGCTTCATTCTAGGAATGCAAGGCTGGTTCAACATATGCAAATTAATAAATATAATCCACCACATTAATAGAGCTAAAAACAAAAAATACCTCATCATCTCAGTAGATCAAAAAAGCACTTGACAAAATCCAAACCCTTTCATGATATAAATGCTGAAGAAATTAGGGCTAGAAAGAGCCTATCTCAGCATCATAAAAGCTATACCTGATAAAGCCAAAGCCAGCATAACAATCAGTGGGAAAAGCTGAGATAACTTTCCTTAAGATCAGGAACTAGACAAGGAGGCTCACTGTCCCCCCTCCTATTCAACATAGTACTTGGAACTCTAACCACAGCAATAAGACAGGAGAAAGAAATTAGAGGAATGCAAATAAGGAAAGAAGAACTGAAACTATCTTTGTTCACTAATGACATGATTCTTTACTTAGAAGACCCAAAAAAATTCAACCAGAAGACTTCTAGAGGTGATAAACAGCTTCAACAAAGTAGCCAGATACAAAATCAGCTTAGGAAAACCACTAGTGGACCTATACACCAATCACGAATTCACTGAAAAAAAAGTCCGGAAAGCAATTCCATTCACAATAATCTCAAAAATTATATAATACTTAGGACTAAATTTAACCAAGGAGGTAAAAGATCTCTACAATGAAAATTATAAAACACTAAAAGAAATTGAGGAAGTTCTTAGAAGATAAAAAGACCTCTGAAGCCCTTGGATAGGTAAAATAAATATAATCAAAATGGTCATCCATCCAAAAGTGACCTACATATTTAATGCAATCCCCGTTAAAATACCTATGTCATTCCTCACAGATCTAGAGAAATCAGTTGCAAAATTCCTATGAAAAAACAAAAGACCCAGAATAGCCAAAGCAATTCTCAGCAATAAGAATCATGTCAAAGCATTGAAATACCTAATTTCTTTTCTTTTTTTTTTTTTTTTTTTTTTGGTGGTACTGGGGTTCCTGAAAGCCCTTCTACCTCCGGGCTACACTCCCAGACCTATTTTTACATTTTTTTTAATTTGGAAACAGGGTCTCCTAAGCCAGCATGCGCCGCTGGCTTTGAACCTGTGCAATCCTCCTGTCTCTGCCTCCCAAGCGCCGGGATTACAAGCGTGTGCCACCATGCCGGGCTTGAAATACCTAATTTCAAATTACACTACAAAGTGGTAGTAATAAGAATAGTATGGTACTGGTACATAACAGAATAAAAGACTCCCCCCCAAATTCTCATATTTATAGCCAGTTGACTTTTAATAAAGATACCAAGCGCATACACTGGAGAAAAGACAGCCTTTTCAACAGCTGGTGTTAGAAAAGCTGGTTATCCATTTGTAGAAAATTAAACGGCAACCTCTCACTCTGCACAAGAGTCAACTCAAGATGGATCAAACACTAGAAACTAGACCAGGATCTCTGAAACTCTAGAAAAGGAAAGAGAACCAATATCCTAATACAGAGTTACTGTCAGAGACATCCAGAATGCGATCCCAAAAGTTTAGGAAACTAAAACAAGAATTAATAAATGAAATGGCACTAAATTAAAAAGCTTCTGTGCATCAAAAGAAACTACTTAGAGTCTACAGAGAGAGCCGACAGAACGGGAAAAGATCTTTGTCACTCACCCCTCTGGTAGATGACCAATACTTAGAATACACAGAGAGCTTAAAAACTCAACACTAAACATAAATAACCAAACAAATAAATAAGTAGGCAATTGAACTGAATAGACACTTCTCAAAAGAAGAAATACAAGTGACCAATAAAGAAATGAAAAAAGTTCAATATTATTAGCAATTTGGGAAATCAAAATCAAACTGCACTGAAATCTAATTAACTCCAGTTAGAATGGCAGTCATCAGGAACACGAACAATAGTAAATGCTGGAGGGGACGTGGGGAAACAGGAACGCTTACACCCTGTTGGGGGACTAGTGCAGTGCTCTAGATCAGTGTGGAGGTTTCTCAGAAGACTGGATGACAGTGGTACTGGTTCTTTGCAAAGGAACTGAACTTTGCAAAGCTCCTTTACAACTGAAGTTCGAATATCATAGCAATACATGCATACCCGTGTCTCTAGCAGCCCGATTCACAAGAGCCAGATTGTGGAAGCAGCTTGGGTGTCCACCAACAGATGAATGGATCACAGCATACACACGATGGAATTTTACCCAGCCATAAAGAACAAACTTAAGTCATTTTCAGGAAAATGGACAGAACTCGAGAACATTATGCTAAGCAAAATTTCCCAGTCTCAGAAAAATGAATAATTTGTACATTTCCTCTTATGTGTGGGAGCTAGATATAAATTGGGAAACACGGGTAACATCAAATACAAGAGCAGAGACTTTAATGGAGTGATCGAGGGGCCTGAGGGAGGGATGCCAGGGGATAGAACAGTCGAAATAATCCTATGTATGTATATAAAATTACCAGTTCCAATCTCAAGGACATGTATGGGAAGTGGGAGGGAGGGTGGGTAGGATCCGGAGAAAAGTGCTCCAAGTAGCCCGCCGTGGGGGCACGCTTGTCATCCCAGCATTCTAGAGGCTGAGACAGCAGGATCGTGGTCTGCGGACAGCCTCAGCTACTTAGTGAGGCCCTCAGTGAGACTGTTTCAAAATAAAGAATAAAAACTAGGGCTGGGGGTGTGGCTCAGAGGTAGAAGGCCCCTGGGGTCCATTCTCAGTGCCACAAAAAAACAAAACAAAAGTGTTCCAAGTGCTGTGTGCATGTCTGCTCTTACAACTCTATACCTCAGGAGGGATATATAATTACAATGCTCCAAATAATAGTATATACATTTTGTAAAAGATAAGTAAGTTCCAGAAAAAAATCAAAGTGATATCAAATTCAACAAAACATTATATTGGCAATTCATATTACTACATCATATTATAATGCAGCTCTCATCTTTCTTGTGCCAGACTAGACTATAAGCATTCTTTTTAAAAACCAAAGCCCACTTCCCAGCACATTATACATATACAAAAATGTATGGCTTTTCTCACTAATTTATATATCCGAAAAAGCAGCACACGATGAAGCTTGAGGCCAGGGGAGGGTGCCTGAGAGGGGTAAATCTAGGCATGACCCCCAGTGCAGAAGACACACTTGAACTAACTCTGAACAATGCACAACTCAAAACACCCTTTTTCAGTTCGCTTTTCTACACTCTAAACAGGTTATCATTTGGATTAATGACAAAACTTTGTCTTAATATATAAAATCAACTAAAAGCTTGAGATGCGGCAGACAGCACAAACCACGGAGTCTTGTGCCATGGTGCGGGCTTGTCTTACTGACCTTTCTATGATCCTGTAGGCTCGAGGCTGAGGAGCACTTCTTACTGCACACTGAACAGATGAGCTTTCTCTTAGGATCTAGAAGAGAAGTGAAATACCTTTGGGAATTCAACGAGACTACTAGGAGACAAACAGATTTGGTGTTTCTACATGGTATGCAATTTCATCTTCATAGTTTAGAATACTCCAGCAACTCAGAATGGCTGCGCAGATACCCATTAAGCTCGGAGAAAGAATCGGGTGTATTTCAGATACTCTTTTCACATTTAAGAAATTGTCAATTTGATATACTACTTTCTACATTTTGTCTTCTTGCATAGTGATTAAATTTATATTAGCTCTTCTAAATACAAATGGTTATAGAAGTGAAAAGACTCAATGAACATTCTTTAATATGGTGCGGTAGCAGTATATCTGTCCCTCATAAATAATCACAGTCTTTTCACTGACTGATTTCAGATAGAAACAAATAAACACATACTTCTCTCTTCCTTTGAAGCAAATCCACAGCAAGTAAAATCAATACTATGAGGTGACTTGGCTGCATTACAGGGCTGTGCTTATGCAAGAGAAACACACTTGAAAAATAAAAACAAAAGAATTTCCATCTTATTTTTCAAACTACCAAGATACTCAAGGAAACAGCACCTCCAATCCGTGCATGGGTTTGGGGATGCTAAAGGGACAGCCAGAAAAACCTTCTTGGTGACCGACAAGTGGAGTGCCACCAAAGGAGAAAATCCTCCCAAGCCAATCCAGTACTAGAGCACATGGATTTGTTTATCAATTCCCTATAGAGAGCTATAATAGGTGATGGGCCACTGAGAAAGAGCGTGCCCTCTTCTCCAGCTCCCGCGAGATGAGACTGTCCATCCTCCACCCTGAGCTCTTCCCTGTCACCCCGTCCTTCAGAGCAGCTGCTCCTTGAGACTACACTCTCCTAGAAGGTCAGTCAGAGGAGGCAGGGGAGGGGAAGAAGCAGGTGCCCCCGAGCATCCCTCGCCCTTTGCCCCTAGCCGCACCCCTGCCTCAGGTGACACTGGTCAGCCACAATCCAGCCTGACCTCTGCTCCTCTTGTCATTTCTTCTTCAACCTAGAACTGGAATCTAGGTTCTTTGAAAAGTAATGCAACAAAGCTCGCGACTGGACTGTTGGTCTGAGAAGACAGATAAATGCCATACCCTAGAACAATACTCTGTTTGTTGGCATCCACACAATTAAGCCTCTGGGGAAGATGGGAAGCGAGTCCAGCACCCAGCCTCTCGGGTGACTGAAGATTCTCACCACCTACCAGCTTCCTTAGCTTCAAGGGCAACGCGCCTGCCCAAGCCAAAGCCCGATCTTAGAGACTGGTTTTCCTATATACAGGTAAATCTGATACTTGATTTCACATTTAACTCAAAAATATTCAGGAGGGCTGGAGATGTAGCTGGGAGGCAGAGTGCTTGCTTAGCACTGCAAAGCCCTGGCTCAATGTCCAGCATGTGAGGAGAAGATTGAGAAGCACAGGGGAGCAGCAGGTGATGGGATGGGCGTTCACAGGACTCTGCTGAACACACTCCAGGACCTGACGTGCTGTCGGGTAAGTGTGCTTCTAGGAGTCGAAAAACCTGCCTGCCGTGTGCCATGGCTTCTGTGGGACGATGGGGCCCATTTTTAAATACACAGCTTGCTTTTCTCCCAGCACTGTCATTTGAAATCACCTAACAAGGCAGTATGCCGTCATACATAGAGGCCTCCAGACCCTCTATGCCTCTGAACGCCTTTGTCTTTCTATAATGAAGAATTCTATCACCTTACATGCAGGTTCTGCTTACATGTGAATTCTGCTTTATTTGCTCAATAGAGAATATTCTTTCCCCAAATGCCTGAGTAGCTCAGAGAGACCACAAATGAGAAACTGAAATCACGGGCCAACCCAGTAAAAGGTATGCATATTTTGGCTAAAATACAGCAAGATTCCACATTTTATATGATCTGCAAACACAGGAAAAGTAATAATAAAACAATTTCCTTTTATGAATGATTTCCTACCAAATATCCATGAATTTCCAGGAACAGTAATATTGGGATATCCGAGGCCAATTACAAGAGGCTTCGAGCAACAATGCCTAGATACATGCCCAGTTACAAGGTCGCAGAAGTTTCCAGAACCGAGGTATGCATCTGGTTTTTCACTTGTCTCAGCAGAGTTAACTTTAAAGCTGACATGAAAATTTTGTTACAATACATTGCAGACATAGATGGGGAAAATTTAAAGCAGCAATTTAATTAAAAATTTTTTTTCAGTACTGGAGATGTATCTCTGAGCTACATCCCAGCCATACTTTTTTTTTATTCTTTATTTTTGAAACAGGGTCTCACTGAGGTGCCAAGGGCCTCACTAAGTAACTGAGGCTGGCCACGAACCCAGATCCTCTTGCCTCAGCCTCTCAAATGCTGGGATTACAAGCATGTGCCACCACGTCAGGCACCAGAGCAGTATTTTTTAATTTAATTATTATTTTTTTTTTTTTTGCAGTACTGAAGATTGGGCCCAGAGGCAAGTCTATCAAGAAGTGATTGTTGCCTTCTACAACCATAGGGAAGGCCCCAGTATTCTATGAATTCAGAGAAATGCCTCGGCCACATATCAGCCGTGTTCCTCACAAGGAAAGACAGAAAACAGCCAACTCCTCGTGGCCGACACCAGTGCAAAGGTGTATCTCAGAAGACTCTGCCTTCCACGCAGCTCCTGCTAGTCACAGCCCAGACCAAATCACAGGCCAGAGCGTGCGGTCACATCCACGCCGATCTCCAAGCTTTAGTATTAAAGTCGGTGCTTTTGGGCGACAAAGAGTCATAAGGTATGGGTGCCGAGTACCTTTCTACTTTGCACCTCAGCGTGAGACTAAACAAGAAGGGAAGGGAAAAAAATCCACCTTCTTCCATATAAAGAGACACAGTCCTACCCACTCCGCCACCTTCTAGGAAAAAACCCAGGGCAGTGGCATTTTAAAGCTGTTTATATTTCTTCAGTGCCCTGCTTCCTATTTAGCTAGCCATCAGAGACAATTCAAATC
Organism: Muscardinus avellanarius; assembly: GCF_963383645.1. Classification (NCBI taxonomy): domain Eukaryota; kingdom Metazoa; phylum Chordata; class Mammalia; order Rodentia; family Gliridae; genus Muscardinus; species Muscardinus avellanarius. Next base: position 1,140,816 of record NC_137791.1, read on the forward strand.
ACGCATGTTTTATTCACCCAAATAGAATCACCTTCCAGGTCAAAGTAAGGAATTTTCTCTGGCATTAAAGAAATATAAACATTTTTAAAAACTGCATTTTACTATAAAAACAGTAAGGCAGAAAGGCATCACTGAGTAGTTGCAATGCGCATCTACCATGAGCAATTGCAACCATTTGTGAAAGATGAATTTCCTACGGTGAAGCACGAACGTTGTGATAAAAAAAATTATTAATTCTCCATGCACCTGACTGGCAAGGACATCAGACGCAAGCGTAGGCTCGCCACGGTGATTAATTCAGAGGCGGGAAAACTACCAGGCTGCTGAGATCAACCGGAAACAGTGATGGGTGGAAGAACACAACCTGCACAGTGTGGAACATGCGGGCGCGAGGATGAAGGCCAGGCCACGAGGCCAGGCAGAGGCCTGCCTGAGGCGCTCCCGCCTCCTCACCCATGTGCACCTTCTCCTGACCCAGATGAACGTTCTCCTGACCCATGTGCGCGTTCTCCTGACCCGTGTGCACGTTCTCCTGACCCGTGTGCATGTTCTCCTCACCCGTGTGCACGTTCTCCTGGCCCGTGTGCACATTCTCCTCACCCATGAGCATATTCTCCTGGCCTGTATACACGTTCTCCTGACCCTTGTGCACGTTCTCCTGGCCCGTGTACACATTCTCCTCACCCATGTGCACGTTCTCCTCACCTTTGTGCATGTTTTCCTCACCCATGTGTATGTTCTCCTGACCCGTGTACATGTTCTCCTCACCCGTGTGCACGTTCTCCTGACCCGTGTGCATGTTCTCCTAACCCTTGTGCACGTTCTCCTGGCCCGTGTGCACGTTCTCCTCACCTGTGTGCACATTCTCCTGGTGTCTCCTCAGCGCGTCCCTGCTCTTCAGCTTCTTCCCACAGTTGTCAGCCTTGCACACAAACCTGGCGTTGCCCCGGCAAGTCTCCTGGTGCTGATCAAAGCTACAAGAGACAGCAGAGGGGACAGGGAGAAGATGGTGAAGGCAAAGCCGGCACCGCACCGCAGCAGGTGCTGGCAAGGCATGCTTTCTACGAGGGCCCGGGGCAGCCCATGCGTTGTCTGCGCAGGTGAGAAAGAAGCACTTAGGCTCCGCAGTTAAGTTAGTGTCGTGATGGATCACGGGAAGCCCGACTGCATGCATGACCCGCTCTTACGCCACAGCCCACTCAGAACTCGGACACAAAACCTCAAGGCTGAACTGAAGGAGGAACTGCAAGCGGAGCACTGGAGCCCTCCTGAGGACCGCTTCACGCTGGCCTTCGCCGCGCACTGCAGGACACTGAGGGACGGGGGAGAAAGAGAGGGAGAGGGGAACTCTGAGACAGAACACCAGAGGACAGGCCAACTGTGAATAACGCCACGTGCACGACGCCTAGCTTTATTCTTCTAATTGTGTGTGTGTGTGTGTGTGTGTGTGTGTGTGTGTGTGTGTGTGGTACTGGGGATGGAACCCAGGGGCACTCTACCTCCGAGCTACATCCCACCCTGTTTTTTCTTCTTTACTTTGAAACAGAATCTCACTAAATTGCAAAGGGCCTCACTAAGTAGCTGAGGCTGGCCACAAACCACGATCCTCCTGTCTCAGCCTCCCAAATGCTGGGTTTACAAGCATGCCCCACCACGCCCGCTTAAGAAATTTTTAATAGTGCCTTATTGAACTCTAAGCTGTAGCTCAGCAAGGGTCTCTTCCACGTGGAACACTAAATCTAGTAAAGCTAACTAGAATGCAGTTTTAAAAGCTCTTTTTGTGTTTTTACTAATATATATACAATATAAATATAAATACAATATCTATATACATACATATATACATATACATATACATATACATATACATATACATATACATATACATATACAACCGGGCATGGTGACACAGTACTGCCAAAAAAAAATTTTATATATACATATATATATATATAGAGAGAGAGACATAGATATAGAGAGAGACTTGCTTAGCTTTTTTTTAAGAAACTATAATAAAATCTCTAAATATTTAAACTTCCTATAAAAATGTTAAAATTTTAAACATTGGCTAAATTTAAGTAGAAGTTTTTACTCTCAAATTTATAAGCAAAAATAAGTCCATGCAGTATATGGAAATGGTCTTAATATGAAGCAGTATACTTTAGGGTTTTACTTTAATGAAACAAAAAAGGAATATTAGCCTGTTAAAAGATTTCTTACTCATATATAAGGTGAGATTCTGTTAAATATACAAATTTGCAAGTTTAAGTACCTGCATTCTCGCTTTTAATAGTTCATGGTCATAGAAAATATTTAGGTAAGAGCATAATTTTCTGTGGTGCAAATGTTAGAATGGCAGAGTCCGAGGCTTGTGTGGGATTTAGTTTAGCTTGTTGTCACTTCGTGTGGATATCTATCTGCCTTGAAATCATCCCTTCAAAGTCACTGTGGAACAGGCAGTGCTGCCCTCTTCCCACTTCTGGAATTTTTCTGTGACTGATTCCAGACGGAGCGTCGAATGGAAAAAAGAGAGGCCTGATCTGCTACCTCAAAGCGCTGGGCTGAATTACACATATCTAAACATCAGATTAGCAAAGCAAAGAGCTTGATATGGGATGCCCAGCTCAACGCACAAAGGCTGCTTTGCATAAACAATGCTTATTTGTAAACCTTATGATCAGAACATTGCAAAAAGCAACCCCTGCACTCAGAAAAGACGGGCTGCTGGCCAAAGAAGGCCAGTGGAGGATTCCTGGACTCTGTCTGTCTATCTCGTGTGCGCGTGCGCACACACACACGTTATGATTAGGAGTCAGGCCAGCTACAACTGTTACATGTCAGCTATGACGCAGCTTCAAGATACCCTTCATGGTACGCACTGTCTTTGCAGAGCCTGCTTGATGGGGAATTTCTTCCCGCAGTTCTTGCACTTGAATTCCTTCTCCTCCGTGGGCGTCTGGTGCAGGGAGTGCAGATGCTCGGCAAGAATCTCCTCACTGGGGAAGCTGGACTCGCACTGCGGGCAGGCGTAGCCCTCCTCGCAGCCGTGGTGATCTGCACAGGGAGGAGGGGGGTATTTCCAGGATGAAATTAGGCTAAGATAGGAGAATGGCAGTTAGAGGCCAGCGCCAGCAACTTAGCGGGACCCTCAGCAACTTAGCAAGGCCTTTTTCAAAAAAAATAAAATAAAATAAGGTTGTGGAATAGAGCTCAGAGGTAGAATGCCCCTGGGTTCCATCCTTAGTACCACAAAAAAAAAAAAAAAAAAAAAAAAGGTACCAGGCCAGCCCGAATGGACTCAGACTCCACAGCCTGCTACAAGCCATGAATACCTGCATAACCTGGGTCATCTGTTCCTCAAACTTCCTTTCTGAGCCTGACACTGCACACAGAAAATATGAGAGCCAGGAAAAGCCAATTCCCAGCAGGGGACAAGAAAGGGGACAAGCAAGCGGTCTTTGTGTCCAGGACTGCAGGCCACATAAGTAGGTGTGACCTCTGCTCCCTGTAAGCATTTTTTTTTTTGGGGGGGGGTGGTACTGGAGATGGAACTCAGGGGCCTTCTACCTCCAGGCTACACTCCCAGACCTATTTTATATTTTTATTTGGAAAAAGGATCTCTTAAGCCAGCTGAGGCTGGCTTCGAACCTGCGCAACCCTCCTGTCTCAGCCTCCCAAACGCGGTTATTACAAGTGAGCGCCACTACCCCTGGTTCCCTGGAAGCGTTTGGTCACTAACTAGGATGATATTCCCAGCCCACCCTTGACCCTGGCCACCATCCTAAGCGCATCTCTGCCCATCCGCAGCCCTTCCCTGCCACACAAAAGACCAGTGCGCAGCCCAGCGATGCTTTGATGAAAGCTAACGTCAGAGCCTCAACATCTCATCCTGGGCATCCATCCTCAAACACTTCGAAGTGTGTTTCTTCTATAGCTTCAAGAGGGAATACCTTTCCTGCCGGCTGCTGCCTGTCCTCGGAGATTCTCCGTGTCCCCCTCTGAGACCCCGGTCACCATCGACCCCCGCTCTTCCTCCTCCGCCTCCAGGTCGCTGTCCAGGTAGCCAATCAGAAGCTCCGTGTCTGTTTCTATGTCTTCAACCGCCAAGTAGAAAATGTTCTCTCCTTCCTGGAAGCAAAGATAGTATTAAGCAATTACTTTCTGATGGTAAGAAATTATCTTAAGTTAGGCTGAGTACCATGTGTCCACAGCAAGTTATAACTGCATTTTTAAAACTCCAGCTGAGTCAGGTGCTTTGTAATCCCAGCATTTGGGAGGCTGAGACGGGAGGATCACAGGTTTGCAGACAGCCTCAGCTACTTAGGGAGGCCCTTTGCAACTCAGTGAGACCCTGTTTCAAAATAAAGAACATAAAATAGGGCTAGAGGTGTCGCTCGGAGGTAGAATGTATCTTCCAATCAAATCAGAGGTGGCCAGCCAGGGACTCAGAGTGCCTCCCAGTGCAAGCAGGACTCCCTAATCAGACTTCAGTCCTAAAGCCTGGAGCTTTTCTGATCAATACCCAAGAAAGTTCATGGAAACCTCTTCCACAGTCATTGAGTCACAGCACCAGGAAAAGATAACTTTAATTTTCATAAACAATCACATTATCTTAAACTGTAATCCTAAAACAGGTAGGATGTTAACCGAGGGAGGTCCATCAAAAAGGAAAACCTTAATACACCCGCAACAACGTTACTGAAAGTAGCTGTAAAGAGCAAACACGCTTCTGCTCACAAACTCCTAGCAGGAAGCGCAAGGCAGCCCCCGGTCTACCTACAGGATTGCTACTGGAAGGCTGGACCTTTGGAAGCTGAGGCCCAGGGGGAGGACGTTAGGCTGTTGGGGGTGTGACCTCGGAGGGCCACTGGGACCCTGGCCCCTTCCAGTCTTTCTCTGCTTCCTGGTCACCGTGAGCTGAGACCTCTGTGAGCTCTGGTGAGCCAGAATGAACCTTCCTCCTTGCCAAGGATGTGACCTCAAGTATTCTGCCGTAGGATGAAGAGCTAGTCTTCACTGAACCGCGGCCCCCACAAGTCCTACAACTCCTCCTGACCGTATTCCCTTTCCCAGCCTCCCATGATCTGAACCTCCCTGCGCCTGACCTCCCGAGTCCTCTGGAGCAACTCCTCCAGTGCAGGCTCATCCCAGGCCATGCTCCTGCAGGGAGGATGTGAGCAGGAGGATCCAGCGCTCTGGACCCGTACCACTCCCTGTGTCGCGGGCCTGGCTGCCGCCCTGTCCCTTAGTTGATGGCCGTTGAGCCTTCTGACCCTGACGCTGACCCAACAGCTTAACTTTCTCCCCCTGGGCTTCACCTTCCAAAGGTCCCCCCCCCTTCCAGTAGTGCCACAGGCTGGGGACCAAGCCATCAACACAGGGGCCTTTCAGAGACACCCTGGCTGCTCCCCCCACACAGTCCTTCCTCACAGAGTCTCCCCTTGTGTTCAGCTCTTAGGGATTAGCTGCACCCCTCAGCTTTGGGGAAAACGCTCAGAAAGTGCTGGGATTTGGATACATCACAGAAGACAGTTTACAACCTCTGCGCGTGGCCGGCGTTATTGCCGGCAGTATGTAGTCTTTCATGCTCGTAAGTCTCCTTCCACTTCATTTTATATGCACGTAATTTCTGGCTAATTGTTTTTCCAATAAGCTCTTTGTAATATTAAAAAATTACAACTGCCTAAATTTCCAATAACTGAAGTTTGGAGAAAATTAAATGTCTAACTGTTGGTAAAATAGCTAATAAGTATCACTTTTATAGAAAAATATATGCCAACACGTCCCCAATAAGTAGATATTTAAGCAAAAGTGTTCATAGGCCTGTTTCTAGTAGAGGGGGCTGCAAGTACTTTGTAGTGGGCTTTTTGAATTTCATAGCATATGTTTTACAATCTCCCTAGAATGAAATGGATTTTTCTAGAATGGAATTTTTCTAGGATGAATGCATGGCTTTTGCAGGAAGAGAGAATAACTAATGATACTGGAGCTGTTCTCTAACACCAGGAAGCCGTGCTGCTGGGGCCAAGCAGACGCCCGGGCTCAACGCTTCCCTCTGGGTTAGTGAGCGGCACGAATGAGCCAACAGCCTAAGCTTTCAAACCACCAGGCCCTCGGGTGGAGGATGAAGGGGAAAATGTCTCCAACAGGCTGGTCGCAAGGATGGAAGGTGAGGATATTTATAAAACCCAGCCAACTCCAGCACCCTAGCACCTGTGAACGGTAGCTGTGACCACTGTTTACCAGCTCTTGAGAGCCAGGGGTTAAAACATTTCATCTTTTTCAAAATGTGGTTCAACCAAACTGTTGCTCAAAGTTGCACTGTTGGCGCTACTTTTGATGAACTTTCATATGGTCATGCTGCCCTTGGCCAAACTAGAATGTGGTGGGATTGAGCGAGCCAGGGCGCTGTGGCCTGGGATGCCAGGGTGCTGTGGCCCGGGACGCCTGCTGCTCCACCTCCACATCTCAGACCAACTCTGTCTGAGCTGGACCAAAAGCGACCAAGGATTCGGTGCAGTGCAACTGAGGAGCTCCCCAGGAATGGAACTTTCAGTGCTAAACTGGGAGAGTCCAGCACAATTGGTCCTAACTCTGCCCACGATGCTCCCCGGAGTCAGCTTCTCCACTTGGGTTTTCCTACCGACAGCACGGTGGGGTCCACGTCGCCCCCACCGCCTGGCCAGAGAAGGGCTCCACATCTAAAGCATGTCACATCCCTGGCTGTCTGAGGACTTACCACGTCTCTAACAATTTGCCCATTGTCTTTTTTAAGTACTGCGTGCGCCCCAGGAGGAGCAATGCCATGCACGGCGCTTCAGCTCTGCCATTTCAAAACAGCTAAAGTAACTCTACCCAGCTTCACAGAAAATATTAATCCCCACTGGCTGCAAATAAATTCAGTGCCCGAGAGCCCACGGACCACATGGCACTTGAGTAGCATCTCCCTGCGACTTGGCTTGGCTTTGCTTACTTGTGGACCGGCTGCTGACCACATGTGGATGAAGAAACAGAATCAGGCGTGGAAAACTGGTGCAGGCACGATGCACTGTGCAGAAAAGAAAGCACACTGAAAGCCCACGCTGTCCAGCTACACCAGTAAAGCTCAGCCACTACCAGTAACCCGGGCATAAGGAACCCATCTGCAAAACCACACTTGGTAACCTTTTATGCCAGCGTGAGGGAAAAAGGTCTGGACCCCTCCTCCAACACAAAGAGCAGTGGCAGAGACACGGCACGAAGGGAAAGAAGAGAACTTAAACAAAAGATTAAAAAATTCCTATTTAATGTCCGCTCGCTGAACTGTTTTTGACTCGTACCCGGAATAAGTCTCACACTGCATTTCAATATCATTTCTCTGGAGCTCAGGGCATGATCCTAAAAAATATAAATCAGGGAACGAGTCACTGCCACAGAAAAATTCACAAAGTAGAGCTGTCATAATAATTTAACAGTAAGCTGGGCATGGGGGCGCACACTTGTAATCCCAGAACTTGTGAGGCTGAGACAGGAGCATCGCGGTTCACGGACAGCCTCAGCTACTCAGTGAGGCCCTTTGCAACTCAGTGTGACCCTGTTTCAAAATAAAAAATAAGTCTGGGGTGTGTAGCTCGGAGCTAGAATGCCCCTGGGTTCCATTCCCAGTACTGAAAATAATAATAATTTAAGAGTAAACCAAAATTATGTAACATAAGACCTCACTGTAAGAGCCCACACCAATTTATTCGCTCCCCTCCCTGAAAGAGGACTCCACCAAGCAGGGATGTGACCCAGAGGTACTGGCAGACCCCTTCAGGACACACGGGCAAGAGCAAAGGGAGCCTTAGCCAACGCAAGTGTGGCCGCTGAGTTCTTCCTCCCTCAGGAAAACACAAGTCCTGGCAAGGGCCCCGCTTTCGGGCCCCGCGTGGGTCCCAGCAGTTGGCAGGGGGGTCTCAGCAAGGAATGAGGCTCCGTTGCTATGAACCATCTTTAAAGCGGTCTTCTTAGCAAAAGTGACTGATATGCTAACTTGGGCAAGTATTTTCAAGAATTATTATCTTGAGGACAATAAGAAGAGAACCTCTGGAAATCAAGACAAACTGAAGCAGAAAAATGATGCTTGTATGTAACAAGGACAGAACACACCAATTTTAGGTTTAAATTGCATTAATCACATGCTATAAGGATATGGAAGCTTCAGACATGTAAAGAAAAATGAAAAAAAAGTCTCTTTTGAATTGTAGCTCCTGATCAGCCTGCAACTGGGAACAGCTTGATATGATTCTGAAGAACAAGACACCATATCAAACAAAAAACGAAGCCTACAAACAAAGAACGTCAGTCTCAAATCACGAACAGGCCTACACGTCCTCCTCCAGGCGCGCGTGCGGAAGCATCTCACGAAACAACTCTGACATCGCGTAGAAAAGCGGCAACAGAAGGAGGAGAAGAAAAGCCCCCCAGCTGACCGGATGTGCTTTGATCTTGAAAGCTCCCACTGTGAACTTCAGGATGTCTACATGCTAACGTCATCACATCTTTTAACATATTAGCTACCCCTAATAAGAGGACAGGGGAGCGCAAGATAAAAAGAGGCCAGGATGGAGCTGCGTAGGCCTGGGCTTTGTGTGGGGGAGACAGGGGGTCTTGCTTTGCAAGGAATTCAGAAGGATAGGGTGGCCTTAAAGCTCCAGGAACCCAAGATATAAACTATTCTAATATATATACATAAATATATATACATATATTGTGATAGGGATGGAACCCAGGGGCATTCTACCTCTGAGCTATACCCCCAGCCCTATTTTTTTTTCCTTATTTTGAAACAGAAACTAAGTAGTGGAGGGCCTCAATAAGTAGCTGAGGGGGGCCGCAAAACATGATCCTCCTGTCCCAGCCTCCCAAATACTGGGATTATAAGCATGCACTGCCATGCCCGGCTACTATATCTATAGATATATAGATATAGATTTTTTTTTTTTTTTTTTTTGCGGGTCTGGGGATGGAACCCAGGAGCATTCAACCTCGGAGCTACACGCCCTGCCCTATTTTTTTTATTCTTTATTTTGAAACAGGGTCTCACTAAGTTACTGAGGGCCTCACTAACTAGCTGAGGCTGTCCACAAACTACGATCCTCTGGGCTCAGCCTCTCAAACAGTTCTGCAAATTTTAGCAGCTTCAGAGCTATGTCATGGAACTGCTTCTTGGCACAGAGTCCACGGTGCTCACCACCACAGTCACCATCATTAAGGACTCACGTACATCTTAATCTTTCTTTTTTTCTTTTTTGTAATACTGGAGATGGAACCCAGGGGCATTCTACCTCTGAGCTACACCCCCAGCCCTATTTTTTATTCTTATTTTAAAACAAGGTCTCACTGAGCTGAGTCGCAAAGGGCCTCACATAAGGATATTTCTATGACTGCCTATTCACCCTGCCAATAAACTATAATTTGAACGAAAATTATACAGTGATAAGCAATTAAACTCTTCTACATGTGACAACAAGTAGGTCTTAGAGTTGAAACCAATTTAGGACCCACTTCTGGCAATTGTACTGTACTCTTTTTAATTGACAGATAAAATTAAACATACTTATGTACAACATGATGCTCTGATATGTAGACAGAGATAAATGTAGACATACATGTATGTACACAAACTGCAGAAGAGTTAGATATCCTAATTAACCAGTGGAGCATTTCATAGTTCTCATGCCTGCAGTGAGAAGAGTGGGCACCTTCTCATCCCCTGACACTACCTGGCTGTCATCCCCAGGCTGCCTGACAGGCCTCCCGAGCGCATGCTGTGATCTACCCTAGTGAGAGACACCTGCGCCCGACAGCCTGCTGGAAGGGGACCTCTGAGAAGAAGGCAGAGCCACTAGCTATTCAATCACTTGGCAGTTTTAGCATACTATTCTTCAACAGACGGATTCTAGAAAATACTGTACAAATCTGGTAAGAACACAGAAATAGAGAAGCCGGAGCCGGGTGAGACCCTCCTCGCTGTGCAGAAGCGGGGCCTCCTTAGGAGTTCCTCTCCTCTTGCTCCTCCACTAACTGGGCACCGCTTCCACTCGAATTCTGCACCGAATCTCGGTGAGCCGCCTGTGGGCTGGTGGCTTGTTGACAGTGGAGAAAGTCTTATCTGTGCTTTAAAAATGCCAATGTCACTTCTCAGCTTAAAGAGCCACACGTGACCTCTCGGCCACCATACTGATATTTTCTGGAGCACCAGAGAAGACTGAGGACGGTCCAGGCAAGGAGAAGCAAGCGCCTGTGAGAGACCAGTTCTCCCGGAGCCACGAACCCTACCTGGAGCTGCGTCAGCATGAGGCTGTGCTGATGCCTCAGCTCGGTCTCCAGGTCCTCCTCGACTCACTTACCCCTCGCGCCCTGACGCCCCTCGAGAGGGGACCAGGACTCTCTTGCCAAGCCAGCTTTCCACGTGTGCTGAAGGTCGACAGCAAACAGTTACAGAGAAGGCAGTCCTTAAGAACCCAAGATGAACACTCTATCTCTGAAATTTCCTAAACACTCGAAGTTTCAATTCTAAATGGCATAATTCAGTATTTTAACTAAGTAGAATTAACTACATAGTCTTCTATTAAAAAAAAAAAAACCCACAAACCAAAGTTTGTGTTTGGGCTTTTTGTTGTTTTGTTTTGGTACTGCAGATTGAACCTAGGGACATTTTACCTCCAAGCTACACCTCCAGTTCTATTTTATTTTTTATTTTGAAACAAGGTCTCACTAAGTTGCTGAGGCTGACCTAAAATCTACGATCCTCCTGTCTCAGCCTCCCAAGTACTGGGATTACAGGCAGATGCCACTGCAGCCAGCAAAAAAAAAAAAAAAAAAAAAAAAAAATCAAAATTTTTAAGAGCCTGAAAAACACTAACAAGTCAAAAAATACTTTCTTAAATAATACACACACACACACACACACACACACACACACACATGTTGCACTAAAGGATTAGTGCAATAAAATACACATATATTTATTTAAATATATATGCATTTCTTATTAATACATATATATATTTATATATTTGTTGAACTAAAGGATTAGTGCAACAAAATCAACACTGAATAAGAACCCATTTCTTATGGCACTTCAGAATGTCTTGGGTTCATTTTAAGCCCCGTATTTCACATTTGTTATTTTCTAGTCATAGTTCGAAACTTTTCAAAAGTCTGAACATACATCCAGCTGATTTTTCTGAAGTGAGCATGTGGGAAGTACTGTTTGCTTACTAGATCCTTCTTTGGTAATTCAGATACTTAAATCATCATTTCCAAAGCAAATTCCCCAAATCAAATAAATTGCAAAACTAGAAATACAACTGAGTCTCCGAGAAGGAGTTCTAGTCCCTGCCAAAACAGACTCAAATTCTTAATCCCTTGTCCAAAAGAATTGGACCCAGTGTTGACGTTTTCCACCGAGCAAGCCACATAGCCACAAATGTTTCTCATTTGCTCCACTCCTGGGACACACAGCTCAAATAAAAAATTTCCTCAATACCCCAAATTTCAGATGCAATTTGGAATGCAAGTGACTCATAATGTAATGCAAAAACATTATGATCTTCTCTTACCAACTCGGTGTTTCTTGAACACAGCCCCTGCGGGTCGTCCCAGCCAATTAGAAGGCTTACGTTGCTTCCAGACCATGACCCAGCCAGGGCACCCTTTGCCCCCAGCTCAGACGTGACTTTGAACCTGGCAATCCTGAAGTCCAGCTACTGTTCAAATAAGAAAGATGTTACCTGAAGGAGCTCACTAAGATCCCTGGTGTGTTCCCTGACAACAACCAAAAAAACGCTGAAAACAATGAACTCAATCCCTGCTGGGAAGACGATGTTTAGGGAAATTCAAGCCAGCGCCACTGCTTCTGTGCCAAAGACTCTCACCACGGCTCTGGAGCGTAATCAGTGCAAGAGTGAAGTTTCCCAGAGCCTCTGGTCCTCGGATCACCCGGCCCTCACCTGGCTCCACGTGTGGCTATCTGAGGTCCTAAAACCACAACTGACTTTGGGTTGTTGCCTATACTCTTTAAAAAGAACCCCACTGCCGGGCGTGGTGGCGCACGCTTGTAATCCCTGCGCTTGGGAGGCTGAGGCAGGAGGATCACACAGGTTCGAAGCCAGCCTCGGCTACTTAGTGAGACCCTGTTTCCAAATAAAATATAAAAAAGTCTGGGAGTATATCCTGGAGGTAGAAAGCCTCTGGGTTCCACCCCTAGTACCACACACACACAAAAAAGAACCCCACTGAACATAGAGGAAGAGAAGTACTGCTTTGACTGCAGCAAGCACGCGTGAAAACGGTGCAGGACTTAGAGAGTGGTTACTAAAATCCAGGGCACACAGAGGTCCATACCGTGGTAGGACAGGACAGTCAAGTACCAGGGTAAACACCGTGACAAGCTTCTCCATGAACCGAGGGATCAGCATCGGCAGGGTACAGTCGAGGGCACCTGAACGAGGACTACCTGCAGTCAGCAAAAACCAGAGACGAGCACATCACACCCCGAGTGTCGGAGCAAGTGGGGAAGGCCATTGCTTCTATGGAAATATCAGACAATCCGGGAAAATTTCAAGCTAAGGGAGTTTGGGAAATCTTTTTTTTTTTTTGGTGGTACTGGGGTTCCTGGAAGCCCTTCTACCTCCGGGCTACACTCCCAGACCTATTTTTATACTTTTCATTTGGAAAGAGGGTCTCTTAAGCCAGCATGGCTGACTTCGAACCTGAGCAATTCTCCTGTCTCTGCCTCCCAAGCGCGGGGATTACAAGTGTGCGCCACCACACCTGGCATGAGTTTGGGGAAATCTTAAAGCCACTATTCAAGCATAGGGAAAGAAAATATTTTCTACAAGGGTAAGAATGAAGAACTTATCAAAACAATAGGCTGGTTTAAATTCCCTCTTCTCTAGGCAATCTTAATAGTAGCAACATTTATGAAGAAACCCACCAAGTCTTTAAGTAAAAAATGATGGCATCACCAAAGGTCCCATGGTAAGAGGAAAATGCTTCAGGAAGTCATGAAAAAATATGAATACACTTGAAATAACCAAATTAATCCCTTCCCGTAACAAAATAATAAGTCTGTTTAAACTTGTGGTTGGATTAAGGTATGTCATGAATAATTTCTAAACAGCGTGAATATCTGGTGGCCAAAGATCCTTCTTCATCACGATTACAGTTTAGAGTATCCCCCACAGAGCTCATGGGTGGAAAGCCTGCTGCTCCCCAACACAGCAGGGTTCGGAGGTCAGACCTGGCTGAGGGGGTGGGTCGCTGGGGCGGGCCTGGAGACAGCTCGTCCCTCGCCCTCTCCTCTCTCGGCCTCTCTCTTCTCCTGTCCGCCATGGGTTGAGCAGCTTTCCTCTACCATGATGTTTCTGCCTTGGAGCTGGCTGACCATGACGTAACCTCTGAAACCACAAGTGACTACAACCTTTCCTCTGCTGACTTGTGCCTGTTAGGTATGTTGGTCACACTGATGAAAATGGATGGAAATGCCAACTTAGCTGTTTGACACAACTTACCTCTCACATATGCATACAGAAAATCACACTGACTAATACAATCACACTAATACAATCACACTGACTAATACAGCCACACTGACTAATACAGCCACACTGACTAATACAATCACACTGACTAATACAACCACACTGACTAATACAACATCATTGACTAATAATATTACACTGACTAATACAACCACATTGACTAATACAACCACATTGACTAATACAACCACACTGACTGATACAACCACACTGACTGATACAACCACACTGACCGATACAATCACACTGACTGATACAACCACACTGACTAATACAACCACACTGACTAATACAGCAACATTGACTAATACAATCACACTGACTAATACAACCACATTGACTAATACAACAGCATTGACTAATAATATTACACTGAATAATACAATCACATGACTAATACAACCACATTGAAAATACAACCACACTGACTAATACAACCACACTGACTAATACAATCACACTGACTAATACAACCACATTGACTAATACAACAGCATTGACTAATATTACACTGAATAATACAATCACATGACTAATACAACCACATTGAAAATACAATCACACTGACTAATAAAATCACATTGACTAATACAATCACACTGACTAATACAACCACATTGACTAATACAATCACACTGACTAATACAACCACACTAATACAACCACACTGACTAATACAATCACACTGACTAATACAACCACATTGACTAATACAACCACACTGACTAATACAACCACACTGACTAATACAACAGCATTGACTAATAATATTACACTGAATAATACAATCACATGACTAATACAACCACATTGAAAATACAACCACACTGACTAATACAACCACACTGACTAATACAACCACATTGACTAATATAATCACACTGACTAATACAACCACACTAATACAACCACACTGACTAAACAATCACACTGACTAATACAATCACATTGACTAATACAATCACACTGACTAATACAACCACACTAATACAACCACACTGACTAATACAATCACATTGACTAATACTTACTTGTGCTGAAAAATATTGGTTTTAAAAAGCTTTAGAAAATGGAATGTAGCTGGGCGTGGTGGCGCACGCTTGTCATCCCAGCATTCGGGAGGCTGAGACCTGGAGGATCGCGGTTCGCGGACAGCCTCAGCTACTTAGTGAGGCCCTCTGCAACTCAGTGAGACCTGGTTTCAAAATAAAGAATAAAAAATAGGGCAGGGGGTATAGCTCGGAGGTCAAATGCCTCTGGGTTCCATCCCCAGACCCGCAAAAAAAAAAAAAAAAAAAAAAAAAAAAAAAGAAAATGGAATGTGCTAGATGCCTGTGCTTTCTGGCCGCTTTAAAACTTTATTCTGTTAATTTTTCCTTAAGTCACTCTTGATTTTATACTCAAAATTGGATGAAATCAAAATAATCTTCAACAAATTGCCAAACTCTCAGAGTTTCTATGCATGAATGACCACATGTATTTGAAGATTCCAGAGCAGTGCGTGTGGTAGATATTCAAATTTTGTTATTACCCTTATATGCTCCCTCCTCCTCTGCTCCCACCAACCCCGGCTTTACGTCCTCTTCTGCAGTTAGGACCCAGTAGGCTGAGCTTTTACGTGTAATACCTCAAATTTGTGGCAGAAATGCATTATTTCCTCATTCTCTTAGTCATTTGGCCATTTTAATAGTAGGTCTCCTCCAATGACTGCAACTTCTCTTTTTTTTCCTTTATTTCCATTGATGGATTCCCTAAGTTCAACTCACAATTTGTATCAGAGCCTAATGTTATATGAAACAGAATATTAGGATCCAGGGAAACAGAATTCAAAAACATTAGCCAGGTATGGCAGTGCTCGCCTCTAATCCCAGCACTTGGGAGGCCGAGACAGGAGGGTCACAGGTTCTCGGCCAGCCTCAGCTATTTCGTGAGGCTCGCTGCAACTGAGACCCTATTTCAAGACAAGAAATAAAACAGGGCTGGGAGGGTAGGTCTAGCTCAGAGTTAGAATGCCCTGAGTTCAACTTCCAGTATCACCAAAAAGCAAAACAAAACAAACAAACAAACAAAAAAAACCATGGTTCCAAGCCTTGATGATTCACTTTATGTGTCAACTTAGATGGACCAGAGGGTGATAGATACTTTGTGAGACATCATTCTGGTGTGTCTGTGCGCATGCTTTGGGATGAGATTCGCACCTAACCTGGTAGACCTGACTGAAGTGTGCTGATTTCATTACGGGTGTGGAGCTCATCAAATCAGCTGAAGTCCTGAGCAGAATGTAAATCTGCCCCTGCACCTCAGCCCCAGTATGACGGCTCTGGTGACGGCCTTGAGCTCTGCCTCTTCCTGCCTGATGGGCACCACGCAGGCTTCCTGGTTCCATAAGAGCTTCCAATCTGTGAGCTGAAACTGGGAGAGGCGTTCCACATCATTTAGCCTTGCTTTCTCCACAATCACATGAGCCAATCCTTACAATAAATCTCCATAGATACACACAAATACTTCCTCCTGTTCTGCTTCTCTGGGGAATCCTGTGTAATCGACCACCCTCAAGAGACTTTAGAGTCTATCCCGGGTAAGATTCCCAAGAAACTCTCTCCATGAAGCGTTTCTCAAACAACAGAATAGATACTAGGAATCAGACAAGCAATCGAACCAAAAGTGCCAGCAAGAAACAGTCACTGAAGGGAGTAAAAGTCCTTAAACCAAGGTCTGTCAAGGACAGTGCCATCAGAGCATGGGCCAGCACCAAGAGTCCACTCAGTGAGTGGCCTGGGGTGAGCGTGCGTGCTAAGACATGAGCCGTCCCTGCTTCTGTGAGCTGGGTGCTGTTCCTTAAAGCAGACCGTTGGAAACCAATTTAAAACAGGAGGGCAGTTATGCATCAATCCGCCCCTCACAGGGCATAGCAGGAATGCAAGGCGAAGAAGCTCACCTGGATGGCGGCCAGGTTCTTCTGCTCCTGCGACGGCGCCTCGTGAACGAAGCGAAGCCAGTTGGAGTGCCTCGGGTTGGTGGCATCCAGGATGTACAGAACTTCCCCCTTGCTGCCGCGGACCTGAAACACAAAGGCCCCTGAGTGTCCACCTGAGGTCAGCTTAGCCCTGCTAAACACACCAACCAGATGCTTTTGTGATTGACCGATGTGAAGCGATCCTGGATTAAGCAGTGTTCTTCCCTTCAAGGACTACAGAGTCCACAGTCTCACCGGCCGATGTGTAGCCGACACTCAAGCACGATCAACTCTCAGGAACACCCAGTGTGGACGGTGGTTTCCTGGTCAGAATTGTTTCTCTGTAGGTGTATTTTAATGCATGGTGCATTTGCAGCTGTTCGGGGGATAGCTTGCCCCTCTCCCACCTCCCAAAGAGGGAAAAGCCCTGTTAATCCCAGGGGAAGTGGGTGGAGCTGGAGCAGTCCCATCAGCCACTCTCCCACCCTACCTGTTCCCTGAACTGGCGTCTGAAGGGAGAGTCGGCTACTCTAACCAGAGGGCCACGATGTCATTCTTTCCTAGTGGATGAATAAAGCAAGTTTCCTTTTCTCTTTGGACATTCCCAAGTCCAAGATGCTGGGAATCTCATCTCTCCAAAATCCCTGTACCTGGGCATTGGCCCCTTTTTATGAAACACAGATGCCGACCTCCATTCAGCTCACATTTTGTGTTTAGAAACTGTTGAAACCCAGCAGAAGGGAAGGGGACAGGGTCAGCCCTCCAGATCTCCACTCGAGCAAAATAAAGAAATGCCACACTACCGCTGCTGCAGATCTGAGGCAAGGAAGAGTGAATTCTGGATTTCCACAATCTGATTTTAGAAAACAGAGGGCAGCCATAGTACGCTCATTCATTCAATACGCAATGCTTCAGTTCTTAACTGCTGAGGACTAACACTCTTTCTATGAACAAGACAGAGGAAGCCCCTGACCTCATGGCACTTAAAAGTAATCGAGTCACACACAGAAAAGTAAACGCAGACTATAATAACTTCCTGTGACGATGGGCCAGAGCGTGAGTGAAGACCACACGGCAGAGTAGAGGAGGATGCAGGGCTGTGTTAGAGGGCGCCGCTGGCGGGCTCTGATGAGGGGCCTTGAGTAGAGTGTAGAGGGAGGCGGTGCCGTGCCCAGGCAGAGGGAGCAGCGAGGGCTCGTCAAGTAGTGAGACCATGAGCTTGAGAACCAAAAGCAAGCGTCCTTACAGAAGAAGGTCACAGTACTGGAACCCAGAAAGTTGTGGACGCTAACACTGGCCAAGTTGGCAGATGCCACATCATGCCCAGGCTGCAGACCCAGGGGCCACCTGTACAGTTACTGGGCCTACCGAGTTCTTCTCACCCAAGACCTGCTATAAAATTATCTGCTCAGCCAGGCATGGTGGTGCACGCTTGTCATCCCAGCATTTGAGAGGCTGAGACTGGAGGATCGCGGTTCACGGACAGCCTTGGCTACTTAGTGAGGCCCTTTGCAACTCAGGGAGACCCTGTTACAAAATAAAGAATAAAATTAGGGCTGGGGGTGTAGCTTGGAGTATAATGCCCCTGGGTTCCATCTCCAGTAGCAAAAAAAAATTACAAAAAATTATCTGCTCTGTGCCCTACAAAGACTGAGACGAGCTCCCAACATATATTGCACAGGAAAATAATTGCTTAGCTGGCTCCTGCTGCCTGATACCCCGCAGGCGTCTCAAATTGTTCCTGTGTTCTTAAATGCCCAAAGAGCCTCAAGGACCCTTGAAAAGTCCCTTTAATGCAATGCCAGGACCTGACTGGGAAGCAGGAATTTAATTTTCAATTTTTATCATTTTCTCTAAAAGAAAAATTGGGGCTGGTAAATACCTCCTACTAATATTTCACATGCTTAGGCGTGAAGCTGTGGGAAATGATTTGATGTCTCGCCACATCTCAGACTCACATTGAAACTGCCCTCCCTCCCTGCTGGTCCCCCGGTTCAGAGTCCTCACTGCCCCGGGAGATGCCAACACCAACCAGCACTGCTGTAGAGGGGCAGGAAGCACACCTGTGCCCCTTCCTCAAAGACGACCCCGGTCCACATTTCCCTCGGCAGAGAAGGCAAATAGTTCCATATATCAAAGTAAAGTCCTTCCTCCCGGAAACGTCACAGCCACGACAGCAAAACTGTTTAGACTAACCAATCGCTAAACTAAGCATGGCCGGTGGCCATGTGACTAGATGCTTGAAAGATTATATTTCTCAAGAGAACTGTTTAGCCCATAACTGCTGTAGAAGTCCACACAAACTCACCAACATCTGCGGGGGGAGAGGTCAGCGCACCTGTCGGCAGCGGGTGCTCAGGAGGGCAGACGGGGGCCTCCTGGTCACACTTGGTTACCCAGAAGCAAGCACAATATATAGATCAGACATGGCTGACGTCTGGAATCCCCTCCTCAAGGATGCAAGGAATACAGCTGTGCGTTTCAGCGGTGAGCACCGGGGAGCGCTTAGCAGGAGCCCTGTTTGTTCTTGATGTGTTTGGGCTTTCTCTCCGCCCCCGGTGCTCCCTGGCTTCTCTTTCATCTGTTAGCTTGTGTGCACTCTCTGTCCCTTAGCCTCTCACGCAATAGTCTATCTTGAAAGAAATGCACGATTCAACCCTAAAACTCCCCCGAGGTGTCACTGTGGATCCGAGTGTGTGCACCTTGACGAGTTGAGTGTTACTTTTGTTCTTGTGACACCCTCACCGTCTGTGACGACGTGTTCATGCTCAAGAGCTACTTTTGTGTGCTCACAGAGTTCCTGCCTGGTTCACTCCAAACACCCTAGCCCGGCGGAGGTTAGGTCCCAGCAGGCCCTGCTCTCTGCAGGCTATCCCCGCTCCACTGGCCTGCACCCGCTGGGATGACTTTCATCCTCTGCTCCTTACCACAGTGGAGGGGTCGCCGAGCAAGAGGCAACCAAGGGTAATCAAAGCCACCTCGTCTCCCAGATCCACCAAACCCGACGGCTCCAGACAGATGGCTATTATTAAAGCCTCCATTTATCTGTTTTAATTTGCTACTGAGCTCTGGGGCAATGAACTGAACAGTTATAATGTATAAGGAATAAAGAAGATGGAGAATTCCTCCTGGCACCATGTCCCAGCATCTCATGGGTCTCTGTAGACAAAGTGTATCTTTTATTCCTGTCAAAATTAGTCTTCCAAACACCATAAGCTTTCCTTATGGAAGAGAAGAGCATTGTCTCGGTCTCACCTAAGACCTTCTTAGACATGGACCCAGCATAGATTCACCATTATCACCCATCAGTAAAAACCACCTCAATTCCAAAGTCTGTTTCTTCTTTCCTAAATCAGCTACACAGAGCCATCAGCTGAAATACACGAAGGAACAAAGCGCTCAGATGAAAAGGAAAACTCCAGGCCTCACCACATCGTATCCCAGTGGCTTTGCCACTTCACACGGAGTGCAAACTATACCCACGTGGGACCCTGCAGCCACCAGCCCTCTTAAATGTGGTCAACGTCACCTTGCAAGTGCTTAAGAGAAAAACTGTGAGCCAGGTGTGGCAGCACACACTTGTAATCTGAGCATTCTGGAGGCTGAGACAGCAGAATTACGGTTCGCAGACAGCCTCAGCTACTTAGTGAGGCCCTTTGCAACTCAGTGAGACCCTGTTTCAAAATAAAGAATAAAGAAAAACTATGGCTGGGGGTGTAGCTTGGAGGTAGAGTGCCCCTGGGTTCCATCCCTAGTACTAAAAAAGAAAAGAAAAGAAAAGGTCCTCGCTACCTGGGACCTGCACCCTTGCCCAGACTCAAGAAGGCATTGCTGGTGTGTCACAGCGGCTGCCTCTCCCCGCCCAGACAAGAGCAGAAGACGCCGCAACGAAGATTCAGCTAAATTAGAGAAAACCATACTAAAGATAGGTAGTCAGTAGAACGCATTCCCCAAATTTCAGTAATATATTGGGTAAGCTGGTCAACTGTAGACAAAAGTTCTTTTGCGACTGGGATGGTTAGTTTTGAAGGAGAAGTGTCTGGAACACGACTCACTCCGTCATTTCCTTCTGTAAGCTAAACACGCGAGAATCATTCTCCAGCTGCCCGCCCCCAGCAAGGTTCCGAGGGCAAAAGGGTCTTAATGGCAGTAAAACACAGTTCCAAAATGGACGGCAAGAAGGTCCTTCATAAACATCATGAGAAATCCTGTGTGATTTCTTTGCTAAAGAAAATACACTCCTTCCTGTCTTCCAACAGGGCTTTTCAAGAGCAGTAATTTCGAGCACTCGTACTTGGAGCACAAGCGTCCTCAGAGGACTAAGCGCCATCGTGTCATTACATGTGGATCTCAGGCACGCTGTCTGCAACTCTCAGTGAGGTGAGGGCACAGGCCACCCCCGCAGTGTTCAATCAGCCAGAATGTCACAACGTCAGGCACGCTTGGCATCCCTGAAGAAGGGCACAGAGCTCAGCGCTCGGAGGAGGGCTGTCGGAGCCGAGCCTAAACCGGAGGGCTCAACGCTAGGAAACTGCGGGACCTACTGTTGCAGGCAAAGGGCGCGCCTTCCCAAATGCCAGCGCAATGGTTTCTGCTTGAACACCCGAGGTCGGCGTGGCACAGTGATCCTTGCTGCCACGGCAGCGAGCCGACAGTCCTCTGATGCCCACTGAGCAGGCACTCGGTGGCCCACTCGTGCGCACCAGCTCTGCCTCCCTCCGGCTTCTCTTTGCAATATGCTGGCCATTCCAAGTCCCGAGGCAGGAATCGTCCCTTCTCCATCTTCTCTTCTGCAGGACAGATGCCTCCTTTCGCGTCTGATGAGAGTCGCCAGTGTCTTCACGGTCTTGGCTGTCCTCTTAAAGTCACACAGCATCTGGTCAAGTCTCTCAACACGAGACAGGGGTCAATGCACAAGGACATTATGGTCTTCTATCAACACGGCTTAAAAATCACAAAGCCCTTTGGGTCGCCACATCTTCCATTTAGCTGAAGTTGCCTCGATAGTCGATTAGCCTGTGTTGAGGAAGGCCCCATGGTACATCAAAGATGCGCAAAGACCAGATGGACAGAGCCACTTTGCCTGGTGGATGAAGCTGAGAAAATCCATACCCGGGCAGCTGGCCACTCTGAGGTGGAAGCCTCTTATTTGGAATGTTCTCCATAAATATTTTATACATTAATAGCTCTGTTAATGTGTATATTTTTAAATGAGCCTTGCCTTTATTACCTTTGAAAGTTGAAAAATATTTTTAGGAGATAAGAAGGAATTTAATGTAAACATGTAAAGGCAGTTCGGACTTTGCCTTGAAGAGTCCTTTAGGTGAAGTGCTGTCCCACCGGGAAATCAGAAAAGCACAATAATAAAGCAGCGCGCCTTTTGGCAGTGTCACGGCATTCGCTGGATCCATCAGCATTGCTTACAAAACATTGAAATATGTTTAAAATGTTATGAGACTTCAGTGGTACTTGAGGCTTTAATACAGGTTTGAGGCTTGCACAGACTTATAATTGTAGTCAGCTTTTGAAAAGTCTCCCTGCAGCCTATTAAAAGGGCTTATGAAAATGTGCCAAATCATAATAAGCAAGTTTTGGTAACAAAATTCTTATTATCAGACATGATATCATATGTAACATCCAGGAGAATAAATAAGGATGACAGTCTTCAAATTCCAGAGATTTTAGTTTTGATGGTGTTTTCAAGAAAATGCTTTGTATCCAAAAACTTCTGGCAAAGGCTACAGAAACACTGAATAATAATAGCATGGTGTAGTCCAGGAGAAAGAAATGGGACCTAAAAAAACATCATATTTCCTCTAACCTTGATCTCCTAACCCAATTCTTCTTTCGTAGTAATATGTTTTCACCTTTTTCCTAAATATGTAATTTTTATAGCTATTAAAATTGAATCCACCTGACATTAAGTCTAACTGTTATCCCTTCATTCACATCTTTGAAACAACACAGAAACAAACCAGTGATCTTACTATAAAAACACACTTAAGATGGCCAAATACCTCCAGATTGCTAAGATAACCCCTGAATCATCCTGTAATCATAGTCCTAGGCTAGATTCTAAAAAGTAACACTCTTTCTCGGTAAGCAATTTTTTTAAAATTGAGAAACAGAGATAAGGAGATAGTGAGAAGGGGAAGCAGGGCTTTGTAGGCTTTGCATAAAGCTGGCATCTAATCTCATCGAAGAAAAAGATGAGATGGAAGTTTTTAATCCCAGGCAGTTCACACCAGGGCAGGCACCACTGAGGTAAGTACAGACAAGATTGAGAAATATTTGTGATATGCAAGCAAAAAGAAAAAAAAAAAAAAACAGCAGAAAATTCTTCTTAAGCCATCCTCCCTCCCCTGCCAAGCTCACCAAGGATGCTCCACTCCCAGGAGTGATGTACAGGAGTGGAGAGATGGTACCCGCGGCCCTCACCTCTCGCCCACAGAAGGTCCTGGAGAACATGGAATGGCTGCAGTGCAGGTGGGTGACTTACAGAACATGCCAGGTTAGAGCGCACCAAAAAAAGAACTTTCTCCAAGGAGTTGATCTCTGCTCACTCCTGAAGAAATTCATTTCTTCATTCAAGGCTCAGAGAAGCCCTTGATTCCTGCAACCCAATGGAAACAGAGAATCACGGAGCTCATGCTGGTCCACTGCTGACCCGAGCTCACTTTCTAACTCTGCAGAAGGGCTCATGTCACCAGGAGGGAGGATCTCAGTGGCTGACATCAAGAAGTGCTCTGCCAACAAAGTCTGGCACAAAAGGCCGTCCAAACCTGGGCTGACCTTGGCAGCAAATGAACAAAACCGGGCTCCTCCCTCCACCTGATCTTCCTGCACTGGAGTTATCACACACCTGGGCCGCGGGGACTCCCAGAGGGGAGTCCTAAGGAAGGGACCTGGGACTGTCTGGGGGATGCACATCTTCAGGGATGTGGTCCTTTCCAGAGACCTGGGGCTTCCCGTCTATCTCAGTCCACCAACGCTACCACTCGGGACGCCATGTTAGTCTACCTTACTTACTTATGACCTGGATAAGGATACCAAGATACCAGCTGGTAAGTAGAATTCTAAGGCCAACTCCCATGAACACACCTTATGAGATGCAGCCTGTTTGAGTATGGGTGGGACCTTTTTGTATATCACTAAGAGAATTAGGGCCAAGCAGTCTCTGACCAACAATCAAAATAAAGCAAAGACCTGGCTCCCACAGCATCACGGAACTGAATCCAGCCAGTAATCTCACCCTACTTGGAATCAGATGGTTCCTCAAGGCCTCTAGGCAAAAAGCCCAGCCCTGCCAGCACCTAAACGTGACCCAATAAGACATACATGGACTTCTGCCCTACAGAACCATAAGATAGTTAAAAAAAAAAAAATGTTATCCTAAGCCACTAAGCTTGTGTGTGAGACAATAAGAGAAAACAAATACCCCACTCCTGGTACCAAAATCTAGACTTGTTTCTTATTGTTGCATAGACTATCATGACAATATGTTATTAACACAGCTTAAATAAATAAAAAATAAAGCAGCTTAAAGCAATGCCTGTTTCTTCTCTCACAGATCTACAGGCCTGAGCTGGATGGGATTATGTGGAACTCTGTCGGGGTTGGTAGGAATGGCTTCCTGAAGGAATCTGTATCCAAGCTCCCCCAGGGTATTGGTTCTATCCCAGATCCCTGCAGTTATAGGACTGAGCCCTCATTTGTTTTGCTTCTTTTGTTTGATTTGAGATAATAAAGATGACTTGTAATCTCCAAATATCATTCATTATGTAAAAATAGTGCAAATTCCTTTAAGTGGAATAAACATTTTAATGTAAGGAATTAGTTTAATATTAAGTGAAGTCAAAGGGAAGGGACAGGAAACGCTACCTGTCCTTTATGTATTTTACTGCTAACTCTCGGGTTACAAACAGATCATCGGTTCCATTTATAATATAAAAATATTTTTAAAACAATGTTTCTACAATTCCCATTCCATTCATTTTCTCCACATCTTAAGCTGTAGACTACATGGCTGGGTTTTTCCCACGTGTTACATAAACCACCTAAGTATATTTTCACCAGTGTCTATGGCTGTATCCAACTTGTACCCAGAATGAAGCACACAAGGAAACGATCATCCATAAATGTGTTTCTATTGCTCTTTACACCTCATAAAGACATAATAAACCATTAAAATTACAGATGTAGAACACAATTAAGAGGCGAAGCTGGAGCGACTGACGCTCAAAAGGTAAACATAACTTTAGCCTGGGCTCTTAAAACGTGCTTCCAAATCCAAGGCTTTCCAGAAGGGAACGTCTGAATTTTGCCACAAAGTACCCTATAAAATAAGTCACCTAAAATTAGAAAGCAACCGAAGCCCTTTCCTTGTCCAAAGATCTCTCGCTTCATCAGCAGCCTTCTTCATTAGAAGAGAGGTGAGAGACATTGGTTCGCTGCACAAACAAAAGCCCTAATATTAAACTCCAATGATCAGCAAAGTGTACCCCCGCTCCACACAGCCACACTCACAGGTGACGTGGAGACAGCATCCGGCTGTTGCCGGTGAACCCCTGTAAGGCGGAACAACTTCAAAGGCAGACAGCACGCCGTCCTCATGGACACGGTTAACACTTAACCCTTGGCCGTGAGAATCCCTTACTACTAAGGCCCGCTGGATTCACATACTGTTGCTCTATTAAATTTGCTTTGAAGCACCCTCACCTACAGAAATAACTATAGTTCTTAGGCATCTACCTAAACCAGAATTTGAAATGTGTCCCCGACGTCACAATTCTAATACAAACAGCTGTGTTAGAAAGCTGCTCCTTCCAGTTTACCCGAGAAAGGGAGATGCTGCAGACATTGTACACACAAGCCCAATCTTGCGGGGCTTTGGACATCGCCCTGAGACCTGGCCCATCCACAGCTCTGTCGCTAAATGTAACCAAAGGCCACCCTGCCTCACACATTCAAGTCAGTCTGCTGGTGAGATAAGAAGAACTGGTTCTCAGAATTCCGGAGGGTCTCATGGGTCCAGATAAGGGTCTAGACTGTGAGGTCGAGGTGGGTGATCTGACAAGCCATTAGGCTGCTTTTCCTTTGGGATGACAGGTGGCCGGGCTATGGCACCGGGGAGACGCACAGAACGCAAAGGTGAGGAGGGCTTGTGGGCTGCCTGGGAGCAGAGGGCCTCGATGTGCTGAGTCTGTAAGGGGGCGTGGAGAGCAGCTAACGCAGCCCAGCTCTGCACCACCACCTCCAAGAAAACAGATTTCCTTTGTGGAAAGCTGCCCTATATTCTCTTTGACCTGAGTGTGAAGCCCGTAGATAAAGGAGGGTATCTAGAATCATAATCCCTGCCTAGGCGTGCGCTCATTTTCCGGTCCCTTGCAGTCCACGTATGCGTAAGCAGGCTGGGAGCAAGTCCAAGTCCCGGGCAGTATGTCAGCACAGCCCTCCTTCGGGTTGTGAAACACCTGAGATTAATAAAATACACGACTACCATCCTAAATGCAGACAACAAAAGAATACATCTGAGTTTCAATAAGGACTGACAGAAGCAAAGACTTTTACAAACACATGATTCATTAAATCTGAAGTTAACACAGAGGCACATCAAAACATTAATTATCTAAACTTCTGTAGAAATTCCTCAGAGGACAAAAGCACTTGTGCGTAGTCATTTATCATACAGTAGAGAAATTACAGGTCAAATTACATGCAATTTATTCAAGCCCATGCACATTAATCTTCTTCATATTAAAAAAAAAAACGAGAATTTCACAGTAGAATTTTTTTTTTTTTTTTTTTGCAAACTTCCAGCCGTGCTTGGCTAAATGGCAAATCTCTACTGTGACAAAGGGCTTGCTGGTATCTTTGACTTGTGGGGGAAAAAAAAAAAACACATTGAACTTCAGAAAAAAAAATCATGGCTCCAAATTTGCTATGTTAAACATAAATCAGAGCTACAAGTTGTTAACCAAACATACAGTAAGTAACCTCACAACAGCTCTGTACCCGATGGTAGTAAACCGAAGCTGCTCACAGAGGCAGCCCGCCAGCCTGCACCTCTCACATTTAATTTACTAAGTAGAAACAGCAAAAGGTCCTGCCAGGCTTGGGAATGTGAGCCACCAGGAATACAAACAGAGCCTGGGACGCTCTAATACCAAAGGCTCAGCAGATGGCTGGCATCAGGGAGGCGTAGCACTGCACGGAGCCGGAACCAGGGAGCGGGGAACCTCCTTTCTCGCAACTGGGGAAGCCCTTGTCTCAGCACCCAGAGGTCTGGGACCTCTGTTAGGGTCTGTACGCCTGGGGTCCTGGGGCATGCTCAGTTCAGACATCTGATGCATGAACTGCAAAGCAAAAAAGTCTGCCAGAATCTGCTTAAAGGCTTGTGTAGAGTGCACTGTATAAAAGAGGGGGGAAATGGGGGAGAGAGAGAGGATGGAGATGAAGAAGAATGTTCTCCAGCAACATGCAGGATCTTCAGACCCACAGGACAACTGTATGACCTAAACTGAAAAAAGTACTCAGCTCTTCCTGTATTCCAATCAACACTGCGCACCCACACGCCCAGCACAGCACTCAGCAGAGGATGCACAAAGGCATCCCTTTTCAATGAGCACAGGTTGTTTGCACAAAGAAGTCAAGAGAGTAACACCCGCTCTCTGCTGTGGAGTAGCTCGTGGTCCAGCAAGGGAGGCGCGGGGACCAGCTCCAGCCCCCTGCCCCGCCACTGGCATGAGAGCAGCCAGAGCAATACCGAGTGGGTGGTCTCAAGAGAGGAGTTTCCAGGCAGCCAGGAGACGGGCGAATGCAGAGGCTGGCTAGGCAGGAAATGCTGAAGACCAGCGCCTGCGAGCACAGGGCCAGGGCTCCAGATACCCCGGGGTCCCTGTGTGGAGTGGATGCGGCTCACCATTGCACCTGAGTAAACTCCCACTGCTCGGCAAGATTCCAGATTCCTCCTAAGGGGAGAAGAATCCACCCAGAGTCCAGCTTGGGCTGAACAGGCCAACTGGCCCCTGCCTCAGCTCCGCTAACAGTGTGAGGGACTGTTGTGCTCTTCGCCACCCCTGAGGGAGGCAGGCAGGACAACTCAGGCATGGTGACCAGCACGTTTTCTCCAGCATTGATGACAAACACAGTTCTCTGGTTCCACATAGTGGTGTTCTGTTTGTTTGGTTTCACCTGTTAGGTCCATCCTCAAAGAGGAAAGCTAAGCCTTCGCCAGCGTCCCCATGACACACTCTGAGTCACACACAGACCCCTCTTTGTGTCTGCCCTTCAGGCTGACCTTGACTAAGGCCACAGGCTCCAGGCCCTTCCCTGCAGACTGTGTGGTCCACGTGATCCCACAGGAGCACCGACTCCCCCATAATCTGAGTGTTCTCCTTATATTGAACCCTGAGTGTCGTCTTAGCTGTCGGATAATGCCATTAACCCAAACGTTCACACGGGTCCAGCCAACCCTGAAGACGTCTGTACAGTGAGCATCGAGCCCAGGCCCCACCCCAGAGCTCCATCACAGACACAACCGGCTCATCACTCTAGCTGATAACTATTTTGGAATATGTGTCATTTGCAGAGAAATAGATGGAACAGGAGAACATTACGCTAAGTGAGATTAGTCAGTCAATCACAGAAAGAAAAAACTCAGATGCTCTCTCTAATATGCAGGAGGTAGGAAGAAGGGACATAGGAGGAACTCTAGACAAGGAAGAAGCCATAGATGAGCAAATAGGCAGCTGAGCTGAGGGGACGGGAGGAGGGAAGAGGAAAATTCCCTACTGTACATCATGTACATCCACAAACACGTCAGAATCATCACTAAGCCAGACGTGAGAAGGAGGGAGGGAGCAAGCTGGGGAAGGGCTACAGGGGAGGTGTGTGCATGTGTGCCTCCACCACCCTGCACCCCGAGATTGTGACTCAAGACACCAACAGAACACCGAACAGGTACTTTAAAAGAGTGCCTGTATCGCACACCCATGAGAATAGCTACTAGTTACAAAATTAGAAAGCCCCGATAAAGACAGGAAGACATTGGAACTCCAGTGCTTTGTGTTATTGGGATGGAAAAAAATCGAGTTTCCAAAAAATTAAAAATAGAACTACCATTATGCAACAGAAAATTCACTTCTGGGTATAAGCTTAAAGAAAGTGGGAGAAGGGTCTTAAAGAGAAATTTGTAGGGCCGGGCGTGGTGGCGCACGCTTGTAATCCCTGCGCTTGGGAGGCAGAGACAGGAGGATTGCGCAGGTTCGAAGCCAGCCATGCTGGCGTAAGAGACCCTGTTTCAAAAATATAAAAATAGGTCTGGGAGTGTAGTCCAGAGGTAGAAGGGCTTCCAGGAACCCCAGTACCACCAAAAAAAAAAAAAAGAGAAATTTGTAGACAGGTTGTCAGGGTAACACTACTCACAATAGCCAAGCGGTAGAAGAAACCCCATCACCAGACAACGGGATAAAGGAAATAGGCCATGTCCATACCATGGAGTATGGTTCAGCCTTAAATAGGAGGGACATTCTGCTACACACTACAGCACAGATGAACTATGAAAACATGCTACAGGAAATGAGCCCATCGCAGTGAAGACAAATCAACCCCGTATGAATCCACTTAGTTGACATATCCAAAGCAGTCCCCTTCGCAGAGAAGCAGAGCAGTCACCGAGGGAAAAGGGGACGTTGCGTGGGTCTGGAGGTTCACGCTTGCAAGATAAGAAGTTCTGGAGTGATGGTTCACCACAGTGTAGACGTGCTGAACACTGCCCGGTGCCTGTAACGGCAGTGTACACGGTGGGGGCAGCTCGGTGGCAGGGCACTTGCCCACGTGGCATGAGTGCCTGGGTTCTGTCCCTGGCACTGCAGAAAGAAAACCAAACTTGTAAATATACAATGAAAATGGCAAATTTGTAGATAATGGGGTTTTTTTGCCACAACTAAGGAAGAGAGATAATATCTACACTCTATGTAGCCTCAGCCAAGCTCATACAGAGCCTGGGATCAAGTTTATATTCAACTTTCATGAGTCTTGGATAAAAGCATTCAGCTGGAAGAGGCAAGGCAGACACTGCCTTTTAATTAAAATCCAATGGCACTGTGGCGCTCGGTGGCCAGCCGGCCAGCAATCCTTCTAAGGCCACCCAGCCCACACTTCTCTGTCTCCCGCAGAAAGTTACCAGGATCACCACTGCCAAGAGCTTCACTGAGTCCAAAGCCGTTGTGTCTGCTGGGCTCTCCTGGGCTTATGCAACCACTGAGCCGGGTCGGCCTAATTCAGATTCTGTGCACCCCGCAGGCTGCCAGTGCCGCCACCGTCCTGAATGCGCTTGGACAATGTGCCTGCTCTTTCACTCAAACTGTGTAGCTGGAGAACTTAATAATTCCTAAAATCTACCTTTCCCCCCTCTAGAGGCTCCATTTGCCCCATTTTCCATGACTTCTCCAAACATGACAGAAATCTTCTGCAGAAATGGCTATTTCTTCTTCTTTCACCACCAAAGTAGATGATTTCCAGGGACTGGAGATGCAAGCGTTTTAATGGGTGCCTTTTTATTGACGTGCATGCTTCTGGGTTACACTTTCTTGAAGGTCTAGTTGTTTTTATTAATGAAGATTTTTACAGTCAGTTTCCCGAGTCATCAAAACCAGGTCTCCAGACATCCCACGGTAAATTGTTGCAATGGAGAATGCATGCGTGAGGTACATAACAATGGTGATTAGCGGGCGCAGGGAGTGAGGGACAGGAAAGGTTGTCTTTTCTCTTGGTCTTATTAGACACAATGGAAGTCAAGTTAAATAGGTAAAACTAAACTGGGCTCTCGGCTTCAGAATCGCAAGAGAAGCTTAAAGCCAATGAAGCATCATGTGCCTTCAATCTACTGAGCTGGTTTCATTTCTCACCCATGACATTCCCGATTTTAAAAAAAAAAAATTCAGTTCACTAAGAATAAAAGATCATTTAAAAATTAAAACAACCACAAATTTAAATCAAAGCCCATACTCTGAAGGGGGAAATGTATGAACAATGACATTAAATCAGGACTGACGCAGCCTGCTTATCATTACCACTGCTGCTGAACACCCTTCTGAAAAAGATTCTAGCCAAAGTGGGGCCGGGCTGGAGAGCTGAGACCTTCTCTCCAACACCGCAGTGTGGGTGGAGCTGCCCAGGCCACAGGGCTCTGTTCACATCTCAGAAGCAACTGGGCCTCCAGCCCCGACCATCTGTGTGTGAACTTCCCAGGCCTGCGCCTCAGCTTCTGCTCAGGAAGCCACGGCGGGTCCTGTTCTAATGACAGCAGACGCAGAGGGCCCTGGTCCTCCTGGCTGAAGGGGAGCCTCTCCCTGGACAGGCAGCAGGTGAACAGTGTTCTCCATAGGTGGTGATGTCGGGAAGGCGTGATCTAACAGGCGAGGATGGGTTCTGACCTTCTTATGAGCCAAGCCAGAACTTGGGTGCACGCCACCCTGGAAGCCAAGCCAGAGCCCGTGTGAACACAGAAAACAGGCTAACATGCGACAGGAGAAAGACTGCAGCCTGCAGGCTGACTCCAAGGGGCCGGCGGCATTTGGTCCTTGGGTTCACACCAGCAGATCATGGGCGGCAGGTGAAGGGCAGGAGCTGCTTCCCAAGCAAGGGTCGCCTCAAATGCCCACAGGCTCAGCCCTGAAGGCATCGTCCCCTCCCAGGAGCCACAGCAGCAAAGGCTGGCTAGTTTCCAGAGGCCAGGTCAACTGAGAACAGGAATCAAACAAGTAAGTGTCCATGAGGAAACTGGCCATAGAGCAAGACAAGCCAAAGACAGATCTCCATGGACCTGCAGGGCATGAAGACTTTAAGGGCTGGAGGAGTGTGGCATATAAAACCCAGGCGGTAACAGGCGAAGTCAAAATGGCTAGACAGGCTTGGTGGCTCGAATGGGCGTGCATGTTGAGAGTGAAGGACAGAGGGCTGAACGTTTTTGGCAGCTATTCCCTAGGTGAAAAAGTGCTTCTAGGTGTTGTTGGGGCATTTTGTTGTTGATGGTGGTGGTGGTGGTGGTTTCGTTGTAGAGAACAGCTGCTTAAAGGGTTGGTACCATGATGGAGTAGGTAAGTCATTTGTACCCAAGTGTTTCTAAAACACTACTAAGCCATAAAACCATCAGTATTTTGAAGACCATAAAGCTGAAATAATGCTATGTAGGTGTATAAAATTACCAGTTCCAATCTCAAAGCCACGTAAGGGGAAGGGTGGAACGGGGAGGAAGCGCTCCAGGAGTTGAGTGTGTGTATGTTTCTGTCACTCTCTAACTCACTCTGATTTATAATCACATCAGACCAAATAAAAGTGTCGATAGCTTGTTATGCTACAAAACTTAAATTGTCAACTGTTCTAACCTGAGAATTAGGATATAATCTGAGCCTTACACAAATTCTGAATTGGTCCATGCACAATTTTGTCTCCCAGAAATACGAGGCGAATACAGAAAACTGAACCCAGTTGAAATAAGCCACAGAGAAACACACAAAGCAATCGCACCCAAAGAGCCACGTTTTATAAGATGAACACCCCCACGTCAGATGCTAGAACCTTCCATCCAATTTCACATAACCTGCCTTCCACCACACACAGCAACTCCTCATTTCTACAAGGAAACATCCAGTCTTTCTAAAAGTGAATTGCTATATTTATTGTAGAATTGATCATTTCTTAATCACTAAACGGTGCTACCAGTTTTATTAAATTCCTGTCTTTTATAAGTCAAGGTTGTAGATTTTGTGTATTGTACCCTGAAGCCCATTTCTCCCATCAGCCTGTGATTTTTATTGAGCAACAAAGCCCAAAAGGGTGGTGTTTAGAAATACATACTGCATTACAGCGGAAAGGGCTCTGTGACCAACGAGGCAAAAGAAACGGGTCTAAAAGCCGGAGATCTGCAAAGTGAACAAGTTGGAAACATTTGAGAAGGAAATGAGTGTCACGTCTGATATAATTCAGGCTGAAATGAAAGCATTCCCAACTTTATTTACCCAAAGTATAGATGATGAGAAACCCAACAGCTTTGGGTTTTTTCTAAGATTCAAAATTTTAGAAAACCAGAAACCTGATTAGAGAGGAATCTGCAAGAATTTTCATCAAACAATAATAATCAGAAAAAGAAGTTGGTAAAAGGTGCCAAAACAAGTCCACAGGAAAAAGCTAGTCTTCTCATCAACTTTTCAAAATGAATTATTTCACATGCCCTTAATGAATAATGCAAAAAGATGAAACTCCTAGAATATAATACAGAGAGAAAATCAGGGTAACCTTAGGTTTGGTAATGATGCTGTATTTTATTAGTGTATTGATTTGTTTCATTTTGAACCTCAATATGATGTGTAATTACAAAGTGCCAACAGAAGTATAAAAATATATATTTTTGGCAGCAGTGAGGATTGAGCTCAGGGGCATTCTACCACTGAGCTAACCCCTAGCCCTTTTTATTTTTTTCATTTTGAAATAGAGCCTCACAAAGTTGCCATGCCGGCCTCGAATGTATGATTCTCCTGTCTTTGCCTCCAAAATACAAGGGTTCCAGTTGTGCTTGACCACACCCAGGTAGCGGATGATGATGATGACGTTCTAAGTCCAATGCCAAGAATGAATCCATGAAAGAAACTTGGATAAATGGGACTTTATTAGAACTAAAAGCATTTGCTCCATGAAAGACACTCTAAAGACAAGCTCCCGCCTGACAGATGGTCTTTCTTGGTATTCCAAAGATACAAGGAACTCTTAAAACTCAAATAAGAAAACAGTCCAATTTTTTAAAAATGGGCAAAAGATGTGAACAGAACTCTCAACCAATCTTCATGTATATTGTAAAGTAGAACAAGCTAATATGGGAAACATTAGTTTCCAGCTTTAAAAATGCCACAAGCCTGGATTCTTTTCATCTCCTACAGAACCACTCAGGAGGTGGTTCTCGCAAGAGGATATTGCAAACACACCAAGCCCAGCCCGCCTGTGTCTGGACAGTCTCCCTCGGATGGGCTCCCTGCAACCCCACACTCGCTGTCTCACACACACGAGTGTTGCCTTCAATTATCTCACTAGTGGACGCTTAGTTTCAGAGCAGTGTTCAGTGTGGGCACAGTGAGCTTATTATATAGGAAGCAGATATCACGTTTTTGTTTTGTTTTGTTTTGTTTTGTTTTGTTTTTGCAATACTGGGGATGAACCCAGGGGCATTCTACCTCTGAGCTACTTCCCAGCCCTATATTTTATTCTTTATTTTGAAGCAGGGTCTCTACGAACCACCATCCTCCTATCTCAGCCTCCCAAATGCTGAGATTATAAGCATGCACCACCACGCCCAGCTAATATCAAGTTTTTCTCTTGCACACACTGTGATCAGTACATCGTGTTTTGTGCTGTAGCTACAGTGCATTTGTGCTCATGGGATCAACTCTTCTTTTACACTCCTTACTGTGCTTTTCTGGCTGTGCTTCCAAGGTAGGAGAGAAGAAAGAAAGGACAGGAAAAACAGAGATGAACAGAGGGAAAAGAAGATTACAGCTCTCATCTGACAGCTGCGCTCCAGCTCTTCACACCTTCGCCCCAGCCAGTACGCTCTCCCAGGCCTGTCAATCCCAAATCTTTTTAGAATATGCAAATCTTCACTTATAATCTTAGCTACTGGAAATTCATCCGCTTATGAAACCATCCTGTGCACTGGTAGTGAGCTCACGGATATGCGTGTGTTTAGAACAGACCAAAGAAAGGGGGCTGAGCGAGGGAAGCATCCCAAGGCTATCTCATGATAAGATCATGGGGCAGATGTCAAGCCCCAGGTCCTGGGAATTGCCAGACCCCTCCACCCCAAACTGCCCTGTGAAAGCCAGGCTGGGTTAACTGCCACCCCTCACCAAGTTTCTGTCTCAGCCTCCCAAAGGCTAGGATTACAAGCTGTGCCACCACACCTGGCTCTATTTTTATTTTAAAACAGGGTCTAAGTTGCTGAGCCTGCCCTGAACCTGTCATTGTCCTGTCTCAGCCTCCCAAGTAAAATATATCTGGGTGCGTAGCTCAGAGGTAGAATGCCCCTGGGTTTTACCCGCCCTACCAAGATGATAGATAGATAGATAGATAGATAGATGGTTGGATGATACATAGATGATAGATAGATGGATGATAGATAAATAGATAATAGATAAAGCAAACAACTATAAAAATTTCACAAATCCCATTTACAAGTATGCAAAGAACAAGCACAAGACTCCTGGTGACCACCTATCAGGCAAGGATTATTACTGGTGCAAACATCAACATAAGATATTCTTTTAAACACTCATACACACCTTTCAATCCTGAATGTCCACGGGCATGCACACAAAAATACCAGCAGAGTGGACACCCAGAAAACAAGATCCCCTGGATGTTAGCCTCATGCGGCCGGCTGAGAGGGTCTCAGTGTTGTCCGTCCCCGCAGCACTCGTGGCACTTATCTTGGCCGTGCGGGAGGAGGGCCTGACAGAGGGTCGAGAGGGGGAGGTGGGGTCGGAGCCTGGTGGACATTCGGCGCCCTCTCCTGAGGGTGACTTCAGCTTCCCTCTGCCTTTCTGCCCTGAAGCCCTCACCGGCACTTGTGAATGTCCGTGCCAAACCGCAGCATGTTCTCCAGTCTCCAAAAACATGAACCAAAATGAAATTCTCGAAGGCCCATCAACGGTCCAGTCTCAGGCATTGTTATATAATGCAAAAGACACGGAGCAGGACAACTGCTCTACTTCTTTACACAATGGCGACCCATGTGACGAAAAAGAAATGCCTCTGAACCGCAATAACTGCTCGGCTTATGCACCCCTTCATTTCTACTTTCATTTTACTCTATCTCTACCTGAAAACTCCTCCCCGACCTCTGGACACACATAGAAGCACTGTTCTTTTTAATAGTTCTTCGAACCAAAAGCTTTTTCATTAAGTGTGCTTGCTCTGCTCCCTAATCAAAACCTTCTGGAGAACATGGAAATAAAGCAAATGGGGGACTCCACACCAGCCGTCCTCTCTGCTAGGTCCTTCTTTCTACAGGTAAACCCCACACCTAATACACCTCTGCACAGAGTAAGGTATGGGGACATACTTGCCGCATACACAAAGGACATACATGGCCCTTCGTGTGGACGCTGAGTACACACGCCCATCGCCTCCCTGAGCATGCTGAAGCTGACCTACGGCCACCTTCCCTCCTGGACGCACCGTGAGGAGAGGCTGCTCCAGCTAAGCTGGGCTGAGTGCCTGCAACCGCGTTCCCTCTGCTAGAGCAGGAGCGCACGAGTCCACCCGACAGTGAGAGAGGCCAGCTGTCGCGAGGGCTCTTGAAACAATGCTCCCCGAGAAAGCCATCCTGCCTAGACCTGAGGGAACCTGTCCCCACTGCCAAGGTGGGCAAGGTGGGGACCCGGGAGGTCTCGGATTCATCAACTGCCCGTGCCCTCCTGGCTCACAGAATGTGCGTCCTTATCCTGTGCACGAGCTGGAGCTGGGGTCTGGGACTGCTACAGCACCATGAGCTGAGCTCAGAACCACCCAGACCGTGGAACCCTCCAACCGCGCCGGAGCTGGTCCAGGGTTCTCTTAGACAGCTGGGCGTGGATTGCCAGTGCGCTGCTAATCTTGAGTCCAATTGGCTGGATGGACAGAAGTTGGGCTGAACACTTCGGTAGGAGCCATTTTGTGAAACGCAGGTAAGAGGACAACCACATGCCTTCCAGAAGACACGGCACATCCGTTGCTTTGTTTTCCCAGGGGGCCTGTGCCAGGTTGTTGGCACATGCCGTTTGCCTAGCAGGGGCAGCCCTCTCCATGGCTTCCTGGGTGGCATTTCTCCACTACCGTCTACGCTAAGTGGTTCCGTTTGGAACCTAAGACAAAATGTTATCATCCGCAAAAGAAAAACATTTGGTAAAAAGACTTCTTTGTTCCAAACACCTAAAAGGACTTCTCTAAACAATAAAAAAAATAAAAGATTTTAAACAATTGAAAACATTTTCTGCAAAAACTAAAACACATTGGAAACCTGGTATGGAGTCAAGATCCCAACAGCAGAACAGCTGTAATCACAAAATAACTGCAAAGAGAGAGAAAAACATGTAAACAAAATGTCCACTTTAATATCCAACCAATTGACTTCTTTAAAAACTACATTTCAGTCAAATTACCATCTTTGTGAGAAAGAAAAGAAAAATATCTACAAAATGGCAAACCCAAGCCTGGAAAGTACTGTGGGAATCAATAAGCTGTTTCTTTTTTAAACCTTCAAGTTACGGATTTTCTAATAACGCCAGGCAGTATCATTTCAGACTTTGGATCAGGGATGCGCCACCTGCATTTCTCTTGAGCAAACTGCTGGCAATATTCTCTTGGTTATTCTTTGTTTGAAAACATCTTTATTTGCTTTTTTCCCTTTTTTTAATACCACCATTGCTTCAGAACCACTGACAAACGGAGTGAGGAAGACCTGAGACACGTCACGTCGCCTCCTGCAATATTTTATGTCTGACATCAACATTCCAAGTCCTTCTCAGAGTTACATCTGATGCAGCCAACTCTGAAGATGAGTTACCACTCTAAGTGAGATGAACTTTATTGGACAGAACTTTATTTTAAAATAATGATTTTCAAGACGGGCGTGGTGGCACACGCTTGTAATCCCTGCGCTTGGGAGACGGAGACGGGAGGATGGCGCAGGTTCGAAGCCACCCTCACTGGCTTAAGAGACCGTTTCCAAATTTTAAAAATATATAAAATAGGCCTGGGAGTATACCCCGGAGGTAGAAGGGTTTCCAGGGGCCCCGGTACCACCAAAAATAAATAAATAAATAATAAAATAATGATTTTCAGCAAAATAAAAATCTACATCAAGAATTTGTGTCTTCAAACTCTGACACTGCAGGGCTCTTCTTCCCCCATCCCCAAGCAGGGCAGGCATCTCACAGAGTCAGCAAAGGCCGCCTGCACCTGGGATTCAGGAGATCAATCAGCAGCTTCCAAATGGTTTGCTGAGTTTCCCATGCTCTGTTCTGGACATCTCCTCCTGGCGTGTCTGCAGCACCCATCTCAGTCCTGTGTGCTGCAACGCCCTCTGCCACTCCTCTTGTCCCTTCAGTGACTTCAGAGTGACTAAGATGTGAAAGCGGTCTTAGTTTTCTCATTTGAAAATTGAACAAAGATTTATGTTTAATGCTAATACTGTGAGAAAAATTCGAAGAACCAGTCACCTGGAAAGATGTCCAAAGATGTAGAAGACTATGCCCCATTTTTCCAATGATATTCTGGCTGGGTATAGAATACTAGATTGGTGGCCATTTTCTTTCAATACCGTAAAAATATCATTCAGGTGTCTACTATCTTACTTCTTCTGTTAAATGACAGCTGTCGATCTTACTGCTACGTTCTGAAAAGTAGCGTTCATCTCTCATTTTATTTTGTTTTTGTTCTTGGCTGCTTTTACAATTTTCTTAGTTTTTAATTGTTTTACTCAGATGCACATAGGTGCGGTTTTCTTTATACTGACACTGCTTGAAATTCAAGAACTTTGATTTCCCAGGTTATAGTTTCAAGTCCTGGAAAATTCTCAGCCCTTATCAAATTCGCTTCTGCCCATCTCTCTCCTCTTTTTCTAACACTAACAGGTCCTAACATTACATCTATATTAGGTATTTTCACATCTAAATGTACTTTAGTTTCTGTGCTTCATTTTCAACATTTTCTCTTAGATTTTTCCTTTTCATTAATCCCGCCTTTTGCTGTCACATGTACCATCGACTTCCAGCACCGAGTTCTCAACTTCAGTTATATTTTTCTGTTCTAGAATATCCATTTGCCACTCACACTCCCACTTTTTAGTAGACCCCTTCAGCCTCCCATCTGTCTGCTTCTTCTTTTCTTTCATTTGATAGGACATAACAATAACCGGACATGGTTATTTCCAAGTCTTCTGATCACTCTTGGGTCTGTTTCCATCACCCACCTTTTCTCTTGGTTTTGGCCTTATGGTCCTATTGTCCAGCATCTGGTCATTTTTTACTGAATACTAGGTATTTTATATTAAAGAATTTTTAAAGATCTAGATATGTTTCTCCAAAACAAGCTCCCCGGGCCTATGCCAGGCAGAGCGAAAACTGTTCCCCTTGAGCCAATCAGAAAGTGGGCTGATTTAGGACGGGCTACTTATGTCAGTTTACCCCAGTGGGACCCATCCCGTCCAACAATGCCTCCAGGTAAAGGTGTGCACCGAGGCCTCCGAGGAGAGTGGAATTCTCTGCTCTCCAGGAGTGTGCATGTTAGGTTTCCAGCCTTCTGCCACAAAGTGCCATGATTCTGACGTCTCTAACGTCTCTAGAAGGGCCAGCAATGTTCTGGGTCTGCAATACCATCCTTCAGACACACAAGGTCCCCAAAGCTCCACCTGCTCCTTTCTGCCAATACTATCACATTCACTTTCACTTTTTTTTATGGTACTGGGGTTCCTGGAAACCCTTCTACATCCAGGCTACACTCCCAGACCTATTTTATACTTTTTATTTGGCAACAGGGTCTCTTAATCCAGTGCAGCTGGCTTCGAACCTGCGCGATCCTCCTGTCTCCACCTCCCAAGCGCGAGGATTACAAGCGTGCGCCACCAGGCCCGGCCAGTACTAACACTTTCTAAAGATGCTGGGCTCAGACTTTTAGCCTCTCAGATTCAGCAAATATCTGACCACTTCCCCAAGGGAACAGAGACTGCAGATTATCAATCTACCTGCCAAATCATATCCCGGCTTTGATTTCCTTAGACGAGTAGTTAGATATTTCTTATTCTGCAATTGTTCAGAGCAGTGATATCTGTGCTCAAGTTCTTATCAGAGAGCAATTTTCCTACCCTATTCTACTTTATATACATCCTACATCACTACCTATTATATTATTATTATTATTATTATTATTATTATTATTTATTATTATTATTTTGGTGGTACTGGGAGACTTTCTACCTCCGGGCTATACTTCCAGACTATTTTATACTTTATTTGGAAACAGGGTCTCACTAAGTTGCTGAGAGCCTCACTAAGTAGCTGAGGCTGGGTTCAAACCTGCTCGATCCTCCTGTCTCAGCCTCCCAAGCACAGGATTACAAGCGTGCGACACCACGCCCGGCTAGCATTATATTTACTGAAAGTTGTTTTACCTTGACTTGACCCTACTGAAACATAAGCCCTGAAGCAGGCTTCGCTGCACCCTCAGGAATAAACTGCAGACGCCTGACACTGACATCCTTGCCCTCTCCTGCCCAGAGTTTTTGTTTAGTTTTGTTTTTGCTGGGTTTGTCTTCATTTGTTCATTCCCTTGCTTGGGGAAGAATTCCAAAGAAGCTGGGCGTGGTGGCGCATGCTTGTAATTCCAGTACTTGGGAGGCTGAAACAGGAAGATTATGGGTTCAGGGCCAGCCTCAGCTACTTAGTGAGGCCCTTCACAACTTAGTGAGACCCTGTTTCAAAATAAAGAATAAAAAATAGGGCTGGGGGTGTAGCTTGGGGATAGAATGCCCCTGGGCTCCATCCCTATTACTACAAAAAGAAAAAAAGAATTTAAGAGAAACTCATCAGTTTTTAAATATGAGAAAGAGAAAAGACTTATTCTGCACCTAGGAGTTCTCAGTAAAGAACCCTTTTCCTCTCTTCCTATTTCCTTCCTTCCTTCCTCAGGAGAGGAACAGTCTAGAAGAGAGGCGTGTCAGGCTTCTGAATGAGGCCGTCAGGCTTCTCTACCTCTTAGCTCTTTCTTTGGCTTTTTGTTGACAGTCACGGGGCCAAAAACTTACTTTTGGTGACTCTTCTTCAGGGAGATGCAGACCAGGGCTTCCTCTATGCCCTGGTCTTCCCACCATGTAGGAAGCGACCTCCTGTCAGAACCAGTCGCCTTGATTCCAGGCTGGCGCCTCTCCCGCTCTGCTGCCCGCTGGGTCTCAGGAAGCTGAGACTCCCAGACTCCTGATGGCTGAGTTCATTCGAGTCTAACCTACAGACCCAGTTTTTCTCACAGGTGGTACAAAGGTCAGATTTAAGAAACTCAGCCACATTCTCCATCCAGATTCTGGACCACATGCATATGACAGAGTTACTGGACCTCATTGATGAAGCAGGTCTTTGTCCACGCCTGGCTCCCGTCTATCTGCTCTGCATTGAACACCACTAAGGGGAAGAGCTGCCAATGGAGGACCGCTGCCAGTGTGTAAGCCAAGTGGGGCCGGGGCTCAGAAAGACACCCCACAAGCAACCTGCATGCATTTTAGCTGACACGAAAATGCCTTAAAGCCTGTCAGTTGCAGAAGGGGCCCCAGCTCACCTGGTATGTATCGTTATTTTGCAATAACAATTTACTTTGACCATAGGAGGGTAATGATTTGTATAAAAACACCTGCACGTCTCATAATCAAATAGCTTGACAGCTATGTTCTGGAAACATGTTATTCACCCAGAGGTACAGTCTTCTCTGTTGGCAAAAATAAGTGAAACTAAGATAACTTGACAGCTGCATTTGATAATACAGTTATCTAAGAGACTGTAATAACTAACAGCCTAGTAATTCCACTGGCCTCAGACCTTAAAAAAATAGCCTTTTTTCCCTCACTGATCTACTATGCTACTATGGGAAAGATTTAAGAAAAAATAAAATAAGTGTAAAACGCCAAAAGTCCTTGTTGGGCATGAAGAACTGAGAGAATATCTACCCTCAGAGAGCAGAGGCCTTTGAGAAGCAAAAGTAAGCCCTATGTGTTCTGTTCCACATGTTCCTTGCGTTGAAATAAACACTTTTCTTGGCATGAGTCATGGCTGATATAACACTAAGAAATCAATCTGCACCTAAGTTAATGAGATTCCCCCCATGAAAATACCACCCAGAATTTGGAAACTTCATTCAAATCTTCCGTTTTTGCTTCTTTTTTCTTTTTTGCAGTCTGAGGATGGAACCCAGGGGGCTCTACCTTCAAGCTATACCCTTCACCCTATTTTTTCATTCTTTCTTTATTTATTTATTATTATTATTTTTTTTTTTTTTGGTGGTACTGGGGTTCCTGGAAGCCCTTCTGCCTCCGGGCTACACTCCCAGACCCATTTTTACATTTTTTTATTTGGAAACAGGGTCTCCTAAGCCACCACGCGCTGCTGGCTTCGAACCTGCGCGATCCTTCTGTCTCCGCCTCCCAAGGGGATTGCAAGCGTGCGCCACCACGCCCGGCTCATTCTTTATTTTGAAACAGGGTCTCCCTAAGTTGCAGAGGGCCTCACTAAGTAACTGAGGCTGGCTGCAAACCCGGACCCTCCTGTCTCAGCCTCCCGAGTACTGGGATGACAAGTGTGCCCACCACGCCGGCTTCAGATCTTCCATGGTTATCTGGCTCCCTCGGATTCTGCACCAGTTCTTAAGCAGCTATCCAACGAGAATGTTCTGTCCACAGAGAGACCATGAAGAACATAGCACCTTTTCCGGTGCCCACCCACACCACAGAGCACCCAGCCACACCAGCCAATCCCTTCAAAGGCTGAGAGACCGTGAGACCCAGCGTGCGTGGAGGGAGGGAGACCAGGACATGGCGGAGCCTCTGTGATCTCAGAGGATACACAAGGTGCAGAACTAAATGCTGTCTCTGGGAATGCGAGGGCAATGTCAAGTTTAAGGACTCACCAGGCTGGTTTCTACAAAAAGGTTCTTGCTGGTCAAGCAGAGGACTGCTCTGGGAAAGTGTTAGTTAGATACAAAATGTCCCTTAAAGAGCTCATTTATTAATATTCAGGGCTGATATAACTGAGTCATGAAGACTGTAATCCCAGAAGTAGATACATCCATTGTAATAGATTTACCTGTGTGGTACCAGGTGGACCTGGACCCGTAGGGTGTGGCTGGAGGTGGGTCCCTGGGGTGTGGCTTTGGGATTATATCAATGGTTCCTCCTCCCTATGTCCTCTCTGTCTCCAGCTGCCATGCCCTGAGATTCACGGTCCCCAACCTCACATGGCCTGAACCTGAAACCTTAAGAAAATAAGTCTTCTTTCCTCTGAGTTTCGTGGTCAGTCTTTAGATTATGGCTGCAAGAAAGCTGACTGGAACAGGAATGCGGGGAAGGCGCAGAGCCATCGGAACAGAGCTGCCTGAAGGGTCCGAGCGGTCCTTCTGATTTATGATGCTCGCTCTGGAACACATGGACCACGCCTGAGCAGGGGCAAGGAAACTGCAAACCACGTGGGTGCTTCAGGTCCCCACTGCGAGAAAAGTGCCGGCGGCGAAGGAGGAGGTGTTTGAACTGTGGCTCAAAAACCAGGGGAGACGCTGCAGAGAGCGTGTAACTTGGGAAATTTACAAAGGACTGCTGGGAGTTTTGGCAACTGTACAGGAATAGATTGTAGTCTCCGAGGGGAGTCTAAGTGCGTAGGGGGCAAAGGGAAACGTAGCTTAA
This sequence comes from Muscardinus avellanarius, assembly GCF_963383645.1. Lineage (NCBI taxonomy): Eukaryota > Metazoa > Chordata > Mammalia > Rodentia > Gliridae > Muscardinus > Muscardinus avellanarius. The sequence continues at coordinate 1,183,807 of NC_137791.1, forward strand.
GCTGCAAACAACCTAGTAAAAAGCAAGCAGAAAGAGCGGGCAAGAAGACTCCCGCCAGGGGAGGGAGAGAGCTCCCCAGACACCCGGGCACATCCCACCAGCCATCACCGCGAGGTGCTACAGGCCAGCCCTGGTCCCCCACCCCGGGACCACAGAATCCTTCTGCTAATGCTCTCATTTTAAAATAAAAGTGGAGCCGGGTGTGGTGGCGCACGCTTGTAATCCCAGTACTTGGGAGGCTGAGATGGGAGGATTGAGGATCATGGCCAGCCTCGGCTACTACTTAGCGAGGCCCTCTGCAACTTAGTAAGACCCTGTTTCAAAATAAAGAATAAAAATTATGGTTGGGGTGTGGCTCAAAGGTAGAATGCTCCTAGGTTCAATCCCCAACACCACACACAAAAAAAAAAAAAGGAAGGAAGGAAGGAAGGAAGGAAGGAAGGAAGGAAAGAAAGAAAGAAAGAAAGAAAGAAAGAAAGAAAGAAAGAAAGAGAAAAGAAAAGAGGAAAACAGAGGTTACCAAGGCATTAAGACAGACAAGACTGGGCCTCTTTGGACACTACATTCTAGTCCCAGAAGAGATGGAGGCACAAGGCCACTCAGGAGCACTGCCCCAGGTCACTATGGAAGGAGGGGCGCTCGCAGCAGGTGTCTGGGCTTCCCATGCACCCCAGGAACCCTTGACACACTGCCCCATGCGGCCTGAGAGCCCTCAGGCTCGACCTGCCCAGCCCCTCATGCCCTTTGGTATGAAGTGGCCACTCAAGGTCTCCGGGCCTCTTCCAGAACCAAGCCACACTGCACGCATCCCTGTGTGCCACCACTTATAGCTGCTGCCGCCGCCAGCACCAACACCAACACTAGCACCAGCTCAGGTCCACAAACCCAGCACAAGTTGAGGCCAGCTGGGGCAGGATGAGCCATCACACTAGGCTTACCAGAACTGCCTGGAATGACCAGCTCCAATGTGCCCACCAGGAGGGAGGCTCCCCATCTCCCTTTGAGAGGGTATGAGGGGCCCCAGGAGAGCCAAGAGTAGCAGAGCCAGCTACCCTGAGCTCTGGGCGTGGTACTCCTTCTGACTCTCAGCCTCTCCAAACTAAAACAAAAGCAAGACTCAAAGACAATCACTTGACAAGGGCCAGGGAACCTTTGCAGTTCCAAAGGCACCTGCTGTTTTTAAAAGTCTTCCCAGAGCCTGGCATGGAGGCGCACGCTTGTAATCCCAGCATTCCGGAGGCTGAGACAGGAGGATCATGTTTGCGGACGGCCTCCTCTACTAAGTGAGGCCCTTTGCAACTCATAAGACCCTGTTTCAAATTAAAGAATAGAAAATAGAGCTGGGGGTGTAGCTCGGAGGTAGAATGCCCCTGGGCTCCATCCTCAGTAACCACACACACACACACACACACACACACACACACGCACACACAATGAAAAAATAGATGGCTTACTATGAAACTGCCACATGACTGCACAAAAGCAGTCTGAAGCTTCCTGTCTGCAAGTTTTTCTTTTGAAATGAAAATTATAATCATTATGTGTTTAATGCCTCATAACCAGCTGTGCAAAACATTAACCTATCACACTAATATATTCAGGCCATAAAACAAATATCAAGAGTCATTAGTAACCTGTTAAATAGTGCTATATATATTATCATTTGTGACTTATTTGGGTTATCTTTTGTCGCATAAACGTTTGCTTTAAGAAAGAACTGCTGAGAAAATTAACACCTTATTGAAAAATAGTGAAAGCCAGTAAAAATATTTTAGGATCATCAAAGCAAACAATAAAAACAGCATGCTACATTAGGTCGTGATATTATAGCTAGAACTGTGTTTTAATTTCCATTCCCATCACTTGCACCTTTACAGAAACCCTTCAGAATCCTTTCCCAGACATTCCCATTCCCGGTCCCCAGCGGTTTCCGTAAAAGGGCAGATGCTTATAAATGTATTTTGTCTGCAGATAGTACAATAGGATGCTCTTCCGGGTCAGCGTGGCTAAGCAGTCCCACCCAGTGTCTGCACAACACTAATCTATGGCTGGGTCGTTGCTTGGCAGATGCAGTGGACTTGGACAGCAAGTTGACTCTGAGTAAGGATTACCCTCCAGGGCCAGGGAGACTCACCAATCAGCCCATCGCAGTAGGGCATCACTGAGCTTCCCAAAAGAAGACGTTCTGCCTCTCTCTGCAGTATTACCTCCCTGGTCTGAGCCTTCAGCCTGGGGGCCTGCCTACAGAGCTCAGACTCGTACCCCACAAATGCATAAGAAAATCCCTTGAAATAAGTCTCTTCTTAAATATCTGTAAAATCCCCAGCGCCTGTGTCTCTGGAGACCTGACTGTGGGCCGTTCTCGGTTCTAGTACCCCCACCTTTTCTGAATTGTGACCTCTAAGGACCTCCTCTCTGCCTACCTGGCTCTGGGCTCTTTTCCTCCTAAGAACCATCAAACAGAACTCTTGGGGCCAAGTTTTCCAAACTTTTCTTTACACCTCTGCTTCCCCATCTCTATCCCTCAGCCCACTCCAATATTAGAAAAAAACAGCGATGAATGTAACTGACCTAAACTATGATGAGAATCCTCATGTTACAGCGACTCACACTTGAACATACAGATGATCCTGGAGGAGAGACTGAGAAGACCATGGGCAGTGTTCCTTGAACACATGTTTTTAAACATTGGGGACATTTTAAGATTTTTTTTCCTCGCACACATAGAACTCAGAATTGTTCCTATACAATTAGAACCGCATTGGGTAAATAAAAGTTAAAGAAAAAACAGGCAAGCCGGGCGTGGTGGCGCACGCTTGTAATCCCCGCACTTGGGAGGCGGAGACAGGAGGATCGCGCAGGTTCGAAGCCAGCCGCGGGTGCTGGCTTAGGAGACCCTGTTTCCAAATAAAAAAAATGTAAAAATAGGTCTGGGAGTGTAGCCCGGAGGTAGAAGGGCTTCCAGGAACCCCAGTACCACCAAAAGAAAAAAGAAAAAAAAAAAGAAAAAGAAAAAACAGGCAGGAGTGGTGGTGCACGCTTGTAATCCTCGTACTTGGAAGGCTGAGGCAGAAGAATCACAGGCTCTGCAACTTAGCGAGACCCTGTTTTAAAATAAAAAAAAAATAGTACTGGGGGTGTAGCTCAGAGGTAAAATGCTCCTGGGTTCAATCCCCAGTACAACAACAACAACAGAAGAAAGAAACAGAATTTCACTTACAGAAATCTAACTCTAAATAAGATGCATGATAATTTTAAAATCTAAAACATCCTTATATGTGAAAAAAATCTTTCAGTGGTCAACTATACATTCCAGAGATCTGAAAGAAATGTCTAGAAAAGGCTTTCATTGATCCATTTAGTTTTAAATACTAAAGTTCAAGATGAAGCCGTGCCAATGCTTTCACGGGGGCAAATTTCAATGGGGCTGAATTGAACTGGAATCAGTACGAAGGCGCAGGGCCTCAGGACGGCATTCTGCACTGTAAACGGGGTCATTTCCAGTGTGGGGGCCACAGCCTGCTCACCTCCCACATGAGTCTGCAGTCCATGTTCTCGTCCAGGTCCTCCGGCATCCTCTTCTCCCCGGCGAAGGGGCCGAACTTCTCACCCTGGGAGAGATGGTGACGTTGAGGGGATAGCAGAGAGGTTAGTTATGGCCATACGCCATCTCTCATCTTCTCGAACTGTTTTTTCCCCCTCCCGATGATTAAGTGATTAAGACATTTTTGTGTGTATGTGTGTGTGGTACTAGGGATGGAGCCCAGGGGCATTCTACCTCCGAGCTACCCCTCCTATTTTTTATTCTTTATTTTGAAACAGGGTCTCACTGAGTTGCAGAGGGCCTAAGTAGCTGAGGCTGGCCATGAACCATCATCCTCCTGTCTCAGCGTCCTGAATGCTGGGATTACCAGCGTGCCCCACCACGTCTGGCTTAAATATCAACTAATTTACACGACAAAACATATTCACACATTTAAAATCCAACCTAATCTGTTCTCTCCCTAAAAGTCTGGATCCACGATACAGGAGCCAACCTAAAGGGTTAAACTGCCTAACTCTGCAATTCCGGCCAGGCGGGACATCATACTTCAGGTTTCGGCCCTCTGCATAGCCCCTGCCAAGTGCCTCAAAATGAAAATCACTCGAGTTTTTCCTTACTTGAGAGACAAGCCCACCAGGCAGAAACTCACCTGGTTTCCATAAAAACCATAAATTCATTGCGATTTTGCACAAGAAAGAAGTTTGTTTGCCATTCTCAGAGGAAGAGAGTTCGTAAATAAAATTTAACTCTGCCTGCCAATCTTTCAAACAGAGAGGTGGGCACACTGCTCCAGGGTTGCTCGGAGTGTGCACTTTGAGGACACTGCACAAGAGTCGTAAGGTTGTTTGCTCTGATACAAAATCCAGGGCTGTAGCGCAGAACAGGGGGTGAGATACAAGAGACCCAAGTGTTTGAGCACAAGGCGCAGCTGGGTGAGAACCACGGGTGTCCACCCTGTGTGTGCAAGCCATAGGCACAGCCTTGAGCTGTGAACCATGACAGGAGCCCCCAGTGTGTACACCATCAGGAATGGCCCCAAGTGTGCACACCCTAAGGTGTGGCCCAAGTGTAGGAAACACATTCAAAAAAAGGCCTGCCCCACACCTGTGAACCAGAAGGTGTGGCCTGAGTGTGTGAATGGGAAGGCTGAGCCCATGACTGAATGGGAAGGCGTGGCCAGCCTAGAGTGGGAAGGTGGGGCCCAGCCTATGAATGGGAAGGTGGGGCCCAGCCTATGAATGGGAAGGCGTGGCTAGCCTAGAGTGGGAAGGTGGGGCCCAGCCTATAAATGGGAAGGCCTAGAGTGGAAAGGTGGGGCCAAGCCTATGAATGAGAAGGTGGGGCCCAGCCTATGAATGGGAAGGCGTGGCCAGCCTAGAGTGGGAAGGTGGGGCCCAGCCTATGAATGGGAAGGTGGGGCCCAGCCTATGAATGGGAAGGCGTGGCTAGCCTAGAGTGGGAAGGTGGGGCCCAGCCTATAAATGGGAAGGCCTAGAGTGGAAAGGTGGGGCCAAGCCTATGAATGAGAAGGTGGGGCCCAGCCTATGAATGGGAAGGCGTGGCCAGCCTAGAGTGGGAAGGTGGGGCCCAGCCTATGAATGGGAAGGTGGGGCCCAGCCTATGAATGGGAAGGCGTGGCTAGCCTAGAGTGGGAAGGTGGGGCCCAGCCTATAAATGGGAAGGCCTAGAGTGGAAAGGTGGGGCCAAGCCTATGAATGGGAAGGCGTGGCCAGCCTAGAGTGGGAAGGTGGGGCCCAGCCTATAAATGGGAAGGCCTAGAGTGGAAAGGTGGGGCCAAGCCTATGAATGAGAAGGCGTAGCCAGCCTAGAGTGGGAAGGCGTGGCCAGCCTATGAATGGGAGGGCGAGGCCCAGCCTATAAATGGGAAGGTAGGGCCCAGCCTTTGAATGGGAAGGCGTGGCCAGCCTAGAGTGGGAAGGCGTGGCCAGCCTAGAGTGGAAAGGCGTGGCCAGCCTATGAATGGGAAGGCGTGGGCCAGGCTTGACTGGGAAGACTTCAGCCTGTGAACATCAGGTGTGGCCCAAGGGTGTGAACAGGGGCACGGAGATGCAAAGTGTCCCCATGTGAGTCGCTGACTGGCGATCCAATCCCTCCGGTCCCTCAGGCTGAGACCCTTGGCATAGATCTCCTTTCCTTTCCCCCTGTGTCCTCTGCTGCTGGCCTATCTGGTTCCCCCGCCTTCAGAAGCCTCTGCCCACGTTGCCACCATCTTAGATGAAGCCTCTCAGTGGGTCTCTAGTAAGTCTCCATCTACACGCGGGCCCTGCGGTCCACCAGCCTCCACACGGCGACCAGAGTAGCCCTTGATAAACATACACCCCTCCTGTGCTCAAGACCCCACCGTGGCTCCCCATCCAATAAAAGTGAGTGCCAAGCCCAGCGCAGACTAACAGACGTGCTCCCCCAGTGCTCTTCCCACAACTCCTGAGTGCTCCTGGGTGCCTGGGCCCCTGGAGACCATCTCAGCCACTCTGGTTTCCTTCTTCTGGAACAGCAGCAAAGTCAGCACTCCCTGCCCCCTGGAATGCCCTTCCCTTAGAAACAAGGCTGATTTCCTGTCATCCTTCAAAATATGCCCAGACTTCACCTAGTCAGAGTTACCGGGGTTCCCTAATGGACACCATTCACCACAAAGACCCGGCACACGTTCTGGGCAAGTCAACCATACCCAGCCCTACTTTTCCCTTTTCTTTTTTTTATGGCTTTAATCACATTTCAACATAGTATAACATTTGCCGACTAGGTACCTGCCCTATCTGTCTTCTTTCACTCAGAAGCAAGTGTGATGAAAGCCAGAACTTTTTCACTTTTGGATCCAAAATAGCCAGTAAGGGTCTCGACATTCACTGTGATAAAGGTCCGTTGGTGCAGGATGAGACCTGCATGGGTGGAGGCTGCAGCACATCTCCGGCACAGACAGACTCAGTCATGCAGAACAGAAGAGCCACGGGAGATACATCGCCGGACTTCTACAAGACACCGCTGAATGAGAGTATAATTTTTATACTCTTCTGAATAACTTTTAGGTGTGCAAGCATGACAGTGTTCGTATTTGGATATAGCATTTTATCATTACAGGGCTTTTCTCATTGTAATCATTTTTCTCTATAATGAAGAGGATACAGTTTTGGTATTTCTATCTGAAATGCTTGGGACCTGAAGCTGGATTTCAGATTCTTAATTTTTAAGTACTTGGGGATGGGAGCCAAGTGTAAGCACACAATTCATTTGTGTTTCACAACATCTTTTATCCACAGCCTGGAGGTAGTCTTATACACGATCCCCTGGACACTTGTGTTTTGACTGTGGCCCATCACAGGTGGCTCTGCTGTGGGATTTTCCACTTGTGCACCAGCTAGTCATCAAAAAGCTTCAGACTCTGGGTCACTGTACGTGTCAGGCGCAGGACACTCAACCCAGGAATGAAATGACCTGCTTTCAAATTCTGCCAAGTGCAAGGGTTATTGAGGGCCCATCCCAGCCTCAGTTCCCTCCTGAAGGATGGGTCACAAAGCCCCTTGAGGCTGGAGCAGGCTCCTGGGGCGCGGAGCAGAGCACCCAGTACCTGCTGTCTGCACACTGCCAGGAGGACAGTCCCACCTCCACAACTGCCCGGGGGGGCTGTGGGATGAGTTCATTAACAGTCACTGCTATCATCAAACAAATCAGAGCGTTCCCCAGGAAACACTGGCTCCGGGGCATTGGCTGTGCATCGTTTTGCCCCTGTAATGACAGCAGGAAACACAGAGAGGGACCAGGTGGCTATGAGAAATGTGTCGGAGTGACGGAGAGCACAGAAGAGGGCAGAGGCTCGACTATGCCTTCTCTCTGACTGTTTCCAGAGTAGGTATCTCCAGCCACCAGGAAATGCAAGCACACGCCTGCTGGCAGAGCTCTAGCCTTAGGATAAAAACCCACTGCTTCTTTAAGAGCATCACCGGCTAAGCTGATCCACAAGCCTAAGGCCCAAAACCAGCACCCACTGGTTATCCCATCAGCCGACAAGGGAGCATGACCAGGATACAAAAGAATGGTCAAGCAAGGTGTTTGCTTGACATGTGGTTGTACACTTAGTGAATCAGCTTGGTAATGTCAAGCTGCTTCAGACCTGAAATTTAAAGTCTTTATTGACGCGCAAAACCGTGCAAGCCCAGAGAACGAGGCCTGGCACGTGGAGAGCAGAAAGACCAACCACATTAGAGTTTAGTCTTATCGTTAGCCACCTGCGATGTGTGGCCGTGCAGATGGCTCAGGCCTTCTTCTGGAGGGCTGATCTAGGACTTTCCGACAGACTCTCCTTTTCTGGTTGTTGCCACTACATACATTTTTACATTAAAAAACACTGTAGAGGCAAGAGGAGAGGAGGAGGAGGAGGCCGTAAGCCAAGGAGCTCTAGCCAGGGTGTAAGGGCCAGGAATCCCATGATTCCGCTGCAGGATCCCCACTCTAGGGAACACTGCAGAAACTGAGGGAACTGAGAAAAGAAAACCTTTAACTAAGGTCCTTAGTATTCGCTGTGATAAAACTGTGTCTTTTCTGAAGCCCTGATCCTGGGATAACCTGGGAGATGTTTAAGTACTGAGTGGCTGCTGTACACAGGTGGGCAAGGGAGATGCTGGTACTCAGCAGCACCTGGCAAGTCCTCTGGAGTCTGTCCAGAATCCTCACTCTATCTTCGGCCTGTAGAAGGTGAAGAAGACACAAGCTCCCTTGGGGTGATTTCTGGTACCCATGAACCTGCCCGTGAGCTTGTGATAGAATGTCCTGGCATCTTAAGTAAACTGTCGATAGTAGTGTGGATTTATTGCAAACATCTGCACAGTCATTTTGAGAAAGAGCATTCTAGCTGTAATCTAGATGAAAATTTGTTTTATATACTAAAGTTACATTAGCCAAGAAAAGATAAGTGTCTACCAAGCCCAAAGTTCAATTCCACAGTAATACATGATGATTTCAGAAACTGTTTATCTTCCAAATAATTAAGTACTTCCAAATAATCAAATGCATCAAAAAAAGTTGAAGTTACCAAAAATGGCCGAAGAAAATCTATTGGCCAGCTGTTTCTAAACTCTCCATAGCAATATAAAACACAAGAATTATGTAATAATTCCAGTCTTTAAAGAATTGTTAGGTATCTTACTATTTATAACATTAAACAGAATGACTCTTAGGAACTGTGCTTAATATTCTAGACAATTACATTTATGCCAGAGGTCTTCAAGGAAATTCCATTTGGGAATTCTTCCTCTCTTACCAGAATGAAATAAAAGCGGACCTTCACGTTGGTGGGCAAGTCATTGGCAATGGCTGCCTTCAGCTTTGGGGGTGTTGGTTTTAACTTTTGTCCATTTGTCAACACCTGCTGGATAATCTCTAATTCAGATAAGTATTTACTCCTGTTAGCATGGCGCAGTCTCCCTAATTCCCATTCAAAAAAGTAAATGCAAGGTTTACTTTTGCCAGGTTCACTCTGGAGGATGTTTGTAGGTCTTGCTGTGAATGGACCACTCTTTGGAAGTTTAGTAGCATGGTCCACGCTTCTGAGCCTGCTGCTGAGGTGTGGGCAGAAGACACACTCAGAGGAAGCCACCGATGTGTCCAGGTACATCCTCCACACCTAACCCAGAAGCCTGTGCCTGCCCAAACCTCCATCTTTCAAAATCTCTGCTAACAAGCGCTGGGAGAGGCTGGGGCAGGGGTTCTAACGCCTGCGTTCTTCCATAAGGGACAACGGCTATCCTGCCAAGAACAGGAGCTTCAGACCCAGAAGCCACGGATTTGAAGCCCAACTCACTCACTGCACAGGAAGTGTAACTGCACCCAGACTGGGCAACCGCGAAGCCACCCAGCCAGGCGGTCGGTCCACCAAGCGCGGAGCGTGCACAGTGACCCTGGGTGACCAGCTCAGAACCCGGCCTTCACTGCTGGCCGGTCCCAGCCCCTGAGCCTCTGAGCTCAAACCCCAGGGCTTGGAGCAGGTCCCAGCCCCTGAGCCTCTGGGCTCAAACCCCAGGGCTTGGAGCACTTCGGTGGCCCCGGCTGCCAGCCACACCCCTCGCCTCCAGCAGGCCCCTAAACTTCTGCAAGGGAAGAGCTCAAGTCTGAGAACATTTGCACCGCAAGGAGAGGGGGAGAGAGCGTGGAGAGAGGAGACAGGAGGGAGGGTGTGTTTCCTCCGGAGGCCACGGCATGCGCTCTGGCCCAGCTGGGGCTCCCTTGGCCAGGCCTGCGCTGGCCGCCGGGCCCCATGGCGGAGCGTCCTCAGATCCCCCTGCACCCGGAGGCCGGCGGGGGCCCTGCCTGCCTGCCCGGCCGGAGGAGGAGGAGGAGGAGGAGGAGGAGGAGGAGGAGGAGGAGGAGGAGGAGGAGGAGGCCGGCCCGGCTGCCCGACCTACGTGGCGGGCGCCGCACCCACCTTGGTCACTCTGCGGGCCGTGTAGAGCCCCATCCCGTCCTGCACGCGGGACGCCTTCAGGGCGAACCTGTCGGGCACGTACATGCCGCGCATTCTGCCCCAAGCCGCGGGCGGCGCAGCCGGCGGGAAGGAGGAAATGGAGCTCTCCTCCCAGAATCCCCACCTCCCGCCGATTCCGGATCCCCCGCCGGCCCCTCCTCGCCCGCCCGGCCTGGCCGCGGGGCCGGCCCGGCGGGGCAGGTGATGGCGCTCGGGCCCAGCCCAGCCGGCCGCGCCTCGGGATCTGGCCTCCGAGGGATGCAAACCCCGCGGGCCTGGGCCCCGCTGCCCGCGCCCTGGCTCAGCCACTCATCCAGCCCCGGGCCCAGAGCACCCAGGCGACCACTTGGCACCGTCCTCCAGGGCTGGCAATGGCCACCTGCCCGCAGGTGAGCGGCCTGGGGCATCTTTGTGGCCTCCAGGCCTGTTTCAGAGGTTGCCGATGGCGAGAGATGAGAAAGTTCCTTAATAGGCGGAGAACTAACCGGTTTCCAGTTGAGAACCTGTCCCAAACAACATAAGGTATTAATACCTGAAGCGGCAGAAGCCAGTTCCTTCGTGCTCATGGCCCCCAGAAGTTCTCACTCTTAGGGAGAGACACTAGTCCTGCGTCCTCCTTGGTGGAAGACCCCCGACCTACTAGGCACCTCCAGGGAGCGCTCAGGTGTGGCCACCATGACCTCCAGCCCCAGGTGCTGCCCAGGTGATCTTAGGATGCTGTGGGCAGGTGGGACCGGGCCCTCAGCGGAGCTTGGGAGCCCGCCGTGGCCTTCAAGGTCCGGCTGCATTCCACCCGTTTCTCTTAATATGTGGGTGATTTTCTGCTCTGAAAGCTTTTGATGGTCTCAACTGACGCTTCTATTAGTCATTTCACAGACACACACACTGCATGAAAATAGGCCCTGTTTCTTCAGGGTTGAAGAGAGCATTGGAGCACAGTTAAGTGGTAGGTCATGATTTGAGATTGGGAAATAGTAACACACACACACACACACACACACACACACACACACACGACATCATGAAAAATGTTCGTGTAATTGCAAGATTCATTTGTGTGTGTGTGGTCCTGGAAATGGAACCCAGGGGCATTCTACCTCTGAGCTATACCCCCAGCCCTATTTTTTATTCTTTATTTTGAAACAAGGTCTCACTAAGTTGCAGAGGGCCTCACAAGTAGCTGAGGCTGGTGGTGAACCCTGATCCTCCGGTTTCAGCCTCCCAAGTACTAGGATTACAAGTGTGCGCCACCACCATGCCTAGCTTTGAAACTTTTTTAAAAAAAAGAATAAGTGAATCTCTCCAAGAAGTCTAAGGGTAGCTTTGCCCGGGGAAGAGGGGACAAGGTTCTGATGACTCTGAGTTCTGTTCCCTTCCCATAGAAGATTATATGTCGCTTCTGTATCAGGAAGTGAGTGAGTCAGTAAAGCAGCAAGTTTCTTTGGGGGTGGGGATTGGATTTAGAAGAAACACTGAGTAGGTGTTCGAAAATGAGCCCTGAATGCAAGCCACACTGAGGCTGATCCGAGTTCCAACCTGCTCCGGAGAGCTGGGATTCACTTTGCTCCACGCAAGGGCAGGTCTTTGCTCTCAGGGTAGATCTCCCCAGATCCTTGGAACCAGGACTGAAACGGGGTCAGAGTTGAGCCACTGGCCAGGCTGGAAGCAGAGGCCATGAAGAGGTGGGGGTATCCTCCCCTGCCAGCCAGGCCTGTTCTCTGTCAAATGAGCCGCCACGCCTCTGGGCACAGATGGCCCACAGCCCACAGCTCTAAAGGTCACTAGAGAGGAAGAGAGTCCGTCTTTGCTGTTGATCTCAGAGCCCTCCTACACCACTGACCCCTCTTGGGCACAGTTTATTTCTTGGGCTGGTGTGGTGGTTCTGGAGAACAAAGTAGCCAGCTTTAGAAAGTTCGCTTTTGAAAGTGGCATCTTTACAAATAAGAAATGGTCCGGATACACAAATGTGGAAGGGCAAAGCTGAGAACAAGAGAAACTCGGAATCTTCTGTGAATCTTTGTCAGAAGCTTGTCTGACAACAGACCCAAGCATTCGGTGTCTCTCATTAAAGCAGCCAGTGTCCTTTTAATCCACAAATGAATTGACTGTTCTGAAGATCTGACTCCAACCTGGGAGCCAGCGATAGTTTTTCATAATAAGCTCCATTACAGCGCACGGAAAAGGATATGTTTGCCAAATCAAAATACACAATATGGACTGGAAATTTGATTTTGAAGCCTTGTAAGACAGTGGTAATACAATGAGTCATTTCTGAAAACTTTAAAAGCTAGAGTGACCTTTCAATATTATCTTTGAAAAACGGGAAATTAAAAGTCTGCTTTATATCAAATTTTTAAATCCAGTCTTAAAAATTAAATAAGAAAATCAAAAAGTTGATATTTAAAGTACTGCCACGCACCTGACTTGCTTATTCAGAAAATATTGCATGATCTGGACAAAGGAGAAATGATTCCAAACACATTTCTCCTTTCTTTCAAGTTCGCTTTTGGAGGATTCTTTTCATTGATATGCCTAAAGCAACTCCAGTTATTACATTGAAACTCATATACGTAGGCAGGTCCTGTTTTTTTACCATATGAGAGAAGACTTGAATTACATTTTCATAATGATTATTTTACGACACATGCATGCCATTGACTTTTCGACTGTCTCCATACCAAGGACTGTTCCCAGTGCCATGGTAGAATAAAAGTCTAACAAAAACAAGACAAGAACAACAACACAGGTTTTATTTTTAATTTCATGAGAGTGAGAGGGGTGCTGTGGCCCATGAATATGAAACCACGCTTCTGGAGGAGAAAAGAATAAAGATGTATTTGGTGTGAGCCAAGAGGGAAGGAAGGAAGGAAGGAAGGAAGGAAGGGAGGGAGGAAGGATAACACCCAGCCTAGGAGTATCCTATTCTTCTGCTGAACCCATCTCTCCTCAGCACTAATTCCACACGAGCAGTAACCGCAGGAAAGAGACCCTTGAAGCCTGAAATGTTCCAGACATCAAATTCCCTACATCTCTTACTCTACCACACACTGGTGTGCAGTACCACAGTGTGCAGAGAAGAATCATTAAATCTTTTAACTGGAAAAAAATCCACGGACTGTTGAAACTAAAGTAAGTTACGTCATTTAAAAATTGAAGGGTAGCCGGGCGTGGTGGCGCACGCTTGTCATCCCCGCGCTTGGGAGGCGGAGACAGGAGGATCGCGCAGGTTCGAAGCCAGCCGCGCTGGCGTAAGAGACCCTGTTTCAAAAATATAAAATAGGTCTGGGAGTGTAGCCCGGAGGTAGAAGGGCTTCCAGGAACCCCAGTACCACCAAAATAAATAAATAAATAAATAAATAAATAAATAAATAAATAAATAAAATAAATAAAAATCGAAGGGTAAGTGGGTACCAGGTCGCATCACCCAAAGCCATGCTGCTTCACATCCCAGCGCGAAGGTTACAGGAAGCCGCGGGGCTTGGGAGGAGGCCGGGAATAGCCCAGAAACCTCTGAGCCCACAGCCCTGCTGGAGTCTCCAACAAGAAGAGAGCGGGTAGGGCAGGGGAAGCACTGCCCCCCGTAGTGGAGAAGGGCCCAGTCAACACAGCTCTCATCAGAGCAGGGCTGAGCCCAGAGGGTGGAGGCCTTTGAATATATTTACCAATAACCTGAATATCAGCTTCCAATTAGTACAACTTCTGGTCATAATACTCTAAAAACACCCTGCAGAGCTCATGACTGGGATTTCACTGGGACAATCTTGCTGGCAGCATTAAACTCCTTTTTGTTTTTGGTATGGGGATAGAACCCATAGGCATTCTAGCTCTGAGCTATACCCTCAGCCCACTTCTTTTCTTTTCTTTCTTTCTTTCTTTCTTTCTTTCTTTCTTTCTTTCTTTCTTTCTTTCTTTCTAGGTATTGGGGATGGAACCCAGAGGCATTCTACCTTCAAGTGAAACCCCTCAGCCCTGTGATTTTTATTCTTTATTTTGAAACAGGGCCTCACTAAGTTGCAGGGGGCATCACTAAGTGCAGAGGTTGGCCACAAACCTGTGATCCTCCTGTCTCAGCTGCCCAAGCACTGAGCTTGCAAGCATGCACCACTAAGCCTGGCTTCTTGAACTCCTTTTTTTTTTTTTTTTCTTTTGGTTATAGACCAAGAGTGCCTGTCAGGTAACTCAAAATTAAAGACAGTCGGTCTTTTATGTCTTAACCAAGGACACAAGAGTTGTCATCCAAATATTGTTTGAAAAGAGGAAGCTTTCCACAGGATCTAAAACTACTCTAAATATGGAGAAGAGAAAGACACTCAAACAGCCTTCCCAGACCGGGAGCTGGCAATGGTCAGCGACTTCTCTACAAACGGGGTGTAATCCACAATCCTGTCTGACCTTGCTCTTGGGTTCTGGTCTACAGCCGCTGGTAACTATGGTTGCCAACAATTACTCACACATTTCAAAACATTAAGACTTTGAGTAGTTTTAGATCCTGTGGAAAGCTTCCTCTTTTCAAACATTCTTTGGAGGACAACTCGTGTCCTTGGTTAAGACATAAATGAGCAACTTTCTTTAATTTTGAGTCACTGAACAGACACTCTTGGTCTATAACCAGAAAGAAATTGACATTGTTTGAGTAATAGACAGGTCACTTAATCTTATTGCACTTGGAAGCATGTACCAAAATGTCACACTGTGTCCCTTAAATATGTGATTATTATGTATCACTTAAAAATACAACATTAAAAGGAAAAAAATAGCATGACACATGACACGAAATATCTTTCCAGGAAGCTATTCCCAACCTGCACATCCATCAAGAGCTTAGAAGCCACATAGGCTCCACAATGCTGGTTATTTTTTAGGGTTTGTCCATTCAGTAGGTTGAAATAATAGTGCATCACTCATATTATCAGCTAGTTTTGAAAGTAAGGTGCTTTTCATGTGCTTTGGAAAGCTAATAAAATAGCTACAACAAAATCAAATGTCTTCTAGCTGCGTTTTTTCAACAGCAGCCGGTGGTCCCCGTCGGCAAAGCACAGGAAACCACCATTCCTGCAGAACTCTGTCCACGGGAGACCGAGTTTTGCATATGTGTGCTCTATGACGGGATAACTAAGGTGGACACAAAAAATACCAGGAATAGTTGGAAGCTTTGTATTAATGTTCACAAAATGAGCAGGCACGAAAGAGTCTGAGTTAACCTTACAAGTCTTTGGGAAATTTATTTGGGTTCTTGGGTCCAATATGTTATGCACGTCCCCTCTCCCTTCCCCTCTTCCCTCTGCCTGTCTCCTTGCGCTCCATTACTTTTATACGATGTAAAAATATTTTACTCATGCAATTGCAATGCTTTTTAACAGTCAGGTTCAGTAGGGGGAAATGTGGAGGTATTTAATTCTCCAGCTTTAGATTTTTTATGGCAAATGAAAATCAAAATCTGAAAAGTATCAACCCATAGAAAATATTTTCCCTTTCCCAATATGTCTAAGTGTGATCGAGTTCAAATGCTCTAATACAGATAATCCTTGCCAGTTTAAATGTCCAATTTCTCAATAAAACAGGAGTCAGGAAAAGCCAATATCTTTGCAAATGTAATTTCCAATTTTGCCCTCAGATAGTCTAACTCAATTTCCACTCACTTCAGTGGGAGTTATAAAAAATAGATCTGTGGTGAGAACTTGGTCCATGAAATTTAAAATCGTTGTCGGGTAGTTAGGATAGGTAAAATATTTCTTATGCTTGTGATTTTACATTAGCTGGGAAACTTTCAAAAGGAATACATTACAAAACTCACAGTACAGCAAAATTCAATTTAAAAGAAGTTTTTAATTTCGCTACCTTGAAAGGTTTTAACGTGTGTGTGTGTGTGTGTGTGTGTGTGTGTGTGTGTGTGTGTGTTTATGGTACTGGGGACTGAATCTAGGGGTGACCTATTTTCCAGCTATACTTCCAGTCCTTTTATTATTTTTTATTATTTTGAAATGGGGTCTCTTTTGTTGCTGAGAGTCCCACTAAATTGCTGAGACTGGCCTCAAACCTGTGACCCTCCTGTCTCAGTCTCCCAAGAGCTGAGACTACAGGGATGAGCCACCATGCCTGGCAACTTACTTAAAGAAAACACTTAGTAGAGAATGTTTTCACTCACTCAAAATAATAATTTACACCAACCTCACTTTTTATAGAGGATAAAGGTTTTCTTGCCCAATGTGACTCCATGTGAGAATTAGTTCTAACATAAGATATGAAGCAGCTCCAATAATTCCTTACTATTTAGCATAAAAGAAGTATTTACTCTATGGAATATGTTTAGTCATCCGCACAAGATCCTAACACTGGTTCTAAGATAAACATATACAAAGAGGAGGATACCTTAAAAAGATGGACTGAGTTAATTGGGTTTAGAAATTAAAAGCCAAGACCCTCTAAAGCACAGAGTCAAAATCAGCATCCCTGTTCTTAGAGCCTAAGAGCTAAACCAACCACAGTGTATGTTAGTCTTAAATTTAGAAAACCTGAATTTATGTCACATAGACAAAATATGTTGAGCAGAGCAACAAAACAAAAAATCAATAATAATAAAATAGAATATATTAGCAAGAAAACAAAAAACTATAAAACAAAACCCATAGAGTGGAAGCACAGTGGTAATTAACTGCAAAGGAAATTTTTTAATTAATTCAAAAAATAAAAATGAATGAGCTATATCTTGTAACCAGGAAGCAAGAGGGGAAATAAATTAAGCCCAAGAACTATAAGGAAAAACACATGACGATAAAATAATAAAGTAGTCAGACAGAAAACAATAAAAAAAAATAGGTTGATTTTAAAGGGGGCTTATTTGGAAAAAAAAATTCAGGGAAACTACATTCAAGAAAAACATGAGGATACTAAAGCAATCATGTAAAAAGAGTACCTGAGTCAAAAAATTTGGCAGAGCTGCGGGTTTTCGGCTGGTACCCTTGGTAATCTGGTGCCGGTGAACTTGTGCATGTCACCTGCAGGAAGAGAATAATTTTTTTCTAGGAAATACAATTTTTAAACTGTCTCAGGACGTAGTAATAAAACAACGATAAAAAAAATTCAACAGGTAAATTAACATTTTATCTACACAAAAGTTATTGAACTCAAGACAGATCAAGGAGCCGGTAAACTCCCTTTATGTGAACATATCTGTAATTAGAAAACATATTAAATCTAAACAACCGATATCACAACCTTCAATAGCCTAACAACAAAAATAGACACTACAGAAAAAAAAATTCACTTTTGAGGGTGAATAAAAACTCCTGATTAATGCATTAATATATTAGGAAAGAAAACCCAACAATATGCAACAATATGTGGGGCTTAAGATAGGCTGCAAGGGTGATTTCACGTTAGAAAAATCTACCATTTTAATTCCCTATATTAATAAATTAACAAACTACTGTTTTTTTTGTGTGTGTTGGTTTTATTTTTTGTTTGCTTTGCAGTAATAGAGATGGAACCAGCCTCTGAGCTACGCCCAGCTATTTGTTTTTTATTTTTATTTTGAAACAGGGTCTTACTGAGTTGCAGTGGGCCTTGCTAAGTACCTGAGGCTGTCGGTGAACCGAGATCCTCCTGTCTCAGCCTCCCAAATGCTAGAATTACAAGTGTGCGCCACCACGCCTGACTAAACTACAGCTTGTAACCTACATAGTCACCCCAATTCTTCAAATAAGAGTCAAATAAAACACCTATGAATTTTACTTTTTACATACACAAATGAGAGGTCGAAGGGAACTTGTTTAATCTGAGAATAGACATGAGGCAGAGATCTGAAGCAAACACAGTGGGAATTGCACAGTGATGTACACGTGAAGAGCTCCTCGGAAGGTAGGAGCTGCATCCTTCCTCCATCCATGTCCCTGCACAGGGACTCCTGTCCCTGCCACCAGTGAGAAGTGGGCGTGGTCTGCATCCTTCCCGCCTCTGTTCTCTGTCTACTAGGATGTCCCCTCTCTGTCGCCGGCCTCCAGTGCACCTGGTGTGAGGTCTGTGTTCTCAGGGACTGGCTCAGCTTTCCCTGGGTGTATTGCCAACACAGTGACAACCCGTCTGTCCCGAGAACCACTATCTTCTTTACAGCGTTCAGGTGGGGGGTCCCCCTGCCACCCCCTTGGTAGTTCTCCAAGTTAGAACTACCATCCCTTGAGTGAAGGGCCCTTAGTAGACCCATAGCTTTGAGCTTGCTCTTTCAAGTGAAGTCATAGGAAAATATTGGAACCTTCCAGGATTTGAAGGCTCACAGGAAAAAAAAAAAAAAAAGGGGTGTTGGTGTGACATTTACAGATTAAACCCTCCACCTATCCGTGTTGTACCTGGCCGCTTCAAGTCCAGCAAGAACAGAAGTATTCCTTTTGTGGTCTTCAGTCTTTAGGTTTATACTATTCTGTTCAACAGACACATCTCTTTCATTTTCCCCAACCTCTCAGATGGAGAACAAAATGTTGTACTTCTAAACACACAGAGCGCACTTTCAGTTCCAACTCCCTTCCAGACGCCTCATTGGCAAAGGCGTTAGCAGGGTCCAACCTCACTGAAACTTGGTGTCAAACTAGGAACCAAGCACCAGGCGCTACACTCTGTGTGAATCCAGTGAAAAAGTAATGCTTTGTTCCTATAGGGATTTGTCTCCACTATCAGCCTTGCACTATTTGGTAACCTCAAGGGACCAAAGGTTTCAATCAATATTTCACACCATCGATGACCGTCCAATGCATAAAACTAAAAACTTTAAACTTACTAGGATACAAGAGAGAAGACTGTCTTATAAACTTGAAGTAGAGAAACCCTTCTTAAGGAATAAAAATGTTTTAAAATGTGCAGATATTATTTGCACAAATGGGAGAACACATTAAACTTTAAAACCTAAACAATTCAAGAAATCATAAAATGTTGAAAGACAAACTATGGACTAAGAACAATAATTTCCATATATAATGAACAACATATCCATAAGAAAAAGACAAATACCTGAAAGAAAAATTGACAAAAATTGACTAGAAGTAAAAATATAAAGTTACTGAAAGGACAGTTCGTATCTATAGTAGTCATGGAAACACAGATGGAAACGACCATCAAATAATACTTTTAATCCCACCAGCTAGGCAAAATCTGGGCTGGCTGCTAGAGCCCCAAATGTCAGGGATGTGTAGACAAACAGGTGCTAGCACACATTTTGTATAAGTCAAAACCAGTAGGGCTACTTTGGGTATAAACTGAACAATATCTGTCAAACTTAAAAATGCACGTTGTCTTTGACCCAGAAATTCCCCAGAAGCTTCTCACTTCTCCAGAGGCAGGAGAGTATGGGTGGAAGAGACTGTCCTCCTGGTATTGGAGGGATAAATTCTCCCCAACAGGGAAAGAGAACTCCAAAACATGTGTCAGGGTCTCACAGACGTCTAAATCAGGCTGATGTGAATGAACTGGGTCTCAGCCTTGGACCGGGAAGCCATAGTGCCACTCAACCAATTACTTCTGCAGCAGACCATCACATGAAGAATATCAAATCCCACCTCTCCATGTTAGACACCTGTATGGGGATGTAGATGTAAGTAAAATACTGAAAGGATCTGACCTTTTAAAAGTGGATGGAAAAAGGTTCACAAAAGCCTACACACACCCTACATGTATGGGGATGTAGATGTAAGTAAAATACTGAAAGGATCTGAACCTTTTAAAAGTGGATGGAAAAGGTTGACAAAAGCCTACACACACCCTACACGTATAAACCTGTGCATCTCAGTAGAAGGGAGTGAATCAGTGAATTCTCTCCACTGTGATATAAAGACCAGAAGCTCAAAGCTGAGAATTAGAAAGGTTTCCTGGAGCTCCTGATTGCCAACGTCTCTCTACACAGGACTAACCCCAAAGCAAAAATGGTAGGTACTATTACAGTTTGAAGCGTGTTTACCATGGGTTCTTTTTCTCTGCCAAATATAGAAATAAAGAGCCAGAAATCTCAATTGCAAAGCTAAGAGATTTATTGCAAAGTGAAAGTAAAGCACCACATAGAGAGAAGCGGGTGGAGTATCCCAAAGAGAAGCACTGCCACTCCCTAGATGCCGGGTCTTATATTTAGGACTTGGTCCTTATCTTTACAAAGACAGGCTGGGCTGGGCTAACATCACCAAACAGGGTATAGCTTAGTCAGCAACTGGGTGAGGGATACATGGTATTCCCAATCCCCTTAAGTCCCAGTGCCCATGACTTTCTAGGCTCAGTGTCTTTATTCATCTTTTCTTTGTTGCTATGCCAACAGCTTGCCTGCCCTATGGCATCACAGGAATCATTTACCCTTAATTGGTTCAGAAGCACTCCCCAGATATGGGGGGGGGACCTGCTTTCACACTAAATCACAGAGGCCAGAGCAGAATGACCAAGCAGGGAGGAGCACATGTGGTCCCCAAGGCCATACTCTCAAGGACCTACATGCTCCATCTACACCCTACCTGTCTAGATTACCACCCAAATAATCCACTAGCCCATCAATGGATTTATTTGCAGATAAAATGAGAACCCCATAATTTAATTATTTTACCTCTGAACCTGTTTGTATTGCTACTGCATGAGTTTTTCCAGGGGACAGTTTATAGACAAACCGTAACAAAGAAATATGATCAGGACAAGAGAGAGCTTTTAAAGGAATTCCAACTTTTCTTTTTTTTTTTTTTTTTGGTGGCATTTGGGATGGAACCCTTATACCTCCGGGCTACACTCCCAGACCTATTTTATATTTTTTTTATTTGGAAACTTGGAAACAGGATCTCTTAAGACAGCACGTCTGGCTTTGAACCTGCGCGATCCTCCTGTCTCCACCTCCCAAGCACTGGGATTACAAGTGTGCGCCACCACGCCTGACTCGGGATTCCAGCTTTTAACATATTGTTCTAACTTTCTTCTTTTTTTTTTTAATAAGAAGAATGAATTTTTTTGCAATTTTTGTGCTATTAAACATAAAATGAAGGGAAAGGTAAAAAAAATAGAACTATAAACATGAAATTTTTTAAAATACTTCTGGCTGTGTGTTGAAAAATGAAGTCTTTGGACATGGGGTTGCTCTTTTATTGACTGAGATGCTGGTGTGAGAGTGTGTGGGTGAGAGAGCGCCCGAGGGAGTATGGAGTGAATTACTGTTTGCAGCACTGA